>NC_038050.1:54884851-56084851 GCF_002211085.1 Panicum hallii
TGCACACAGTCCGCGTACTGTGCGCGGTGATACGACGCGCCGCCTTGGAAACAGACGGGCTTACCGTGGTGTCAGCTTACCTGCCCCGTGTGTCAGTGGCAGGCCGCCTTTTGACTTTGGCGCGCCCGACTCAGCTACCGCATTAAATGCGGGTAGGTGAGGAGGCGACCCGTAAGGGGCCTCGGCCGCAGGCACGCGGCGGGGCCAGCCCCGCTCCTCCCGCTGGGCAACATGGCGGCCGGACCCCTAATCAGGGAAAGGGGGGCCCGGGGCCCCCGTGGCGGTGGAAGCGGGCCGGCCTGTGATGGTCGGCCATCACACGTGGCGGCCCGGACCTCCCAGGGGAGGCCGGGTCCGCAGGGCTACCCGGGCTCTCCCCCCGCCTGGGTGTGCAGAGGCCCCGGCCTTATGGAGCCGGGGAGGGTCCGGAGCCGTGGCCCCAGCTGTCAGGCCCGGAGGCCGTATGCCACGTGCTCAGAGGCGAGGGGGTGTTCATGGATTATGGAAGCCAAGGCCTGGACACCCTAGCGGGAGGTACCCCTATCTGTGTGTACCGACAGAGGCCCCCGGGCCCACCTTGGGAGAGGGATGAACCCGCAGGTGGGGCCAAATCCCAGCATCGCGCCGGGTGGACAGCTCGTTCCCGCCGGGCAAGGGCAGGTGTCCTTTTCGCCCGAAGCGGAATCCCCGAGGGGCCCGTCCTCCGCGCGCACCGTGCGCTCAGACGGTTCAGATTCTTGTCTTATTTGAGCCCGTCGCGCGGATCGGGCGGTTCAGATTCCGCCCTTCCCACGACCCTCCAGCACCCATGCCAATGACAGGTGGGGCCCGAGCCCACTGGTCATAGAGTGTGAGGGATGGGAAGGCGGCGCTGGCGACCGCTCGGCTTCTCTCGGTCGCCGCGGGACGCTAAGGGGGGAGCAGCCTTTGCATAAAAGGTAAGCGCCGAAAGGAACGGCTACCTTTTCGCACTTGCCAACAACAGACGCCGTAGCGCCCCCTCGTCTCCACATCCCTTCCCGCGATCGGCTCCCTTACGCCCGGTCCTCTTTCTTCCTTGTTCCTTCGCAATCCTTGCCCCAACAATCTCCATGGCTTCACTTCCTTTCCCGCGCCGCTTCCAGACCCAGGAACAGCTGGACGCGGTGCGGCGCCTTCTGGGGTGGACCGCCGGCAAACGCCGGGAAGGTTAGGGCGGCGAGATTCCCCTCCGCGACCTTGCCGCGGGGGAATTCGTCCTTTTCAATTCGTACATTATGTGCGGGTTGGTTCCTCCGATCTCCTCCTTCTTCCTCCTACTCCTGGAGGAGTTCGGCCTCCAACTTCATCATCTCACCCCCCCACTCCGTCCTCCTCGCGGCGTCTTCGCCCATTTCATGGAGATGTTCGTGGGGTGCGTCCTGCACCACCATCTTCAAACATTTCTACTCCCTGGTTGGGACCGGAAGAAGCGCGGCGAGATTGGCGCTTACTACTTCCAGCTCCGGCACGGGATGGCGGGCTCCTACATCGCCGCTTTCTCCAGCTCCAAGTGGGAGGAGTGGCGTGAAGGCTGGGTCATCGTGGCTGACGAGCCTCATGACCGCCTGGAGCTGCCAACGGAGGGCCCCCAGAGCGACCGGAGCACCTGGAAGGCCAGGCCGACAATACCGGCGGAGCTCGACCCAGTGTTGTACCGGATCAAGAAGCTGGCTAGGAGTGGCCTGACTTCTATGATGGTGCTGGGCGACTTCTTGAAGCGGCGAATCGCGCCCCTGCAGCACGGTCCCGGATGGCCTACGTGTACACGGGGCTGAACGACTGCTGCAGGATCGCACGCGGGCCCGGCGGCGACTTCACCAGGGCGGAGCTGGAGGCAGCGTCCGGGCGATGACCGGCGAGGCGTTCATCCCGGAGTCCCTGGTCTCCCGAGCGGGGTCAAGGCCCTGTTCGAGGACCAGGCATTGCGGTCATCGGTCCTGTCGTTGATGCCGACCCTGGACGAGGGCGGCCTGGCGGTCCGACAACTGGGGGGCGACCCCAACCGCGGGCTCCAGATCCCTGGCGCCTCTCCGGACCGCCAGCATCGCCCCAGCGAAGGTGCTGGGGAGCCGGACCCAGAGGTCCGGCCCCCAGCGGGAAAGGAAAGGAGAAAGTGCGGCGCCAGAGCGCCGGCAGAAAGATAGTGCGGGTGCTGCCCCGGCCCAAAGGAGCGACGAGGCTCAGGGGCGGCACCTGAGCGGCGCAGCCAAGCCGAAGGGAGCAAGTCCCGGAGGCTCCAGCGCGGCGACGGTTCCCTGGTCAGGGAACCGGCGTCGAAACGCCAGAGACGGCGGGGGCAGAGGAGCAGAGCAGAGCTCCTCCACCCGCGCCACAACGCCAGCAGCCGGAGAGGGGTCCGGAGGAGACACGTCAGCCTCCTCCGCCACCGCCACCAGAACGGCGTCCGGCGACGCCACCACCACCGCCCGAGGCCAATCTACTGCCCCCATCACGCCACCAGCAACTTCGCTGGCGAGGGACACCCACCAAAGGTCCGGGGGGTCCTCGGCTGGGAGGAAAGTCCCCCCGCAGCCCGGGGCAGATGGGAGTGGTCCGACTTCCCGTAAGTGGTTTTGTCATGGTTTTTCATTTTCTTCCTTGTCTTCCGGTCCTTAACCATACAAGTGATACGGTAGGCCGCAGTCTTCGGATGCTCCCACTGGGGGATCCGGCCCCCAGCCAGCATCGGGGCCCTCGGCGCCGCTCCCAGCAGGGCCCCCACCTGGAACAGCTCCAGAAGCCCCCGGACCTATGGGCCCGGAGCCGGAGGCCACCACACCGCCACGACCCGAAGCTGCCCCCCAGGAGGAGGGCACCAGGTCAGCTGCGACGACCGAGGCACCGGCGACAGCGCTGGATGTTGAGGTCGGGCCCTCACCAGCTGAGCTAGCAGCAGAGGGGCCACTACCACGGCGGAGGCTGCTGCGCCAGAGGCAGCGGAGGTGGTGGAGGTCGCGGCACCAGAGGCGGCAGAGGCGGCTGCACCGGAGGCGACAGAGGCGACGGCTCCAGAGCCAGCAGAGGCAGCGGCTCCGGAGGTCGCCGAAGTTGCCAGCAGCACCCACCCACCGGCAGAGGAGGAGGAACCGGAGGTGGTGCTGGGAAGGTACCTCCTCCCGAGCACAGCGGAGGTCCCGCTCCCCCGGCTCATAGCCAAATGCCAGCAAGCTCAACAGGAGCTAGAGGCTGGCATGCGCCGGGAGTGGGAGAAGCTGGAGGCGGAGCGCCAGCGGCTCTCCGACTGGGAGGTCCGCTGGGGGACCGCATCAACACTGTCTCCGCCCGCTACGCCGAAGAGCGCGCCAAGCTCGCACAGGGACGCGAGCTCCTGCGGGAGGAGCTGGAGCAGGCGCGCTATCGAGAGGCAGCAGCGCTCGAGCGGGAGAAGGCAGCCACGCGGCGGGAAGCGGAAGCCCTCCAGGGGCTGATTGCCGTGGAGAGGTTGAAGGAGGCGGCAGCGGAGAGGGAGCGGGCCGCCCGGGAGCTGGCAGACGGGGCGAGGGAGGCATTTGCAACGGCCGAGGCGCAACAGGCCGCCCTCGCGGATCAGGTAGCGGCGGCGGCAAAGAAAGAAGAAGAGCTGGCCGCCCGAGAAGCAGAGGAGGTGGCCCGTCTGCAGGAGCTCCAGAAGCGGGAAGAGGCCGTGGAGGAGGAGCTGGCAGCCGGGCACCGGAGGCTCCAGGAACGCGAGGCAGCGCTCCAGGAGAGGGAGGCCAAGGTGGAGGGGCTCCTGGCAGAGCAGCGCGCCGGCGCCAACCGATTAACAAGATGGGTTGGTGCGGTGAACCCTCTGCTAGAAGCGCTCGGAGCCAACCCCATCTGGGTACCAGAGGCTCCTTCACCATTTGGTGCCGCACTCCAACTGCTGGACTCCACCGCCAGGCGGCTACAGGATGCGGAGGCCAGCCTTCAGGACCTCCTGGAGGCAGAGGGACGAGTGGTTGCCCGGGGGATGGCGGAGTACATCCTCACCAGCTTCCGAAGCCATGATCCTGCCGTCCAGCTGACTCCCGTCCTGGTCGGACCCCTCCGGGCAACGGCAGCCGCTGCGCGGGAAGGAGTCCAGGAGGCAGTGGACCTGGTCGCGGCCCGCCTCCGGCGACGTCCTGAACCTGCAGAGAGTGGGAGTGCCTCCGGACCACCAGAGCAGTAGTGCTAGTATCTTTTTGTTATTTCTTTTGTAATACAACTTTTGTTATTGTAAGATAACTTTATAATGTTGTGCACATTTTCAGCAATGTGTTTAAGTATTCCATGTGTCTACTTTTTGCGAAAAACTTATCTGTTTTCCTGGTTGTCGATCCGGAAAGTGTTCTCGAGTACACCGAGGTCCCCTGGCCCCCTGGGAGGTAGTCGCGATAAGTCGGGACTATCTGCCATAGAACCGAGGTCCTGCACATGACTTAGGATCGACGTTTAGTAGACGTCCCCACAGGTTCCCGGTCTGGCCAGCGGAGGCCTCCTAAGTTGCGTAGCAAGTCAGAGCTCCAGGACCCATGTTCGAGGGCTAAAAGGGGTCCCGGTCCCCTGATACATGGTTTGGGGAACAACGGCGCTCACCCTAGGAGGGCAGGGCGTGTAAGCTTAGGGTACGGAACCAGGCTAAGCGGCTACACGACCCTGGACCCCAGCAAAGGGCGAGCGCGTCTCCCTGAAGCCAGTTCACAGGGGTCCGGTCCCTTTTCCCCTGTGAAACAAGGGTCTCGGGCAAAGATGTGGCGTAGCAACTTAAGAAGAGCCTTGGGCATAACACAGACGCAGAAAACATGCGAGGGGTTAGCGCAACAAGAAGCGAAGAAAATATAGAATCGCATAGGTTTCAAGGACGCCTTTGAGAACAAATTTTCCCTTAATAAATCGGTACAGAAGAGTTGTGCGATGTACGCCAGGGGCCGGGTTTACGAGGGCGGACCTCGACCGCCCTGGACCGCACGGTGATGCTACCAATTACAAAGGGAAAATTCCCACTCAAACGGGTCCTAGGGATAGAACTTACGGAGGTGCTCAATGTTCCATGGATTGGGCAGTTGCATTCCATCCTCCGCAGCCAATCGAACAGATCCGGGTCGGCACACCTTTGTCACCTTGAAGGGCCCCTCCCAGCTGGGGGAGAGCTTGTGCATGCCCTCCCGGTTTAGGATCCGCCTTAGGACTAGGTCCCCGACCCGGAGCTCCCTACTACGCACGAAGCGTTGGTGGTAGCGCCGGAGCGCTTGGTTGTAACGTGCGTTTCGGACTGCTGCTCGCCATCTGCGCTCGTCGACGAGGTCCACTTTTTGGCGACGCTCCTGTTCCTGCATTTTCTCATCAAAGGACCGGACTCGTAGGGAGCCCATGGTGATCTCCGGGGGAAGGCACGCTTCTGCCCCGTAAACCAAGAAGAAAGGGGTTTCCCCTGTTGCACGGCTGGGTGTGGTCCGGTTCCCCCATAACACACTCGGAAGCTCTTCAATCCATCTTGCGCCATGCTTCTCAAGGTCACAGTAGGTTCGGATCTTGAGCCCTCTGAGGATTTCGGCATTGGCCCGCTCAACTTGGCCATTGCTCCTGGGATGGGCCACCGAGGCGAAACAGAGCTGGATGCCCATATCCTCACAGTACTCCTGGAAGTACTGGCTCGTGAACTGAGTCCCATTGTCAGTAATGACCCGGTTCGGGACCCCGAACCGGCACACAATTGACCTGAGAAAAGCAGTTGCTGACGCCTTGGTGATGTTGACTACTGGGGCTGCCTCTGGCCACTTAGTGAATTTGTCAATGGCAACATAGAGGTACCGGTACCCGCCAACGGCCCTAGGGAAAGGTCCCAAAATATCCAACCCCCACACGGCAAAGGGCCAAGAGGGAGGAATCATCTGCAGTGCCTGAGCTGGAGTGTGTATTTGCTTTGCGTGGAACTGACACGCTTTGCAGGACCTTACCAACTCAGCTGCATCCTGGAGTGCTGTCGGCCAGTAAAAGCCATGCCGGAAAGCTTTACCAACCAGCGTGCGGGATGAAGAATGACTTCCGCACTCGCCTCCATGGATCTCCGCAAGCAAGTCGCAGCCCTCTTCCTGGGTGATGCACCGCATGAGGACGCCGTTGGCGCCACGGCGGTAGAGATCCCCTTCTACCACTGTGTACCGCTTAGCCATCCGGACAATGCGCTCAGCAGATGCTTGATCTTCAGGAAGGTAATTTTCCTTCAGGTAGTCCCGGACCTTAGAGATCCATGCATCGGGACCTTCCTGAGAAACTGGGCGTGCCCCCCTGAGGTCTTCGGGACCCTCAAGGGAGCACACGACCCTTGGTGGGCTCCACGGATGGAGCTCCGCCGGGACCGCCAGCTTCGAGGTGCTAGTCCGACCCCCTTCGCCCAGGTCGGCAGGCTGGGCGGAAGGCTTCAGCAGGCGTCTCTGGAAGATGCCCTCAGGCACGGGTGCCTGGGTCGATGCGCTCGCGGAGAGTGCATCAGCTGCTGTGTTGCCTTCGCGTGGAACATGTTGCAGTTCCAGCACATCAAAGTCCTTCTCGAGCCTCTTCACATGAATGAGGTAGGCTGCGAGCTGGGGGTTGTTGCAGCAACACTCCCCCCGGACTTGCCTGATGATGAGTTGGGAGTCCCCTTTGACCAGGAGCTCCCGGACCCCCCAGGGACAGAGCCGCTGTGAGCCCAAAGATCAAGGCCTCATACTCTGCCATGTTGTTGGTGGTCTCAAAATCGAGGTGCACCATGTACTTTAACTGCTCGCCACGTGGGTCGATGAGGACCACGCCCGCCCCGGCCCTCTTGCTGCGGGCAGACCCGTCAAAGAAAAGGGTCCAGTGAGGTCCGGTGAAGACCGGAGCCCTGACCTCCGGACGTGGGGGGTCCGTGCCTTGGTCCGGACCCCCGGAGATGCTTGGTGCGGGCATCCATTCTGCGATGAAGTCAGCAAGGATCTGACTCTTAATGGCGTGACGCGGCTGGAAGTCGAGCTGGAACCCAGCGAGCTCCGCTGCCCACTTGGCGATGTTGCCCGTGGCGTTGGAGTTGTGGAGGATGGCCCTCAATGGGTAGGAGGTCACCACCACAACCTTGTGGGCCTGAAAGTAGTGGCGGAGCTTCCTGGACGCAACAAGTATAGCATAAAGGAGCTTATGTGTCTCAGGATACCTGGCCTTTGCCTCATGAAGGACCTCACTGATGTAGTAGACCGGCTTCTGGACGGTCCTGACTCTGCCAGTTGGACTGGATCCTTCAACTTGAGCTGGGGTCCCATCGGCCCCCAAGCTGCTTAACACTTCTCCAGGTCGGGACCCGGCCGGACCCTCGGAAATAGGGCCGGTTGCTGGAGTGGGGGAGGCCGGACCTCCCTCTTCTGCAGGAGGGTCCACGGAGGTCCCCTGCGGGAGAAGCTCGGACCTCTCGGCGACCAGCACCATGCTGATCACTTCGGTCGTTGCTGCAAGGTAAAGAAACAGTGTCTCACCTGGGTCCGGTGCGACCAGGACCGGCAAGGAGGTAAGGTACTGCTTCATCTCTTGGAAGGCACGTTCTGCCTCTTCGGTCCATACGAATGGGCCGGACCCCCTCATCAACTTGAAGAAGGGAAGCGCCCTCTCCGCCAGCCTCGAAATGAAGCGGCTGAGGGCTGCAAGGGATCCCGTCAACCTCTGCACATCCTTGAGGCGCACCGGGGGTCTCATTGCCTCGATCGCCTGGACCTTATCCGGGTTGGCCTCGATCCCCCGGTGGGAGACCAGGAATCCAAGGAGCTTTCCCGCCGATACGCCGAAGACGCACTTCTCGGGGTTTAACTTGGTAGAGGTCGCGCGTAGCTTGTTGAAGACTTGAGCTAGATTTTCTAAGAGGGAACCCGACTCCCTAGTCTTGACAACGATGTCATCGACATATACCTCAACTATATCTCTAACCAAATCACCTAGAGTGGTGTTCATTGCACGAGCAAAGGTGGGTAGAGCATTAAGTAATCCATAAGGCATCACTATATAACAATAAAGACCATCCACTGTTACAAAAGCTGTGTGCTTCCTATCATCACTAGCCATCTTGATTTGGTGAAAACCAGAATAGGCATCTATGAAGGACAGCAAATCACACCCAGAGGTGGAGTCCACAATCTGGTCTATACGCGGAAGTGGATAAGGGTCTTTTGGACATGCCTTGTTTAGATTGGTGTAGTCGATGCACATCCGAAGCTTCCCGTTGGCCTTTGGGACTACGACCGGGTTGGCCAACCATACAGGATGGTAGACCTCCTCGATGAAGCCAGCCTGCAGCAGCTTGCGGACCTCTTCACGGATGAAGTTTTGCCGCTCGATGGACTGCTTGCGTGGCTTTTGCCGGACCGGCTTGGCGTCGGGGTGGATCTTCAGATGATGCTCAATCACCTCCCTAGGGATCCCGGGCATCTGTGACAGTTCCCAGGCAAACACATCGACATTTGCCTGGAGGAAGGCGACGAGCGCGCTTTCCTATTTCTCCCCCAGGTTGCCACCGATGCGGGTGGTCTGGGAGGCCTCCGCTCCGACCTGGACGGTCTTCACGGGAACATCGTCCGTGTCGGACGGACGGACCTTCGGTGCCTTGGCCTGAGCCTTGGCACGTGAGGTCGAGGGGTCGGACCCCTGGGCGCCGGCTGCAGGGGTAAGCCCGTGGCCAGCGCATGGAGCTTTTCGACCGCCACAACAGCCGCGGCACGATCGCTCTGGATAGTGAGGACGCCTGCCGGAGAGGGCATCTTCAGGACCAGGTACCCGTAGTGGGCGACGGCCATAAACCGGTACAGGGCCGGTCTGCCGATGATGGCGTTGAAGGGGAGGTTAACTTCCGCGACCTCGAACTGCACGTTCTCGGTATGGAAATTGTCCTCCGTCCCGAATGTAACCGGTAAGGTGATGGTGCCCACCGGGTACACGGGATCCGGGCCCACTCCTGAGAATGGGCGTGATGGAGCCAGCTTGGACTCCGGAATCTGCAGGTGCTTGAACGCTGCATAGCTGATGACGCTGAGGCCGGCTCCTCCGTCGATCAGCACATGGTGAAGGCGAACATTGGCGATGGTGGGTGCCGTGATGAGCGGCAGCACCCCCGCGCCCGCCATGTTCTCTGGGCAATCGGATGGCCCGAAGGAGACGGTGGTGCCTTTCCACCGCTGATGGGGCGCCGCCTTCGGCACCCCTGGCTTCACCGAGAGGACCTCCCGGCGAAGGGCCTTGACGTCCCGCCGGGAGACGAGCTCCGAACTGCCGCCGTACATAACGTACAGCTTCTTGCGGCGCTCGTCCCCGCCGGACTCGGAATCGGACTGCTGGAAAAGTCCCTTGAGGTCTTTGTTGGGGGCTTGATAGCCCAACTCTCTCTCCGTCGCGGCTGCGTCGGCATCGGAGGCTTTCTCCTTACCGGACCGGCGCGGTGGGGAGGAGCCCTCCTTGGAGGCTTGATCTCGCCTCTTGCTGAGGCGCTCCGCGAGCTTCTAGATCTCGCGGCACTCGGTGGCGCTGTGGCGAGCCCCCGGATGAACAGGGCACGACCCGGGGTCGGTGCGCTGCTGTCGCGGGCGCTTGCCACGGGAGTTCTGGCCCCCGGTCGTCGCAGCTGCAACGGCCGGACCCCCAATCCGTGACTTGTCAAAGCCACGGCCCTTCTTGTTTTTCTTCTTGCCGCTGCCGGGGGCAGCGTCGCTGGGTCCGCTCGTCTGAGCGGGTCCTGCCTGGGTTGCAGAGTGCCATGCACGACCTTCTGCAGCCCGGGCGCATTTGTCCGCCAGAGCGAACAGGGTGGTGACGGCTTCCACTTGGTGGGTCGCCAGCTTCTCTAGCATCTTCTCGTCTCGGACCCCCTGTCGGAAGGCCGTGATAATAGACGCATCGGAGATACGCGGGATAGTTCCACGTACCTTGGTGAAGCGGGAGATGAAGGCCCGGAGGGTTTCCCCGGGTTGCTGCCTCACGGCGTGGAGTTGGGCCTCCACGCCATGCTGCTGGTACGCGCTGGCGAAGTTCGCAGTGAACTGCGCGCAGAGCTCACCCAGGACTGGATGGTTCCTGGGGTAAGATTCATGAGCCAGGTCCGGGCTGGCCCGGTCAAGGCTACATGAAAGTAACTTGCCATGACGGCTTCGTTACCTCCGGCCGCCGTGATGGCGGTGATGTAGACCTGCAGGAACTCTGACGGGTTGGAGGACCCGTCATATTTTTCCGGCAGGTGAGGCCGAAACTTGGACGGCCAGGCGACTGCGCGGAGGTGGCCTGCGAGCGCTGCGCAGCCCACGCCCGACACCGGTGCCTGGGGGAGTCCCTGCGACCTGGCCGCTGCCGCATCGAGCTCGGGCGCAAGGTTCCGACCCTCAATATTGAGTCGTCGGTTGCGCGCCCGCTCGATGGAGACCCTGGCGTCCTCTCCCGCATGCCTGCGGTTGAGCTCCGCCCGGAGGTCTTCGGTCCGTGCACTCCTCACGGATGGTGAGTGCACAGAACCGGATGCACCGCCCTGGCGACGGCGCCGCCTGGAAACAGACCCCCCCGCAGAGCCTGGGGAAGCCTGTGCCAGGTTGAGGAGACGGTCGACGTCGTCACGCCATTGTCTGTGCGCGTCTGGCGACGCTGCCTCGCCCGGGGGGTTGCGGAGCAACTCCCTGGCTGCCATGAGGGGCCCGCTCGGTGGGAGCACCGATTGGGCCACAGAGGCCCGCTCCGCTGCACACGGTGGAGCAGCACGCGGGGCCACTCTGGAGGCGGGATGGCGCGAGGCGTGTGGCGCCGTTGACGCCACTTCTTCACCGATCTGGAGGTCATGGTGACCATTTTCCTGCGCCATTGAGGTCGCGAAGGTCGACCGAGCGCAAACTAAACCTAAGACCCCTACCTGGCGCGCCAAATGTCGGAGGAATTCTCTAGCCGGGTGGCGGAAAGCACCCGCCTAATCCTAGTTAAGGATGGGTTTGGAGGAGACTTAGGAGCGCTCGATCGGTGGACAGATGAACACAGGAAGGACACGAAGATTTAGAGTGGTTCGGGCCGCCGGAGCGTAAAACCCTACGTCCACTTTGGTGTTGTCTTAGCTGTGTTTCTGATTGTTGAACCTTGTATTCTAACGAGTACACTCTCCCTTTTATAGTGCAAGGGGAGTGCTTACACCGTGCGGGATCCCGACAGGTGGGCCCGGCCAATAGGACCTGTTCTACGAGAGATATAGAGGTCATCTCCTCGAGCTCCTCTCCGTAGTCCTCTCGATCGAGAAGTTGATGTGCGTATCTACAGCCAGGATATGGCCGTGTACAGCCTTGTCTTGTACAGTGTCCGGCGTCAGCGTTACCCAACAGTGAAGCCGTGCTGTTACTGTTGGGATGGGACCTTCGGTCAGAGGGCGAGACGGGGCTGTCCTGTGGCGCGCGCACTGTTACAGCGCACGCCTTGGCCCACCTATTACATGCCATCATCACGCGCGCAGCGCCGTGACGGGACTGCACACAGTCCGCGTACTGTGCGCGGTGATACGACGCGCCGCCTTGGAAACAGACGGGCTTACCGTGGTGTCAGCTTACCTGCCCCGTGTGTCAGTGGCTGGCCGCTCTTTTTGACTTGGGTGCGCACGACCCAGCTACCGCATTAAATGATAGTAGGTGGGGAGGCAACCCGCAAGGGGCCTCCGGCCGCAGGCACGCGGCGGGGCCAGCTCCGCTCCTCCCGCTGGGCAGCACATGGCGGCACCGGACCCCTTCCCGGGGGAAAGGGGGGTCCGGGGCCCCCGTGGCTGGTCGGAGCGGGCCGGCCTGTGATGGTCTGGCCATCACACGTGGCGGCTCCGGACCTCCCAGGGGAGGCCGGGTCTGCAGGAGCTACCCGAGGGCTCTCCCGCCCGCCTGGGTGTGCAGAGGCCCCGGACCTTATGGAGCCCGGGGAGGGTCCGGAGACCGTGGTCCCAGCAGTCAGGCCCGGAGGCCGTATGCCACGTGACTCAGAGGTGAGGGGGTGTTCATGGATTATGAGAAGCCAAGGGCCTGGACACCCTAGCAGGAGGTACCCCTATCTGTGTGTACCGTCAGTTAGTATCGGATCTTAGCCTGGGTAGAGGATTCCTTAGGAATCGGCTCTTTAGCTGTTTTTAGGGTCTCTGTTTAGGTTGTTTGCTCTGATGCTTTGCGTATTCGTTAGGCTCAATCACGTGTAGGATGTTCCGATCATGTAGTGAGGGCTTAGTTATCGTGGATTGGATTAGATCGATATCTATAAAGCAAGTTTCATCTCATTATTGTTTACATATGTTATTTGACCCGAAGGTCCGATCCGGTATTGATGCAATCGGCTCTTTACAGCCGATACCGGGGAGGAGTGATTAGCCGATCACGGCTCGGACTAACCTTTACAAGTATCTGTGCTTACAGGAATTTCACGAATCACACCTTCCTGATCAGGTACAGGATCAGGTGGCACGCCTAGCGACTCCAAGCCAGGGTGTACGCCAGATCGCTGGGCCGTTGACCAAGGGACCGGGGCCCGCCAGCCGTCCCGGAAGCCTCCCGGCTCCTCGTGTTGCCTGTCGTTGCTCGCCGGTGGGTTTCGATCGACAACACATTCTGGCACGCCCGGTGGGACCGTCTTCATCGACTTCGTCATCGGCGTTTGCATCTTCTTCATCGACTTCGTCATCGGCGTTTGCATCTTCTTCATCGACTTCGTCATCTTCGTCGGCTCTGTCAGTAGTGGTCAGCAGGATGTCAAGGGACGATCCGATCACTTACGAAGAACTCTCTGCTGAACATAAGCAGAAGTACAATGAAATCAAGACTCAGTTTGAAGCCGATCTCATCGGCTCTTTCGAAAGGACTCGCAGCCATGGTGTCAGGTGGAAGGGATTTTCACCTGAAGGTGCTCTTGATGGAGTAGATTTATCTATTCCATCCGAAGATCGTACTAGAGCGCTACGTCAGGAAGTGAATTATGCGGTGGCTCATTCATTGCACCGACATTCGGAAAGTTTGGTTAATGCTTTCGAGCGTGTGGCTCTGCGTGTGGTCCAGGAGATTATGAAGCATCAACATTCCCCAACTGGACCTACCTTGGGGAGCCATAAGGGAGAATTGCCGTTCCAAACCAGACCACCGTTGCCTTATACACTTGCAGCTGCAGAATCCCATGGTGCTCCAGCTTATGTAGTTTACAAAGAGGGTGGTGATCCCACGGATCACCAGTTTTTTAGCGAGCCACCCAAGGAGATCCCACATGGTTATGTGTGTGCGTATATATCGGACAGTAACAATCTGGTACGTCTTGTACAGAAGACAATTGGAGGGGTTTCTGGTGCTGATGCGGACAAACAAGCGTGGCTAGCAACTTACGCTACCGGGCCGAGTCATGACAGTATGCACTCGGCCCCTGGGTCACAGACAGCGGAGCAAATCAGCACTATCTTAAGGGATCAGTTCGGCATATTACCAAAGAGGAGAGCGATCGGCTATACTAAGCCGTATCCAGGAGATTATGATTTAATCCCGTTACCACCCAAGTATCGGCTCCCCGAGTTCACCAAATTCAGTGGGACAGAAGGATCTAGCTCCATCGAGCATGTGAGCCGATATTTAGCTCAGTTGGGTATGATTTCTGTATCAGATCCATTGCGAGTAAGGTTCTTCTCGCAATCGCTTACAGGACCAGCCTTTGGATGGTACACGTCATTAGGTCCGGACTCCATCCGCACCTGGAAGCAGCTGGAGGAGCAATTTCATATTCAGTATCATTCAGAAGCCGCGGAAGCAGGAATTGCCGATCTGGCGCAGCTCCGACAAAAGCGTGGAGAAACCGTAGCGGAGTTTATTTGACGTTTCAGAGAGATGAAGAACAGGTGTTATTCAACACGGATCTCAGAAAAAGAAGCTATCGAATTGGCATCAGTGGGATTATTAAAGCCGAACAGAGATCTGGCTTTTCAACTGAAGTTCACCTCTTTGGCGCATCTGGTCCAGAAATTGTCGACATATGAGCAGCGTCATCCCGAGTTATACCAAGATAAGTTTAAGCGTCAAGTAGCGGTAGCCAACACGGAAGAAGCCGATGACTCGGAAGAAGAACTGGAGGTGTCGGTTGCTGAGTGGGCTCGTGGCGCAAATCCTGTGCCTTGTAAATGGCTGAAGCAAACTGGTCCTGCAAAAGGGTTTGACTTTGATGTGAGTAAAGTCGAACAAATTTTTGACTTATTACTAAAAGAAAAGCAGTTGAAGTTTCCAGAGGGACATAAACTTCCCACGGCACAGGAGTTAAAAGGAAGATCATATTGTAAATGGCACGACTCCTTTACTCACGGCACGAGTGATTGCAAGGAGCTCCGTCGGCAAATCCAATCGGCTATTGAATAGGGCCGGTTGATCTTGGGACAGACCGCCATGAAGGTAGACACTCAGCCTTTTCCTGGTGTAAATATGGTGGAACATCATGATCGGTCTGCAAGGCGACAGTTGGACTTCGCGCTCGGCATCAACATGGCAGGGATTGCGTCGCGATACCAGGCCACCAATAAAGAGGCTGATTCCAGCAATCGACCCCAAAGAGAGAAAAAAGGATATGTCACAGAAGAGCAAGTAAGGTATGTAAGGAATCAACGTCCAACTTCTTCTGATCTTCTCAGGAAATATGAGTATCAGTACCAGCAGCGCCTCCGGCGGGAATCTGAAGATGAGGAATATGAGCATCGCACCGGGAAGCATTTGAAGAAGCATGAGGATGCTCGTGATCATTGGCACTACCCATTCTTCAGGTACTGTTGGGATTCCGGTATGAACCGACTGCCTATTGTTAGGGACTGCCCAGAATGTGGATCTATGAAGACAGAGGCAAGGGAATCAGTTTTCGGACGGTTAGGACCTGTGCCAACTCAGCAAGAGCTGGTTCGATCACCACGAAGGGAAGATGAAGAGGAGGATAGGTATCATCGCCCACGTTGGTGCCCGGATGGACTAAACCGTTCACAAAAGCGTAGGGTTCAGAGGCTACGGAGCTTGGAGGAAGCTGAGGCCAGATACATCGAGACATTGAAGAAAGCGCGACCAGACCTGGCAGAATAGGTTCATTATGTGCAGGAAAAGAAACCGCGCGCTTCAAGGAAAGAATGGCGACCCAAGTCAACAAAAGCCGATAAGAAGGTATCGGCTGATACGCACATGGTTTTTGTGCTTCCTGCAGAATTCCATGCCCGGACCTATGAAGAGCCGTCGGTAGCCCAGCTTGATTTGGGACCACGGCCGGTGATATTCGAGAAGCCGCAAGCCAAGAATTACAAGCACTTGAAGGCATTGTATCTCAAAGGGTATATCAATGGTCAGCCCGTTAATAAAATGTTGGTGGATACGGGAGCGGCAGTCAACATTATGCCATATTCAGTTCTGCGCCGATTGGGGCGATCCACCGGAGACTTGATCAAGACCAATGTCACGTTAAGTGACTTTAATGGGCAAACTTCAGAAGCTCAGGGTGTCCTCAGTGTAGATCTCACCATCGGGAGCAAGACCGTCCCGACTTCCTTCTTCGTCGTCAACAGCAAAAGCACCTATAATATCTTACTCGGCAGGGACTGGATCCACACCAACTGTTGTATCCCCTCAACAATGCATCAATGTTTGATCCAATGGGATGGAGATGAAGTGGAGGTAGTCCAGGCAGACGACTCAATCGAGATTTCGCATGCTGCCATGAGCATCTGGGATGCGGAGGACCAAGAGCCAATTTCAGGGATAAGCTTAGAAGGGTGTGATTGCATCGAGGCTACAAAAAACGGAGTAAGGCTGGTCTTATCCACTGGCCTTACAGAATAGAAAAGTTGCATGAAGAGCGTCACGATAACGTACCCATTGAGGCCGATTCGCGCAATCGGCCCCCAAAAAAATGAATTTTTGGTGACAGGTGTTTTACGTAGTTGTCATGGGATGGCTAGCACTGACAGCCGGCCTGATTCTTTTCATAAAAACTTGGAAAATAATGAAATATGTGTATTGGCCGATACTAACGATCGGTTGGAAATCGTTTTGTTATCTTCTTTTCCTATATGCAGCATTGATCTAACGGAGGACGGGAAGTTAGGATATGGCTTCACATCGGCTGACAAACTTGAAGAAATCGATATTGGTCCCGGGGATAAGCCGCGACCAACGTTCATTAGTAAGAAATTGCATCCGTCGTTGCGAGAGCCGATGATAACTCTATTGAAGGAATACGCCGATTGCTTTGCCTGCGATTATACAGAGATGCCTGGGCTCGATAGGAGCATAGTGGAGCATCGGCTCCCTCTCAAAAGTGGATTTCGACCGTTCCAACAGCGGATACGTCAGATGAAAGCCGATGTCTTGGTCGAAGTAAAAAAGGAAATAGAGAAAATGATAGAAGCCGGATTTATCAGGGCTTGCAGATATGCCGAGTGGATTTCAAGCGTCGTACCCGTACAAAAGAAAGATGGCCGATGGCGGGTTTGCGTGGATTTCAGGGATCTTAATAGGGCCACTCCGAAAGATGAATATCCAATGCCTGTTGCAGAAATATTAATCAATGCAGCTGCCGGCCACAAGATTTTGAGTTTCATGGATGGTAATGCTGGGTACAATCAGATTTTTATGGCCCCCGAAGATATACACAAAACGGCGTTCAGAGTACCCGGAGCGGTGGGGCTGTTCGAGTACGTGGTTATGACCTTCAGATTGAAAAATGCCTGTGCAACATATCCGCGTGCCATGAACCACATCTTCCATGACCTAATCGGCAATCTGGTAGAAATCTACATCGATGATGTCGTGGTAAAGTCAGCATCAGTCGAAGGGCACCTGGATGACCTACGGCAAGTTCTGGAACGAACCAGAAAATTCGGGCTCAGGATGAATCCGAAAAAATGCACTTTTGGTGTAACAGCTGGGCAGTTCTTGGGTTTCCTGGTTCATGAAAGAGGAATAGAGATTGGCTTAAAAAGCCAGGAGGCCGTGCGTACTATGGTGCCACCCACTAACAAGAAGGAACTCCAGCAACTTATTGGTAAGATTAACTTCTGTCAGGAGGTTTATTTCTAACTTATCTGGGCGGATTGAACCCTTTATGGAATTGGTAAAAATCAAAACCAATGAAGAGTTCCGCTGGGGGGCAGAACAACAACGGGCATTCGAAGAAATCAAAGAATATTTGTCGAGACCACCTGTGTTGGTGCCACCACAGCAAGACAGGCCATTTTACATATATTTATCGGTCGGTGACACCTCAATTGCTTCGGTGGTAGTACAATTATACGATGGCAAGGAGAGGGTGGTGTTTTATCTCAGCAGAAGGATGTTGGACGCCGAAACAAGGTACTCTGACATGGAAAAACTTTGCCTTTTTTTATTTTTTACATGCACCAAGCTTCGTCACATCCTGCTATCGGCTGAGGTAATCATCATCTGCAAATCGGATGTTATAAAACATATGCTATCGGCTCCTGTGTTGAAAGGCCGATTGGGAAAATGGATGTTTGCATTATCAGAATTCGACATCCGATATCAACCCGCGAAGGCAGTTAAAGGGCAAGCATTGGCAGACCTCATTGCTGAGAGGGTTAATACCAACATAGCAGCGCTCTCCATACGAGCCTGGGCTATGTATTTCGACGGATCCGCCTGTGGAGATGGATGTGGAATCGGCATCTTGCTGGTATCACCTCGGGGGGCAACATACTCTTTCTCAATTAGGTTACCTGCCACTTGTACTAATAACCTTGCAGAGTATGAGGCGGTGCGTAAAGGCATGGAATTGCTTCTGGAGGCCGGAGCTGAAGCCATAGAGGTCTTCGGAGACTCTAAATTGGTAATCTCCCAACTCACAGAGGACTACAGGTGTGAAAGTGAGCTATTGTTTCCGTTGTGGATGCAATGCCAGGAACTGATAGCCCAGTTCAGGTATATAAATTTTTATTGGATACCTAGAGCTCGGAATGCAGAGGCCAATGATCTCGCGCAGCTGGCTTCAGGATACAAAGCCGATGGGTCAAGACATCAGGTGTATTTCCTGGATCAGGGAGATTGGAGAGCCGATATCTTCAACTACTTGAAGGATTCGGCTCGGGGGGCACCCAGGAAGATACGATATAAAGCCATGAGGTACGTCCTGATAGGAGATGATATGTTTTACAGGACCTTGGAGGGGCTGTTGCTCAAATGTCTGGGGCCGACTGAGTCCAATCGGCTCCTGCATGAAGTTCACGAAGGAACGTGCGGGACTCATCAGTCAGTTCACAAGATGAAGTGGCTAATCAGGCGGTCAGGATACTACTGGCCCACTATGCTTGAAGATTGTTTTAAGTATTATAAAGGATGTCAAGCATGCCAGAAGTTCGGAAAAATCCAGACGGTGCCAGCGTCCGTAATGAATCCCATTGTTAAACCGTGGCCGTTCAGAGGCTGGGGCATGGATATGATCGGCAAAATCAATCCTCCGTCTAGCAAGGGTCACCAGTTCATTTTAGCTATCACAGATTATTTCACCAAATGGGTAGAAGCCGTCCCAATGAAGTCAGTAGCATCCAAAGATGTGATTCAGTTCGTCAAGGAACATGTTATTCACATATTTGGGATCCCACAAACTATAACAACGGACGGTGGCTCGGTTTTTATTTCAGAAGAATTTAAGAAGTTTGCTGCTGATATGGGTATCAAGCTGATTAGGTCATCTCCTTATTACGCCCAGGCGAATGGGCAAGCTGAAGCATCCAATCAGAGCCTTATCAAATTGATTAAGAGGAAGATCGATGAATATCCCAGACGCTGGCACGAAGTCTTGTCAGAAGCATTATGGGCATACCGTATATCTTGTCATGGGGCGACGAAAACTTCCCCTTATCATTTGGTCTACGGGCAGGAAGCCGTGTTACCGTGGGAGGTTACAGCCGGGTCCAGGCGCATAGAATTCCAGAATGACCTACCCGCTGAAGAATATGCTACTCTGATGAGTGATAATGTGGAGGACCTCACGGAACTCAGGTTATGGTCACTAGAGAAGATTAAGGAGAATAAGGCTAAAGTAGCCCGTGCATATAATAAAAAGGTCAAGCCAAAGGAATTTCAGGTAGGAGACTTGGTTTGGGAAGCAGTATTACCGTTGGGAACCAAAGACGCAGTGTATGGCAAGTGGTCCCCAAACTGGCACGGACCGTACAGGGTTGACCAGGTCCTACCCGGGAACGCATACATGCTCGAAGAATTGGACGGTGTCAAATTTCCAGTAGCAGTCAACGGCCAACACCTAAAGAAATACTTCCCAAGTATGTGGGCTAACGAATAGTGAAGCCGATGGCACCCATCAGGCAAGAAGCCGATGCAACCAGTAGGCTAAGAAGGGGGGCGAAGGCTGAATCAACGACGTTGGCGTAGGATAAGCGTTGATCGGCCCGTACGCTAATAGAAAGGATTAGAACAGCCGATGCGGTGCCATCGACTTTTAGAAGTTTTGCTTATGGCAATCAAGCATCACAAATTATCAGACAGCCGATGTGTCGCCATCGACTCTAGGTTCACTACATGAAAACACAGTGGGTTCACTACATAAAGGTACAAAGTTTATCTTAAACAGGACTACTGAAGGAAAGCGTCTATAGCAGCGATAGCATCAAGGCGGATACGGTCGACCTCAGCAAGTACCGCTTCATCCTCTTCGTCCACCCCCGGCACCACTTGTTTGCTCAAGTTGCTCAGCTCGGCCAAGTCCGTCTTCAGCTCAGAAGTCAAAGCTTCTGCCTCCTGCTTAGAACCCGCAATGAGATCCTTCTCCTCCTGGATGCGCTGCTTGGCGGGCCGGACTTTGGCTTCAAGATCTTCCAGTTCTTTCTCCAAGAGGCGAAGCCGATGGGTAGAAGCAGATGTGTCGACCTTTGCGTCGAGTGCGGCCTTCTTCTTGTTGATCGACTGACACATCTCAGCGATGATGGTCCTTAGGAGTGATTGGGAACGCCGAGTCTCGATCCTGCGGCGAGCTTCTGCCACTTTTGCTTGGAAGGAAGAAAGGTATCCGGCCGGCAAGAGCTTGGCCTGGAGGCTCACAGGGAGCTGGAAACTGACCTCGTCAAGGATCTGTTTAACTGCACTGGAATCTTGAATCAGGGCGGAGATCGGACCCGACAGAAGATCCTTCACGCGGAGGAGCCGATCGGCAGTGCTGGTCAGGCCCGAGGGAGAGTCATCGGCTTCCAATATGGTCGACCCAATCGTGGCAGGATCAAACGCAAGGAGTTCTGAAAGATCCAGGTTCTGAAGGAAAAGAGGGTAAGCAAGGCATCGCGGGAGAAGACCAAAGCAATTGCGAAGGAGAAGAAAAAGCCATACCTGTCCTGAGAAAGAAGTAGCGATGGCCAACGAAGGGACAATCGGCTCCCGGGGGTGTGTCCTTTCCGAAGGATGAACGATGGTGGCAGAGGCTGTATGAACCGCACCTCCGGAAGAAGAGGCGACAGCCGACGGGGCAACAGTCGGCTCTGCGAGAGGGACATCCGATGAGATGGCGGTCGGCTTCGCGGGACGTACCTCTCGTGTAGGGGAATCGGCAATGGCTGAGGCAGTAGAGGGTCCTTCCAAACAGGGGCCAGCAGGAGATGAAGTCACGATCGGTGCCTGCGGGCTCGGCGAGGCAGTTGGGATAACAGCCGATGCGGAAGGATCCTCCAAGATTGTTGCGCCAGGATCACGGAGAGTGATCAAGGCCCTGAGGGGCGCATCCACATCCTCTGGCACCTCCGAAAATGAGCCCTTCTGGCATGGGGGCTCCTCTCCGCTGGATACTTCTACAACGGCAGGCTACAAGAGAAGAGAACACCGTTAAGGAAGACATGAATAAAAGTCCGATTGCAAAGAGGAGGGGCCAAACCTGGTTAGTGACTGGAGATGACGGAATAGGGGAAGATGGCGTAGCTTCCTTCCGGACCTTTCTGACAAGAATCTTCCTCGTCTTAGCGTGAGCCCGGGGGGCAACAGCTTCTAAAAGTCGCTTTCGCTTGGGGGTCAACTTGACGGTGCTCGGCTGAATCTGCATCATGCTTTTTGAAGGAGGAGGCGCACTCTTGCCGAAGAGAACCACAGGAGCAACCGCCAGGAAGCAAAAGGGCGATCCATCATTGTTCATCGGCTCTGGGCCGTCTTCTTGCTGCAGAAACAGAAAATGGATTCAGGAGGGGTCTAGTAAAAGTTAAAAGAAGAGACGTCAATCAAAAGGCGGTACCTCTCCGGCGGGAATATCATACTCAGGATGGATCTGCTGCAGCATCGGGCCCAGAGCTCTTCGGAAAACGTGAGTTTTCCACATCGACCACCATCCCTCAAAGTCGACGGCCGAAAAAGTAAAGGAAAGATTGGCAGGGACAGATAAGGGGAGGTCTGTGAACAGGCTATAGCACCTGTGGGTGGTCAAGGCGTCAGGAAGGTCCACCCTGTTTGATGTCAACAGGTGGAGAAGGAAGTGGGGAGGCACCTGCGCAAGACCGAACTGCCGGGCTGCTACGACCGGCTGGTAAAACTCATAACCAGGCTTGAGGATCCGGTTAGAGGTACTCATGCCAACTGGGAGAAGACAGGGCCGAACCATGATGGAGTAAAGGCGCCTAGTATCGGCATCATAGGCAATATCGGCTAATCGGAAGGTAGCCGGGTTCTCGAAGAGCTCAGAATCGGCATAAGGAAGGAAGTTTGGGTTGTCAAGGCCTTTGTAGAAAATCTTGAACCAACGGGATTCAGTTTCCCACCAGGGAGACTGTACAAGGCCTGCCCGAAACTAGTGCACCTAATCTGTCTCCCATTCAGATCAGGGAAGGAATTGCCGACTAAGGAAGGGAAATCAGGGTCAGAACTTTGAAAATAAAGACGAGCCCACAATTGGATGAACCACCATGGGCCACCGGTTCTGATTTTCTTCTGAGAAAGAAGGCTGGAAGTCATCAAATGGAGATATCTGTAAAGTTCCCCGAGAAATAGTCTACCAAGGCCAACAGATTGACCCCTGGCCAGCTCATAAGCCAAGGAGAGGAAGTTCTTGGTTGGGGCGAGGGAAGGGCCACAGAAGAGGAAATGTTCGAGCCATAGGTTCAGAAAGGCTGTGTGCTCCTTCTCCGATACAGGGCCCTTGCTTTTCTGGTGTTGGCTCAGGTATTTGCTCCAGTTAGTGCACTCGGTTTTGGAAGACAGTTTATAAGGGACTACAGGGAGGCTGTAAGCAGAAGGGCAGGCTGATGATATGTCCAAGCCGGTAATCATCATAACGTCTAGCAATGTTGGTGCTAACGGGCTGTGCCCGAAGAGAAAACAATTCAAGGCGTCAGACCAGAAATAGCCGATGGTCTTCAGAAGGTTCTCATCTTTTCGAGGGGAGAGAGGGACAGAGACAGAGCATCGGCTATCCCGATGGATTCCCATAAGGGCTGGTAAGTGCTCGCTACTCTGTTGTACCAAACTATCCAGTTTTCAGGGGGATTTGGCCAAGCGCGGAGGCTGTCCGACCAAGATTCTAGGTCTATATCCTGACTCACAAAGGGGATTCGATTGGCTTCACAAGAAATCAAATCTATGGGTTTCTCATAGGAACGAGGCCCAAGGCAGAAAGAGTTGGGGGAAGAAGGGTGCGGCAAGAAGATATCGGAAGCCTGAAAAAACCCCAAGAAAAACAAGATTGCCGAGGGAGGAGTTAATTAACCGCGCAGTAAAACTTGCAGATACTGTGTTAAAATTAATGGGGGTCAGAGTTCACCTTCAGACTGAAGACGGCGGCGGCGGTGCGCGAAGACTCTGCCATCGGGAATCCTGAATCGAGATCCTAGAGGGTGGATCTAGGTTTGGCGGCGCAAGATCGGATATGTGTCTCAAGGATCGGGGAGGATCTTGCGGCTAGGGTTTGTGAATAAAGGAGATCGGAGTTGATCTGGATCCCAGAATCTTCGGAGATTTGTGTCAGGAGAAAG
This sequence comes from Panicum hallii, assembly GCF_002211085.1. Taxonomy (NCBI): domain Eukaryota; kingdom Viridiplantae; phylum Streptophyta; class Magnoliopsida; order Poales; family Poaceae; genus Panicum; species Panicum hallii. The sequence goes on from NC_038050.1 coordinate 54,907,797, forward strand.
GCCAGCGGAAGGGTAAAGTAAATTGAAAGGTTATTTCAGATCCGGATCGGTATATTCCAAGGCCGATGCGTTGCCATCGGCTCTTAAAACAGACAATTGCGCACAAGAAAAGTTGCCAATACAAAAGTAAATTTCATTCACAGCGAGACAGTGAATACAAAAGAGGAGCTAGCTACTCCTAAGAGTGGCCTAATGGGGATACCACGACCTACCACCAGTATACGCCAGAGGTCTTGCGGCGCTTGGGCGATGGAGCAATGCTAGGGCCACTATCGCCGCTATCGCTGCCGCTGTCGTCATCGTCTCCGCTACTGTCGCTGGGGAAGCTGTCATCGTCTTCGGCTCCTGCGCTGCCGTTGGAAGTGTCGTCCGATGACCTGCCAAGAAGGAAGGTACCTGCCATCGGATCTTCTTCGGAGGAGAAGGAATCGACTCTTTCCTCCGAGGAAGAAAGGTCTTCCCCCCAAGACGCGTCGTCTTCATCTTCCTCCAGCTCGGCCCCGAGGAGGAGTGTGAGATCCTCTCCATCAGTCAGGGATTCATCATCCTCTGACTGGTAACGAAAGTCCCACTCCTCTGCGTCCCAATGCAGGGGGGCACGGACCTCGTAAGCGGCGATTGGGTTGTATTCCGGGGTTGGTTCTCGAGAGGATTCGGATTTATAGGAAATGGTGGAAGAAGCAGAAGAAGAAGAAGAAGCCATGGTGAAAGAAGAAGAGGAAGTGGTATGGCCGTAAGAGAAAGATGACTGGGGAAGTGGCCGTGGGTAAGTTTATAAAGTTAAATCAAGGGGTAAGGTGAATCGGCATCGTGACAGTTCCTGAGGAGATTGGTACAGGGCGGTCATATCGGTTGGAAGTCGAAGAGGCATATACGGATCAGAAGCTGAAGGGTCAAGGTGGTTTTAAAATAAATGATTTCGGAATTACCATCGCCGAAACCAGGGGGGCATGTGTTATCGCCATATTCTGGACGGGCCAGAAGTGGGCCAAGGAGCAAGATGGGCCTAGGAGAAGGTTTCGGCACGATTACAGATCGGTTCCCGTACAAGTGTTTGGGAACAGTAAGGCCGTGTAAACTCAGGTTTAGGCAGTTAGGATTCGTGTTGTGTTTGGTTAGGGTTAGTTAAAGAGGGCAAGTCTACGGACTATAAATATGTACCATGAATAAACAAAAAAAAAGAGATTCATTCATCAACAACTCACGGCGCATCGCCTCCCTTGTTCCAGGGTTTTCCATCGGGTAAGTGCCATGTGGCCCCCTGATCACGCTTCGCGTGATCGGGGGCGCATTGCTCTTGCCTGTTTACTTCATGTGTTGCTCGTTCTGAAGCCTTGTAGATGGCGAGTAGCATTAGTTATCATAGCACGCATAGAGTAATGTTATTTTATTTGTATCATGATCATGTTCTGTTCATTGTTCTTGCGCGCTCTGCGATCATTGTGCCCGATTATGGATGCAATGGTCGCACCTTGCTTTGTTTATGTTGATAGATCCGATCTGTTACGGCTAGTTTCTATTTATTAGGGATTTAGCTCAATATGTGCATGATTAGGCCTTGCAAACGGGTTGAAGGTTCCGGCAGTATGTTAGTATCGGATCTTAGCCTGGGTAGAGGATTCCTTAGGAATCGGCTTTTTAGCTGTTTTTAGGGTCTCTGTTTAGGTTGTTTGCTCTGATGCTTTGCGTATTCGTTAGGCTCAATCACGTGTAGGATGTTCCGATCGTGTAGTGAGGGCTTAGTTATCGTGGATTGGATTAGATCGATATCTATAAAGCAAGTTTCATCTCATTATTGTTTACATATGTTATTTGACCCGAAGGTCCGATCCGGTATTGATGCAATCGGCTCTTTACAGCCGATACCGGGGAGGAGTGATGAGCCGATCACGGCTCGGACTAACCTTTACAAGTATCTGTGCTTACAGGAATTTCACGAATCACACCTTCCTGATTAGGTACAGGATCAGGTGGCACGCCTAGCGACTCCAAGCCAGGGTGTGCGCCAGATCGCTGGGCCGTTGACCGAGGGACCGGGGCCCGCCAGCCGTCCCGAAAGCCTCCCGGCTCCTCGTGTTGCCGTCGTTGCTCGCCGGTGGGTTTCGATCGACAACAGATTGTCTAATAAACACGCAAGGAGAATCAATATCATTAACATATCCCTTCTTCAGGAGAAAGTCACTTAGCCGGTTGTACCACATCCGGCCGGACTGTTTAAGCCCATACATCGCCCTCAGCATCTTAACTTTAATCCAGCGACCCATATAGATACGTGGTCACTACATCCATCATCTGCATTTTTAAGTTCAAATCTGCTGCCATTGATATTAAATATCGGAACGTTATGCCACTCATAACCGGAGAATATGTTTCATCGTAATCGATGCCGGACCTCGGCGTGAACACTTGTGCTACGAGCCTCGCTTTATATCTCACCAATATATTATTTTCGTCCCTCTTTCGAACAAATACCCAATTGTATCCTACGGGGATGTACGGGCGACTGGCCCGAATACTTGCCTCTTAGAAAGCGAGCGCAATTCCGTCTCTATCGCTTCTTTCCATTTGAACCAATTTGAGCGCTTACGGCACTCTGCCATGGACTTTGGTTCAGGTTCATCATCAATCGCACCTACGATCTTTGAGACGAAATTAATGTCGACATTTGTAGTCTTTCTGTTATATAGTTCTTCAGATTCAGTATAGTTTGTGGCAGTTTCTTCAATTGAATCATCTGGCTCATCATGATTTTCCAAATTACTTGAGCCTGGCTATTCTATGGTCCTGGTGCTATTATTTGTATTTGTGCACCCAGTTGCACTAGGACTTTCACCTTCATGGTGTGTCGCAGTCTTTCACCTTCATGATGTGTCGTTGCTGGGACCGCTAAATGGGAGTGTAATGCACGCTCTTTAGTAACTTGCCTTTGTGGGCATCCTCGCTTGGCTTGTACTAATTTATATGGATTTCTCCTCCTTTTTCTAGGATTCCTAGGATTAGGGAGAGGGATAGAGTACATGCCCTCCAGGGATATTTCCACTGTCTCTGGTGCATTAGCCGCAGGAATATGTGATTTTAACACTCCTCTTATATCAGTAAACTCGTATGGCAGATTATTCACTAATTGTTGCTGGTGTATTATTCTTTGAACTTCGAGTTCGGTATCTTTAGTGCGTGGATCAAGGGATTGAATGCTACTGGCACTCCATTATATTTCTCGGAATTCTTTATTATTAAGTTACATTCCTTCACTAAAGATCCTTCACCAAAGCAATTCTTTATTATTTTCACCAAAGATACTATGAGCGTACCGAGCCGAAAAAAGATCCCCAATTTTAGGCTCCAAATATTTGATTATGGACGAAGTGTCATCTCCAACTTCTGGTGAAGTCCCATAGTGGTACGTTGAGGTGGTGATATTAGTACATATACAACGCAACCAAATTTTCGTAGATCGAAAATTATTGGTTGTTGTCCACATGCTAATTGAAGAGGGGAAGCAGAGTGATATGCAGATGGTCTATATTGGATTGAGGCGGCAACATGCAGTACGGCATGTCCCCAACAACTGGTGGGAAGTCTGCTATCTTGCAGGAGGGGTCTGGCAATTAATTTTATTCTTTTGATTAAGGATTCAACAAGCCCGTTTTGTGTGTGCACACGGGCCACGGAATGCTCCACATTGACGCCTACAGCAAGACAATAATCATTAAATGCTTTTGAAGTGAACTCTCCAGCATTATCCATCTTAATTGTTTTGATGCGGTTCTCCAGAAAACTAGCACGCAATTGGATGATTTGGGCAATAAGTTTTGCAAAAGCGTGGTTCCGCGTAGACAGTAAGCACATGTGGCTCCACCTAATAGAAGTATCTATAAGAACCATAAAGTATCTAAACGCCCCGATAGGGGGTGGATAGGACCACATATGTTACATTGGATTCTCTCCAGGAAACCCAGGGACTCGGTCTTTATCTACATGTAAGAGGGCTTAGTTATTAGTTTTTCTTTAGCACAAGATACACACAAAAATTCTTTAGGGATTTGTGTCGTTTTAAGGCCATGACCAGCAGTGCTATTTATGATATTTCACATCATCCTTAATCCAGGGTGTCCGAGTCTTTCATGCCATATTGTAAATGACTCGGGATTTTTTTGAACAGTTAAGGGTAGGTGCTCTGCCTATTCATTTAAGTAGGGTGGAGAAAAAGTATTTACAAGATACATCTACAACAACTGCTAGAAAAACTACCAGAAGAAAAGTAAAGTCCAACAACAGCAAGGCCTATACAACATCAGTTTCATGCGCCACCCTAAAGTTGGAGATGTCGTTCTTTATGATGGCCACCAACTGATCGACAGAAAATTCTTTGTGGTATAAAACGCGACGACAACGCTCTTTCCACAGATTCCAGGTGGTATATATAATAGCTTGGAGGTGTTCTTTTGGCTGTGCTTGTCCGGCTTGTGAGAGATTCTTCCACCAAGTAGTCAGTAGCCCTGGTTGGGCTGGTGTTTGCACCATTTGGAAGCTATTGTGCTGAGCAATCTGATCCCAGACTTGCAACGAGGAGGAGCATGCGGCCATCATGTGGAAACTTGACTCAACCCCCGCTTTGCACAACCGACAAGTGGGATTTGCCTGACCACCGCGACCGATGATACGATCAGCAGTGGGTAATCTGTCCTGTAGGATTAACCACATGAAGAAACGGCATTTGTTTTCAACCTTTGCCTTCCAAATTGACCCCAGCACATCTGGTATACAGGCTCCCCAGAACTGCACCTTATATGCAGATTTGACTGTGTAGTTACCATCAGCTGTAAATCTCCATTTGATTGTGTCAGGTTGTGAGGACTGGAGACAAATGGTTCGGAGTTGTGCCCATAAGTGAACGAACTGTGATAGAGCTCTCTCCGTGTTGATTCTTCTCAGCCCCTTCATCCACCCACACCGGTCCATAGCCTTTGCAACTGAGATATTCTTCTGCCATGCCCACCGGTAGCAATCCGGAGCTATATCTTTGGGTGCCTGCCCATTGAGCCAACGGTCCTTCCAAAATTTGGTCTTCTCTCCATTATCGATCGTGATGGTGGTGGATGCTCGAAACAGTTCTAGTTCATCCTCGGTCAGCTGAATGTTCATGTAGTTCACAATATATTCTTGTGGTTAGGGGCGAATCCGGAGGGGGGGGGGGTGCAGGGGGCTCCACCATCCCCTACCCCTATGCAGCCCCCAAAGGCCCCCCTCCTCCCAACAATTTTCAACCATGAATGAAGAAGGGGAAGAAGAAAAGGGGGAGGAAGGAGAAGAAAAAGAAAAGAGGGAGGAAGAAGAGGAGGAAAATGAACCTCCCTAATTTTACATTCTAGATCCGCCACTGCTTGTGGTGTCTTAGTTCTTATGTAGTACAGTCCAGAGGAGGTCTCAGACGCTTTTTCTACCACTTTTGTCTCACATTCATCTGTTAATGTGATACGAAGGTGTTGGTCTTTTACCGCTGCCCACCGAGGGATATACCCGAGGTGGTAAATTTTAGGTAGGGTGACGCCGAGATCAGGAACTCGAAGGTGCAAACAACACAAGGTTTAGACAGATTTGGGCCGCGATGTGCGTAATACCGTACGTCCTGTTTGGTGGTTTGTATTGTCTTGGATGTTGATGTTTTGAGGGGGTCCTGCCCGCCCTTATATATCTAGGAGCACAGGGTTATATGAATCATAGTCCGACACTAGCCTAGGAATCATAGTCGAGTACAACTCGAGTAGTTTCCTTCTGTACCGGCTAGTCCTGCTTCGCATACGAGTACAGTACAACATAGATAAAATATAGGACATGTCCTATCCTCTGATCCTGTATGAACTATATTATATACACAGTCCCGTAGTCCCGGATCTGACAGAAGGTACTCAACATCATTTTCACAAGCAGTTGTCACATGGTAGCCACTACGACGAATGTCTTTGAATGTGAGGAGAGTAGTACAACTTCCGGATAAAGATATGCTTCTTCTATGAAGATGCTAGTATTACTAGGGAGTACCACTACGGCTCTACCAGAGCCTACGATGTGGTCGTTGCTTCCGGCAATCGTTATAATATTTTCAATCTTTTTCTTCGGTATCTGAAAATATTTTGTCTCTCGAATTATCGTATTTGTGGCAGCGCTATCAATTAGGCAGTGTTCTTCGTCTACCTCCATCACGGAAAGTCCAGCTCTTGTTCTATTAAAAATAGCTCTAATTAATTCATTATGCATAATGAATAAAACACACACGTAACAGAAAAAGAGAAAAGCTAATTAAAAATAATACTATCAACCAAAACATTGATGTCGAGAGTTCAGCCTAATAAAATAACGGAGTTGCTCAGCAGGAGCATTTATTACATGACAATCACAAATTGTTCTGCTGGAAATAAATCACACAAGCTAATAATAATTGTTTCTAAGCAAATGGCCGATAACTGCATGAACTATACTACACATCAAGGAGATCCTCATCCTCTAGGTCGTAGTCATCATCGTCCATATGGGCATCTTCTTCTCCAGCGGTGGCGTCGCTTTGCAGCACTACGATCAACGTCCATAGCCGCTGTCTCTATCTGAAGAGGATTCAATGGCTCCAAGAGGTGTAATCTTGTATTGGCATCTATAGCCACTTGGACAAAGTGTGCCTCCGGATTTTGGTGTTTCTTCCACTCCTGATACAGCTCAATCAAGTGTGGTTCAGCAATGCAGGTGCGGGACCAATATTTCTTTGATCCACGGCGAAAACAACCCTCATTTGAGTGCTTCGCCCCATTTGCATTGCCTTTGGAGCCCTGCAGGGACTTGCCTTTGCCATTGCCATTGGATTTCTGATCTCTATTATTCATATGTTTCTTAAACTTCCCCCCTTTTGGCCACCGATGACCATGATGCTTTGCGCCCTTGTTTCTGAAAGGACCTTTGCCCTTGTTACTGCAGAAACTGGTATGTGCTTCAGGTTGTGCCTGTGTTCCGGCAGGACGCATGTTGAAGTTCTTAATCAATAGCTCACTATGAGCCTCAGCAGTAAGCAACACATTGATGAGATCACAGTATTTCATGTACTTGTTATTACGATACTGCTACTAGAGATGTTGGTGGGGTGGAAAGTCTCGAGAGTCTTCTCAATTATCTCGAGCTTAGTGACAACTTGGCCATAGAAGCGAAGCTGAGCCACGACATGGTGCATCGCAGAGTTATATGCCTCGACGGTCTCGAAGTCGACAAAAGGGAGTTGGGCCCAATCACGCCTAGCTTGTGGGAGGAGCACTGCCTTTTGCTTGCCAAACCTCTCCTGAAGCTCCAACCACGGCACCAGAGGGTTTTTCACCTCCAGATACTCCATCTTCAGGTCTGGATGAATGTGATGCCTCGGGAAGATGCCAGCTTTTGCCTTCTCATGAAGTGGCGGAGCGCAGGAACACCGGCAGCATGTCTGGCAATCTTAGCAGTCAGTTGCATAGCCTCCAGGTGGAACTCACAGTCGAGACTCGACTGTCGAGTGCCCAAGTCTAATAGTTCTTGCCGTTCAGCTCAAGAACCTTAACTCCGTCTTGTTGATCGCAGCCATCACCTATTGATTCATGCAAATTAACTTCTAGTAAATAAGCATGGAATATTTTTTCCAGCCGTGTAAATGATTGTATGAACATGCATCACAACCTCTTTGTGCTAATTATTAAGAGCTTTGGAATATATATTCAACGCAGAATAAAGGAACAAAACTAAACAGGATGCATAAAAAAACTGAAGTTTATATACAATGGCGGCGCGGCGACCGGCAAGGCGGCAGCGCGCAATGCCCGGCAGGGCCTCGGCGGCGGCGGCCAGCAGGGCCACAGTAATGGCTGCTCGACGGCCGGCAGGGCCACAACAACGGCGGCGCGACGGCCGGCAAGGCTACGACACGTACGTAGGTATACGATTGGTTTACGTGCAACTTCAGGCAGCACCACACATGGGATGTTACTGGCTTACGCGATAAACGCGTTGGGTTGGCCAGCAGTGCGCAAGATCATAACAAACAAGAGACAAACGTGCATGGCATGCTGGGATGACCAATCATGTGAAGGATGTGCCGGCGTACATGCAAAAGCATCTAAGATTAGAGGTTCTGAACTACAGGGGTTCTGAACTGCTAGTATACATGAAAGAGGGAAAAACGATCATGATTATTGAATCTATTACACAGGACAAAACGCATCTAGATTAGCAAAGACATCCAGAAACCAATCTACAAGATCGTTGGTCCGTGATTACATAATCAAGTTGCTGGTAAAGATCAATCAATTGGTCTAGCATACTACACTAGTATAGAACACAACATTAGTCCCGATTGGAAAAACCCCTTTAGTCCCGGTTTGCCAACTAGGACAGCCAATCCAGTACTAAGGGGCTGTTTGGTTTGTGGCCTACGGCGCCACACCGCGCCGCACATCCCGCGCCGCAGGTGTGGCGGCTGAATCGGCCGCCGCACCTTAGGCACGGTGCGGCGCCCTAGGCCACAAAGCAAACAGCCCTTAAACCTTCTACCTCACGTATAGTTTCCTTACCATCCCACCTACACGGCATATGTGACTTTAGATGGAAGGCTTTCCGTTTAAACTGACCCGTGAAGAACTATTTAGTCCCTGTTAGAGCCTCCAACCGGGACTAAAAGGTGACTCTTTCAACACCAACCGAGACTAACTTTTAGTCCTCAATGGTGTCACCATCCGGGACTAAAGAGAGACTTTAGTCCCGGTTGGTGGCTCCAACCGGGACTAAAGGTCCCTCGCCCCCTTATTAGATCCAGAGCTACGGGACTGCGCACATGGCGTACTTATTCTAAGATAAGGGGTGGGATATGGCCCACACCCTACATCACTTGTAACTACTCGTATAAGAGCAGGACTGGTCGGAACAGAAAGAAACTACCCGAGTAATACTCGGGTAGAACTTCTAAGCTAGTATCGAGCTAGAACTTCCATGTAACCTTGTCCCCCAGACTATATAAGGGCGAGCAAGGATCCCCTCCAAATATTACAGCATCTAAGGCAATACAAACCACCACACAGGACGTAGGGTATTACGCTCTCGGCAGCCCAAACCTGTCTAAAGTTTTATGTTCCTTGCACCTTCGAGTTTCTGATCTCGGCGACACCCCACCTACAATCTACCACCTCGGGGTATCCCTTGGTGGGCTTGGAGGTCAAACACCGACAGCTGGCGCACCGGGTAGGGGTGTTCATCGAGCATCCACTGGTGAATTCGATGGTATCTTTCAACTTCACTAGCACCGTGCTCGATGAGGGCACAACTTTCATCTTCGGCTCACTGGTCTGCGTCGCTGACGGCGCGAGTAGCTTTCATCGGCACCTCGTTGATGACATGAAGCCGGAGGCATCTGCAGCAGCTCAACGCAGCGTTCTCGATGAGTTCATCGACAACCTCGATGAGTCGCTGCTCCCTGACTTAGCTAGGGAGATCGAGGAGGAGTCCGCTGTTGACGCGACTTTGACTCATGCTGCACCAGGACTTCTCAGGTCAGATTCATTCCGATCTGAGGAAGAGCGTACCCGACTCCTATTTGGGTTACGCAATGCGGCTTCAGTCTAGTAGGAGCTCACTCAATCCGAGTTCCTCTCCGTATTGAAAGAGAACTTGGATAATCTACTCAAGCTCGGGGATGCGGGAGCTACTGCCTGTCAGGAGGCCCCCGTTTTCGACAAGTACCTGGACACGGATGATGACTCCGAAACCTCTCCGGGTTGTCATCTGGGCCTAACTATAATCTCAACGCCACAAGGTTGGTTTGTGTACGGGAAGGGCATGGAGTCCTCTGATCTACTCGAGTTCGACTCCCGCCTTGTGGCCTTCACACAAGAACTGCCTTTTCAGGAAGGCAAGCCCCTCTCTCCCATCAATGAGGAGGGAAAGGGCAGGACAATACTCGTCGACTACAGCTCCAGTGGAGATCTTTCCCTGCAATGTCACGTCTACATGGCCTCCCTCCACGAGCATGACGATGATGATGAACCAGAAAGAGAGTACGATGACGAACTATTTGCGAACGTCTCCGTCGACGAGTGCACGGCGGACGCTCCTCAAGATGAAGATGAGGAGCATAGAAGAATCCGCGGGATCAAGAACGCCAAACATGCCAAGCGTAGGCGGAACACAGAAGCCTGCACACTAAACCCACCTCGCCGCAGAAATCTCAACGGTGCCTTCGCTGCAGCCGACGATCGCCAATACAACACGCCAATCGGGAACATCGCTGAAGCAACTTTGTTAATTCAGCGGTTATCCCAAAACTCGAAGACCAAAGGCTGCTGCATCTGACGCAGTGTGCCATCATTCAACTTGACCAGCGGGATCCCATGCCATCGCTGTAGCGCACGGGGCTTCAAGAGCGGAGCTTCACGCGAGCTCCATCCCCTAGGTTAGTCGTAGCCTAGGGGGAGGACCCAATCCTCAAGGGAGCGACAACCAAGACAATCGGGGTGGCCACGGACACTAGCACGCCCAGCAATCCGCACGTGGCCACACTGACCAATAAGTCCAATAGCCTCCACGATAGTTAGGCAACTACCAGATCGCAAGGCCCCAAGCTGGCGATCACTCTGCGGGAGGCCACGACCACCATTGAAACCTCCACGACTTGCCTACAGTTGACCTAAGGCAGAAGATCAACAAAGGCTGTGACACTCGAGATATCATCGACGCGAGACGCCGCGAGCGCGGCGGTGACCCACGCGACGTTGATGACAGTGATCGCTTCCTAGCTTTCACTCGCAACTTCACCTCCTGCAACTGCCCAAGGGAGTTCAAGCTAGTCGGCATCACCAAGTACGATGGCAAACAAGACCCACGGTAGTGGATTCGCTGCTACTCCACCACTATTGAAGTGTCGGGCGGCTCCAATATGGCCAAGGTTATCTACTTCCCGATGGCGCTGGAATCTGTACCGTTCACCTAGCTTGAAAGCCTCAAGCCAGACTTCATCGACTCCTAGGAGGACCTGAAGAAAACTTTCATCGACAACTTTTAGGGCTCCATGCTCCGCGCAGGTACTCGCCATGACTTGTCATAGGTCAAGGAGGAGGAGAACGAGACCCTGAGGTCCTACACCAGGTGCTTCTTTGAGATACGCGCCATCATCGCCAACATCACTAACGAGTAGGTGATCCACTGCTTCCAAAATGGCCTCGGCTCGAAGAACATCTACAGCGACTTCGGCCGCAACCACCCTAGGACTGTCGTGGAGCTCCGCAACATGATGCAGCGATGGGCCGGCCAGGAGGACGAGGAGAATGAATGCTTACCCAAGCGCAACAACGACAATCGCAACAACTGGAACCGCTCTAACAAAAGCCAGCAGAACTACTCGGAACCCCCCGAAAGCGCAAGCCAGACCATGAAGTTGCGGCTGTAGAAGGCAACTCGCGTGGAAAGAAGTCAGGCAACCAGCAGGATCAGTTTGAGAAGATCTGGCACAAGCAATGCCCGATGCACCCGAAGTCCAAGCATACACTCTTCCAGTGCATTAGCCTCCGCAAGTCTCTCAACGCACTCTCCCTAATCAGGATGAAAAGGGGAAGGACAAGGACAACAAGGAGGGAGACATGTCAGGGGACTAGGGATATCAAGATCCCAAGAACATAGTAAACATTATCTTCAGCGGCGATGGCGGCTTCCCAACCAAGCGTGCGTAGAAACTTACTTTGCGCGAGATCTTATCTGCCGACCCTGCCATACAATGGCCCTTGAGATACAACATGGTCCCTATTTCTTTCTCTTGAGAGGATCAGTGGACCAGCTTCTTCGAGTCGGGAAAATTCCCACTTGTTCTGGATCCTGTAGTGGCCGGCTCACATCTCACCCGAGTACTCATCGATGGCGGGAGCAGCCTCAACCTGCTCTTCGTGAGTACTTTGAAGAAGATGGGGCTGGACATCTCCAAGATACTCACCCCAAGCATGGCTCCGTTCTATGGCATTGTTCTAGGAAACACGGCTACATCGATTGATTCGGTAACACTGCCAGTTACCTTTGGGAAAAAACTACCGTACAGAGTACATCAAGTTCGAGGTGGCAAACTTCGAGTCCTCATACCATGCCATCCTCGGCAGACCTGCTTTGGCCAAATTCATGGCCGTACACCATTGCATCTACCTGCTCCTCAAGATGCCGGGCAAGACAGGGGTCCTCACCTTCCGCGGCGACTTGAAGAAGTCCTACAACTGCGATCAAGAGGCAATCGAGTACACCTTGACTACACGTGTACCAGAGCTATCATCCAAAGTTTTTGCGGCCGCACAACAGCTCTCCTAGTTAGAGATGGTGATTCCAGCTGTACCTCCATAGAAGAAGCTGGGCCAGTCGACGGTGAAGCCCAACACCAACGACATCGGCGTGAAGACCATCCAACTGCAGGAGGGTGACTTGTCTAAGACAGCACTCATCAGTGCTGGGCTGGATGACAAATAGGAACTCGCGCTCGTCGACTTCGTTAGGGCTAACCGAGACATATTTGCATGGAAACTAGCAGCTATGCCAGGGGTGACCAAGGAGTTGATCGAGCATTGCCTAAAAGTCGATCCGAAAGCCACCCCAAGAAGCAACGACTACGCCAGTTCTCCCCCGACAAGAGGGAGGCCATAAAAAAGGAGTTAGCAAAATTACTTACGGCTGGTTTCATTAAAGAAGTCTACCACCCAGAGTAGCTAGCTAATCCTATACTTTTTAAAAAAAATAATAATAATGAATGGAGGATGTGTGTGGATTATACTCATCTCAACAGACACTGCCCGAAAGGTCCTTTCGCGCTCTCACGCATCGACCAAGACATCGACTCAACAACTAGCTGCGTTCTGCTTTCTTTCCTTGACTGCTATTCAGGCTACCTTCATATTGCCCTCTAGGAAGAAGAGCAGATCAAGGCAACGTTCATCACCCGGTTTTGAGCATACGCCTACAAAACTATATCCTTTGGGCTCAAGAACGTAGGGACCACGTACCAGCGAGCCATCCAGCTTTGCCTCGCTGATCAGCTACACCGTAATGTCTTGGGGCCACAGCAGTGCACACATCGTTTACTTATTTTAGGATAAGAGGTGGGATATGACCCACACCCTACACCACTTGTAACTTCTCGTACAGGAGTAGGAGTAGTCGGAACAGAAGGAAACTACCCAAATAGTACTTAGGTAGGACTCCTAAGCTAGTATCGGATTAGGACTTCCATGGAACTCTGTCCCCCCAGACTATATAAGGGTGAGCAGAGACCCTCCTCCAAACATTACATCATCTAAGCCAATACAAATTACCACACATGACGTAGAGTATTACGCTCTCGGTGGTCGGAACCTGTCTAAAGTTTCGTGTTCTTTGCACCTTCGAGTTCCTGATCTCGGCGACACCCCACCTACAATCTACCACCTCGGGGGTATCCCTCGGTGGGCTTGGAGGTTAAACACCGACAGTTAGCGCGTCAGGGCAGGGGTGTTCATCAAGCATTTACCGGTGAACTCGATGGTATCTTTCAACTTTATAAGCGCCGTGCTCGAGGAGGGCACAACTTTCGCCGTGGTGTAGGGTGTGGACCATATCCCACCACTTAGCCGTTGAACCTGGGACTAATAATTTTATTAATCCCGAGACCAACCCCGACCAGTACTAAAAGGAGTGGATGAAAAACCTGTTATCTCTAGTGCATATGCTCGTTTGGAGCACAGACCAAGCAAGGCTGCCATCAGGGCGGCGGCGTATGCTACGCATGGTGTATGAAGGTGTACAGATTTCATCGGAAAGAAAACTGTACAAATCCATCTAGAGCGTGTAAACTAGCCAGAAAGAAAAAAATGATCTACACAGATCTAGCATGCTAATATAAACAGTAAGCCGATGTAGAGATGGATCCAACAGGGATAAAAACAGCATACCGTCGTTGACGAGCAGTGCACCTATGTAAGCCAGTCTTATAGGAGACGCGGGTTAACTCATATAGGATATGCATTCTTTTCGCGGCTCCAAATTTATGTCTCTAATGTGAAGTCATAGAAGATGCGGTTTTTCCGCGTCTCCTATGAGAGGGGTTATTGGAGACGTGTTTCTACAAACCCGCATCTCCATTGACCCTTACATAGGAGATGCAACCCGCGTCTCCTATGACTTCACATAGGAGACGCGAATTGCCAACCTGCATCTCTTACGGTGAATAAAAAAACAAAAAAGAATAAGGAGGATAGAATATACCCTTAATCCATCACATATACACATGTTTTTTTTTCATTCTTTAAATCATAAATTCACATACTTTATCCACTATATACATTACAAATAGAATCCTAATCTATTGAACTCATACAAAGTTGAGATCTTATTTTGGCGCACACATCCAATAAGTTTTGTGCATTAGAATAGTCACCATAGTGGGCTTAAAACACTAAAATTAGTAACACCTTAGTAGGCACCATACAAATCTAGCTGGACACAAAAATCAAGTGTTGTAAAGACAAGTAGTGAAAAACAATTGAATCTTATCTACTGATTCAACTACTGATCAAAAGAAGTGTAAGCACTGCCTTGTGCATCTTCAACAGATGAGATGGGGAGAGAAGGGTGCGGGGTGGGGGTACGGATGCGAGATGGTTCAACTGGATTGCATAGAAAGTTCGGGTCCGGACTAATAGGTGACGCAGTTTTGAAAAGCGCGTCTCCATTTGTGCTTTACAAAGGAGACGCGTGTGGAGTACCTGCATCTCCTATAACTGACAAACTTATTGGAGATGTGGGTTTACAACATGCGTCTTCTATATATGTACATTGGAGACGCGGGTTATTTATGGGAGATACCGGCGGATTTATAGGAGATGCGGGTTGTTAACACGTGTCTCCAATGAGTCATAGGAGACGTGTCTCGAAACCACGTCTCCTATGATGGTGTCTTCTTTGACAACTTTTTTACATGGTGGTGGTAGAGCGTGCTAATGACGTGTTAAGTAACAGCGCTTTCCCCTATCCTTTTCTTTCCCTTCCCGCAGCAGATGAGGCGTGAGGAAGATATAGAAGATCACCCGTATCCCTTCCCAATGGCACACAAGATTGACGCAGAGGAGACATATATTGTAGATGGAACTTGTTCTCTATATTATTTATATTATTGATCATGTACAGGTTCCTATATATAAGCATATGACCTTTAGGGGTAGTTTTGGTATGAACCCATAATTATCCCTTAATTAAAGGGATATCTTAACAGTTTGAACGCAGACAGATCATGGCTCGCACGTCACTGATGAAGAGTGAAGAGTGCCCGGTACTGGGAAATGCAAGGGGTGCTTACTTTCACGGTGCACTCAAGAATGGATTTTCACCTCAATTACCGATATCGAGCATACACGGGCCCGGGCACATTAATCCGCTGTGTATGTTATTACAATTACAAATCGACATGTATTACAAATTAAAAGAAGAATGAATCAAACAAACTTCGCGAACAAATGAACTCCTTATGATCAAGCAAATGTGGAAAGGAAAATGTCGCAGCTTGAGACGATCAGCTAAACCAGGTAGGAAGAGGAAACCAAACAAGAATGATGAAGAGGAACGCGCTGAAGAATGGCGGATCGATCGATCAGTTGAACCTGTTGCAGACCTTGCGGATCTCCCCCTGGGTGCCGGTGAGCACGTTGACCTCGCTGAGCTTGACGAGCGCCTGCGGGAAGAGCGAGGTGAAGAGGCCGGCGTTGTTGGCGAGCAGGTCCACGATCCAGCGCGTGGAGCCGTCGTTGTACAGGTTCTGGTCGCAGGGGAGCACGCCACGGCGGAGCTGGAGGTTCCTGTAGTAGTGGTTGTCCACCTTGAGCGCGCTCCACTGGTCGTCCAGGAACACGACGTTGTTGTCCGACGACGGCACGTTGGGGCACACGTACGTCTTGTACATGAACGCGTAGGCCGGGTCCAGGCCGGGGTCCGTTGCGCCGGGCCGGCCGCCGTACGCGTACAGCCGGCTGCTCTTGATCGCGGCGCAGCGGGTGGCGCCCACGGTGTGCGCGCCCAGCAGCAGCACCGTGTCGAACGTGCTCAGGCCCAGCCGCCCGTAGTACACCGTCGTCTGCGCCGCCGTGTAGTCGGGCGACGGGAGCTTCACGTCGGACGCCAGCGACCGACGCCGGTCCCTCCGCCCCGTGCGCACGGAGTACGCCGCCCCGCCGCCCAGCGCGACGGCGTCCCGGGTGGCGAGGATCTGGATGTCGGAGCAGGACACCACGCCGGGGCACCGCCGCTCCAGCTCCGCCTTGATGGCCGCGATCACCTCGTAGCCCTTCACGCTCAGGTTCGGCGCCGCCGTCTTCTCGGTGCCGGGGCCGTCGATCAGCAAACCGCCGTCGCAGCCCTGCATCATACGTAACCCTGTCACGTTAGCTAACCGCCCGTGCGACATTGACTAGCTAGCTCTCGCTGGTCGCTGGCACGTACGTTGATGACGCACTCGTGGAACTGCATGCGGAGGAGGTAGGCGATGACGGGGGGCTCGCGCGCGAACCAGGACTTGACGATGCCCTGCACCACCGCCTCCACGTCGGTGCCGTTGCACTTGCCCTTGTAGAACCCCTGCTGCAGCTGGGCGCTGCCGCCGGCGGCCAGGGCCAGCACGGCGACGGCCACCATTAGCGCCGCCGCTGCACCACTGCGCGCTGCTGAGGCCATACCGATCCTTTGACTAGCTAGTTAGCTTATTTGAGTCCTGCTCGGATCGGTATGGTGAGAAGGAAATGGAGCATGGCTAGCCTATTTATATAGGTGATCGTTGGGAGGAAGATGATCGATTGACTCGGGACAGGGGTGATGCGAGCTTAGTTGTTTACTGTTTTCATGGTCATGGAGATCACGTACGCTCACGGCCTCGGTCGTTCTTCCTTTATTTTTTCAGGAAAGAAAAGGCAGTGCTAGCTGTGCCAGAATGATGGAGTATGATCATCTGTTTTTTTTGTTGAATTGACCGGCTGGAATTCAGGGTTTTTAGTTTCCGCGCGCTCTTCGATGTTTATTGACCAGCGTATGCGAAGATAGATACTGCATTAGTGGGTTTGCACTAACTCACTCACACGAACAGGATGCTGAACATCATCGTGTAGCAGTACGTACTACTCTTCAGAGCCGATTGTTTTCAAACATTACTTTTTTTCACGGTTTTTGAAATAAGCATTCTGCATTCAAATAAAATTCCCTAAGACAATGTATGAGAAAAAAAAGTAGTTGATAGCATGCACTTTACAATTTTTGTCGTTCTTTTAAGTTAATCCCGGGAAAATTAATATTTCTATTCCTTGTAGGGAAACATATTGTCGGAGAAAATCTCCAGCCGGGTGGCGGAACGCACCCGCCTAATCCTAGTTTAGGATGAGTTTGGGGGAAATTTAGGTACGCTTGGCCAAAGGGTGGATGAACGCGGAAAAGACACGGGGATTTTAGAGTGGTTCAGGCCGTCGGAGCGTAAAACTCTACGTCCATTGGTGTGCTGTATTGCTTGTGGGAACTTAGAGGATCCTGGAGGGCTCCCAAGAGCTTGTGAGTGCCTAGTCCGCTAAAAATTTGTGTTCTAGCGAGTGCGCTCCACCTTTTATAGGCTCAAGGGGAGCGTGTACACTGAGCGGGGCCCCGACAGGTGGGCCCGGCGATACATAATGTACATACTGGAGCCTATAATGCGACAGATACAGAGATCCTGCACTCCAGCTCCTTCCTATAGCCCTCGATCGAGAAGTTGATGTGTGTATCTTCAGCCAGGGTATGATCCTGTGCCGCCTTACCGGTACAGTGCCTGCTGTCAGTGATATACATAGTGGAAGATGTGCTGTCACTGTTGGGTCGATTCCCGCTAACAGGCGATGGGGCAATGTTGACCTGCTGCGCCGTAGCTTCCGCACACACTGTAGCAGCGCATGCCTCAACTCTC
This sequence comes from Panicum hallii, assembly GCF_002211085.1. Taxonomy (NCBI): domain Eukaryota; kingdom Viridiplantae; phylum Streptophyta; class Magnoliopsida; order Poales; family Poaceae; genus Panicum; species Panicum hallii. The sequence goes on from NC_038050.1 coordinate 54,925,768, forward strand.
GCGTAGCAGACCATAATTACCCCTGGCTCACGCACGCGGCGCGGTGACGTGACTACACGCCGCCTGCCCGCGCGCAGAGCATAGTGGTGTGGCGCGCCGCCTTGGTAACAGGCGGGCTTACTGTGGTGTCAGCACACCTGCCCAACTTGTCAGTGGGCAGACCATGCCCTGTCTTGGGCACGCGCAGCCCACCTACCCGCATTTAATGCGGTTGTTGGGCTGGCGTCCCGCGGAAGGCCATCCGCCGCCGGACTCGTGGCAGAGTTGGCCCAGCTGCTGCTTCCTCAGCGGCACGTGGCGGCACCGGACCTCCTTCCCGGGGGGAGGGGAGGTCCGGGCCCCCGAGGCCGTCCCAGGCGCACAGGCCCATAGGGGTCTGGCCCCCACATGTGGCAGCACCGGACCCCCCCGGGGGATCCGGGTCCGTGGAGGCCATTCCTGAGCACCCTGTCCTCGAGGGGTACATGGAGGCACCAGACCTGTAAGAGCACGGGGGAAGACCCGGAGACCATGTCCCCAACTGTCAGGCACGGGCCAAGGGCACGGTCACAGATAACCTCACGCCCATCTAGTTGGACACTCCGTCAGACAACTCTCTGGCGGACAAGGCCTGCGGACATGCAGATATCCTCGTAGAGGACCACCATGGCCTTTTGGCTGTTGAGCTGCCCCTTGGCGATGATCGAGAAGAGGCGGCCGAACATGTGGTGGAGTGCGTCCACCACGATGCGCTTGGTGCACATGGCGGAGCCGGACACCCTAGCAGGAGACACCCCTATCCGTATGTACCGACAGAGGCCCCCGGGCCCACCTCGGGTGAGGAACGAACCCTCAGGTGGGGCCATATCCCAGCGTTGCGCCGGGTGGAGGGCTTGCGCCCGTCGTGAAGGGGCAAGAAGGACAATTCCCCTCCAGCGGGATCCTCGAGGGGTCATCCTCCGTCCGCGTTCTGCGCGCTAAACGGTTCAGCTTCTTGTCTTATTCGAGCCCGTCCCGCGGCACTGATGGTTCGGATTCCACTTTTTCCCCCTCCTCCAGCGACCACACTTTTGATCGGCGGGCCCGGGCCCACTAGTCAAAGGGGGTGAGAGGCGCGGGCCTAGTGCGGGTGACCCTTTCGGCTTCCCCTCGGCCGCCGCGGATTTCAAAGGGGAGCAGCTTTACTTAAAGGCATGCGCCGTAGAGATCGGCTATCTTTTCGTACTTGCCTTCTCTAGACGCCGCAGCGGCCCTTCGTCTTCATTCGCACATTTTGCGATCTGCTTTTTGCGCCCGGCGTTTCTTCCCTTTCCGCATCCTTGCTATCCACCCCCCGTAATTGCAGCAACCACCGCCATGTCTTCGCTTCGTCACCCCCGCCGCTTTCAGCGCCAGAGCCAGCTTGACGCAGTGCGCCGCCTCCTGGGGTGGACCACGACGGAGCTCGCCGGGATGATCCGGGCGGGCTCAAGCTCCCTCAACGACCTGGTCATGGGGGAGTTCGTCCTCTTCAATTCGTACATCACCTGCGGGCTGGTGCCACCAATCTCCTCCTTCCTCCTGCTCCTAGAGGAGTTCAGCCTTCAGCTCCAGCACCTCACCCCCCACTCCGTCCTCCTCGTGGCTGTCTTCGTCCACTTCATGGAGATGTTTGTGGGGGTTCATCCCTGCATCGTCATCTTCAAGCATTTCTATGCCCTGGTCGGGATAGGGAGGAGCAAGCACGAGATCGGCGCCTACTACTTCCAGCTCTGGCACGGGATGTCCGGCTCCTACATCAGCACCTTCTCCAGCGCCAAGTGGGAGGACTGGCATGACGACTGGGTCATTGCCACGACTGACGCCAACGACCACCTCGAGCTGTCGACGAAAGGGCCCTTCCTCGACCGCAGCTGCTGGAAGGCCAAGCCATCCCTACCGGTGGAGCTTGACCCGGTGTTGGTCCGGGTCAAAACTCTAGCGAGGGGCGGCCTAACGTCCATGATGGTGCTGGGCGACTTCCTAAGATGCCGCATCGCACCCCTGCAACAACGATCTAGGATGGCCTGCATGTTCACTGGGGTGAACGACTGCTGCAGGGTCGTGCGCGGGGTCGGCACAGATCTGTCTAGCGCGGAGCTGGAGACCTCGATCCGGGTGATGACCGGTGAAGCGTACACCCCGGAGTCGCTGGTCCTCCTGAGGGGGATCAAGGCCTATGTGAGGACCAGGCAATGCAGACGGCAGGCCTGGGGTCGATGCCGACTCTCGACGAGGGTGGCCTGGCGGTCCGGCAGGTGGGAGGCGACCCCAATCGTGGGATTCGGATCCCCGGCACCTCGCCTGACAGCCAGCAGCGCGCCGACCAAGGCCCCGGCGGGTCCTGCCATGGTGGTTCGGCCTCCGCCGGGAAGGGGAAGGAGAAGGAGCCTGTCCCAATCCGGAAGGGCGGTGAGGAGCACTCCATCCCGACCCACAAGGATGACGAGGTGCGGGGAGCGGCCACCACCGGAAGCAGCCAGGAGCACAAGGAGGCCAGGTCATGGAGGCTCCACCGCGGCGACGGATCCTTCATGGGGGAGCCGGCCCCCAAGCGCCAGGAAACAGCGGGGTCAGGGGGCAGAGCAGCTTCTGGGCTCCATCCTCACCGCCGCAATGCCAGCAGCCACAGGGGAGGCCAGAGGAGGCGAGGCGGTCTCTATCGCAGCATCGACCACCACCATCGCCGCCTACACAGCAATGCCAGGCATCGCCGCCACCACCGCCATCCCAGCCAGAGCCGTAGTCCTGCCTCCACCGTCAGGGATGCCTTCGGCGAGAAGGCCCCACCAGTCGTCCGGGGCATCTTCCTCAGGAAGGAAGGATACCCCGATCACTCGGGCAGAATGGGTGATGGACGGCTTCACGTGAGCAACTAACTCCTCATGTTTTTCTTTGTTTCATTTAATTTCTGGATTCTTACCACGTTGGTGTGTGTCAGGACTCCTTGCCCTGCCACGTCCTCCGCGCCCAGTGGTGAATCACCGGCTGGGGGGTCCAGCCCCCTGCCAGCTCCATCTACCTCCGCCGAAAGTCCGGCGACAACACCAGCAGCACCACCATCCCCGCCTGCATCGGTAAGGGCCCGACCCGGAGGTCCGGAGCTCGAAGCCACACCCCGGGAGGTCGAGACTAGATCCCAGGGTGCCGGGAACGCACCTCAGGCTGAGGCAGCCCCTCCCGTTGCTGCAGGCGGAGAGCCAGTTGCCACGACTGCGCCTGGTGCCACGGCGGAGCCCCCGTCGGCAGGGCCGGCTGCAGAGAAGGCTACAGCTACGGTGGAGGCAGCCACAGCGGAGGTCGCAAAGGCCCCCAGCTCTGACCCACAGCTCGCACAGGAGGACGAACCGGAGGTGGTGTACGGGAGGCGCCTCCTCCCAAAGCCAGCGAAGGTTCCATTCCCCCGCCTCATGGCTAAAGCCCAACGGGTGATGGAAGAAATGGAGGCGGGCCTCCGGCAGGAGTGGGAGGAGTTGGAGGCAGAGCACCACCGACTCGCCGACTGGGAGCATCGCCTGGGGGAACGCATCGAAGCGGTTACCTCCCGCAATGCTGAGGAGCGAGCCCAGCTCGAGCAGGAGCGTGATATCCTGCACGAGAAGATGCGCAGAACCCTCGACCGAGAGGCGGCGGTTGCCCAGCGGGAGAAGGCGGTCATCTGGCGGGAGAAGGCAGCGATCGAGAGGGAGCTGGAGGTGGAGGAGAAGGCGAAGGCCGCTCGCGACGTGATCAACCACGCCAAGGCTGCGGCGAAGTTGATTGAAGAGCAGCGAGCCGACCTCCAGGAAAAGGAGCTGGCCGTGGCGAAGGAGAGAGCCAGCCTTGCCGCCCGCCGGGTGGACCTGGCGACCCAGGCCTAGGACCTCAAGGAGCGGGAGGCGGCCCTCCAGGAGAGGGAGATGGCCTTCCAGGAGAGGGAGGCCAAGATAGAGGAACTCTTGGCGGAGCGGAGCACCGGGATCGACCGGGTTGTGAAGTGGGTTAGTGAAGCGAACCCCACCCTGGATACCCTTGGGCTAAGTCCCATTCAGGTTGCAGAGGCCCCTCCTTCACTTGGCATAGTCCTTCCAGCGCTGGACTCCACCGCAGAGTGGTTGCGACGCATGGAGTCCACCATCCTGGAACGCTTGGAGACCGAAGGGCGAGCGGTTGCCCGCGTGATGGCGGAGTACATCCTCACCTGCTTCTGGAGCCATGACCCTGCCGTTCCGCTAACTCCGATCCTAGTTGGCCCCGTACCAGAGACGGTGGCTGCTGCCCGGGAAGGAGTGCAAGAGACGGTGGAGATCGTGGTGTCTCGCATCAAGCGCCGCGCCGGGCCGGACCTGCCAACGGAAGAGACCCCTCCGGACCACCAATAGAATAGGAGTAGTTTTTTTTAAGTAATGTAATGTTTGTTTTGTATATAATTAATAGACTTATCTATTTTGCAAGAAAACTTAGCCGTTTTCCAATTGCCTATTCTGTCGTGTGCTTCTAGTCCTGCCGAGGTCCTTTGGCCCCCTAGGAGGTAGTCACGATGAATTGGGACTAGCTACCATTAAACCGAGGTGCAACCCTACACATGACTTAGAATCGTCGCTTAGCAATCGTACCCACAGGGTCCCGGACCTTGCCGGCGAGGGTCCTTTGAGACGCATAGCGAATCAGAGCACCAGCACCTGGGTTCAAGGATTGAAGGGGCCCGGGCTTCCGGGTCCGTGGTTCGAGGTTCTACGGTGCTTATCCTAGGGAGGTAGAGCGTGTAGGCTTAGGGTATGGAACCAGGCTAAGCGGCTACACAGCTCTGGACCCCGCGGAGGATGAGTACGTTTTCCTAAAACCAGTCCCCAGAAAGCCGGACCCTTCCCTCCTATGAAGCAGAGGTCCTGGGGCAGAGACACAACGTAGCAACTCAAAGCAGGCCTCGGGCACGGCATGAGAATTAAGGACCACGTGGGGGTTAGGATAAGCAGGAAACAAAGGGAAAACAGAATTGCATAAACTTTAAAGACATACTGAGAATAAATTTTTCCTTAATAAATTGGTATAGACAGAGTGTGCGATGGACGCCAGGGGCTGGGTTTACGAGGACGGACCTCCACCACCCTGGTCCGCACAAGGATGCTACCATTTACAAAGGAAAGAATTTTTCTCTCAGCTAGGCCTCTAAGGGTAGAACTTACGGAGGTGCTCAATATTCCACAGGTTGGGTAATTGCATGCCTTCCTCCGTAGCTAAGTGAACAGAACTGGGTCGGCACACCTTCGTCACCTTGAAGGGACCCCCCCAGCTGGGGGAGAGCTTGTGGAGCCCTTCTCGGCTCCGGATTCGCCGTAGGAGTAGGTCCCGGACACGGAGTTCCCTATTATGCACGAACTGTTGATGATAATGCCGAAGTGCTTGGTTGTACCGTGCATTTTGGACTGCTGCTTGCCATCGCCGCTCGTTGACGAGGTCAGTATCTTGGCGACGCTGCTGCTCCTGCAAGTCTTCATCGAAAGCCTGGACTCGCAGTGTGCCCAATGTGATCTCTGGGGGAAGGCATGCTTTGGCCCCGTAGACTAGGAAGAAAGGGGTCCCCCCGGTCGCTCGGCTGGGTGTGGTCCGGTTCCCCCACAGCACGCTTGAAAGCTGGTCAATCCACCTCGCGTCATGTTTCTCAAGGTCGTTGTAGGTGCGAATCTTGAGCCTCCTGAGGATCTCAGCATTAGCTCGCTCCACTTGGCCATTGCTTCTGGGGTGTGCCACGGAGGCAAAGCAGAGCTGGATGCCGAGGTCCTCGTAGTACTCTTGAAAGTACTGGCTCTTGAACTGGGTCCCATTGTCGGTGATAATCCGGCTCGGGACCCCGAACCGATACACAATTGACTTGAGAAATGCAGTTGCTGACGCCTTGATGATGTTGACCACAGGGGTTGCTTCCGGCCACTTGGTGAACTTGTCGATGGCCACATAGAGGTACCGATACCCGCCGACGGCCCTGGAAAACGGTCCCAAGATATCTAACCCCTATAGGGCGAAGGGCCAAGAGGGTGGAATCATTTGCAGAGCCTGAGCTGGAGTGTGTATCTGCTTTGCATGGAACTGGCATGCCTTGCAGGACCTTACCAGCTCAACTGCATCCTGGAGCACTGTCGGCCAGTAAAAACCATACCGGAAGGCCTTACCGACCAGCGTGCGGGATGAAGAATGGCTTCCGCACTTGCCTCCATGGATCTCTTCGAGCAAGTCGCAGCCCTCTTCCCGGATAATGCACCGCATGAGGATGCCATTGGCGCCATGGCGGTAGAGATCCCCTTCTACCACCGCGTATTGTTTAGCCAATCGCACTATGTGCTCAGCAGATGCCTGATCTTCAGAAAGGAAATTGTCTTTCAGGTAGTCCTGGATCTCGGAGATCCATGCATCGTGACCTCCCTAAGAAATCGGGTGTGGCTCCTCGAGGTCTTCGGGACCCTCGAGGGCGCACACAACCCTTGATGGGTTCCACGGATGGAGCGCCACCGAGACCGCTAGCTTCGAGGTGCTAGTCTGACCCCCTTCACCCAGTCTGGCAGGCTGGGCGGAAGGCTGCAGCAGCCGTCTTTGGAAGACGCCCTCTGGCACAGATGCCTGAGTCGATGCCTTCGCGGAGAGTGCATCTGCCGCTGAGTTGCCCTTGCGTGGAACGTGTTGCAGTTCCAGCACATTGAAGTCCTTCTCCAGCCTCCTCACGTGGATGAGGTATGCTGCGAGCTGGGGATTGTTGCAACAACACTCCCCCCGGACCTGCCTGATGACGAGTTGGGAGTCCCCCTTAACCAGGAGCTCCCAGACCCCCAGGGACAGGGCCACCGTAAGTCCAAAGATCAAGGCCTCATACTCCGCCATGTTGTTGGTGGCCTCAAAGTCGAGGAGCACCATATACTTCACTTGCTCGCCGTTTGGGTCAATAAGGACCACGCCAGCCCTAGCCTTCTTGTTGCGTGCATAGCCATCGAAAAAGAGTGTCCAGTGGGGTTCGGTGAATACCGGAACCCTGGCTTCTGGAGGTGGGAGATCCAACCCATGGTCCGGACCCCCTGGGACACTTGGCGTCGGAGTCCACTCCGCAACAAAGTCGGCGAGGACTTGGCTCTTGATGGCGTGGTGTGGCTGGAAGTCGAGTTGAAATCCAGCAAGCTCTGCTGCCCACTTGGCGATGTTGCCCGTGGCGTTGGAATTGTTGAGGATGGCCCTCAAAGGGTAAGAGGTTACCACCACAATCTTGTGGTCTGGAAATAATGGTGGAGCTTCCGGGACGCAATAAGTATAGCATAAAGGAGCTTATGCGTCTTAGAATACCTGGTCTTTGCTTCATGAATGACCTCACTGACGTAGTAGACCGGCTTTTGGACAGTCTTGACCTTGCCAGCGTGACCAGGTCCTTCTGCATGAGCTGGGGACTCGCCGGACCCTAGGTCACCTGATTCTCCCTCGGGTCGGGACCCGGCTAGACCCTCCGAAGTAGGGTCGGTTGTCACATTGGCGGAGGCCGGACCTCCACCTCCTACAGGGGGGACCGCGGGGGCCCCCTGTAAGAGTTGCTCGGACCTCTCAGCGACCAGCACCATGCTGATCACCTCAACCGTTGCTGCAAGGTAAAGAAACAGTGTCTCACCTGGGTCTGGTGCTATCAAAACCGGGAGGGAGGTGAGATACTGCTTCATCTCCTGGAAGGCTTGTTCTGCCTCTTTAGTCGATGTGAATGGACCGGACCCCCTCATCAGCTTGAAGAAAGGGAGGGCCCTCTCTGCCAGCCTCGAAATGAAGCGGCTGAGGGCTGCAAGGGACCCCGTCAACCTTTGCACGTCCTTGAGACGTGCGGGGGGGGTCTCATTAACTCTATTGCCCGGATCTTATCCGGGTTCGCCTCGATCCCCCGGTGTGACACCAGGAAACCGAGGAGCTTTCCCGCCGAAACGCCAAATATACACTTCTCGGGGTTAAGCTTCGTGGAGGTCGCGCGTAACTTGTTGAAGACTTGAGCTAAATTTTCTTGAAGGGAATTTGACTCTTTAGTCTTTGCAACGGTGTCATCAACATACACCTCTACTATGACTCTAACCAGATCACCTAATGTGATGTTCATTGCACGAGCAAAGGTGGGTAGAGCATTAAGCAGTCCATATGACATTACAATATAACAATAAACACCATCCACTGTTACAAAAGCAGTATGCTTCCTATCATCTTTAGCCATTTTGATTTGATGAAAACCGGAATAGGCATCTATGAAGGAACGCAAGTCACACTCGGAGGTGGAGTCTACAATCTGATCTATTCGAGGAAGTGGATAAGGGTATTTTGGACATGCCTTATTAAGATTGGTGTAGTCGATGCATATCCGAAGCTTCCCGTTAGTCTTTGGGACGACGACTGGGTTTGCCAACCACTCTGGGTGGTAGACCTCTTCGATGAAGCCAGCCTGCAGCAGCTTGCGGATCTCTTCACGGATGAAGTTCTGCCGCTCAATGGACTGCTTTCGTGGCTTTTGTCGCACCGTCTTGGCGTCGGGGTAGATCTTCAGATGGTGCTCAATCACCTCCCTGGGGATCCCGGGCATCTATGACGGTTCCCAGGCGAACACGTCAACATTTGCCTAGAGAAAGGCGATGAGTGCACTTTCCTATTTCTCTCCTAGGTTCCCACCGATACGGGTGGTCTGGGAGGACTCCGCTCCGACCTGGATGGTCTTCACGGGAACATCGTCCGTGTCAGATGGATGAACCTTGGGTGCCTTGGCTAGCACCCTGGCGTGTGAGGGTGAGGGGTCGGACCCCTTTGCGCCAGCTGCCGGGGAGAGTCCTGCTGCCAGCGCATGCAGCTTCTCAACCGCGGCCACTACAGTGGTCAGGTCGCCCTACACGGTGAGGACGCCTGTCGGGGACGGCATCTTGAGGACCAAGTACACGTAATGGGCAACGGCCATGAACCGGTACAGAGCCGGTCTGCTAATGATGGCATTGAAAGGGAGGTTCACCTCCGCAACTTCGAACTGCACATTCTCTGTTCGGACCGAACGTGACCGGCAGGGAGATGGTCCCCACCAGGTAAACGGGATTTGGGCCCACTCCGAAGAATGGGCATGACGGGGCCAATTTGGACTCCGGAATCTGCAGGTGTTTAAACGCTGCATAGCTGATGACGCTGAGGCCGGCCTCCGTCGATCGGCACATGATGGAGCCTGATGTTGGCAATGGTAGGGGCGGTGACGAGTGGTAGCACTCCGGCCCCCGCCATGTTCTCTAGGCAGACGGGCGGCCCGAAAGAGATAGTGGTGCTCCTCCACCGCTGGTGGGGCACCGCCTTTGGCGTCTCCGGCTTCACCGAGAGAACTTCTTGGCGAAGGGTTTTGACATCCCGCCAGGAGACGAGCTCCGAACTACCGCCGTACATGACGTACAGCTTTTTGCGGGTGCTCGTACCCCCCGGACTTGGAGTCGGACTGGTGGAAGAGACCCTTGAGGTCCTTGTTTGGGGTATGATACCTCAACTCCCTCTCCGTCGCAGCTGCGTCGGCATCGGAGACCCTCTCCTTGCCGGACCATCGCTGCGGGGAGGAGCCATCCTTGGAGGCCTGGTCGCGCCTCTTGCTAAGACGCTCCGCGAGTTTCTGAATCTCACGGCACTCAGTGGCGCTGTGGCGAGCCCCAGGATGAACAGGGCACGACCCGGGGTCAGTGCGCTGTTGGCGTGAGCGCTTGCCACGAGAGCTCTGGCCTCCAGCCGTTGCTGCTGCAGCGACCGGACCCCCGGCTAGTGGCTTGTTCAAGCCACGGTTCTTCTTATTCTTTTTCTTGCCGCTGCCAGGGGCAGCGACACTGGAGCCGCCCATCTGAGTGGGCCCTCCTTGATGGACAAAGTGCCATGCTCGGCCCTCTGCAGCCCTGGCACATTTGTCCGCCAACGCGAACAGGGTGGTGACAGTCTCCACCTGGTGTGTAGCCAACTTTTCCAGCATCTTTTCATCACGGACCCCCTGATGGAAACATGTGATACTAGATGCATCGGAAATACGTGGAATGGTTCCACGTACCTTGGTGAAGCGGGAGATGAAGGCCCAGAGGGTTTCCCCGGGTTGCTGCCTCACGGCGTGGAGGTGGGCCTCCACGCCATGCTGCTGGTACGCGCTGGCGAAGTTCGCGGTGAACTGCGCGCAGAGCTCACCCCAGGACTGGATGGATCCCGGAGTGAGGTTCATGAACCATGTCCGGACTGGCCCGGTCAAGGCTACATGAAAGTAACTTGCCATTACGGCATCGTTACCCCAGCCGTCGTGATGGCGGTGATGTAGACGTGCAAGAATTCTGACGGGTTGGTTGACCTGTCATACTTTTCTGGCAGGTGTGGCCGAAACTTGGACAGCCAGGCCACTGCTCGAAGGTGGTCTGCGAGCGTTGTGCAGCCCACCCCGGCCACCAGGGCCTAAGCGAGTCCCTGCGGCTTCGGTACAGCCGCATCGAGTTTGGCCCCGAGGTTACGACCCTCGATGTTGAGCCGGCGTGTGCGTGCCCGCTCAATGGAGATGCGGGCATCCTCTCCCGCACGTCTGCGCTTGAGTTCTGCCTGCAGGTCTTCGGTCTGTGCACTCCTTACTGACGGGGAGTGCACCGAACTGGATGCGCCGCCTTGACGACGACGCTGCCTGGATACAGATCCCCCCGCTGAGCCTGGGGTGACTTGCGCCAGGTTGAGGAGGCGGTCGATGTCATCACGCCATTGCCTCTGCACGTCGGGCGAGGCCGCCGCGCCTGGCGGGTTGCGAAGCAGCTCCCTGGCCGCCGCTAACGGCCTGTTTGGTACGGGCTGCGATAGGGCCACGGAGGCATGCTCCGCAGCACGCTATAGCGCGCCACGTGCCGCAACCCTAGATGGGGGACGGCGCGAGGCATGTGGCGTAGATGATGCCACTTCCTCACCCATCTGGTGGTCGTGATGCTCGAATTCCCGCGCCATTGCGGTCTTGAGCTTTGACCAAGCGCAAACCAAACCTAAAGTCCCCTACCTGGCGCACCAAATGTCGGAGGAAATCTCCAGCCGGGTGGCGGAACGCACCCGCCTCATCCTAATTTAGGATGAGTTTGGGGAAATCTAGGTACGCTTGGCCAAAGGGTGGATGAACGCGGAAAAGACACGGGGATTTTAGAGTGGTTCAGGCCGCCGAAGCATAAAACCCTACATCCACTGGTGTGTTGTATTGCTTGTGGGAACTTAGAGGATCCTGGAGGGCTCCCAAGAGCTTGTGAGTGCCTAGTCCGTCAAAAACTTGTGTTCTAGCGAGTGCGCTCCCCTTTTTATAGGCTCAAGGGGAGCGCGTACACTGAGCGAGGCCCCGACAGGTGGGCCCGGCGATACATAATGTACAGACTGGAGCCTATAATGCAACAGATACAGAGATACTGCACTCCAGCTCCTTCCTGTAGCCCTCAATCGAGAAGTTGATGTAAGTATCTTCAGCCAGGGTATGGTCATGTGCCGCCTTACCGGCACAGTGCCTGCTGTTAGTGACTTGCACAGTGGAAGACGTGCTGTCACTATTGGGTCGATTCCCGCTAATAGGCGATGGGGCAATATTGACCCGCTACGCCGTAGCTTTCGCGCACACTGCAGCGCACGCCTCAACTCTCGCGCAGCAGACCATAATTACCCCTGGCTCTTGCGCGCGGCGCGGCGACGTGACTACACGCTGCCTGCCCGCACGCAAAGCACAGTGGTGTGACGCGCCGCCTTGGTAACAAGCGGTCTTACCGTGGTGTCAGCACACCTGCCCAACTTGTCAGTGGGCAGACTATGCCCTGTCTTGGGCACGCGCAACCCACCTACCCACATTTAATGCGGTTGTTGGGCTAGCGTCCCGCGGAAGGCCATCCGCCGCCGGACGCGTGGCAGAGTTGGCCCAGCTGCTGCTTCCTCAGCGGCACGTGGCGGCACCGGACCTCCTTCCCGGGGGGAGGGGAGGTCCGGGCCCCCGAGGCCGGCCCAGGTGCACAGGCCCATAGTGTTCTGGCCCCCACACGTGGCAGCACCGGACCCCCCGGGGGGTCCGGGTCCGTGGAGGCCATTTGTGAGCACCCTGTCCTCGAGGGGTACGTGATGGCGCCAGACCTGTAAGAGCACGGGGAAGGCCCGGAGACCATGTCCCGAGCTGTCAGGTCCGGGCCAAAGGCGCCGTCACGGATAACCTCACGCCCATCTGGTTGGACACTCTGTCAGACGACTCTCTGGCGGACAAGGCCCGCGAACATGTAGATCTCCTCGTAGCGGACCACCACGGCCTTCTGGCCGTTGAGCCGCCCTTTGGCAATGATCGAGGAGAGGCGGCCGAACATGTGGTGGAGTGCTGTTGTCGGTCAAAACCCGCCGGCGAGCAGTGACAGGCAACACGAGGAGCTGGGAGGCTTCTGGGACTGCTGGTGGGCCCCGGTCCCTCGATCAACGGCCCAGTAATCCGGCGCACACCCTGGCTTGGAGTTGCTAGGCGTGCCACCTGACCCTGTACCTGATCAGGAAGGTGCGATGTATTAAATTCCTGTATGCATAGATTCGTGTAAAGGTTAGTCCGAGCCGTGATCGGCTCATCACTTCCTCCCCGGCATCGGCTGTGAAGAGCCGATTGCATCAATACCGAATCGGATCTATAAATAGGCAATAGATGTACTTGATGGCAATATAAATCTTGCTTTATAAATATTAATTTAATCCAATCTACGATAACTAAACCCTCACTGCATGATCGGAATATCTTACACGTGATTGAGCCTAACAGATACCAAAAGCATCGGAACAATCAACCTAATCAGAGGCCTAAAAACCAGCCGAAGAGCCGATTCCCGGAACAATCTCTTTTCCAGCTGCGATCCAATACTAATCATACTGCCGAAACTTTCAACTCGTTTGCAAGGCCTAATCATGCACATATCGAACTAAATCTCTGATAAACAGAAACTAATCACAACAGATTAGCAAGACGTGACCATTGCATCCAAAATCGGACACGATGACCACCAAGCACTCATGAGCAACGAGCAAGGCACGATCGGAATATGAAGAAAACAACGTTACTCTATGCGTACTAAGATAACTAGTGCTACTCGCCATCTACAAAGCTTCAGAACGAGAAACACATAAAGCAAACGGGCGTGGGTGATGCTACCCCGATCACGCAGAGCGTGATCGGGGCCGTATGGCACTTACCTGAGAAAACCCTAAAACAGGGAAGGCGATGCGCCGAGAGTTGTTGATGAATGATTCTATTTCTTGTTTATTCATGGTACATATTTATAGTCCGTAGACTTATTTTCCTTAACCAACCATAACCAAACACGACACGAATCTTAACTACCTATATCTATACGGCCTCTCTAGCCCCAAGATATCCGCACAAGATCCAATTCGCAAGCCCATCATAGTTATCCTCTAAGCCCATCTTGCTCCATGGCCCACTTCCGGCCCGTCCAGATTATGGCGATAACAAGTGCATCCACCATGACGCGTTTGGCGCACACGGCGGAGCCGGATACCCTAGCAAGAGGTCTCCTGTCCATATGTACCGATACATATACTATAATAGTATATGAGAAGTGAAGTCAAAACCGTGTACGAGGAGAATCTGGACCATTCAATCTGGACAACTAAGCATCGTTTGTTTGCATCTGCTCAGCTGTTGGACAGTGTGCGAGTTTTCTTCTCTTAGACAATGTTTGGTCAATATGTCATCTAAAGAAGGGACGACAGAGTTAGCGCAACGGGTTGCTATAGCAAAGCCCATCGCCTGCTCGCTGGGACTTGACACCACCACTGCTGCACCACCACCTCGCCGACGCCAAAATTTGAAGAGAAAATTCCTTATTTAATATCAGAAAATGATTCAGTTTTTTTTACTCTGAAAAAATTTCACCGCTTTATATGACTCCGTATTTTTTTCCTCCTATAACACTACCGTGAGTTTAATACATAGACGCCATAAAGTGGACCGTGAAAAGACTGATTTACCTCTCTAATCAATCTGAAGCTATGTTTCTTCTCATTTTCCTGATTTACCTCTCTAATCAATCTGAAGCTATTTTTCTTCTCATTTTCCTATGTCGGTCCGGAGCATTCGGCCATGGCGCCCCGAACCATGGCGCCATCCGGGTCGTCAGCCCGGGAGCCCTCGCCGGCCTGGGAGCCCCGGCCATGGCGCCCGTGGCTTCTGCGCCGCTGGCCTGGTCCTCGCGGCCTCCGCGACGCCGGCCAGTGAGCCCCGAACATGGCGCCCGCGGCCTCCGCGCCGCCGACCTGGTCCCTGCGGCCTAAGCGCCGCTGGCCGTGGCCTGCAGCCTACGCGCCACAGGCCTGCGAGCCCCTGCCATGGCGTCCGCGGCCTCCGCGCTACCGACCTGATCCCGTGGCCTCCGCGCCGCCGACTGGGCGCCTGCAGCCTTCGCGTTGCCGGCTCAAGCAGCCTCCGCTCCGCTGGCCAAGGCACCTGCGGCCTCCCGCCGCCGCCCTGGGTCTCCACGGCCTCCACGCCGCCGGCCCGAGCACCCCACGCCAGCCGCGGCCGCCGGCTGCTGGCCAAGGCGCCTGTGGCCTAAACGCCGCCGGCCTTGGGCCCAGGGGAGTTTCGTCGACAAGACCAAGTCGATGGGGTTGAGTGTGCTCAAGGTCAATTTCGCCCGTTTTTGTAGATTCGTCTGACATGAACCCAGAGGAAGCTAACGGAAATATAAGATGCAATGGGCGATAATTACGCATACAATTTATTAATAATTTTATAACTATGAAGAGTGAAACAAGGTATGTGCACGTGTTCAAAGTTAATATGAATTTAACGATAAATCCAATAAAATAGAGAAATATCAGACTATATCCTGAGGTGGGTCCGGTGCCGGAGGCACCGGATGCATCATTACCGGCTGAAGCAGACATGCTCGATTGCCCTGCTTGAAGTAGTCGAACAAATTCGGTGCAGTGCAGATTGCCTTTAGAAAGTAGTCATATGAGTTTTTAAAGTAGTCGATCGAGCTTCAGAACGTAGTCGATCAAGACACCGAGCAGTTGTACTTATTGAGGAAGTAGTCGCACAGCTTCAGCAAATAGTCGTACGCAGGCGATGAAGAGGTACGGGTGGCGATGTCAGCGGACGGAGTTGGTGCCAGGCCGATGAAGATGTCACAGTTCTGGGCGAGCAGTCGCGTAAAGACGCTCCCCAAAAATCTAATTGCCCCGCTATCCCGTGCAGGACCTTCAGCATACAATGGTTCCGGAGACACCTACTCTCACCAGAGATGTGCGCCCCACAGCGCGGGCGATGGGAATGCAGGAGACCAGTAGAGGGAGAAAGAGAGGTATATTCGCGTGTGTAGGAAGAGGAGAAGACCCATGCTGATACAGAAGAGAGTCTGGTCATGGGAGGACGCAATTGGACATCATCAACGCCATCAAGCAACGAAATGGCGATTTAACTCGCGTAGAATCAATCACCAGAATGAATCGCCATGAATGAATCGCGGTCATAATGGCCATGAAAACATCCGCCCCGCAACGCAGCACATCACGTCAAGCTAAGGCTCATCTCGGCTCATCACGGCTCGACTCGCCCTCCGCGAGGCAAGCGAGCGTGCGCGCGTATGGCTTGCCAATCGCTCTTTACCGGCTTCACAAGCGGTGTACACATAGTCAACTTTTAAGTTGGTTGAAATTCTCTTCCACTTTCATTACGTGATTACATAATAACTCCCTAGCATTTACTGGTGGGCTTTTCTTTAATTGCAAATATTGAGCCAAAAGCCCACATGTTACAACAATCCACACCAAAAATTTCAATCCACACTGAAAATGCTCTCATACCCTTTTGATATACCAGTATTTGATGGAGACCGTTACGTTGAATTTCCATCTAGAACTAAGGCTACACTTATTCACAACTGTACAATGGATTATGCCTTAAATTGTCAGTCTTATGCAAACAAACTTTACCAAAGCCCTACATTGATACTAGGCTGCATAAGAATCCCCGCGGTTTGGAGCTTATAAGTCATACTCTAGGCCTTTCATGAGTTTTTAGAGATCATCCAAATCTTATGGACTATGACTAATAGTTAGACTCATATAGGTGTACTTCATAAAAATGTTGTGTAGGACAACATCTTTGTCTCAGAGAAATAACTCCCTTATTTCAAAGAAACCACTCGGAATACATTAAGGCATAAACCAAAGTATCATATAGAATAGAAGAGAAATGCACCTTTCACCTGAAATGAGCCTTTTACAAATATTCTCTTCTATTAGTCATACTATGGTTTGTTTCACCATCCTGATTCACAGGATCTCCGATCACACAGAACAGGTTGCCACTATAGAATGACTCATGTGGGTCTCAGGCCAATTCCATGGATGCATTATCTGTCATACTTCGTGAAAGACCCTTTGTGAATTGATCTGCAAGATTCTTAGCCATTTAAACATAGTCTAAGGCTATAACCCCGGAGTTTCTTAACTTCATGACAGATTTCAACCGCCTCTTTACATGCCCGGATGACTTCATATTATCCTTTGAACTGTTCACCTTGACAGCCACAGTTTGATTATCATAATTCATTACTATTGCCTGTATTGGTTTTTCAACTATCGGCAGATCCATAAGGAGTTCACAAAGCTACTCAGCCTCAATAGTGACGGTATCCAATGTTGTGAGCTCTGCTCCATTGTTGACCTTGTTAAGATGGTCTGCTTGCAAGACTTCCAGGAAACAGCACCACCTCCGAGTATGAACACATATTCACTCGTGGTTTTTATCTCATTAGCATCAGAGACCCAGTTCGAATGACTATATCCCTCTAGTACCTTAGGGTACACGGTGTAGTGAATACCATAGTCCATTGTCCCTACTAGATAGCGCATTACTCTTTCAAGAGCATTCCAATGATTATGTCTCGGTTTTGAAACAAACTAGCTTAGTTTGCTCACAGCAAACCAGACGTCAGGCCTCGTAGCGCTAGCTAAAAATACATCAACGAACCAATAATCTGAGAATATCTCAGTTGATCTCTCATTATCCTTTTATTTTTCCTTAGAATTATGCTGGCACCATATGGAGTTGAGACAGATTTATAGTCACTATATCCAAAGCGACTCAAAACCTTCTCCATATAGTGAGACTGTGACAGAATCACCCCACCATTTCCATCCTTTGCCAGCTTTATGTTAAGGATAACATCAATCTCGCCTAGATCTTTCCTCTCAAAACTTTGAGACAAAAGTTCTTTAACTTCCTTAATCACATTAAGGCTTGTCCCAAAAATTAGTATGTCATCCACATACAGGCACAATATCACTCCTTCACTCCCACCAAAGCGATATACACTTATTTGTCAGCTTCGTTCACAACAAAACCGGCATATATCAAAGTTCTATTGAACTTCTCGTGCCACTACTTAGGTGCTTGCTTGAGGCCATATAGAGACTTCAATAACTTGCACACCATTCCCTCTTGACCTTTTAATACAAACCTATCTGACTGATCCATATAGATCTCCTCTTCCAACTCTCCATTTAAGAAAGCTATCTTCACGTCCATCTAATGAATAGGAAGACCATAGAAGGCTGCCAAGGAAAGTAACACTCGAATTATGGTCAATCTAGCAATAGGTGAATAAGTGTCAAAGAAGTCCTCTCCTTCTTTCTGAGTATAACCCTTGGCCACAAGTCTAGCCTTGCACTTTTCAATAGTACCATCCGGCGTAAGCTTCTTTTTGAATATCCACTTGCATCCTACAGATTTGCACCCATAAGGACGATGAACAACCTCCCAGGTACTATTAGACATAATAGAATCCATCTCACTCCTCACTTCTTCCTTCCAATAGTCATCATCAGGAGATGAATATGCCTTTTCAATGGTCCTAAGTGTGTCATCCATGAGCTATACAATGAAATCATCACCAAAAGACTTTGCAGTCCCTGTCTCTTGCTCTTTCTAGGAGCTTCATTGTTATCCTCCTCAGGATCCATAGGTGTAAATTCATTGTGCACTATCGGCTCGGTAGAGATATCCTCCTCGATAATCTCTTGCCTAGATGAACTTGTTTCATCTCTCATGGGAAAAATATTTTCAAAAAATATAGCATCTCTGGACTTCATAATTGTACCAACATGCATGTCAGGTACTCCAGATTTTACTATTAAAAATCTATAACCAACACTGTGAATAGCATAATCTAGAAAGACACAATCCACAGTTTTAGATCCAAGCTTACGTTTTTGGTTATTGGCACACTAACCTTTGCCAAACAACCCCATGTACATAAGTATGTAAGGGTTGGCCTTTTCTTCTCCCATTCCTCGAATGGTGTTTTCTCTTTATTCTTTGTAGGAACACGGTTTAGAATATGACATGCAGTGAATACAGCCTCACCCCACCATTTCTTGGAAAGCCCCGCTGTATCCAACATGGTGTTAACCAAATCAGTTAGAGTACGGTTCTTTTTTCGGAAACCCCATTTGACTGAGGTGAATAGGGAGGCATCCCCTCATGAATAATACCATGTTCTTCGCAAAATGAAGTGAAAATATTTGAGAAGTACTCACCACCATGATCTGACCTAATTCTTTTGATCTTTTTCTCAAGTTGGTTTTCTACTTCAGCATTATAGATTTTAAAATAGTGCAAAGCTTTATCTTTTGACTTCAACAAATACATGTAACAAAATCTAATACAATTATCGATCAATATCTTGAAATATTTTTTTACCCCCTTTTGTCAACATGTCATTCATCTCGCACAAATCGGAATGAATTAATTCTAAAGGCGCAAAGTCTCTTGCCTCCGTAGCATTAAGAGGCTTGCGAATTTGTTTTGATTCAACACATACATGGCACTTAGAATTTTTGACAAAGGTAAATTTTGGAATTAAATTTATGTTTGCTAACCGCATCATGCAACTAATATTAACATGACAAAGCCTCGAATGGCATACATTAGATTCATCAACGTTAACCATGTTGTTCACAACTTTATTACAATCATCCAAAGAGAAGCGAAACAAGCCTCCGCTATTATAACCTTTTTCCAACAAATGTTCCAAACTTAGATAAAATACATTTATTAGACTCAAATACTAATTTAAAACCATCTCTACACAGTAGAGAGCCGCTGACTAGACTCTTCTTGATGGCGGGGACATGCTGCACGTTCTTCAACTGCATGGTCTTGCTCGAAGTAAACATCAGATTGATCGTACCAACACCAAGAATATGCGCATGCGATCCATTCCCCATCAACAAGGAGGCAGTCCCTCCAACCTGGTAAGAAGAGAACAATGAAATATCAGCCCACACATGAATATTAGCCCCAGTGTCGACCCACCACTTGGGTAAACAAATGTAACATCCTAATTTTTAAATTAGAAACCTAAATAAACTTGCTCGATTTTCTTCAGGATCCGTAAGGTTTTATTCAAATTATTTTGATTTTAGAACATTTACCGTGAATTAATAATAATTTACTTAACCATAAAAAGAAATATAAGGAAATATAGGCCTTATGCATATCATGCCGCATTGCATTGTTTTATTGCTTCTCTTCCATTTGTATTTAAATTCAAAATTCAAATTCATATGCATCAAATGCATTTGAATGCATTTTTTTTCTTCCTCTCTTTCTCTTTTGGCCCAGCTCATTTTCCTTCTCTTCCTCCCCTTTTCTTTTTCTTCTCCCCACGGACCAGCTGGCCCACTCTCTCTTTCTTCCCCCCCCCTCTCTCCCCTTCCCCCCGCAAGGCCCAGCCCAGCCGACCTTTTTCTCCCCCCCCCCCCCGTGCGGCCAAGCCGCGTCGCCCCTCTCTCCCAGCCCAACCCGACGCTCTCCTCTCCCTCTCTCCCTCACCGCTAGGCGGGGCCCACCCGTCGGGTCCTTCCCCGACCTCAAGCCAGACTCGGGCTCGACCTCGAGTCCGGCCGCGGCACGCCGCTGTTATTGCCATAATTTAGGCGGGCCAGAAAGGTGGGCCGCAAAGCAAGATGGGCTCGAAAGGTAATCATAGTGAGCTTGCAAATCGGCCCCTATGCGGGTGTTTGAGGCCAGGGTTGGCCATGTATCTAGATAGGCATGTGTATTTAAATAGTTTAGATAGAGATAGACAAGATTCATGTCGTGTTTAGTTAGGATTGGTTAGAGAAGGTAAGTCTCCGGACTATAAATATGTACCCTGGATTATGAATCAATCACTCACCAACAATTCTTGGCGCATCGCCACCCCTATTCTAGGGTTTCTCGGGTAAGTGCCGTGCAGCCCCGATCACGCCTCGTGTGATCGGGGCGGCATCGTACCTGCTTATCTACCTTTTGTGTTTCTCATTCTGAAGCATTATTGATGGCGAGTAGCACTAGTTATCTTAGCATTTATAGAGCAGCATCGGCTCTTCCATGCTTTATTCATGTATCGTTTGTTACCTATATACGTTTAGTTGTCATCGTGCCCGATCCCGGGTATAAGGGCAGCGTCTTGCTCTATTTTTATTTAGTAGATCCAATCCGTTATGGTTAGTCTTTGTTCATCGAAGATCTAGTTTAATATCTGCATGATTAGGCCCTTCAAATGGATTGAATGTTCCGGCAGTACGCTTGGTGCTTTGTATCAGTTTAAAGAGGGATTGTTCCAGGAATCGGCTCTCTGTTGGTTTTTAGACCTCTGTTTAGGTTGTTATTCTATTACCCTTTTTATCTGTTAGGCTCAATCACGTGCAGGATGTTCCAATTATGCAGTGAAAGCTTTAACCGTCGTAGATTAGATTAGCTTAATGATTACAGAGCAAGTTTTATAGTACCATTGGATATGCTTGCCTTATTCATATTCATAGATCCGATATGGTATTGAATACAATCGGCTCTTTACAGCCGATATAGGGAATCACCCGATGAGCCGATCACGGCTTGGACTAATATTTATACGTGTCTGTGCATGCAGGAAACTAACATATAACACCTTCCTGATCAGGTACAAGGTCAGGTGGCACGCCTAGCAATCCAGACGCCAGGACGTGTGCTGGATCTCGGGCCGTTGACCGAGGGACCGGACCCACCAGCAGTCCCGGGAGCCTCCCGGCTCCTCATGTTGCCTGTCACTGCTCGCTGGTGGGTTTCGACTGACAACAGCCGCCTCTGCCCCTATTTAAAGCGCCGCCCCGCACCCCTAGGGCTACCTCAACCTGCAGCCGACCCTCACCCTCGCAACCCTAGCCGCGCCGCCGCCTTCGCCGCCAAGCTTGGGGATGCCACCGTCTCGCTGCTCCGCTGTCGCTTCATCACCCCCACCTGCTGCTGAAGCTCCGCGTGGAGGTGGGCATCATCGCCAGCCCTTTTTCCCTCTGTTCCCCCGCCTTCTCGTGCGCGCGATTCCGCGCCGGAGCTTCGCGACCGTGTGCCGCCGCTGTGCGCCTTTGCCCGGCCCCGGCTCCCTGTCCTAAGCCCCTAAATGCGATCCCCGTAGCGCCGGCGTTCTCCTCGTGCAGCCCGAGCTCGAAACCGAGCCCGGACAGCCATTTACGGCCAAGTCCGGCGAGCCCGCCGCCGTGTGTCGTCGCCCGCGCCGCCGCTTGTGCAGCCCCAGCCCCGCGCAGCCATCGGATCCCGATCCGACGGGTTAGATCTAATCCAACCCGAATCAAAACCCGCATACCGGTCAAACCCTAGAACCTTTTGCACTTTAGCCCCTGAGTTCTATTGAAATCAACCCGCAGTTCACAGCAATTTAAAAGTATTCGCGAATAGATCTTTTTCTTCTGTTTAAGCCCCTATCCTTTTCTAAAATAGAACCCGCCATCCCTAGCCTCTCTCTTTTTCAATCTAAACCCTAGATTTAAGGTTTATTTATGTTTTAGCACTTAGTTTCTTTGTCTAGAGCCCTTCAAGCTTTAAATCTTCTACAAATAAGCCCCTGGAATAATATTTTAGCCATAACTTCTCTATTTTAACTCTGTTTTCATCGATTCTTGCGCTCACGCAATCCTTGCGACGTATACAGTAGCTTTGTGATGTTGTTTTGCTCTGTTTATATTGTTTGGTGTACTATTTCTTATTTATTATACTTATTTTTTTCTATGTACTTGTGTGTTGCGATAGAGAGTGCGCAGTTCGAGGGTTCGCAAGAGCAAGGCTTTGAAGACATCCCTAAGCAGCAGCAGTACTTTGACAAAGGCAAGTGGTCCTTTATCATATTCCGATCCTAATAACTTCTAATTATACACATTTACTTTATATGCATGCATGTGTCTATAATATGATGGATCCCAAAACTAAAGATATGCCTAGCTTTTATTTTAAAATTCCTTGATTAAACCTGGGTTGTTATATTTATCTTGTAGTTTCGTCTAGTTGCTTATACTTAGATTTTGGTCGGATAATTTGAAAATTACGATACGCTTGTTTTACTTCATATTCTGGAATACCTTTTACAGTAATAAAAGATCACTGCATTAATTAGAAAATGGAGAACCACCTAAGAAAATAGTGCAACCACAATACTACATGGCTTTGGTCTTGACTAATTAATTAGAAACTTTGGCTTGTAATGGTCTTACCGAAAGGGCAAGAGGGGAGTGCGTTGACGGGGTATAGCTAGGTTCTCTTGAGGCGTAGATATGATCCTGGTTAAGGTGTCTTCCTCATTAGGGAGGGTTATGACAACTGCGGCCTGAAACCTTAGCGGACCGTTGCAAGTTAGGGAATCTTTGTAAAGACCTCGTAGTGAATCCTTGCCGCTCACTTTGGAAGTGTTTAAGGGCCTTGCAAACCCGGGTAAGGAAACCACGAGTTGTAGGTAAAGTGTACAACCTCTGCAGAGTGAAAATTGATATATCGTGCTCACGGTTAAGAGCGGCTTGGACCCTCACATGATAATTGAACTTAAAGATGATCTAAATTGATGTTCTTTATTTATGTTGTTGTTACTTATCTCTTTTATTTATTCAAGGGTTGGTATATACTTACATTTAGTTAATGCTTGCTAAATAAAACTTGGTCAACTAAGAATGCTTATCGTAGTCAAACCATATTAGCTTTTCCTTGATTTTGGCCTTGCATGTCATATAATTTACTCCACTTGCTGAGTACCAACCATAAGTGTACTTACACTTGCTTTATTAAAACCAATACTGCTCAGAATAAGATAATTGTTCGGAGTTCCTTGAAGATTTTGAGGAGTTCTAGACGTATATCTCCTAGTTATCTGTCTGTGAAGTTGAAGTCCGTTGCTAGTTA
The DNA here is from genome assembly GCF_002211085.1 of Panicum hallii. Taxonomy (NCBI): domain Eukaryota; kingdom Viridiplantae; phylum Streptophyta; class Magnoliopsida; order Poales; family Poaceae; genus Panicum; species Panicum hallii. Next base: position 54,949,007 of record NC_038050.1, read on the forward strand.
TAAACATTTATTTGTTCTCTTAAGATTAAGACTTTCGGTCATGTAATAAAGTACTATAATACTTTCTTTCGTTATCTCTTTCGTTATGATATTGTTTCAGGTATACACTTGTAACGTCTATCATATGTGTGGAACTTGATCCTAGCGCACATATGAGATGCATTCGGTTCCTTTCCAAAACCGGGTGTGACAATAAAATACTGAAAGAACGGTAGGTAATGAATTACCATACCCCGATGTTCCTCCAGCCTCGCTAATGAACATGTTGGCTGATTTCATGCCCTTGCGATGCGGACATTTTGCAGCAAAGTGGTCCGAACTCTCACACACATAGCAGTTTCCTTTCTTCTTCTTCTAGAAAGTGGTTGTCTGTTTAGTCTTTTTTTGGTTCTACGTCTGCGGTGGCTTCTTCTTATTTTTGCGGGAGTTGTTCTTTTGAACAAAGTTGTGGCTAGCTCCGACAACTCCTTTTCCACGTGTGTCATTTGCTCTCGCCTTCTCTTCAACATCAAGAGAACCAATGAGCCCATCGATGGTGAACTCTTGTCTCTTGTGTTTTAGTGAAGTAGCAAAGTCCTTCCAAGAAGGTGGCAACTTGGAGATAATACCTCCGGCCACAAACTTGTTAGGTAACACACATGATCTCTCCTTGTTGCAACTTCGGAGATCTTTTGGTAGCGCATGTATCTCATGGGCTTGTTCCACCATAGAACGGTCTTCCACCATCCTGTCGTCTAGGAATTGTTCCACAATATACAACTCGCTGCATACAACTTGCTGCCAGCGTCAGAAACTCCGTATTGCGCCTCAAGAGCATCCCACATTTCTTTCCCTATTTTGAGACGAATGTATGAGTCCACTAGGTTTTCAGCTAGAACACCTATGATGCAGCCTCAGAAAAGGTTATCGGCGGCCTCGAATGCAGTCCCTTCCTCTGGAGTGAACTGTTCCGGCTTCCCCTTTGCCACATGCATAATGTTCAAAGTCGTCAACCACAGTATCACCTGCTCACGCCAACGGTTAAAGTTGGAACCATAAAAAATGTATGGTCTTATTATTGCAGCAAAGTTATCTATCATAAGCCTATCAACAAATTCAGGTTTTTGGATTGTTAAAAAAATAGACATTTTCGGGTACATTTTAATTCTAAAATTACACATACAATTTATTAATAATTTCATGACTATGAAGAGTGAAACAAGGCATGTGCACGTGTTCAAAGTTAACATGATGAATCCAATCAAATAGACGAGTATCAGACTATACCCCAAGGTGGGTCTGGTGCTGGAGGCACTGGATGCACCGTTACCGGCTAGAGCAGCAGAGGGAGGAAGAGAGGTGTATTCGCGTGTGTAGGAAGAGGAGAAGACACCTACAGCACATAAGGCTAAAAGCTAAGGCTCGTCACAACACGTCTCACCCTCGGCCCCGCTAGGCGAGCGAGCGCGCGTGTGGCTTTCCAATCTCCTTTTACTGGCTTTATAAGCGGTGTACACACATTCCACCTTTTAAGTCGGTTGAAATTCTCTTCCACTTTCATTACGGGATTACACAATAACTCTCTAGCATTTAATGGTGGGCTTTTAATTCTTTAATTGCAAATATTGGGCTAAAAACCCACATATTCCAACAGGTAATATTATGGGAGGAATAAAAATTAAACTTAGGGTTATATAAGGCAGCAAAATTTTTTTACGGCCGAGCAAGAAATTGAGTCACCTTTTTATGTTAAATAAGAAATTTTCTCAAATTTGAAGTAGAGGGCCTTGCTTAGAGACTCCACTCGAGTTGCTCTGCCTCGCTACATCGTTTTCCCTTTATACTCTATTAGCGCCCACTGGTGATTGGAGACCATTCCTAAGACGAGTAAGGACTGAGAATAAGAATAATTTGAAAGTCGCTAGATTATGAAATCGGTACTGAGAATATTAAGAATAAGACCAGTCACCTTTTAAGTCTCTGAAATCGGTACGATGCTGTCTTCAATGTTTGTTTTTCTATTGAGGTCATCATTATGGGAAATAACTGGAAAATGAACCCAAAACAAGAATATATACTACACGTAAACACGTTAGGGTGCCATCAAAAAGAGTGATTCTGTTTCTCATGGGCTCTGTTCAGGTGGGCTGACTCCGGCCTATATCCCGCCAAACGGGCCTTTACGGCCTATATATTCCAAGTAACAAAACGGACTTTCTATCTTTCAAGTAATGCCATCACCAAGCCCAATACCTGTCCGGTCCAGCCCATTTCAATCAATTTTTCTCCCACTTGCGAATCCGCGTTGATCGGATGAGGACAGATTCCTTGCATTGTTGGGTGTCCGTTTGACTTGGCGACTCCGTGGCACATGACAGTGTTGCTTAACCTGCAATGCTCTTTGACTTGCCCAGCAGCTAGCAGGTAGGTGGCTAGATCAGAGGCTTGAACAGATCCAGCGCATGGGAATATATGTGCGCAGCTGATCGCGCGCTCCGGTTTGTATGGCCATCATCAACTGAATGTCTGGTTGCTTCAACTGCAGAAAGCTTTTCTCACAGCATGCTATAGCTTCAGGTCAAATGAGATCAAGGTAGAGGGAGGTAGGTAGGTAGGTAGGTAGAGCCATAGGATATATAAGAGAATAACTTGCAGACTAGATAACATATGAATTGAAGCAAGCTCCGAATAGGAACGGTAGCTAGTAGAGGAGGTATCACTTCAGTTCTCAACAATGGGATGTTGGGAACATGCCTCAATGCCGTCTTCTACCCATCTGTTGTAACATGCCTGCGGTCGATTTATCTAAGTTAATTTGGTTCAAATCTTGAATGCTCGTTCGTTCTTAATGGAGAGGATTTATCGGATCAACCATACATGGTCTCTAGAGCCATCATTTTTCTATAGAAAAAGTACTAAAAACACAATCACTTGCTAGCTGAAAGTTTTGCAGGCAGACTTTTGGATGGTCTTCCTGCTGCGTACGGTGGCATCAACCGGCCGGGAAGGTGCTGTCGGCTCGTCATGAAAAGGAAATGCTGGAGGTCCGACTGAAGCAACGTTTTCAGCGCAACTTTCTGTTTAAAGAATCCTAAGGCTTTCTGAAAGATTGAGAAGTCAGAAAAGGACACGCTTTACAGTGCTACAGCTAGCATGCGACGATTCTATCCTTGCTTTGGAGAGGAACTCACAGCAATCTAGGTGGTAAACGTGACCAGACCTTGAACTACTGCAGAATACGATGAGGGCTAGTAGCTATAGACTCTCATAAGTCACCCACAAATCAACCGCGGACACAAAACAGGCCACCCCTCTCTCTTTGGGAGCTGCGTAATGTATTCGCCAGCGCATCGGAAGGGCCGGTCCATGTCCTGAATCTGAGCACATGCCCAGCCAATGGAGCCATTTGATCATCACATGTTTTGTGGTTGCTGCTGAGCTACGAGCGAGACCTCTCTTCGATATGATGAATGCGGAATCCATATGTAACCATTTGACTACACGGATTTTTTAAGTGCATCGCTAGATAATTAAAAGAGTTCCAAATTAATGAAGTGAATGCATAGTTGCATTAGCAGTAAGGGGCTTTGTTTGCTCAAGCTAGCACTTATCAGATGCATTAGCTGCTACTTGCATATATAGTTGCATCGATCATGTGGTTTTGGTTTTCTTTTGCTGATCTGGCTACGGTGATGGGAGTATATAGTGAATATGCTATGCAGCAGGGATTAGCTAGATAGCGACATGATCGCGATCGATCGACTATCATTTGTTCCTTCATTCGCGGATCTTATGCGTGCAGTACATGGGTCAAATGATTAGGCGATTTGAGCATCAGATGTATTATTCATGTTGAGGTTGGGTGTCCAATGAGGTGCCTGGAAAGTGCATCCGGGGAAAGAGCACCGGTGAAATGGAGAGAAAATGGTCAATGCAAGAGCATCAACCAGTAGGGGAAAAAACAGGTGGACATTGTTATTATATTATTCCCCACGCGATTAATTGATCTTATTCAGCTGGATTTACGCCGGGTATTACAAGTGCCATGTTTGCACCGAGATCTAAGTTGTTAAGCTATAAACATCTTTAAACGAATTAGGGCAACATATATGTAACATCAAGAGTGGTAGTATGTATTACAGCTAGGTTCTAGCTAGGACTCCATCCGTTTTTTAGCTTTTTTAGATTTAATTGATATGCACTAAAAAGGTAGGCATCAGTCGCCTCCTTTCCTATTTAGTTTTGCTTGCTGTCTATTATGAGAATATGTCCCGGTTCAAGCGGCCCACCTTTCATCATCATATACCAGCCGCCGCGCAACGATCCATAACGGTTTCATCACCCTAAAAAGAAAATATAATGTATATTTAAATATATAGTAAAATTTATGAATTTAAAAAAGGCAAAATAATCTATATTTTGGAACAAAAGCAGTAGTAGCTGCTTGAGCACCGGCCGGACTGGTAGGCACGTGTGGCGGCACGACTACTCAAGCGCAAGCGCAGTGAGCCCTACGTGTACTGCCAGCCGCACAAGATCCGAACGACGCCGCACGACTCACCAGGCAATCTCACTGACTCCTCTGCCCGCGCCCGCACCCCCCCCCCCCCACCCCCACCCCCATTCTCCCCGGTTCCGCGATCTCTACCATGCCTCGCCAGCTTCTTCTCTGCCAGCAGGTCCGATCCTTCTCTGAGCTAGTCCTCGACCTATATAGCCCACCACCATTCTGCGTGCGGCTTCTTGAGACCTCATCACCTCACAGAGAGGGAGGGAGAGAGAGGCGCAGAGGAGAGAGAACTCGAAAGAAAGAGAGGAGAGAGAGCCGCACACCAGTAATCTCCCTGCCAATCGAAGGCCTGAAGTGTTATAGGCTGCACATGCACTGTGCTGTGCTGGCCAAGGATACAGTTCAGTTCTATTCTTTCTCCAGTACGGTCAAGATCGAGTATACTACTTCAGCTAGCTGTAGTATAGTGTAGCCACCGACGGCCGACCGGAGATGCAGCCGGCCCGCCCAGCCGCGCTGCTCGCCGCCTTCATCATGGTGCTGGCCTCCGCCGTGAGCTGCCGCGCCCAGCTCGCCAACAGCTACTACGCCGGCAAGTGCGGCAACGCCAGCGTGGAGACCATCATCCAAGACGCCGTCAAGGCCCGCCTCGCCTGGGACAAGAGGATGGTCGCCGGCCTCCTCCACCTGCTCTTCCACGACTGCTTCGTCGCCGTACGCACACTGCACACCACTGCCTGCTAGCTAGCTAGTTAGTAGCTTCTTCAATCGCGTCATCAGTTTGATTTGATCTGTCACTGATCTGTCCGCGCGCTTCGATTTGGCTAATGAAGGGGTGCGACGCGTCGATCCTGCTGGACGGGCCCAACACGGAGAAGACGGCGCTGCAGAACAACGGCCTCTTCGGCTACGACTTGATTGACGACATCAAGACGACGCTCGAGAATGCGTGCCCCGGCGTTGTCTCCTGCGCCGACATCATCGTCGCCGCAACAAGGGATGCCGTTGGCATGGTGAGTCGCCCATTTTGCATTGTATGCTACGAGCTGTGAGTAAAGCAATGACGATTGGTTTTCCTTTTTGAGGAACAACAATGTCCAACAATGACTTCATTTGCTCCTTGGCATTTTCCTTTCTTTTCAATTTGCTCTCTTGTCAATCTCATTATTTGCGGATGTTGCTTCTGCTAAGAGGAAGACAATGACTGTAGTCTAAACCATTAGGCTACATATATCACATTACAATTTGTATTGTTGATGTTTTACTTCTATTTCAAAGAGTGATCTCTGAACAAATTATCAATGCATACTCTAATTAATTATTCTATGTGTGCAACAAGTACAGTGCGGAGGGCCGATCTACCAAGTGCAACTGGGAAGAAGGGACGGCATGGTGTCACAAGCGTCCATGGCGAGCATTCTGCCAGGCCCCAACGTCGACATCCCCACCGCCATTGATCTATTCTCCAAGAAGGGCCTCAACAGCTTCGACATGGCCATCCTGATGGGTACGCCGCCGCCTACGCTATGCTCTCATTTCTTAATAAATCCGACGACCTAAAAAATTAGCAAAAAACCGCTACTGGTTTTACTAGCCATTTATAGTGCTGCTGAAAGTTTTACCATGACCCATGTGTCCTCTTCTACATCGTCAAGACTGTGGTTTTACTAAGTTAGCCTCTTTTGACCTAGAGCACAGCTAAGCTTATTGATTCAATTCAATGTGCATAGATCAAGAGGCTTAACACATGGAATGTCACGTACACCGGTGTTGGCATACATAAAATAACAGTTTAGTATATTTAGATATGCGTTAGTTTATTGAGCTACTTGCAGGTCCTAACGTTATACTAGTACTACGGACATATCATATTTATTACATTCCCCCCCTTCCAATGTACTATCATGATGATCAGCCAGATTCGTATTTATATATGCGCTAAATCGATCAGGTCGATAGATGGAGATTTCAGACTGTAACACAATGGTAAGTGGCCTGGAAGAGTAAGAACTAAGCACCACACGCTAGTAATTACGAATCACGACCCACACAACCTACTAGGCAGTAGGCACAATGCAACTATAGCTTGCAGCTAATAATAATAAAAAATTGGTGATCCATATATTCTTGTTTTTTTCCCTTACAGGCGCGCACACGGTTGGGGTGACACACTGCTCGGTGATCCACAACCGGCTGTACAACTTCAACGGAACGGGGTTGCCGGACCCGGCCATGGACCCGCTGTACGTTTGGATCCTGTCGACGTTCGCCTGCCCCCAGGGCCAGGCCTTCGACAACATCGTCTACCTCGACGACCCCTCCAGCATCCTCCTCGTCGACAAGAGCTACTACGCGCAGATCATGAAGCGCCACGGCGTGCTCTCCGTGGACCAGGCGCTGGGCGACCACAGCTCCACCGCGTGGATGGTCAACTTCCTGGCCACCACCGACTTCTTCCCCTCCATGTTCAGCTACGCGCTGAACAAGCTGTCCGCGCTCGACGTCCTGACCGGCAACGCTGGCGAGATCAGGAGAAACTGCCGGAGGACCAACTGATCGATCTGGCAGATGATCGGTATACACAAAACTAGGTTAATTACCAGCAGTAGTGGCTGGCTGGATAGACCGGCAGCTGCTGCAAGAAACAGAGAAAAGAAAGAGGAGAAGAGCATACATGATGGCTACCTACAAAACGATTGATGAGGCATTGTCAGTGATAGCATATGGTCTTATACCATAGTTAATTGAGTAAAGATTCAATTTACTGGAGTAGTACAAGGATCAGTTTTTTCTTCGTGTGTGTACTTTGATTCTTTTGTACGTGGCTCGTATAAAAATAAACGTTCCATGCATAATGTAATAGTACACTAGCTAGCATGTCTCTCCCCCCCCCCCCCCACACACACACAGAAGAGGGCATTATATACAGCACACTAGTTTATATTAGGATCTTCAAACGATAAATATTTGCTGTTCCAATAAAAGGAGAAATTGATTTTTCTAGTGCTGCAATAAAAAGAAAAGAATGTAAACGCAAAGGTTTCAGCAGGCTTTCTCCCATCAGTTTCTTGTAAAGGGTTATTCAGATGCGAGCTTAATTAAGGCACAGCAGTTGGGTCAAATGAGCACCTTGGAGAGAGCGTCAGCCAGCCTATGACAAAGCAGGGTAGAGTGCATCCCGAGAGGGCCTTTGCCCCCTCTCCGGGATGCCGACGGGCTCCTGTTTCGTGCAGCTCTCTGCGAGCTCTGGAATCTTCCGCCTCACGGAAGATCAGGCCAGTTTCTTATTATTCCAAGTCGCCTTGAACCAGCCGCCGCCCGCGGCATCGCATCCTGCTACAGTGGCGGCAGCAGTAGTATTCCCTCCGCTTCTGCCACAATACAGTTGGATACGCTAATACCTAACATGTGGTATTGATCTTGCCCTTTTTATTCTGCGTTGACCCCTTATTGGATTTTCAGTTCTTATTTAACGGTGTCTACTCAAATTTGAAGCCATATAGTGGTTTATTATATTCCGTTCAGGCCATAGCCAACTTCCAAAGAAATCTGCATGCAGCTACACTCACCGGCGACACTCAACTCTCAACCATTTAAAAGTGAGTCCATGTAAAAGTATCCTGATGTCCGTTAAAATGCACAAATGCAACTCTCGGGCCCAACTGTTCGGTTTGCTTATCTTATCCCTTGTCGAAGGCCAGCAAAAAAGAAAAAGAAAAATAGACCAACATAGGAGGAATTAGATGGCTTAGCTTTATACATCAAGAAGAAAATAGGCACCTGTTGACACCCAAAATCAGTTCGAGCCAAAGTTAGAGCAAGGAATACAAAGAATGGCTTAACCCATGGTCATAAAGGAGGCAAATTGAAGAATGAAGCTCATCAATGGGTTGCCCATGTCGAGCCGATCGGAACGGACATATGCTTCACCTAATACGGAGCCCATATGAGAGAAATATGATGTCCCAAAGATGCTAACATCTGGGATTCTAGGGATTGTTCGCGGAAATTTCCATCCTATTGGTTGTAAATTTCCGCTGTTTATCAGAAATTTTCATTAGAAATTGCAAATATCTGATAGAATTGGCAATCACTACAAAAAATCTTGTTAATCCATGACGGTAAAATTTCATCATAGACCACTGGAAAACCGTCATAAAACAGTATCTGTGACGATCTCAAATTTCGTCATGTATTGAGCGTCATAGATTACACCGCATGACGTTTTTAGCAAAATCGTCACAGATTAACGCAATCCATGACCTTTCTAAACCGTCATAGAATGGTCTTAGGCCCGCGCAGCCCAACCCAAGCCCATAATCTGTGACAAAATTAAACGTCACGGGTTTGATTGCCACATCACTCACAGTTGACATGGAGGATGATGTAGATGAGGACGTGTGTGATGATGTGGAGATGATATGGACAGCACTAATGACATGGCAGATGACGTGTTAGATTACATAGCAATTGATGACGTGGCTGCTGACTCGGATGATGATGTCACCACCACGGCTCATTTGTTAACAGGCCCAATTCAGAGGGGGCCATAGACTTGGGCCAAATATTTCTCAGCCCACCATTAATTTCCAGCTCAACAAATTCAGCACTATATACACAACCCATATAAAAATTCAGCCCACCAGTTCATCCCAGTTTCATGGATGTATAAGCTTGACATAAAAGTCTTGTAAGATTTTATGGAAATTGGAGTATACATTGTTCTCAAAATTGATAGATGTATTGCACTAGTTCATATAACTCAACACAAACTTTGATATTTGAATAGCTCAGAATATTTTTAAACTCATATGTACCTCAAATTTGGACACAACCTTATATTTACCATAATATTAGAAAATATGAATTTACATTACCATTTTTTACCCAAAAACATGTTTTTTATCCTCTACTTAAGTGTAAAAAAGTAAGATATATGAAGAAGATTCAAGAAATAACAATTAACATACGAAAATGCCATTAAATGAAAGATCCTGATTTTAGAAAAATTTAGAAAAAATAATCATCAAATTTGGAGAAATTTTAATTCCAGATTGAAAAGAGAAAGATGAATCATACGTGTTCTTCATCTCACTCCACGAAGCTTAACATGGTACAAATAAGTTTTAATGTAGAAAGTTATCCCAACTTGGTTGTTGCGGTGGTAAATCAGTTGCTCTTTTGATCTGGGGTCACGCCTTCGAGTCCCCTCCGCGCACATGTTTTTCATTTTTAGCTCTGTCACATTTCTATTAATATAAGTAATCTATAACGTCTAAATCAGCTGTGCAGGTGTAGCCTAGCGGTAAGACACTGCTCTACTCTCTAGTAGACCAGCGTTCGACTCCTCCCCCTCCTATTTTATTCTTACGTAGACTTTTGGACCTATTTTATTCTTACGAACACATAGTGCAATGACAAGGTATGCGACTTATGCCTGAGTTCCAAGGTTCGATCCCTCTATGTTTCTTAATGTTTGGCTTTAATATATTATTCTCATTCTTCTGGATCTTTTTCGGTTTGCTGAGTTTTTTCATTCGCTGCTTTGCAATGTTGAGGGGGCAAAAATGGTTTTTAGGAAAAAAATAATAATAGTATTTTCCTATGTAATAGAAATTTAGAAAGCTTAAGAAAACTGAATTTAATCAACAAAATATCATGTAGCACCTTTGGATGCATATGTAAACCCACACTACTATATAAACGATCTTTCATCCTCCTCATTTGTTCCGGTTAGTTTTGGGCCTCGAAATAATGAAGGCTTTAGTCCTGGATCCAACGGCTACGGGACAGCGGGGAGGTTTAGTCCCGGTTGGAGAAGTCACCCTTTAGTCCCGGTTGGAGCCACCAACCGGATAAACATTTTGTCCAGACTAAAAGGGTCTTTAATCCCGGTTGGTGGCTTCACCCGAGACTAAAGGATCCTTTACGGGTTAGTTTAAAAGGATGACATCACATTCAAAGTCACATGTGCTGTGTAGGTGGGGTGATAAGGAAGCTATGTGCGAGACAAGAGGTTTTGAGTTCGAATCCTGTGCTTGTGCCAATTAATTTTTTGGGATGGTGATGCCTAGAGGGGGTGAATAGGTGTATCTGAAAAATCTGAAAAATTCTTCGCAGCAATTAAATCTGTCGGAAGTTCCGACACTATGTAGGAAGTTCTGATGGACCGGAACTTCCGACGAAATGAAGTTCTTTTTGCGAAATTCAAAAGTAAACTCGAAATTGCAGAACCTAGCTGAATCAAAAGTTGTGTAGTGATGCTAGGAGCCTTCTGCAAGAGATCTATGCTAGCACAACAACTCGAGTACGTAGATCGGCACAAAACAAACTCTAGGTCAATAAAAACTAAAAAAATGCAATAAGCACAAGACAGAAGAGATTTGTTTCCCGAAGTTCACTCCCACTAAGTAAGCTACGTCTCCGTTTATGAGCTCACAAAGAGCCAGGTCTTCCACTAACCCTTTACCTCACTTAATCAACCACAAAGGAGGATTGAGTCACTTAATATGAAATCCACAAATGATGGGTAATACAAACTTCCCGGAACGCACACACGAAAGAACGCTCAACCGGGCGACGCCGATCCGTTTAGAAGCAAGCTTCAAGAGTAACAAACATGAATCGATGGATGAAAAATGCTTCAAGTGCTCTTGAGATGAATATGGCTGTCTTCTCACTCAAATGCCCAAGTCTCACACCTCAATCTCGCTCTCACCCAGACTCTAGCTCAAATCAACTCAAGGATTAGCTTTTGGAGGGATTGGGAAGAAGTATTAGAAGTTCTAGGAGGTGTTTTTCATGGGAAAGTTAGCATCAAATGAAAGAGGGGCTGATAAGGTGTAAATACTCGAGCCCCAAAAACTAGCCATTAGTGCACTGGTTAAGTGATTATTGGAACTTGATACAAGGTCAAAACTTCTGACACAATTAAATCAGCCTGGCCGAGGACCCCCTATTGGAAGAACCCAGTTACTTCCGATAGGTGTCGGAACTTAAGACAACTGCAGAAATTGCAGGAACATAAATGTGCAAATGTGTGATTTGTGTCTCTCATAGGAGGTTAGCATCTCAATTAAGCACTTTGACATCTTCAATTTATCTCTTCGCATCCCTCTTAGTAGTACGGTATTTCCTATACTCAAACTCAAAATATAATATAGATAAAGATCTTCTTTTGAGCTCCATCACCATCTATCAAGTAAATTGGCGTCTTTTCATGCATATAATTCATTTCATTAAATTTTAACATGTTCAACACTTGACAATCATATTAGCCCCCTAATTATGCATGTCATCAACACCAAAACCCACTTAGGGGGCCAAATGCACTTTCAATCTCCCTCTTTTTGGTGATTGATGACAACACAATTAAGACTCACAAATAATTTATCAAATCATTTTGAATCCACTCATATAGTAGAACTCCCCCTTAATATGTGAAATTTTCAAGATAGAATAAAAAATGGCCTCAAATGCTATTTGCACATATTAAAAGAGTTCCTTCTATATCATTGCATTCGTGGGGTGCAAATTGTGATGAATATCAACGTGATGCATATGACAAGGTATATCACAACAACAAAGTGAAAATAAACAAACACCACCAAGTCATGATCATCACAAGAGCAATAAGGTCTAAAGCCACACTACCATAGCGAATCATGAATAAGTCTTACAAATTAAAAGTCTCACATGGCACACCACCACACATAACATAAATACAAGTGTCAATATCCACAAGCACGAGGAGTTCAAGGTTCAAAGCTACTAGATGCTAAGATAGATAGATAAAGTCATCCAACAACCCATAATGGCCTATGGTGAGCTCACTCCCCCTTTGGCATCAAGCGCCAAAAAGGAGAGGCCCTTCCATAACCATCACTCATCATCATCGTCATCATCATCATCTTCTTCTTCATCCGTGAGTGTGTCAGCTGCAGGCACTTCCTCTTCTTCTTCTTCGTCCGACTCCTCATGCCCACCCAAGTCTTCTTCAACGTCATCATCATCCACTTGGGGAGCACCAAACATCATGGAGGGACCTCCCGTCTCCTCCCAAGGATTATAGAAGGTTGGCGGAGGAGGAAAGTCCATAAGAGCACAAACGGGAGAGTGAGGAATATCATTATTGGCCATGATCTCTTTTTGCCTTGCTTCAATCTTGTGGAGATGATCATCAACATATTTCTTGTGGGCATGCATCTCCTCCGCATTTGGCAACCCACATTGAAGCATGCAAATAAACCTTAAGATATGAAGCTTAGAATGCCTTTCTTCTTTGGGGCACGAGGAGGACCATGAGAGCTTGAAGGACCTTGTGAGCTGGATGGACCATGAGAGCTAGAAGGGACATGTGATGCTCCTTGAGTGGAGCGGCGAGGTGCATGAACTCCAAGCTTGAGAAGACACTGAAGTTGACCTTTCTTTGGCTTGTAAACTTGATGGCTCTTATCGGTCAAGATTTCAACACCTGCCACTTCTATGATCATAGCAAAGATTTATGGAGCATAGTGAAAACTCTTCTTGGGTGACACTGAGCATATGATAATTTCCTCCCAAATGAAGTCAAAGACACTAAACTCATTTTGATTTGGAGCCATACTTGCTGTAACATCCTAGTTTTTATTACCATTGAAGGATATTTTTAAGGCAACCCTCTAGTTCCTTTTCCACTAAGCAAGAGTGGGATATTTTCAAGGCAACCCTCTAGTTCCTTCTCCACTAAGCAAGAGTGGGATATTTTCAAGGCAACCCTCTAATTCCTTCTCCACTAAGCAAGAATGGGATATTTTCAAGGCAACCCTCAAGTTCCTTCTCCACTAAGCAAGAGTAAGATATTTTCTATGGAATACTCTAGAATTAGTAATAAGTAAACTTTTGAAAATAGGAAATTTTGGAATTCTCTAGAAGGGGGGACACTTGTCCTAATACCATGGCTTTCCTTGACCTATAAATAGAGCCCCCTCCTTGCCATACCATCCACCCATGAGCAAGGTAGTTAAGTTGTGGAAAAGCTAGGAGGGTGAGTGCTGGACTAACCACTTAAAGGTGTGTGTTCCTTCGTGGCTTTGTTGCTCCAATAAGGTAAGTGTTTTTATAAGTGTTAGCCCCCTGGTTAAACTTAAATACTTAGGATATAAGTTGTGACTCATCTGTTGGTAGGCTCCACCTCGCCATAAATCGGGGTCGTCGCACACAGTGCCGGCCGAGATATTTTTCCGCCGCGTGAACCGCCTCACCTCGTCTATAAAGGAAGCCGACGCCCCTCCCTGCCGTCCCCACCCGCGCTCGCTCTCGCTCGCGCACGCGCGACACGCCGGCCCCACGACGGGACCGCGCACTGCCGTCGGCACCGCGCCGTGCCGCCCACCTCCGCGTCCCCACCTCGCCCACGCCGCTATAGCGTCCTCGCCGGCTTTGCCGCCTCGACGCTCGCCGCCTTCAGCGCTGCCACTGTTTGAGTTGACGGCGAGCTGCCGCAGCCCACGCCGTCGCCCGTCCCTATGCGACGCCGCCGCTGCTCCCCTCGCCTATAAATGGAGCAAGGCCGTGACGAACCCCATCATCAGCCCAAGCACACCGAGCCGCTTCACTCCGCTAGCTGAACCACTTCTCACGAGCCCAGCTCACTCACGAGATGAAGCTCCAACAGTTAACCCTCTTCCTCGAGCTGTTCCGCGCCAAGGTGAGATGGCAGGCAGCTCCCCGACCATTAACTCCACAATACTAATAAAGGCCCAAAACACCCACCAGGCCGTGAGCACCTAATCCAAATCATTCTATTTGAATACCCACCAATACTGTAAACCTAATATCTCCTTCATATCAACTCCTTTTCACATAACTCTTTTTCCTAAACTCTCCTCAAATCATATACTATCTATTCCTCCTATTTTCATCTCCATTTGAGCTTATAGTTTGCTTGTGTTTGTTTACCGGTTGTGCCGTTTCCGCCATAGATCACGGAGTGATCGAGGAGGAGCCTGCCAAGGAGTACGAAGGCCAGTACAGCGGGCCGGAGCCAGAAGACCCGTACCGCGAGCAGGAAGTCGCCGCCGCCGACGCGTGCGTAAGCGAAGGCAAGTTTCATTGACCCCTACGTGAGCGGTTGCATCCATGTGAGGGCGTCTAGTTGTAGCCCTGGTTTAGGATCGATTACATATACCGGTATTTGAGTGATTGAGTGTACTCATACATGCATATGAGTAGTTATGCATATCCAGAGTTGAGACTAGGATATGAAGGGATTTGGCTGAGGCTAGGGCAGCTGGGTATGCTGGAGCCGGCGCTACCGTGGTGGTAGACTGGCAGGCGAGTGCTACCGTGGAGGTAGGCTCGAGTTAACATGTTGAGGGATGGTTGCTGCCTTGGTGAACCATAAGGACCGAGTTGTTTTGACATCTCACCTAGCTTACTTTAGTACGACCACAGGTTCCGTTATGGGCCGGACTTAGCCTAATCCCACTGGTTAGCCTGACGGTCGCAGGGATGGTTCACGGGTATAGACCATTGGGGTCAGGGCCCGAGGGTTTGTGCGGCCGGGCTGGGGCGTGACCACGGCTGGGTGTCGACTATGTCGGTTGTCCATTCGGGCAGTCGAGCTTGTGGGTACAGTGTACGACCTCTGCAGAGTGTAGAATTCATTCGAATGGTCCGTGTCCACGGAATGGACAGGCTACGGTGTGGTCCTGACAACTAGTAAGCTACCTACTGTGGGTTGTGTCGGGAAGAGTTGCATACCATGAGTTGCATTGCTAATGCATTGTGTGTAATGTGCGTCGTGCATGTCATTCCCCTCCCGTAGGGTGAGGTGGAACTTGCTGAGTACTTTTGTACTCACCCGTTTATGACTTATTGCAGACGATCCTGATTTCGTGCCTGAGGAAGGTGAGTAGTTCGTGCCCTATACCCAAGTCTGGAGGGGTGCCGTTGCAATAGAAGCCACCATGTCAGATGAAGAGTTTGCCCTTGCGTTTATCACCGCTACTGTTGTATTCCTAGTTTATATTATTGTTGTAATCGAACGTATTAAATAAAGCTATGTATGACTGTGGTACCACTTGTGTAATGTATTTTCACTAGAGACTGTTTTCTGGTGTTTAAATACATGTTTAGCTCCAGTTGTTTAGACCGGGGCGTTTCACTTGCTAGCAGATTTTTTGACGTGTTGGAGATGTTGTCTGAGTCACCTCCTTTGGGACACTGTTGGCATCGATTTCCATGATTTTTGCCGCCAACATTTCCCTGGATTTCATACTTTTATGGCCAAAATCATGCTTAAATTATTTATCCTGATGAGTTCCACTAGTTTTGGTGAGTATTTGATTTCAGGAGCTCACTACACAAATTTTTGCCAAATTGGGAGAACCCAGGCTGACCGGCCTCCCTTAGGCCAGCCGGCCTGGCACTAAGGCAAACAAACGCCAAACTTCACCTGCAGGGCCTCAAACACAATTGCTGACCGGCATATCATCAAGTAAAACTTCCTACGGTCAAAAGGCTTGAGCCATGGATTAATGGGCCCACCTGCAGTGACTATCAAGGTCTTCAGGCTCAAAACCACCTTCTAGAGGCACTTACACATGTTGATCAACATGTCGGTGAATTAGAGGGCTGAGAGGAGCCAGAGAGAGGCCGATCGGCCTCATCCAGGCCGACCGGCCTCTAACTTCCACGCCTCAAAGCGACACAATTGTTACCGGCCTCCTAGAGTGATAAGAGGCGTCCACAAGAAAGGCGGTGACACGTGGCAGCATCCCTGGACCGGCCAGCCGGTCTAGCCCTGCAACGCCACCTGTCCATCCTCACGTACAAGCTGCGTTAACCATCATACCTGCTTGCAAGACAAGCTAAGCAGTGAGTACCGACCTTGAGAAGCTATAAATAGCTACCCAAACCTCCATTCACAACACATCATCCTTGGAGAGAAGTTGAGTTCTTGGTTTAGTCACTCTACCTTAGTGTAGAATAGGGAGAGAGTAAGGTGAGAGCTTGAGTGAGAGCCAAGCTAGGAGAGGAGCCGGATTCTCTCGGTCCTACTCCGACTCTGTAGCCACCTCGGAGGAATAAAGCTTATTCATGTAAGTTCCTTGTTTATCTCCAGTGTCTTGCTAGTTTTTCTCTTATTTTCAGTAATTTGTTTATTTACTTTCGTTGATCTGCGGGGAAACGAACTGGATTCCCAAATTGAGAATCCAACTCCTTGTATCATGGATCAAGCCCTATCCATACAAAACTTATTTCAGACATAATATCATAGTCATACTTCGTATAAGGTCAACCATGGGTTTAATTATTACATATTCCAACTGGAATGTAGTACGATCCCATTACAAGACTCTTGGGCCAAATCGAGCAAACAGAAAGCGGAAAGCGGTAACTAGGCTTTTGGCTCATACTTCTTCTTCTGGAAACTCCACCACAGGCAAACTTGAGCGTAGCACGGGCTTTAGTCGTACCATCCGTCATCGTTAGGGTCGAACTTCGGTTCAGATCCTGCATCGTACCAGGCTATCCCCAAGGAATGGGATAGGTCCACATCACCATCCGTATGCAAGCTTTAAAGTGGACTATACTAAGGGTATAACAAAAGTTCAAGGAGATAAGCTTGGGGTTTTTATGCATGCACATCATCAAGCACATCATCTTCCAAACTGCAGACTCGGACCATTTCGGCATCCCGGACTCCCAGTCCAACACACACCTTCCAAAACCACCAAGTCGGTACGAGGACTTCTGCTCCTCGCACCTCAACTACCCCAGGCAGGAAGTCATCATTAGAGGGAAATAGAAAATAGGAGTAACACTATCTAATAAGAGCAACAGAAGAGTAGGGTTGTCCATGACCGCTGACGCTGCTATACGTATAGTTTTCACCCTGCAGGGGTTGTACACCTGGATCCACTTGACTCGAAGCCAGCTAGGGATCAGCCAACTGGACGATGAGACACCGGTCTACTGAAACAAAAACTAGTAGCCTCAGTACCATTTGGCTTTCCCGGGTCTTGGGCGCATCCTCCCGCAAGAGGTCGCCCCGAGATTGTGAAGCCTCCCTTGCGTCTCGGGGGACGTGAGATCAGCAGCTCCTCCCCCTGCACCGATACTCCATCCTCCTACCAGCTTGGTACCGTACTTGCTAGCCCCGGACCGGGCCCACCTGCATAATGGGTAAGTGGTGTGCACGCTTAACTTAGTCCCACAAATCATAGTTACTCTCACCCAGTCCTCAGTTGCCGAAGCGAGCATCTTCATCACATGCGTCTCCACCGCAATGGTCCGCAACTACACCCATTACAGGTGCCCCCAACTCCTCAACCAAGTAACCACTATGTTGTACCCACCATAGGTACTCCGTAGGGTGTGCCAAGGTACACACCCTAAGCCCTCGATCCAAGATCAAGTTAAGTTTGCTCGCTCCCAGCTAAAAAGCCCTATGTACCAACTCCTTAGAAGTGTATCTCCACTCACGCCAAAACTATCCATCCATTCCCACATATACACATGCAAAACATAGCAAGGCATCTCATATTTATCAAGTGTATAGGATAGCAAGGAATTTAGGTAAATAAATAGGCTATGCAGGTTCATTTCATCGCAACACGTTAGGGAGCAATAGCATATCTAGCAAGCAATGCCTAGTAGGTATTCAAATCAAAGATGGGCGTGAACCTGGGTCCTCTTCATAGTCTTCTTGGCTCCCCTGGTAGTCCTAGGAGTCGATCAGCTCTTGGTCGACGGGTCCTATTCGTAAATATGTATAAATACGGGGGCTAACATGCAAAAGTGCAAAAAGTTACCAAATAAGATCCAAATCATGAAAAAACCTACTCTAATAGGTAGATCATTATTTTAGGAGAATTATGAAACAGGTTTCATATTTTTTGGAGGTCCGGTTGATTTATTATGAATTTTCTAAGAAAAACCTATTCCTAAAATTAATAACTGATTATCAAAAAAGAAAAATAAACTCAGCAGTGACACGTGGTAGCACCAGAGCGTGCCACATGGCATGCCACTGGGTCAGTCCTGGCTGACGTCAGCAGTGGGCCCTACTGATGTCAGCGTTCACCGGTCAATGGTTAGAGGGGGTCAAAGGTCAGTGGGACCCCTGGTCAGCCTCACCACGAGGCTGACAGGTGGGGCTGTTGGTCCAGATCATGTAAAGGAAAAGGAAAAGAGGGGTACTGCTTGGGTTCTTGGGCTCAAAGTGTTGGGCCAGCTCGGTTTGGCCCAATATGGCTAGGCTCAGCTCAAGGTTCGGCTCGGCCAACAGCTTAGCAGGCCGGTTCGGGCACAAGGGCTGGCTGAGCTGGGCAGCTAATGGGCTGGCTAGGCATGGCAGGCCAGCTCGGCTCAGCAGGCTAGCCCAGGGTTCACTCCGGTTTGGTCCCCCCCTCCTCAACTCTCTCTTCTCTCGCTACCAGACGGGTCCCATACGTCAGCGATGGTGGGAACCAGTGCGGCTTGGACAGCAGATGCGGGTTCGTGCGTGTGTGTGCGAGTGTGGGTGTGATCGTGTGTGTGCGCGGTGAGGGCACTCGGTGGGTGTTCAGCAAAGAGGCCCAAAAAAGGGAGTGGGGTTTGGGCTTGATGTGCCACGACATCGTGGCGCAGCTCTGTCCTGCGCGCGGCCACCACGGTTGTGGCGCACCAGCTGCAACGACGGCGGTGAGGTTAGCGGCACGGTGACCAGGGCCAAGAATTGGCTTCGTAGCCGGCCCGATCACAGAGGTCTGGAGAGGTGAGTGCACGTGCGAGTCCTCAGCCTAACCGAGGTCGCAACACGGCCGCGATGCCTTCGGTGCTCCGGCAAGCCGGGCCGCGGCGGAGTCGGTGCAGCTCCTGCAAGAAAAATGCCATGAAGGCCGGCACAAGGGGATGGGGATCTAGGGCTTTAGAGAGGGTTCATCGACGACCAAGGCTCATCAGTAGCAAGGAGGGTGACGGCGAGTGGTGATGACGCTCACTGGTTGGGACTGGGAAAGACAGAGCTCGGGGCGGCTGAGAGGCGTGACTGTGATGAGGCGGAGCAGTGCTGTGTAGCACTACAACAGCGACATGGACGATCAGGGCGCAGGCTCGGTGAAGAGGCTCCGACGGTGACGGCGGCGGAGAGGTCCCGGGGTGGTCCTCCTCGTGCTCCTCCTCTGTGATTTCTCCTCTTGTTCCTCCCTTTTCTGTTAGCAGCGGTGGGCGAGGAGAAACCCTAGAGGGGTGCTAGGGTTGCAGCACGATCGATTGGGGGGGGGGTCTTATAGGTGGCAGCTGGGCTCGATTGGGGCACGGATGCCGAGGATTAGCTGGCGAGGCTCGACGGGCACACGGGGTGTACGTGGCGGCCATCCAGCGACTGCGAGCGAGGGTCTAGGGTTTCGGGGGCACGGGGACGGGCGTGGGTGAGGTCAGCAGGGCGCGGGCGCGACCGTTTTGCTAACTGGTCACGACGCAGGGGCGAAGGCGAGGCAGAGAGCGGTGAGGGAGCGGCGCTGGGGCGGGAGTAGGTGGGAGGTTGGGGGGAAAAGCTGACGCGTGGGGTCCACCCGTCAGTGACTCGCGTGAGGGAGAGAAGGTGCGGGGGTGAGGTGGCGCTGGGTTGGGTCAAGGTGGTTAACGGGCTGAGTTAAGGTTGGTTAGTATTTGAATTCGAATTTGAAGGGCACACTTCGAATTGAATTCCACCCAATTTCACTCAAACAAATAAATCCAATAAAACAAATTCAAATAAAACTCCAATTGGCTCCAATTATTTCACACTAACAAATAGTCTCCTTATTTTAATTAGGTTATTTGCATTGCTAGGAGTTTTTGAGGGAGATTAGAGGTCAACCTTAGGTGATTATATCCTATTAGCACTTGCACACAAAAGTTTTTAAAATTCATGATTTTTCAACTTATAACATTTCGGAAAAATTTTAGGATGTACATGCAGGATCCATTGTCTACGTGGTTAGTAAGGTCTATCCATTTGGGATTTCTTCTAGCCTTAACGTGAGGTGGAAGTCAGTGACTCGATAGTTTAGGCATGGTGCTTAGACTTGGTTAGTTACCTCGGGTTGTGTTCCACCCCATGGAACAGTGTGGTAGGAGGCAGGTGGTGACAGCCCTGTTCGTCCCTCGTAGTCCACCACATTGGGTGTTTTCATAGCAGTAGTAGCAGGTTGCTGTTGGACTCCCCTCTCACCACTTTTTGAAGTCCTTCCTCTTTCAGCCACTGAAGCAGATCAAGCTAGTAGATAGCAAGTTATCTGGGTAACGAGTTGGCTAACTGAAGTTAAGCCCTCTACCCTCTTACCTATGCTCCCCTGGCGGGTCCAGTTGAATAGTTCTAGGTTTGGTCACGCTTATCATTCTTTGGATTCAACATCCCAGGTAAACTCCCTAGTGAAAGCTACATCAATATCCGTGCACTTTCTAGGGAACGGTAGCAACACTAGTTTTAGAGTTGTTTCAGCCATACAATTTCCACAACCTTTCCACACATCACATGGAGTTTACTCCTAGTTATCCGGTAGTTCCACCTCGCGAGTATTTGGAACCGCTACCATCTTGCCACCCCATATTATCTGATGATTATGAGATCCGTCCCAGTCTCATAGCCATGGTTCGCGCACAGTCCTTTTCTGGTAGGAAGGATGAATGTCCCTATGCTCACCTGTAGGAATTCGAGGAGAATTGCTCTCTTCTCACCATACCCGATGTTAATCAAAACACCCTACAGTGGAAGCTATTCCCATTCTCTCTAACAGGGGAAGCAAAAGTTTGGTACAACCGGAAGGCAGGGAGAGTTGGAGGAGATTGGATAGAGCTAAAGGATGAGTTCTGCTTATTCTTCTTCCCTATTACCAAAGTGATGCCGCTTCGCATTCAGCTGCTGACATTCAAGCAAGGCGAAGAGTCACTTGGAGCAGTGTGGGCAAGATTCATGCAGATGGCAACTTCTGGACCACCTCATAGTATTCCAGAAGAGATGCTAATGCAGCACTTCATTGGTGGGTTGAGGCCGGAGAGCGCGCATTTCATGAATGTTGCCTCCGAGGGATCCGTCATGTACAAGATAGTGGCTGAAGTATGGACTATTCTGGAGAAAGTCCTTGACAGCACTCAGTACACGGGAGTCTTCGACGATCCACCGAACCAACTGATCAACCCAAGGAGAATCAGCAAGTTCACATCATATCAGCTGCATCCTCTCCACCTCCACCATACATAGAGGAGATCACTGAACCAAGCAAGCCCACAAATCATGAGCCACTTATTGAAGATACACCAATGTTCATCCCTGATCTCTTCACAGAAGAAGAGTATATGGAACTCGGCAACACATCAAACTTGCTGAAGGAGCACAAGTTCATATGCTCAAGATCTGAGGTGTTCATTCCAGACGCTACACCACAGATTGAGGGTCTTACTGTTATTATGAGCAAGGAATGGACAGAGCAAGTGGAATCAAGCAGTAGTATCATACAGATCTATTGCAATTTCGAAATACTACTCTGCACTATTGGGGACGCTGCACCGCAAGATGTCTTTTATGACCCGAAAGTTGGGGCGAATGTGATGTCCAAGACTTTGGCGGATCACATTGCACCAGAAGAACCCCTGGCCTTCTCTTGTAAGCACCTAAAGTGGATCGACGGCCAGAACATGAAGAGCACAGGAATCCTCCGTGTTACGCCTTTTAAGATGGGACGTAACAAGGTGTTCTTGGATTTTCACATCTTCGATATCCCTGATGGTGAAGAGTTTGTCTTGATTGGGCAGCCAATAGAGCCACTTGTCCACCTAAACAGAGACCGAGCAAGCCTCGAGGTTAAGGTTGGAAAAGACAGAATCCCGGTCAGCCTAGTTCATTCATGCAACACCATTGTAGAAGCTAGACCGGAGCAAGACCTAGTGGAGGAAGCGATGTGCATCATTCAAGAGGGGATAACTCAACCTGATCAAAGAAGATGCCATCAACTTCACCTAGGAAACAGATCCGGAAGGCCAGAATAAGCTCAATGAAGAAGAGATACCGCAACCTCCTCTTCTTGAGTTGAAACTGCTGCCTCCTGGTCTGAAGTATGCTTTACTCCACAAAAACAAAGGCACAACAGTCGTCATCAGTGATAAGCTGACAGAGAGTGAGACTCGGCGGCTCATTGCAGTCTTGGAGAAGTACTGATCCGTCATTGGGTATTCCATGCAAGACTTGAAGGGGATTAGCCCCAACCTATGCATCCATTGCATTCCAATGGAACCAAACCATAAGCCGTCAAGAGAGCATCAACAACGACTTAATGATGCGATGAGGGAGGTAGTAAAGAAAGAGGTTCTAAAGCTACTGCACGCAGACATCATCTACCCCGTGCAAGACAGTGAGTGGGTCAGCCCAGTTCAAGTAGTTCCAAAGAAGGGAGGCATGACAGTAGTCCAGAATGAGAGAAATGAGCTCATACCTCAGAGGAGAGTTACTGGATGGCAAATGTGTATCGATTACCAGATGCTCAACAAGGCTACCCGAAAAGATAACTTTCCTCTCCCTTTCATTGATGAGATGCTTAACGATTGGCAAAGCATTCATTCTTTTGCTACCTTGACGGATACTCTAGTTATCATCACATTCCTATCCATTCGGATGATCAGAGTAAGACTACCTTCACCTGTCCCGACGGCACGTTCGCCTACAGGCGAATGTCCACTCGGTCTTTGCAATGCACCTGCTTCATTTCAAAGGTTTATGATTGTGATCTTCTCCGACCTAATTGAGAATATCATGGAAGTATCCATGGATGAATTCTCAGTCTATGGCAAGAGCTTTAAGGAGTGCCTTGAGAATTTGGAAAAAGTTTTCAAGAGATTTCAAGAAACACAATTAGTCCTTAATTGGGAGAAGTGTCACTTCATGGTCAGAGAAGGGATTGTCCTTGGACATAAAGTGTCAGAAAAAGGGATTGAAGTGGATTGGCCAAAAATCGAGGTGATCGAGCAGTTGCCAACCCCAACGAACGTCAATGGAGTTCGGAGTTTTCTGGGGCACGCAGGCTTTTATCGGGGGTTCATCAAGGACTTCTCCCATATAGCCAGGCCTTTGACAAGTCTTCTTGCCAAAGAGACCCCATTCAACTTCGATGAGGATTGTCTCATAGCCTTCTACACCCTTAAGAAGGCACTGGTGTCCACACTCGTCATACAACCACTGGATTGGAATCATCCATTCGAGATCATGTGCGATGCAAGTGACTACACCGTTAGCGCAGTGCTGTGTCAATGCAAGGATAAGTAGCATTATACCATATCTTATGCAAGTAAGACATTGATTGGACCCCAGTTGAACTATGCAACAACGGAGAAGGAACTTCTAGCAGTGGGACTCGCCATTGAAAAGTTCAGATCCTACTTGGTTGGTGCCAAAGTGATAGTATATACGGATCATGCTGCACTGAAATACCTCTTGACCAAGAAGGATGCCAAGCTATGACTCATCCGTTGGATTCTGCTCTTACAAGAATTTGATTTGGAAATCAGAGACAAGAAAGGAGCATATAATTGTGTGGCTGATCATCTCTCAAGGATGCAAGTCAAATGATTGGATCTACCAATTGATGACTACTTTAGAGATGATAGTCTTCTGAAGGTCACTACATCTAGTCCCTGGTATGCCAACTTAGTTAACTTCATGGTGACTGGGTATATACCTCTAGGAGAAGATAGAAAGAAGTTGATTCACCTCAGCAGATATCACCTATGGGATGACCCCTATCTATTCAAGGTTTGTGTTGATGGTTTACTTTGCCACTGCATCCCGCTATGTGAGACCTGCAAGATTCTAGAGCGTTATCACTCCTCGCCATATGGAGGGCACTATGGAGCATTCTGGACCCATGCTAAAGTTTGGCAGAGTGGATTCTTCTAGCCAAACATGTATGGTGATGCCAAGGAGTTTGTGCGGCGATGCCCCAGATGTCAGAAACACGGGAACATCAATCCCCGAGATGCTATGCCATTGAAGAGCAACCTTCAAGTGGAGATCTTCGACGTATGGGGAATCGACTTCATGGGTCCTTTACCTATGTTAGAATAGTGTGAATACAACTTGGTGGTAGTGGACTACGTGTCCAAATGGGTTGAAGCACTTCCCTGCATTGCGGCTGACTAAAGGAACTCAAAGAAAATGTTTCAGGAAATCATATTTTCTCACTTCGGAGTTCCTAGAGTCATGATTAGTGATGCAGGCTCACACTTCACTGATAGAACATTTAGGAAGTGTCTCAGCGAGTTGGGAGTAGCTCACTAGGTTGCAACTCCATACCATCCCTAGACGAGTGGTCAAGCAGAAACGTCCGACAAATAAATCATAAATATTCTGCAGAAGACAGTTAATGCCATGGGGAAGGGATGGAAGAGCAAGTTACCCGAGGCACTCTAGGCATATCAAACAGCATTCAAGACCCCGATAGGAATGACAACGTACCAACTGGTTTATGGCAAAACTTGCCATTTGCCAGTTGAACTTGAGTTCAAATCCCTCTAGGTGATCAAGAGGTCGAATATGGATCTCCAATCAGCTGGAGTCAAGAGACAAACCCAACTAGCTGAATTGGATGAGTGGAGATAGAAGGCCTACCACAGCTCCAAGCTCTATAAGGAGCGAATGAAGCGATGGCATGATAAGCGAATCAAGATCAAGCACTTCAAAGTGGGACATAAGATTAGAAGTAAGCTTAGAAGTAAGTGGGAAGGGCCTTATTTAGTAAATAATGCCATCGATCATGGCGCTATAACCCTCCAAAACGATGACGGGAACATTTTCAAGGCCAGTGGCCAAAGATTAAAAATATTCCTCGAGCCCGAAATATCGGAACTCGAAGAAATAGACGTCTACGAGTTATCCGAGCTAGAGCCCTCGTCTATGGTCATCGCCGGACCTTAAATGTGCCATATCTTAGGCTAGATTTCTTCCCTTTTCTTCCTTTTCTTTCTTTTCCCCGTTTCTAGCCTGTTGTGCACCCAAAAATAGAGATAGGAGTGAGGGAGCGATGCTTCGAGAAGACCGAAGGCCACACCTGACAAGGTGGGTCCGGCCGGCCTACGCCTGCCTAGCCTCGAGCCCGAATTTAAACGTTCGAATTTGAATCGGCATTATTTGGGATCCCCTTCGCATCTCCTAGAGAATCGGAAGGAGGAGCGTCATTTTAAAGGCTCCCCCTTCTTCCTCCTCCCAAGCCCATCAGCATTCCTCACTTCGAAACTCTCTAAGATCACCACCATGGCCTCAGAATCCTCCCGCACGACATCAAAATCGGCACCCTTGTCCACTCCTTCCCCTTCGACACCTTCCAAATCAAACCATAGCCGAGCGTCCTCCAGTAGCGTCTGTATTGTCAAACTCTGGGCGATGGCCAAGGCCTTCACCTCACCGCCTGCACACTAGAGGCGCCAGCCTCAGGCCAACCGGCCTAGGGGAGCCTGGCCGGCCTCGCCTTCGTGTTGTTCGTCGCCATCTCACGCGAGGTCCCTCTCTAGGAAGGCAATCGGAGTGGAGTCCAATGCACGCACTAGAGCGCGCACGCCAACACGCCCAACCACGCGAGTTTTGTCCCCCAGGAAGGCAATCGGCAAGCACCTCGTGCCTCCTCTTCGAGATGGCGCGTGGTCCGAGTTGCCGCCCTGCAGATGGTGGAGCCCAAGTCGCCGGAGTACAAAACCGGCCAGCCCAAGTCCGCCACGCCAACACGTGCGTGGACAGGTGGGTATTGGGAAGGTGCTCTTGCCTCCCCTAGATCATGGGGAGAGGGAGTCCATTGACTCCACTCGGGGTTCAGTACGGCGCACCCACTCGCCGCCACCAATCCGTGGGCCTCCAGAGATTTGAGCATACATGGACAGCAGTGAGGAGGAGGAGGAGGAGGGCGACGAGATCAAGGAGCTGAGAGAACAGCTAACCACGCTCAAGTTGAGGATGAACAATATGGATGAGCGTGTGGCCGAGTCCGAGATCGAGCGTATGGATCTCGATGACAAGGTGGATACCCTTCGCAAGGCCGTTTGCTCCAAGATCAAGCGCCTTGCAAAGGTGACCGGGAATGAGGACCTCTATACGGCCCCGAGGGTTTAGGTGATAGGATAGGCTAGAATAGTTCTAGGTTTAGGTGCTGCATTAAATTTTTCCCTTTCCAAATTTTGTTTTGAACTTTGTAATTCCAGCAGCACCTTATTTTGAATTCAATACACTAAAAAGAGTTTGCTTGTTTAATGCCATTTCTCTAGTGTTGGTGCACACTTGTGTGCCAACCACACCCCTGCTCTGCTTTTTCATCAAGTGCATAGCAAACAAAGATGAGCAGCACATCACTGAACCCCTAGATGAAAACGAGCGAATTCCTACGCAAACCAGGGCCGGGCGGCCAGCCCCAGGCTGGCTGGCCTACACCTGCACCAAAATGCGCAAGTGCTAAGGAATATAGGGCCCTGGAGCCGTGCCTACATGAGTGGAACCTAAACTTGATGTTCAGGCCACAACTGCAGGCCGGCTGGCCCCACCTGTCGGCCCCTCACAGCCATCCAGCTGGACACAGAGGTTTGCGACCCCTTGATCCTTTCCCTTCCTGGGTTTGATTCAATTTTGCACTAGAATTAATAAAACTAAAATTTGAATAAAACACCTAGGAAGAGATGAAATCTTTGCATGATTATCAAAGAGTGTTTGAGTTTTATCTCGTAGGCAAAGTACTCTATGCTTTGGAACTTTATGATAGGATCACTTGATCTTTTGTTTATTGACCTTCATGATATAATGACTTGTGAGGCATGTTCCTTCCTAATTCAAAGTCTTAAAAAATTCTTTATGAAAAAAACTGAGGCAACTCTCATTCATGCTCAATTTTACCAAATCCTATCCAGAGCCATACATACACACCCTCGATATGATTTGAACCCACAGAGCTATCATTTACACCTTGAGCTTGATCAAACACCATTGCCTCTGAAGATTGGTCATGCATCCTGATACTTTGGTCATACACGAACACGTCCATCAAACCAAGTCCATGAATTGTGGTTCTCAAGCAGCTCTCCATGCCCCTGAGAGAAAAAGAAAGCAAGAAACTATCTTGCTTGAAAAAAGAGAGAAAAGAAGGGGAAGATGGAAGAAGCTAGAATCAAATACCAATCAAGGATATTCATTCTCCACACTCACTTGCACTTGACCAAAGTCCTCAGGTGGCATAACCTCTCAGAGACAAGCTTTTTGATCTCGCAACATAGGTGGTAAAAGATACGCATATCTCAATCCCTATCTTAAGCCCTACATACAACTTTTAGAAGTAGGAGAGGCTTCGTGAAAAGCCCTGGTGAGGTTCAAACATTGCGAGCGACAAATTGGTTTTGAGAGAATGAGAGTATGCCTCTAAATTTTGAAAATCCTGGCAAATCTCCAAGTACTAAGGACAGGAAGAATCACGTTCCACAATGACTTGTTCTGAGGATCAATAGGCAAAGGAAAAGGTGTTAGCTGTAACACCCTGAAAATCCACCAAATTAAAACTACGCGTTAGAGTGTTCCGATCAAAAACCTACCCGTCGTAAAACCCTAGCCCTGATCCTCTCCGTTTCCCCGCCACACTGACAGCCGACGCGAGACTGACCGTCGTCCCATCTCGCGCCACTCAGAGGCCTACCGCCCACGCGCGATCACCCGCCGGCGCGATTTTTTTTTTGCGCAGCGCGCGAATGCCGCGCGCGCGTGGCCGACCGGCCGCGGTCGCCGCCGCGATCGGTGCCGACGCGTTTTCCTTCTCCTCGCTGTTCTCTTCACTCAGCGTGCATGTGTCGCGCGCGCGAATCCCGCCGCGCACGCGCCCACGCATCCTTGCTCCCCGTCTTCCCCGGCACGCGTCATTCTTTTTTCTTCTCCCCATTTTCTTTTTCCTTTCCCATTTCTTTTTCCCTTTTTCTTTTGCATTTCTCCTCCTCTTTTCCTTTCTTCCCTTTTCTCTTTTTCTCTCCTTTCTTCCCTCCCCTTCTCCCTGTTCCTCCCTCCTCCCTCTGCTCCTGAACGCCGGCCGGCCGTGCGCTGGCTCCTGCCCCGGCCGCGCCACGACGCACGCGCACGCGCAGCGCGTGGCCGTGCGCCGCGCCGCGCCGCCCGTCGCCCGCGCCTTGCCGCACCACCCGTGCACGCGCGCGCTCTCCCCTGCGCGTGGCCGCGCCGCCCGTCGCTGGCGCCCCGCTCTCGCCGCCGCCCGCTTCCCTGTGCACCCCCACGCGCGGCACTGCTGCCCACGCCGCTCATCGACAGGACGGCTGCGACGTCGCGCCGCCCGCCGCTGGCGCCCAGCCGCTGCCCCACGTGCGCACGCCGCGACGTGCGCCGCCCCAGCCCCTTTCCCCTGCGCGCGCTCGCTGTGCCCCTGCCGCTGACGCCCCGCTCGCGCCGCACTGTGCCCGCACGCGTGCCGAGCCATCGCGTCGCTCCGGCCTTGCCGTCCGCGCCGCCGCTCCACGACACGGGCACCATTAAGGTGCTCCGCATCGCTCGCAGGCCCCTCTCACCGGCCACCACCGTCCCACCGCCTTTAGCCGCCTATAAATAGGCCCCCAACCCCGCTCCCCTTTCCACACAGCCCCCACTGCCACCGCCCACCGCCTCCCAAGCTCGCAGCGCCGCCGCCGCAAGCACCTCCGCCCGCCGCCGCTCGCCACCGTGGGCAGGCCGCGGTACGCCACCCCAGCCCGTGGTGAGTAGGGGGATCGATTTCCCTTGACCCCCTCTTCGTTTTGCCCCCATCCCCGGCCGCCACCGTGCCTCAGGCCGCCGGAATCGGCTGGCCGCCGGCGCCCCTTCTCCCCCCCTCTGTTCTGCACGGGGGAGAGGAAGGAGAAGGGCAGTTTTGCCCATAACCCCCCCTTCCCTATATTTCCCCAAAAGAAACCCCCTACTTACGCTCTTTTGCAGAAGAGGCCCTGTCCTTTCTGTTATTTCAAAATAGACCCTCCATAACATAAACCTAATTATACTCGACATCCTTTAGCGTGCCCTGGGTACTTCTAGAATTTGCAAATAGGCCCTTGCCCCCCAGATACTTACGAATAAACCCCTGGAACCCTGCTTAACCACCCGAACCCTCTTTATCTCGTCATTTTATGTGCGAAACGATCTCCGATCGACCTGAAACTTTACCACTCCCTTTCTAGTATAGTTTTAACCATGCCATTAAGAAACCACCCAAAAATATTAACCCTATCTCCGTAACTAAATTATTTCCGATCCAAGCTCAACGATAAAAGCTTTTGATTCTTTCGCTTGATTGTATGTTTGTTTAATTGCGTCGTAGGACACGGAGTGAACGAGGGAGGTCCCGACTGTGACCAAGCGAACGAGGACCAGTTCTACGACCCCGAGCCCGAAGGACAGTGCTTCGATCAGGACCTTCCGCAAGGGTTTGATGATGGCAAGTTCAATCCCGCCCTTTGATGCATGTTTCTGTCCTAGTTTTTATAAACACAACCCAGTGGCCTGTTTGATAAAATTGCATGGTTTTGCTTGCTGAAAACATGGTAGGATAGCCACCCTTGTTTGTGATAACCATACCTTGACCACCTGGTTTTATAAAGAAAATGTGTGCGTATGGGAAGGGATAAAATGTGGTTTTGAAAGATGAGTCAGACGGGATGGATGGCATTTCTACGTGATTTGCCGTTGGTGAGCTCGTACCTGTGTGGTTGAGCGAGGAAGGGAGATATCCATCCTGTCACCCCTAAGGACCAAGTTGATGTGTCATCTCACCTAGCTTCCTGTCGTGCAAACCACTTGACCGTTGTATGGGCAACGGCTTAGCCTAACCCCACTAGTTAGTCTGATAGCCATCAGGAGAGCTGGGAGCAACGGGTGATCAAGGAAACGGGATAAGCTCTGTGTGACTTATGCCCCGGTAAAACCTCGGTGGTAGGTCGAATGACCCCTTGATAGATCCCGTGGTGGCTAGCCAGGTCTAGCTAAGATGGGTAAGGGCTTTGATGGGATCTGCACCGGCACTAAGGTGTTCGTGCTGTGGTACCCCACCTGTGGGTAAAGTTGCACACCTCTGCAGAGTTAAAATCTATTCGAATAGCCGTGCCCACGGTATTGGGCAAGTTATGGTGTGGTCACATAACTTGTGTTTCTCGCTGGGAATGGTTGGACTGGTGTGGGTTGTTTGGGAAGTGTCCGGCAGCTGTGCCGTGAGCTACGACGGACGGGGAGTCCGGTAGCAGTTTTAAACTTGGATCCTGTGTGGATCAACACCATGTGCTCCTTGATGCTTAACAACTTGTTTTGAAAATGTTTTAAACGAACCTTTGCATAAAGTTGAGTTTTCCGCAAATAAAACCATAACCTTATCCTTGGATTAACCTGTGCATTTATCTCTATTATTCCCCCTCCGCGGGTGTGATTGGACTTGCTGAGTACGTTCGTACTCACCCCATTCTTACTTTTACAGTGGAAGATCCCGACTACATCCCCGAAGACGTCGAGTAGGGTTCCGTCCTGCACCCAGTCTTGCCTGTGGGTGAGGTCACCATTGGAACTCCGCATGGTGCAAGACTCTGATGATCCTCTTTTCGTAGCTAGTGTAGTAGTGTGGGTTTTAGTTGTAATCCTCGCGATAGTGGCGCTTCACTGCCCATTACCGCGTAGAGTTGTACGGTGATGTACCATCTGATGTAATAAAAGTGTTATCAGCCTCCTGGGACTGATAAAGTAACACTTTTAAGTCTTCCCTGATGGGGGGACGCTTCATTAGCCACCAGGAATCCAAGCTGTGAGGAAAAGCTTCAAGATATATTCTCAAGCACACTTTGGTTTTCATGACCCTAGACTTGCTTGATCCTCTAGATCTAATTCAACCCTTTTGCTCGGGACGAGCAAAGTCTAGGTGTTGGGGGCGTGTTGGCAGTCGATTTCCATGAATTTTACCGCAAACATTTCTCTGGATTTCCTACTTTTATGGCTAAAATCAAGCTTAAATTATTTATCCTGATGAGTTCCACATTTTTTGTTAGTATTTAATTTCAGGAGCTCACTACACAAATTTTGGCCAAATTGGGAGAAAACCCAGGCCGACCGGCCTCATTAGGCTGGACGGCCTGGCATTGAGGCGAACACACGCCAAACTTCACCTGCAGGGCCTCAAACACAATTGCTGACCGGCACATCATCAAGTAAAACATCCTACGGTCAAAAGGCTTGAGCCATGGATTGTAGGCCCACCTGCAGTGACTACCAAGGTCTTTAGGCTCAAAACCACCTTCCTGAGGCACTTGCACACGTTGATCAACACATCAGTGAATCAGAGGGCTGAGAGGAGCTAGAGACAGGCCGACCGGCCTCATCCAAGCTGTGGCCGGCCTCTAACTTCCACACCTCAAGGCGACACTACTGTTACTGACCTCCTGCAGTGATCAGAGGCATCCACAAGAAAGGCGGTCACACGTGGCAGCATCCCTAGGCCGGCCCGCCTAGGGGATGCTGGCCGGCGTGGCACTGCAATGCCACGTGTCCATGTTCACGTACAAGCTACATTAATCTTCATACCTGCTTACAAGACAAGCTAAGCAGCGAGTACTGACATTGAGAAGCTATAAATAGCTGCCCAAACCTTCATTCACAACACACCATCCTTGGAGAGAAGTTGAATTCTTGGATTAGTCACTCTACCTTAGTGTAGAATAGGGAGAGAGTGAGGTGAGAGCCAAGCTAGGAGAGGAGACGGGTTCCTTCGGTCCTACTCCGACCCTATAGCCACCTTGGAGGAATAAAGCTTATTCAAGTAAGTTCATCATTTATCTTCAGTGTCTCGCAATTTGTTTATTTACTTTCATTGATCTGCGGGATCCCTTGTCTGCGTGGTTAGCAAGTTTTATCCATTTGGGATTTCTTCTAGCCTTAACGTGAGGCGGAAGTCAGTGACTCTATAGTTTAGACATGGCGCTTAGACTGAACGGATACAAGGTGGGCTACGCTAGCAATAAATAAAATTTTTCCACCGCATAAATTGGAAAACTGCTATTATAGATCACGGAATTACCACTAGACGCGCGGGTGCGGAACTTCTATAGCACGTTGGGGTGGTGCAGTCGGTTGCCGGCAGTGAAGTTGCAAGACCTTCTCACGTGTGGCTCATCCTCGTGCAGCAGATGCAGTACCGCCAAGGTATCCACACATACGGGGAAGAAGCGTTGCACTTCGGACTGCTAGGTCCGCAAGGGCAACCGTGGGCACGGGCGTGGGAATAGGCGGCTGCCAGCAGGCGTGGAATTAGGGTTAGCCACTCCATGCGCCCCCACCCGTTCTTTTATAGGCGCCCACTAATGGGCTTCCTAGTCGAGGCCCATTAGTGCACCTAAGCCCAGTCTAATTCGGATCATATACTCATTAGGCTTCCAGCTCCTTAAGTGTGTGACCCTATGGACTCACGCGTGAACAAACATGGCCCGGGTACTCCTACTTGACCAATCGTTGACAGCAGCCTCTAGCAAGACGTGTCAACTCCTATGCGCACGCAAAGATCATATCAGACGAGCTGTCACAATCTCATATACATGCTATTCTCTTTGCCTCATGATATTTGGTCTAGCTCCAAGCTGACCTCTCTTTGTCGATGTCATGATTCGGAATCCTTGGTTAACACTTAACCCTAGCACGGCCATGCATTTCTTGATCCGATCACTTGAGGGGCCTAGAGATATCTCTCTCAAGAGAGAGGGGCAAATCCCATCTTTACTGATCATGTCTCACAATATGCTTCTTGACAAACTCGAGAACCACTTTTATAACTACTCAGTTATGGAGTAGCGTTTGATGGCTCCTAAGTAGGTCGGTTCACATCTTGAGTACATGCGACAATCTCAGGTCTAAGGACACAGCGTACACATTGTGTAATGAGAAATCACTATTTCTCGAGTTGGGTTGGTCTAGCCTCATGTCATACATGCGCCCACATTATTAGTTTGACATCTCCGTATCTATGACTTATGAAACACAGTCATCAACTAATATATATGCTAGTCTAATATTCATATGTGTCCATACATGAACTCCGACTAGGAATGACTTTAGAATTACCATACAAGTATAGAGTCTCACAAACAATTCACATAATTGCCAATTAATACAAGTTTTCTTTCATGGATATTCAATGAACACATAATACATCATGGATGTAACGAAATATGATCATCTCTATGATTACCTCTAGGGCATATTTCTAACAATCTCCCACTTGCACTAGAGACTAATCTAGAAGATATCTAATACTTATAGTTCTTGTGTGCGCTTCATGCTTAGGCTGCGGAAGAGGCTTCAAAGGATCAGCAACATTCAAATCCGTGTGTATCTTGCGTATCTTGATCTCACCCCGTCTGTCAGACCCGGGCCCACGGGTGTAACACCCTGATTCTTAAATTAGGAACCTAAATAAATTTTGCTAGATTTCTTTTAGAACCCATAAGGTTTTTATTTCAATTATTTTAATTTTAGAGCATTTACCGTGAATTAATAGTAATTTACTTAACCATAAAGTAAATATAGGTTTTGTGCATTTCATGCTGCATTGCATTGTTTTATTGTTTGTCTTCCATTTGAATTTAAATTTCAAATTCAAATTCAAATGCATTTGAATGCAATTCTTTTTCTCCCACCTTTTCTCTTTGGGCCCGGCCCACTCTCTTTTTCTCGTTTTCCTCTCCCTTTTCTTCATTGCAGCCCAAGCTCAGCCGGCCTTTCTTCCTCCCCCTCCCTTTCTCCCGCACAGCCCAGCTAGCCCGCGCGCCCTCCCTCTTCTCACGCTGACAGGTGGGGCCCGCCCATCAGGGTCGTCCCCGACCTCCAGCACGAGTCCGACTTCGACTTGCATCCGAGTCCGGCCGCGTCTCAGCCCCTCCCCCCCGCGCGGAGCCCCCGGCCTGCACGCCAAAGGTCGCGGCCACCCTATAAAACGCCGCCCCGTGCCCTAGAACCCGCCAAACCCGCAGCCGCCGCCTTTTGCTTCACAAAGCCTAGCTCATGCCGCCGCCTTCGCCGCAAGGCTCGAGCACGCCGCCATCGCTCCGTCGCCCCCGCCCGCCGTAGAAGCTCCGTGTGGAGGTCGTTATCGTCGCTGGCCCTTTTCACCTCTGTTTTCCGCCTTCCCGCGCGCCCGATTGCTCGCCGGAGCTCCATGGCCGCGCCTGGCCGTCGCCCGCCTTCCTCGGCCCCCGGCCGCCTCATCTTAACCCCCTAGATGCGTTCCCCTCCTTGATCTCTTTCTCCCCAACCAAAATAGTTCATCGAGGTTGCTGCATCAATTTGCTGCAAAGGCCTCCGGCTTCCTGAAGTCGGGTCGACAACCTCGGCGAGTTGCTGCTCCCCGGTCTCGCCAGGGAGATTGAGAGGATGTCCGTTTTCGACGCGACTTCAACTCGTGCTGCACCAGGTCTTCTCGGATCGGACTCAAACCGATTTGAGGAGGCGCATACTCTATTCCTGTTTGGGTTATGCAATGCCGCTTCAGTCAATGAGGAGGCTACACGGTCTAAGTCCGTCTCTGACTTGGAGAAGGACTTAGATCGTCTATTCAAGCTTGAGGTCGAGGGAGCCTCCACTTGTCGGGGGGGGGGGCGTTTTTGACAACTACTCTGACTCAGACGAAAAGTACTCGTTGATGAAAAAAACCCAAGGATGAAAAAGTACTCGTTGACGAAAAGTACTCGCTGACTAGTACTACACCTTCAAGATGGAGTACGGGAAAACTCGAGGATGAGGGAGACACCGCCTGTCGGGCGGCCCCTGTTCTCGACAACTACTCGGACTCAGACGGTGACCCCGAATCCTTTCGGGTAGTCACCTGGATCTGACCATAACATCTACGCCGCAAGGCCGCACCGTGCTTGATGAGGGCACAACGATCACCTTTGGCTCCTGAATCTGCGTCGCCAATGGCTCAGGCGGTTTCGACGGCCACCTAGTCGACTCTAGGAAGCCGGAGGCATCCACTTCGGCATCTAGCCTTGACGTTGACGACCTCGCCAATGATCTCGGCGGAATTCAACTTTCCGACATCCACTTCAGCATCCAGTCGCGACGTTCTCGACTAGTACTACGCGTAGTTTATTGAAGGGGCCCCGCTCCCACACTTCCAGTACTACTCCGTTTACTAGTTCTCGACTAGTACTACGTGTACTTTACTGAAGGGGCATCGCTCCCACACTTCTAGTACTACTCTGTTTACTAGTTCTCGACTAGTACCACGCATAGTTTACTGAAGGGACCTCGCTCCCATACTTCGAGTACTACTCCGTTTACTAGTTCTCGAATAGTACTACATGTAATTTACTGAAGGGGCCTCGTTCCCATACTTCCGGTACTACTTCGTTTAATAGTTCTCGACTAGTACTACGTGTAGTTTACTGAAAGGGCCTCGCTCCCACACTGCCAGTACTACTCAGTTTACTAGTTCTCGACTAGTACTATGTGTAGTTTACTGAATGGGCCTCGCTCCCATACTTCCAAATACTCCGTTTACTAGTTCTTGACTAGTACTACACGTAGTTTACTGAAGGGGACTCGCTCCCATACTTCCAGTACTACTCCGTTTACTAGTTCTCGACTAGTACTACGTGTAGTTTACTAAAGGGGTCTTGCTCCCATACTTCCAGTACTACTCCATTTACTAGTTCTCGGCTAGTACTACATGTAGTTTAGTGAAGGGGCCTCGCTCCCATACTTCTCGTACTACTCCATTTACTAGTTTTTGACTAGTACTACGTGTAGTTTACTGAAGGGGTCTCGCTCCCATACTTCCAGTAATACTCCGTTTACTGGTTCTCGACTAGTACTACACGTAGTTTACTGAAAGGGACCTCGCTCCCATACTTCCAGTACTACTCCATTTACTAGTTCTCGACTAGTACTACATGTAGTATACTGAAGGGGCCTCGCTCCCATACTTCCAATACTATTCCGTTTATTAGTTCTCGACTAGTACTACGCTAAAGGGGCCTCGCTCTCATACTTCCAGTAATACTCCGTTTACTAGTTTTCGACTAGGACTACGTGTAATTTACTGAAGGGGCATCCTCCCATACTTCCAGTACTACTCCGTTTACTAATTCTCGACTAGTGCTACGCGTAGTTTACCGAAGGGGCCTCGCTCCCATAACACTATGTTTACTAGATCATGACTAGTTTTATGCACCGTCAGCAACCTAGACTCCTCTAGCTCCCATGCTCGGGGGGCTGAGCTTGATAGGGCACTCAGCGTACTTTCGGCTTATCTTTTAAGCTTTCACATTCGGAGGCTGGACATCCCAAAACTACTTGGAAGATTCGTAGAAGAACCTAAGAGGCTTTTGAAGATTTATCTCGGGAAGATAATTGTTTAACCATTATTTCAGAAATTTTATTCTGAAATAAGGGGTTTTTCAAATTTTTAAACCCAGACGTCTTATCTAGCCATTGACTCAAGGAAAAAGGTTTGATTTGAGCAGTAATTTAGAGCGCTTTTCTGAGAAGTTATTTGCTTAACCATTTTTTCAGGGAATTCATTCCGAAAAAAAGTGGTTTTCGAATTTCTAAACCAATTTGCCTATCTTAACCATCAAATCCTTACCGTCATATATTGCATACCACGATTCTTTGGATCCTTTTTTCCAAAATCTTGGCCATTTGGATTCAAGGCTCGGGGGCTGCGGGACACGTGTCATCAGCGACTTATTTTTCAAATCTTTTGGAAGATAAGGACAGAAGATTCAAGGCTAATTTGACCCTCGGCCTGATTCTTCGATTTAACGTAAGGTTCGGGGCTACTCCATATGGAGTGCAACTTTAATCGCACCCCATATAAAAGAAGACTTGACAACTACTCAGGTATGAGCACCTCACAATCTCGATGCAGACAAGGAAGTATTCGGAAGACACCTTCAAGATGGAGTTCAGGAGAACTCGAGGATGCCTTCAGAAGTTTTCGAAAGCCTGCAGTACTTGACTATGAAGAGCTTGTGGCTTGTCAGACCCAGGGCCACAGGACTGCGCACATGGCGTATATATTCTAGGACAAGGGATGGGATATGGACCATGCCCTACATCAGTTGTAACTACTCGTAACATAGTAGAACTACTCGTATCGTAGTAGAACTAGTCAGAATAGAAGAAAACTACCCGAAAAGTACTCGGGTAGGACTTCTGAGCTCGTATCTGGCTAGAATTTTCATGTAACCCTATCCCTCCAAACTATATAAGGGCGGACAAGGACCCCCTCCAAACACATCAACACCTAAGCCAATACAAACCACCATACAGGACGTAGGGTATTACGCTCTCGGCGGCCCGAACCTATCTAAACTTTGTGTTCCTTGCACCTTCGAGTTCCTAATCTCGGTGACACCCCACCTACAACTCACCCCCTCGGGGGTATCCTTCGATGGGCTTGGCGATAAAACACCAACACTACTAGTCACAAGTCTTGTCATATGAGCCTTTTATCTTCACTTTCAATATATTTCATCACAAATAAACCAATGATATGATAATCGCTTCATGCTCACACATTTAACGAGATCATTAGTTCTTTTAATCGTAATGTCATTCAATTCACCAAAATCCACTAGGGGCCTAGATGCACTTTCAGTGATGCCGTTCAGCCTCACCAACGTCCCCGCGACATTTTAGAGCTTGATGAACTCAGTGCTCCGGCCGTTCCTACTTAAGTGTGTACTAGTGTTTTTCGACAACATTTTAATCTACAGCAGCTCCTAGTCCGAACATTTGGAACATCTTCGTGCCATCCTCGACGTTCTACGTGCCAACCTGCTCGGCGTCAAGAGATCCAAGTGTGTCTTCGCAACGACGTCTGTGGCCTACCTTGGACACATGATTTCGGTGTCGCCATGGATGGTGACAAAGTGGTCACCATCACGTCATGGCCGCAGCCGTGGTCAGCGTGCAGGCTGCGCGGCTTCCTCGGCCTTGCCAGCTACTATCGGTGCTTCATCAAGGACTTCGGCACCTTGGCTGCCCCTCTAACGCAACTCTTGCACAAGGATGGGTTCTTGTGGACCGACGAGGCCACAAACGCGTTCACGGCGCTCAAAGAGGCGCTCTCGACAGTGCCGGTGCACCACCTGCTGGACTTCACGAAGTCCTTCACCAGGGCATCGAGCCTCTCGCCTTCTTTAGCAAGCCATTCATGGTCCGTCATTTGAAGGTGGCCCCATATGAGCGCGAACTCATTGGGCTGGTGCAGACTGTCCGCCATTGGCGGCCTTACCTTTGGGGTTGTCGCTTCATTGTACGCACCAACCACTACGCGCTCAAGTTCATGCTAGACCAACGTCTCTCCATGGTGCCGAAGCACTAATGGATCAGCAAGCTCTTCGGCTTTGACTTCGCAGTCAAGTACCGGCCCGGGCGCCTGAACACAGTCGCTAATGCCCTATCCCACCACGAGGAACCTCACCTGGCAGCACTCTAGGCGCCATCGTTCCGCCTCTACGACGGCCTCCGCAAGGAGCTTCAGGCCGACGAAGCCTTGTGGCAGCTGCGCGACTCCATCACAACAACCCGCGGGTCTGACTGGTGCGTGGAGAATGGCCTCATCTTCCATGGCTCCAGGGTCTTCGTGCTGGCGATGTCAGCATCATTGACCGCTGTCCTTCAGCTAGCGTACACCGCAGGCCATGAGGGCATCCAGAAAACATTGCAGCGGCTACGCCGGGATTTTGTGGTGGACCAAGATCACACGATGGTGCGCGAATTCGTCCGCTCCTGCACGACATGCCAGGTGAACAAGACGGAAGCCCTTCACTCCGCCGGTCTTCTTCAGCCACTGGATGTCCCATCTCAAGTCTTGGCGGACATCTCCCTCGACTTCATCAGAGGTCTTCCCAAGGTACATGGCAGGAGCGCCATCCTCATGGTGGTCAACCACTTCTCCAAATATACGCATTACATTGCGCTCGGCCACACCTACACGGCGTCATCCGTCGCGAGAGCATTCTTCTCCGACATTGTCCATCTCCATGGTATTTTGGTCTCCATTGTTAGTGATCGCGATCCGATCTTCACCGGACATCTGTGGCACGATCTGTTCAAGATGGCGGGTGTCTAGCTGCGCATGAGCACCGCCTTCCATCCCCAAACGGATGGACAATCCGAGGCGGTCAACAAAACAATCACCATGTACCTACGCTGCATCACTGGCGATCGTCCTCAAGCATGACTGGATAGGCTACCCTGGGCCGAGTATTGCTTCAACACGGCGTTTCACTCGACCCTCCGCACATCTCCGTTCTAGGTGGTCTACAGTCAGCCCCCGCCTGTCCTGGTTCGCTACGAGCCATTCTCTGCGCGTACCTCAACTGTGGACATACTGCTGTAGGACCGTGACGCCTTCCTTACCAACGTTCGCAATCGTCTCCTCCAATCTCAGGCCTATGCCAAACACCACTACGACATGCATCATCGCCCCCTGGAGTTCGATGTCAGCGCTTGGGTCTGGCTCTGTCTTCTTCATCGCCAGGAGTGCGGGGCAAACTCGGCCCGCATTACACCGGGCCATTCCAGGTGCTAGAACATGTGGGCGCCGTCGCCTACCGCCTCCAGTTACTAGAGGGCGCCAGAATCCACGATGTCTTTCATGTCGGTGTCCTCAAGCCCTTCCATAGCACGCCACCTCCTACCCCACCAGCTTTGATGCCTCTTTGGCACGGTCGCCTCCTCCACGCCCCGGAACGGATCGTGCGTTCCTAGCTGCGTTCTCATCCAGTGGGCTAGGCTGCCAGAAGTGAAGCGACCTGGGAGCCTATTGACTACATGCGGTCGGCGTTCCCTGACTTCCAACTCGAGGACAATCTGTTTCCTGACATAGTGAGAGATGTTATGGTGGGCCAGACCTACCAGCTCCGCAAGCGGGACAATGGCTAGGCGTGACATGCACGGTCACCATGGCGACGCGATGCCAGCACACAGTCACCACGGCGCGGCGCGACACCAGAGAGCGTCCAAGAGTCTGGAGATAGACTAGATTGAGT
Organism: Panicum hallii; assembly: GCF_002211085.1. Lineage (NCBI taxonomy): Eukaryota > Viridiplantae > Streptophyta > Magnoliopsida > Poales > Poaceae > Panicum > Panicum hallii. Next base: position 54,989,523 of record NC_038050.1, read on the forward strand.
TGTTAGTTCGTTTCGTATTTTCAGGAGTTTGTTATTGGTTTGTTAGAATTGGCCTATAAGGCAACACAATTGTTAATGATAAGGATTAGCTGGTGATTGATTCAATCTCTCTCGCTCCCTCGCTTTCCTTTCCACATTCACCTTGGATGCCGGCCACCAGTACAGCGTCCCAGCCTCGCCGCTGTCGGGAACCCAAACCCCGGCCAGCCATGTCTCATGACTACTTCCTACGGAACCCCGGCAGCTCCAACAGGCGTGTACCGGCCCTCTGATGCTTAGGTGTCTATCTCACGCGTTAACCATAGGTCTAGGTCGACGAACCTCAACTACCGAACTTGGTGCAATGGTGTTCCTCAGGTCAAGGTGTACCACTGGTGGAGCCTCTAGTGCAGCTGCTCTAGGGACATGACCACCACGTCTCGGACCCTCATGCCTAGGTGGCACCTGAGTGCGAGAGCATGTGGGCCTGCGAAGCGGTGTCTGCTGCTGCTCTGCTGTCTCTATCTGAGCCTGCCTTGTCTCTGGCTGAGCCTTTGTCTCTATGTAACCCTCCACGACTGCCACCCCTCTCTACGGCCTCTGCTGCTGCTGCTCTGGCTATGTCTGCCTCTCTGTTAGCACGCTTGCGCTTCTTAGTGCTCCCTGTCTGCACTGCCTTCCCCGGAAGACGCCTACCACTGTCGTCGTCACCGGGACCTCCGCCAACATTCTTCATTCTTGGCATAACTAACACAGAACAACTGATACTGAAAATCTCAACTGCCAAACAACTCCCCGTGACTGACTGCTACTGATAGAAAATCCCCCTGACTCTGCCATCACTGCCAAACTGTCACTCAACAGGCTTGGCCTCAATCCATACCCGCGGGATTGGCCCCAGGTTTAGCTGCAACTCCTCAACTGCCAAGCACTGACACAACTAGCCAAACTCGCTGCACAGAGATAGAATAGGAGGTATGTAAATAAGCACATAATTTTCACTAGAGATGAGAAGCATCCTACATAGAAGCAAGCATATAGACGAGAATTGGAGGCGATGGCTTGCTACCTGTCAAAGCACTGTGAAAGGTTGAGGCACCAAACGTAGGGGCACTACAACACGAATCGGCAAGTAACATCGCAAGGAAGCGGCCGAAAAAAAGGGTTAGACAATGTTCAGGTTCGGCTGAGACATTTTACCGAACACCACACCCTAGGGGCAGAGATAAGTACGCACCCTGGGAGAGGCTCCGGCCAGCCAAGGACACGCCGGGAAGAGCATTAGTCGCGAGGGAGGTAGGCACGAGGTTGCATGGATGGAGGAAAACGACAGTGAGCTCGATGGATAAGATCCCGACGGTGGTGGTCCTCGACGCGGGCAGGAAACAGCCAGGCGAACGAGCGGGCGCAGCAAGGATGCTCGGCTGTGTGAGTGGAGCGAGGGCACGGCGGCGCAGCTGACTGGATGGGCGCGCGGTAGGGAGGCCGGCGCGGCCGGAGAAGGCGAGCCTGGTGCGGGACGGCACGACGAGCGGTGGAGCGGCGGCTGCGCACGGTGAGCAGGGAAAAAGCGAGGGGCGCGCGGTGCTGTGGAGTAGAGGTGAGCGCGGCGGTGAACTACCGGGCACGGACACAACGGCGGGTGGAGTACGGCGGCGCTGCGGTTAGGGTTTGGGCGCACGGCGTCGCGGCGGCACATGGAGTCGGGTGCGGTTCTGATTTGGGAAGGAAGAGAGCTTGCGGGACCTGCTTGACACAGGAGAGCAAGCAAGAGAAGCGGTTGCTGGTTTGGGAAAGGAAACTGTGGACCCCACACGTTAGTTCCAGATTCAAACCAAAATGCGCAATTTTGCCAACCGTTTGACGCTACTCTACAATAGCAGTCGGACCATGTAGCCTCCGACCAAAGCCTTCCAGAGAGCTCTGGAAGAGCTGTTTTGGCCGTCGGACTGGGGGCCGACACTATACATGTTCAAACAGTGCGGGCCGCCGTTTGGCTTGAGGCCGGGCACGTTTTTAGCCCGGTACGACACCGGCACGGCCCGGCCTGCACCATGCCCGGGCCGGCTCGACGCGACCGGCGTGCCGTGCTTGGATGCGAAGGCCGGCATGCCGGGCTGGCACGAGCCCGGCACGGTGCCAACGGCAGGCATGGCCTCAGCCCGATAAGAAATGAGGCCCAGCCCACCTAACCGCCAGGGTATATATACCCTCCTGTCCTCCGCTCTCACACCCTAACCCTAGTGCTCATTTCTCCCCTCTCCCGGCCGCAGCGGTATAAGTTGACTTATCATGTGCTTTCTATACTTGCTAAAGATGTTCAAATTGTGCCTGCTTCTACTGTATCTCATGTCAACTTTTAGTTTAGCTGGCAGGGTGCTTGAGGACCGGCGGCGGCAGCTAACTCCCGATATGGTTGAAGTCTTATCCTGCATAAAGGATTGGGAGCTCGCTGACATGCAAAGTTAGCACACTGTGAAGAAAGAGACCAAGGAACATGAAGCCACCTTTGAAGCAATGTACCTGGTGGATGAAGATGTAAAAAACAATAGGGACAAAGAGCAGCAAGAAAGAGGGGGTGGAAGATCTTGAGCATTCTGTTTTGTCATCCTGTTTTATCATTCTGCTATGAAATGTTGTAATGGACTTGGACTGTAAAACTGGACCTAGACCTTGAACTCTAATGAGCTAGCTGTACTCTTTTCCTTTCTAGGGTTTTCTCACGAGGTGTGAGTTTTTACCTAGGAAGGTTTTTAATGAGGCAGCATTGCACTATGGCTCCAATAATATTTGTTTGTCATTTCTGTTGTGTTTGTGACTTTGTGTTAAATTCTGTTATTTTTGGCATCCTTGGGTTGAAACATGCAATTTGAGGTGTTTTGAAGGTGCTGGGCCGGCGGGCGGCACGGTACTATACGGCCGGCCGGGCCACCGGCACGGCATGGCCCGATTTGGCCCAGGTCATGCCGTACTTGGGCAGAGGCAGCGGCACGCGGGCCGGCACGGCACGGCCTGACAAATGATTCGTGCCGTGCCTAGCCCGCACTGTTGGACATGTATAGCCAACACCAGGCCTCGGAGTAATCTTCGTGGTGCGAATACTGTTCATAGGGTACACCGTCGGAGTCAGATACCATGGTCCGACTCCCTTATTCTTCCCGGTCCGACGCTAGGTCTGATGCCTCTCGACTTTTATTTCTTCAAATTCCTTCGCGGCGCTTTCTCCCAACCAAGTTCCAATTCAAATAAGAACCAAATAGACACCAATTGGAATGGTTTGGGTGAACTCTATCAAACCCTCAAATTTTCAAAATATTTTGCCTTAGGCTACATATATTTTTATGAAAACAAGCGATAAAAGAGCTAGAAGATACCATGTGGCAACTCACAATAGGGGTCTTAACCATTAGGAGCGTCAAATGCTCCCCCTATAAGTGGATGAACACAATGGATGCTCAAAACTTAACCGAAAAGAAATGACAAAGAAACACATATGCATATGCAATGCAATACAACAATTTAAATCTAGTTGATTGTCAAGTTTGAACCATGGTTAAGCTTCTTCACACGCTTTTGTGCGGTTATATAAACCAAGTTAGGCAGGCCCTAAATGCAAGGCAATTATCTAAACATGTTTTATGTTACAATGCAATGCAAGTGACACCACCGGCTCATCTTCTGCTTGGTGCGTGAGTGTTGAACCGGATTGTTAGCAAGTTTTGTGGCGCTCTAGTTATCACACAAAAGGTATCTTATCTAGAACTACACCATAATCTAGAAGGGTTTGTTTCATGTAATGAATTTGAGCACAACAAGTACTCGCGGCGATGTACTTCGCCTAGACGGTGGACAAATTAACACTATTTTGCTTTTTGGAAGTCCAAGACACTTGTGACCTGACGAGCATATGGCACCCTCCGAATGTGCTTTTACTATCAATTTTGCAACCTGCATAATCCGAATTGGAATAGAAAACGAGTTGGAAACTAGCTCCTTTGGGATACCAAAGGCCCATGCTTGGTGTGTGCTTAAGGTACCTAAGGATTCTTTTAATGGCAACTAAGTGAGCCTCCTTAGAATTGGCTTGGAATCTAGCACACATACACACACTAAATACGATGTCGGGCCTAGATGCGGTCAAGTATAACAAACTACCAATCATAGAACGGTAAAGAGTTTGATCAACCGGTTTACCTCCCTCATCTAGGTCGAGATGTCCATTTGATGGCATTGTGTCTTGATTGGCTTACATTCATCCATGTTGAACCTCTTGAGAAGATCCTTGGTATACTTTTCTTGAGAGATGAAGGTCCCTTCTCTCATTTGCTTGACTTGAAAACCAAGAAAAAATGTAGCTCTCCAATCATCGATATCTTGAACTCCTTTGTCATCAAATCACCAAATTCTTTACAATAGTCTTCATTTGTTGAGCCAAATATGATATCCTCAACATATACTTGACAAATGAAGATCTCTCCATCAAGCTTCTTGGTAAATAGTGTGGTGTCGACCTTTCCAATGATGAAGCCCTTCTGAATGAAGAAATTGCAAAGGCGCTCATACCAAGCCCATGGAGCTAGCTTTAGCCTATATAGCCCCTTGGAAAAACTATAAACATGATTAGGATATCAAGGGTCTTCAAACCCGGGAGTTTGATCAACATAGACTAGTTCATTTATGAAGCCATTTAAAAAAGAAATTTTAAGATCCATTTGATATAGTTTATATTATTGTTGGATGCATATGCAAGGAGGATATGAGTGGCTTCAAGTCTTGCAACCGGTGCAATCTTCAACTTGAGATAACTCTTTTGAAACTAGCCTTGCCTTGTTCCTTACAACAACTCCTTGATCATCTTGCTTGTTGCGGAACACCCACTTTGGTCCTATGACTCTTGCATCTTGTGGTTGCTCTTCAAGTGTCCATACTTGATTGTGGATGAAGTTGTTCAATTCTGTGTGCATGGCATTCACCCAATCCGGATCCTTGAGAGCTTCATCTATGATAGTAGGCTCAATGCAAGAAACAAAGGAGTGATGTTCAATAAATGAAGCAAGTTTTTGAGAGCAGGTCATTACACCCCTTGAAGAACTCCTTATGATGAGATCTTGTGGATGTGCTTGAAGTAGGGGAGGTGTTCTTCTATCAACCACTTGGGGAGGAGATTGTGGAGCATCAACATCTTGAGCTTGTGCCATCATTTCATCTTGGGAGACATATATATATATATATATATCTTCATTTGGTTCTCTCCCATCTTTATCATCATCTTGTGGCCCACTTGATGAAGAGGGCTTTTCAATCACTTGTGTATCAACTTCGTCCTCTTTAGGCTTGATGGCTCCAACCGGTATGTTTTTCATAGCCTCCCTCAATGGTTCATCAACTTCATCATCAAGATTCTCATGTGCTCCTTGGGAGCTGTTAGATCCGTCGAACTCCACATCATATGTTTCTTCTACCAAGCCAGTGGCACGGTTAAATTCTTGATATGCTTTAGAGTTCAATGACTAACCAATAAGAAACTCAATATCACAACATCTTTGAAACTTCTTGTTGGTATTTCTTAACATTCACATAATAATCCACAAGCGTACGGAGATACCGTTGTGGCACTTCACCTGTGAGTATTCATGGGTATCGTATTTCCATGGGGAATAGAGGTACTAGCCTTCTAACTGGTCATCTAAGGACAAACAAGAGATAGGTAGGCGAGGATAGAGAGGATTCCTATGGCTTAAGAGTTTCTGGTAAGGATAGTTTCAACCTTTACTTGCTTACTTCGGGCACCTATTTGACCTCGGTCTGCTAAGGACCTCCGGCCAACAGCTCCACGTCGAACCCGAATGTGGGGAAATACACAAACCACGACAGAACGTGGCGGACGGACACGGCTGTCACCAACTTCCGCCTACCCCTACAACATCATGGGGAACAAGGCAAACAAACTAATCTAGAGCCTAGACACCATGTCTATGTTGTCGATTACTACTCTAGCGTCGATTAGGGTTTACCCATCTCTATTAGGGGCCCTCTACTAGAACATCCGTCATAAGAACGGATGATGATCCCGCAAGCAAGTAAAGAATAGAACTTATTTAACCAAAAGACTCACCACCATAGGAGATCACGAATACTCACTTAGAAAGGAAGCATCCGTCGAGGTACAAGGCCGAGGAAGAGTGCCGATAGGCCGGCACCTCCCCCGAACTACCCCTCACTCTCTCCCTATTTTCTAAGCACTACGGAGGTAGGGCTTCGCCTTGGAGTGGAGATCTTCTCTTCTTCTTCTTGTGTGTTGAATTGGGGCTCTCCTCCTCCATATATAGCTTCTAGAGGTCGGTTCTGGCAGGTATTATGTATGGAAACATTGTGAACCGCCTTGGGGGAAGCACGGGGGTTCTTACCGCCAAAATTGAGCAAGACGGGAGGCCGTCCAGGTTCGGCCGAACCTGGGGTTCAGCTGACTCCTATAGGGATGTAAACGGATCGGATACGGACGGATGTCACCGATATTGTATTTGTTTTCATATTTTCTATATGGATTCGGACTCGAACATGGATATACTAGGATACAAATATGAATGCGGATTGCTTCGGTTACAAATATGAATAGATGTGTATTGAATATGGAGCAAACTGGATGCGGATAATGTCGGACACGGATTTTTCTTCGGATATCGAGTAAATACAACATTTATTCATATCACACGTGTTGTAGCATTTAAACACCCTACGAGTCCAAATCTTAACTAGATTATGTTTAACGAAGCAAATTAACAAATAGTTACATGATATTTCTAACTTATTATATAGATGAGAGAGATTCGATATTTCTAACTTATTACATAGATGAGAACAATTCGATTGCATGACATTCTAACTTGCTACATAGTTTAGATTGGAGACACTCAATTAACGATATTATAACTTATTATATTGATGATACTTGACAAGCACTTGAATCGATTCATCAGTTCGAGGAGGCTAGATTCAAACTAAATTGTGCTTGATTAACCAAATTAAATGTTCAAACTAAATCATGCTTGATTCAAACTCCAATAGAGAACCAATCAATAGGTTGTATTTTTCAAAAAAATTTGGTGCTAATTTTATATTTTTCCAATTTGAAACAAATTAGTTATGAATTTTTAGAGATTAAATCAGATTTTCATTAATGTATGTATTTGGTATAACACACCTATCCGAATCCAGTATCCGACTCGAGTATTCGGATTATCCGACCGGATATCCGATATCCGGATATTACTGATGAAGACATGACATGCTTAGATATGACCATTCAAGCTAATGATGATGTCAGCTCCGTCATATGTACTTGGTCATTTTAAGAATAGATTGCTATCTAATAATATTATTATGTTTAGGAACTATGGAGAGGACCACAAAGTACTTGACGAGAGGCATAGAGGCGGAAAGGACCAGCAAAGGACTTATAAGCCAAGTTGGAGGCCCAATACATCTGGAGGTCGAGTCCAACTCGAAATCTAGGAGCAGTCTTCACTAATTTCATCGCCCAGATCACATACGTATTCCGTTTTTGACGTTCTATATATGTACGGAAAGCTGAGAAGAAACACTATCCAATGGCACTGGTCTCTTGGAAAAATTCCTTCTGAGTCAACAGGAATCGTCAAAATAAGTGCACGTACAGAATCTGCCAGGGTGCTGCGTCACCTTTTATTTGGCCATGGGCCTTGTAATTTTGCTTGGGACCCAGGCCCAAGTTGTTGTGCGCCCCCACCAGAAGGAACACGCCCCAAGGGTGCCCTAGGTGGTCCACCCCCTTGGCCGCCACCCCCTTGTTGTATAAGACTTAGTAGCCGCCATCCTAGATGTTTGGATTTTGCTTAGATTGAATCTGTCTTTGAACAGTCGCCGTTCATCGGTTTATGAAACCCCACATTCGAGTGCTTAATCCAAGGATTTCTACAATTGAGTTGGTTGTTCCTTACTCTTGCTTGTGTTCTTCGATTCGCATGCAGGAGATATCCTTCGTGGTGAGGGCAACCAGACAGCGCACGGCTGATAACCAGAGGAGAAGTGGTGCTGCGATTGCAGGGTTCGGATCTTGCTGATCCGAAGACGGATCATTTGTGTCGAGACTCCACCAAATCGAGAGTTATTTCACCTGAAGGATAATCGGGCACCCTCACGTTCCCGTCAATCACCCTTCTCATATCCGAATCCAATATCCGAAAAAATGTTCAAATATCCGAAAATAGTATCCAAATCACTATTCAACCCCTTTCGGTCAGTCAGGAAATATACATACCATTTACATCCCTAGGCCCCTGGATGCTGCCTAATGTAGTACTGGCCTGATCTTCTGATAGGTACGGGTAATTTGATTTGGTGGAGAACTCGACATTGGTGATCCGGGCTTCTAATCAGACACGATTGGAACCCCTGCAACCATTACACTGCTGCTCCGTTGATTATCAACCAAGCACAACTCGATTGACCTCGCTAAGAAAGCTTTCCCTTCAAGCAAATCCAAGAACACAAGCAAGAGAGAGTAAATTCACAATCTGAAATTGCATAAGAATATGAAGCAAAGAACAAGATAGGGTTCAAGCTCTGGTCATAAAAGGACTAATCGCCACAATCGTGTAGAACAAGAATGGGAACCCTGATTTACAGCAAAACGACTCGACATCACAGTTATAATGAAAGAGATTTGTTTCTCTATGGAAAACTAGAACTAAACAAAATCCGAACCCTAATGTGGTGGCAGCTACTGAGTTTATACCAGAAAGGGGGGTGTCCTAGGGTTGGGGCGACTAGGGGGCGTCCTCAACCTGGGCTTAAGGCCCGACTTGGCCCAAAATAGGTGACGCAGCATCTTATCGGGATCACACACAATGATCCATGAAGCTAAGACCAGAACCAAAAAAAGGTTTCGTCGTCTTCTTTCCAACGCATCAAAGAACACCTCGTTTCGATGTCATATGAGGGAGATGTGGCCGTTTCCGTCACAGGTGGTCTATTGAATCCGAACCGAATGCGGAGTCTAAGTTGATGACAACTTGTAACTTGGCGACGAGCATGGCTCGTGCATGTCCACCTTGGTGATGTCCTCATCATCCTCCTCTTCTTGAATTGGAGTCGCCCTCGACTCCATCCCACCATCAAACTCCTACAAAAATATTAGTGACAGCAGGACGCAAATTGCTAGACATAGGAACATGATCATGTGAGAACAAAACATGTCTGCAAAGCATGGTATGGCATGGTGCATCGTCAACATAATTTTCAGCATTCAGAGGATTTTTTTAGCAAGTAAAGCACCTCCCTTCAACTTAATTTCTTTGGTTGTAGCACTAGATGGGTCTATAGCATATCATTCTTAGAAATTTCAACAAGCTCTTTGTCATGTTTTACAATTTCAGCAGATGTTAAAGGAAGTAAAAAAAATTCTTGCCCTTATGCATCAAAGTATATGTATTAGTTCTACCATGGTGGAAACTATCAGTATCATATTCCCATGGACGTCCTAATAAAAGCGAACATGCTTGCATTGGTACAACATCAAAATCAGCATAATTATGATATGAGCAAATGAAAAAGTGTATTCCAGCAGATCGAGATACCTTTGCCTTACCACTATTGTTGAACCAATCGAGGTAATAAGGTTTGGAATGAGCACGTGTGGTCAAGCCAAGGTTCTTGACCAAATCTGAACTAACCAAGATAATCCTTGACAATGAGAAACGTGTGGAACAAATTATGGTGTTGTAACTTCTTCGGCTCGTGCTCAAGCTGTGTACTCAACACACATCGTACAAGAATAGATTTGTAGCCCACAGCAGCAGTCATATGATCAATGGTCTCTCCTTCACTATCCGAATCTGCAACATGGTTAGCATCAGGAGACAAATTATCTTCAACATCACCAGCACTTACATATCCTCCATCATTGGTAGCAATGAATGCACGATGACACGGGCAATCCTTCATGACGTGTCTCATACCCTTGCAGCGGTGGCACACGATGTTGGTAGAGCAGCTCGATGAAGCACCAGTAGAAACAACCTTCTTCTTCTGTTGGAACTGCACAGAAGACACATTACTCACCTCGGAAGTAGGTGTAATAACAGGAGGTATCGCTGGTGGCTTAGCAACAGGTGCCGTGGGCTTGTTGAGGTCGGAACACTGCTAAAAAGATCTTCCAGTGTTGGATCTGAAAATCTGTTGTTGTCGTCATCCTTGTACTTCTCTTTCAGCTTTAAGAGCAAGATGATACAATTGGTTGAACCTGGTCCATTCTTTATAATCAAGAATATCCTGTATATCATGATGCAAACCACAAAAAAATCTAGCACAAGTATCCTGATCATCATCATGTATATTACAACATGCTAAGCCAATGATTAGCTCCTGATAATATTGCTCTACCCCTTTGTCACCCTGATTTAAAGTTTGCAACTTTAAACACAAATCACGTTGATAATAAGGAGGCACAAAGCGAGATTTCATACGTTGTTTTAAAGCATTCCAAGTCTGAGGTATAGCATTGGCATTGTTAGGAGCAATGCAAAGATCATTCCACCAAAATAAAGCAAAACCAGTAAACTCACCAGTAGAAAGTCTAACTCTATGCTAAGAAGGAACTAAATGAGAATTAAATTTTTATTCAACAGTAAGTTCCCAATCCAAATAAGTCTCAGAATCAGCATTACCAGCAAAAGGAATCATGGTAAACTTTATTTTAGCAAAAGGATCATTATTACCACGATTATGATTACCTCCCATACTATGATGATTACGCCAAAGACGGTCCTCATTGCATGCATCAGCATCAACGTTGGCATCATCATCATCATCCTCCTGATCCTCCTCACCTTCAGGTAGTACTTGTCGTGGCCGCCATGGAGGAGGTCGTTGTTAAACATGTTCAATCCGGGTGACCAGACTCTTAACAGTGTAAATCAACTCATCAAATTTCCCATTCATGTAGGTGCACTGGTCATCAAGAAACCTCGTAAGCTCATCCTTGGACACACACTCGTTGAAGTTCAAAGGGGACTCCCCTCCTTTCCTAGACCCTGACATGGTTAGAAGACAGCAAAAGACAACATTAAAATATTATCCCTATCAACTAGTAGCTATCGGGTGGTGGAGAAAGCGGAATGCAATATCTCAAGTGGCTTACAATTATCTTGCAAGTGTTCTTACCAAAGCCAACAGAGTGGCATAATCTGTTGTCAAGCTTAAGTGTAACCATTGCAAGGTAAACGCGTACTGACAGAAGTATATGTGTAGCTTGGTCAGGCACAAATTGACAACAAGGAAACAACAATTATCAAAAGCATATTAGCAAAGTTCAATAAGTATCCAAGGAGAAAAACAAGTCATACAATCAGATCAAGATGTGCATGTGTGTGGAAATGTGGATGGAAGATGGAAGATGTATGAAAAACTCCCTTTTATGTGATCTCTCCTTTTGAAACTATTTTGAGAACATGGCTATATTTTTTTCTCCCTCTTTTCCTCCTTTTTTTCTACATTATTAGACCTTCATGTGTGTTTAACTCTTTTTCCTTCTTTCTATCTTTTTTTATACTTGGACCTTATTGTGTCCATTTTTTTCAATAGCCCATGTCTATTTTGTAAAGATAACTGGAGAGAGAGATCGACATATATATTGGAGCATTTATTTCGTGAAATGGAAGGATGGACGGGTGGAATGTTTGCCAACTCCCAGCGTAGGAGTTTAGCATATGTAGGTGGTTTGTATGTGTTCTTGATCATGAAAGCATGGAATGAATGTCACAGGAGTCCCAACGGTTTGAAAGCTCAATGCAAAAATTAAGTAGCATAAGTATAAGGTTTCAAATGAGATTATCATATGGTCTTGGTAGGAATTTTTGAAAGATAAATTTTTCAAGTACTTTACAGAGAGAAGCAAGGTCCTTTCATCATATGATATCTCATTCATTAACTACTTAGTTGACATGCTTTTCCTATGATAGATTGTTCACAAGTAATAGAAGTATATGCGAGGAATAAGGTATATGGAAACAAACCATAGGAAAGACATGTTTAACATCAGAAGATTGGCAAGGTTCATCGAGATTAATTTTAGTGATCATCGTGAAATTTGATTAAAACTCGAGAAATTAGGGAGTTAGAGGGTCGTGTTCCAAAAACCATCAATGAAGAGGAAGAAGAGGAAACTAAGAGGAATCAGAGCTGGTTTGGTCGAACCAGAGATTCGGCCATCTTTCCCTAGATCCAATCTGCCCTATTCTTCTTTGTGCTGAGCCATTCGATGTTATGCAATATTCTAGATGCCAAAATTTTGCAATATAATTTTGGTAAGTGAAACTAGAGGCCATGGAGAATCTCGGGAAGGCCGATGGCTCATTCGGCCCAAGATGCTAAAACACGTGGTTGTGAGACCCGGGCCCACGGGACTGTGCACATAGCGTACATATCCTAAGATAAGGGATGGATCATGGCCCACGCCCTACATCTATTGTAACTACTCTTACAGTAGTAGGACTACTTGAACAGTAGTAGAATTAGTTGGAACAGAAGGAAACTACGCGAAAAATACTCAGGCAGGACTCCTGGGCTCGTAACCGACTGGAACTTCCATGTAACCATGTCCCCTCAAACTATATAAGGGCAGACAGGGACCACCTCCAAACAACGGATCACCCCAATCAACACTTAAGGCAATACAAGCCACACAGGACGTAGGGTATTACACTCTCGGCGGCCCGAACCTGTCTAAACTTTATATTCCTTACACCTTCAAGTTTCTGATCTCGGCAACTCCCTACCTACAAACTCAACACCTCGGGGGTATCCCTCGGTGGGCGTGGCGATAAAACACCGACAGCTGGCGCGCCAGGTAGGGGTCCACCGGAGAACTCGATGGCATCTTTCATCTTCACAAGCATCGTGCTCGATGAGGGCACAACTTTAATCTTCAGCTCCTGGATCTGTGTCGCGAACAGCTCAGGTGGCTTCAACAGCCACCTAGCCGACTCTAGAAAGCTGGAGGCCTTTGCAGCAACTCAACGTAGCAACCTCGACGAGTTCATCGACAACCTCGATGAGTTGCTGCTCCACCATCTTACCAGGGAGATCGAGAGGATGTCCGTTTTCGACGCGACTTCAACTCGCGTTGCACCAGGATTACTCGAATCGGATTCAAACCAATCTGAGGAGGCTATACAGTCCATGTCCCTCCCCGACTTGAAGGAGGACTTGGATCGTCTTCTCAAGCTTGGAGACGAGGGAGCCACCGCCTGTCGGGGGCCCCCGTTTTCGACAACTACTCGGACTCCGACGCAAAGTATTCATCGACTAGTACTACACCTTCAAGTCAGAGCCGAGGAGGACTCGAGGACGAGGGAGCCACCGCTTGTCTAGAGGCCCCTGTTCTCGACAACCACTCGCAAGCTGATGACCACCCCGAATCTTTTTCGGGTAGTCACCAGGGTTTGACCATAACATCTACGCCACAAGGCCGTTTCGTGTACCGGAGGGCTTAGAGCCCTCTGAACTACTCGAGTACAACTCCCGCCTTGTGGCTTTCACGTAGGAATTGCCCTTCCAGGAGGGCAAACCCCTCTCTCCCATCTCGGAAGAGGGAGAGGGAAGCACAGAGCTAGTGGAGTACAGCCATGCGGCTAAGAACTCATCGGATCGTTAAGTCTACATGGCTTCCCTTCGCAATACAAATGACGATGAGCCAGGTCCCGAGTACGACGCTGAACTACTCGTGGACGTGTCTGCCGACGACCGTACGGTGGACGCCCCCAGGACGAGAACGAGGAGCACAGAAGGATTCGGCAGTTGAAGAACGCCAAGCGCACCCAGCGCAGGCAGAGTGCGGAAAACCGAGCACGCAACCCAATACACCAAAGGAACCTCAAAAACGCTTTCGCAGCAGCTGCAGATCGGGAGTATCGCACATCGATTGGCGCCATTGCAGAAGCAACGCTCCTAGCTCAACAACTACCACCCAATCCCCAGATACAAAGGCTGCAGTATCTAACCTAGCGCGCGCTTGTGCAACTCGATGGACAACACCCAGTGTCCTCAATGCGAAACATGCTCTCGAGATTTGAGCGCCATGGTGACTTGGCGCAGATTAGTCGCACCCCTGGAGAAGGCCCTGGATATTGGAGGAACAACAATCGCCAGCACAACCAAGGCAATCCAGTTGGCCATGGCAATCCCCAGGGCCAGCAGTCCGCGCGTGGCAACATCGGACAAAAGCTGCAACAAACCAGTCGCCCACCTCGCAACTGGCGCGATGCAAGGCCTCAAGGCGAAGCTTCACCCAAGGCCAGCCTCCGGGATGCTCCCACAATTGATCTAAGGCAAAAGATCAATGATGGCCGCGACGCGCGGTGGCATCATCGAGGCCAGGAGAAGGGACCGACCTGACAGATATCACGACGATGATGATAGTGATCGCTTCCCCACTTTCACCTCCAACATCACCGAGAAATCCTACCCCAAGGATCTTAAACCAGTCGGGATCCCCACTATGATGGCAAGCAAGACCCGCGCAAATGGATTCGATTCTACTCCGTTGCCATCAAGGTCTTAGGGGGATCCAACTCCACCAAGGCACTATACTTCCCGGTAGCCTTGGAATCCGCGCCCCTCACTTGGCTTGAAAGCCTTAAACCAAACTCCATTGACTCCTGGGAGGACCTTAAGTGGGCCTTCATCGACAACTTCAAGGGATCCATGATCCGAGTAGGTACTCACCACGATCTGTCCTAGGTCAAGCAGGAGCTGAACGAGACCCTGAGGTCCTATACCCGGTGTTTCTTCGAGATGCGAGCCACCATCGCCAACATTACCGATCAGGACGTCATCCGCTATTTCTAGAACGATATCTTCTCGAAGCACACGTACCACGACTTCGGACACAACCGCCCAACTACTGCCGTGGAACTGCGCGACATGATGGCACAGTGGGCTTATCATGAGGACGAGGAGAACGATCACTTTCCCAAGCGCAACAACGACAAGCAGGGCAACGGCAACAACCACTTCGACAAGGGCCAGCGGAACAACTCGGGGAATCCCCGAAAGCGCAAGCCAGACAAGAAGTCACGGCTGTTGAGCGCAATCCGCGGGGCAAGAAGTCGGGGAGCAATCAAGCATAATTTGAGAAAGTCCTGCACAAACAATGCCCGATGCACCCGAAGGCGCGGCATACGCTCTTCGAGTGCATCAGCCTCTGCAAGTCACTCAATGCTCCACCCTTTCCTCAAGATGGAAAGCAAAAGGATTAGGAGGACAACGACGAGGGTGACAAATCGGGGGCTCAAGATTTCCAAGACCCGAAGAATGTCGTCAACGTCATCTTCGGCGGAGACGGCGGCCCCTCTAAGCGCGCGCAGAAGCTGACTGAAGCGCCCCCGTTTGCACAGGAACTAAATGTGATACAAATACCAGTCCCAGGAAGGCTAGTACACATATTTATTACATCAGATGATTCAGTCTCGATACAAATCCCTCGGTAAAGGCCGAGTGATCCAAAGCCAAACAAGATACAACCAAATCAAATTAAAGGTGCCGGATACGACTACTATTATCCACATGCAGCACAAGGTCTGCACGACAGCGGAATCATTCTTAATAGCCCAACGCCACAAGCAAGTTGGGTGCAGACGCGACGAACTACTCGAAATCTTCACCGGCGATGAAGTATGGATCTTCCTCTATAGTAGCAGCAAGGGTGAGTACAAACGTACTCAGCAAATCCAACCCTACCCTACGGAGGGGAATAAAAGAATACATGCACAGGGATAATTCAAGGAAAAGGTTGAGGTTTGCTTTGCATAAAGCCAGTTTTATACACATGCAGGGTTTATCTAGTAACTTGATTTTTGTAAAACAAGTTGTTGCCACAATGATGGTAATTATAAAAGAGCAGGGTGATCCTGCACAAAAGATTCAAATTTTAACCACTACTGGACACCCGTCCACATAAGCAAACGGCACATGCGCCGGTATTTCCAAAATCCTACACGCTTTACTCACACCAAAGGAGTTTACCCCATTCCCAAAACTAGTCAAAGTGACCAGGCCATAACTCATCCAAGACCGTGGACACGGCTATTCGAATAGATTTTAACTCTATAGAGGTGTACACTTTACCCACAAGGAGGGTACCACAACATGATCACCTTAGCGTCAGCGCGGATCCATCAAAGCCATTACCCACCATAGCATCATCCTGATTAGTCATCGCAAGAGAAAACTAAGGGGTTCCTGACCTTTCAACGAGGCCTACAACCAGGCCACGAATAATCCAGCACTTGCTTATGCCTGCTCTTTAGCCTCTTGCTGCGCACCCACCTACGGACGACTAACAGGTTACCTAGTGGGATTTAGCCTAGCCCTTGCCACACACAAGGGTCGAGTGGTTGTATGATGAATTGGGTTAGGCAAGATGACACGTCAACTCAGTCCTTAAACAAGACAAAGCGGATATCTTCCATATTCAGCCACAAAGGCACGAGCCAAACTCCCAGGCATCCCACACAAGGAATCCTGATCCGCCCCATCTCCATGTAATCACCAACACTTGGTTGTTCATTAACACTTTTCAAAATCCCAACCCATGTGTATACCAACAACACACTCAACACATTTTATTTTTGAAAACCAATTGTATTTGTAAAATGGGTAGTAAAAATATTGAATAACAGATTCTAAGAATTTAACTATTACCAAGGTGGTAGCATAAAAAGAGCACGTCATATCTAGGATAAATCCTAAGTTATGTATCATCAGCGATGTAATGACAAATAAGAGGTGGCTCTCCAACTGGTTTTATAACTAAACCAAGCAGTAAAATAATTCAAGCATATATTTTATATAATTGGATGCAAGAAGTATTAGGCTGGATGCAAGAAGTATTAGGCTTCTATGAGTTGTGTTTGAAAACTGGGATAAATATGATCAAAAGGGAATGGGTTGGACTTGCCGTCTTCAAAGCCTTCGGGCAGCTCCCGCTCGCGGTACAGAGCTTCTAGCTCCGGCTCGCGGTACTATCCTTCGTACTCCTGTTCGCAGGGCTGACCTCCAAACTCATTCTCTTCTCCGTCGGCTACGATGATTACAGCGCAACGACAAACGAGCACAAACAATCACAAGACAAAATAAAATAAGCTCAAATGGAGATAAAAATAGAAGGAATGGTAGTATATGATTTTATAGGTATTTAGAAAAAATAATCAATTGATTCGGAGCTTGGATAGGTGAGATATAGCTTTGTAATGGTTGGCTAGTAATTAAATGCCGAAAATTGAGATGACATAATTTTGGACAAGGGTACGCGTTTGTTAGCTGGGCTATTGCGTGCGGTGTACCTGAGCTGTTGGTTTGGGCTTTGCGGCTAAATAATTGGGCTGGTGTTTTAGCTTGTTTATGTGGACTGCTTGGACTAAACAAAACAGAGATGGGAGAGGGTCACGGGACGGGGGGCAGGAGTAGCGCCGCCAGTACCCACGGTGACAGCTCGCCGGAGCTTCGCCAGAATCGAGCTATAGTTCACCGTTTCCAAATCTGAGAGCATGGGGAGAAAGAGGAGGGTGAGGAGGTTTTGTTTCGGTGACTCCGGGCATGGGGAGGGGGTGGAAGGTGGTCCGCCCCGAGCAGCCATTGCTGCGGCCATGGGAGCTCGTGCGGAGCTCGCTGGTGACCGGGAAAGGAAGGGCCGCGGGTTGGGGATGGTAGAGTAAGGTCTGAAGGTACTCACCGTCGAGCCAATCGAACTGAGGTGGCCGGACGCTGGAGATCGACGAGGCGGCCCTTTTCTATGCGGGAACAGAGAAGGGGGGAATTGGAGCGGGGAGGAAGAAGAGCGGTGGAGCTGGCGGCTCGGCGAGCTCAGTGGTGGCGAGAGAGTGCAGCTAGGGTGGCTTTCATAGGCGGGCTACGGCGAGCTCGGCCGGTGGCTCAACCGAGCACCTTCAGTGCCGGCGACTGTGGCTGCGCGGCGACTTGCGGGCATCGCGGCGCCGGCAACGTTGAAAGCGCGAGAAACGAGGCGGCAAAGCCGGCGAGGACGGCTGCAGCGGCGTGGGGGAAGTGGGAACGCGGCGGTGGCCGGCACGGCGTGGTGCAGGCCGCAGCGTGCGGTCGCGTCGCGGGGCCAGCGTGTCGCGCGTGCGTCGCGTGAGAACGGAGTGAGGGCGAGCACAGCAGGGGGGGCTAGCTTGGCGAGCTTGCACGCGTGTGGATGCTGCAGCGCCTGCTGAAGCGCGAGCGAGAGCGAGCACAAGAAAGTCTTTGGTCTGTGAAACTTGCATGCACATGGGTGTCGCTCGAAGCCATTGTTAACGTATACAGGCTACTAAGAAGTGTTGAGTGTGTGCAGCTCGTGTGCGTGAGAGTGTACTGGTTAGAGAGGGAGCAAGAGAGATTAGGAAACGAGGAAGATGATTGGCTACCTTGATAGATTGAACAGAGGAAATAATTAAATGGAATTTAGGCAATGATGAAGGACTTAAGTTCAAGAGATAAGTTTTGCAAATAGGTTTTGAAAATAGTTTTGAGTTTGAGTGATATTGAATTTTCAGGCTGTTACACAAGGTAGGTTCTTTCCGGATAGTGTATGGTTTTAACCCATAAGCTTCTATTGATCTTTTACCTCTACCTACTGCTGAACGAATACATTTAAATGCTAAGGAATATGCTGATTTTACTCTGAAAATTCATAAAACAACTAAAGAAAATATTGAAAAGATGAATGAAAAGTATAGAATTGCTGGTAGTAAAGGTAGAAAGGAAGTTAATCTTGATGTAGATGATTTGGTGTGGTTGCACTTGCGCAAAGATAGTTTCCAGAGCTACAGAAGTCTAAGTTAATGCAAAGAGCTGCCGGTCCTTTCAAGATAATTGAGAAAATAAATGATAATGCATATAAACTTGAGTTGCCTCCCGAGTTTGGGGTTAGTCCACCTTGAATATCGTAGATTTGAAACCATATTTAGGAGAAAAAGATGAGCTAGCGTCGAGAATGACTTCGCTTCAAGAGGGTGAGGATGAGGAGGACATCACTCCTTTGGTTACAAACTACGCTCCTCATATGCATATGCAGGAACCAATCACTGGACCTCGTGCACGTCGCTTAAATCAAAAGGTGAGCTCGTTCCCATGTACATTTAGTAATTATGAGGATGGCATGCTATCTAAAGATGTTACTGTACTTAGGAATAATGGTGAGGACTAAAAAATATTTGAAGGAACACTTGGAGGAGGAGGAGATCAGACGGGGCGTCCAAGTCAAGCCGGAGGCCCACAACATCCCGAGTTCAAATCTGCCTCGGAGTCCAGGAGCAGCGTGCACTAAAACCAACGTCCAAGTCGCATACGGAGTCCAAATTTGACATTCTACCTATGTATGGAAATCAAAGGAGATAAGCTTTCTAATGCCACTGGTCCCACGTCATTATCAGATCCAAGTCAACTGGAATCATTGAAACAAGTGGACGTCCAGAATCTGTCACGGTGCTGCTCCGCCATCTTTTGGGTCGTTGTCCCGTGTATCGTGTTGGAGCCCATTAGGGGTGCGTCCAGGGTACTTGCATGCCCCTAAACATTTTATATTCAATACAGTAGGGTTTGGGTTTTGCTTAGACGGAATCTGTCTTTGAATGGTCGTCGTTCATCGGTTTCTGAATCGCCACATTCGAGTGCTTAATCCAAGGATTTCTGCAGTTGAGTTATGTTCTTCCTTGCTCTTGCTTGTGTTCTTCAATTCGCATGCAAGAGATAGCCTTGGTGGTGAGGTCAACATGGTGCTTCGATTGCAGGCTCGGGTCTTGTTGATCGGAAGCTAGATCGCTTGTGTTTGGTTGTCGTCCAATCGATAGTTATCCTCCTAATGGAAGATCGGGCACCCTCATGTTCCCACCAACTTTGTTAGTGGTTTGAAGCTGGAGAGCGTGCATTTCATGAATGTCACTGCCAAGGGATCCATCATGTACAAGACAGTGGCTGAAGTAAGAACCATTCTGGAGAAGGTCCTTAACAGCACTCAGTACACTGGAGTATTTGATGATCCTCCAACTGATCAGCCCAAAGAGAAGCAGCAAGTTCACATCATATCAACTGCATCCTCCCCACCTCCACCATACATACAGAAAATTACTGAACCAAACAAGTTCACAGATCATGAGCCACTCATTGAAGATATGCCAATGTTCATCCCTGATCTTTTCACAGAAGAAAAAATAATGGAACTCGGCAATGTTTCAAACTTGCCGAAGGAACACAAGTGCATATGCTCAAGATCTGAGGTGTTTATTCCAGATGCCACACCGCAAATTGAGGGTCTTACTGCGATTATGAGCAAGGAATGGATAGAGGAAGCGGAATCCAGCAGTAGCATCATACAGATCTACCGTGATTTCAGGATACTCCTATGCACTATTGGGGACGCTGCACCGCAAGGAGTCTTTTACGATCAGAAGGTTGGGGTCAATGTGATGTCCAAGACATTGGTAGATCACATTGCACCAGATGAGCCCCTGACTTTCTCTTGTAAACACCTAAAATGGATCGACGGCCAGATGGTGAAAAGTCAAGGAATTCTGTGCGTTATGTCCTTGAAGATGGGATGTAACAAAGTATTCTTGGACTTTCATATCTTCGATATCCTTGAAGTTGAAGAATTTGTCTTGATCGGGCAGCCAATAGAGCCACTTGTCAACCCCAACAGAGACAAGCAATCCTCGAGGTTAAGGTTGGCAAAAATAGAATCCCGGTTAGCCTATTTCGTTCTTGCAATACCATTGCGGAAGCTGGACCGGAGCAAGACCTAGTGGAGGAAGCAATGAGCATCATTCAAGAGGGGTTAATAGAGCCCAATATTGAAGAAGATGCCATTCACTTCACCTAGGAAACAGATCTGAACAACTAGAGTAAGCTCAAGGAAGGAGAGAAACCGCAACCTCCTCTTCCTGAACTGAAGTCGCTACCTCCTGGTTTGAAGTATGCTTTCCTCCACAACAACAGAAGCATGCCAGTTGTCATCAGTGATAAGCTGACAGAGAGTGAAACTCGGCGGCTCGTTGCAGCCTTGGAGAAGTACCGATCCGTCATTGGATATTCTCCACAAGACTTGAAAAGGATCAGCCCCAACTTATGCAGCCATGGCATTCCTATGGAGCCTAACCATAAGCCGTCAAGAGAGCATCAACGATGGCTTAATGATGCGATAAGGGAGGTAGTAAAGAAAGAGGTTCTCAAGTTATTGCACGTGGGTATCATCTACCCCGTGCAAGATAGTGAGTGGGCTGGGTCTGCCCAGTTCAAGTTGTTCCGAAGAAGGGAGGCATGACAGTAGTCCACAATGAGAGAAATGAGCTCATACCACAGAGGACAGTTACTGGATGGCGGATGTGCATCGATTACTGGATGCTTAACAAAGCTACCTGAAAAGATCACTTTGCTCTCCCCTTCATCGATGAGATGATTGAACGGTTGACAAAGCACTCATTCTTCTGCTTTCTCGACGGTAAAGGCTGGTTATCATCAAATTCCTATTCATCCTGATGATTAGAGCAAGACTACCTTCACCTATGGCACGTTCGCCTACCGGCGAATGTCGTTTGGTCTTTGCAATGCACATTCTTCATTTCAAAGGTGTATGATGGTAATCTTCTCCAACCTGATTGAGAACATTATGGAGGTATTCATGGATGATTTCTAAGTCTATGGCAAGATTTTTGAGGAATGCCTTTAGAATTTGGATAAAATTCTCAAGAGATGCCAAGAAACACACTTAGTCCTTAATTGGGAGAAGTGTCACTTCATGGTCACAGAAGGGATTGTCCTTGGACATAGAGTGTCAGAAAGAGGGATAGAAGTGGATCGGGCAAAGATCGAGGTGATTGAACAGTTGCCACCCCCCAACGAATGTCAAGAGAGTTCAAAGTTTTCTAAGGCACGCTAGCTTTTATTGGAGGTTCATCAAGGATTTCTCCCATATAGCCAGGCCTTTGACAAGTCTTCTTGCCAAAGAGACTCCTTTCAACTTCGATGAAGATTCTCTCATAGCCTTCTAAACCCTCAAGAAGGCACTCATTTCCGCACCGTCGGAGCAGTGTTGGGTCAATGCAGAGATAAGCAGCACTATTGATGGGACGCGAGGGTGCCCGATCTTCCGTCAGGTGGGATAACTCTTGATTTGGTGCAGTAGAAACACAAACAATCCAGCTTCCGATCAACACGACCCGAACCCCGCAATCGCAATACCACTTCTCCTCACGTTATCAACTGTACGCAGCCTGCATGCGAATCAAGAACACAAGCAAGGGTAAGGAAGACTCAATTGCAGAAATCATTGGATTAAGCACTCGAATGTGGGGTTTCACAAACCGATAACAGCGACTGTTCAATGACAGATTAATTTAAGCAAAACCCCCCTAATGGTGGGGCGGCAGCTGCTTATGAAAACTCTATGGTCGTGGAAAGACGGGACGCACCCTAATAGGCTCCAACATAATACACAGCCCAAAGGCCAAAATACGGCGACGCAGCACCGAGATAGATTCTAAACGTCAAATTGTTTCGATCATTCCCCATGACTCCAGACGAATTTTGATGTCGGACTAGTTCCATTGGAATAAACATCAAATTGTTTTGATCATTCCCCATGACTCTGGATGAATTTTGACGTGGGACTAGTTCCATTGGAAGATCTATCAAATTATCTTTAAATCCATATATAGAACGTCGAAATCGGACTCCGTATGAGGCCTAGGCGTCCAATCTAAGGTGGACTGTTCCTGGAATCCTAGGTGGACTTGAACTTGAGTTGTTTTGGGTCTCCAATTGGCTTAGACGCCCAATGCTGGTCCTCTTCACCTCCATTACTTCCTTCATGTATTTCCTCATCCTCTTCATGGTTCCTAATTATAATAATATCTTTAGATAGAAATCTACTCTCAAAATAACTAAAAAAATATATAGGAACGAGCCCACCTTATCTTTGCAACGTATAGTTGTATGCAAGAGTGTCATGTTCTCATCATCCTCCGCTTCTTGATGAAAAGCCGTCCACCTCGTTGATAGTGCTTGAATGGTCATATCTAAGCATGTCATGTCCTCATCGTTCTCTCCTTCTTGAAAGCAAACTGTCCTCGGTCTGATCATAGTTGTACAAGATGTTGTAGGTAATAACCACCAATGCTTTTCTTCTTGAAATTTAGCATGTTTGTTGAAAACAAAACTAGAGGAACCGGATATGACATGATTATTGTTATTGCAGCCCTCTAATTGATCACATTATTGCCCAACCAAAGAAGATTTCAGATTTGAACAAATATAAAGTCGATGCACCATATATTTTCCTTTGTGATTATATTTGCCAATAAAGTGATATGTATTCCTAGTCAAACATGGCAATTCAGGATATGCAAAAAGTCTCTCCTCCAAACAATTTAGAATACACAGAATATCAAATTCAATATAACCTAGAGTATTTAAAGAAGACAACAATTGTTGTTCATCATGTGCACATGTAATAGAAATAAACACAGCATAAGTATATGGCTCAAAAGCATACGTATCATTAATATGGCCTAGTTGTGGCATAGGAATAAAAGAATCATTGGCACACAACTCTTCTTTATCGCAAAGAACAGCAATCAATTCATCTTGTGATAAAGGTAAAGCAAGTAAGGCTTCCACTAGTAGTTGCTCTATATTAGCATGATCGGTTGAAAAATTCAACATATCAAGACAATTCTCACCTTTCGTGAGTGTCGCACCATGTGCATTACCTTTTGTGCGAGCTGTGATTCAATCATTTTATTGAAACTCAGTTGATTTTTAAGAGTGGAAGAAAGAGTTTCAATTTTTATGTTTAAACTTTCTAAAGTTTTATCATTAGCGGCAAGCTTTTTGTTTAAAGACTCGTTTATTTTTACTTGGCCAAGAACAAGGTCCTTCAAGGAAGGTTGGTTTGAATTGAAATTTGAGTTGTAGTTATTACCTTCCTGATAAGGTGGACGCAACTGATTCCACCCTTGGCCTCCTTGTGGACGGAATCTGCTGTTGTTGTTATTCATGTAGGCCACTTCTTCGCGGATGTCGGGGCAATCGTTCCCCTAGTGTCCGCTATTGCTGCAGACCTCGCACATGTGGTGTGAGTCTATAGCTTCAACGGGGGCGTACTATTGCTTGCTTCCCTTGTCTAGCTTCTTGAGTAGGAGGTCCATCTTGGCCGTGAGCATGTCCGTCTCCTTGACGGAGTGCATGCCCTTTGTACGGGGTTAGAGGCATTCTTCATTCCACCCTTGGTTGGAGACCATTTTCTTGATTAAGGCCGTAGCCTTAGTAATGGTGAAGTCGAGAAAGGCTCCTCCAGCAGCAACATCAATGTGGGCTCGTGATATCGGTGTTAGCCCATTATAGAAGCTTTGTAGGACAAGCCAGTTGTCCATTCCATAATGGGGACAGGCCAGAATGTATTCATGCAGCCTTTCCCAAGCTTCGGGGATTGATTCCATCCTTGTTTGCTGAAAACTTGATATCTTTCTACGTAGGGCATTGGTTTTGCCCAACGGAAAGAACTTCGCGAGGAACGCCGCGGAACATTTGTCCCAGGTGCTGACAGCTTCCTTATCCTTGTAGAACCACTGTTTCACCTTTCAAGAGGGAGAAGGGAAATAGACGAAGCCTGATAGCATCAGCCATGACTCCCCGTATGACTATGGTTTCCCACAGCTCAAGGAAGTTCTGAAGATGTGCATTGGCATCCTCGTTAGGCTTGCCACAGAACGGGCTAGCCTGCACCATGTTGATGAGACTCGATTTCACCTCGAAGTTCACATCCCCGACATTAACGTTGGGTCTGGTAGCCACGTTGGTGGCAGAGGGAACGGAAAAGTAACGAAGAGTCTTCTCGACCATAGCTCAGGCGCAGGTGGTGCTTGGGTGACTGGGTCCCTGAACAGATTCATCTCACGACTTGGGGAACGGGGACTACCTTTCTTCAAGCTCTTAAAGCGGCAAGATAAGTTTCAGTTGATAGATGAGGCGGAGCAGGTGCTGGAAGGTCTCAAGCAT
Source organism: Panicum hallii (assembly GCF_002211085.1). Taxonomy (NCBI): domain Eukaryota; kingdom Viridiplantae; phylum Streptophyta; class Magnoliopsida; order Poales; family Poaceae; genus Panicum; species Panicum hallii. The sequence continues at coordinate 55,014,591 of NC_038050.1, forward strand.
CATCTACAGTCGCCCTCCATTCTCACGGCTCCAATACTAGGCGAGTACCTGTTACTATACATCACCGCAACTACTCACGTCATCAGCACAGCTATAGTGGTGGAGCGTTACGAGGAAGGCCATGCCTTCGATGTGCAGCGGTCAGTGTATTTTGTTAGTGAAATTCTCTCTGAATCTAAGATTCATTACCCTTCAATTAGAAACTTATCTATGCTATACTCATCACATCCAGAAAGTTTTGCCACTACTTCGATGAGTACAAAGTATAAGCTATCATTGACTTTCTATTGGCGGATAGACTCCATAATCGGGACATCACTGGACGCATCTCCAAGTGGGCAGTGGAACTGGAGGCTCTCAACATAGACTTTAAGCCTCGCACTGCCATCAAGTCGCAAGCACTAGTCGATTTTATGGCAGAGTGGCGAGAAAATAAGTTGCAGCTAGGGATGGCAATCGGGTCCACGGGTTCGGGCGCCCGTCGGGTTTCGGACCCGACGGGGATGGGTTTGGGTGCTATTTTGCACCCATGGGTCTGCCCGAACCCGACCCGTCTAATTTCGAGCGCGGGTTCGGGTTTCAAATCGGATCCATGGATGCCCATCGGGCGCCCAAAAAGAAGCCTTTTACGAGTTTTGGCCCAGCCCAACCAGAGTAACCCTAACCGGCTAACCCCCCTACCCCATTCCCCCAATCCCCCATCCCTCAGCAGCAGCCGCCAGCCCCCAGCCGCCACCACCCACCAGCGCGCCACGCAGCACTGCAGCAGCCCGTCGCGGCGTCATCAAAGCCCGACGCGCCCCTGCTCCGGCGGTCCGGCTCCGGCCCCCTGCTCCGCCACCCCTGTCCGCCCCCCGACGCGCCCCCTACTCCGGCGGTCCGGCCCCCTGCTCCGCCACCCCGTCCGCCCCTCGACGTGCCCTCTGCTCCAGTGCTCCGGCAGTCCGACCCCCTGCTCCGCGCCCAAGCCCGACGCGCCCCCTGCTCCGATGGTCTGGCGCCCAACCTGCTGCCGAGCCGCGTAACCGTGCCCACCTACCGTGCCGGCCGGCCGGTTTCCTCCCCGGCGCTGCCACGCCAAGGCCTGTCAGCCCCGCCGCGCGCCTACCTGCACCCACCCATCGCAGTCCACTCGGGTCAACCGCGCCTGCTCCACCCTCTGCAGCTCTGCTCCACCCCCTCGACGCGGTGACGCACCCGTGCTCCGGCCCCGACCCCGACGCGCCCCCTGCTCCGGCCCCCTGCTCTGGCAGGGTCAATCAACAGCCATGGAGCGAAGTCGTCCACCACATCCTGCTTCGAGGACACAATCGAATCAATCAAGGCCGCAAACTGCTTCAAGTGCTGCTGCTGCTCGTACAGATTCTACTACTCCGTCTCTATCCCCAACACCGACCAATGGTGCTCCCTCCTCAAGTACTCCGTCCTCAGTTGCTGGTGATACTCCTTCATCAAATGCTCAACCTTCGGGAGGTACGGAATATGTGGTTATATCTAAAGATGATCAGGTGGTAGGGTGCAAGAGAAAGCATAAATCTGATGTTTGGTTAGATTTTGATGAAGTTACAATAGGGGGCAAACAAAAAGCACAATGTCGTTGGTGTAAAAAATATCTTTTTGCTGATGGTAAATCTGGTACTACTCATTTGCGTGGCCATCTTAATATTTGTGCATCTCGTCAAGTTAGAAAAGGTCTGCAGCAAACACTTAAAGTTGGGCAAAAATGAGCATGGCTCTGTTGTAGTGGAGAAGTATGCTTTTGATCAGCAAATAGCTAGGAAAGAACTTTCATTGATGATATGTGTTCATGAGTACCCATTATCTATGGTTGATCATATTCGATTTAGGAGATTTTGTGCAGCACTACAACCTCTCTTTAAAGTAATGTCCAGAAATACCATGAAAAAGGATATATTGGATATGTATGAGTTGCAAAGGAAATCATTGGTGAATTATTTGCAGCAATGTGAATCTAGAATTGCAGTAACTACGGATGTGGACAGCAAATCATCAAAGGAAAGGATACATGTCTGTCACAGTACATTTCATTGATGGTGATTGGAAACTGAAAAGCTTTCTTTTGAGGTAGTAATTGAATAACTAAACTCATTTTCTTTTTGTTCATGTGATAAGTTTGTTTTCTTTTGAGGTAACAAGTGTGTTTTCTCTACAGGTTTATTTATGTGCCAGCTCCACATACAGGTGAAGTTATTAGTGATGTCCTTCATGAAGTACTACAAGATTGGCAGATCGATAAGAAAGTGTCCACAGTGACCCTTGACAATTGCACAACCAATGACAGCTTGATGGGTGCCATGCAAGTTAAGCTTCCCCTCACCTTTCTCATGCTACATGGTAGATTGTTACAAATGCGTTGTGCTGCACATATCATAAATTGAATTGTGAAAGATGGAATAGCTGTTATGGAGAAGGGTATTGAAAGGGTACGTGATAGTGTTGGTTTTTGGAGTGCCACACCAAAGAGACATGAACGTTTTGAACGGACAGCAGCTCAAATGAATATCAAATATGAGAAAAGAATAGCTTTAGATTGTAAGACAAGATGGAATTCAACTTATCTCATGCTTAGCACTGCATTAGAGTATGAAACTGTTTTTGATCGGCTTGCTAGCAAAGAAAAGCTTTGTGCTCCTTTTCAACCAAACAAAGATGATTGGGACTTTGCTAGGGAGCTTTGTGCTAGGTTAAAGATATTTTATAATGCAACTGAGTTATTGTTGGGCACTAATTATATCACAGCAAACCTTTTCTTCCCCAAAATTTATGGCATTTATTTGGCTATTGAGAAATGGAGAACTAGTTCTATTCCTAAGGTAGAAGAGATGTCAAACTTGATGAAAGAGAAATTTAAGAAGTATTGGAAAGATGTGCATGGTCTTATGGAAATAGCTACTGTTTTAGATCCAAGGTACAAACTGAAATTCATGGGGGCCTTTTATAGAACTATTTATGGTGAACAAAGCTCATATGCAGATAATGAAGTTTGTAGAGTCAAAAATTTATTGTATGAACTTGTGTTGGAATATCAAGGATCTATGGAAGGGATGGCTACAACTGATGGTGTAAGGACAGCCAATAATAAGAATATTGTCAACAACGAAGGAGATGATCTTGTCTTTGACATATTTGACAAGTTCTTGTCAGAGGAACCAGAACAATGCACCACTTATCTGCGTACTGAGTTGGATTTATATTTGGAGGAGCCAACATTGCCAAGAACTCAAGAGCTTGACATTATTCATTGGTGGCAATATGCAGGGGTTCAATATCCAACTTTGAGAAGAATTGCTCGGGATATTATGGCTATCCCTGTTATAACGGTAGCATCTGAGTCAGTCTTTAGTATTGGGGGAAGGATAATTAGTCCACACCGTAGTAGGCTTGCTATGAAAACTATTGAAGGTTTGATGTGCATGCAAGCTTGGGCTCGAGCTGATATGTTAGGCGAGCAGTCCGGTTTCATCAAAGAGTTATTGACTGGTCTAGATGATAGGGAGGAAGAAATGGTAAGAACTCACTCTTTTAGCATACACATATAAATTTATAGTAACCTTTTGTTGCCTATTATTGAGTGACATTGAATCAGATCTACTTTCACCCTTTTTATTGCAAGGATGGTTCTGATTCATGTATGATTGAGTGACATTGAATCTGATCGGTGGCTGTTGCCTTGGTTGTTGCTGGTTGCCTTCATGCCTTGTTGGTTCTGAATTCTGATGGAGTGCTAGACCATGTTTTGTAACTAAGACTTATGTTTGTTTAAGACTTATGTTTGTTTGTTCCTGTAATCCTGTTATTTCTGATTCATTACAACATTTATGTTATGGATTTATAATCAAGTGCTTGTTGGAACAGTCATTTATGTTATGGATTTATGTGGCTGTATGAATTTTGTTACCAAAATTTCTTTGATTTTTTGCTTCATCGCATATTTGATTGCAAAACCCGACCGGTACCCGCACCCGACCCGAAACCCAATGGGTTCGGGCGTGGGTGCAAAATTCCACCCATGGGTATGGGTGTGGGTTTAGTTTTTGACCCGATGTCATTCTCTCATGGGTCGGGTTTTGGCTCCACCCGACCCGAACCCGACCCATTGCCATCCCTAGTTGCAGCTCCAGCCAACATGACAGAGCATTGCGTCATGTACTTCGACGGTTCTTTCAAGCTCGGAGGTGGTGGTGCAGGAGTTCTCTTCATCTCACCAAAAGGCGAACAACTCAAGTATGTATTTCAGATAATATTTGAGGTCTCCAACAACGAAGCCGAGTTCGAGGCATTATTGCATGGGCTACGCCTGGCAGTCTTCTTTGGCATCAAAGCGAATGCTCGTCTACGACGACTCCTTACTTGTCGTTCAAGAAGTCTGGGACATCAACAAAGGCACTATGTGTAAACCCACTAACGCAGAACCATTCTGACTAAATTAGAGTCTTGAATTATTTGGCTACTAAAAGAATACACACTCATATATCATACTATGCCGCCCTTCATTATTCCCTGAGGAATATATCCCCTTCCTTTCTGTCACAGCTAGCATAGCAAGCTAGCAAAGTCCTTTCCTCTCTTGAAAATTAAAACAAGGAAAAACAAGACTGCGAGCCTACGTGATCTCCATGACCGGTAGAAACAACTGAGCTTGATTAGTCCGATGCCATCGCCCCATCACCTATAAATAGGCTTAGCATGCGGCATTTGCATCTCACCGCGCTGATCTGAGAACCTAAGAGAGCCAGGCATTAGATAGTGCTAGTATTATTAGCAACCCAACATCGGATTGCTATGGCCTCAGCAGCCCGCATGAGTGCGCCGGCGCTAATGGTGGCTTTGGCCGTGCTGGCCTTCGCCGCCGGCGGCAGCGCGCAGCTGCAGTACGGGTTCTACAAGGGCAAGTGCAACGCCAGCGACGTGGAGGCGGTGGTGCAGGGCATCGTCAAGGCCCGCTTCGCCCGCGAGGCACCCATCGTCGCCTACCTCCTCCGTCTGCAATTCCACGAGTGCGCCGTCAATGTACGGGAACGGGACCACCAGCTAAGCAATTAAGCTACTCCATGCACACGACGTGCGTGTATCGCCGACTGTTACGAAGGGGTCGTGGATTAACATGGCAAAGAGATTGTAATTGCAGGGGTGCGACGGCGGCCTCCTGATCGACGGCCCCGGCACGGAGAAGACGGCGCCGCCGAACCTGAGCGTCAAGGGCTACGACCTCATCGCGGCCATCAAGGCGGAGCTGGAGAAGAGGTGCCCCGGCGTGGTCTCGTGCTCCGACATCGAGATCCTCGCCACCAGGGACGCGGTGGCGCTCGCCGGCGGGCTGGCGTACGCGGTGCGCACCGGGCGGAGGGACCGCCGGCAGTCCCGGGCCTCCGACGTCAACCTCCCGGCGCCGGAGTACACGGCGGCGCAGGCCGTCGGGTACTACGCCAGGCTGGGGATGACCCCGTACGAGACGGTGGTGCTGCTGGGCGCGCACACGGTGGGCGCCACGCACTGCAGCGCGATCAAGAACAGCCGGCTGTACGGGTACGGCGGCAGGCCCGGCGCGACGGACCCCAGCATGGACCGGGCCACCGCGTCGGTGTACAAGAAGTGGGTGTGCCCGAACGTGACGTCGTCGGACGGGAACACCGTGTTCCTGGACGACCAGTGGAGTGCCCTGAAGGTGGACAACAACTACTACAAGAACCTGCAGCTCCGCCGCGGTGTCCTCTCCGTTGACCAGAACCTCTACAGCGACGGGTCCACACGTTGGATCGTCGACCAGCTCGCCAACAATGCTGGCCTCTTCCAGGCGCAGTTCGCCAAGGTTCTCGTAAAGCTCAGCGAGGTCAACGTGCTCACCGGCACGCAGGGGGAGATCCGCAAGGTCTGCAGCAAATTTAACTGACATCGGATCGTCCGGTTCTCCTTATCCATTGATTCGTTTATTTTAACATACCTCTTGGTTTGATGATCTGAAATGTTGTTGTCTTATTCCTTCTTTTGTTTGATTCAAGTTGCTTGATTTTGATATGATGTTCAATTAACTTCATTTGAATTCTAATTAAGGTTTTTGTAACAAGCAGTAATAAGTAATAACCTATGTTACATATCTGATGGATGAATGTATCGTCATGTGAATTTGATGAGATGTTGTCTTCTTATTATTATTCATTTTGGTTCGATCAAAGTTGGTTCATTTTGATCTGATGTTCAATCAATTTTATTTGAATTATACAGTTTTTGTAATATGTAATAACATACGTGATGGATGAATGTACCATGTGTATAATGATGCTCTGTAAGGAGAAAACAGAGGCTGCGAATGCATGGTTGCATGCCTGATCACTGAGCATGGTTGGGGCTAAGGTGTTCGTAGCAATTCGGACCGTTGCATCAGACGTCAGTCGTATGGGGCTTCTTCCGTTTTTAGACGAAAAGTGGCAGTTTTAACCAATTGGCTGTAGCATTAAAGGTAGCTAATTAATCACAGCGGGCAGCAGCTACACTATATACATTTGCCTTCTTCCATCTCTTCACCAAATTGCAAGTACTCCCTCCGTTCTAAAATATAGATTATTTTAGCTTTTTAAGATTCATAATATTTATTATGTATCTAAATATAGTATGTTTAAATGTATAGCAAAATCTATAAATCTAGAAAAATTAAAATAGCCTACATTTTGAAACGGAGGAAGTATGAGCTAGCAATAATCAATACTCCCTTTGTTCAAAATACAAATCGTTTGAGTTTATACTAAGTCAAAATTTTCTAACTTTGAGCAAAATTTATAGGAAAAATACACCAACATCTATGACATGAAATTAGTTTTGTTAAATATGTTTTCGTAATGTATTTATTTGGTATTATAGATGTTAAATTTGGTTGAAATTTGGTTTGGGGAAAGACATGCGTTTATCCAAACAAATGGTGCTCGATTATTGGTATAAACTCTAGCTTAGCAATGCGGAGGGCCAAGAAACGTCTACGAACGACCAAAAATATAACTTCGAACATGTCGAACACATTCCCTAGTAAAATAGGCACGACGTTGCTTTAAGAGTGTTCAGAAGCACAAGCACCAACTGCGCAATGATAGCATTCCAAATTCGGTTGACGCAGCGTATCTAAAATCTGAACAGTTTATGGGGACGTACTGTAAAAAAGCAGCAGCATAATATCATTACTGCTTATGGCGGCCAAAATTCACTGATAACTAACACTCATCAGGCTGTGGAATTCATGAACATTCAAATGGCATACAACAAAGTTGGGACAAGGTCAAGCCCCATTCACTTGGAGGCTTGGATCACTGGCGCCCAAGTCTGAAATTTCAGGATAAAATTCATTCAACAACAGCTAGCAAATCCGATTCTCGGCAGAAACAGTGCTTCTCATCGGTACCAAGGTCCACCTGCAGATATCCAACACAGTGAGGATGTCACATAACTTGAATCAGAACATGTAGGACTAAGAACAAGCCCACAAAATATTTTCAGTTAAGCAGAAATCAGTTAGTTTACCTCATAAGCATTGATATCTGAGAATAGAACCTACAAAATCGCAAACAGAACCAGGTTAGTGTGTTATGTGAGATAACATTTTACTTGGGTAAAAGTACATATAAGGAAAATGCCAACTGTAAAAACTGATACAGGAAACAATGTACTCTATCCGTAGCACTAAAGTAGGAGTGCAAAATAGACCAGGAGAGGAAAGCAAAATAAAGCAGAACTGATACAAACAATGTACTCTATCCGTAGCACTAAAGTAGGAGGGCAAAATAGACAAGGAGAGGAAAGCAAAATAAAGCATGTGTGTTTTCAAATTTTGCAGCGCATCATGCATATCTAAGGAGATTGCAGGTTAATTATATTGACAAAGTTAACCACTCTTCAATCTTGTCGAGCAATGAGAGCCTCAGTAGTGGCCTCTATAAAGGGTCGATGAAACATCTCTGCAGAGCAGTATACAACAGAAGATTGAATGTCTATGAGTTACAGGTCAAAGCATCAGAATAAGAACCTTCACTCAAAATTATTACTCATTCATTCACTCAACAAAATGATTATCCTTTCATTTACAGGATAACAGTACAGCTCATACGTTCAAGATTTTCATTGAGTTCCTTCATCATATAACAGAAAGATAATAGAAGACAAGAAACCAGAAAATATGGATCATGTAATAGAACGTTCTCTAGTATAAACACACTTCACATGCAAGGGAAAGATGCTTCTTGCCGGCAAAAGTGAGTGTCTGAGCATGCATCAATAGGCTATGTTACAAAATGCTGCTTACCTTCTTTCCAGCCTCAACTTCACTAACATCAGCACCGACCGATAGAATCTAACATGAGCAATACAATATTGTTAGAATGTAGCCTGCTGAAGTTAAGAATGACAGAAACTGATAGTGACTTGAGATCTCACCTCACCCATCAGATACCGCTCAAACTTAACAGCAGACTTTGGTAGCAATACACCTCCAGCAGATTTCTGCAAGTATAAAAAAGTTTAGTTGGAACAGTTAATTATATGAACGTATCAACTTATAATAACTTTCAGCAGAGACATGTATCCAGTAACATAGTTCCACAGGATTGAACCATCATTCTGCAATAGACAAGCAAACATGCAAAAGTTGCCTCAACTAACTTCTAAAATAAAGGGGGCCATCCTAGACAACACATAACATGTCAAAGTAACCATATTTAGTAATAGGAAATGCGAAATTCTGTTGGATTCACAGCAGCTGAACCATAAGTTTGCAGTATTGTAAAATCTCTATACAGTGCACAAAACAGAACACTGCAATTACAGTGAAAATGCATGCGTCTCAGCTTCACCGGACCAATAATACAGCTTAGCAGATGAACATGAGATTTCCCTGAGACACCAAGTGACGGGTGGTGCTTCCAAAGCCAAAGCTAACTTAAATTCACAGAAACGTAACAGTTGAAAAGTGGAGCAAATATACAGCTTCGTTATAACTACCAACAGCAAAATGGAAGTCCCTAAAGCCTAAATCAGTATACTAAGCTTTTTACAAGATCAAAAAAACTTAAGTACAACCATCGTATGGTTGCTAAAACATAAATCCATAATACACGGTTATCACTTGCAAACGAGAATCACCACACTTTAGGATTCTTCAACCATCTACGTTTGAAGTAGGAGCAACGCACTGACAACTACCACAGTACCACGCAAGCAATCTAAAATAATAAAAATTAGCATTGGAAAATTTCACAGCTAGTTGAAGTAGAGGGCAGACCTCAGGGATCTGCTGGAGACGGACGAGCACCCGGTCGGACTGCGGCGCCACCTGACGAACAAAACACAAGCACCACAGCGTCAGACCTCAGAACCCTACCCAAAACCCTTGATTCCTTGGAGATTCGAAACCAGAGCCGCAGAGCGCATCATCACGGCACCGAGCCCACCTACCCTGGCAGGGTCGTACTTGAGCGCGGCAACGCGCAGCCCGGCCCGGCGGGTGGGGGCGGCGGCCAGCGGCCGGCGGCTGCTACTGCTGCCGGCGACGAGGAAGGGTGAGGAGAAGGCGAGGAGGGAGGGCGCCATTAGAGAGCCGAGGCTAGGGGAGGGGGAGCGGGAGCTTCTAGAAGGAGGACGAGGGGTTTGGTTCGTTCCGGCCTTCGGCAATCGCCGGGGGGGTGGTGCGTCCCGTCCCTTATCTGCTTGCCTTGCTCGCGAGGACGGAATGGATGGCTTTCTTCTCGATGCTTCCGTGGTGTCTTATTGGACCCTTGCTGGGCTGAGATTTTAGTTAGAGAGTTAGGGTTTCCATTTAATTCGGCCCGTTACACAAGTTACTACCGGGGGATGATCGATGCAGCAAAACTCTCCTCTGTTTTTTACAGAGCATATTCTAAATTTCTAATGATACAAGCTTGCTTGCACAACATTCCTCGTTGACAGTGATGCTTGACCAGGTCAATTATAAAAACTATGCTTTGCCTGATTAGATGAGATATAAAAAACTATAATCCACTAAATAGTGGGTCATTTTATGGGCTTCCAGTAATGTTGTCAACCACCAGATAGTTTTCCGGTAGTCATCTTCAATCTTCCCCTTCCCCATGGCGATGAGCCGACGAGCTTTGCTATATAGAACGTGCCATCGGTAAATCCTTCACAAGCACAGCATTTTCCTTAGAAACAGTATCTCCGGCTCGGCCCATGCAGTCCAGGGCCAAGCGTAGGGCCCCCAGACGTTTTTAATTTACAGGCCCGCACCGACCCAGGCAGGATCAACAGCCCTAGCCCATAGAACATGGCCAGTGTTCTAGTGCAGGCGATAGGCCCATTGAACGATCATTCATTGGCGCAGGACCATAAAGCCCATCTGATCGACGAGACGGCAACAGCTCCCCCGAGCTTACCAACTACTAACTCCAACGTGCCATCCCCCCTCCCCACGCTGGACGCCTGGACGAACGGTCCGAGCCGTCGCCTTGTGTAGCTAAGCTGTGCTTGCGTGGTGTCCAATAACAGACTAGCACGTAAATGTAACTACGTGCAAAAATAACCATTTACGGTTTACCTTGATCGATCAGGAGCATTCGACGAGGAGCTGAACTACTTGTGTTTGGAAGTTGGCCTGGAACGATGCGATCGATCTCGATCCAGCCACGCTTGGCGCAAGTGTGTGTCTGAACGATAATAACAAGTTTTTTAAGGTTAACGGGGAGAGCATCCCCACCTGATTTATTTCATTATGGCTCCTAACGGTCCGCATGATAACCAAAATTTTACATCATTTGCCTAGCATAAGGCGATTTTGTGAGATGACCATATGACAATATGTCCTAACTTAAGGAACAAACGTGGCATAACCATTGATAACAATTACATCTCATGACATCAGGCATCGAGTTTGGAGGCAGCGAGCTTGCAACAAACTTGATGTGCGGAGGTGGGCACCTCCCTGCACACCGGGCGCAATGCTTTCACTACATCAGTCGTCGCTTCAAAGCACCGGCCAAGTGTGGAAGGGATAGAACCGCAGAGACAACGCCTCCAAGAAGGTGAATGATGCCAAGGACCTCGTCGTCATTGAGACCAGCTAGATTCCGGCAAAGCTTTCGCCAACGACTCCACCAACCATATACCTCGTTGCTTGAGCCCTTAGCGGCTCGTGCGATGTGGCGAGGCACATCACCATTGACCATTGACGCGCCAAGGTCGCACCTCGCTATTTGAATCCTTGGTGATTCGCACGAGCAGCAAGGCACGACATCTTGGGTTGTAGCCATGGCACCGCCCTGGGTAGACAACAGAGCGCCATGGCTGAGCAGGGTCGCCCTCATGCTGCCCAGGGCTCACAAAGACCAACACCGTTGTTCTGTCACCTCACGGAAGCCTCTTCAGAGGGGCATCAACACGCCAGCTGCACGCGATAGCCACACAGCTGCGTCGGCCACCCCCTCCGGACATGCAGCACATGGGGCCGGACCTTGGCTCCACTGCTCGCGTTACACCGCCGCATGTCAAGGCCGTCGTCGACCACCACCGCCACTAGCAACCCCTCCGTTGTTGCGGATCCAACGCCCACCAGAGCGCCCGCTCACCAATCATGATGTCGTGTTTGCCACGAGCCGCGGCCGCAACCGTAGTAGACGTGGCTGCCGGTCACCATGGGCACCCACCCACGTGCCACGACAACGCCCCCGAGTGGGGGTTGCCGCTGCCGCCGCAACACGTAGATCCAGACCTAGGGGTGTTGGATCCGGCCGCCGGCCACCCACCCGCACGCCGCAACGGACGCTCCCGCGTGGGGGAAGTTGCCGCCGCTCCACGTAGATCCGGCATTGGGGGTGCCAGATCCGGCCTCGGGAAGCATAGACATAAGGCCCACCCCCGTCCTCGGAGGTGCCAAGTCCGGCCGCTACGAACCGCCACCTAATGCTGCAGAACTCTAAGGGGGCTCGCAGAGCTCGAGAAAGAGGAAAAAGAGGCCTCGCTGCTGTCCTAAAAGGAATCGGTGCTCAGAGCCTAAGAGGGGGAGGGGTTAATTAGGCAATTCTAAAATCTTAACTTATGGACTCAAACTAGTTAGCATAAAATATAAGCTAAAATATATTATCTAGACGTGCAACTAGGGTTCAACTAGTGTGAAAATCTCATCCCAAAGAGTTTTGCAACCTATAGCCAATCTTAGCAGGATACTACACTAAGAATGTAAAGGCATACAAGATTGCCATAAGAAATACGGAAGCTTAAAGAAGAGGATGAGGGAAAGCAAACTCTTGACGTGCGGATTTATCCTGTGGTATCGGTAGGCACAAAGCTATCCCTAATCCATGTTGTTGAAGCACTTACTAAGAGTATTGTTTTCCGGTCATCAAGTCTCTTCTGAGACTCTTCTTGACTTGCCACAAAGGGCCACGCTAAGTCTCTGGTCAACTCGATACCGTCTCCACTAAGGAGCTTCTCCATGAAGGAAGTGGTCTCCACGTTCCTTGCACAAAGTTATCATCGCCGCTCCACACCAAGCCGGAGGGTCGATGACTTGCTGGCGAGCCAACCAGAACTCCAAGAGGTCGGCACACCGAGATACAAGCTTTGGTTCACACAAGAACCAGCACACAGTATAACTACACCTTGCACTCTCACTCTAACTAGAGCTAGTCTAGCACTCTCACTTACAAAGCTTATGTTAAACCTAAGGATGTGATTTATATGCTCTTCGATAGCTTGGAGAACTTCTTCTGAGTGTAAGAGGCTTCTAACGAACTCCAGCAACCCAAATAATCCGGGGTGAGGCCTTATATAGGTTAGAGGGCAGCTCATAGAAGTTGCTTGCTCTTACGCAGAAAAGTATAAAGCGTTGGTTAAACTGGTTGCCACTGTCTGTTTAACCGGTCACACTGACCCTGCCTATTGGCCGTTGAACTCCAACTGCCATTCTCAGCTGACGTCATTGCACCGACACACCGTTGGTTCAACCGGTGCTGAAGACTTTGCTTGGAAATTCTTCTGGAACCAAAACATGCGTACTGAGTAATCACAGCACACTTGCACCGACGTCTTCTTTTGCACCGCCGGTTTAACCGATGCCTCTGTTATTTCTTCACTTGATTGCCATGTCATCTCCTCATTGCACCGACGTCTCCATTCTTATAGCGTCGGTTTAACCGGTGCTACTGTAATTTCTTCGCTTGATCGCCATATCAACTCACCAAAGCACCAACCCGCTATAAGTTAACCGACGCATGTAATCATGCTGAACCTTATCCAAATCATCTCGGCTATTATTTGGACACCCCTAAAATATTATCTCTGCATTTTCACTCCAACTTGAACATTTTAACAGCGATTTGGACCATATTGTATATGGATTGGACTTCATTCATAGGACCTAAAAATCCTACAAACTTAAAAATCCTATAAGCTCACAAACTCGTTAGTTTCATTGACTATATTATCATACAATCACTAAAATTACAATCATAATTTAAAAGAATCATATTCCTTACATGTTTCCCTACGGCCGAGCGGGCTTCTGCTGGCATGCTCGAGCGACGGCAAGTGGGAGGGACGGGGGAGGAGGGGGCTCGTGGCGGCGGCGGCGCTGGTGCCGCCCGAGTCGGCCGCTAGGAGCGACGCGGGGTCCTCCTCCCGAGAACTCATAATAACAAGTTAACAACGGTAAACCTGAAGCCTTTCCGCGGTAGATATATAGCCAATCGACCCGGCCGGCCGTATAGCTAGGCTGGTACGTACACGTACGTAGCTGCAGCAGGGCCGGGCGCTGCGAGCATTGACGCATGCAAATCCACGGTGTCTGCGTGCAGGGCCAGCAGAGATGGATCACGTACGTTGCTAGACACGGTCGCTGTACACACACATGCAGCCGGTAAAGAGCCCCAAATTTTAGCTAGATTGTCTATTATACAGTTTTGAGCTAAATGTCCGTTACCACCCCGCCGCCCACGTACCGGCCGGCCGGCCGGTCCTTCTAGCTTCCTGCCACGCATTGATGCGCCCGCTCCGCTGGCTCTACTCTACTGCGCGCGCTACAGCGCCTTCCCAGCATTGGGCTAGTGGGCTGGGACGGAGGACAAGAGACTGCTGCGTGCTAGCGTGGCCCGGCCCTACTCTCCGCTCGTTCCTATGCTGGCATGCTGCTAACATTCAATCCAGATCTGGTACGCGTACCGCGCCGCTGTATACGGTGTACGGCATCCGGCATCACAATTCTGCTGCACCGTAAGCTAAGTGCGTACCAACTACAGCACAGAGATCATACACTGGTGTCCCTGTCACCATCGAATTATTAGCACGTGCGTTTCGATCGAGTCCTAGCTAGCATACAGTCATCAGTTCCCTATTAATAATATAATCAAACGAAACCGTCACTAATTGTAATTAATCACCATATATATATAATAAATTAGCCGCGTTAGGTTCGCGAGCAGCCGTCGCGGCCGGGGATACATAGGTTGCGTACGTGCCAAACATACCACACCTGGGAGATTGTTTAACGGCGCCTCGTACCGGCGCTGCATACTCACTGACTCACTGCAGGCGTCACAGGATATAGATCGACGTCGACGACGACTAGTGGACTCGTGGTCTTTGGTCTACCCGCGCACGCAACGCGACGGAAGGCACGACGAAGATCACCACGCACACCAGTTTATCATTTTTTTTTTCAAAGAAAGATAGCTAACGGATACCAAACCGGCCGGGTGCATCGATCAATGGCGATGATGGCACGTCGCGGCAAAGTTGGCTCTCTCCAGGATCTTACTTGATTGCCAAGGTTAGTTTGGCCTAGTGCTGAACTGCTGAAAGGGATGTAACGATTTTCTTTCGTTTTTTGGCGATTGCATGGATCGATCTCCTGATCACCGGGTCAACGGGGCCGATTTAACAACGGGCTAGCAGAGGGAAACAAGGTGACACGTACACGCCTCCAGATATTTTTCATTTGCTTTTTTACAGCCATGTGTAAAATGGGGTTATTGCAGCCTGTGGGGGCATGTTTTCTTTGTATGGGGCCATTGAATCGACTAGAAACTTGTTCAATCGAACTTATCTAGGTTTCAAAGGAAAAAAAAGTCAGATGGAATGTACTAAGACATGTTTAGTTGGCACCTAATTTGCCACACAGTCCTGGTAAGTGTGGCAAAACTAAATTTAGGTAAAGAAAAAAGACCACATGCCACGTTTGCTAGAAGGAAAAACAAAGTTAGTCATACTAAGTTATAGCAACATCCAAACTCTTTCCGATAAAATTGTGGTCGCCAAAGATTAGATGTGGCAAATTTTAGTTATCAAACCAAACAGGCCCTAAGATAGTGACCAAGAATTACCTATTGGATACCAACTTGAGCTTGTATTGGTAATTTCAGCTGATTAATTTTTTTTCATGGAGAATGCATTTCTAATTTCAGCTGATTATTTTTTTTTCATGGAGAAGAATAGATCCATTGCTGCACCTAAGCTTTTGCTAAAGAAAGACAGGATCCAAGTGGCACGATACTGTAAAAGTGAGCACTATAGCCAGTGACTGTGTGTTCATCGGCTTTCAAGTTTCAACCACGGGGTCTGGCGACAGATGTCCCACTCCCACTCCCAACTGAGGTGATTTCTGATTTGCCCCGTTGAATTTTTGCTGCCCGACAAAAGAAGATAGGATCAGTACTCTTCCGTGTCCTGTGAGGTGCATGCGCTGCCGATGTTCCCCAGCACCAGGCATCTCGCGCGCATGCGAGTAGGGTAAAATTATACTAAAACTCTCACACCCACAGCAAAAATAAACCTCACAAGCTTGGCTCCTCCTTTTTCCTTTTACCACCACGAGCATCAGAGCTCTGGTCCACTCCACATGTAGGCATGTAGCGCCAGTACAGTTCAGCAACAGTGGGTCAGGCCATGAGAGGAGTAAAAGGGACCTGCTGTGTTGTGTGCAGCAGAGTTGCATTGGCACCCAGTAGTGTTTGTGATCGGTCACCGGTGGCCACAGTTCCTCATCCATGTCAAGTATTTTTGACTCGACTGAATCACTGAGCAGCAGCATTGGCCACGCAAAATGGCTCATCATAAGGCCGGGGGAGACTGTATATATGGATCACGCGACGAAAGGAAAGTAAATAAAGAAAAGAAAAGGGAAAGGAAAAGGTGAGAAAGGAGGAAATTGCAGCTGCAGAGTCCAGAAGCAGCCCTTTGCTTTTTTTGGTCTTGTCTCTTGCCCGCCCGCCCGCCCGCCGCCCCCCACCCACACACACACACACACCGGCGGGGCATTGAGGAAGCAAGTCAAGGCATCAGTCACTCGGTCAGTGCCAGTGCTCCTAGGCTCCTAGCCAAGCTGGCAAGCTAGGCCTCGTTTAGATCGCAAGTTTGTATAACATTTGGAACTTTTTGCTACTGTAGCGTTTTCGTTTGTATTTGACAAATTTTATCTAATCATGGTCTAACTAGGCTTAAAAGATTCGTCTCGTGATGTACAATTAAACTGTGCAATTAGTTATTTTTTTACCTACATTTACTGCTCCATGCATGTATCCCAAAATTGATGTGATGGAGAGAGAGTGTAAAAATTATAACATTTGCAATGCATCTAAACGGGGCCCTAGCTCGCTGGGTAGCTAGCAATTTAGTACGGTTCCTGCGCGTTCCCTGTCTCTCCCTTCCCGCTGTTCACTGCTGGCACTAGAACAAGCAAGAAAAAGCTACTAAGATAAGCAGCAAGCGTGGACTGCAACAGCTCACACTAAACTTTAGGCCTCTGTGGATTCGGCACGGCTAAACTTTATAACTATCACATCGAATATTTAGCTGCTAATTACGAGTATCTATTATATTAATAAGAGAGTGTTAAAAAAAAGCGGCCACGTTCATTGAGAGCGTCTAGAAATTCCCATATTAATCTAAAAAAAGAAGAATTTGCACCATTGGATTTATAAAGATCTAACGATCTAGATTAACTCAAGAATCCATATCGAATTTAAATAGCTATTTTCGGATTTAAAAAATTAGGACATAACTAAGAATCCATGCTGAATACGTTAGTAGATAGCTAAATTTGGAATTAAAAAAATAATAAAATTAGAACTTAACCAAAGAGTCCATGTCGAATACAATTAGTAAATAGCTAAATTCAGAATTTCAAAAATAAAAAAATTAGCATTAGCATTGATAAAAAATTTACTATTAGCAAAATAGCTAAATTTAAAATTAAAAATATAAGAAAATTTGCGGTTCATGAAGGAGTTCATATCGAATATAACTAATAGATAAATAAATGCAATAATTAAAATATAAAAAATTCAGTAGTTAATTTTTTGTAGTGATTAAGAAGCACTAAATAAATAGTATAGGTCATTAGTACATGACTAAAGAGTCCATACCGAATATGATTAGTAAATAGCTAAATTTGGAATTAGAAAAATAAAAAAGTAGGACTTAACCAGAGAGTCCATGTCAAATACAATTACTAAATAGCTAAATTTAGAATTATAAAAATAAGAAAATTAGCGTTAGCATTGATAAAAAATTACTATTAGCAAAATATCTAAATTCAAAATTAAAAATATAAGAAAATTAGAAGCTGATCAAAGAGTCCATATTAAATATAACTAACAAGTAAATAAATGCAAGAATTAAAATTTCGAAAAATATTAGTAGTTGATTTGTACAGTGATTAAGAAATAAGAAGCATAATGTAGGTCAAATGCAAATAATAAAATCCCAAATTTGAGTTATAAACGGGGCTACAAGTTTACAACATTACATGTCAAATATAATTAATTAATAGCAAAATTTAGAATTACAATTAATAAAATTAGTAGTTAATTTGTATATGAATTTTGAAAGTGTTAAAAGAAGCCATTACGTTTGCCGAGAGGGTTTAAAAATTACCACATTAATTAAAAAAGAGAAAATTGATGAGTTAGCCACAAAGAACCTTAGTCGAATAGTAGCATACTCTGCATAATTAGAAGATAAAAAAGTGGCTAAAAAGTGATTTTGATCTGTAAAATGATGAGCAGACGAGAGCCTTTAAACATGGGAAACTCAAAGGTAACTAGCCCAACCAAATTAGAGGCATAGCAATGATTACACTATGGTGTAGCTATATCGTAGCTACGATATAATCTTAGCTCAGTCACTAAGTTGATGATTACTCTAATATGGTTGATGATTACTCTAACATGGATTACTAAAGCATGGTGATCACAACTAGCGACAACGAGAAGAACCAAGATAGTGATGTTTTGCTATGTAGCACTATCAATTGTTGATGGTCAAGAGCTAAAAAATTTAGAAGAGAAGGAACGGTTGATGATACAACCACTGTGGAGTGATAATGCGAGATATAGAACAAAGCAACTTGAAAATTGATGTTTGACATGCCCGCCCGTCTATAGCAAGTCATGGATAGTGTTCAAAAGTAATGGCATGCACTATCAGTGATGCATCTTCGATTACCATAGTATAGCGGGTAAAGATTCTCGGGAGTATAATGGAGATAGCTATACCTAAGATAATATAAGAGCATGCATTACCGGGCTATATCAAGGGGTGATTGGAGGAAAATGAAAAGAAAATATATTATACTTCTGGTGGTTCTTCTACAAATCTAAGGATAATTTATTTATAATGCACGGTAACTAGAACACTCAAAAAAATTGTACATTGCAAATATTTTTGAAAAAGTAATATTGATGTCAATGTAAAATATATAAATATTTAGTTATTTTTAGTAAATACCCAAAATATCATTTTTCTTCTAAATTATTATCCAGAAATATAGCACAAAATATAGCAAGAAAAGTAAAGATTGCACCTATGTCTGGACCACGACAAAATACTTACAAAGATACAATTAAACAAAATTATTTGCATTCAACTTTTTTAAAGTAAAAAGAAATCTAAAAGTTTGGGGAAAAAACTAGGTACATGCGCTATTTGCACGGGGCGTCTTGCTAGTTAAATGTAGACTAATGATAAAACTAATTGCATAACCTCTAAGGGCCTGTTCGTTTCCTACCCTCTAAACTTTAGACCCATCACATCAAAGAGAATCTTGCTATTTAGAAGTATTAAATAAAACTTTTTGCACAGCTGGGTGCTAATTCGCGAGACAAATTTAATGAGCCTAATTAACCCATAATTTGCCACAGTGATGCTACAGTAATCATCCGCTAATCATGGACTAATATACCTCATTAGATTCATCTCGCGAATTAGCACTGGGGTTCTGCAATTAGTTTTGTAATTAGACTTTATTTAATACTTCTAAATGACAAGTTTCTCTTTGATGTGACCTCTCTAAACTTTAGGCCCTAGGAAACGAACACACCCTAAGCTAATTCATAAGATGAATCTATGAAGTCTAATTAATTTATAATTAGTCCTAAGCTTCTATAATTAGTTTTACAATTAGCTTATGTTTAGTTCTTCTAATTGACATCGAAACAAGGCTAAACTTTAACCCTTAAAATCCAAACACCCTTGCATTATCATATCCCGTCTGTGCTGTAAGAAAAGCTAGGAGAGGCAAATAAAGAAACAGGGAGGCCAGGCCAGGGCACCAGGCAGAAGTGTGTGTGTACGACTGTACATGCATGGGGATGGGGAGCCCTGGCTGCTGAAGCATGCAGCTCATCAGATCAGAGCTTCAGAGCAAGGACAAAGCCTTCCACCACCAAAAGCAGCACGAGCTCTCTGCCCCCTTGCGCGCCCGGCTCCTCGCTCCTCACTCCTCGCGGTCTCAGCAACAATGCAAGGACGAGAGAGACAAGCGGGCAGGTCAAGCCAGAGGGTACAGTCAAAGCGACGCCTTTTTTAGTCAGATTCCGAGCGATCTCCGCCCGTTCGATTGCGTCTGCTAAATGCTAATGCTAACTGGGATAGCGAAGCGCCCGGAGCCAACGAGCAAGTGTGCTGCCGTGCGATGGTAATGTTATTAGCAGCAGCTACTGGCCGGCGAGGAAGGCGCCAGTACGATGCAGTGCAACGGGACAGTGGTGTCCTTTTCCCAGTGGGGGTGAGGAGCAGATGGCAATGGGGGGACTAGGAGGGGGAAGTTCTTGTAGGCTTGTGCGTAATCTCATGGACCACCAATCTCTCCGTCCATACCCTAACCTCCTCTCCCAACTCCCATGTGCGTTGCGTTGCGTTCCACTGGAACCAAATCCCCTGCCCTATCCGTGCTGCCTCATGTAGTCATGTACAGTGCCCTAGTAACATTTGCACTCTTTTCTTTTCTTTTGTCTTTTTAAGAAAAGAGAGAGTAAAATATGAACTCTCTTCCTCATGAGGAGGACAGAATGACATTGTACAGTGCCAAAATTTTGCTTCAACTTTGCAAGATGTGCACCACCATAGCACCCCATCTCATGAGATGAGAGGAATGCCCCACTTCACCAACCCACCTTGCTAATTTATTTGCTATATATACAAAGGCCAATCCGCACTACATACGTACACAATGAGTTCCACAAAATCTAATCAAAATGCAGCAAAAAGTCCCTGAATTCTCCAAGCTGGAAAGTTTAAAAATGTTCTTTCGATTGGTCGAGAGTCCTGCGCTGTGCTGTGTCCCCAAATGCATTCCTCCTCATTCTTCCCGCCGACATTCTCCAATTCGGAAGCAGTTTTGAAACCCGCAAACGGCACCTCCGCCCTCGAAATCCACCCACCCGCCCCCAAAAAATAAAACAGAAAATAAAATAAAAACCCGCGCTCGCATGCCGAAAAGAAGAGCCAGGCACCCCGATTCGTTTCGATTCGTTTCACGAAGACGACGAGGAGGGCCTTTCGGGAACCGCGCACGCCGGCGCCGCCGGCCGCGGCCGCCACCGCATGGGCGAAGCTACCTTCGACCGCCTCGTGTGGATTGGATGCTTGCCGCGTGCCAGCTAGTATGCACCCGTGAGCCACCGCACGAACCCGTAGAACGACGCGCTGCCGTTGCCGTCCTCCGCCTCCCGCCGCCGCGCCGTGGGGGCCGCGCCGCCGTCCATGTCCCACCACCACTCCGCCGTGGCCGCCGCCGTCACTGTCCCGGCGTCGTACCGGCTGCTCCAGCGCCCGCTGCTCCACCTGCTGCTCCAACGGTTGCTCCACCTGCTGCTCCACCGCTCCGCCGTCGACCTGAACGACGCCGTCGGGGTCAGGCCCACGGTCGATGACGATGGCTGCCCGCGCTCCACCGCGGCGAGCTGCTGCTGCTGTTGCTGAGGCGGCTGCTGGGTCGGCGGGTCGCTGGACCCGGTGGCGGCGCGCGGGCTCGGCTTGAGCACGACCTGGAGCTCCTCCTCGACGAGGTACTCCGATGACGCCGAGTTGGGGAGGCCGCTGGGGAGCGGGTACGCGCGGACGGCGGCGGCAGCGGCGTCGGGGTTGGAGCGTCGGCTGCTCACGCTTCCGAGCTCCACGCGGAGGAGGTCGGTGAGCGGCGGGTGGGGCAGCGCGATGGAGGCGCGGCACAGCGGGCAGGACGGGTTGCCGCGCAGCCACGGGTCCACGCACCGGGAGTGGAACGCGTGCCGGCAGGCGGGCAGGAGGCGGAGCTCGTCGTCGTCGCGGAACGCGCTCTGGCACACGGCGCAGTCGCGCGACGACTTGGGCACGGACGCCAGCGACGAGGACAGCGTGAACAGCGGCAGGCGCGCGATGAGCCGCTCCGCCTCCGCCTCCGCTGCCGCCGCCGCCTTCCCTCCTCCTCCGTGCCCATCGGCGGGCGCCACGGACGCCGCCGCCGCGGGGCGCACCACGAGCGGGAGCGGCGGCCCCTGCCGGGACGAAGCGGAGGACGAGCCCGCAGGCCCCACGTGGCGGCACAGGTGGCGGATGAAGTAGTGGATGCACAGCGACGCGAGCAGCATCACCACCACGATGACCGCGATGATGAGGATGCTCGGCGAGATGCCCGCCACGCCACCGCTCCCGCTCCCGCCCCCTCCCGCGCTACTCCCCCGCGCGTCCCCCCTTCCGCCCCCGCCACCGTCGTCCGCCAGCCGCGGCACCACCGGCACTCTCCGCTCCGGCAGCGCCTGGGGCGGCGGCGGCGGCGGGACGACGGTAGTAGCCATCAACGTGTGCTTCTCCCACCCGCGCTCTCTCCTCCCGCTGGTGTGGACGTGTGGTGGCGCGGGTGGAGGGGGACGGCGTCGTGCTGTTGCGACTTGTCTCTGGCTTATAAGTGTGGTTTTGTCCGGTGGCGGCGCTGCCGGTGGCGGCTTGCCATTTATACTTGCGCCGGCAAATTCGTCCAGGGAGGGAGGTGGATAGCCGATAGATAGCTTGGCTTGCTTTAGGAGAGGGGATGGGAGTGGACCAGGTGTTGACGTTGGATTCTTGTGCGATTAATCTTTTTTTAAGAACAAATGGCACATATTTTAGTAGAGGTAGCGTTAGATTTTCACAATTGGGATTTCTGGGGCCCAAAGATTTGGCTCGCCGTTGAAATGTGCCGCTTGCTTTTTCTCTTTTGATTTTAATGAAATATAGGAGAATAAAGGAGCGACGGATGGCTATTTTCAATCTTTAGAGGAAAATGAGAGCTCCCAGCTTGTCGTGCAACGCAAACACCAATGGCTATAGGCAATTGGAGACGAAATGGTTTGGTTTCGGCTTGAAGTTACTGGAGGGAAATTCATCGAGAATTATAGTTTTCTAGAAAAAAGATGTACCTCATGACTAAGCGCACCTGCTCCTCCTTTGACATCAACAGCATATATTGCGTACATCATTATGAGATGTATTTAACATGACATATGCTGCGCACATGATTTGTCATGGGTTATCCTAGGTTTGAAGTTTGCTAAGAAGAAAGATGATAGCATGCTTTGTTGAATATGCTCAAAAAACTGCACCCAATCTCCACTCCAGAAAAACCAATTGGAAGACCAATTTTTGGTGCCACCTTAACATCCCCCGTCATGGTTATGACACGGCGATATGCAGACATCCGATCCTTTGTTACGTCGCCCGATCGGTAGTCCGCAAAAATTGCCAAACCCCCGACGTAGCGCCCCTCTTCTATGCCCATCGTCATTCTGCCGCGCGCAAGGATCAGCCGTCCAATCGACACCGGCGGTAGCCCGCTACAAACGGATTCCACCCGCACTCGCATTCTCTGGCCACATTCTGCGCACATTCATGCTGCCTCACAACCCTAAACATCGAGCCTAAGCACCGCCGGCGGCAAACTCCCGTTGACACCACCGACCCCTTGACTTAGCAGAAGTCTACAAAGGGAAGCAAGGTGAGATCACCATACCCTAAGCATCTGACATCGAACACCAACATTGCCGTTCGATTTTGACTGGCCATGGTGAAAATTGGATTTTTGCAGCGCCCGTGCACCTCCACCTCCGCTTCATCGCCGTCCCGCCACATCGCCGCTCCCCTTCGGCGACCAGCCGCCGCTGGACCTCCACGTAGTGGTGAGTACCGCCTCCGGCCCCCTATGTCTCTCCCTCGCCTCCCCGCGCCATCGATTGCTCGCCGGAGCAACGCCAAGCCGCCTCGCCGTGGGACGCTGCCTTCCTAGCCTTGCACGCCCTCACAGACCCCACAATCGCAACCCCCGTCGCCCCCTCGAGCCGAACTGAGCCCGGGTAATGTTTCTATAAGTTACTACTATCAGTACGGCCGTTTTAGTTTGCACTAACGGGATGAAACACTAATATGCTGTTTTGGAACCCTCATCAGGACCCATCCGTGCTAATGATGAGGAATCAGAATGGCTACACAGGAGTGACTGCTTCATCAGAGCGGGTTGCGGGCAAGGTACACATATCACCGGTCATTGTTAATCACAATGCGCTGCAATTTCAAATAGCGTGCGATACAATTTTATTCATTAGTAATGTATTGTGGCTTCATTAAATGGCATGTTGGAGAACTTACGTAACTTTTGGTTTTAGGGGATATCAATATGACCGTAGAAGGGTACATCTCTTTTTGTTTTTTGATATGCTCATGTTTCCGTGCATTCTATGACCTTATTTTAGTGTCTATACGTATAGGTCTGTATAGTTTTTTTTAATTTGTTTTAAACGTCTAAATATGAATAGGGGCACCGGACACGGTTGTGTCGCACAAGCAACTGATCGAAAGGAACGTAGGAGGGAAATGGCCATAACATAGGTTGTTTAGATAACTTACCGGAAAAATTATCATCATTGGTTAACAAATTTATTAACCATTGTGCAGCAATTATCATTTTAATGTCTATAAAAATTATCATTTTATATCCATTGTGCAGCAAGATATGAAAGGATTCAAGTTGAAACTTGTTGCTATTTTGATATCTTCTTTTCTCAACATTCGGAGAGGATGTCCATTATTTCCGCGCAATGACGATGGATCTGGAAGTCCAAACGATGTAGTGGATCCTAAACAACGGACCACAACTCCAAGCAATGGAAAGCGTGATAGAGAGGGTAACTGTATAGTGGGGCAGCAGGGGACACCTAACATCATAATAACGCAGTAAAACTCTACACGAAGTCATCGTGACCAATCCAAAGATGAGTGTTTAGACTCTATTTCAAAGCAGAACATGAATCTGTGCAGAGAAGATATGATAGGGATATTGTGCGACTACATTGCATCGATTGACGAGGCCGTTGTCTTGGAGTAAGCTTCTCACTTCCTATCATTCTTTGAGCACTGGTGTAAAGTATACTATATACTACTGAATCAAAATTATGCCTATCAGTCTAGATTATTATGATTAATTTGGCATATTTCCTTCTCATTTGTTTTAACAGGAAGCGTTGGTGCGCAGCCTTGAACCTAACAATCTTGCATTAACTGTCAGAGATCTGCAAAAGATATTATTTATAAATCAAGGCATATCCGCGGAATATTGTGAGTACCAAAGGTTGAAATATTATAATGTTGCAATCTCAAAGCATTTCATGGATCTACGTTTCATTGTAAGTGGGTAGTTATATATATTTTTCATGACATAGTATATCACTAATCTTATTCTTCGAAAAAAATAAATTATCCATATGGACTACTGATCATACCAATTAATTTTCCTATATTGCAGAAGATGTGTGATTTAACAAGACATCCAAAATTTCACGAAAGCTATAGTAATAAAGAGCTAGGTGCAGCAATTGGGGGATGGTCAATTCTAAACTATGACCACTTACGTTGCAAATACGTAAGTCTACCAATTTAATTTTAAATATTATTATTATTATTGTCTATCTTACTACATATTATTTCTTGTAGTTCCTCCTGCCATGGTTCATCGGGAAAAACTTCATGCTGTATGTCTTGGATCATGTGGATAAAAAATTTATCGTGATTGATCTGTCACGTGTTCCGAAGTGGTGTGAAGATGTTTCATACAGAAAATATGGAGAGACTAGTACACATTTCTACAAGAAGTATACAACTGCAATGAACGTGAATAGTCCCAGGTGGGACCAGAATATCTACAAGTGGTTGTTCACGCATGAAAAGAGAATTGTTGAAGATGAGGAGAAATGGTAACTTATTTTAGATTACTAATTATTAATAGCTTTTATTTACACTATACAACAATACGATTGATAGGAAAGCTACCGCAGATATTCTACGGGCTATCTGGTTCTGCAGTACATGTCTTGGTGGAAAAGTACCCGGAGCATGGAGATTTGTATGATGAGTATACTGCTTTATGAAAAATATTTCTTGTCATCTTCAATAATTGTTGCTATCGAACGCATATGAGATGTTTACTTATGTGTCCGAATTGTTCACAGGATCGCATTACTATGCGGTAGAACTTCATCATCGATGTGTTTTCATAAGGAATGAATCGACAACTGCTTCCTGCTAAAGTAAGAATTATCTTAGCCGTATCAATGGATGACATATAAAATAGAATTTTCTGTATATTTGTTTGTCAGTTGGCTTCGATGATAATGACATACCTACGGATTTGATTTATCTCAGATTTGTTTGGAACGATGTTATTTGTTGGTAGTTTTACAGAATATTCATATTTGGTGGTAGTTTTTTGGATTTTTATCCATGATTTGTACTCCTGTTGCAATGCACATGTTAAATCTCGGTGCACCATGATACATTTCTCCTCTATTTTAGAACAGGGATGGATAAAAAAAAGATGCTGAGCAGTCCTGAAAATGTTACTGTGAATCAATGGCTATCCTGGTAGGGCTACCAAGACAACTCAGTTTGCTCGCACACACTGCCCTCATTTCATCTTTGATCATTGATCTGTGAATATGTCTGAGCACTTCTATTTCATATTTGATCAATGATTTATTTATTGCGTGTAAAATTATATTTGGGCACTTATAGTTATCTCGACAGTTGATGTGTACATTCATGTAAAAATAAAGTTTTTCTTGTAGCAACCAATGGGTACGAACCTAGTCACTAACTAAACAAATTAAGCATAATTTCGTGAACGAGATAAATAATGGCTATGCAGCGGACCATCCTAACACCAGACCATCCCCCTACACACACACAATCCTCTTCCTATGTCGTCTTATTTCTTCTCTTAGCAGCTGAGCTTGTTCCTCATGTTGTCGTTATTAGCTTAGGGGTTTTCAGGGTCATTATCCCTTTAGAGTTGAGTAGGCTAGAAGGGTAGGCCCTTGGATGGTGGTTTGTGGCACTTATGGATAGAGCGAGCAATAAGACGGTAAAGTGGTTCTAATGAGTATGGGGATAGTGTAGACATAAGGATGAAGGTGGATAAGGAAGACAAGTGACGGTGTGTAAGGGCGAAGCTACGAAGGATGTTGTGGATGCATCCACACCAAAATACAAAATCAGCAGTTAGGACTAATTTTTTAAAAATTACTAGATATTTGCCAATAGATTTAGGAAGCAAACTATATTGAATTATTGATCTCATGATCATGCAAAAAGATTCTGCTTGACCTCCATCACCTCCATCTACGGAGGAGTCAAAAACTCCGGCAAACTTCATGAATTCTAGCGAAGTTTAGCGGTTGGGGACTTGGGGGGTTTTTATGGAGGAGAATGTTGGAGACAGAGGAGAATGTTGGATCGCTCATGAATGGAGGAGACGAAGGAGGTTGGCCAGTGGTCCTCTCTGCCAAGAATGAGGAACCGAGGCAGGGTGGTGGTGGTGGTGCATGGCGGGGCGATAGACGAGAGACGGCGTCATCACCCAACATGATGCGATGGAAGAGGAGCCTCAACTAAACTTGATGAGTATAGTCAGGTGGCAAAAAAAAAATATGACCAGATATCTAGTTAGACCTCTAATTTTTTCACCGTGTATATATTTTTCTCAAGGCTCAAGTAGATGCACCCACGACGAATGTGCACCCTTACGTTTGGCCCTACTAGTTTCGCCACCATCGGCGCAGGTGTACATACACGAGATCTTTTTATGCCTAAGCTACCTTTAACACCCCAGGGCTTGCATTCTTCAAATATTCCGAGGCGTGCCGTGCGTGCACTATCCTTTTGAAACACCCGCGAAGATACAAAAACGCGTGCTCGTTCGTACTGAACACACAGCAGGCCTGAATCCGGACATGCGTGTATTCCAAGAACCGACGTCACCGTTACATAGTTTTCAATGCGCGTATCCGCTGAAAATACAGTGTGCAGTGTGCCGCGCCGCGCGGCCAACCAGAGCCGGTCACGCCTTGTACGTGGTCTCCACCACGTCTCCGTCAGTGTACAGGTGGGTAGCGTCCGTGCGTGGGGAACCTAGGCAGGCAGGTCATGCCATCCAGTGGCGTGATGGAATACCAAACCAACCCGCGAGCTGCCTCGTTAGATTGCCTGCGCAGCGGTGCGGTTTCGCTCGTGTGTAGTTTTGGCTTGAATTTTGCGGCCTTCTACTTGCGGAGTTGCCCTTGAGGCCTTGACTCGGGCGACGTACGCGAGCGCGACTCGTGGCGGGCTGGCGCGGCTGGTGGTTGCGCGCGGGCGCGGGCCTCCTATAGATAGCGAGCGGCTGCCGTGCCGGGGGGCGCCATGGACCGGCGGCCGAGGACGGACGATCGAGCGGCTGGCTGGCGGCAGTCCGGAATGGAATAGGATCCGATTCTCCAACGCTGTCGCCCCTCTTGCCTTTACCCCGTGTTCTGTGGGCAAGCAATCGAATCGACTGACCTGGCCGGTCGTTTTTACTTGCTCAATTCCATTCCAGGCACGCACGCAAAATGCTGAGCAGCTGAGCATGCTAGTACGTCTCTACTTACTGCTACAGGCTCCATGCTTCAGTTTCACAAAATCTGGAATTGCTACAACTAGAACAGAGTATTAGTAGCTCATGAACCATGATCAGGAGCTCAATGACCGTGCCCTCTCCTCTCTCGGATGCCATGGCACGGCACAGACCTAGAGCGTGCGAGCAGGAATCATTGGTCTAGTCATTAGGCGCTTCGCCAGGAGCAAAAGAAGCTCGGTAAAAAAAGAAAGCTGCCGCTCTAGACCTGTATCTCCAACCCCGATGCGCTCTTCAGCGGGGTTCATGATGAGGCCCATGAGCATGGAGTCAGTCAGATGGACCATCGATGCGTATGGTATGGGTATGGCGCCGCGCGAAGAGGCACGCTGCGCACGCACTAGACTAGAGAGCCGTCTGCTCTAGCATTGCATTGCATTGCCTGGTGGAGCAGAGCAGAGCAGAGGACTAGTGATCCATGATCCTTCGGCCTCCCGGCCGCGGCCGGCCGGCGGCCAGTCCCTGTCCCTGCGCCCTCTTGACTCTGAGCGGCCGCTTCCTTGGCCGACGGAGACGGAGGGGCCGGGCTACAGTCACGTGCGTGCCTGCTGCCAGCCGAGATCGATCTCAGTTCTCGGACCATGCTGCCATGCCATGCACTGCCCTCTCGACAGTGGAGTGCGTGCGTGCCCCCACACCGCATTAGTCTCTCGGCCCGGCTCGGCGCCTGGTGTAACTGACACGCGGGCATGAGGCTGCTGATGCCGGCCGGCGCGGCGTGGCACGCATGATGCGTCAACAGTGGCAGCCCGGCCCAGCCCGGTGAGGAGGAGAGCGGCCGCAAGAGGAATCTAGCTCGATCGTCTGGCAGTGGCAGGGCATCATCATCCATCATGGATGCTGCGTGCATGCATATGGTGTGGACTCTGGTTGCCGTTTCAATTCCCTTTCCTGGCTTCCTTCCTGTGTTGCTGCTAGAGCACCCATTTGTTCACGTGCAAGTTTTTTTCCCTTTTTTTTGTTTCTGTAAAAACTGCGCCCTCTTCTGTAGCATTGTTGTGATGCTCCTACTAACAACACACGCTTCTACCTGAAAGCATGCCCTAACACCAACAAACTGGTGATTCGATTCGCGATAATGCCCGCGCATCATGAGGATTACGACGCGTATCTTTGATTAAGGTTGCTTGCGCTTTAAGGACCCCCGATGCCGTGAATGATAACCACTGCTATACATACATTTCTCGCAATGCGTAGTATAACAGTACTAATGCTGTTCCCTTTTCAAGGTGCTCCGATTCCCGCTGCTAATATCACTGTCAACGCTGCTTTATTATAGCTGGTGCGACGACAGACCGACACTGCTTTTGTCTTGAGCTACGGAGAACCCTAGAACGGCATCGTCACACACTGGAGCGAACCTGAACATAGATCATGGGGAATCCGATCCTCCGGTGTTGGTACTAAACTTCATGGAGCAAAAGATTCAGGAAAGTAGCTGAGGTAGCATCTGGATAACCTTCACCTTCGCTCTACTCGTGTAGAATTTTTTAATTATATGGTACAAATCAGACACTCACAATACACGCATACTCACCTTCTATGAATACACATACGCAAATTCTAGTTTTATGAGCATCTTCGAAGACTGAACTGGCAAATCCTCGAAATTGATGCAGTCACCACAGACGCCTCGCTGTCGACGAGAACGTTGACTACTGCTAAAAATGAAACGCTATTATACTTTAAAAAATTTACTTTTATAGGTAGTTGAATCAGAACCTAAAGTGCTATGGAGACTCGCTACGGCCCTTTCGCTGCTCGTGCAGAATTGACGGGATGCATCTGAAATAAATCCACGGATCTGACGCGGGAGGATCACCAGTGGATCAGTCGGCGGGAGTTGTTTTCCCAAGCTGATAACCGCTGACCTTTCGTCTGATCACTGGCTGCCTGGGGATCGGACAACGGGGGAGGGCCAGGGGAAGAAGCGAGATTCAGAGATGACGCGACGTGGACAGCTAAACGACCCTGCTCTTCGATCGGTGTTACGACGCGAGAGGCCGTCCTTTCCTGTCTGGTTCTTCATCTGAATCAGTTTACTGGTGACTAACTCGTCTTGTTTTCTTACGATCATCAATTCATCATGCCCCTTCGTGACACTGGTCTTTAGCTTTGATGGTGACGGTTTCAGCTTCAGATAGTGATGGTGCAAACATATTTGCGCGAGATACATATACAGACGTACAGGTTCTGGAAGAGAGGAGGAACAGAACAGCTCTAGTAATTCAGCAACTTTAGAAGCGAAGGCGCACCGACTTTCTGACGTACACCACTGTCCATGCAGATGAAGCACTCGACAGCAGAAGAATCTAGCGCCTGAAAATGCTCGCAAGATCTGGTGCCAACCACTTGGACAGCCATCCATGTAGTAGAGTAGAGAGATGCAATGCTAATCTAAAGAACACAGAAGTGAATTGGACACAGTTTCAGTAAACTCTGAATTAGAACAGAAATGACATGACACCACTGGGCCGGTACATTTTGTTTGCCCGGTTTTGGAGAACGCGATGGAAGCTGAAAAGGGCAAGGTCGATAGTCGGAATCGAATAAACCTTCACGTCAGGCATTTGTTTTGTGCACCACGCACCCCACAAAGCATAAGGTAGCATTGCTAGCTAGAAGCTAGCCTGTTAGAAGAGCTACCAGAAGCTAGTCCGATATTATTGCAGACGTACAGTATGGAATAGAGACACTGTTTCTGAAACGCTGACGGCTCTACCGGACCTGAACATCAAGAGAAGAGGGAATCGATCCTCCGTGCTACTACTGAATTCCTGGTGCTGCCGGCATGTACGATAAACTTGGGTACACACCTTCACTTCACTCTGTTCTTGCCGAATCGAATGTTGATATGCATCTGAAATTTATGATACTGAATTACTGATGCATAGTACAAAGGATCATCAGCTGATGAATCGGCCTAAACAAAATTTCCCGAGTTGACCTTTGCTTCGCCGACGGGATGGGGATCGGACGACACAAAAGGCCATAGCAGGGAGAAAAGAGGTTCAGAGATGACGCGACATGGACAGCTGGGCTCTGTTCCTGGATCGGTGGTTCGCCGTAAGAGGAGAGGACGTCCTTTCCTGTCTGATTCTTGGCCTGAATTAGTTCACCACTGACTAACCCGTCTTTCTTTAAGCCGATCATACGATGCCTTGCCTCTGGTCTCTGCTGCAGTCATTGTTGTTTCATGAAACAAAGGCGAAAAGAAGTTCATGTTAGCAATAAATAAACAGATCACGGACACTGAACATATTAACATGCTGGCATGGGATGCAGTGATACAGCCTATGTATGTATAGCAGCAGAAGCAGAAGCTAGCAAAACAGCCCATGTATGCAATGGGACTGACACCACGCCGCTCACCACTGGAGCACTGCATTCTGTTTAGCTGTTTCTGGAGCAAAGGATGGAACGGGAAAAGGACAAGATCGAGCGGGATCGAATAGACCTTCACGTCAAACGTCTTTGCACTGACCGGCCATAGGCAAAGCTTTATCTGCTCTGGTGGCTCGTACGGCAGCGTTACTGCAGATTCGCGGCTGCCGAGCAGGTGGCTGGACAAAAGAAGAAGAGACGTACTGTTGATCGGATGACCCCAACGAACTCTCTCATCAGCAGGCAGCAGCCGCAGCAGCAGGAGACGACCGGCGTCACGCAGCTGCGTGCTTCGCTTCTTCGGCACACACCACCGTGCGGCCAGCCAATAAACAAGCGCGGGACGATATGAATATGGTCATCATCCAGTGTGCTGAAAGATGAGACGACGTGTCCCTGACCTGTGCTTGTTTTTCCCTTCCCTTTTCGTCTTTATATATACGACGATGCCGAGGAGCCGCCGCGAGTGGCCGGCCGGCCTGCCGGCCGGCCGTCTTTAGAGGCCTGGGCTGGCTTTGCCGATGCGTCGATTCCCTGATGCTTCCACCTTTGTTGCTTTTGATCGATCGATGCAATGCAAAAGCGCGCTTGGAGCTTCCATTCCCTCGCACCAAGTTACGCAGGGACCGGCGGGCGGTATCTGATAGGAAATGGAGCAGCTTCTCCGGTTCATTATTTTCCATTATTACCAGCGACTCTTTTACCAGCAGAAACTTGGGCGCCGAACAAGAATCACAAGAGGCTTTTCTAGCTGGAGCGTGGAGAGTTAACAACAGTAACTTCGACGCACCAGAAGTCCACACCACTCTTCGGCAGCTCTTCTGTTGCAATTCATACTCCATAGACTGATGGACCATGTCTATAGTACCTTGCAGGTTCACCATAGCAGGGCTTTCTTGGCAGCTTCACCTTTTTTTTTTTTACTTTTTTCAACATGTCGCCTTTCGTACAGTATGCTGCGTGTGAACCAAAAACGCAGTCCTCAAAGAATAGCACGAGGTGCCGAGGTGGTTACGGCAGTTTAAGTACTACTCTACCAAACGCACTGTGCTGTATGGGCCTAATTTTGTGCTCTAATGAAACTGGCCCAACTGGCAAGCAGGGTGCCGCCATCGAGATTGGCGAGGCCCAGCCTCTCCGTTGCGGCGGCACCGCAGCAGTCGAAGCTCTAAAGCTAATGGTTGAACCAAGCTCCGTCACGAGCAGAGAACTGCTCGATCGGTTATTAAACAGCGGGATATGGATGTCCGCTCGGCCGCTCCTGCCGGCGGGTTGCAGGCTTGCAGCCTTGCGGAGTCGCGGGTGCTGGCAATTGAACCTCGTTGGGATCCATCCAGTTCACTGTTAGTTATTAAATAGCTGTTAGAGTATCCGGCAGCCGAGGGAGATGGGAAAAAAAAAGACCCCCACGTTGCTTCCCGCACAGCGGCCAAACCCTAGCTGCTGCCACACCTTCCCTCCCTCGCCGCCGCCGTGCCTCTGCTGGAGCCAGCCTTCGGAAGCCCGCACAGCTTGCTAGGATGGCGGCAGCGAGGCAATATCATGCGGATCCGATCGTGCCCTTCGGTGTTGCGCGCCCTTCGGTGTTGCGCGGGCAGTAGAGCGTGACGACCACGACGGCGCTCATGGCGCAGCGAGGCGCGCTTGGGGCAGCATGAGGGTCCCTGCGGCGGAGGTGGCGGCCCCTCATCGTCGGCACAGGCGCCAGTGGCCCCGGACGGCGGCAGTGCGGGCCTGGTCGTCGCTGCTGCTGCGTCCGGCGAGCGCAATGCGGCTGGCGGCACTGCCGCTGCCATGGGTGGTGGTGGAGGTCGCCCCAGGATTACTCGTGTTGGAGTTCCTGGAGGAGATGCTGCGGCTGGGCTTGTTCTTGGCGCTGGCGGCCACATGCGTGGTGCACCGGCGGTGGGGGCAGGAGCACCAGGCGGCCGAGGCGGATTTGCCGGCCACGGCACGGCTGCTGCTGTGGGGCTGGGCAATCGAGGTGGAGTGATGGCTATGGCCTGTTCAGGTGGCGTTGGCTATGCTGGTGCGATTTGGTCTTCCTTATCTTCCCTTCTTTCCACCTGCGGATGGTTCACCTGCTCGTTGTGGCGATGATGTTGTTTTGCAAAAGCATTGGGGGAAAGCTTAACTTGATTGTTGTGTCAGGTCCGGCGTTGGACGTCGTTTCCCTCCCTTGAGGCGTTGTTATGGTGCTTTCTGCATAGGTCAGTGGTCCTCCAGATGAAAACCCTATCTCTGGCTCACCGGAGGGGCGGCGACAGCAGTCAAGGTTGTGTCCTCTTTGGAGGCGTCATCTTGGAGGTTCTCTGTACCGACATTCATTGCTTAGGTGGAGTTTATAAGCAGATGATTTAGACATCAAGTTTCTAAGCGGACTAGAGATGTGGTGAATTGGTGCTGTGTGAAAAACTAAAGACATTGCAAGGTTGAAATGTGAACGAAGAAGAAGATTGATTTCTTTCTTTGTTTTAGTGTTGTTTTTAACCTCATTTCGAGGCGGAGTCTAAGAGTTTTATTGGCTATATGTATCCTCCTGGAGGATATAGTAGGCCGGTTGATTAGTCCTTTATTAAAAAAATTAAATAGCTGTTATAAGGATTTTAAATGGGTAGTAAACTGGTAGCTAATAGATCAACTAATTGTTAGTTGGGCATCGACTAATTACTATCCTATTAGCTGGTTTAATCTAGGTGAAATAAGCTAATAGCAGCTTAGGATGTGGTGAAATGACCGATCTACTCCCCCGCCCCACCCCTCCCCATCCTAATTTTGGCTCACGTGTAGGCAAGAGCATTCAGACATTGAACGGCCCTCGTGTAGGCAAAGCTGGCCCCCGCCCCACCCCTCCCCCCATCCAAATTTTGGCTCACGGACCACCACTGGCCCTAGCCACGCAATTTAATTTATTAGCTACTGGATCTAAACACACTCCAATTAATAATTAGCTAGCTAATTTTAGCCGGAACTTATATTAGCTAGCTATATGTATAGCGTGCTGATGGATGCGTTGACGCCAAAAATTTTGTAGATTTATTTATGGAAGCTAAAAATTTTGCAGATTTATTTATGGAAGCCGATGGAATCCAGAAGAGGTTTATTTGGGTCAAGATTCAGGAGAGGTTTATTTGGGTCAAGATGGTCGAGGGTCCCGGTCAAAACTGGCACGGATTTGGTCAAAGGTGCGGATCTAGGCAGTTCGGATCGGATTTGAAGATGATGTCAGCAGAAGATCCAGGAGTCTGATCTCCTTCGGATTTAGTTGTTTCTTTTTATATTCAAGTTTGTTAAGTCGTGATAAGTTAGGAGTTTAGCCTCAGGCTATAAATAGCAGACCTTAGAGCTTTGTAAAGAAACATCCATCAATCAATACAACTATTTTCGGCACTTCACCAAAATCTTAGGAGTAGAAGTAAAGTAGAACTTGGCAACTTCTTCAACAAGTAGGGCTGCATCAAGTTGATCTCGGGCTTAATAGTAAGTCCGTTTTATCATATTATCTAGGCTTCAATTATTGGCGCATCGCTATAGTTTCGTCTAGTTCAATCTACCAAGTTATCGATCTCTATCAAGTTCTTATAAAGCTGCATCGTTTGATCTCTTACTAGTTCTTAATAGATTTCACAATTTATCCTGTAATAATTATTGGGTCGTCGGCTCTACCTAACCTTTTCTTGCAGAAATTCCATAGCCGACCTATCCTTTAGTTATCACTACAACTGGCGAGTTGTTCACGATCTTGATTTCGTTGCGGTAGTCAAATCGGCTAGTTGGTTTGGTCTGTCATCGTTATCTCAGATTATCTCGGTTAAGTCCGATCATAAAATAATGATGCTGGGTCAAATCTTATCGGTTAGATATATCGGTCGATCAATGAGGATATAATCGGGATGGCTTGATGGTTTCAATCGGCATCATGGCTGATCATGAACTTAATGCTAAGAGTAAATCCGAGTATAATTCAATGCATCGATTAGTTATATTCGGTTTGTCGCCCAGCTGTTAGCGTTGTCTCGATTAAATCTGATCCGACTAATGGTGATGATAGATCTAATTTGATTAAACGTGTGTATTTAATTATGAGATTTTTATTTCTTAATCTTGCTTCAACATAGAATCGGCTTTACTATTGACGCGTGATTATATGTATCGGACGTTCCGGCCGATACTCTCCCTGGAACTATTTGGAACCCTATTATTTTATTAATTAAATTTCTTTGTCCTTGTCAATTATAGGTCAAA
This sequence comes from Panicum hallii, assembly GCF_002211085.1. Classification (NCBI taxonomy): domain Eukaryota; kingdom Viridiplantae; phylum Streptophyta; class Magnoliopsida; order Poales; family Poaceae; genus Panicum; species Panicum hallii. The sequence continues at coordinate 55,050,457 of NC_038050.1, forward strand.
TTGATTGACACGTTCTGAACCCGATTTGCAGGATGTACACTAGAGATAAGCAGAGCTCTCAAGCCTTAGCATGTTTTGCTCCACAAAAATCACCGTCCAATTTTTATGGCAACATGATCCAAATAAAACCTTGTAAGCCCATTGTCCTATTTGAAAAATTGGAATCAACAGCACTCAATTTGACTTGATCGAGGCCAAGAGTCCCATGTTAATAGCAATTCGTTTGCCGCGCGGCTCATTTGTGTCCTACTAGCAAGTAAAGGTGGAGTATGGAAAAAAAACCTTTTACTTTTTTAAGAAGCAGGAGGGGACAAAGCCCCCACTAGCTGCTGCTACTATATGCCTATTAGTTAATGGAAAATTTTCAGAAGGGTTTCAAATCAGAAAAGGAAAAAATAAAAACACCCGAAAAAGGAAAGAAAGGCATAATGAAAATTAGAGGAAAAAAGAACTCCTAGCAGGTCAGCAGGGAGCCAGAGACACAACTTTTATCGCTCAATGTAAAAGCATGGCGAATTCATGTTTAAACTTTGCTAGTGAGCAACTAAGGGAGTCACTTGGTTAAAGTTGACTGTATAGCTGCATGCAAGAAAGATTATGATATCCATGAAGAGGAATCTCTAACAACTACTCTAAAACTCTACATGATGGGAAATACTTGTGTGCTTGGTGCGTATCTCTCTGACCAACTATTCTAATTTGAAAAACCTGCTCATGTCTAAAACAAAATCACCACAAACTGCAAGTAGAGCAGCAACAGGTTCCTCTTCTAGAATTACCTACTCATACTCCCGCAGTTCAAAAAATAAATCTTTTTAGTATCTTCCTAAGTCATTTTTTCTAAATTTTTCCATGTTTATAGAAAAATGTATTGACATCAACATATATAATGTCAAATAAATGCATGATAAGAGAAACAAGCATGTACAATAGTTTATCTTAAAAACGTGTAATTTTACTTTTATTGTACAAGTATGTAGTATTAGTCAAGTCAAACTAATTTTTAAACCCATATAAACGCATCTTTCCTTTTTAGTGAGTATCATCATAAAAAAACCATCTTATATTAATATAAACTTATAATTTTCACCTTAAAAATTTATATATTGTAAAGAAAACTCTTGTTAGATAATAAAAACAGCATACAAAGAGTTGATATTTTGAAAGATGTTTCTAGATAAAGATTTCATTCACTGAAGGAATTTACATTGCTATGTAAGGTCCTTCAAATCTATTAGAATTGTTTGCCCTTCAGTTGTTCTATCCCCAGGAGGCCCCATTGTCTTCCTTTTCTTTGGGCTCCATTTCCATTCCTAGGCCTTCATCAAAGCACAAATATAATTTTGACCTTGGAGGCCTGATCTATACGGTCTTGTTGAGATGGAAATCAAAATTAAACAGGTCGGAAAGATGGAAGTCAATGTTCTAGCACTCAACCATATTGATTCTAACATTAAAAATACAACTTTCAATCAATATGTATGTTATCAATTTGGAAGCTTTCTAAAACAAGCCTGACATTTAACCACATAAAACAATAATATGATGTAGTTTTAGGAATAATCATATGAAATAATTAGTTATTATTTATACGTTAGTCTTCATTTGCTGGATAATTTTTTTCAAGAAGTGTCATGTATTAAATTAACTCATAGTGGTGATTCTCTACACAAGAATCCACCCCGCGGAATGACTTATCTATCCATTCATACACTAAATAGGATATTTTTGTTTATATTTTAGTCTAGGTTTGACACTCCAAAGTTACACTTTCTCCTGGTGTCATTTTGCTACATACTGTATTACCATAGATGAATGTTCTTGGAATTTTCCTCATAAACATAAATATTTTCTATTTGCATGTATAAACTGAATATATTTTTGGGATTAGGCTTGGTAATTTTGCTACTGAGGGCTTTAACAAAAGTGCGGTCTAATTTCTAAAATTTACATAGTGGTCCTTATGTAAATACATTTTGTTTTAGATTCTCACCGTAATGCTTGTCTAAAATAACACATCTTAATGACTAAGGTATCACTTTCCAAACCATGAATCTATGTGATTTTTAATTGATTTTTGAAAACCCATCTCAAGGGTAAACAACTTTGCTATTTTTTATTTCAAAACTAGAACAGCTATGATGCCAAAAGAAAATTGTTATCTATTGCTTTATAGCATATACTTAAAAATTCGCACTATCTTTGGGAAGTATATTATGGGTAAATGGCTTATGAAAACTCAAATATTGGTATTTAGGAAGAATTTTTATTTATAATTCTTTGGTAACTATAATACTAGATCATAAGCAAAATAGAGTACTATTGATTTATATCTTCTACTCACAAAATATTAAGATCTTAGAAACCATGGCTAGTGTAAATAGGGCACTTGACAACTCGTAAAGCTTTTTGGGATGAAATTTTATTTCAAATCTACAATAACTATGGTATTGGATCCATGCAAAAGGGTCTATAGTTCTGCACTGATTTATAGTATAGCATCTATTTAAAACATTCTAAGATTTTTTTAAAGGTCTTTATTTGCTTTTTTTCTAATCGACCACAAAGTGGGTTTGGGGGTGGCAGTTCACCGAGGCATAACGAGGGGGGAAGGGGGTGTGGGGAGTACGTTTACCCTTACTTCCTTTTTAGTGGTACTAGATCTATGCTCAAATGTTGCTATGGATGAACAAATTCTATTCACGAGTATTATGTTTATCATATGCAATATTAGTTACGGTACATAGAAATGGAGATATACACTTTCCCTTACATAGGAGACATGATATTATTTTAAAAAAAGACTATTTACTCAGGCGAGCAGTGAACGATGCAACTTCATCCTAATGAGAGATGGCATGACCAAAACTTGGGCTAGGCTGAGAAAAGCACATCTCATACAACATGTTGTCCCAAATATTTTGGCAAGAAAGACTTATGGGGTCTGCCAAATAATCTACGCTAGGCTCAACTCATAAATCGGATTTCGAGCTCAACAGTCGGGGCCGAGCCAATTTCATAGTCTTGAATTGTTTAATTGGTGTTATTGGTAATTATAGCTTTAGGTAGGCCAGGATACTGAAAAAAGCTTTGGGTACGTCATTGCTAAGGGAAGTTCTTTTAAGAAAAAAAACTAGAAAGGTGGCTCGCGCAAATAGCGCCGGTAGCTACTTTTTTCCCTTTGTTATCTAATATCCATTTCCTAAACTTCATGCATACATGCACCTACATGGTCGTAGCCTGCTGCACCTTTCCCCATCACGTGCCATGTATGGGATCTACAAATTTACTATTGTAAGTGGAAGGTATAATCTTCTCCTTTAAACTCACCATCTTTTATTGTCCTCATCACCCTCTAGAATCTTACTGATGTTAAATTTTTTATTTCCTCTCTTTTAATCATAGTTGTTCCATGTAAGCTAATGCTAATATGCTATTAACTTCTGCCTCTCCATATCCATTCCAATGATTTTTTTGCGGGATTGTTAACATGCTCCCTAAATTGTGCCCTAATGACAAGTTTCATAGGGCCTCGTCACCTTTTAAATTCTTTTTAGTTTTGGCTTCAATGGTGAAACTACATATTGTGGAGGCAAAACCGTTTTTTAAAAATATTTTTAAAAATAAGCTTCTTAATGATAATTGGTGATTCTCAGAATAAGTAAATTTAGTTGAGCTATTTACATATGTAATTTGCTTCCCAACTCAATAGGAATCAAAATATCTATTTTCATTATTTTGTTTAAAAATTCAATTCTTTGTTAATTATATTTGACACATACTTTCACTTAGATATTTTTGTTCAAAATTCATGTACAAATTAACTACTAATTTACTATTTTAAATTCTAGATTTAGCTATTTATTAAGCATGTTTTACATGAAATGTTTGTGTACCTGTAATTCATTTTTTAACTCAAACTTGGTTATTTATTATTTGTATTTGATCTATACTATTTATTTGGATATTTTCTTTCCTAATTTTCTTCTTAATCATGATACAAATCAAGTATTAATTTTTCCTATTTAAAATTATTTTTTCCTATTTTTAAATTCTTGAAATTATCTATTTATTAGTTGTATTTGATATGGACTCTTTGGTCAACTGCTAAATTTCTTATTTCTTAAATTCCTAATTTAGCTATTTACTAATTATATTCATTATGGACTCTCTGGTCATGTTCTAATTTTTCTTAATTTTCTAATTCCAAAATTAGCTATTGATTAATCGTATTTGGTATGGACTCTTGAGTTAATTTAGACCGTTAGATCATTATACAATCTAATAGTGTAAATTTTTCTCTTTTCTAAATTAATGTAGGAATTTGTAGATCCTCACGATGAATATGGTGGTTTTATTTAACACTTCTTTACTAATATAAGATATGACATTATTAGTAAGAAAAGGCAACATTGTGCTGAATCGCAGACTAGTAAACCAAACCTGTCACCGATGTCAGTGGCACTAGGGCACTAGGCATGAGTGCTTGATATTGGATCTTTACCTTCTCAATATTTTCAGATGAAACTTCTCGTTGCTCTATCTATCCACGTCCACGTACGACATGAAACATGGAAAGAGGAGTGTGTGTGGTAAATTATACTAGCCATGCAAACTGATCTGATACCCGTTGTGAAGTGAGTTAACCTCAGCTCATAATAAGCAATAATTGCAATAGGATAAGGGATCCCTTTTCTGCCCAAGACTGGATCACTGAATTTGTTGGAGGAATCAGAACATTTAGGTCTATTGTGAAGTAATCGTGCTGTGACCACGCACTAGCAAGCATCGTTCATAGAAATTTTGATCTTCTCCTCCTCCTCCTCCTCCTCCTCCTCCTCTCTCTCTCTCTCTCTCTCTCTCTCTCTCTCTCTCATGAAAAAGATGGAAAACCATTGCTGCCGCAGTGCCGCCGTAGCCTCAAAGTTGTTCTAGCTAGCCATAGGTCACCTACCTTTGTTGATTTTGGTGCTGGTATGCGCTCTCTTTTATTTTCACCACAAGGATTAAGGACTCTCGAACAGCGGTGGCACCAAGGACAGAATTATTCTAAATGAGTAAAGCTAGGCTGATCCCAATCCCAGCTTTGCCGAGCACTCCGGATGGCTTTAGTTCTCTCTTGCATGCAGCAAATGCATGTGTCTGTCATGGCTCACTTTGATTATATTCTCCAACATCTACCGGTCATTGCTCGAGTCCTTTAGTGCTTTAACCCCCCTGATCGTTGTGGGTTCCTCTTGGTCGTGACCTACTGACCTTCCTTCCAGAGAGTTGCACATCATCCACAGATGTCATATACTCATATATATGAACACATCTGTCATCATGATATTCATTCAGGATTTTGTACCCGAACATGCTTTACGTACTTGATGCTTTTCTTCTATCGACAAGCAAGGCTAGATCAATTGCTCTTTGTATCAGCGAAACAATCATGATGGAACACTTAACTATTACCTTTATTTGGACTCTTCTCGAAAAAAAAACCATTTATTCGCAAAAATCTCACGCTCTTCACCTCCCTCCTCTCCAAGATTTTCTTCTCGAGCAGCTGACGTCACCGCCTTCGGTGTTTAGGTCTGATTTGGAAGACATGGAGCAATAAATCATTCACGCAATTGAGCTGAACTGGTGGCTCTTCTCTCTGTCACGCTGAAGGAATGGACGTACTGCTCGTCTACTCCTACCAAAGGCTTGCACTAGTAACCTGCTCCAAGAGTAAGGGATGAAGAAAGGGACCTTTATTTGTTGCTCAAAGTTTCGATTGCTTCGTCATCAGTTGCATGAATTGCCGGTGATGGCATCCAACCCATTCCTGATGGCTCATGCATGCATGAGGCCGCATTATGCGACTATGAATTGGTGGCAGTTGCATCGGCCGTGATCAATGCTCCTACCTTAGAATAGATAGAGAGAGTTGATAGATTAAGCTAACACTAATATTTTGGTTGTTTTTTTTTAGTTTCAGGTCCACAGCATACGTCACATTATATTGTTTTGCATTGCTTTGTTACGACCGTATCATGTTGTAGACGGCTTGCTGGCTTTTATTAACCACATGCATGACCTGGAAATAGCATTAGCAAATGCGAGTTGCCATAGACAATAATCTGATACCTGAAACTAAACTTGTTGCAAATTAATTTCTTTGTTTTCTTGTTGGATGGATCAGCCCAGAAATCGAGTGCTCTCTGCAAGGTTATTCTTTTTTGGGCCTGACAGGCTGATACCCATTGCAAGGTTGTTTGAATACTGACGGTGCACGCATGTAAAATTTACCTGCTCGCTTTGCTTGCATTTTTGGATTGGACGGTGAGTGCTCGGTTGGATTGTCTACGGCAATTGGCAATTAGCAAAGGCTTTATTGCGGATGGGTGCAAACGGAAGGGAGCTAATGGAACCGCGAAAGGGTGCTTACGCTTCGAGGTGCCGGCGTCCTCTGAAAAAGGCAAGCGAGAGTACGAGGCCGCGGCAGCAGCCGGACCGGCAGACGACGACCTCTTCCAGGGCTCGTGAACTTGACCGAAGAGCAGGGAGGAGGACGAATGGTGACCGCGGGATGGGTGTCATCGCTCGCTGTCACGGGGTTGGGCTCCGCTTACCACCAGCGACCCATTCAGAAATCACACTGCACTACTTTCTTGCACTCCGTTCCTTCTTTCCCTTTTTCCTTCTCCGCTGCTTTGTCCGTCAGTAATTTACGATTCACTGCCGGTTACTCCGTCTTTTTAAAGGTCGCTGATCTTCTGAACAAGAAGAAGAGCTGCACTTGCACGTTGCAGCGAGCGAGAAGGTCGCCAAGGTAAGCGGTCAGCAACCCGAGGAGTAATTGGACGGACAGAGGCTAGTGGCGGAGCGGGAAAAGAGGGAGAGGAAGGTGCAGGTGGAGGCGTGGAGCGGGTCGAGCCGAGCGATGGTTCTGTCACTGTGGCCTGTGCTGTAGTTGCAGCGGGCAAAGCGAAATGGAAATCTGATGGGAGAAAGGACTAGTGGCACACCAATAGTTGGTCGTTCGGACCGTCTGACACGGCACGGCCCGGGCCCAACTCAGCCCGGCATGATTGGTTTAATCGTGCCGTGCCGGACCGGCACACGTGACAAGATATCGGTCTAGGCACAGCACAAAGGTATGTTATCCGTACCAAGATGGCCTGATATTCCATACGAACTCAGTGCCGTGCTAATCTGTGGCTCGGCATTCTGTTCACCACTTTATCTTTCCAGAATTATACCATCTATTCTGATTCCAATTTCATAAGTAAAAATTCAAACATACACAATTATACATCCAAACATTCAAACATACATATCCACACATTTAAACATACACATTGATAAGAACAACATATATAAACTTGAGTTGTTTTATTTGCTGCCTCATTAAAAATTAAAAATCTTTATAGGTAAAATCTCACACCTCGTGAGGAGAAAACCCTATAAAGAAAAAGAGTACAGCCAGCTCTAAATTGTTCAAATACAGCAGTTTAAATTCAAGTTCTGTACCATATGTCCACAAACTCTTGCATCTCCTAGCTCCTAACCCTCACCAGAGCCAGCATCTTCACCATCTCAGGGTCCAGACGTCGTCGCCGCTTCTCGATGATCCTGCCAGCTGTACTAAAAGCAGATTCTGATAATATTGTAGAAACAGGCACAATCATAACATCTCTAGCTAGGATTGAAAGAATAGGATATGGTAATTTATGCTCATGCCACCAGTTCAAAAGATTGAATCCATCATCGTACAGTATCACTATCTAAGTAGTATCTAAGTAGGCAGGAAGTTCAGAAGCAGCAGCTAGAGAAGCACCAAAAGTAGCAGTCTGCAGCAAAGCACCGACAAATGATTTTCTATGCAAGGCGGAAGAACCATCAAGACCAGCACCAAGACCAGCATCACTAGCACTGACAGTAGAACCATAAGCATCACCCCCAAAAATCTTACCCCAAGCAGTCCTTTTTTTACCTATAGGGTCTGGTTGAGCAACCCTTTGCCAACCTTACATCACCAAATTTTTCATCATACTTAGCAAAAACAACAGATAGTTCAGCCTATACCTCAGTTAAGTAGTAGGAGTAATCATTACCATTAAGCTGAGACAGAAGTCTAAAAACATTGCTGAAACCTTTCATCTTAGCTCTAGGATCCAATATAAATGCAAAAACATAAAGCATAGAAATATCACACCAATATTGTAAAAATTTATCTTTCATAGGAGTAACAACATTTCTTAAATCTCTATTATTTTTATAATTATCTAGATGGCTAGCTATTTTCTAAGAGAATATGATGCAATATTAATGGAGATGTGGGATAATAAATACCAGAGAGAATAACTGTGGAATCATAGAACTGTTCAAGGAATTATAATATTTTCTCAGCTATGTACCAATGTTGTTCTGTTAAGAGTGGCTGGCCATCAATCAAAGGACGGTTAGTAGTGATAAAAAATAGAGAACGAGTTCTTATGGGGCAAGAGATGTTTTAATATAAGATAAGTGAAATTCCATCTTACATCCATATCCAAGCAAAACTTGCGAGGTCTTGCATTAACAGCAATACAATATGATTTATATGCAGCAATGCGTTGGTTAGACGAATTTAAAAATACTATAGCAGTTCTAAATGCAGACAGTATAGGCCTAAACACATCAAGGCCAACCTTAACAATAAGATTGACGATATGACAAGCACATCTCTAATACAAGAACAAGCTACCAATATAACCAGACAGACTAGGATTAAGTTGATTAATAGCCTTAGTGTTAGCAGCAGCATTGTCCAATGTAACAGAGAATATTTTATTATTTTATCAGTTAATCCAAAATGAGCGAGAACAGAAGTAATACGCTCAGCAATATTCTCAGCATTGTGAGACAAATCAATCAATCTGAGATCTATGATCCTCTTCTCTAATTGCCAATCAACATTCACATAGTGAGCAATCATACTAAAATAATCCTCCTTAGCATTGCTAGACCAAATATCAGAAGTAAGAGCAATAAAAGATACAGATTTCAAACTCTCAACAAGCTGTGCACGACGATCATTAAAGTACTTAGCAAAATCTCTAGTGGTTGTTTGCCTAGAGGCACGATAAAATCTAGAACTATGCGCAATAGTAATGTACTCTTCAAAAGCATCAGTTTTAATAATGCATAAAGGTATATCAAGACGTGCAATCAACCTACACAACTGAGTACGAGCAACATCTGAACTATAATCCCAAATGCGATCAAAGCCATCAAGATTAAATTTAAGATGAAATTAAGTCATGGCAGAACGACCTTTCAAAACAGGGCATATAGGAACGTGCCTAATCAAGTGGCCAGTACCATACGTAGATTTACCAGTGAAATCCTTCTTACAGTGCCTACATTTAGCACCAGTTCGACGTTCCTTACCGTTGATTACCTCATAGATCTCCTCAAAATCCTTCCAATCCTTAGAGGTGGACGCCCTCCTCTTCCTGGAAGCAGCACTGCCATTGACAGCACTAGTGCTCATGCTCTCAGACCCGGCCTGCCCATGAGGAAGTCCCTCGACATCTGCGTCGAGGTTGATGGCCGTATTACTGCCAAACAACTCCTCTACATCTGCAGCCAGGTCATCCTCATCATTTCCGTGAAGACCCATCGCCCGCAACTCATAGTTGTGAGATGTAGAGTCGTCGCCGTTGGCCATCGCCGGCCTCCGGTCCCTCAACAATCTGCATAAGAAACAAGTGAAGCAGAGAAAGAAACAAGTCAGTAAAAAAAGGAAAAGGGAAAGAAAAGAGGAAGACGAGCATAAGGGGACACCTGAGTTACCTTTGGGCGGAGCACCGGAGTTGCCGTCCATGACCTCACCTGAGTATAGGAGAGGGAGAGGGGGACCGGAGAAGAGTAAGTCGAAGAAAGTGGAGAAGTAACAAAACAAGGGAGGGGGAGCAGATTTAACAGCAAGCAAAGGAGCACCGGAGGGCGACCAGCAGAGAAGTCAACCAGACCTGGCACCTTTAGTTCGAGTCGCCGCCGCTCGGCCTTCCCCATCTTCCCCTTCTTCAATCCCCACCACCGGCCACAGGAGAGGAAGGAGAAGGGCTGTCGGCGTCAGATCTGGCGGCATGTGAGGCGAGGAGGACCGCCGAGCAGAGGAAGCCGAGGAGGACGGCGAGCAGAGAAAGCAACCAGCCCTGCCACCACTGGGCGCTGGCTCGCGTCGCCGCTTCTCGGCCTTCCCCACGGGCCCGCCTTCCCCCTCTTAAATCCTCGTCACCGGCGATAGGGGAGGGAGGTGAGCGGCTACTGGCGTCAGATCTGGCCAAGCCGCGTCTCTAGAGGCGGCGCGAGAGGCGAGGAGGACCACCGAGCGAGGAGCTAGATCCGGAGATCAGAGGGGGAGGAGAAGGGAGAGGGACACCGGATCTAGGCGAGGAGAGACGGAGGAGGCGAGGAGAGGCGGAGGAGGCGAGGGGAGCGGCGGATCTATGCCGGCAACGGGGACGAGGCTAAGGTTTGGGGGGGGGAGGGTTCAGGGGGGAGGCGCGCGCGGGGAGCGAGGGAGGCTGCTGGCGACTAGCGAGGTGAGTGGAGGGGAGAAGCGAGGCTAGGGTTTGGGGGCCGGACGTCTCACGTTATATACGTGGAGACGCTCGGGCTCTCGGTCATAGCAGGCCTTCCGTGCTCGAGCTGGCCCACGTGCCGAGTCATGCCGAGGGTTAAACGTGCCGGGCCGGGCCGGCCCACGTACCGAGATCTCGGCCTAGGCATGGCACGAGGCTCATGGCGAGCCAGCCCAGGCCCAAATAACTCCATACCGTGCCGGACCAAAAAGTCATGCCGTGGGCCGGCCTACGGGTCTCGGACCGGATGGAAAACTATAGCCACGCCGGTGAGGTGAGGAGAGGAGTGCAATGGGCAAATGGCTAGTGGCATACCGGCACCTGTTGGAGCATCCGATCGGAGTGGCGCGTGCGCCGTTGGTGCTGGTTGCTGGTCGACCGCGCGATGAGATGCGGTCGATGCCGTCTTCGCGAGTGCTTCCATTGCACCTGCTATCGCTACCAAATGAACATGGCGTGGGTTGTCTTGTCTTACACGGAATCGGTATTTGCCCTGGTACGAGTACAGGCTGCGAAGCTATAGGAAACTGTGCCGGAAACGTTCGCTCGTGCAATTACTTTTTAAGAAAAAAAACTCCTGCTGGAGTATGTATTTGGTACCGAAGCAAAGCAGAGCAGAGGAGCAGTACAGGACAGCAGCGCAGGTCTCCGTGGTCCGTACGCCTGCTCGCTGCTGACGCTGGGGACTGGCGCGCAGGCGGTGCAGTCGGGACCCGACTCCTGTGGATGCAGCCTCACCCATTGTCACGAGGGCCCACCTGACAGTGGGAGCCCAAGGCCTTGGCACTTGGCAGGAGAGAGGGAAAGCGCACGCCGCGCTCCACGCATCGCAGGCCACCTAGCCCTGCACGCTCCGTGCGGATCACACCGTTCCCGTGACCTTGTAGCGGGATCGCAGAGCCGCGCGGTGACCTGATGAATACAGGACAGGTACCGCATCCCGCGCCCCCGGCTGCACGCCCCAGCTACTACAAAAGCGTCACGACGCCTTCAGGCTTCCATAATTTAGAAGCAGAGGGAGGAGCAACGGAGAGTGCGCGCACGTCGTCATGCGGTTTTGTGGTGCGCATGCAGAAAGGGAACAGGCAGGGACGGCTCGTCAGCAGCGCTGCTGGATGGCTTGTCACGCACACGCATGTTCCTGGCAACGCGACGCCAAGGCCTCTTTGCCTTGTGATGGGGCCATGGGGGTTTAAGTATCGTGCGCGGCAGGCAGGGGGAAGAGCAACAATTAGGTTGTGTGAAATAATGCTGATGAGCGGTGGACGTGTGTCAGCTGCGAAGCTAGGAATCGGACCGCGCCCGGCCGGAGAACGAGGGCCGATGATGCGAACAGTCAGGGGCATGCCGGAGAGGCACGCACACACAGACACATGAGCACGGCACATGCAGTCGCAGCGGCGGACGCGGCACCACCAACTCAAAACTGCCTGCGTGCCGCCTGCCTGCCTGTGGCTTCGCGTCGCTTTCATGTAGTCGGCTGCTGTGCCCTAAACAAGCCTGTTTCCGCCGGCACTCTCGTCTGGGTCTCGGCCTCTCAGAAGTCGGAATACAAAACGCGGCATGCTGGACTGCTGGAGCCTGGACGTGGATGCGCATACCAACTTATCGCGGGTGCTAGGGCCTTAGCGGGTGCGGTAGCGTGCCCACCATCCAAATCAACAATTTCCGTTGATGAAAACTGGAAACGCCAGCATCAATCCATTCCTTCTCAACGATCTCATCATGCTTGGTGTCGGTCAGACTCAACCCAACTATAATGTTTGGCTTTCCCACCGTCCATTCTCCACGACTCCACCTTCCGTATACCCTAGACTGAAGCTGGTTGACCAAAAAATACGCGTGATTCGGTTCATCCCCTCTGCCGACACGACAGGAGCCCTGAGCAGAACAAATAAAAACAGCTTGGCGATGGACGGGTTCTTCGCTCGCAGTCGCAGCTGTCTGTCCGACTCCGATGCAGGGCGCACTGCCGTGAGCCATGACAGGACGCACGTTGTGCCGAGCAGAGCTGCTTCCCTGCACCGCCACGTCCGCGCCTCCACCGCCGGCCGGCGCAGAAATAGCCAAGGTTGGGTTAGGTTCCTTCCTTTCACCGGGCTCGGCGTCGGCGACACGGATGGGGAAGGCCTCGCCGGGGCGCGAATCCTGCAGCTGCAGGAATCCAATCCATCCCTTTCCTTGCGGCTTGTGCTCTCTCGCCCTGCTTTTTTTTTAGGGGAAACTCTCGCGCCCTGCTTTGCCTTGTCTTTCTCTTCTTTTCGCGTATCTCGATGACTAGACAGAGACGGTGTCGATCCGTTCCCATCCTGGCTTCCTCCTCCTCCCCGCACTAAACTCGAATTCCCGATTCCTCCCCAGGCCATCAATCGCGTTGCCCGCTCCAGAGGAGAACGAACGAGGGGCCCGTACGCACCCGCCGCGACCCAACCGAGCGCTCGCCCGTCTCTCCGAGGAACTGACGGCTCACTGCCACGGACGAGCCGGTCCACGCGATTGCGAATCGCCACTCGAGATCCGGACCAGATCGGAGCGCACAGTGGCAGCCGTGCGTGGTGGGCTGGTGGCAGCCCGACCGATGTGTATGCATGCATTGAGCAAATGGGCGCGCCAACCTTCCGCCGTGCCGACCCGGACGGTGAAACTGAAACCTCACGGGCAGCGTTACCGCGCAGGCCGGCGGGCACTAATTTCGGGCTGCGCGTACTACGCACGTAGGGCGATCGATCCACGCACATCCTGTGCCGAATGAGGGTACAGGTACAGCAGCACGGAGATCTCGCCTTCATGAGCTTTTACTCCTACGCACGCCGTACCAATGTACCAGTATAATCTATGCTGATACATGCTGGATTTAATGTCACGGGGGATCAATGGTTGTATGAGCGACATCCTAGGACTGTCTCCGTGGCATGAGCACTTTTTAGAGTGCACATCTGCATCCAGTTTTATTTTGCCACTAGTTTTCAGCGTTTCCACTCATAATCTGGGTGTGGATTATGAGTATGTGGCCTGATGGTGGGTTAGTGACACAAAATATAAGATTATGAATGGTTGCTCGGCCGCTTTAATGTGGTCCTCGTAGAAATTTCGTAATGAAATGTATTTTCATGGGAAAGTGTGGATGGGAGAAAAGAGTCTAATAAGACGACTGCTAAACACTTTGAAAAACTGACAATCTCTCTACACAAAGGTGGATGCAGTGAAGCTGGATCAAATACAGACAAAGCTTGCAAGCAAAATGGAGGCTCCGCTGCAATTGACAACTCCACAGCAAGAGAGCCCGACATCATCTTCCCTGAGGAGAACGTGTCAGATTTGGGAGCATTTCCTAGGAGAGTAACCTCCAGCGTGGCTATGCCTTCGGAGGCCACTGAAGCCTCTGTGCCGTTAAGTTTTCATCAACCAAGCGCTTATGACTAGCCATTATGATGTAATAATAGGTGGCAGTCGTCTTTTGGCACATGCTTCTTCTATGATTTAGCGGGCGCACTTCGAATACGCTGAACCTGAACCCTATATTACCTTAACTCAGGGCCGGACATAGGGACGTGCCTGCCGTGCGACGGAACAGGGCCCCCAATTTCCAGGGGGGCCAACTTCTAGCACAATTTCATGTGCCCACTATTCTTTCTGCGTGTTGAATGCCTATCCACGCGCGTCTCTTCGACTCCGTCTCTTAATTTGATTACGAGACATCGTTGTTTGCTGTCCCGAGCGGTCTCGCTGTGATGCCGTTTCCAAATCACTAGTGTTCCTTGTTGTCGTGGCCGCCTTGCCGGTCGCCGCAGTGGTAGGCTGGTAGCTGACTGCCTTGCTGGTGCATGACGATAACTGCCCAACGCCAGTCGCCGTGGATGATCAACCGATCGTATTGCTGCTAATCTAGCAGTCTACAGATGACTTGGACCGAGGGACGCAAGGTGATATGCTAGACAAATTTTATTATTTGATGCTTCTGGAATCTGACCAGCGACTTGATCTGATCGATAATTTCAGACTTTCAGTCTTGGTTTCAGTTCAGCCTAGCGCCTGCTGCTTACTGGAAAAACACTCCAGTCATGCTAGAGAAGTAATTTACTATCTCTATTGTACTTATCTATTATCTACTAATTCCTTCGTATGAACTAGAACTATTGTGCATTTGTACAATCATAACAGTTCTATTTTTTTAAGATGTAGTAGGTCTCATTTTAGAGTTTGGCACAGGGCCTTGATTTTGGCGGCCCGGCACTGCCTAAACTATGCTTTGTTTTGATGAAATAAAGCGGAGAAATCTTTTCTTAGAAAATCGATAGCGAAACTCAGGTGTCATTTCTGGAAAGGAGTAGGCATTCATGCCATGCGGCCGGAAACGTCCACCCGGCTAGACGGCCTGCATGGGGTTGTCACTGGTTCATGCACGGACCACGGAGAGGAGCCCGGCCAGTCGGGGCCTCCGTGCCTGTGCTAGTGTGCTATGCATACTGCGTAGCCTGCTCCAGCACTGGTGACAACATCGTCAGTTATGGATGTTAGAAATAATAAATAAAAAAATAAATGCATCTGCTCCTTGATTTTCACGGTGGGTCATTCTGCGTGTGGAAAAATTTAGAGGGGTCACATCAAAAAGAATCTTATTATTTAGAAGTATTAAATAAAGTCTAACTACAAAACTAATTGCAGAACCCCAGTGCTAATTCGCGAGACGAATCTAATAAGGTATATTAGTCCATGATTAGCGGATGATTACTGTAGCATCACTGTGGCAAATTATGGATTAATTAGGCTCATTAAATTTATCTCGCAAATTAGCACCCAGCTGTGCAAAAAGTTTTGTAAACAGATTTTATTTAATACTTCTAAATAGCAAGATTCTCTTTGATACGATGGGTCTAAAGTTTAGAGGTAGGAAACGAACAGCCTCTAACAGCTGGTGGCACATTACTGGCTAGCGGAAAAATTTTGCTAGTATCTCTCTTCACCAAATTAGCAAAAGCTAACGACATCGCTGCCCGTCAGACAGGATCTTACCAGCGTGTGCATGCATGAGGCTGCAGGCTGGCTGGCTTGCCCTCTCGCGTCACACACTGACACCGCAATATAAAAGGAAAATCGTGGCCGGCTAGCTGCTACAGTGCCGCTACTCCGCACCACCCTAGCTTGGGAAGAAAAAAGAGGGGGACGGTGCACTGCACGACGCTTCGGTGAGTCGGTGGTCTTGCCCTGTCGCTTCGCTTCGGTCCATTCCCTCTTTCCACTGCTGACGGAAAGGATGGTGCCGTGGTGGCAAAGTTGAGCAGCGGTCAACTCGTTTTGGTTTTCGGTTCTGCATCTTCCGACGCACAAAGCACTAGCGTTTTAGAGCGCCAGCAGCCGGGTTAGCCAGCTAGGTAGCTCTTCATGAATCGACGCGAGTGTTTGAATTAGTGCTAGTTTAATTATACAGTTTCAGTGTCGAGTGTCGGGGGAGATGGTCGTCGCAGTAGGCGGCGGCGTCAGTTTGGAGGGACTGCACAGCACTAGGCAGATAAAGAAAAGTAAAGGGAAAAAGATTGCCGGCCCGGCCGACGGCCGTGCGTTCAGGACATTTCGACTGTTTCACTTTGGAGAAAGCGCACCGGGCCCTTTCACCAGTAAATTCTTTTGCGTCGACGCTGTAACCTTCGAGGCCCGCGTTGTCCGGAGCAGGGATCGCGTCGATGTATATACTGCTCGTTGTGAAAGAGTTGCGGAGGAATCTCGCAGCTTCGCCCCCCGAATTCCGAACTAGTATATTTTATAGGTTAATTAAATAATTATAATTATCATAATATATTATTTTAATTTATTTCTTCTTCTAAATTAATTATGCATAATGCCATCCTATTTTATTGTGACCTAAATAATTATAATTATGATAACATGTTATTTTAATTTATTTCTTCTTCTAAATTAATTACGTACAATACCATCCTATTTTATTTTATCAAATTTTTGAGTCGACCGAATGATCCAAAATAAATATAACCTGCATCTTTACTTACGGATAGCATTTTTCCGAAAGCCACTTTTATTTTAGCTTCTATCATATTTCTCACTCATCTTAGCGCAAAACTAATTATTTACCAAAAACGCCGATGTGGCATGCCAGGTCAGCTGTCCAGCGTGGAGGGGGCACGTGAAAAGATCCCAATACCCCTTGCCTTATCACAGTATAAGTTGTTCCTTCTCTTTTCTATCTCTATGACTGGTGGGATCCAATCATCTTCTTCCACCTCCATCTTCTACTTCCTTCCACTCACCTACCGGACCTCCTCACCTCCTTCCTCTCATTCCCTCCGGACCACCCGCTCCGTGACCACCTCCTCGTCACCGTCGTCTCCGCCTTCGCCTCCGCCCTCGCCACGCTCGTGTCCACCCGCGCGGCGAGCAAGGAGAGCGGCGGTGCTGTGCACACACTCAAGTTTGCCGAGCGCGCCGCCCGGGTGCTCGAGCGTCGTGGGGAGGGCGCCGAGCTTGAGCTTGCCATGAGCCTCCATGTCGCCGTCGCCGTCCACTGCATCCTGGGCCGGCACGCTGACGCGATCCTCATCCTCGAACGTACCGCCATCACGCCACCGGCGACCGCTGAGGCCAAGGATGATGCAGCCCGCGGCCAACGAGAACCACTAGAAGCCGTCATAGACCGCCACCGCCTGCTACGGCAAGGGCCTCGAGATCCAGATGGCCACGCTCGGTGACCATGATCCCCGCGTCGGCGAGACCTGTAGGTGATCTTAGCTAGCAGGGACACCGGCCATGGACCTGCTGCTTGTAGTGGTGGCTAGCAGCGCGCGGTCGAGTGGCTCTGCTCACGCACCTGCGCAGCGGGAGGTGCGTACAAGGAGGAGGAGTTTGACGATCCACGACCCGATGAAGCCGCCAGCGCTAGTGACACACACGATGACCGCCATGGGCGGCGGAGAGCACGCCCTCGAAGGCCTCGCGCACGGACCGAGCGTCAACGCAGCTCACGTATCCAGCGCAACTTGGTGACAGAGATGGCAGCCGACGGGTGCAACTTAGTGGCTGGAGGAAGAAGAAGACGTAGGTGGAAGACGATGTGGGTCCCACTGGTCATAAGGATAGAAGGAGAGAGAGCGCGGGATAAGGCAGGGGCACGGGATCATTTCGTATGCCCCCTCCACCCTGGCAAGCTGATCTGACATGCCATGTCAGCAATTTTAGCAAATAATTAAATTTGCGTGAAGAGAAGTGGCAAATATCTAAAAGTCGATTTTCGAAGAAGTACCGGTGGAGGAGCTCTCTCGTCCACTCCTCGCTCTCGCTAGTGCTGGCAGAGAGGCGAGCCCGCGAGAGCCGCCCCGACCCCCCACAGGTCATCAACCACCGGTCCGGTCCGACGACCGACCGAACATGTCGCGGGGAGACCGTGCACCGGCCGGGCGCCCGGGCCGGGGGGGGGGGGGGGGGATGAACTGTAGCAGCTCCAGCTCCAACGGTATCCTGTTGACCGGATCGGCGAAAGTGAAGGCGAAGTTACCAGCAGCAGAAGCCGCAGCCGCTGCCTGGGTAGGGTAGCAGTAGCCCGCTCCCCGTAATTTCGCCGTTCCAGAGCTCGAGACACATTTAAAGGAAAGGAGAAGGCGTCGTGTAGTTGGCCTCGTCGTTGTAAAGCGGAGCGCCCCGCCCCGGCATGCACGAAATGCCGCTTCATCACCGGCTGCGCTGCGTCCGAGTCGTGCTTCGCCGGGCAGCTCTGCCCCGACCCGCTTGACTGACCCTTTGCGCCGCGCGAGGCCACCGCAGGAGCAAAGGTGGCTGTGGCTCTGAGGCGAGGCGGCCGCGGGCGGCCTTTCGCGTCGCTCGCCGCGGGAACCCAACGCGGCTGCTTTCGCGACGCAAAGCGGCCGTCGTCGCGGTTGCCAAGAAAAGCTCTTGTCAACTTCCGTGACGCGCTGTGTTTTTTTTGTTTTCTCCCCCGCGAATCTGCGATTGCGGTCAACCCCGGCCCCGACGCCTCCGAACTCTTCCCTCCCGGCCCGGGTGCCACGCCCACGCCGCGCCCCCATCCGACGAGCGCACGTCTCTGTCCGCCCACCGGCGCTCGCTTCCTGTCCTGGTGATGATTCCGGGATGAATAATGGCGCGCCTTGGTAACGTAGCGCTACGCGCCTAGCAGTAGCCACACTGCCTCCCCCCGAAGAAAGCTACCGAGCGGAAAACGAATGGCTACTCTACGGAAGAGTCCACCTCCCTCTGCCCTGCCGTGCCGTGGCGTGCTCCCGTCTCGAATTTTTCAATCGGAACCGATGCCGCCGCAATAGAAAAATGCCGCAGCGCAGCTCTGGCATCATCGAGAGAGAACAAAGGAATCGCGAATAAACAGGTAGTAGTGGCTCCTGTGCAGCTGAAGACTTGAATTGTTGATGAGATCACCACGGTCCTGCTGCCTGCTGGGCGCAGTTGATCTTGATCTTGACGATGGGAAAGCGGACTCCTGCTAGCTGATCTTGCCGTGCGTTCAGAGCATCTCATCGTGTATTTCGGCCAGCGAGGACGTATGAATTGGAGCTTGAAGAGGACTCCGGCTAGGTGCTCTGTCCGAAACTCGATCGGCGTATGAATTGGATGGAACTGATGAACCGCACACCCCAACGTCTGAAGTGAAAGACCGAAACTCTGAATTGAACACCCCAAGGCTCCATTCATCCTCCCAAGGCAGGTCAAGACTGCAGTAATAAACGTTAAGAGTAACGTAAGAAACCGACGGTGTGAATGCAAAGGAGCACCACCAAACGCAAGTTGCTATTGTTTTCACCCCCTTTTATCCAGTTTCTGAGGGCTGCCACCTAACGCGAGCAGAGAAACTGCAGGCGGGGCCAGGTCAGGGAGACGCATCCTTTCAGCGACAGTTTTAATTGAGCAGCCCCGCCGTCGCGTTCATCGCCTTCCGGATTAGCCGATTTTGGCGTTTTGCCTCCCCCCCACGCCTCTATTTCCGAGAAGATTAATTCCTTGTCTTGCGGTGCGTGACACGAGCCAGCCGTTCTGATCACGCCGAAAATGCGCGTGGCGGTTTGGATGGCACGGCACAACCGTAGACGCTGGCTGACACGAACGAAGAAAACCCTCCCCACCATCGACAAGAATGTGAAGACTCTGAATTGGCAGAGCACCACAGTCTGGAGCAATCACTCATCAATTCAGTTTTGATTTCACAACCGAAACTAGTTGCGCTGAAGATTGTCGATGGATGAGAGGCGGGGTGCATCGGCGTGACGTCGACCGGAGGAGAAAGGATTTCGGAGCTGCAGGACGGCACCACCAGTGCTTAGCGAGCAATCAATGTGTCCTCTTTTTCCCAATCACTTTTGTGGGTTTTGGGAGTATGATAAAAGTGGACAGGTTGTTTTCAAATCCTTTTTCCTCGGGAGGATTCCATATGGGGCCTCGGATATTTCACCCACCCGTAGCCCTCCATATGATAAAACAAACATGATTTGCTTACAGAAGGGTGTCGCTCCAACAGTCCTGTGACATGATCAAATGTGTCACCAGCAGCACCAACCATGCCCACCGTCTTTTGCAAAGCATTTTCGCCCCCCATTTCTCGCTAATAATTGGTGCTTGGCGCTACGGAACAAACACCATCGCAAGAAGGAAGTCGTCTGACGAAATATGGATCAAGTGCCGTATGCCAATGTCAGAACAAGTCTACAGCGAAAGGCTGATGTTGAATACTACAGGCGCTGAATACTGCAGGTTCAGTTTTCTCAGGGACGAGCAGAGCAGTTTTTTCGTACCGTTTTAAATGTAGAACAGCTCTAAATTCTTCTTCACATTGGTTGGAAAGAAATCAATCGTTTCAAATTGCTTGTCAGTTTTCACATTAGGCCAGCGCTAACGCTAAGCATCTCCTTAAATGTAAAAAGAATGTTTAAAAGGAAGATGAAAAGGCGCAAGCGCCACCCCACCCTCTCCTCATCAACCGAGCCAGCCAGCCAGCCACGCCTCCCGCCTGCCACCCGTGTCCTCCCTGCATGCGCGAAGCAGGTGAGACTTGACGCAGGGAGAGGAGACACAGAGCAGGCAGCCACGCTCCCCCCATGGCGCCCTCATAAGACGAGGAGGCGGTGGACCAGTTCGTTCGCGTTGCCCGCGACTCTCTCCTCCCTCCCTCCCACCCGACTCCCACACGCCTAGCGCGCGCGTGCTTCCACCCGTCCGTTGCCTCGTTGATTGGTTTCGTTGGCCCGGCTCCAGCAATGGCGGTGCAGGCGCATTATCACCACCGCCACCACCACCGCGAGTCCCCGTTCCTCGCCAGGTACCCGTCGCTGCTGTCCATCTAAGTCGTTTCTTACACGGTGATCGCCGGTCGGTTGGATCGGATGGGTGATTTGGCCGTCTGGGTTCTCAGCAGAGGCGGCGGCGCGCCGGAGAGCAGCCGGATGGCGGCGGCGATGGAGCTGCAGCAGGGGCAGAAGGAGGCGATGGCGCCGCAGCAGGCTCCGCCGCTCTTCCTGGACTTCTCGCATGGAGGTAATCTGAGCAAAGCGCCGGCTTTGCTCTGCTTTTGCAGGATTTCGTGTTCCTGTGCATATATGCGCTGCTTTCGGATGGCGAGATTGATACTAGATAGGACTGATTTGTTCCGTTGCCGTGGGCACGCAGATTGCGGCGCCGGGAGGAAGCGGCAGCGCGAGGCGGAGGCGGCGCCTTCCATGTCGCCGCACCTCTTCTCGTTGCAACCGCAACCGCAGGCGCAGGGGCCCAAGGTGATAAGCCTGGCGCAACTGCACAAGCGGCCGGCGATGGGGCTCAGGCTCGACTTCGACGAGGGCTCCGAGCACGTGTCGTCCACGTCCTCGGCCTCGCCGTCGTGTCTCCTCTCCGACGAGCTCGCCGCGCAGCGCGATCAGCACAGGAACGAGATGGACCGGCTGATCCAAGAACATGTAAGGGCCGGGCCGCTTGATTGATTGCCTTGCTACCGCCACCGACATACGCCGGCCTCTGTTGCTGACGGGCTCCATGTCGCTTGCAGGCGGAGAGGCTCCGGCGCGCTCTGGCTGACGCTCGGCGGCGGCAGTACCGCTCGCTGCTCGTCGCGGCCGAGGCGGCGGCGTCTCAGCGGATTAGGGAGAAGGAGGCGGAGGCCTCGGAGGCCGTGCGGCGTGGCGCCGACCTGGAGGACCGGGTGGCGCGGCTGCGGGCGGAGGCGGCGGCGTGGCAGGCGAAGGCGCTCGCGGACCAGTCCACGGCCGCGGCGCTCCACGCGCAGCTGCAGCAGGCGGCGGCCGCGGCTCAGGCGAGGGGCAAGGCCGAGGAAGAGGAGGACAACGCGGGCGCGGCGGCGGACGACGTCGGGTCGTGCTTCGTGGACCCGGACAGAGTGGTGGAGATCGCCCCGCCGCCGCCGCCGCCGGCCAGGCCGTGCCGGACATGCCGGCGGGCGTCGGCCTCCGTCGTGCTGCTCCCGTGCCGCCACCTCTGCGTCTGCGCCGACTGCGAGCCCGCCGTCCCCGCCACCGCGCCCTTCGCCGCCGGCGCCGTCGCGGCGGCCTGCCCCATGTGCCGCGGCGCGGTCACCGGCACGGTCCAAGTGTTCTTCTCGTAGCTCCATTAGGAAAAAGGAGAAAACGATTGGTACTCCTGCCAAAATGCGTACTTGAAATGGCCGATGAAAACGATGGAAAATTGTGTAGAGTTTATTACTTCTCTCTTTTTCCCATTTGTTCATTAATCCCTCTATTAGGAGTATTAGTTCAATCTAGTTCTAGCACTAGTATCCTGCTGTCTTTTGCCTTTGTTCTTGTGGATTTCTGGAAGGCATTGCTCGATCATTGACCGGCAGTACATTTTGGAAGGCAATGATGCTGTCAGCATGCGATTTTTCACTTTTTGCCGCCTGATTAATGACTTTCCCAGTACACGTCTGAGAGGCTGCAGTTCCTACGTGATACACAGTGCGATGCTAAAACTGCAGCAGCCAGCAACGCCTTGCATCGGGGCCGATGCGGTTAAAGGCGAGGCGCGGACACGCGTGATGCGCAGTGGCGGGAGACGCGGCCGGTCACGTGACGGGGACGCGAGCCTCGCCGCGCCGTCCGTACGCGGGCGCGGCCGCCGGCGTCGTCGCCGCGCGATCCCGATCGGGCGCGTGGAGCAGCGGCCCTGTCGGTTGTTCGGCGCGCAACGTCAGCCGCAGAGGTGGCCGGATCGGGGTGCGCGGCCGGCGCGGCGCGGCGGCGTGCGGTTGCAGCACAGCCTCCGCCAATTCAATTCGGGGCGCAACCGCCCACGACGGAAGCCCCCCGCCCCGCGCGTCCGCATCGCGGCGCACGATCGGAACCGATCACGGCGGGATCTCGGGCTTTGGTGGGGAGTTGGGCCGCGTCGGGCCCACCCGCACTGGTGGGCTGATACCGAAGTTAGTAGTAAGTGGGGCCGGTGCCTGGTGGGGCCACCGCCCGGGGTGGGCGGCCGTTGGTTCCCGCGCATTCTTCTCCTCTCTCGCCTGCCGCAGCACTTGCAGCGCCGGCCGGTTGCTGTGTGTGCTGTTTACAGTTCCTGGGCGATGGGTGTGCGGTCACTGCCTCGCTGCTACCCGTGTACTGTTGGCATGGGCGCCGAGAGAGACTGCACGTGTTCTTCACCTCCCGATCACCCAAACAACACGGCAGAGTGGTGCCGGCCGATTAGCAAATTCATACGGAAAAAGAAAGAGAGGGAAAAGGCTAGGGAGTATACGCCAAACAGCAGCGCCATCACGCATGGCAGCACGGCGGGTTTGCGCTTGAGAAACGCATTGCCGGGGCTCGTAGCCGCCGTGGCCGGTGGGGCGGAAGCATCAACCCGAAATATCCGAAGAGATAGGATTTGCGAGCTGCAGGTGGGCCTACGAGCGACTAGAAACCTGTCGCGGTTGCCCTCCCATTCAAGCGCCGGTGGCCTGGCTGGGATGCACGAGAGCAAAAGGCTAGAGCTATAGCTGCACCGCACTCGCTGTTCCTCTGGCGCTGCGGTACGCCGGCGTCAACGTCTGGCTCCCAATCGCTCGAGCGTGACTCGCCTTCAGCGGCGACTCTCGTGCTTGGAATGATGCGAGCCCGATCGCGCCCGCGCGCCGTTGGGCTGCGGCGGCGCCACCGAGCGGCGGTGCCGGCAGCAGGGCTCCTTTTGTTATTATCCTTGTGATCAGGTGGTGATTGCCGTAGGAGGTAAGAAGTAATTATACCCCTGGTAAATACTGTAACTGACAGTATCGATCTGCTCTCTCCCTCGTGCCTTTGTCTCGAGACGCATGCATGGAAGTGGCACGGCAAATACCCAAACAACATCGGCGTTGTGCTGGTGGTGGCTGTATCGTGAATCGATGTATCTCTGTCGCGCGGCGTTGGACGTGCCGGCACGAGCCCCGTGCGAGACATGTCTATCTTCCGTCGCGGTTATGCATGGCAGGACCAGCAGTGCTCTACACGATAGAAACGATACGGTTGTACGCCGCGCACGACCGTGACTCCGACAGGAGCGTGAAGCCGGGCGCGGTGCATGTATGCTGCGCGCTTCACGAGCGTGCCGAAACCACCACGGCACCACCGCAACACGTTCGCTTGCGTACGGCACCGTGCGACCCTTAGCTGCTGCGCGTGTGCAATACACGACACGCAAAGCAGGCGCACCAAAGCCAGGCCGGATTCCCATTTCCCCAGTCAGCGGTGTCGCATCATTGCATGCGGCGGTGGACGGTTGAGAGGCGCGCTCCCGTGAGCAGCGGTCGCGATCGCCGGACAGGCGCACTCGCAAGGCAAGCAAGCCTCGGCGAAGCGGTGCGCCATGGCCGGAGGGATGGGGTCGTGGAAGATACTAGTACGCGGCAAGCGGGAAGGGGGTTCGAATCGTCGCGATGTCGCTGCCATCGACAGGTGGGCCGGGCAGCGGCGTCGGGGCCCCACTGTCCTGCGGCCACCACGTGGACGCTGACAGGCGGGCCATCGCAGGCGCCTTCCATGTGGATCTCGAGGTTAGATGGATGATGATATCCAACCCCCGGTCGCTTCTGGACGACGACTAGAATGGAAGTTGATGAGATCTGCACCGGGAGCGCGGCAGCGCGCTTTGAGCGACGTGTCAACAGGACAACGCCACCTAGCGTACGTGGCACCCGAAGTCCGGGGACCTTGTCATGTACTCTCACAGATTAGCGTGTACCACCGCTTGCCCAACAAACTCTCACCTACAAGGCACACAAGAGTAGTGATTCAAGCTCAGCCGTGCAGTACGTGCCAAGAGCAACGCCACTCTCGCGCTGAGCTTCCAGCCGGTGCTATGCTCGTGTTGCCGGCACCAGCCCAACTCGAACAATCAATTATAAGAAAATCGAATAATCAATCCTTTTCCTTTTACCTTGAAGTCACAGCGATCGACAAGCATGGCAGCTCGTCTGTATCGGCAGCGGCCTTTCTTGGCAAGACACACGCTGATGACGCTGCTGCACATCTCTGTGTAGTCTTTTCGTGCACATGCGATGCGAGGCAGCCGCAGATCCAGATCGATCCCGCCGCCTTTACTGCTGAACCCCGTACCCTGAAGCGAACGCAATCCCGGGCCGAATCGGCCGGGTTGATGTGCAGTGCTCAATCAGCGGGAGGATGATGCGGGTGGAGGCAGTCGGTTACAACTACAACACTCCCTGTCTGAACTCTGAAGAGTCTGAACCTGGGTAATCGGTTGGGGGAAACTGACTCATGCTCGGTTTCCACTGTTCTTTTGTGCCGAAGGGAAACGACATCTAACAAGATGTTATGCAAGGTTGTTGTGCTTGGCCGTGTCAGCACTCGGCAGCGGAGAGAAGGGCCTCAAGACAGACGGATCATGCCTACCTTCGATGCACCCTGTGCCAGAACTCGAGCATCCATTCCTCTCCCACTTGCTATGTTGCCAACCACCATTTATGGTGCTGTTTCGATCCATGGATTAATCGCTGCATTGCGCTTGTTTGAACCGTCAGAAAGAAGAAAAAAATGCAGCAGCTTGCCCGATCCCCGGCGGTGAGCCAGACATTTGTCAGGGATTCAGAAGGCGTATCGGTCAGACAAGTTAGGCGAAGGCATAATAAACCTTGGTGATGATGGTAGGACGATGCGATTCATTCACACGGGCGAACGATCGAGAGAAATGAAAAATTCAAGGTTGCCAGGTCGGGATCGAAGGCATGGACAGCTGCTTCGTACCGAGCGTCGGCCACTTGGTGTCTCCACTTTCCACTAGCCGAGGCCGGTTCGCATCAGGAGATAGTAGAAGAGAAAGTAAGCGACGCTGACGCCGTGGCGTCGCGACCAGTAGCCCCTTCGATCCTCCATCCTCCCAGCGGCAAACTGACAGTGAAAACACACCAGTGACAGAAGCACTGACGCCATAAGCCTGCACCAGTAACCACGCCGGCGACGAGGAGGAACAGCCACCGGCACGCGGTAACTGACGACGGGACGTGAAACCGGAGGCATCCCCTGTGTCAACGGAGCCGTGCGAGCGCGGACGAAGGGACGAGGACGACGGTCGATGGGAGCTGCTGAAAATTACGGGTACCAAACTTGCAGTCCTCGGCAAAAAGAAAAGCTGGAGGCTCCTGGATGGATGCGATCTGTTTTTCGATGTCAGAGAATCAAATGCGTGCACGTAGGGAGGTGCGCGCGCCCCGCAAGTGATGCTCTTCTCTCGGTGGTTGAAGGAAGAAACGGCAAGATGCCTGTTCAGCTAGGCTACGAGAGCGTGGCGTTGGAGTGGATCAAGGATCAGCCCGATGTTGCAGGGAACCAATCCCTTCTGCGTCGTCGCCTCTGGATAGGACATATCCAATGGACCTTGAGATCTGTGATGGGCTAGCCTAATAAAGTAGGAAAAGAAAAAAAAATGCCCGTGGAATTTCTTAACCAAGAAGTAGCCCAGCCGACGCACTGCCGGGGGCGGCTGTTGGTGCGGACTTGACCGGTGGCGATCCGTGTGTCGTGCCCTTTTATAATTTTCTTTTCGTGGAGCAAGATCGTGGTGGTTTAGGCACGGGAATGATGCTTTGCTGCTTGCCCCTGGCCACGAGAAGTGCATGAATGATGAATGCGGAGATCGGGTGCGATTTTGAGCGAGGGGGGAAAAATACTTATAGTGGAGCGGCTCCAGCCTTTTAGATCAACTAGTCCAGCGCATTGCGCGCTAAGCTCTAAGCGGATGTGGTTTTCGGCGAAGACAAATCCTATTTTTTTCTTCGAATGATTTGGAAGATGACGTGTCATGCGTGCATTACCGCGTATAGAGTTCACTTAAATAACAGTGGAGAGGCATTAACATGTGAAACAGGCCGGATGCTGCTCCCTTCTTGTTGTTGTTATGGGCCTGAGGTATGATAGAGGTTGTGATGGGCTTCTACAAATATGAAGTAGCCATGCGGCTCATTCCACGGATCCTTATGTAATAATGGGCCAAGAAATGCCCGTTGAGGCCAAAAACGGCCCATCGAGTATTTCTTCTCAGAATGGAATCACGGATAGGCCTTCCGATTACTGCCTACCTCACTCGATAATTTCCTCCGATTCATTGAAAAGAAAATCACGATCATCCCTTTGATCCTAACGAATATTCTGATCGTAACTGGTAGAGTATGGCTGAAGAAAGGAACAAAGTACTCCCAAGTGGCGGCAAACCAGCATCGAAGAAAACGGGACCGCCGATCGTTCCGGAGGCACCTGCTGCTGGGCCTGAAAGTGTAGCTCATACCTTGAACCCTGCTGCCATCCTTTTGTATCGTATTACTGTAATCAGAATCTTTGGTCCTGCAGGTCAGGCTAAGCACGCACCCACCATATGTCCATTCCATAGAGAAAACAAGTGTCTACAGGCCTTTTCCTCCGTGCATCATATGCTAGTACTCTTTTTTCTTTGCGAAACCATATGCTAGTACCACTAAGTACTTTGCAAGGCTAATTACTTGGTCTATTAAGCAAGTCATCAGCCACCAAGAAGACGTTTGGAACTTTGGATCCACCTCGCCTAGCCAGGAGAGGTCAAACTTGCTACACGTGAATCCCACGATTTTGATCTCCCGGCTGCAGGCTAGGTAGCATTCAAAAGTGAGTTTCTTATTTTCTTTTCTACCCTTACCAAATGTCTATCCCCTTGTTATTGCTGAAGTCTGAAGATCAAAACATGCCCCAAATTTCCCACGAAAAAGAGATTTTGGGGTTAGGGTTGGGGGTATCGCATCGAGATCCTGACGGCCTGGCTCCCGAGATGAGGCCTGCGTGTTTCCGTGCGCGACAACAGCTAGCAGGTGTCGGTCGGCTGGGCGGGCAGGTGGCACCGTGGCACGCCGCGCCCGAGGTCCAGGGCAGGAGGTCAGAAAGTCACACAGCTCACGCAGGAAACTGGCGCTCCATCTGTGGGCCCCACGCAGACCACGGCGGCGCGCGCGTGGCCGCCCTCCCGCGTCGCCACCTTTGCGTGCTCGGGGATAAAGCGGAGGCCCTCGTCTCGTCTTGTTCGCGTGCGTGTCCACCCCTGCGGCGCCGTACGCCGGAGTGCCTCGACCGGCGCCATCGCCGACGCCCACCGAGTTGCCACCAAATAACGCCAGCACCCCGCGCCGTCCTGTCCATGGATACGTCGACTGTCACACTCACGTCCCCCTGCTATGCTAAATGCGATCCAGATTAGATAAAAGCAACTTGCGTGCGATCTGGCAAATATTTTACTCCCAAGACGACCAAACTGCAGTATTTAATGCGCAATTAACAAACCGAATTGCGTCCGCTTCATTCCTGGACGGTTCCAGCTGTGCCTTCTCTCGGTGGTGCTGGACGATCGAGCCCCATGCCTAACCGCCACGTCGCACGAAGAAGGAAGAACGCCACGTCCGGGCGTAACCCCGGCGGTTTTCGTAATCGTGGGCCCAGGCAGGATCCGTAGATGCCCCGGATCCGCGAGGGCATTCCGGGCATTCGCCGCGCCACCTGCATCGTTCTGGCGATCTCCTCCGCGGCTCCGCCTATCCCTTCCCCTTTCTTTTTCTTTCTCCTCGACTCGAGTCGCTCGAGACAAAAAAAACCGCCGCCTCCTCTCTGCCTTGTGGGCTGGCTGCTGCGTGCTAGCCGAGTCCTTGCTCTTCTCCCTCTCGCGCGACGCGCCGAGCGAGGGGACCGGCAGCCGGAGCGCGTCTCCCTCCGCCCCGCTCCTTCGGGTCTCGCGGTGGCGGCGCCGGCGGGCGCCGCCTATCGCCGGCGGCGGCCGAGATGTTGGAGGACCAGGTTGCCTTCCTGCTGCAGAAGTACCTCGGCAACTACGTCCGGGGGCTCAACAAGGAGGCGCTGAAGATCAGCGTCTGGAGAGGTGAGCCGCCACTTTAACTTCCCTTCTCGTCCACCCGTTGCTGCTTGTTGCGCATTGATAGGATTTGTTTTTTTTAATTGGGCGTCGTGCGTGCTTAATTAGTAGTTTTAGTGCCGACAAATTGACGAGGAACAGTGGTTTCGTGTGGTTTTGGATGTTGAGGAGTTCAGTCTGAGCGTGGGTTGATGCGCATGCTACATTGTGGTACCCCGATTGCTGATTCTGTTCGTAGTGCGATCAGGAGTGACTGGGGGTTTAGGCACTGACTGAAGCTTTTTGTTGAGCTTGATTGTTCGAAAGGCTCATGGTTGCAATGGATGGGGGCAGCAGATAACAATCTGAGGGGTATTTATGTGGTAGGCTGAAGTTGGTTTCGTGAATGTGATGAATCTCCGACTCTCCCTTGTGTCACTTCGGTTCCCTCTGTGATCACAGAGCTGTTTAAGCTATTTTTGTTCCAAAGAGGTTCCAGTTTCAGTGCTCAGAGTTATGAAACTAACTTGATGATGCACTGTTGTGGTCTCTTACGTGGTGGAGCTGCTGGCTGTTTCTAAGTATTTGTGCCAGCTATCTTAGTGTTGAGATGTCTACCAGTCACTAAGCATGTCTTCGAGCAACACAGCGTCTTGTGGAACAGTCCTGGAAATTTGTCAGTGGAAGGGCTAGTGACAGCTTTGCGTGAATTGTTCAAACTTCTAGCTTCAGATTACAGAATTATGAAGGCACTCTGCTGGGATAGGGGATGCGCAGTGGAGTATTTAGATCCCTGAATATGAGGATTGCTGTTATTGAGATGCTATCATATTGGAAACTGACCAATATAAAACTGGAGATGCAAGTGGTACGTCTTCACGTATAGATTGTTCACGCAAAATAACTGTAAGTGGAATATGTAACTGATGTTCCTGACTGGCTGAATCTGTACACTCACTAAACTTGTTAAATATGCTAACATTTAGTCAACGGTCAGACCTGTGCTAATGTTTGGGCTCAGAATCCTTCAGCGAGCTGAACTCATAATCCACTTCACACGCACATCTGAAATGCACTGTTTTTTTTACAGCAGAGTTATGCTTAGGGTTGCAACTGTAAGAGCTTTAGGAATGGAATGAGGAGGGCATGGAAGATGAATTATGCATGTCGTGTGGAACAATTATTTCCCTCAAAAGTAATACCCCAGCAGACACGTGTGGCCTGCATATAAGAACACAATATATTTGGACAACATGGTTTGCTGATTTTTTTTTAAAAGGTACCTTCACAGTGATAAGCTGATCATCTGAACATGCTGATTGTCTGGACTGTGCTTGAAAAATGGAGCATACAAAGATACACATCTCTCCTGCATATTCTCAGAAAAAATTGCCTGAATTGGAGCATAATCTTGGTTCTGATTGCTTATAAGAGCTTTTCAACCTCATGTTAGGCACTGATGATAAGGTGTCCACAGGATAAAATGAGAGTTGAATTTTCATTTGTAGTCACGGTTGCTTGCATGATAAATCTGTATTCTCTGTGATGTTTTTCCTTTTGGGCTGGGGGCATACATTTATCTGCCTGGTACACAACTTCCCAGCCATACCTGAGAAAAATAAATACAGCAATGGTTGGCACTTGGCAACGATATTTTTAGATATGTTGCAGGAATTTTTCATAGCAGGTGATTGCATAATGGGTGTATTTGTGAGCCTGATTTTGGTCAGACATCTATATTATTTGCTGACATGTTAGTTAACATTGCATTTGGAAATCAAGGTGTCATTTGTCTTCAACATTTGATGAGAACATTACAGGAATTTATTGAGCTTGTAATGAAGACTGTGTCATGAGAAGTGTATGGGACGATAGTAGGTATCAGATGCCCTTTTGTGTTAGTGACCACAGGATGTGAGTAATATTGCATCATTGGATAGATGGACAGGATATTTGATGTCAGCAAATAATATAGATGCAATTGGGTCGCTTGCAGAACAGTTCTGGATATTTGATGCAATTGGGCAATTGGCAGTGGCTTCATGATGATATCAAAATACAATGTGTGGTCCATATTACTTAATAAGTGTTAGCTAGAGCTTGAAGATACCCACATTCGTTTGTGCTCATGCATGATGACATACATTTTTCTTGCCCCATCTATCGACCATATTTTCATCATTGATACCGTCTGTATCTTCTGTTACCTAATGACACAAATCTTTTCTGCAACATTATTCCAGGCGATGTAGAGCTCACGAACATGCAATTGAAGCCAGAAGCGCTCAATTCTTTGAAGTTGCCTGTTAGAGTCAAAGCTGGTTTCCTTGGTTCAGTGAAACTCAAGGTTTGTAGTAATTTCTTTGCTTAGTACAAATGCAGCACTAGTTTGCTGTATTTGTGATTTTATGATTCTTTGTAATAAGGAGGAACGGGATAAAGGAGGTTCATGTCAATGATTGTTAGGTTCCATGGAGCAGGCTTGGACAAGAGCCAGTTTTGGTTTATCTTGATCGGATTTTTATACTAGCAGAACCAGCAACACAAGTTGAAGGTTGCAGCGAGGATGCTGTCCAGGAAGCAAAAAGAAGTAGAGTTAGGGTAATAAACTTCTGATGGTAGCTAAGTGATTTTGCAATCTATCAGATCCATGCAAGTACTGATTTGTTTGTTATTTGCACAGGAAATGGAGATAAAATTATTGGAGCGCCAGCAGCAACTGAAATCTGAACTAGTATGTGCCGATACCTAGTTCTGTACTATTGTACTATGACCATGGACTGCTAATGGTTGGGAGAGTCATGCTCCCCTACATTTTTTACCTGCTGTTGTGGGGTTTGGAGCTGACCATCTTAGATACTTTGTTTATTTCTCATTGCAATTTTCTCTTTTGAAGAATTCGTCATGGCTTGGATCTTTCATTAGCACTGTAATTGGAAATATCAAGTTATCTATCGGCAATATTCATATAAGATATGAAGATGTAGAGAGGTAATGCAATTCTGTTTGGTGTATTTATCTTTCATGATATATATTAAAATACCATGACTTTCCTGTAGCAATCCAGGCCACCCTTTCGCAGCAGGTGTGGTACTTTCAAAGCTTTCGGCAGTTACTGTGGACGACCTTGGAAAGGAGACTTTTGCTACTGGTGGGGATTTGGAACGAGTAAAAAAGGTACATCGTTCCTAAGTTCTACATTTTGTTTCTATTATTAGTCTGATTTTATTTCATGTCTGCTGATAACATCTGGTAGTTCAGTTTCGTTTTTGCTATCCACGGGTAATCCTTTTTTCAAAAGGAAAGTGAGTACATGAGCAAATGCCTGTGACATTTCTTTGACATATCTATCTTCCATCTCTAAAAAATGGTGCTTTTTAAGTTTTTGCATAGAAAAATATTAGTTTCCACAGTAACAACAACTATGATTCACTTTCCAGTTTTCTAATTTTGGTGTTATTCTTGTTTGCACAAAGGTTTCTGCACCTAGAATGAATTGTGTTCCCTTCAATTAATGCATCCTTTTGAATTTGGGAGCATCTGGCATATTTATCTTGCATTTTCTTTCAGCTTTGGCTTTTCTTTTCCTTTCAATCATCTCGCATAAGTTCTTTATCTTACTTGCCTTTGGTAGCTTACTAGTAAATGTTTCTGCAGTCTGTTGAACTTGAGAGTCTGGCGATGTATTTCAACTCCGATAGCAGTCCTTGGACTGTGGATAAGCCCTGGGAAGATTTACTGCCATCGGAATGGAGTCAGGTACCTTCCAGTTGTGTTCATTCGCAAATAAAGACCCTGGCTTGAGAGTATAAATCTGCATAGAGACAGTTGTCCTCTCCCTCTCCCCATTTTTTTTTTTTGCAATATCTGCCAGCACAGCCACATGGAGGATTGATGGGTAGGCATGGTGCTATAGTGAGGTTTTAGTGGGAGGTTGTCTGTTCTTCCATTGTTCGCATCCAGTTACCTGAAAAATATTTGTTGTTTTATAAAATGTATTTCAGATTTTTGAGTTCCCAGAGCAGGGCAGTTCCGGATCTGTTTCAAAAAAGCACACTTACATTTTACAACCTGTATCTGGCAAAGCAAAATATACAAAAATACAACTTACTGAGGCAAAGAAAACAGGACAGGCATTGCAAAATGCTGCTGTTGATTTGGATGATGTTACTCTTTCATTATCAAAGGTTTGTAATCTTGTCTTTTATCTTCCAGTTTTATCCGAAGCACTGTGAACGGTAATACCTTTTTCCTCAAACCAGGATGGCTACAGGGACATCTTGAAGATGGCTGACAATTTCTCTTCTTTTAACCAACGGCTGAGATATGCTCATCTCCGACCTTCGTTACCAGTAAAATCAGATCCACGGGCATGGTGGAAGTATTCATACAAGGTGGTGACTCAGGAAATAAAGAAATCAAGGTATAATCTGCATATTCTTCTCTGACCTCCAATTCATACATTGATTCCGTAGTTTTTTAGTATCATGAATCTATTTCCATTCCCCATATGTGATGAACCTTGGTTCATCAATGGGGTAAGAAGCACCAGTGGGAGGATAGCCTGATGTTGTTCTTAGAATGGGAGATGGGGTGAGTTGACCCTTAAGGCAATAATCTCTGGGATTAAGGAAACAAACCAATCTGATCTTATATCTAACAACAGCCAAATCGTAAGGCTTTAGTTCTGTGGGTACTGTTTGAACAGTAGCTGCGCATGAACAGTGCACCAGCCCTAAAGGGCCATGGTGCTGCTTCCCCCCCCCCCCCCCACACACACACACAAACACACACACACAAAACATGTGCCCTAACGGTCTGCATATGACAGAATCAGTGTTCACTTAGGTGCTGTTTGGTTAGGAGAATGTAAACGCAAACGGTAATGGAATCGATCACGGCTGTGACCTGAAAACAGTAATGAATTCCTGTGATTGTTTGGTGCTCATCTGGTAATGGAAAGGGAAACAGGCAATGAACAAAGGCCCTGTCGCTACTCCCGCAGACCACATGTCCTCGCTCCACCAGCTAGCTAGTGCCAGGCGCGAGCGATGAGGGATTGGCCAATCGCGAGGAGCGCAGGTAAAAGAAAGCAGGATGGGATCTATTTCACCTCACGATGGAGCGTTAACACCTTTGAAATACATGGGAAGCGATTCCACGGTATCGTGTTACGGAGCACTCGAAGCAAACATGAAACAGCGTTATCCGTCTGCACCGTAATCAGTTCCCGCAGCAAAGTGGATGAACCAAACACTACCTTAGTTTCTAGTTACATTATCCTCCTGCGTAGCTCGGGCTACCTATATACCAGAGGAGTGGTTATTGTGTTTTGCTTTACTTCACAGTAAGTCCAATGCACATCACAGAATTTGTTTTAATCATGCAGCAGGTTATTTGCTTGTATTTTTCTTTGTTTGGGTGGGGCCGATAGTTTATATTTGTAGTATTGCACCATATGTGATATGTCAGCTACTTTTATGTAAGAACAAGTGACTCAAGCACCTGATAATCCTGGCAATTGATTTGATTCTTTGTTTCTTATCATTACTTTATGCTAGGATGGGTGTTCAAGTAGTATCACTGATATTTTGTTTGACATTGTTTTCTTTAACTTTATTGTCATTTATTTCTCATCATTTCATTTGCTTTTATGTTAATGCGATGTTGTCGATTTTTTTGCGGTGATATATCTATCTTATGTGTGCAGTTGGAGTCTATCTTGGGAGCAATTGTTGAGAAATGCACGACTTCGGAAGGCATATGTATCTTTATATGCATCCCTCTTGAAATCTGACATGAGCCGACTGGTTGTTGATGACCATGAGGAGATTAAGAGGATGGACCGTGAACTTGATATGGAGGTTATTCTACAATGGAGGTAACATGCTTTTGCTTGTCCTTGAATACATCCTCCATGAGGATTATCCTGTGATTCCTGGCTGCAAATGTTAAGTGAAAAAAGCTGGTAGAATGATGCATGATCTGTGCCAGAGGTTCCTAAAAGAGTGTGATATAGAATTTAGGGTGGTTGCCCGAAAGTTTTGCCTTCACAATTTTGTACTTGGTGATCTTTGCTTGATCCACAAAAGAAGTTCACCTTACTCACTGTTTGTTCCCCACTTCCCTATATTCTCTTAGTTGCTCAGCTACCCTCTTCCCAGTAAAGACCGTTAAATGAGTGCTATACTGTTGTTGCCCCAGCCTTCCTATCACTGCCTGGGAAAGAACATTGAATGCATGCTATACTGACATTGGCCCAGCCGCCGAGCCTTTTGATGCTCCTGTAAATTGCATGCTATAATGAATACATGCTCACTTGTTCCATGTAAACTGCATGTTTCAGAGCATTTTACCATGTATACCATCTGCACTGTTGTCTCTTCTCATAATTATTTCCACTCAATGAAAAATTATGCTACATACGTGCTTATACCACATCATTTATCCCATTGAGGATTGTAGATTCCTCAATTCAATTACTTTTAATCTCTTACTTTGTGTAGGATGTTGGCTCACAAGTTTGTAGAACAGTCAGCAGAGACGTATCAGTATGCTCAACAAAATAAAAAGCAATCCTGGTGGTCATTTGGATGGTTGATTTCTGGGCCATACAATCTTATTTTTTCTGAACTGTTAAATATGTGGCAATTAATCAGTGCTCTTCATACAGGACTGGCTCTTCAAAGGACGAGGAAGATTTAAAGAGTTTTACTGATGAAGATTGGGAAAGATTAAATCAGATCATTGGATACAAAGAAAACAATGAGTATATCCCTGATCAGCAGGATATGAAACTGATGCAATTTGATTTTGAAATACGTATGAATCATAATGCATCAAAGCTTACCATTGATGATTCGGAGTGCCTAGCTGATCTCTCATGTCAAGATTTCTTCTGTAACTTGAAGATGTATCCGGAGGCAAAAATATTTGGTCTGAAGCTTGGTTCCTACAGGCTGTTATCTCCATATGGCCTGCTTGCTGAGGTTTCTGTTTGATTCTTCAGTTTGCCTTTTACACATTCATATTCTGTAAATTATGGTAGTCACTCAAACGATTCCATATTCTGTACATCAGAGTGCAAATGCTGTTGACTCTTTTGTTGGTATCTTCTCCTACAAACCATTCGATGAGCAACTGGATTGGAGTTTGACAGCTAAAGCTTCTCCTTGTTATATAACTGTAAGTTATTCTCGTTATACCTTTGTCTGCATGCATTTATTCTACTCTTTGATTATTTGAATTTCTGTTCTGATAGTATTTAAAAGATTCAATCGATCAAATCGTTGGCTTCTTCAAGAGTAGCCCTACCATTAGCCAGAACCTGGCACTAGAAACTGCTGCTGCTGTACAGGTATCTACAAGTAAATTTGATTTGAAGAAATACTGTTTCATGGGATCAGATGATTGATTGATCATTCTGTGTTGCTTTGTAAGATGACATTAGATGAAGTGAAACGGACCGCTCAACAGCAAATGACTCGGGTGCTTAAAGATCAGTCCAGGTTAGTATAATTTCTTCACCATTTTCATACACCAAGAACAAAAGAAATATATTGACATGGATAAAAAAGATAATATAAAAACAATTCTCTAGGAGTTGTGGGTTCAATAAGATTTCAGTGCCTTTCATGAAGCAACCTGTGCATTACAAGCTTCCTACCAGTAATTGTTGTTATGGAAAAAAAACTGATTCAGCAACCATAGTTTTGTACTCAGTAACTACAATAATAAGGGGAGTAAATATTTTAATAGCATTTCAACCTCAAAAATGGTAGTTGAAAAATGTTGTTCATTTTACGTAAAAATAAGGATTGTTGTCACTTTGTCTATAACATGAAATTATGCTGACGTCATTGGTTTCGGTTCATATTTAAATTACTCTACATCATTGCTTTCCTGTACTCCTTTGCTTCTATTCCAAAGTCACTAAAGGACTTAGTTATACTTTCTTTTGTCAATCCTTTCTTCGATTCTGACTAGTCAATTACATAACCCTATCAGGTTTTCCCTGAACATGGATATTGCTGCTCCTAAAATTACTGTCCCTACCAAGTTCCGACCAGATGATGTACATGAGACTAAGCTTTTGCTTGACCTTGGAAATTTAGTTCTTCGGACAGAGGTGGTGTCCGCTATTTGAAAGTACGATTTTGTTGTCTTAACTAGTTGGTTTTGAGTGCTACTAATGTCACTTGTTGCTTCAGGAAATATGGGATTCCTATTCTTCAGAAGAGCAGGATATATATCTAAACTTCAATTTGGTGCTTAGTGATGTATCTGCATTCCTAGTGGATGGTGATTACCATTGGAATGAAACATCTGATGGAATCAACTTGTTGCCAGTGATTGACAGGTGTGGGATTGCTTTGAAGCTTCAGCAGGTAAAACAATACTCCACCTTCTCCTCCCCACACAAAATAATTGAAAATTAAAGGAGGGAAATTAAATGTTATCAACATGACATGGGTCGCTGCTCCTTCTGTGGCACAGATCCACTTGGAAAGTCCTCTGTATCCTTCCACAAGAATGGCGATACGGGTTCCTTCCTTGGGATTTCATTTCTCTCCAGCACGCTATCATCGTTTGATGGAAATTTTAAAGATTTTTCAAGATAGTGATAGTGAGAATAGCACTTCAGATCTTGAACACTTGTGGGATCAGGCTGACTTTGAAGGATGGTCGTCTCTTCTCACATGGAAGGTTTGCATTGTAATGTACTCACTAATGATCCATCATTTAAGGATTATGTTCATTTTCAATTTTTTCCTTGATTTGTTATTAGGGTGTTGGAAACCGGGAAGCTGCTTGGCAACGCAGATACTTGCGTCTGGTGGGCCCATTTCTCTATGTATTTGAAAATTCAACGTCTACAACATACAAGCAATGGCTCAGGTTATGAACTTTCTTATATAGTTCTTAATTCTAAGTAATTGTCAAGTTTGGAGTTTTTAGTGTCTACATGCATGTTTAGTTGATGCTGTCTGGGATTCCACTGAACACTACCCCTGAATTTATCGTGTTTACCATCGCAAAATTACTCGAATTTCCAACATATGAAACTTTAAATACTTGTTAGTATTTTCATCATGAGCCATTGCTTCAGCAATGGTAGAATCTTGAGCTTGTTGTGTCATCTTTTGTACCTCGGTACTTTTACAGGTATTTTTATAATCAAGTTTCTCTACCTGGTGATTTGTGCTTCTGATACCAAGACCATCAGATATTTTGCATTGTTTAATGCCTTCAATTTTTCAATAACAACATGATAGTTAAATCTATGTCTGGTAGACATGATGTCGTGTGATTATATGAATGGTTTCTGTTCATTTTGTTTCTTTTATGTGCCTGCACACTTGTTTTTACCTGTTTGTGTTGAGTTGCAGTTTACGTGGGAAACAAGTTCATCAGGTCCCTACTGAGCTTACAAATGGTGTGCATAACATCCTGGCACTGCACGATTCTGGCCAAGTTAATCCCAAGGAATGGTCAAGTAGCACAGTTCATTATCCACTTCATAAGTGTTATTCTGCTTCAATCCTCCTGGCATAAATTATTATCTTAATAAACTTTCTTCTCTTACAGATTGTGGAGGACACTGGTGCTTTAATTTTGTTGTTTGATAATGAGGAAGGACGAAAGATATGGCAGAGCCGCTTGCAGGGTGCTATATACCGTGCATCGGTACTCCTTGCTCTTTTTGTCAATTCTTCATTGCATTATTTATCTTCTGTTGGCATCCTTACAATTATTAGCCTGCTTGCAGGGTTCTGCTGCAGTCTCGAGCTTTCCTGAAGTTGCTCTCCCGTCAGAGACCAACTCATTCAAAGGCAACTTTACGGATATTGTTGACACAGAGAAATTATTTGTTGCTGGCATTCTTGATGAGCTAAAGATATGCTTTTCATGTGGCTATGAGGTATTTCTTTCATAACTAACATTCTTTGTAATCTTGATTTATTGTTAATAATGTAACCCATGCTTCTGTAGAGTAACCACAAACTAAAAAAAATTCTTCTAGCTAAAGAGAGCAGCCTGTTTGAATTTCGGGCAGTTGGTGGCCAGGTATCAATCTTTTCATCTGTTTTCCACTTTTGCTCCTTGCTTTGCGATTTATTTATATATATGTTTTCTTTTGGAACAAAACAGGTTGAACTTTCAATTAAAGGTGGCAATCTACTGATAGGAACTATTTTGGGGTCACTAGAAATTGAGGACCAGTATTACTACCCAGGAAGTCCAGTGCCAAGGTTCTTGGCAAGGTCTTTTATAAATAGCATGCAAACCCAAGAAGTCCCCTCACCTAGTCGAAAGAACAGTGCAGGACCTAAAGGCACTCCATTGAAGAAAACTGACAGCGAGGAAAACTTTTTTGAGGCATCAGATGATTTTGATGAATTTGAAACACCTATGGTTCAAGAGAGGACTATATCAGATTATTTCAGTACCCAGAATTTCTTGCCTACTAGTCTTCCTTCCCTACAGCCCCCAACATTTAATCGAATACCTGGTTTGATACCAGACAGTGAACTTCAAACTGTCGGATTCACTTTTGATGGTAATGATACTTTCGACAGTTTTGTGAAAGCTCAGATAGTGATTTATGACCAGCATTCTCCCCAGTACAACAACTTGGACAACAGGGTAAATATCTCAAATCTTGTCTGTTATATGCTTAGGTTTTGTATAGATGAACCTATTCCTCCTAGCGTATTGATCATGCTTAGGCTTATTGTATCAATGTAGCTATTCCTCCTACCACCTCGATCATGTGTGATATTTCATATTGTTGCTACATTTTACCAGGTAGTTGTAAGCATTGCTACTTTGACCTTCTTTTGCCATCGGCCAACTGTTATTGCAATCATGGAATTTATGAATTCCATCAACCTTGCAAATGGGCCTGATACTGATAAAGATAAAGACACATATCCTGCTACTGTAGAAGGTGGTACAATTGAGGAATCTATGTCTGATCTGGGACCAGAGCCAGCCATAAAAGGGTTACTGGCTAAAGGTAAAAGCAGAATAGTTTTTCATCTTACGTGCAACATGGCAGAGGCACAGATATTACTGATGAATGAGAATGGTGATCGGCTTGCTACTTTATCACAAAATAACCTCTCAACTGATATAAAGGTAATATGACCATCTCTAATCTTCGTCATAGGTTTTGGTTTGGATTTTTTTAAGCATGCTAGGTTCTTGACTATCTGTGGCATTACTCAAGGTGTTCACATCATCATTCAGCATAAAGGCTGCACTTGGAAACCTTAAAATAAGTGATGATAGTCTTCGTAGCAGTCACCCTTACTTTTGGGTTTGTGACATGCGAAATCCTGGAGGACATTCATTTGTGGAGGTATTCCATTTTAATTGATTTAACTTTCTTGTTGTAGGCTGTAACTTATTATGCTTTAAATTTTTTCTAGAAAATAATCTTTTTATGAATCGCAGAAGAATAATCAATTTTTAAAAATCATGGTGCAGATTGACTTTAGTTCATATAATGTTGGTGATGAAGATTATTGTGGTTATGACTATAGCCTTGTAGGGCAGCTTTCTGAAGTTAGAATTGTGTACCTAAACCGTTTTGTTCAAGAGGTATGGTGTTTAGAGCTCAATTTGTTTCTTAATCCTGCAAATAGTTTAACCTCTCCCTCTGTCTCTGTGTGTGTGTGTGTGTGTGTGTGTGTGTGTGTCTGTGCAGATTATCAGTTATTTTATGGGACTTGTCCCAAAAAGTTCTGATGGTGTTGTAAAGCTGAAAGACGATGTGACTAACTCGGAGAAGTGGGTTAGCAAAACTGATATGGAAGGGTCACCTGCTCTCAAATTGGATGTTTCTTTCAGTAGGCCTATAATTTGTATGCCCCGTGAAACTGATAGTGCTGAGTAAGGATGCTTTTGTGTATATGAACATGATTTATTCTTCTTCTTCTTTAATACAAAGATTCGCAGCTCTTGTGCGTGTTTGAGAAAAACATGATATCTTAAAGGTGATCACTTTGGTTTGCAGCTTTTTGGAGCTTGACGTCCTATACATAACTGTCCAAAATGAATTCCAGTGGATAGGTGGTGATAAGAATGAGATGAGCGCTGTTCACTTAGACATTTTGACAGTTACAGTAAGTTCACTTCGTCAACAAGTTCTCTCTTTTTAATTGGGAATCAAGAGGGGAGATCTGTGCTGGACGTATCTATTTATTAACAATGAACAGGGATTAGCATAGATATTCGGAAATGGCCTGCATCATATCATTAGAAGATCCTATTCAAGAAGTCAACACCTTGGAGCAGGAACTGTTTCCATAATTCCATCTTTATCTTGGGCCACTTCATCAAATGCCAAAATTGTGCCAACATGTAACTTAGAGGTCATGTGTTAACCTAGCAGTGGTATTGCTGTTCTATTGATTTGATTACTACTCCTTCCATTCCAATTTATAGGTCGTTTTGGCTTTTCTAGATACATAGTTTTTGCTATGTATCTGGACATTGCGTATATCTAGGTGCATAAGAAAAACTATGTATCTAGAAAAGCCGAAACGAGCTATAATTTGGAACGGAGGGAGTAGCTAGACGAAGATGGTTAGGCTGCACCTTTTTAGAAACAAGAACAAGATTCCTTGCGCATCTAACGACGTTGGGTGTTTAAATCTCAACATACTGAAATTTACTGTGAACAAATTTATGCCATCATGAAATTTACCTGTCTCATATAGCTGATCTTGTTGTAAAATAGTAACAGGCTTCTGAGTGCAGCTTATAGTAGCCATGACTGATTGTATCTTTATTATGATTTTTGTGTTTTAGGCTTGCAGGAATCTATGCCAAGTTCCTGTCATGTTGAACTTTATGTTTTAGTTTCCTATTTAGAACACTGAGCAACCAAACAGCTGTTTTGCATATTTTATTCCTCATCACAGTGTCTTGATACCGTGCTTAAAATCATTCTATAGAACTAATAAACTTTCCTTTATAGGTAAAGGACATAAATTTAGTTATTGGTATGGATATGGTGCGTGGTGAAACCATAATTCAAGATGTGGAAGGTCTTTCATTTGAACTTCGTAGATCGTTGCGTGATCTCAGGCATCAATTGCCAGCGGTGGAGGCAGCAATTAAGGTAGCACATTTGCTCTGAATGCATCTTTAATTGGAGGCCCCTGGTTAGATTAATTTGTTTTTCTTATAGCTCCATTGAGATGCTTGTTTCTTTTATCTACAATATCTTGTAGGTGGATGTTTTGAAAGCAGCACTATCTAATCGAGAATATGAGATCATATCTGAATGTGCATTGTCTAACTTCTCCGAGACACCACGTACTATGCCTACTCTGGATGATCCTCGATATGGCACTGCCACTACTCCATCTCATGCATCAGCATCATCTTCTGAAAGTATTCAGGACTTGTCCCATGATGCGGAAACATGGATATCTAATAAATTTTCTGTCTCAATAAATCTGGTTGAGCTTTCACTGCATTCAGGATCAACAAGAGATTCTCGTCTGGCTAGTGTGCAGGTATTCAATTTTCATAGAGAAAAATACTTTGGAACTGCATTGACTGCTCTGTTTGTTTTTCATAGCTTTTCCTTTACCTTGCATGTGCTTGTCTCAAATCATGTTAAAAGCTTGTCTGAACTCAACTTTGT
Source organism: Panicum hallii (assembly GCF_002211085.1). Taxonomy (NCBI): domain Eukaryota; kingdom Viridiplantae; phylum Streptophyta; class Magnoliopsida; order Poales; family Poaceae; genus Panicum; species Panicum hallii. Next base: position 55,093,042 of record NC_038050.1, read on the forward strand.
ACAATAGCATACCACTTGTGACATTATCCCTAAACATGTGGTGAGCATTTCGCTCTCTAGCTGAACCGGTATCAGTAAGTGTACTTTTACACGTAAAATGAAGTAACATTGTGATAGTTTTGCAAGAAAAATGTAAATTCTAACGAAAATTTCTTAAGTTTTAGTTTGTTTATACAAAGCCTAGAAAAATGAGATGTGTATTGCATTTGGTACCAGTTTCTCACCACTAGACAGGAACAACTTGAAAAATGGACCCCAGCCAGTCTTCCGTGAGGGAAATTTAGTATACTCCTAGCCTAACAAATAAAAGTATCAAAACTGCATTTAGTATGTTTGGAAAGGTTCAAGAGGGTTCACAGGCTTGGTACATGGTCATTTATATGGAGCTGCTCAATCTCAGCTATGTAAATAGTGAACACAAACATAGGACAACCTAGAGGGATGGAGGTACATTCTCTCCAAATATGGATAGAATGTAACAATGGGAATTGGTATAGGTGTCTATAGTCACTTGAGAATCAGATAAATTTTTTTATGCTGTTTCTCTGTGTGTTGAAGTATTCTTCTGGTGCCTTATTTTGTGAGTCTAGGTCAGATTTTAAGTATACATTTCCCCCTTTGGAGATTTCTTTCATATGGGTCTATAGCTCTTTACTCGGATTGGTTTACATCTCATATATTTTCTTTATGCAGGCGAGTGGTGCATGGCTTCTCTATAAATCAAACACACGAGAAGAGAGTTTTCTGTATGCTACCCTCAAAGGCTTTTCTGTTTTTGATGATCGTGAAGGAACAAAAGATGAGTTAAGGCTTGCCATTGGAAAATCTGCAACCGTTCGAGACACATCATCCGCTGATGGCTATGATAATCCTAATGAACCTGATTCAGGCGAACAAAGAATACAAAAGGATCTAGGCCTTGAGCCAATCCCCTCGATGCTCATTCTTGATGCCATCTTCCGAAAAGCTTCATCATCTCTCTCTCTCTGTGTTCAGCGACCCAAGTTTCTTGTGGCACTTGACTTCTTACTAGCCATAGTTGAGTTCTTTGTGCCATCCGCTCGGAGTCTTTTATCCAATGACGAAGACAAGGACCTTCTACACATGATTTCTCCAGTGGTATTGAATGATCAGATTTATTATCAGGAGGATTCAACATTTAGTCTTTCACCTCAGAAGCCCTTGATTGTTGATAGTGAAAGATTTGATCACTTTATATATGATGGGAAGGGTGGAAAGTTATATTTGCTGGATAGAGAGGGTAAAATCATATCAAGCCCTAGCTCTGAGAGTTTTATTCATGTGCTGGGGTGTAAGAGGTTGCAATTTCGGAATGTCACTATAGTGGTAATATTCTGTGCTTTCAATTTCTATTATTCCCACTTTATACTTACCACACCTATATAACCTTTTTTTTGTCTTGGCAATGCGATATCTTGCTACAGAATGGTGAATATTTGGACTCCTGTGTTTCTCTCGGTGATGATTGCTGTTATTCAGCATCAGAGAATGACTGTGTCTACTTAATAAGAGAAGATGATGGTCTTTCGCCAGGTCCCAGCAAGGAAATTGCAGAAGACACAATTAAGAATGAAAGTGCTGACGTATCAACAGAATTCATAATGGAATTACAGGTATTGCTTTGTACTTGTAGCTATATTTCAGACATCAATTCATAACTTTCTTAACACAGTTTTCTCGTGTACCGCACAATATCGTATTCTATACACCCCCTAGTCATTATGTATATAGCCAATGGCTAGTATACAAGGAAGGAACTACAAGTATGCAAGGAATGAACAAATCACTGGCTATACATTCCCTAATACTTAAGATTTAGCATGAATTGGTTTATTCATGTCTTGAATTCAAGTCTGGCTGGTGCATTTTAAATAGAAAAATTGCAGCCGACTCTATAGCACATCTTGTTAAACCTGCGGGAGCTGGGAGGGAAGGGGCTCCTTTCCTCATAAGTGCTTAAGCTTTTGGATCAATGGGCTGGTGCATGTGGCTTATAATCATAAGATTCCTAAATCCGCAAGATTTTCCAAAATTCCACCATCTGTGCTAATTGTTAAGTAGTGCAGTTTCCAGCAGGTTACAACTTACAAACTATGGAGCAACTCCATATGTGATTTTCTAAACTGCTGCATCCACACATGAGTGTCAATACGTAATTGTATGATTGAAGTGTATTGTCTGATTACCTGATTGTTTCAGGCTATTGGACCAGAGCTTACTTTCTACAGTACATCAAGAAATGCTGGTGAAAACTTAGCGCTGTCAACAAAGGTTATTCATGCACGTACAGATGCATATTGCAGGTCAGGTTTTCGGGTGTCACTTGGTGCAATGTAGTTCTCAATTCTGTTTTTGAACTATTTTTTGTTGATGGTTAGGATCCCCACCTGTATTAATTTTATTTATCATTAGAAAAAAGAAGTGGAGCATTTTTCTAGAATGTACCAAATAATCACAGCTATATTGTATATCTGCAAATATTCGATATCAAATTAAAATGTAAGTGATTCTAAAAACCAAATTTTCAATATCAAATTCAAATGTCTAGTACATGTTGCGGATATTGATAAATACATGATGCATCACTGTCATTTCCTTTCCTTATTGTATGGAATGAGCGAACAAGATATTGAATCATTTTTGCTATAAAAAACCTGTTATTACAAAGTTGCTATGTATGCATTCACAACACAAGCATGAAATTCTTTCCTCGATGTCTGGAACTGATGATACAAAGCTACCTTGTGCAGCCAGTTGGTTCTGGTGCTTTTTGGACATTTATTTCTCTCTTAAGTTATATGACTGCATATATAACTAATCTCTTAACAAGGATGTAATTAACATTTATCAAAGCTATACCATGGCAATAAAGTTTGCAGATTTGATTTTCTTGCCCACGGATTATCTTGTACTACCTCCGGGAAGATAGCCAGATGGAGTCGGCTTGGAGGGAGACTAGACTATTAGGGGACTTGGAATTAATTCTTCATTGCTTGATAACAAATGACTGCCGTGCCTCCATATATATAGAGCTGACACCTAACAACCTGATAATTATCCTAACAGACCAACCAACTAATCTAATCTCTCTCCTAATCCTATCTCCTCACATGCAGGATAGATGGCCAGCCCTCTGGCCACCCATAACACTTCTCCCCCCTTTCTGAGCAGCTTGTCCTTGAGCTGCAGCAAACCTTTCTCAGGATGACTCCACTCAACAAATGATCAAGCCTTTTACATCTCAGCTTAACTACGTTATTTGTAACTAAAACGCAAAATAAATTCAGACTCTCTATTTGTGCTGCATCTCCAACTGTTGGTGGACCCCATCTGCAAGCACAAAGGGATAGAACATCACGTGAATGTCCTTTGTCCCGTGCAAGATCTGGACGAAAAAAACTCATGGTGCAATGTCTGGGGTTTCTCCAGCAAGAAGATTGCCACAGCCGCTTGTGGTGTGTGGCGTGGCGGAGCCGAGCGTGGTTGTGGAGGCAGGCCCCTGGTGGGCCGTGAGTGGTAGCAAAGGTGGCAGCAACATCGGAACCACAAATGTGGCATGCCGCAACTTGGAATGAAGTGTGTACCGTGGACGATAACAAATGGCACGGCTCCAATTGCTCAAGCCAGACTGAGCGAGGTGCAGGGACAATATGCAGAGATGGGCCCTTGGCAGCCAGTGCTGAGATGGCGCATCACGGTCCGGAACGCGAGCATCTACGGCCTTTGTCATATTCTGCACCTGCAGATACGTTGCCCCTCGTACTGTTGCCGGCGGTGCCAAAGCACAGCATGCTGTGCCAACCTTTTTCCCTTGCCATGGTTGTGTCTTGATCTGCAATGATTTGTCGCTGCAGCACTGCAGAAGATCGGCGCAAGGATGCAGTTCCCTTGGCTGAACTTGGCACTGTCAATGGAGCAGGCACTGCTGGTGACGAGGTCGTTGGCAGCTTCTTCTCCACCATGGAAGTTCTTGGCCCTATCTGAGGCAACACCCCATATAGCAAGTTCGGTGCAGCTATGGGAGCTGCTCCAAGGAGACCATCACTTGGCTTGGGGACTGTGCTGAAAAGGCCCTCACGTGGTGTCATCTTCTCTATGAGTGGATCAATTTCCTTCTCAGCCTGTCCGCCAAATCTCGAGTTCCTTGCACTGCTCTTCTCTGGCACCGAGCAACCTCCGCAGCTTGCCTGCTAAGTCTCTGAGTTCTGGATCAGAGCATGCAGACTGTGGCACGTCCGGCTTTGGTGCTGTTGTCCATGGGGTTGGCAACGGCGAACCCAACAACGTTGCAGATTGATTGGCAGGATAAGCCATGGGAAAGGATCCCTGACTTGTGATACCAGATGTTATGATCCTTAGGTCAGATTGATTGGCAGGAGAAGCCATGGGAAAGGATCCCTGACTTGTGATACCAGATGTTATGATCCTTAGGTCATTAAGGTAAACACCGCTAGGAAGATAGCCGGACGGAATGGGCTTGGAGGGAGACTACACTATTGGGAGCCTTGGAATTAATTCTTCTTCATTGCTTGGTATCAGATGATTTTCATGCCTCCGTATATATAGAGCCAGCAATTATACTAACGAACCAACTAACTAATATAATTTCTCTCCTTATCCTTCTCTCTTCACGTGCAGGATACATGGGATGGCCCTTTGGCCACCCATAACATATATACTACTGCTGTTGGTACATATTGATGTAACATATACACGATGGGATAAATTATGTTGGTCAAAGCCAGAATGCTTTCATGTCTGATTGCATTTAATCTTGCATCATTTGTCTTTTACATTTACTTCATATTTCCATCTGACAAGAAAATCATATAATCATCTGTGCCTAGAAACTTATTGAAGCATGCCATTTCCTGTAACGGAAAAAAAAGTTCTGCCAACATGTGGCTGACACATAAAACAATGTTCTTTCTTTACTCCTCTGTATGTTGGGGACTAACCCCTTTTTTATGCGACAGGCTTATAATGAAAGGCGGCAGTATGGAGATGAGTGGAAACATACTTGGTTTAAAAATGGAGAGTAATGGCATCAGAGTTATAGAGCCGTTTGACATGGCCGTGAAATATTCCAATGCGTCTGGCAAGACAAATTTACATCTGCTGGTTTCTGAAATATATATGAATTTTTCTTTTAGTATTCTCAGACTGTTTTTAGCGGTTGAGGAAGAAATTTCAGCGTTTCTCAGGATGTCATCAAAGAAAATGTCACTGGAGTGCTACCAGTTTGACAAAATTGCAACAGTGCAAGGTACTAGAAAACTTGTTATGTTGGTGTATACTTTTAGAGTTTTAGTCATGGTTTATAATTTGCATTCGTTGACATGTTTTAGGCAATACAAATGATCAAGTGTTCTCTTTCTGGCGACCACGTGCTCCATCTGGATATGCCATTTTTGGCGATTATCTCACACCAATGTTTGTGATTACTCTTTCATTCTCCCATCTTTTTCTTAACTTGCTTTGTTGTTGGAAGGATTTGTAATATCTAGTTCTTTTTTCATCTTAGGAATGACCCTCCTTCCAAAGGAGTCCTTGCTTTGAACACAAATGTTATAAGGGTCAAAAGGCCTTTATCATACAAGCTAGTATGGCAATCTAGTTCTCCAAGAACAAACATTTTTCATCAGAACGAGAGAGACTTGAAGAATAAGCTCTCTAATGTTGGCCAGCTCTGCTCTGTTTGGTTACCTGTAGCACCGGTGGGTTATGTTGCAATGGGTTGTGTTGTTTCACCTGGAACTGCTGAACCGCCTTTGTCTTCAGTTTTCTGTTTAACTGCTTCCTTGGTTTCATCATGTAATCTAAGGGACTGCATTGCACTGAGGTCAAATACATATTCCCTGAACTTGTTTTCATATTTGTTGTATAGCTACAGAGATTGCTCACTCATGCATTTTGTCCTTCAATTGTCTTTTTTAGGGATAATAGTGACATGATATTCTGGCGTGTTGATAACTCTTTTGGTTCCTTTTTACCTGGAGATCCTGCAAGCATGAGCATGCATGGAAATGCTTATGATCTTCGACATATGCTGTTCAACAGTGCAGACTCATCTCCCAAGACTATCTCTAGGAGGCAAGATTATATGAATGATGCCTCTCAGCTAGAAAGATCAGCATTGACCTCAGGTCGGCTATTTGAAGCGGTAGCAAGCTTTAAACTAATTTGGTCAAATAGTGGGACCTCTTCACCAAAGAAGCTCTCAATATGGCGCCCAATGTTGTCTGAAGGAATGTGTTACTTTGGTGACATAGCTGTTAACGGGTATCATTTGTATATTATTCTGTCATTTGAGAACCAAGGTCCATCAACACACAACTTAATATTTATCTTCAATTGTAGGTATGAACCACCGAATTCAGCTGTTGTCCTTCGTGATACTGGTGAAGACACTTTTCTCAGAGCTCCTGAAGGTTACGATCTTGTTGGCCGAATTAAGAAGCACCAGGGTACTGAGGGTATATCATTTTGGTTTCCTAAAGCTCCTTCAGGTTTTGTGGCATTAGGATGTGTTGCATCTAAAAGTTCTCCAGAGAAAGAGGACTTCAGTTTGTTAAGATGTATTAGAAGTGACATGGTGATGGGAGGTCAATTTTCTGAGGAAAGTGTATGGGATTCATCTAATGCTAAAACATCTGAACCTTTTAGCTTATGGATTGTTGATAACGATGCTGGTACATTTCTTGTGAGAAGTGGATATAGAAAACCTCCCAAGAGGCTTGCACTGAAGCTTGCTGGTCCACCTACATCAAGCAGTTCAGATAGCATCATTATTGATGCGGAAATTAAAGCATTTTCAGCTGTTTCCTTTGATGATTATGGAGGAATGGTGAGTCTTATATGAAGTACATGGCTAGCGATGATTATTTAAACATCTTACATGATTATTGACTTGTGTCTTTATTGCAAATGCTGTAGCTCTCCTGATGCTGTTATGTTCTATTGTTCTCTCAGATTCATGTTTGAACTATTCCATGCAGATGGTGCCGCTATTTGGCATGTCCTTTGACAGTGTTGGACTTAGTTACCATGGGGGTTCTCATCATCTAAATGCGACCGTGAGCTTGTCGTTTGTGGCCAGATCCTATAATGATAAGTATAGTTCATGGGAGCCCTTCATTGAACCAACGGATGGATTTCTAAGGTAACTCTTCTAGGAGGCAGTTCAGCAGTATGGGAGGACCCTACTGAATAATTATATAATATGTATAGAGATAAATGTGTATTAGAAAGGCCTAGGAATGGCCACACAAAAAGTACAACGCACATGAACTGAAAATCTCCTGAGAAACAAACCATTCTTGTTGGTATCCTGCCTATGTTTTAACAGTTCATTTTCATGGTTTAAAATCACAGGTACACTGTAGATATAAACTTCCATTATTTTGTGTTCACAAGTATTTAATAATAATTTGAGCTTGGATATTCACTAGGTTTCGCCTGTTCTACTTACCTGTTAAGCCATGGCATGTAACACCATATTATTTACAAAATCACAGCTTCTTGTTGAATTGTTATTTCATAATTTGGTAATCATTTTTTATGAATATCAGGTACCAATGTGACATGAATACACCAGGTTCTCCTGGCCAACTCCGTATTACCTCAACTCGAGATCTGAATTTGAATGTATCAGTTTCCAATACAAACATGTTATCACAAGCTTATGCTAGCTGGAACAATATTAGCCTTGGTGATGAATTAAACAAGAAGGTATATCTATTTTAAGCTTAAAATTTTGTTGTCTTGCCATCTATAAAAAAAGATGGAAAGCTGCACTTATTTTGTTTTGAGCCTTTAGTTCACATTTTGTCATGATTTGTTTTCTGAGTTAGTGTTCTTTTGTTCTATTATCAGGAAACATTTTCTTCTACTGAACGACCAGTTCTTGACGTTCATCGAAGAAGTTGTTATTACGTTGTCCCACAAAACAAACTCGGGCAAGATATATACATAAGAACAGCTGAAAATAGCAGCTCACTTGTAACTCTGTTGCCATCTGGGGATGATAGGTCCATAAAAGTTCCGGCTTCAAAGGATCTATTGGATTCTCATTTAAATGGAAAATCTGCTAAGTCATACCGGTTGATGATAACTGCCATTCTCGCGGATGCTGAGGTAGCTCTTTTCTTTGCACTCAGCTATGTACTTTTTGACCTTTCAGCTGAATCTTCAGCATCTTCTGCTGCATCTGCATGCCTGCATTTTGCTTGCCCTGTGATGAAGTGGTGTGGTCAACTCTTTGACCCACTTTCACAGCTTGCTTTACTACTTTTGTTTGTGTTAGCACATGCTGAAATACCCTAGCATTTGAAGCCAGCGCCAGACAATGTAAACTGATAGTGATGGGTAGCTGGCTTATTATTGACTGCCAGCTGATCTCCAAAACTCCAAATTGCCTTAACTGGAGGTGGGAAACTTGGATGGTGACAACCAGTTTCTGGTAAACTGTATTGGATCTATACCTATTATTACGATGTCCAAGTCCATCTTTTCTGACCATGACGGGAACTAGAGTGTTCACATGCTAACATGCTAGTGAGGGATATCAACTGATTCCAATTTTGAAATGCTCAAGCCCATGCCTTGCATTGAATTCTGAACCCAAAATTGCAAATAACTCTTCTGCTAAATAAATTATTGCAAAGGACATTTTCCGGTCATTCTAAACTTAGTTTTCCTTCCCAGATCAAGGTTGGTGAAGGATTAGCAACTGGTGAATATATGACTGCAGTGCGGCTCTTTTCAGAAAATCATTCTATATCTGATGCTCAGCAACAGAGTGCCCGTACTTGTGCTGCTGCTGGAGAACACTCGTCACAGAACATTAGAAAGGTGAACTGGAACGAAATGTTCTTTTTCAAAGTCAAATCTGAGGTATGTGAACTGAGCACAATCTGAAACATCTGTGCTCCTTGTCCTTTAGATATCCATGATGGTTGCTCCACTGTGGTTAGTCGTAAGTTTTTCAACAGCCATGTTTTCATTTTATTAACATTTCGTTTTCACCCGAAAATGTTTCAGGAGAATTATATTCTGGAGCTTCTTGTGCTTGATGCTGGTAGAGGTTCGTTGTTTTAGTGCAAAACAATAACTATTATTTTGTTTGTTTTTCTACACTAGTTTATTATTTATGCTGAGAACAGGTGAACCAGTTGGTATATACTCTGCTCCATTGAAACAAGTTGTGCAAAAGCTCCCTCCTACCTCGAAGTCGGACTCTGCCAAATTTGATTTGACTTCAGGTGACCTTATGTCAACCAAGACAGTGGTGAGAACTGAATACTTGGAGAACCATGTATTGATTGAGTCACTGTTTCAGAATAGAGTGCACACATGGTGTGCTTCTGGGAAATTTATATTTAGATATTTTTTTATGACATGACATCCACAATTATTCGCAGGAACCTGAAACTGTTAAACTTAGTGGGAAAATAAGATTTTCTGTAATTGTTTCTGGTAGAGCTAGTGTACAACAAGGGAACACAGCCAGTCCTGGAAGAAGTAAGACTGGATATATCCAGATTAGTCCTTCCAAAGATGGGCCTTGGACAAACATGAAGTTAAACTATGCTGTACCTGCTGCATGTTGGAGGTTTGGCAATTGTGTGATTGCTAGTGAAGCAACAGTCAATGAAGGCAACAGATATGTTAGCATACGTTCCCTTGTGTCAGTTATGAACACAACCAATTTTGTTGTTGATTTGCGTCTAAAAGGGATATTCGTTCGAAGTGCACTATCAGATGAACAGGGAAAAGACAGTTCTGTCAAAGAGGATCAAATCTTGATGGGAACGTTGGAGCCCAATTCTGTGGTTCCAGTCCCATTATCAGGTCTCTCACATCCTGATGTGCCATACATGTTGCAGCTAAGACCGGCAATCCATCATGAGCACATGAATTACTCCTGGAGTGATGTCCAGGAGAGACGCAGTCAAACTGAGTTTAGAAAGGAGGAGATCTTAGATATATGTGTATCAGATCTGTATGAATCAGAAAACTTGCTATTCTGCTCGCAGATTGATGGCACTTCCAGTTCTTGCCATGGACTATGGTTTTGCTTGAGTATAGAAGCCAAGGAAATAGGCAAAGATGTTCACATGGATCCAGTATACGATTGGAGCATCGTAATCAAGTCCCCGTTGTGTTTGGCATACTACCTTCCCATTTCTGCACATTATACTGTTAGTTCTAGTCACCTTGGTGATGAAGATTCAAGTTGCTCTCGTGGTACCTTAAATCCTGGAGAGGCTGTGAAGGTTCACAATGTTGATCCAAGAAACCCTTTGTACTTGTCCCTCATTCCGCATGGGGGATGGGAACAAATGGATGTATGTATAAAATTTCTTTCACAAATATATGCTTTCTCAATTTTTTTTGCACATATTGAAATGTCTTTCTGGTTCCAGGAGCCTGTTCTTATATCACATCCAACCCAAGCACCTTCAAAATTTATCAATCTAAGCAGCTCTTTATCTCGAAGGTAACAATGCAAACATGAAAAATGTCTAGTGGATAACATCCCATAACTGTTCACTAGTCGAGCTTCTCTTAGCCTATTCGTCTTCCGTTGTTCTGTAGGACTGTACAAATTCTGCTTGAACAAAGCAGCGACAATGACTATTTGATGGCAAGGGTTATCAGAATATATGTTCCCTATTGGATATCTTTTGCTAGATTACCTCCACTTACTCTGCGATTCATTGATACCTCTGGAAAGAAAGAGAAGAAGCGGATTCTTGCACGTTCACATTTGGAAACGAGTGAGAAGCACCTCTATGATATAAAACATGATGAATTGGTTGAGGGATACACTATAGCATCTGGATTAAATTTTAAGGGCTTAGGCCTTTTATCATGTGTTGGTGGACATGGAGGACGGTTTGGATCTGTAAAAGAATTATCACCTCTTGGTGATATGGTTAGTTTGGATCTTCTTTTGTTTTTATTTCTTGTTTTGAACCACTTCGATTGTAATAACGTTGTTCCTATCTATTCAGGATGGTGCGATTGATCTTTCTGCCTACGATGATGATGGAAAATGCATGCATATTCTTCTTTGTTCGAAGCCATCCTCATATCAAGCTGTTCCAACAAAGGTAGCTGCATGTTAATATACAATTTCATGTAGTAAGTGTCAAATCAATTAATTTCATGTCGTGACACAACAGGTTATCCATGTGCGCCCATACATAACATTCACGAACAGGATTGGACAAGATTTGTACATAAAACTTAATGTTCAAGATGAGCCAAAGGTCCTACAAGCATATGACTGGAGGGTTTCCTTTATGTACTCTCAGAGTGATACTGACAAGCTGCAGGTACTACATCATTCTCAATGATAGCACCATTTAGGTTAATTGTATGCATGAATTGTTGATGGATCCATTATTTATCTATTTATCATGTTAGTATTTTCTTCTTCTCAAGATCTTTTGTTGTGGTGTCTTTTGTGTAAGAGACTGTGTTGGCCATTTGGTTCAACTGTCTTTTGCCTGCTCTTTATATGCTCAATGTGGTTTCTGTACATTGCATTGTCGATTTTTTCTTTTTAGTTACGTTCATCATATTGTTGGTTATGTCAATTGTTCTATGTGAAAATGTGCAGTCTGTGTTATACGTCTAATGCTTTGACTTGTTGAGTTTTCATTATTTTACCTTTCCAAACATTTATCTATCTAGAGTAATGAGAATGATATGTGGATGCATGTGTTACCTAGCATGAGTAATTAATGTCAGGTAAGGTAAGGATATCACGATGGGCTCTGCTCTAAGAAAATACCACAATTTTCCTTGAGCATTACAATTTTCTGCTTGAATCATTTGGATGAACATATTTGAAATGCAATTATCTTCTGCCCTATTTGAAGGTCCGACTGGTGGATACAGACTGGTGTCAACCTCTGGAGATAGTAAAAGAAGACACCATTATTATAGCAATGAGAAAGCAGGATGGTAACAAGAAATTTGTGAAAGCCGAGATACGTGGCTACGAAGAAGGTTCAAGATTCTTGGTTGTATTCCGTATGGGGCCAGCATATGGGCCAATCAGGTAGTATGAAATGGTAACAACAGCATGCAGACATTTATTTCCCCTTTTTATGACTATGGCCATTGTATGGTTGCTTGTAGGATTGAGAACCGGACAGGTACTACAACAATCAGTACTCGCCAGTCTGGTTTAGGTGAAGATACTTGGATCGAAGTGAAACCACTTTCAACCAGAAAATATTCTTGGGATGACCCATATGGACAGAAAGCTATTGATGTTAGCATCCAGAAAGGAGATGTAGCTTGTGTCCTATGTGTTGACCTTGAAAATCCTGTAGGAAGTTATGCGAGTTTTAGGGAACATGGCCTAAAGTTCAGTATGGTTGAGACTAGTGATATTAAGATACTGAAGTTTACCGATTACCCGAGAAAAGATGAAGTATATGGATTGCCTGGATCTGAATTGATGGATCACCAAGCATCTGCATTGAAAGAAAACGAGATAGAGCCAGGTGCCAGGCCCTTGGAGCTTATTGTTGAACTTGGAGTTGTTGGAATATCTTTGATTGATCATAAGCCGAGAGAGCTTTTATACTTGCATCTGCAGAAGGTTTTCATTTCGTACATGACTGGTTATGATTCTGGGACCACTAGCAGGTATAGTTGCAACTAATATTTTGTTTCATCAACATCCTGTCAAGACATGCACAGGTCTAGAAATCACCTTTTCTTCCCTATGCAAGAGAAATGTCTTCCATCATTGTGGGGACTTGGCAATGTTAATGTACACTTAGTTCTTCACCATTTTTTGTATGTCATATTCTTCAATCCACTACCACTGCTGCTTTCAAATTGGCATAATCTTTGGACAACATTCTAGTAGTTAGCTGATGGCATACCTATAAACCTAGCTTTATGGCATCTCATTTTCCTAATCATGGCATTATGTGCACCGAGCCATCTTTTTTTATACATATAGTGTTTTGCAGATTTAAGTTAATTCTTGGCCAGTTGCAACTAGATAATCAGTTGCCACTGTCTACAATGCCTGTTGTTTTGGCCACTGAGAGCAAGCCTGATTCAAACCATCCTGTGTTCAAAGCAAACATTGCTGTTAGCAATGTGACATCTAACGGCATTCAAGTTTACCCACATGTCTATATCCGGGTAATGTTGTTGTTGTGCATATTTTGACAAGCAAATTTATTTAATATCAACCCATACTGAAAAAGTGAAAGTCATATTTTCTCTAGGTAATTGATGAAACATGGAGACTGAATATTCATGAACCCATTATTTGGGCACTAGTTGATTTCTACAACAATCTTCGATTTGTCAGTGCCAGCAGCAGCACAACTGTCACTGAAGTGGATCCTGAGATACGAATAGAGTAAGCTCCTAAGTTGCAGTCACGTTGCCATCTAACTTTCTATAGCAATTGTTAGACTTTCCTATTTTTTTGGACATGTCTTTTTACATCTGAAATTTCTTTGCCGCGTTTCCAATTTGATGCATCCTGTCATGTATCAGTAATTATTATTGGGTGCTACACTTGTTATCTAGATAGAGATAAATGCTTTACCCTTCCTGGAAACTGGAATGATGACTCAAAACTCTTTCTTACTACCGTATTTGTAAATGTTCATAAACATTGTGCCTTCTTCTTGATGGAAAGACATGCAGCTCTCCTGTTTGGTCTTTGTTTTCTTTTGCTTCTGTGGCACGTATGTACTAAGTTTTTTCAGTCTAAATATAACTTAGCTGGAATACAACATGACATGTGTCACAAAGTAATTGTATAATTTGCAGGCTTGTTGATATTTCAGAGATAAGGCTAAAAATATCTCTGGAAACTGCACCTACTCAAAGACCTCGAGGTGTCCTGGGCGTATGGAGCCCTGTCCTATCTGCTGTGGGTAATGCCTTTAAGATTCAGGTAGCGTGAAGTCAGTTTATGTATTCAACATCATGTTTCATGACTAGTGCCTGGCTAACCCAGTTATGTTAGGATAGGTTTGTGCATGTTCATAAGTATCCAGGAACTGTTGAGTTTAAGACCTTCTGTATAGTTATGCTAAATTTCAGTTCAAAATATTCTGCAAAAAGAGAAACGAATGTTGATACCATATTGCCAGTTGAACTGTCTGCCAAAAAATCGCCTTACCTGTTTCTCAAGCATTACCCCTGCTTTTTGCGTCAGGATAGCCACACAGGTGGCTATTTTCAGAGTTGTCTGTGGCTATTTTCAGAGTTGTCTGTACTTTTGCTGGGTAGGATATGTTCTTGGATAGTCGGCACTGCCTTTCATAGCTTTGTTTATTTCACGTAAATGGGTGTCCGCGCTGGTGGAGGCTGAGAATTTTCGTAAACATGTCTTTGCTCTCTGGCGGAGGACATTTTCCAATCAGTAGTTACAAACACAGCATCCCCTGATAAATCCAGGTAGAGATCTGGTTAGCGCATTCCCTAATAACTCAGTTCCATTATCTTTATGGTATTTGAGCCAGGTGCAACGTGTTGAAGTATAAGTGAATTGCCTACCTCTCCCCATCAGCTTAAGCTTTTGGGTTGAATTGGTTGGTGCATGCAACTCAATATGGTATCAGTGCCAGAGGTCTCGAGTTCGAATCCTAGCAGGCGCAATTAAATAAAATAATTGCAGCTGACTCTTATTTCCACGTTTGAGGCCTAGCGGAGCCTGCACATGAGGGGGAGTGTTGAAGTATAAGTGAATTGCTCACCTTTCCACATCAGCTTAAACTTTTGGGTTGAATTGGTTGGTGCATGCAACTCAATACAACTTATGCAACATTAGTTCAAGTGGAACTCCAGGAAGAATATGTCTGTCAGTGCACTACCCTAAATACCATACTCAAAAGTGAAGCTGTTCAGCTTAGTTTTCATTGGACCTAAGCAATTCACTCTAGTGCTGATAACTGAGGCAAGGTTGGTCATTTTGTAGGGTCAATCAAATGATAGTTGTTAAATGGGAATAATTTTATTTTTCTTTTCCTTTCATGTCTGCCAGAATTATGTGTTATCAGAAGTTGGCGTCGTGTATTCATGATCCAATTCAAAACTCTTGGGCTAGTCTTATTTCTGAATTGTTAAATAGAGGTTTATACTTTCAGTCCCATGAAATCTCCCTTGATGTTTGCCTTAGGTACATCTGCGGAAGGTCATGCATAGAAGCCGGTTTATGCGGAAGAGCTCCATCATCCCTGCTATCATGAACCGAATCAAGAGAGATCTGATCCATAATCCTCTGCATCTAATCTTTTCTGTAGATTTTTTTGGAGTGACGAAATCAACTTTATCATCACTTAGTAAAGGATTTGCGGAGCTCTCTACTGATGGGCAATTTCTTCAGCTGAGATCAAAGCAGGTGAAATAACTTATATGGTTCTATCCGTGTTTATGTTCGCTCAGTGAAACGCTTAAGTGGAATGTTATTTAGGTCTGGTCAAGGAGGATCACTGGTGTTGGCGATGGACTAGTTCAAGGGACTGAAGCATTTGCTCAGGGTTTGGCTTTTGGGGTTTCTGGTGTCTTAAGAAAGCCAGTTGAGAGTGCCAGACAGTATGGTCTTATAGGCATTGCACCTGGTCTTGGACGTGCTTTTGTAGGTTTCATTGTACAACCTTTAAGTGGGGCTCTGGATTTTTTCTCACTGACAGTTGATGGAATTAGTGCTAGTTTTATGAGATGTGTCAACATTATAAGTAACAAATCTGTACCCCAGAGGATAAGAGATCCTCGTGCTATCCACCGAGATGGTATAATAAGAGAGTATGACAAAGTTGAAGCTGCTGGTCAGGTACGGTGCTTGTTTCAATATTGTCCATTTCTTTTCCTTTTGCCTTTTTGTGAGAAAATAAATGTACAAAAGGATTCACTGATTTCTGAAAGTAGGTCGCCAGTCTAATATCTATTAAGGAACTCAAATAAAACTGAAAAAATAACAAGAAGAGTAAGGTAAACCTAATGAATGAAATGAAGCATCCTGAAGATTTTTCGTATATGTCGAGAATTGTTATGGTTCATCACAGCCAAGCTGGATATACCATATTTCATTCTTTAAGGCCCTTTCCTTTAGTACTAGCTGACTCAGTCCTATGAATCACTCTTGAGTTCACTCTGAGGTCACTCTGAGGAACTCCGAATAATGCATTTATCTTTGCAACTCCAAATACGCCAGCAAAACCAAAGTACCAAATCCTTGGAAAATGATTTGTAACCACTTGCCTGGCCTTACTTCAACCAGCTTACAATATGGCAAAAGTTATCTAGTCACAAATGCCATTTATATTTGTTTCTCCCATTTGGAATTGTAGGAAAGGTTGAGTTATGCAGAATTTGTTAAGAGCTCTGTAGCCTAAGAGTCAATTAGCACATAGTTGTACTGGGAGCTAAACTTTTACTTGAAAGGATCCAATTTGGACATTATGGGCTTATGGTTAGATTGATCAAGCACACAGGGCAAGTTTCCAATTGAAAATAAAAATAAGTATCAGGAAATGGTTCTGATGCTAATAGTATTAGTCAGAAGAGAGTGATTTTTTTTCATGCTGTGCAACTAAATTCGATTACTATCTACTTCAGATGGCCCTTTACCTGGCAGAAGCAAGCAGATATTTTGCATGCACGGATTTATTTCGAGAACCTTCTAAGTATGCATGGTCTGATTACTATGAGGACCATTTTATTTTGCCAAACCAGAGGATTGCTTTAGTAACTAACAAACGGGTGATACTGCTTCAGGTGAGGCTTATTCCTTTCTGATTGTATCATCGTGTTACTTCAAGATTTTAATTAAAACTCACGTTCTTCGTTTGTTTAGTGCTTGGATCTAGATAAAATGGACAAGAAACCTTCCAAAATACTTTGGGATGTTCCTTGGGAAGAAGTACTTGCGCTGGAGCTAGCAAAAGCTGGGTATCAGAGGCCTTCACATGTTATCATTCACCTGAAGAATTTTAGGAGGTCTGAGAACTTTGTAAGACTTATCAAGTGCAGCGTTGATGAAGATCGTGAACCTCAGGCACTTTCACTTTGTTCTTCAGTTCGGAAAATGTGGAGATCTCACCAGGCAGCAATGAAAGTTATACCATTGAAGGTACTCTCTCCTGCTCTCCTGAACTGTACTCTTTTCTTTTTAGAAACCAACTCTCCTGAACTGAACTTGTACTTCTGAACAAAACCATAATAGGTTCCATCAGGCCAGCGCCATGTTTATTTTGCGTCAGATGATGATAAAAGGGAATCCCACAGTCTTTCTAGGTCTTTGATAAGCTCGAGAGGAACTTCTAGTGATGTTGAGCAACGACTCATGAACCACACGGTAAACTTCCAGAAAATGTGGAGCAGTGAACCAGAACTCCAGAGCCGATGTAAACTGGTTGCCAAGCAGGTAATTCAGCACAATCTGAGTGACTGAAAAAATATTTTTTTCCAGATATCTGATGTAAAACAACTGTTGATGTTTATTTTAGGTTGCGGATGATGGAAGGGTGTTCAGCATCTGGAGGCCTTTGTGCCCTAATGGGTATGAAGTTAGACATGTTGACATGTCCCACTAATGTAACATATTTTATGCTGATGCTATAGATACTGAGCGAATTATTTCAGGTATGTCTCAATTGGAGATATTGCTCATGCCGGCACCTATCCACCACCTCTTACTGCTGTCTACAAAAATGCCAATGGGAATTTTGCACTGCCTCTGGGCTACGACCTGGTCAGTATTCAACAGGATTTTTTTTTCTTGGTCATTGTTAAGTAACTGAAATAATATAATTGTTTATGCTACTTTTATGCTAACAAATTTATTAATTTTAGGGCAGCTCATTGTTACTATTCGAGCACTCATCACTGTATCTGTATTGGAGGGCGTGGGGGGAGTCCTTATTCACATATTTCACTCATATTTGATTTTTGTGCAGGTTTGGAGAAACTGTGCTGAGGATTACAAAAGCCCTGTGTCAATATGGCTTCCAAGACCACCTGGCGGCTACCTAGCCCTTGGGTGTGTTGCTGTGCCCGCTTTTGAGGAGCCCCCACTTGACTGTGCTCTCTGCGTGGATGAGAGACTCACTGAGGATGCGGAGTATGAGGAGCAAATCATATGGGCGTCATCAGATGCTTACCCATGGGGATGCTATATCTACCAAGTTCGGAGCGACTCACTGCAGTTCATGGCACTTCGTGTCCCAAAAGAACAGTCTGAGCTGAGGCCCAAGAAGATATTGGAGTCGCATGTACAGCGAGCATCAGGGACTCCACGACAAGAAAAGCAAGCATACCGTGCGTGAAACTATGAAAGAGGATGTACATAATACATATACGTGCGTGCAAGAAAACTCGGCTGGGGCAGAGATGGACCAGCATTCTCGTGCACGAAAGCTCGAAGAAAGCCACATCTTTCGGACCACTCTTCGTTTCTCCGTGGTCAGAGCATACACACAGAGAGCCTTGCATCCAGCCCTTTTCTCTGGGTGCAAGTGTTGTAAACTAACAGTACTAGGTCAACGGTTGTAACTGTAAATGCAAAATTTTGTAACGCTTGTCACAGGTTGTCCAGCCTTGGATAACTAATCATGCTAATTTTTTTTTGGCGGGTAAATAATCATACATTTCATGGTACTCGCTCTGCATAATGTTACTGTATGAATTTGCGGCTTTGCAGTTTTGCTAGAGAGTGCAGAGACAATAGAGCTGGTTCCAAACATAAAAGTTTCAAAAGTAAAGGTAACATCAAATCCCCTCCGGTCAAAGTGAAAATCATTGCAGTCAGTAGCCTAAAAGTTTCTTGTTGCCGCATCCGGGAAGCAAGCAAAATCATCAGCTATGACGCGCACCCTCATCCCTCACCGTCGCACGCGATCAGCGACGCGGGGGGCGAGCTCCCGATCGACCAAGATTTTTTGACAGGAGCATGTTGGAGAGAAGCACGCGGCGCGGCGCCTGATGGAGGTGCCACCGGTGTTTGACAGGGGCATTTGGGTTGGGTTTGGGATGAGATCAGGCGAGACGCTCGTCCAGTCGTCCCCGTCTGCCGTTTCGCTTGCATGCACGCACGCACCTGCGGAGCGCCTCGTCGGAGCCACATCTCGCGTCGCTTCCCCCGTCCGATGGAGCAGCGAAGCAACGGCTGTCCGGGCCGCGCAGGTTCGGCACGCAAACGCCGCCGTGTGAACCGACGGGGATGGCCGGTGGTTGTGGTCCACGGCGAGGCGGACACCGGAGGGAGAAACAAGCAAAAGACCGCGCACGATCCGGTGGCGACATGGAAAGCAGACCACTGTTGGTGTCTAGCTATACAAGTCTCGAGGATGGAAATATCGGCTACAGGGAGAGATATTTCTGCAAAGTGGCACCGTGAAGTGTTTTCTCTTTTTTTCTTCGCTGAGAACCCAGAACTGGAAATTCAATCAGCTGCACAGCTGGTTCATAGTTTTCAATTTCGTGTCAATTATATATAGGAATCTGGAATTATGCATAGATGGTATGTTATTTTTGTATACTCTCTCCATTACAAGTCGAGCTCTGACCAATTTTATTGGAGAATTCATAGATAGTTGGCTAAAAAATATTTTTTAAAAAAACGTTTTTCCATTTTAGAAATAGCTTTTAACTGGCGGGGTCTTTTCTTTAAAAGTTCTTTTTTACAGTGATTTTCAAATGTTTAAAGATGAGCATGGAGTTGCACTTTATCGAATTATTGTACGAGCCCACTTGTGATACATATGACTCACAATTGGGGCCATGGCCAATCAGTAGGTCAATGGTGACATCAGCAGCAGGTGTTTTGAATCATGTGCATACGCAAACCAAGCTTCTTAGTCTTTCTTTTTTAATGGGAAAAAATTGAAGTGGACGCAACGGAGGAGACAAGAGTGAACAGGCGGTGCGTGGAACAAGAGCCACAAGCGCGCGCCCGGCAAGGGGCCCAAAAGGTCGCCGGCGCCGGGCCCCGCGGGCCAAACCTGGCAACAGAAAAGCAAAGCCGAGAGGCGAGAGCAGCCCGGGCCCGCGCGGGGTGCGTCCGGAAACATGGGGTGGAGGTGCGCGCGGCGACGGGCGCGGGCCGGGGGGCGGATAAGGCCGCCACGGCAGCCACGCGTTTGCTCTTGGTGCCCGCGCGCGGCCGCGTCACCACCAGCTCATCGCCTACCCGCACCCGCCGCGGCCGGCGCCAGACGAACGCCGTCCTGGGATCTGTTGCAGTGCTCCTCGTGCTCTAGGGCCTTGGAGCCATGCGTGTTGCATGAGAGCGTGACTACAGTCTGTCGGTTGTTGGTTTGTTAACCGTCAGTAAGAATCATCTATGTGACATGTCCGGCTGTAGAAGGCTCTGTCGGTAATTTGGTTTTGTTTAATGATCAGTTGATCACGTTGGCCTGTACCAGCCATTGCTTGCCGATCCGATCGCAATTGGAAGGGTAGGGCGCATGTGGTGATCTGGCCTTGTACTTACAGAAGTTCCAAGACGTAAGAGTGGAACTTGGTGCCTTTTTCGCTCTTACACGTGAATGATCACACTTCTAATTGCGATCTACTAGATGAGCATCATGTGCGAAAACATCTGATAAGCATGAGCAATTGAGTGAACCTACCCATGCGTGATGACAGCTGCGACTAACCAGAGTAGAGTAGCATTCGAGTAGGACAGGCTCGACAAAGGACGTGCGTGATGGCGGGCACTGCAGGAGGTTTGCTGGTAGGTCGTTTACGTCCGCGTGTATGCTGACTCACTCGCGTTTAGTCTTGTTGCACGCGAAGCCGCAAGCTTCCAAACCGACCGTGCACCAAACACCGACGGGCCGTGCATCAAACACCGACGGGTGGATGGGTTAAAAGTATGGTAAAAATTAACCTAAATGTAAATAAATCTAAACAGATGTTAATTATGAGTTAATTAGGACTAATAGAATCTAACCACCAATTGACCACTATCTGTACAAATTAACCTACAATAAACTCATAAACGGTACCTACTCCGCTCCTTCCATTTACACCTAGTCCATACTTCACCGTGCTCCAAGCCCTTTTTCATCCATTTCACCATTTCTACTCTAATTTGAACAAAAGGGAAATGTATTATCATGGTTCATGGAATGAGTCAAAAAAAAAGAGATAATAGAATGTAAATACGGCTGGAGCACCGCGCATGTTCCTCGTTGGCCGTTGGCGATTTGGCGCAAGTGGCACATGGGTTCACCCGGAGCCATTGGTCGCAGCCTCGCTACGTGGCGGTGCGTGCGTGCCATGCCAAAACTGGGTTCGCAACCAGGCAAGGGCTACCTGCCAGCTCTCGCTCTCGCTCGCCCGGTCCCGGTCGCGCTTGGACCGGGCCCTCCCGCAGCCCGTCCGCGGGGCCCTGCTGCCAGCCTCACGGCCCATCAGGGCCTGAACGCGGTTTGAACACGTCAACCCGCACGCCACGTCGGCCGCCCGCTCCCGTCCGTCCCCGGGCCGGCGGGCGGATAATACTCTCTTATCTGTTTCAAAGCCGCCCCCCTCCTCTCGGCCAAGTGAAACGAGCGCGGACGTGGCGCGCCCGTCCGCCCACGCGGTGCGCTTCGGACGGCGCCGTGCAGCTCGTGCTACAGTGATCACACTCCCTAATCCGCTCTAGAACAGCCTAGCTCAGCAGCTGGTCGGCGCGCCACGTCAGCCATGGGACGGCACGGGTAGTGTACCGCTGCTGCTGCCGTGTCATACATGAGATGGATAAGTGATTAGTATTTGCAGGACAGGAGCAGAGACAAATTTTAAAAAATAAACAGTTCGGATATGACCCCCAGCGCCGCCCAGCAGCAGCAGCAGGAGGCAACGCAACGGGCAGGCGGATTACGGATAGATAGGCTGATGCAATCATCCTCAGTCTCTAACGAGCTCGCGTCCGTTTGATTAGTCCTGATCCTGGCGTTGATTGTTTGATTAGGGAGGATAAGCACCCGAGCCATCCGTCGCCGTCACACGCCTCCACCGGCAATTCCTCTATAAATACGGCGCCCAGCCCGCACCGAGCCTCTCCTCCCAATTCCTCCGCTTCTCAATCTCACAGCCTTTGCAGCCGAGTTGAATCCTCCGCTTCTCTATAAATCTCCCTTCCCATTCCTCTTCCCTTCTCTTGTCAAGCGCAAGCATCCCTCTTCCTCTCTCGCAGCCTTGTTGGTTGGTTGGTTCTCGCCTCTGATCCGAAGGCAGAAGCCATGGCGCTGACGCTGCGTTCCACCACGTCGTTCCTGTCGCCCGTCGACCCCACCTCCAAGCTGCTCCACAAGCCCGGCGTCGACGACGCGCTGCCGTGCTGCGCCGCCGTGCCCGCCGCGCCCCACGCCGCCGCGCCGGGCCGCAGGCTGCGCCTCGTCAGGGCGGCCGCGCCCGCGCCGGCGGCGGGCCGCGCGCCGGCCGAGGCCGCCGAGCTGCTGCACGCCGGCGGCGCGGTCCACGAGCACGGGCGCGCGCGCGGCGGGGTCCCCGTCTACGTGATGCTGCCGCTGGACACGGTGGGGCCCGGCGGCCAGCTGTCGCGGCAGCGCGCGGTGGCGGCGAGTCTCATGGCGCTGCGGGGCGCCGGGGTGGAGGGCGTCATGGTGGACGTCTGGTGGGGCGTCGTGGAGCGGGAGGGCCCCGGGCGCTACGACTGGGAGGCCTACGCCGAGCTGGTGCGCATGGTGGAGCGCGCCGGGCTGCGCCTCCAGGCCGTCATGTCCTTCCACCAGTGCGGCGGCAACGTCGGCGACACCTGCAAGTAAGCCATCTCCGTTCCAGTAATCGCCTTGCCCCTGTGCTCCGGTAGTGGTAGCAATCGCGCAGATAACTTATTGGCTAGTACTAGATTTGTCGGAATTGAACTTGTGATGCTTCAGACAGTTCAGAGTTCACACTCTGGTGTGAAATGAAATTCACTGCGTTCTTTCCGGTTTCTGAGGAACCAATTGCTGTGCTTTAGCTTGAAGGGGGTGCCAACAAAACAAAAATAGGCGAACACGTTATGCTCACGGGGGTTACTAGCTTCAATCCTCAATTAATTAGACGGTTAGGGCCCGTTAACTCCAGACTTGCCGCTTTTCATTTGTTGGTCCCTTGCACGCAAGGCCTTGGTATCTCCCGGTCGGCAAGCAACCAGTTTGTCAAAAGACAGGTTAAAGTTGTGACTAGCAAAAGAACAGAACATAGCAGAATTGTTGCTACCACAGGAACCGAAGGGAAAAGATCCAAAGATTATAACCCCCAATCATCTGTTGGTGCTGACTGCTAACAGCTAACCAATTGCCTGATTAAGACGACATGATTGAGTAGTTGATAGATGCTAGGTCCACAGCTAAATAACTTTCATAAAAATCGAAAAGGGTTAAACAATTTTATCTGTTGCTGGTACTCTTTTATTGATGTTTGTTGCTCTGACATTTGCAGCATCCCGTTGCCACCATGGGTGCTGGAGGAGATGAGCAGCAACCCGGACATCGTGTACACGGACAGGTCCGGCCGGCGCAACCCTGAGTACATCTCCCTCGGCTGCGACACTCTGCCCGTGCTCAAGGGCCGGACCCCCATCCAGGTCTACACCGATTACATGCGCAGCTTCCGTGAGAGGTTCCGCGACTACCTCGGCAACGTCATCGCGGTAATCATCAATTAAACTGAACATTCTTATTGATCGCTGAACATTGCAATGGCAGTTTGAGCATAGCCTGTCAAGATGCTGTGATGACTGAGACTGAACCACTTGTGTTTCGTACAGGAGATCCAAGTGGGCATGGGACCCTGTGGAGAGCTGAGGTATCCTTCCTACCCAGAGGCCAACGGAACCTGGCGTTTCCCTGGCATCGGCGAGTTCCAATGCTATGATAAGGTAGGAAACAACACATGATAAGTGTTAAATGTTTGGAATTGTTGATGGGCGTTTGCTGAATTGTTGTGCTTGTTTGTGTCGGTGCAGTACATGCGGGCATCGCTGGAAGCCGCGGCGGTGGCAGCGGGGCACGAGGAGTGGGGTAGGGGCGGGCCGCACGACGCCGGCGAGTACAAGCAGATGCCCGAGGAGACGGGCTTCTTCCGGCACGACGGCACGTGGAGCACCGAGTACGGCCAGTTCTTCCTGGAGTGGTACTCCGGCATGCTCCTGGAGCACGGCGACCGCGTCCTGGCCGCGGCCGAGGCCGTGTTCGGCGGCACGGGCGCCACGCTCTCGGCCAAGGTCGCCGGCATCCACTGGCACTACGGGACCCGGTCCCACGCGGCGGAGCTCACAGCCGGGTACTACAACACGCGGCACCGCGACGGGTACGCGCCCATCGCGCGCATGCTGGCCAAGCGCGGCGCCGTGCTCAACTTCACGTGCATGGAGATGAAGGACGAGCAGCAGCCGCAGCACGCCAGCTGCTCGCCCGAGCAGCTGGTGCGGCAGGTCAAGGCCGCCGCGAGCGCCGCCGGGGTGGAGCTCGCGGGCGAGAACGCGCTGGAGCGGTACGACGAGGCGGCGTTCTCGCAGGTGGTGTCCACGGCGAGGGGCGCCGGGCTGGCGGCGTTCACGTACCTGCGCATGAACAAGACGCTCTTCGACGGCGACAACTGGCGGGAGTTCGTGTCCTTCGTGAGGGCCATGGCCGACGGCGGCACGAGGCCGGCGCTGCCGCGGTGCGACACGGGCCACTCGGACCTGTACGTCGGCTTCCTCGACGCCGCCAAGGAGAGGAAAGCGCCGGAGGCTGAGGGCGCCGCCACCGCCACCGCCGCGGCATGGTAGGCGTGGTTCCCCAAACCCCATGCCTGTGCGTGCGGATCACACACATGCACCGTGCTGTGGTATGTGTGTTAGGGTACGCGCACCGGAGAAGGGGAACTGTATAGATTCAGGGGGCTTGCAGGTTGCAGAGTTTTATAGGCTGTAATCGAGCAGGTAGATAAGCAGGCAGGCAATGTCCAGAACCAGAATAGGCTCAGGCTGTCTTGTGTTTCTTTGTTCATTCGAAACTGTATTATAAGGAGCAGCTTGTCGTAAATTCAGATGAAACAACTTGCAATGCCAATACTACTAACTAGACTCTTCGATTGTGCAAAGATTTTCAGTGCGACTCAGTAGGGATTATACAAAAATCAGTGCAAATTTGATAGAAATCGTACGAGATTCTCGCATTTCAAACGGTGGCTCTATCAGCTCATTGCCGAGAATGGAGGCGCCATACGACCATCTCCATCTCTGAACATGTGCATCTCGTATTCTCGTGAAGCTGGCCGACAAAAATAAATACTAAGCGTCTGTCATCAGGCACCTCCCATATCACACCTTTTGTTTGCAGATGATAGCCTACTATTTTTTAAAAGCGAATTCAGAGCAAGCAAGTCGCATAAAAAATATCCTGCAGATGTATTGTAGCTGCACTGGTCAATTAATCAATCGCCAAAAATGCTCTATTATGTTTGGGATTTTATGCTCTGATGAGGCCAAGGATTCCGTCCGAGGCATGCTACAAATTGAGAAAGAGGCATTTGACGAGAAATATCTCGGTTTGCCCACTCCAGAGGGTTGTATGAAGAAAGATAAGTTCCAACTGATTAGAGCACGTTTTGGTAAAAGATTGGCTGACTGGAGTGATAAAAATCTATCAATGGCAGGAAAGGAGGTTTTGATAAAATCAGTTGCACAAGTCCTGGCCACATATATGATGAGTGTCTTTAAACTTCCTAAGGGCCTTTGTGATGACCTTATGAGAATGATTAGACTGTATTGGTGGGGTGCAGAAGAAGGAAAAAGGAAGACTCATTGGATTTCTTGGAATAATTTGGTGCAGCCAAAATGCAGAGGTGGGATGGGCTTCAGAGACTTTCGGCTTTTTAACCAAGCTTTGTTGGGTCAGCAAGCTTGGCGGCTATTATTTTTCCCGAATAGTCTCTGTTCTAGACTTCTAAAAGCTAAGTATTTTCCTAATGGGAATTTGCTAGACATGGTCTTCACGGGCAATGCTTCAAATACTTGGCGTGCGATTGAGTATGGTATTGAACTGTTAAAAAAAAAGGCACAATCTGTCGTGTCAGGAATGGCAAAAATATACGTATTTGGCGTGATAATTGGATTCCAAGAGATTTTTATTTGAGACCAGTCACAAGAAGACGACATTCAAGGTTTAAATGGGTGGCTGATCTTATTGATGAAGAGCGAATGGAATGGAAGATGAACATTCTACAACAGAATTTTGCTCCCGTAGATGTTGAAGAGATCCTGAAAGTTAAGCTGTATTCTAGCTGTGGATATCATAGCCTGGCATTATGAGCGCTCTGGCATCTTTTCAGTAAAAAGTGCCTACAACTTGCACTGAACATGAGCACCCTTGAGATACATGCTTCAAGCAGTGAGAATAAAATGGTACTTGTCTATGGCAGCATATATGGAAAGCAAATATCCCTCCAAAAGTTAGAATTTTCGCTTGGCGCTTAGCAAGAAATGCTCTCCCAACTAATAAAAACAAGAAAGCTAGGAATATCTTGAAGGATGATACGTGTAATATTTGTGGTATGGAATCTGAATCAACTTACCATGCAGTGGTCGGTTGCTCTCATTCTCGTGCTCTCCTGGAAGCAATGCGTACAGATTGGCCTGTGCCGGATGATTCTCTACTTCAATTCTCAGGTCCAGACTGGTTTTTACTCTTGCTAGATCAGCTGTCTGATGAAGAGCGCTCTATGATAATCCTAATCTTTCGGCGCAACTGGAGCGACCGCAGTTCTATGACTCATGGAGGAGGCCGACTGTCTATTGATGCCTCAGCTCGTGCTTTAAGAGCCCTGCAAAGAACTTTTTTGCAAGAACAACAGAACATTATAGATGATGTGAAAGGAAAGTCTCCCCTCAATGTTTTTGCAGGAAAACAAAAACACAAGGTGCCTCTGGAGAAGCAAACACCCAAGCACTTGTGGCAACCACCGGAGGAAGGATGGATTAAAATAAATGCTGATGGAAGTTCTGTTGAGACGACGGGAGAAGCCTCTGTAGGGGTCATCATTCGTGATCACGAGGGACATGTCCTTCTCTCTTCGTGGAGGTACATGTTTCAGTGCTCCTCGGCGGAAGAAGCAGAGCTCCTTGTTAGTTTGATCTCCCGGGCCCGATGGGCCTTCTCACCCCGCGCCCTGATCGGGGCGCCCCAACTCGTTCCTAGCTGGTGGGTCCCCGTCCCGCTGCGCTATAAAAGGATAGGTCGGGGCCAGCGGCACGGGATATGAAGATCGCCGCCGCCGCCACCCCACCGACACTGTAACCCTAGCCGATCTAAAGGAGGCGCAGTAGCGGCGGAAAGCTCCATCGCCGGCCACCGTCCACGTCTTCGTCTCGACCCGTGCCCACGCCCGCGACCCGAACCTCGGCCACCGCAAGCTCCAGCACCGCCCCGACCATGGTGGGCACATCTGCAACGCCCGCGACGCAAGGGCACGAAGGTATAACCCCGTGCCCCTCTTCTCCCCTCCCTCTCTCTCTCTCTCGCGCTCGCCTTATGTTAGTATCATATGGTTTCTCCTAATCTAATCAACACGGTAGCCGATCCCCAAGTCTAACAATGGTATCAGAGCCATCCACACTCTTTACATTGAACGGACCACAGATATCTGTGTGAATTATCTATAATACACTTGTGCTCCTCTTAGCATTTTTCTTTATTTTCTTTACGAATTTTCCTTTTATGCATTCAATGCATTGTTCTAAGTCAGAGAACTCTAATGGAGGAAGAATTTCATTTTTAACTAATCTCTCTATTATCTCTCTATTGGTTTTGGGCCTCGCGCGGACAGAAGCTGCGCGGGCCGCCGCCGTGCAGCTCGGCGGTGATGCCGTGCCGTGCCGTGCCGTGCCGGATCTGGGCACCACGGTGAAGCCGCTCGACGGCGGCGCGCTCACCTTGCGGTGGACGCGCGCGCCGGCGAGGGGGCTCGTGGTGGCGCCGCTCGCTCCGCGCCGCCGGTAGCCGATCCACTCTCGCTCGCGTGGGTGGGGAAGAAGGAGGCGCCGGGGAGAGAGGGAGGAAATGATCTAGGGTTTCGCGGGGAGGGCCGGTGTGGGGGTTTTTGTTTCGCCGAGATCGACGCGCGGCCGTTGATCTCCATCCGACGGTCGAGATCGAGCCGCGCGTAGATGGGCCTCTTTCAGCCCAGGCGGGACGGCTCTTTCACGGCCCGGGCCCAGGTTGCCTTGCCCGGTCGCCGCGGGCGCACGCGCAGGCTCGCATGCCGGCGCTAACGGGCCGTTGGCCATGGGCCACCGCCACGTGCACGGGCCAGTTATCCTGGTGAGCTGCCGTGCACGAGTTAGGCCGGCTGGGCCGGATTAGAGAGAAGAGCAGTGCACCATTTTTTTTATTTTTCCAGAGTCATTTTTCAATAGAATTTCATTGTATTTGATGCATTTCAAATTCAAATTTGATTGCATTGTGATACAATATTTTCCAAAAGATAAAGAGACATATTTTTGATAGAATTAAAGTTTTCCGCTGTAAAGATTAAATAATTTCATATGCTAATGATTAATTGTCTTGTCATTGAAATTTGAACCAACGGGATAATTTAAATTTTCAAGGCAAATAGATAATTTTTTAAATTATAATATTGTTATTTTTTGACCAACGTTAACAATGACAAATATTGCAATTACTATTGTATTATCTTTTGATAGATAATTTTAATATATTATTTCTATTTATGCCCAACGGTATTTTAGATTTAATACAAAAAGAAATTATGTCTTAATCCTTTTGATAGATAATTTTCATGTATTACCTCTAATTCTGCCCAACGGTGTTTTAGATTTAATACAAAAGGTTATTGCATGTTTTAAAATCCCGACCAACGTCGTATTTTTACATATGCAACAATATAATCGAGTTTATTTTAATGTTTTCACCACTCATGTATATTTTTTTCAGGAGGGTTATCAATGATGATTTCCATCAATGATATTCCTATATTAAAGGGAGATAATTACCATGAATGGTACAGAAAGCTAGATCTGTATTTCATCATGGGTGAACTGGATTGGGTTCTAGCTACACCGACTCCCACAGAGCCTGTGACTCCTGTGAGGAAGGACACAGACACAGATGTTTCTTGGAAGCAAACAGAGCTTTCTTATAAGAAAGAAAAAAGCAGATTATGATAGGCTTTATGCTAAATGGCTCTCTGCCAACAAGAAGTGCTTGGCAGTGGTAAAGAACACGATTGAGCCTGCCATTATGGGCTCAATTCCAGATTGTGCTACTATAACAGAGTATCTTGAGAAATTAAAAAACCAGTACACTGGTTCTTCAAAGACTTATGCAACCCAGTTAATTAAACAACTGGTTTCAGAAAAATACAATGGAGGTAGCATCAGAGAACATATTCATCGCATGGTCAATCAGAACAACAAGCTTAAGTCATTGGACCTTGTCTTCAAGGAGGATCACATTGTCCATTTGATTTTTGCTTCGTTGCCAAAAGAATTTGACACTTTTGTTGTCAATTATAACACCCAACCACATACTTGGGATATAGAAAAGACCATTGCGATGTATGTTCAGGAGGAGGAAAGGATAAAATCCGCCACTGACGGATCTTTAAACTATGTGAACAAGAAGAAGAATGCCAATTTCAAAGGTAATTTTTCATCCTCTTCTTCATCCTCTTCTAAAGGCAAATGTTCTCATCAACACCGACGTCAAGAAGGACAGGTTCTAGTAGAGAAGGACCAATGTCTCTACTGCAAAGAAAGGGGTCACTACAAGAAAAACTGTCACAGATACTTAAAGATGATCATGGAAAAGAGATGTGAGAATATTATTTCATTCGTAAATGAATCCTTGTATATAGAATATTCAAAAACCACTTGGTGGATTGATTCAGGAGCAACTATTCATGTTGCAAGTTCATTGCAGAGATTTCGTTCGACGAGAACCACTCAAAGAAGCGAAAGGCAAATTAAAGTTGCCAACGGAGCCCAGGCAGACGTTGAAGCAGTGGGAGATGTTCATCTGGAACTCGACACTGACTTTATTATAATTCTTAGAGATGTTTTATGTGTACCTTCTTTACAGAGGAACTTGATTAGTGTGTCTTACTTGGACAAAGATGGTTATACCTGTCTATTTGGAGATGGCAGGTGTTTGATAGAATGTAATGATACAGTTATTTTCATTGCATTCCGAAGAAACGATCTTTATTTGATATCATTGCGTGAAAGTGTGAATTCCGTATGCGATAACAACGCGAATGTATTCTCATCTACAATCGCGAATAGAAAACGAAAAAGAACTCAAGATGCGTCATCGAAATTATGGCATTGTCGTTTAGGCCATATTTCGAGGGGGAGAATAGAGAGATTAGTTAAAAATGAAATTCTTCCTTCATTAGAGTTCTCTGACTTAGAACAATGCATTGAATGCATAAAAGGAAAATTTTTAAAGAAAATAAAGAAAAATGCTAAGAGGAGCACAGGTGTATTAGAGATAATTCACACAGATATCTGTGGTCCGTTCAATGTAAAGAGTGTGGATGGCTATGATTCGTTCATAACGTTCACAGATGATTATTCCCATTATGGATACATTTATCCAATTAAAGAAAGATCTGAGGCTTTGGATAAATTTAAAATATTTAAGGCTGAAGTAGAAAATCAACACGATTTAAAGATTAAAATCGTAAGATCCGATCGTGGAGGGGAATACTACGGTCGACATACCCCATATGGCCAAGTCCCAGGACCTTTTGCGAAGTTCCTGATGGAGCAAGGCATAGTAGCCCAGTGCTCGATGCCGGGCGAACCTCAGCAGAACGGAGTGGCTGAAAGACGTAATCGTACCCTGATGGATATGGTGCGAAGCATGATCAGCTACTCTACGTTGCCAGTAAGTTTATGGATGGAGACTTTGAAAACCGCCATTCATATTCTCAATAGAGTTCCAAATAAATCGGTGCCGAAAACACCATATGAGATGTGGACAGGTAGAGTACCCTCAGTGAATCACCTACGAGTGTGGGGGAGTCCTGCTGAGGCAAAAGTATTTAACCCGACCATTACGAAACTAGATTCCAAAATAGTATCTTGCTATTTCATTGACTATCCAGAAAGGTCAAAGGGTTTTCATTTCTACTGACTAGACAGATCCACAAAATTTGATGAAACGAGACACGCAGTCTTCCTTGAAGATCAAATGATCCGGGGGAGCCGCACAGTTAGGAAGATTGATCTTGAAGAGAAGCAGGTATATACACCCAATCCCGTGATTCAGGAATCATTCTTCTCGCTGCTCGCTGTTACTGCACCGCTAGTGCAAGTCACTGCGATGCCAACACCTGCAGTAGCCCCCTGTGGTAACAGTGAACGAGGATGTGGAACCCATTCATAAGGCTCCTGACGAGCCTATTGCCACACAAGAAGGGGAGCAACAGCAGCCCCAAACAGATGAGGCACCGCAGGCTCAAACCCATGGGAGACCTCAAAGAACAAGGAAGCCCGCTATTTCCGACGACTATGAAGTCTATAATAGCGAAGAAATTCAAATGGAGGATGATCCCACTTCATTTGAAGAAGCCATGAGAAGTGAACACTCGTATAAATGGCTTGATGCCATGAAAGATGAAATCAAATCGATATGTACCAACAAAGTGTGGGACTTAGAGGAAATTCCTAAAGTAGCCAAGACAATAGGCTGCAAATAGGTCTACAAAACCAAATATGACTCCCAAGGGAATATAGATAAATTTAAAGCACGACTCGTGGCAAAAGGATACACACAAAGAGAAGAAATTGATTACAATGAGACTTTCTCTCCAGTCTCATGTAAAGATTCTTTCAGAATTATAATGGCCCTTGTGGCTCATTATGATTTAGAATTACATCAGATGGATGTGAAGACAGCATTCCTGAACGGGGACCTAGATGAAACCGTCTACATGGCACAACCGAAAGGTTTTGTCGTGGAAGGTAAAGAAAAATTGGAATGCCGTCTGAAGAAATCGATTT
The DNA here is from genome assembly GCF_002211085.1 of Panicum hallii. Taxonomy (NCBI): domain Eukaryota; kingdom Viridiplantae; phylum Streptophyta; class Magnoliopsida; order Poales; family Poaceae; genus Panicum; species Panicum hallii. Next base: position 55,125,071 of record NC_038050.1, read on the forward strand.
ATAGGCTAAAGCAAGCTTCAAGACAGTGGTACTTGAAGTTCAATAAAACAATAAAAGAATTCGGGTTCAAAAAAAATATTGAGGACAATTGCGTTTACGCAAAGTTCAAGAACGGGAAGTATATCTTCCTAATCCTGTATGTGGATGACATCCTACTGGTAGGTAGTGATGTCAGTCTACTACTAGAAATGAAAAAGTTTTTATCCTCATATTTCGAGATGAAAGATCTTGGTGAAGCAAGATTCGTTCTAGGAATCGAGATTCATCGAGACAGATTGAAAAGGGTATTAGAACTGTCTCAAAAGATATATATAGAAAAGGTCCTAAATAAATTTAATATGCATAAATGCAGTGCCTCACCTGCACCTATTGTTAAGTGCGACAGATATGGGGAATTTCAATGTCCCAACAATCAATATGAAATTAATATGAAATTGATCAAATGAAAATGGTACCATATGCTTCAGCTGTGGGAAGCTTAAAGTATGCACAAGTGTGCACACGCCATGATATAGCTTACGTTACCGGGTTGCTTGGCAGATTCCAGAGTAATCCAGGACCAGGACACTGGAAGTTAGTAAAGAAAGTTCTACACTATTTGCAAGGAACAAAAAGCCTCAGGTTAACATACAGAAAAATAGAATATCTGCGTATGATAAGATAATCAGACTCCGATTCTGCAGGAGATGATAGAAAATCCACGTCAGGATATGTGTTCACCCTTGCGTGGGGAGCAATATCGTGGAAAAGTTGTAAACAAACCGTCATTACATCGTTCACAATGTATGCCGAGTTTGTTGCATGTTATGAGGCTACGGGGCAGGTGAATTGGCTAAAGAAGTTTATACCCAGTTTGAAAATGGTCGACGACATATCTAGACCATTAACGTTATACTGCGACAATGAGCCCGCAGTAATGTATGCACACAATAACAAGACAAGTGGTGCTGCCAAACACATTGATATAAAGTATTATGTTGTGAAAGATAAAGTCCGAGATCAGATTATAAATCTCGAGTATATAAGCACAGTAAAAATGCTTGCGGATCCGCTAACGAAAGGCTTACCACCCAGCGTGTTCAAGGAACACGTAGCCGGCATGGGGCTAAGGGATAGCCTGTGATCTTCGGACTACAAGGGCCCAAAAGGTTAAAGAATCCGTCTCTGAATGGAAGCGTGAATTGTAGCTTCTAAATCTATCAGTAGATGATCATGACGATGAGGCATGCTCTGTACACAAATCTATGACGAAACGCGAAAAGGTAAAAGGAAAAGAAAAGTATAGGGTGAGATCAAGGGGGAGACCGTTAGTTTGATCTCCCGGGCCCGATGGGCCTCCTCACCCCGCGCCCTAATCGGGGGCGCCCCAGCTCGTTCCTAGCTAGTGGGCCTCCGTCGCGCTGCGCTATAAAAGGATAGGTGGGGGCCAGCGGCACGGGATACGAAGATCGCCGCCGCCGCCACCCCACCGACACTGTAACCCTAGCCGATCTAAAGGAGGCGCAGTAGCGGCGGGAAGCTCCATCACCGGCCACCGTCCACGTCTTCGTCTCGACCCGTGCCTGCGCCTGCGACCCGAACCTCGGCCACCGCAAGCTCCAGCACCGCCCCGACCATGGCGGGGGCACGAAGGTATAACCCCGTGCCCCTCTTCTTCCCTCTCTCTCTCTCTCACGCTCGCCTTATGTTAGTATCATATGGTTTCTCCTAATCTAATCAACGTGGTAGCCGACCCCCAAGTCTAACACTCCTCGGCTTATGGTTGGCTCATCAATGGTGTCACGGCCCAGTGATTCTAGATTCTGATTGTTCTAGTTGTGTGGCTGCTCTTGCTAAGCATGGAATTAATCGTTCTATTTACGCAAGCTTGGTAGAAGATGGCAAAAACGTCATGAGAATGCTGGGAAATGTCTGTTTGGTCAAGATCAATAGAGAGCAAAATACAGTAGCATATGAATTGGCACAACATGCTAGACGAGCTTTCAGCTCAGAGGTTTGGTTAACAGAAATTCCTAGATGTATACAGCATGCTGTGCTCCTAGATTGTAATGTTACCTGATTAAACTTAATGATCAAGCTTTTTCTCTTCGCAAAAAAAATAAAAATAAATACTAAGCACTTGCTTGACTGGGCCGACGCTGTGAACTTTTGTTTGTCTGCTGGGCTTTCTTTCCGCTGTCTTTGATCGACAAAACTTCGAGGCCGTGAACTTGCTGGGCTGCGTGGGCTTCCTTTCGGTTTCGGCCGTGTTTGATCGAGTTCGAGTCCATGCATGTCTCGTCGCCTTCCACGCTTCCTTACTCCGTACGTTGCCTTCGTTTCTCCGACTCGTAGTTGGAGCCCGAGGTTCGAAACGGATTCAGAACCGAACTCGCATCAAACAATCCCCAACGCCCCCCAATATTTATGTCCACAACGTGGGCAGGAGACTTCGTGCTTTGCGATTACGATCTACGGCAGCAGAAGCAAAGCCAGAGCCGGAGGAGCGTCATGAACCCCGCCGGCGCGTTCTACTCGCCGGGACCACCTTTCGCCATGGCCATGCCTGCACTACCCTACGCACCCGCAGCTTTGCACCCCACCGCCGTCCCCATACCGGCGCCGGCAGCATTCTACCCCGCCGCCCCCATGCCGGCGCTGGCAGCTTTCTACCCCGGCGGCGTCCCCATGCAGGCACCGCTGCCGCGGCCGTTCCGAGTCCCGGTCAACGCGGTCTGGGCGGACAACTTCGACGCCGTGCGCCGCGACATGGGCTACTTCGCGGCGCACGCGCGCTGCGTCGCCGTGAAGGTCCACTATCCCGGCGTCATCCACGGCGCCCAGGACCTCGGCGCGCTCACTGCGGAGAAGCGTTACACCGTCCTGAAGGCGAACGTGGACGCACTCAAGCCGCTCCAGGTCGGGCTCGCCGTCGCCACCGACGACGGGCGGTTCGCCGCGTGGGAGTTCAACCTGTCCGACTTCGACCCGGACGCCGACCCCCACGCCGTCCAGTCGCTCCTGCACCTGGGCCGGCGCGGCCTGAACTGCCTCGAGCACCGCCTTCGCGGCGTCCCAATGGAGCAGCTCACCAGGGCCCTCCGCCGCAGCGGGTTGCTGAGCAGCCGGCCGGGGGTGTCGTTGGTCACGCACACCGGCGCCTACCACCTCGCGTACCTGATGAAGGTCCTCAACGGCGGCGACCCGCTTCCCGGCGACATGGCCGGGTTCCTCGGCTCGGTGCGGCGGTCTCTTGGCGAGGACGTCTACGATGTGGCGAGGATGGCCGCCGACTGCCGAGACATGCCGGTGGGGCTGGAACACATCGCCGGCAGGCTCAGGCTGGCGCCGCCGCTGGCGTTGCACCCGCTCGCTGGCGCCGGCAGCGTGCTCGCTCTAGAAGCGTTTATAACGCTACGATATCATCAGTTCCGAGGGGACGTGACCAGATACAAAGGTGTCCTGCATGGACTGCAGACTGTCTGAACTCTTGAGGGGTCACCAATTCAAACAAATGATTTGAAGAGATCTTTTTTTTTTTGAAAAAAAACTTTCTAGTCCAACTATGATGATATAGGGAACGTTTGTCTTGGGCTCATTGGGCCAGAATGGGCTAAAATTATTGGTGTACACAAATTTCATCTCAGAAATAAATGATATATACTGATTTCCCTATAGCTTCGATCTTTATGAACCAGTAAGCACAATCAAAAGATGAAAGATTCAAAACCAAACTATAAGTTAACCCTTTTGCAATTAAATAACAATAATTGGACGAGACAATGGAAAAAACGAGAAGAAAATGAAACTGCAGAAATAAGACGTCAAATTGGGCAGCTGTCCTTTACCAACCGTGCACTGAACATTATGGGGCCTGAACAAGCAATAAAGTGCAATCTCCCGCATTGTGAATGGTTCAAAGGTGGAAATCGTCCTAAATAGATGTCAAATCCACAAGCATACATTTTAGCTCTATTTTATGGGATGGGATGGATCACTTCCAATAACGAAAATGTAGATGATGATAACGTGAAACGGGAGCACCTATATAGTAGCTTCTTCTGGAATACCAGGAACCGTCATAGCGAGAAGGGCTTCGCGTAGACATCGAATGGATCGCACGCTGTCAGCTGTGGCTCCTGCATAGCACAAAGCAAACAGCTACCAATATGAAAAGCTAATCCAAACTTGAATGAACCAAAGACTTTTGTACAAAGCCCAAGAATTCACCTGTCTCAGCCCACCAGTAGAAAGGCTCCCGCCCGTAAGAAGCATTGTAATTAGTGATGTAACGGCACCACCACCAACACCTGCTGATTCGCCTGTGTTGCGGATTGTCGTACGCATGGAGTTCAGGATACTACCGTAGGTGGTGCCCTGGCCACGTTCAATGGCCTGGATGAAGCAGAATGTCATTGCGCCAGTTGAAGTGATCTTTGACAAAGCCTGATCAGGACAATTCCAATTGAATCAAATGATAAGAACAGCAGTGGGTTGAAGCAGAGCAAAACAGACTTGATCAAACATAAACAAGAAACTGTATAAATAGCACATAGACATTACTGCAATAACTCGTAGAGGAGTGAATGTGAATCTAGAACTTACAGAAGTATCTGCAGAGGTCTGATCATCATCACAACCACTAAATGAAATAGCCTCCCCGCCACTAGTGCCTTTCCAGACACCTGATCGTGGCCGGTGATCTTCCCAGCCGTATTGACCACTCCTGTAATATCAATATAAATAAGACACCTTAGCTGAAGCGATCTCTACCATAACTAGAATGTTAATAGACGTATGCTTGCCAGCTACACTTACGGAAAGAAACATGAAACTAAAATATGCCGAACAAAAACTACATTGCTAACTCTACGCCAGATAAACTTTTAGCTGATGCACCAGGGATAAATTAACTGAATAGATTCATGTTGCAATGGTTGCAATTATGTGTAACAAGGGTATATGATGATAAAAATGACATCACTACTGTTGCAAACAAATGGTAGTCACGTAGCACATCATTATCAATTCGTTGGAGATTCATGGAAGTAATATGAGGTCTACCACCAATGATATAGTTGGCAAAGAATTTTAGCTCATTGGTGTTTGGTGATCTTTCCATTGTATCTCAATAAAATCATATCATCATGATTTTAAACATTAATAACAAGACCAACTTGAGATTTGCATTAGGTTCAGAGATAGGTAGCAGTTGTTTTTAGGGGATAGGTAGAAGTTTCTTGCAGTGTTAATTTCAGATACCAGAAGATAATAAGATTCACATTAGGTTCAGGAACAGCTCTTTATATGCCAAGAGTAAGAGAGAGAAACGAAAAATACCAAACGAACATGCATGCTAAAAATTAACCTGTTCATTCTGCAGAGGAATGGCAAATCAAGTGCAGTCCCACTATGACAAGCATCAATGAGTGCATGAAGTTTAACTCCATGAGGAAGTGGTCTAACAAGCGCTGTATTTATCTCATCATCCACAATCATTCCTTGTGTCTCAAAATCCAATGGGCAGAGAGTTTCATCAAACCCATCAACCTCATCTCCACTGTAGTTTCTTTGTTGTGCTCCATGCCCAGAATAATGGAACACCAACGAGTCTCCAGGCTGACAACCTTGCACAAGCCAATACATGGCCATCCTTATGTTATGCTTTGTTGGGATTTTGTAGGGGTCGGTTTGTTCTTCTGCAAGAATGTAACCAATGTGTTAGATTTTTGAGAGTTCAAGAGTAGAAGCACAGTACACATTATCAGAAACTTACACTCAATACCTAAAGTTTCTAATCAAAATGCAAATCCATCAGGCCATCTAAACGTTACCTAGTATAAAAGTGTCTCTACGTGTGGCATCGTAGATTTAACACAAGAGGAGAAAAAACGAAGGAAACAAGCTCTAAGGTACTATTTGCACTTCAATTGGTATAAAACGTGGACAATCTACTCAACTTCAGCAGAACACTCACAAGAAGCTAATAAACATGCAAAACCATAGGCAAACAGATACAGTTAGTCAATTGCGGAGAACATGATAAGCTAGAGTTCTGTTAGCATCGTAAGCTGGACATGGACAACCATATCAAGCATCAAATCTAGATAACATTCAAAATTAAGTTGCATATTCAAAAGTCCCAATTGTGAAACTTTACTTTCTTTTTTTATTTTTTAATAAAAGGTTAATTCCAGCATTTAGAATTTACGAGCAGTACAAAAATCTTAACTTTTCTTTACAGAAACTTGCAGGACAAACGATTTATATAACCACCCTAAACAGTGAACATTCCTTGACTTCGTAGTTTCACACTTGAGATTCAGTAGGTGAGATCACAGCATGAAAACAAAATCTCCTGGCTTGGCAAAAATACTAGCGGAAACCACACCATTCTTCTGATTATATCAACCTGACCAACATCATCGATCATTCAAAATGGCAAAGCAAGCACATATTCAGATGCATGTGTTTTCAAATGGCTTGAATCAAAATTAATAGGTCAGACAAACGACATTAACAAACATATCCCATAAACCCGTACGAGACATTCATTCATTTAGTCCTGTAGCAATGAACCAAATGTGTATTGTAGTGATATCAATTACCATAAGTTCTCCAACAGAACAAGAATAAAAATAATTGGAATGAATAAAGGTACCCGACCGCAAGTATTCTCCAATCATCATATTCCACCGTATCTGCCCCTAGCAAATCATTCGCGTCACGGACGAACCATATATACGAGGATCTGATGCTAACATAAAGTTGACCCGAAATTGCGGCCAGCCAACTCGATCGATTCCCTAGGCCAAGGGTGAGGGTTGCTAACATCAGAGATGGAGAACGGAGGTGCGGGATTACCAACCATTGAGCATGATGATCGAATCGTCGGGGAAGTTGAAGCGCGTCATAAGCAGGTGCCGCATGCACTTGGCGTCGTTGATGCAGCCCTTGAGCTCGTGGCGCGAGTAGCGGTACGAGATCCCGCACACCACGGCGCGCTTCCGCCCGTGCGCCGGCGGCGGGGGCGGGCCCCACCCCGGCGCCGGCTGCACGGCGCCGCGGCTGGGGTCGGCGTGAGGGGCGGGGGCGACGTGCGTGACGGCCCCGCAGATGGCGCAGCGGATGCAGGGCGCCCCGTGCGGCAGCTGCAGCGGGGTGCGGCACCCCGAGCAGTTGATCAGCATCATCATCCTGCCCGCCGATCTCGCAGCCGCGTTGGCGTTGCCCGTCTCTGCCGGCGGCGGGGACGCGAGTCGACGGGAGGAGACGGGTCGCCGGGCGAGGTGGCAGGTGGATTGGTTGGTCTGGTCCGGTCGTTTGGTGGTGCTGGGTTCGGTTTGCGCGTCAGCGCGTGGCTCGTCTTGTTGTTTCGATGGGAAAAGCACCGCGCCCGCGGCCCAAGGTCGCTGCGCCTGCGCGTTTTCATTTTCCTTTTTCCTTCGTGCTTAAGGATGATGACGGCCTCGCTGACCGACCCAGGTCCGACTGCTGCCGTTGATTGCGCGATCAACGCTCGGAAGTCGGAACAGGTGTTGTTGTGCAATTGAGCCCTCGAATCATTATGCAGACAGGCCCTACATTCTTGTAGGAGTATGAACTTTCTATTCATATTTATATTTTCATTTCGTTTCTGGTCCCTGAGTGTAAGCAAAAACACATTTCTTTCCTGAAAGAATACGTAAAGAGATTAGATATATGTGTATTGTAGGTCGTATCACTGAAGAGGATAAACCTGGAGCAGCTTAAGGTCCACTTTTTGCTTGAGATTTGAGAATTCATGCACTTCAAGTCCCGACAATAGATGAGTGGTTATGATGGAATTTATGGTATATATGTCCTTATAACAAAGGATATTGGTGTCTTTTTTAAAAATACTGGTGTCTACCAACTTGCTAAGACGAAAGAGCATATTGTAGATATCTTCATCAACGGTCTTCACAACGTAAAATTTGAGAAATTTCAAAATGGGCTCTGTCGGTGTTTTTACCGTCGGCCTACCTAGGGATACCCTAAGGTAGGTGATTATTTGGTGAGGGATCGCCGGATCTGAAACTTGAAGGTGAACGCAAGGACACAAGACACAAATTTAGACAGGTTCGGGCCGCTAGAGTAGCGTAATACCCTACGTCTTGTTTTGGGTGTTGTATATTGCGCTCTGCGCTTGGGTGTTGAGTTACCTGTTGGCTGATCTATATTGATTCTCTGCCTATCTAGATATCCCTGCCCTCCTTTATATATCCCAGGAGACGGGGTTCCTAGTAGGATTACAAGGTAGGAGTTCTAGTAGGATTACAAGGTAGGAGTTCTAGTAGCACAGAACACAAACAAATCATTCAAGCACCAAGCATTCATTCAAACAAGCAGGGATACATGACACGACGGATTACAATAACGCGGCTCGACTTTTAAGGGTCGGCCGGGACGACTCGACTACTGGACCCTACAACACGGTCTTCGGGGTCACTGTTTCCGGGATCTCGGGGAGACGCGGGAGGCGTGGGCGGCACTGATTCGCAAATCCTCCTGCGCGGTTGGGACAAAGGGTACAGTGGGATCCCCTCCAGGATTGGTGGCTCCGCGGCGGTCCTGGGATGGCGTTCCTTGCGCTTGGCACGGTCCACTAGGTAAACACCCCTAAGGAGTTGACTGTGGTGATCTGCCTGTTCCCTAAGGTTTTCTTCAGCCACGGCGAGGCGGCTTTCAGCTTCAGCCGCTCGAGCTTCTGCCTGAGCTAAGGCCAATTAGCCTTATGCCAGCGGGACTCCGCTCCCTCAGCACGCTGGATTAAATCTCTCACACGCTGATGCAGTTGGTCGCACAAATCGTCGAGGCTAAGCAAGTAGCCAGACATAGCGACAACTGTGGGGTTCTTCTCTGTCCCTGCGGGGCTTTCCAGGTTGCGGATCCTCGCCGCCCAGGCAGGACGGCTACGGTCCAACGGTGGAAAGTACTTCATGGGAGTGGAACCCAAGTGCCATTCGAACATCTGGCACAGGTACCGCAGTGCCTTGCGAGCGGCAAGTTGAATGGTATCAGGCATACGGGCTCCAGTGGCGGTGATGCTCCAGGGTTGCATTTCCAAGTATTTATCACTGGCACCAATATGGACGGTGACCTCACAGCTTTCGGTGCCATGCTCCATGAACTCGCGACCCGCATACTCCGGTCGTTCCGGAATACCCAGTCACACCGTGGCAGCATAAAGCACCCTGGGAAACCCATCTTCGTTGATGCAGTAGGTGGTGGTCCAGTCATCCGCCATCTAACTTACAAAGGTAGGGTTAGCATAATAAGGATAAAGTTTTAAGGACTAATAGGGTCTCATGGATTGACCATACTAGGGCTCCTACGGTCATCGTTACTACCGGTTCGTGTTCTACAGCCAAGCATGGCTCTGATACCACTTGAAACGCCCCGGTCTAAACAACCGGAGCTAAACATGTATTTAAACACCAGAAAGCAGTCTCTGGCGAAAATACATTACACAAGTGGTGCCACAGTCATACATAGCTTTATTTAATACGTTCAATTACAATAATAACATAAACTAGGAATACAACAATAGCGGTGATAAACGCGAGTGTAAACTCTTCATCTGACATGGTGGCTTCTACTGCGACGGCACCACTCCAGACTTGGGTATAGGGCACGAACTACTCGCCTTCCTCAGACACAAAATCAGGATCCTCTGCAACAAGTCATAAACGGGTGAGTACAAAAGTACTCAGTAAGTTCCACCTCACCCTACGGGAGGGGAATGATATGCACGATGCACATTAATCACAATGCATTAGTAATGCAACTTAAGTTATACAACTCTTCCCGACACAACCCACAGTAGGTAGCTCACTAGTTGTCAGGACCACACCGTAGCCTGTCCATTCCGTGGACATTGACCATTCGAATGGATTCTACACTCTGCAGAGGTCGTACACTGTACCCACAAGCTCGACTGCCCGAACGGACAACCGACATAGCCGACACCCAGCCGTGGTCACGTCCCAGCCCGGCCGCACAACCCTCGGGCCCTGACCCCAATGGTCTATACCCGTGAACCATCCCTGCGACCGTCAGGCTAACCAGTGGGATTAGGCTAAGTCCGGCCCATAACGGAACCTGTGGTCGTACTAAAGTAAGCTAGGTGAGATGTCAAAATAACTCGGTCCTTATGGTTCACCAGGGCAGCAATCATTCCTCAACATGTCAACTCGAGCCTACCTCCACGGTAGCACTCACCTGCCAGTCTACCACCACGGTAGCGCCGGCTCCAGCATACCCAGCTGCCCTAGCTTCAGCCAAAACCCTTCATATACTAGTCTCAACTCTGGATATGCATAACTACTCATATGCATGTATGAGCACACTCAATCACTCGAGCATCGGTATATGTAATCGATCTTAAACCAGAGCTACAACTAGACGTCCTCACATGGATGCAACCGCTCACGTAGGGGTCGATGAAACTTGCCTTCGCTTACGTACGCGTCGGCGACGGCGGCGGCTTCCTGCTCGCGGTACGGGTCTTCTGGCTCCGGCGCGCTGTACTGGCCTTCGTACTCCCTGGCCGGCTCCTCCTCGGTCACTCCGTGATCTACGGCGGAAACGGCGCAACCGGCAAACAACACAAGCAAGCTATAAAATAAGCTCAAATGGAGATGAAAATAGGAGAAATAGATAGTACATGATTTGAGGAGAGGGTCAACTGTTGGAGCTTCGTCTCGTGAGTGAACTGGTCTCGGGAGAAGTGGTTCAGCTAGCAAAGTGAAGCGGCTCGGTGTGTTAGGGCTGATGGTGGAGTTCATCACGGCCTCGCTCCTTTTATAGGCAAGGAGAGCAGCAGCGGCGTCGCACAGGGACGGCGACGGCGTGGGCTGCGGCAGCTCGCTGTCAGCTCAAACAGTGGCAGCACTGAAGACGCGAGCGTCGAGGCGGCAAAGCCGATGAGGACGCTGCAGCGGCGTGGGCAAGGTGGGGACGCGGAGGTGGGCGGCACGGCGCGGTGCCGGCGGCAGTGCGCGGTCCCGTTGTGGGGCCGGTGTGTCGCGCGTGCGCGAGCGAAAGCGAGCACGGGTGGGGGACGGCAGGGAGGTGCGTCGGCTTCCTTTTTAAATGAGGTGAGGTGGTTCGCGCGGCGGAAAAATATCTCGGCCGGCGCTGTGTGCGACGACCCTGATTTATGGCGAGGTGGAGCCTACCAACAGATGAATCACAACCTATATACTACGTACTCAAGTTTAACCAGGAGACTAACACTTACCTTATTGGAGCGACAAAGTCACGAAGGAACGCACACCTTTAAGTGGCTAGTCCAGCACTAACCTTACCACAACTTATCTACCTTGCTCATGGGTGGATGGCAGAAGAGGGGGGGTCCTATTTATAGATCAAAGGGGATGGTGCTGCCAGTGAAGATAAAGAAAGCACCGGAGAAGGAAAATAGAGGGGAAAGGGAAATGGAATTCCTCAAGGACTTATGCGCAATTTCAGAAAACTGCAGGGACTCATCTGTAAGGCAAAATTTCCCATCAATCCAAAACTCAAATGAAGAAATGCCCAAAACGGAAGTTGAAGAGTTTTTCAAACTCCACAACATTGCTTTAGGGCTCAAATTCAAAAACTCAAAGCTTATGTTTTTACACCTGAATTTTTGAACAAAAGTCGGATTTGAATTGCTTTTGTCCTAAAGGGTAAAACTTTATAAAATTCAGGACCTAAATGCAAGCATTTATGACACGTCATGATGATGGGATAGACTTGTCATAATGGTTGGATAGACATGTCATTATGGCGGGATAGACTTGTCATAATGGTTGGATAGACATGTCATTATGACGGGATAGACTCGTCATAATGATTGGACAGACATGTCATGATGACTCGCATTTTTACACTTTAGTCCTGAGTAAATTTAAAAGTTACTTTTGTAAATTAAATATTTGCATAAAAGGCCTTGTACTTTTATAAAATTACGCAAACACCCTTACTTTGCATTTCTTTCAATAGTGATGAAAACTGGGATGTTACATCATGCAACAAAGAGGATGCGCTGTGCGCAAAAGTAGTCAACATTGCGACAGAATGAATGCGCGTTGCCCAAAAAGTAATCGACGAAGTGTAGCTCTGGAGGGTTTCAATGCCCATCGAGAGTCGTACACGGATAAGTAGTCGGCGAAGTGTAGCTCTGGAGGGTTTCAATGCCCGTCGAGAGATGTACACAGATAGGTAGTCGATCATGGTGTAGCCCTCAAGGGTTTCATGCCCGTCGAGAGGCGTACCCAAAAAGGTAGCCGATCTTGTGAAGAACAAGTCGGAAAAGGTATAAGTCACTTAGCTCAATTCGTGGACGAATGTAGTCGTTGCTGTGAGGCTCGCCCTCGACTAGTTTCTAGTCAAGATGAGTAGTCGAAGTAGTCATCGGCGGGCCGCCGATCGTCCTCGCAAAGTCGAAGTGATCGCCGGCGGGCCGCCGAGCCTTCTCGCGAAGTCGAAGTAGTCGCTTGCAGGCCGTCGAGCCTCCTCGCGAAGTTGAAGTAGTCGAACTGCTGCGCGCGGACATTGCGGCACAAGCCAAAGTTGAACCGGGTCGTCGAGGTCGGCGGCCGCGGTGCATCGACGTTGCAGCGCGAGGTGAAGTCGAGCCGAGTAGTCGAGGTCGATGTAGCCGTTCGCTGAAGGATCCGATCTCGAACTCGATGAAACGATCCGCCGATGCATATGTACGAAGTAGCAATCCGCCACCTTGAGTGGATTGATGTTGATGAAGAGGTCCTTCAAATTCGCCCAATGATCGCGACGATCGGCCCCACGGTGGGCGCCATCTGTCGCTATTTTTACCGTCGGCCTACTTAGGGATACCCTAATGTAGGTGATTATTTGGTGAGGGATCGCCGGATCTGAAACTTAAAGGTGAACGCAAGGATACAAGACACAAATTTAGATCGGTTCGGACCGCTAGAGTAGCGTAATACCCTACGTCCTGTTTTGGGATGTTGTATATTGCGCTCTGCGTTTGGGTGTTAAGTTGCCTGTTGGCTGATCTCTGTTGATTCTCTGCCTATCAAGGTATCCCTGCCCTCCTTTATATATCCTAGGGGACGGGGTTCCTAGTAGGATTACAAGGTAGGAGTCCTAGTAGGATTACAAGATCTGAGTTCTAATAGGATTACAGTGGAATCCTAATAGGAATCAGACTTCTTTTCCCTCACAGGTAGCTTCCTTGCGGTGCCAGAGGATCTATCCCTGACACGCTCGGCATGGTCTGCAAGACAAAAGAAGTTTGCCTTGAGGAGGTGTGTTGAAAGAAAGCAAGACAGTCTTCTAGAGATTTCTACACCGTACATGAACGAATGAGAGATATTTCATAGAGTACTACAGAATTGGTAATAAGAAAAATTAGATAATGTTGTAATATCTAGAAAATCTCTAAAATGGAGGCACTTGTCTTTACCTCATGATCCCCTTGGCCTTCCCCTCCCTTGCCATGGCATTCAACCATGAACATGGTAGATGAGAGTAAGGATATAGTGCTAGATAGAAGAAAGGGTGAGGTGTGAGTGTCAGGGTTTGTTTAGTTAAGGTGTGAACTGTGGAAAAACTAATATAAGTTGTGGAATGTAAGAAAACTAAAAGCCGTTTGGTAAAACAGCCATAGCTTTTTGGAAACACTTACGAGCGGACCCCACGTGTCATCCACCCTGCTCAACTCTCTCCCTCTCTCACTGACGAGCAGACCCCACTCGTCGACATCTTCTTCCTCCCAGCGGTACACTAACGAGCGGATCTCACGCGCGCGCCGTCGGCAGCGGAGCTCGCGCTCCCGCACCCGCTCGCGGCCCCCCTCTCTCCTCCTCCCACCGGGGGAGCAGGTGCGCCCCTCTCCGCCCCCCTCTCTCTCTCTTCCACCCAAATCGAGACCGCCCGCGGCGGAGCTTGCGCTCCTACACCTACCCGTGGCCCCTCTCTCTCCTCCTCCCACTGGGGGAGCAGCGCGTCCCTCTCCGCCCCCCTCTCTCCTCCCCCCAAATCAAGGCCGCCCGCGAGGGAGCTCGCGCCGCCGCTTCTGGGAGCTCCTGCGTCCAGGAGGGTAGGGCGCGGAGCAGAGAGGGGCTGCCGGAGCATGGCTGCCTCCACTGGCAACCTCCATCGGGAGCGGAGCTCAGCCTTGGTGCCGCCGGCGTGGAGGAGGAGCACCATGGGGAGGGGGGCGGCATACAAGCCCCCGCGTTGCTGCCGCATAGGGGGAGCTTCGCTGCTCTGTATTTTTTGTAGAGCCGAGACGAGGAGACGCCGGGGGGAAGGAGAAAAGAGATCAAAGCGGTACGCGCATAATGGATGGTAGGCGGGTAATTTTGAGGGTAAAAGCAAGATCGGACCTGTTGTGGAAATTATACTGAGTGAAAGCTGCTTTCGGTGGTTAAAACTTTGCTGGGGGCATTGCCCTTTGATTGACTTTCAGCTTTTTCTGAAAGCCAAAACACTTCAAAAGTCCAGCGCCTTAGGCTAGCCACCTAAAAGTGCAAGAGTGCTTCATTATAATACAACCGTTGTAGCAATAAAGAGACTAGTTTGTTAAGTATTGATCCTCACATTAGTGTGTTAGGTCCATTTTATTTTCCAACAGAATCTTTTAGTCCCTATTTGGTTCACTAGAATTGAAACACATTCCAATATTTAGATTCCAGAAATTAGATTCAACAACAATTTAATTATCAAGAATCTAATTCAAGTGAATTATTTTGTTTGATATCCCTAGAATCGCTTTCCATAAGTCAAATTCCAAATCCTGTTTGGATGATCAAACAAGGAATTTTTTTAAGACTGCATAAAAACAAACTCCATCCAAATAACATACTCTATCTACACCCCGTCATTCAGATTTCAAAACTCTCTCTCCCTCCAACCATTCAAATTTCAAAACTACACCAACTAAAAAAAGAATCCTTGTCAATTACTTGTTTCAGCCATTTAGATTTCAGAACTCTCTACCTCCCTCCAGCCACTCAGATTTTAAATCTACACCAACCAAAAGAATGACAGAAACTTAAAATGATAGACATTCATATTTCATAACTCTCCCCCTCCCTCCAGCCACTCAGATTTAGAATTCTCTCTTTAACTAAGATTCCAGAATCTTAGGGGCAAATCAGATACAAAGATACACACTTGGAATGAAAGCAAACATGGTAGGCATAAAAGTATGGAAGGATTAATATAGGATTACCCACCAATGATTACAAGATAGATGCAAGTTAAATAGACAGAAGTCACCACTTGACATAATTTATAGGTAGAGACTAGTTTCTTCACTTCTTCTGCTGTTTCAAGAGCCATTTCTTTCTCACCATATTTGAAAGTGCCAAGACAGACTCATACTTGCGTGGATCACTAGTTAGAATGTCAAACAAATCCAGCACAATGACCTCATGTAATCTCTCCACCTCATTCAATGTGTTGAGAAATCTCTCCACCTCATTCAATGTGTTGAGAATTTCCTTGGATGTTAGGCCTTTAGGTACTTCCTTCTTAAGTGCATCAGTAAATTTAGCAGTTTTTTAGCTATTATAGAGGTAAATGAGTCACCAGACTGCGCTCTCTTTAAACTAGCTGAAGTGGATGATGAAGTAGGTTTTTGTAAATACTCTCTTCCTTGCTCATCTCTTTAGAGCTCCCAGCTACAGTCTTTACTGCATCACCAGTTGCCTGATCTTTGCCAAACACCAAACTGATTGAGTCCTACTATGGGACAGTCTTTTGCATGTATCCAATTGCCTCCTTATTTTTCTGCAAAAACTGATGTGGTGAATATGAAGTATCTGCTAAAAGTTAATTTTTGAGGAAGGGATAGAGATAATAACAAATAGACCAACAAGCAAACAATATAGACATCACTGGATGAGAAAATATTGAACAAGACTAGGAAGAAACCGATCAACAACCAAATAGTATAAAATTAGCTCATTTGACAGTTAAACAGGATGCTACAATGATCGAAAACAAACACAGTTAAACAGGTTGTTATAATGACCGGAAACAGTAGCTGATTATGGATAACATGTAGCTGATTGTGGATAGCAAATGTAGTTGGTTATATAGAGCATGGCCAACTAAAAATAGATTGAAGTTGCATACAAGAAAAAAGTGACACATCTTGGAAAACCAATAGTAAATATTATTTGAAACCAAATGGCTGGAACAATGACCGGAAACAAGAAAGACATGAAATATGGAAAAACTCTAGTCAGTGAACTAAAAATATTTCAGCATTGTGATACGAAGTGTTCTGTCATCCATTCATATATGGCAGCAATATCCATTTTAAAAGCAAGAACAGGTACACATTTTAACAGTATTGTGATTTAAACAAGAATAAAAACTACAGCAGAACTAACTGTTCAATTTAAAGTAAAATAAGCAAAGATAAATTTTAAGAGAATTCTAGATCAAGAACATCAGTTAACTATATGACAACAATATCCATTTTAAAAGCAAGCATCTGATTCAGTCGTGGCAACACCAATAAACTGCAGGCTAATAAAGTGCAATGTAATGACTAGATGGTTTATGATACTTACCGATGTATACTCTTACTATCAGCAGATATTCTATTTTTATTGCAGTCCCAACCAAAGCCACTTGATCCCAACATACCGCTAATGATGGTGCAAGATGTTCTCTTTGGTGACATCCACATTGCACTTCTCCCGAGCGGTTTTGATAGCTGCCGAATAGACATGAGATTTTCACCTATTTTAGCATCTGTCACCCTTGTTGTAGATTCTACAAAAGTGTTAATTAGGACCTTGTCCATATCATCATTCCAAGAAATGTAATCCCTGCTCGAGTCTGTCTTCTTCCTCTTCTCCATTTTAATGTAATCCCTGCTCGAGTCTGTCTTCTTCCTCTTCTCCATTTTCTAATACAAAGGATATTAGTGACAACTTTAGCAAAAAAAAAAACTTTAGCACAAAATTTCAGCAAACAACATGATAACATATATCACACATTAACCACGTCTCGCTTGGTAATCAGAAAATATTTGGTTAGCCTTGGTACCTTGAAATTGCTCCATTCATTTGATGATTGAACCTGTGTATAATCGTTCCCACTTTGGACTTCAGCAGATCCAACAGACTTATCGTTCCTCGTATTTATAGGATTTGTTCTATATTTATTTTTTCTACGAGTATTCATGATTTGTTCTAGATGTATGAATATTAATTTCATGAGTTTGTATATTTGACCTATATATATAATTTTTTTGTTTGACTCATAATTATATATCCATAATATTTTGTTTGTAAAAACTTTATTTCTTATGATATTTTTTATGAACATAAAATATTATTTTTGAACCCGAACATTTGTTCCTATTTCATAACAAAATGTTCAACCCTTATAAAAATATGTTCCTTAGAAAATATCATCCAACATAGTAAAGTTTGATCTTATTTTGAAGATCTTTGTACTAAATTTAGCTAACATTAACATATTTATTCCACTAATCAGCCATTGTACTTCCTTGTGCAGGTGGACCTTGGGGGCCAAAGGTGGGTGTTGCCTCCTAAATTATCGTCCATGCGGACAGTAGAAGCACTCCGTTGGGTGCCTAACGGGTGCAAGTGTAAACTTCCACATGTTAGGGGCTGTTTGGATGCCTGCCTAACACGCCGCGCCACGCCACACATTTCGCGCCACAGGTGTGGCGGCCAAATCGGCCGCCGCACCTTAGACGCGGTGTGGCGCCTAAGGCAGGCATCCAAACAGCCCCTTAGTATTGCAGGTGTGGGTGTAGCTAAGGTATGTTAGAGTTTTATCGTGAGTAGATTTTGCTCTATCCGCATCTGAGAGCAACTCCAGCAGACCCTCTAAGCAGATCCTTATCTTAAGTTTAGGGGGCTAAGTAAAAAAGATGAACTGCAGCAGATCCTCTATTGGACCCTCTATTTTGAGAAGGTATCCAAATTCTCTCCTCCACCCTCTATGCCTAGGGAGTCTCTAGGGAGCCCTCTATTATAAGTAGAATTGAGGGCTATTGCTGTAGTTGAAGCAAATTTGAAAGCCCCAAAACAATAGAGGCAACCTCTATTTAGCACATGGATGGTTTGATTTAGAAAGTATTGGTGGAGTTTCTCTAAACGGATCTATTACTATTCCTAGAGAAAAATAGTGGGGCACCATAGTGGTTACGAGTGGAGGCGGCGAAATTAGGGCACGGAGAATTTAGGAAAACTTGCATGCGATCCGACCACGGGCTTTTTTAAAAAGAGGGATAAAAAATAAATTTGAAAAGGGGTACCGCTTTGAAAATTTTTGAAAATTGGGTGCCTCCCGCCCGATGATCGGGCGGGAGGCGACCTCCCGCCCATCCAACGGGCGGGAGGTCCGAAAATTTTTCCCAGGCTCCTCCCGAGGGCCTCTTCTCAAGCCCCTGAGGCATCCCGCCCGCCCAACGGGCGAGAAGTTCCTATTTTCTCATTTTCTTTATTTCTGTTCGAATTCTTGTTTTACATACTATTTTAAATTCATATTTTTTTCAAATATAAGATTTATTCGTCATACCCTTTTGTATACATATTAAATTATAATTCAATTTTACAAAGAAGATTACTGTATCTAAAACTCATATGAAGATGGTTAAACGATAACATTTTGCAACGTAGAATACAAATATTACGATAGTACGATACATCAACCTATTAAAAATAAAATAGTACATACAAAAACAGTTTAAGTATATAGAGTCCACCGAATCAGGAGTATCTACCCCGCCTGTCCCGAACCTCGCGCTCTCTTCGTCCTCCCCCTCTAGTCCTAGGCCGTCAGCGTATGTGGCCCTCCGAGTACGTGAATGCATCTGGAGCACGGTGAGGACGAGGCGGAGGAGGTGCTGGTGTGAACGGGTCATCCTGGGACTGTGCACCTGAAGCGCACCTGAAGCGTCATACGTTTGGGAGGGACCAATGATGTCGGCGGTCCTCTCCGTCTTGAAACAGGCCTGGCAAAGGCCTCGGTACGTGGCATTAAGCACTGCCGACCCCCAGCTCCACCCAAGTATCTGGCCCAGCTCCGCATCGGCAATCGCGCGCGCGTACTGGATGAGAACCTTGTCCACATAATTGCCGCTAGAGTTGCAGAAAATAGTCCAGCCGAACAACCACAACAGATATGCCTCCAAGCAGCGCGACACCTCGTACTGCCCAGTCAGAGGATGGAGATTCTGAGTCTGAAATATATTTCTTCAATGCTTAGAGGTAGTCACATATGATTCAATTAAATTAACTAAAAATAATTATACGTACCCTATATTGTATTACCCAACCCTTGGCGGGGCCGGGCGCGTCAGGTACGTCCACAAAATGTGGCGGGTTCACTGGAGCAAACCGCTCCTGAAGCTCCGCCCTCCAGGTAGGTGGCACGGCAACCGGGCCAACAGCTTCACCTGCAATGGGAAGCCCGAGCAGGTACGACACGTCCTGCAATGTGGGGGTCATCTCCCCGCACGGCAAGTGGAACGTGTGCGTCTCCGGATGCCACCTATCCGCCAACGCCGCAAGTAGAGAGCGGTCCAGCTGCATCCGCTTCTTGGCGCCACCGGCTTGGCCGTCGCCGGCCTGAAGCATACGTGCGAGTGGCAGCAAACCAGCCTCACGTAACCTGTATATTTTGCATTGTGGTTACAATTATCGTACAAGCTATACATTCATTCTGTACAAAAATACAAAGTATCACCTGTCAAGCCAGCGGTCATCCAAGTGCAACAACACCTTTGCTACACGAGGGCGCAACTCATGAAGCTGCCGCCCCTCCACCGCTACCAGGTACGACCTGTGCCGTTCGTCGGTGTTCGCGTCAAGGAGCTCCGGTGTCTGCGCCATATCTGCATGAAAAATATAACTACCCTAAGATATATTCCTACAAATAATTGAAAATACTAAAAACTATTCAAAATATAACTACCCTAAGAAATATTTCTAACAACTATTGAAAATACTAAAAACTCCTCAAAATATAACTACCCTAAGAAATATTTCTAACAACTATTGAAAATACTAAAAACTCATCAAAATATAACTACCCTAAGAAATATTTCTAACAACTATTGAAAATACTAAAAACTCCTCAAAATATAACTACCCTAAGAAATATTCCTAAAAAACTATTAAAAATACTAAAAACTATTCAAAATATAACTACCCTAAGAAATATTTCTAAAAACTATTGAAAATACTAAAAACTCCTCAAAATATAACTACCCTAAGAAATATTCCTAAAAACTATTAAAAATACTAAAAACTATTCAAAATATAACTACCCTAAGAAATATTTCTAAAAACTATTGAAAATACTAAAAACTCCTCAAAATATAACTACCCTAAGAAATATTTCTAAAAACTATTGAAAATACTAAAAACTCCTCAAAATATAACTACCCTAAGAAATATTCCTAAAACTATTGAAAATACTAAAAACTATTCAAAATATAACTACCCTAAGAAATATATCTAAAAACTATTGAAATTACTAAAACTATTCAAAATATAACTACCCTAAGAAATATATCTAAAAACTATTGAATATACTAAAAACTATTTAAAATATAACTACCCTAACAAATATTTCTAAAAGCTATTGAAAAGACTGAAAACTATTCAAAATATAACTACCCTAACAAATATTCCTAAAAACAATTGATAATTATACGACTAGAACGAGAATATACCTCCAAACGACTTGTGAACAGGGCTTCGCCGCTTCCTCTCCTCTCTTCCTCTCCTTCCTTTCTTTTTTTCTTGATTTTTGCTGAATAATATAAGAATTTGGGGGTGGTTGGGGACTTAAATAGTTGGGGGGAGGGACGTCCCGCCCGTTGGGAGGGCAGGATGCCCCTCCGGGTAACCTCCCGCCCGTTGGAAGGGCGGGATGCCCCTCGGGGGACCTCCCGCCCCTTGGATGGGCGGGATGCCGCGTCAGGAGCCTCTTCGCGAATAAGAAACTTTTCTTATTCGTGAAGAGGCCCTCGGGAAGGGCCTGGGAAATATTTTTGGACCCCCCGCCCGTTGGATGGACGGGAGATCTCCGACCCCACGCTTCCCGCCCGTTGATCGGGCGGGAGGCACCCATTTTTTAAATTTTTTCAAAACGGCACCCGTTTTCCGAATTTAATTTTTTTAAACCCCTTTTTAAAAAATTCATCCGACCACCCCAACTTCTGCATCCACCGGGTTGGGCCTTCCCGGCCTTGAATTGGCCCAACTCGACAGGATCTATTTGTTGTCTCAGCGTTTCAGCTGTTTATCCTGTTTTCTTATTAAATATCTAAAAATATTTGTCAAGTTAGTGAAAACCAACTGAGTGACTGAAATTCTATATCCATAAAGATGATCGCATGAAACGTAGTAATGTCCAAATAACAATGACCTACAACGCAAATTACTACTCGACTTGTGGAAATAATAGTTCAATTTACAATTACACGTGACATGAGTGACATTTTTATACGTTCTCGAACGAACTGCAAACATTGGCTGGTAGTTCACGTCGCCACATTAAAAAGTGATCACTCAATAATCTCTCCTACTTAAACAAAGCCGTGCCTCGATAGCGGTGGATTTCAGTTTCCAATTAGCAAAATAGCCGTTTTAGCCCTATAACTTTGAGCCGAGGGTCTAGTTCATCCCTTAACTTTCAGATTGGCCAATATAGTCCCTCAACTTTTATTTTTGTCAAACTCATCCTTATGCTGATATTATACTTTATAATAATATAAGATTTATGAAAAAATCTTCTTTGCCCTTAGCTCCTGCCCCTTCTAAATTCATTTAAGAGCTGAACATCACAAGTGTTTAAATTGGAATCTAGAATTTTATTTATCAATGCATCGTATTATATTGCGGACATATAGAGAGTAAAATTAAAGTTACTTATTGCATAACTACGTAGCACCATATAAAATATTACGGAAAGTTGAGCGAGTAGTAACACAAACAGTGGAAATTGAGGAGGGGAAAAAGAATCTAAGGGCAAAAAGAACTTTTTAATTTATCTCATATTATTATGAGTATAATATTAGCACAAGGACGAGTTTGACCTCAAAACGTTTTATTTTGAGGGACTATATTGGCCAATTTAAAAATTAAGTGACGAACTTAACCCTCGGGATAAAGTTGGGGACCAAAACACCAAATTTGACTAAGTTATGTATCTCGATTCCCATCAATTAACCAGCGGTCGAACTAATGATAGAGAGCGCCTCGGCTAATGCCATCACGGACCGGCATTGGACGCTGCTATGTAATCGGAGGCCTCGGCGCGCCAAGAATGGCATCTTCCTTCCGGTAACGCGCGCGCTCGCGCACGGCCCTGCCGTTCGGGGGGACAACCTAGAGGAGCTCTGGCATGGATTCGGAGCTATAGCAAACCAAGGAATGCCAGGCACGAAACCCGCGCCGGCCGCCCCCCCCCCCAACCCCCCACCACCCCCCCCCCACCCCCCAACCCCCCGCGCCACACAGGCCACAACTAATGATTTTCCCAAGGAACTCTATCGCAGCTTAAGCTTAGTAAACAACCAAAATACTTTCAATTTATAGTAATACATCAACCACCAAAACGACAGGAGGCACTCATGATCATGATATCTTTATGCGTTCTGGTACAAAGTACAAACAGTGGCGGGCGGAACGTGAAGGTATCTCCAACCAGCACGGCCGGCAACCACGAAACATGTAGGTTCTGTACATGCTTGACGAGAGACAAGAAACATGTTTTGTCTCCTGATGTTGGGGTGTACATCATCATATCTCTAACATAGGGTGAGTATTACACTGAAGAAAAAAAAGCAGGAGGAACCTACTACTGACCTCAACCAGTTGCCTTTGACAATGGAAAGTTCTCCGAGCAGGAGTTCTGCTACATCGCAAAAGACACCACAAAGATGTATGTAAGGGGTGGCGGCAAACTTGGTCTGCTCTCAAAGCTTGAAAGCAGCGGGCAGTCACTCAGGTGCCGCCATGGCCCGATGATTGAGCAGCGGATTCCCCTACCGGGAAGCCGAAGGTTTTGTCGGGCAATTGGTGATGCTATGGCATCGCGAAGCAGCTCCATGCCAACCTTATGTTGGCTTCATTGTCACACTACTGACAGTGGTAGATCGTCGCCGTTACTGGGGATGCGCTTTTGTGCAGCCTTCACAGCAGCCACCCTGGCTGCATTGGCTGCTTTATTAGCTGCTGCAACGGCCCTGTTCACCTTATCATCTACTCTTGGGATGTCATAGGCCTTCTCTGCAGCTCTTCTCGCTTCCTGGATAGTGCCATAGGATCAGGAATCGGCAAATACAGTTATACCATATATCATGAGAGTCTGACTAATAAGGTGATCGTCAAGCACATTACCTGCACTGCATTGAGGACCTTGGAATGGTTCACAGCAATAGGTGATCCAGGGATAAAGTTCTGGGTGCTTAAAGTATCAAGAACTCCATTTTGCCAGTGCCCAGCTTGTGTCTCTCCATTCCTGAAACTATACATGCCTAAACCCTGTCTTCTGCCCTCATGCCATGCTCCCTCATATCTATGGCCATTGGCAAAACTGTAGACTCCAAAGCCATGCATCCTATCAGCAAAGTACTCTCCAGCGTAGGTGTCACCATTCCTACAGAAGTTCACAAAACATTAGTTCAAAGCTCCTTTAGTTGTGGTTTTACCTATATGATATATACAACGGCATAGACATACAGATAACAAATATACTGGACAAGGCCAAACAACAATGAAGGGGTGATGATAACATACTGCAAATCCTACCATGCAAGATTTCTTATCTTTAGCTACAACTAATTAATATTATAGAGCACAAACACAATGGATGTCTTTAGTTTCTGCTGTCACTAATCAAAGCAAAAGGGGAATTCATAGTGAAAGAAAGAAGTATGAAGAATTGCCAAAGAAATAGTAAATCAAGATAAACTACAACAACAAAGCCATTAGCCCCAAGCAAGTCGGGGCAGGCTACCATGAGTTTAAAAGCACAAGCTGGTTCATTGGAAACATGTACCAGTAACTAGAACATGTCATGTACGATTTAATATACTAACATCCCAAAACATGCCAAACTGAAAATACAATTATTTTAGCAGCTTCTAGATGAAGACAATAGAGTTAAATAAGTATAAGTTTGCCATCTTTGGATGTAGCCAATCCTCAAATACCAACAAATATGACATCCAAATCTAAACATGCCATGATGCAGCTAATATAGCCCATACTCAATCAGACAACAAGATATAATACGAGTTGATATAAATTTCAAACACATGTCTACATTTCTATATTGAGAGAACAATGTGGACAAGAAACTGTAAACAATGTGCCTCAATGATGTGGCCAACTGGCCATGTCCTAACTCCGTGGGTTTAGAAACTTTATTGAACTAATTCTAATAAAAGATAATGCAGAATGACATAAACTACATGACACACATAAAGTTTAGAGGAACAACACAGAAGTAACATAACCAAAATGACTAGCTATCTAACCAAATGATGAGCTACTGGTGTTTATTAGTGCTATATGGTACCAAAGACCACTTGTGTGAAGCTGAAAACAGGGAGTTGTCTCCTTTTTGAAGAGAGGGAAGATTTCCATTAGTTGATTCACTATCTCGCAGGAGAAACTAGGCACATAGTGTATGCATATAAAATGTTCGTACAAGCGTTATAAACTATTCCTATATATAATTGACAGGTTGATATCCGTACAAATAAATATAGAAGACTATCAATATGTTTTCAGAACCACCACAAACAGAAAATGGCAAAAGCCAAATTGGGTTTTCTGTAAGCAGACGTCTCTTAACTCCTTGGAAACAACCATCTAATCAAAGTCTTTCGCTTTAGTCAAAGGAAGCATTCGATTCAACAGAAAACAATGCAACAACAAACTAATACAGCTAATGCATCACATAATTGGGTGGAAGAACATCCACCAACGAGTTGATAGCATACTAGCGCATGGTGCCTGCCCAGTATCACAACAGTAATAACAATTCATAGGCTATATCATGATATAGACAACTACACTAGAGATCTGTTTAGGGTGGATACACACATTCCACTTCCCACAAGCCACAAAAGAGTGCAAATATTTAACGACCAGGAAGTAAAGCATACACAATTTAGTTTAGTAATCATATGTTGTCACCAATAAACACATCAGCAGAATTCAAAGCAGCAAAACATTTCACAAAAACTGCATATCTGTATAGTGAAATGATCATTTACTCCTTACTAACACGTAGCACAGCAGTAAGTTGCACATTTAACTTGCTTCCACAACAATCACAAAATCTCGAGCAGCACAGGAAAAACACGTTCAATTTCACACCTGAAATGGTAGTGGCCGAGGCCATGCTTGACGCCCCTCTTGAACTCTCCGATGTACCGGCTGCCATCCTCACAGGTGTGCACGCCATACCCATGGCTCTGGCCATTGGACCACTCCCCGGCGTACACATCCCCGGTGTAGAACCTGTACACGCCGTAGCCATGCCTGAGCCCCTGGCGATACTGGCCCCTGTACCGGCTCCCCCTAGCCCAGGTCTCGACGCCAAAGCCGTCGTACTTGCCGTCGACCCAGTCCCCCTCGTACCTCCCGCTCATGTAGTAGTAGTAGACGCCGCTGCCCGTGCAGCGGCCGCGGTGGAACTGGCCCTCGTAGACGTCGCCGTTGCTGTACACCTGGACGAAATGGCCAGTAGTAGGGGTGGTCGCGGACGCGGAGGGCGAGGAGCCGATGGACCAGAGGATCGGGGATCGGCGCGCGCGGCGGAGCGGGAGCGGGAGCGGCAGCGCGAAGGGGAGGCGGGGCAGGGAGAGGCAGAGGAGGAGGAGGAGCGCGCAGGAGAAGGCCGCGGCGGAGAGGAAGTCGGCGAGAAGGGAGCGCGGGAGGATGGCGGGGGTCGGGGAGAGGAAGTAGAGGGTGGGGAGCGAGATAAGGAGGAGGATGCGCAGGCGGAGGTGCAGGCAGCGGAGGAGGTGCCTGGCCGCGGCCGCCCCCGCGGGGGGCGCGGGCGCGGGGACCTTGCGCCTCCGCGGCGGGGTGAAGGGCGACGGCGAGGGGCGAGTGGGGGTGGACGAGGAGGAGGAGGAGGTCATGACGACGGGGCGCTTGTGCGGGGTGGAGGGCAGCGCGTGGTGCGGGCTCGACGGGATGTGGATGCGGAGGGAGGAGGGATCGGGGACCGGCGGGGGCGAGGGGTCCGCCGCCGCGGCCGCCGGCTCCGGCGCGGAGGCGGCGGCGGTGGGGAGGTGGTGGTGGTGTTGCATCTAATCGGAAGTGGGGTTCGGGGTTGGTCGGGTCGGGAGGGGGTGGTGGTGGCCGGCGGAGGAGAGAGACATGGGCCGATGCGGGCGAGGCGAGGCGGAGATGGGCGGGGAAGGGAGGGAGGGAGAGGGGGATGGTGGTGGTGGGGGCGGCCGCCTTACGCTTTTTCTTCCGCCCTTTTCCTGCACCGATTTTTACGGGTCTTCTACCTCTTCTTCCCCCCCCCCCCCCCCCCCCCCCTCCCTTCGCTGGTTTCTTTTTTTTTTCATTTCTTGTTTGTGCAATGCAAATCAATCTGATCTGGTAAAACATTTCAATGCAAAATTACAGGATGATTGCTTTGACCAGGACGTCCGGAAAGATTGAACGTTCAAATTTCAAACTTAAAAACCAATAGCGTAGAGTACAAGGTGTGTTCCTTTTGTGTCAAGTAGTTGCTGTAGCCACGAAGGAATTTTCCGTTGCCTCGTTATAACTGTAGCTCAAGCTCTAGTTACGCCTTCTACTAATCTCTCTCTGATAATAAAATGAAAGAGTGTGTCGCAACGGGTGTGTGGTTTTGTTCACAATGCGGGACGAAAACATTTCTACTTCGAGACATGTAACGCTGAAGTCCAACACCATGGCGCAACCTTGACCAAATCAATGTTCAATGTAGGAGGACATCCATCGACAGACTTTGTGAAACAGCGGAGCTAGCATTTATTTAGGGACAGAGAAGTCGCTAGCAAGAATTAATCCTTCTCAGCTTTGCCTTTCTCTTTTCGCTCTTTGGTTCTGCCGAGCTTGCCCTTTTTCGTGTCAAGGCTCTAACAACCTTCGTCTCTGTGCTGACGTGCTTCATGTAATCCAATCGAGCTGAATGATTGA
The DNA here is from genome assembly GCF_002211085.1 of Panicum hallii. NCBI lineage: Eukaryota > Viridiplantae > Streptophyta > Magnoliopsida > Poales > Poaceae > Panicum > Panicum hallii. Next base: position 55,152,247 of record NC_038050.1, read on the forward strand.
GAACGCTTATGGCATGCTTGGTATAGAACGCTCGAAAAATGGTGAGCAGAACACACTGGTACTACCTCACGTATCCTGCGAGATAGTGTAGGCCTATAGGGTCAAGTATGAGCATACAAATTTTATTTTTGCACGGATCTATTTTAAAACGCTCAAAAGCAAAACTAGAAACATGAACACTAGTATTACAACCACATATGACCTATCCTGCAAGGCAGAACAGTGGCCCGGCGCACAGGAGGTGGCGACCGGAGGCTGGGAGCGGAGCGGAATCCGGGGAGGCAGGCAGACAAGCAGACATGCACACGGCTGATGCAGTTGCACACGGGCGCTGCGTGCGGCCTCGCTCAGCAGGTCTCCGGATCTGAACGGGGGACGGGGGGAGGACGAACGACAAAGGCGAGGCGAGATCCGGACGTCCTCGCATGCAACTATGCGCTTTTATTCGTCGACAAGCACTGATATCCGCTGTATCATCGTGCATTTTCATTGGAGATAATAATATTTTAAAATAAAATAAAATATTCTAGAATAAAATAAAAAGCTAAAAGATAACAATGTTCTAACATATTTCTATCTTGTTCCGAAATATTTTATTTTATTTTGAAACATCGTTATCTTCAACGGATATTTACATAATACGGCGGCTAGCTGTACGTGTGATAAATAAGCCATTCCGGCGATTACCCCAGGCCTGCAGCCTCTTCATCAGCATCGGCGTGTCGCGTTTCGTCTGCTCGAGCGAATATTCGAATTTCGAAAACATATCTCCTCGGAAACGATAATGCCCCTTGCATTTTCGCCCATAATTTTGTTTGAACATTTTGGATTCGTCCATGGCGTCAGGCGTAGGGAAGACATGCCTGCGGCCTGTGGCCGTATGCGCCGACAGGGACGCCGCCGCGGGAGCCCGAAGAAAATTCGCCGCGCGCCTGATGGCCTGATGGGCAAAAGGTGCTGCGTCGATTCCATCGGCGGGCCGTGCTTATCCGCGGGGCCTTTTGACGGCGACATGGTCCGACGTGTAGTCAATGAGGATTACGCTAGTTTAATGTGCGTGTAAAGGATAGAGTAATGCTGCATAATTGCGTTGTCAGACAAAACAAATAGTATGACAATAGCTTATGTTGGCATTATCCCTCGGTGTGTGCTAAAAAATTTATGAGTAAAATACATGATTGGTTCTTTAACTTGTGTGTCCCTATACTCTCAAATTGCATATTTGGTCCTTTAAACTTGGTTTCAAGTGCATCCAGAGGCGAAGCTACAGTCATCTTCCATGGCGCCCCACGTGCACCAGGGTCCAAATGCAAAATCTAAAACTACTTAGTGGAGTATTACTTAATAATTATAGAATTGCTATAGAAATGAAGAAGTGCACCACGGTACTCTCGGACCTAGCTTCGCCTGTGGTGCCATCTGAGTACTGTACTTTCAAAATACATATTTGGACCTTTAAACTTGGATTCGGTTGTCATCTACGTCCATGTATATAGTGCCATTTCAATTATATTGCAAAACTTATTTTTTATAGATATAGCTTAACTATACTCAAATAAATTAAATTTTGGTTTAGCATGTGTATGTAGAGAATATTGATAAGTACCAATCAAGAAAGCTCGATGATTTTTCACTTCTGACGCAGTATATGACAGTCATGCTCTATTCTTTGAAGATTGTTCAAAAATTTAATAACTTGTAGCTGTACTTTGCAAACTAGAATCAAGGGCCTATAAACACTCCATAGCAACAAAACGAGTCTAAAAAGAAGACAACGAAAGTAATGGCTTGCTTGAAAGCATAACAATTTGATCCTATCATATGGCACCATATTTTGAGAGTAGATAGATCTAGATGACACGCAAAGGCAAATTTAGAGGGCAAGATCTGCACTTTAAGAGTACAGGTACCTAAACCACACCAGAGGCCAAGTTTAGAGAGTTAGGTATGCAACTTAAGAGTATAGGAATCTAAATGACACAACCAGATAAGTTTAAGGACCTGCGATAAATCTTGCTCTAAATTTATTCTGCAGGAAATCGTGAGGGCAGCACGCTGGCTAGCCGATTTTCGATCAACCTTTGCGCCCGAATCCGCGCCATGGCAACGGTAAGCCATGGAGCGTGGAAGAAAGAAAAGGAAAGGAAAAGAAAAGAAAAAAATGGTCCAAGTCGAGGTCAGGTGCGCCGAACTGAACACGCCCTGAATTAGACCTGCAGGCGGTGGTTTGGCTAGGGTGAAGGGGAAACAGCGGCGAATGCGGCGAACCCGCCCAGCGCAAGCGCGTGCAGTGCGGCTCACTCGGCCTCGCCGCCTGCTGCCTGTCTGGTCAAGTGCCCTACGCAGGCCGGTCGGCATCGGCGTCCGCACGACGGCGACGTCGCTCGCTGTTCCCGGCCGCTGCCGTCGGCGCATGTCGATCGACCGGCTCGAATGATGCCGACGCCCGACGTTGAAAACTGATGAAGGGCGGTCATCCGGGAGCGGACATAGGGCAAGGTCAAAAACTGGAAAGAGGGCACGGCTCACACCACACAGCAAGAGCATGTGGTCCATGTGTTGGGACTGCCCTTAGCATGCGTTTCATGTGTTTGTTCCTGCAAAGGCCACCGTTACCATGTCTGCTTCCAAGTTCCAATAGCAAGATTCAGATGCCGGCGCAGCACGTACATGCCAACAGTCGGCATGTATTCATGCCGGATGGTACCGGCAGACTAGTAACCACAAACACAACTCCACACATGTAACCAGGACACAGTGAACTGACTGTAAATCTTGCTTACCTGGGAACGGGTTCGGTGAAAACATCCAAATATAAAAAAGAGCAGGCGAAATACTTCGTGTTAAATTACCTGAAACCATGCGTAAAGCCGTACTTTGATCGAGTGAGCGAGGGAGGGAACCTAAGGTTACAGAATAGCAATATCAGAAAACAGGTACAATTCCACATCAGTTTACAGCAAGACCCAAGCTCGCGAATTGGTACATGAAAAGGCCACAACATTTGGGGGCCACGGTGCTTTCCCTAAAACCTAGGTAAAAGGGTGCTTTTGCTGGACGTACAGCTCTGTCATGACTTCTTGTGAAGTTTGAAGCCGAAGACTCTTGGGGTGTATTGCTGCGACGGCTTCTGCGGCTTCAAGTGTGGGTATGTCATCAGGAAAAGATGGGGGAATGTCGTCCCGAAGTATGCTCCATCTATGTCTGGGTAAAGTGAAGGATGTGCAAGGACAAGTAATTGCAACTGAATGACAAATATCTACCAACGAATGTTTACCAAGAAGAGTTTGCCAAAAAAAAAAAGGAGTGAAGGCAAGTAATAATGGAGAAATGCTCAATGTGATACTAGGCTGTTGGCATGGAGATGATAGAAAACATAACATTGCAAAGAAAGATATATCAGTAGTTTAAAAGGTGGTTAAAAGAGCAGCATAAAAGGGCCACTCTTCACTCAGCAGATGTAAATGGAATTATGGAAATATCATACCAAAATAATGACAAAATTGGTTAAAAGGATACTGCCTTGGTACTTGGATCTTGGATAGTGAAGTTCTTCACATTTCGGACAATATATTTTCACTGTGCTCGATCTAGGAATATCTGATTGTCCTGCTGGAAGGCAGGGCTGACCACAGCAGTACACTCTGGGGCATCTACCAAAGTCATAGTTCTTGAACTTTTCCAACTGCGGCAAATGAAAGCAGGAAGTTCAATATCACACTGAGATAAGAGCCCACAACATATCTTGATGTCATCCATAGGATCAAAAGACAGATTACCATTGCAGCTAGACCCTTGCTTGTTAAGATGTATCGTGCATGAATTAATCCATACAGCATCTCTGCAGATGACTCGATCAATTCATTTTGCTCCTCAGTGAACACGTCGCCTGTACATAAATGGTCCCATTTCATGAGTACAACAGCACAAATAATCTATACCTATTTGTGGTTTTTATTATACAAGGGCCATATCCACTGGTTGACGGAATCGACTCTTTAGGAAGATATTTATCAACACAAATAAAGAATGCAAACAAGATAAGGTCAGGTGGTGTGAAAATAAGAAAAGGCAAACCAATATGTATATCTACGGCCTACAGTAGATATTAAACCAGTAGCTTTCTTAAGTTAAGACAATCTCACCATTTGAAGACTCAATGTCTAAGATGAGATCAAGTGCATAATCATAATATGGCACTTGATTACTCAGACCACACAGGTTGAAATCATCCTGTATGTAATCATCATCAATCTCGCAGAAGAATTCATTGCCTCGCAAGCTACAGAACCATGCGATCCAGGATGTGTCCTCGCCCTCAGAACCACTGACATCAGAATCTTCACTGTCAGATTCGAATTCCTCTGCAGTCCCAATGGGAAAAGGAAGGTTAAGGGGTGCCTAATGATGCAAAATCGAATATATATTAAGAATCCCTGCTAATGTGGATACAGAACAACAATCATAAGCAAAATATAGACAGATGCTAGAAAAATCTTTTAAAGCATGTTCTAACAAACAAATGTATATTATTTACATTTTTCATATCGATCCGCAAAACAAAAGGCAAAGCATACCACATCACTTATAAATTGTAAAGAATCTTTCTTTTTTGTGCTCAGGATTTGGGAAGAAGTATCAAGTTGTTCCTAAAGTTTGATTAGAAGTGCAGCCATATTCTGCATCAAGGCGTGATGGTGCCCACCATTACCAGAGATGAGCAGAACAACAAAGGAAAACCAGATGGAAACTCTGCAGGTTGAATACAAACTACATCGGGGTAGAACACCTGGGTTGTAGGCATGTTGTCTTATGTTCAACGCTCTTTGCCCAATGCTTGTTTTCAGTTCTAAATGAGAATATAATCTATCCACAATCTGCACAACAGAATTTATCCTTTTCTCCTTGCCCAGCCCCGTTCGGCCATTCCACAAGTTCATCGCTCCACCCTGGATATATCTAAAGGCTAGCGAAGAGTGAAAAAGTGAATCAAACAGAATGGCATCAACTTGTTCGGCCAAGTGCCTCAGTGGCACATGTCCCCTCTGTTCGATACAGAGAAAAAATAATGCGACTATGAATCATTCAGTTTGTTGATCAGTCCCACATGCACCAACATCGATCCAACCACAATTAACAAGTCGCATCAAAGTGAAGTGCCAATGCTTCCCACAACATAAGATGCTGAAACAGAACATTAACTCCGCATCACCACTATGTTCATTTCCTGCTGTCTCCCATCCTATTACTTTTCCTTTTATTCGTCATGATTCTCCCCATATCATCTAAAACATTTGACAGGAAAGATTTTTCTTTAGTGCTCCAAAACACCTATTTTTATCCTCATTTCAAACATTCTTAATAAGGATCTGTGTACCGCTAGTTCTTTTTCATGGCCGATAGAGTACCTTATACAAAGATATAATCCTATACAAGTATACAACCTCATGCTGCAGCAAGTGCTTTGTTGCCTACAATACCATATTAAAGATGTTCAAATATAACAGAAACTTGAGAATCCACCGGTCTGACTAACAGATTGGTAAGCAAGCAGAAGAAAATAATCACACATTCTCCAGCAAATAAGGTATTACACTATTAACCAATAATGAAAAGACAAAACGTTTATTTTCTGATTCTATGATAAATGTTTGGTAAGCCTTTTGATCCATCTCATCCTTCCAGCAATACATGTTATTTGCACTTCCATTTGGTTCCTTATTATTGCTGATTTCCAGACACATCTCAGCTTCTGAATCCTATTCCATTTGGTTCATTAACTCTTTAGTCTTTACTCGTATTCACCGGTTTCCTAGTTTATATTGCTTAACAACTTAGTGCAAAAGCACCAACACACAAACGGGAAGCAGACCATCTTCAGCGATGGCAATGAAGTGAGCATCTCATTCAAAGGGGCCACAAAATACGAAGCCACGGCATCTAATCCCAGCACACTAAATGTCAACATAAGATTCTGTCCCAAAAAAAAACAGAAAAGTCGCATCTTCCAAACAAAGCATGCAATGCGGCAGTTTATACACAATGATGAAGGTAATCCGAACAGGTAAAGAACAAAAGGTTCGCGAACGGTCTAGGCTCTCACCACTATCGGACACCTTCGCGGCCTTGCCGAGCGACGCTGACAGCTTCCCGGGAGGAGCGAGGCGCTCCCTCTCCTTGGTCACGACGCCCCTGGAGGTCGACGGCGACGACTTCTCGAGGTGCTTCTCGAGGGCGTCCTTGATGCGCTTCCGGTCCATCCCCACGCCGCCGCCGCCGCCGAACAACCCCGATCCACGTAAGGCGCCGCTGCTCCCGCTCTTCCGATCCTTGCGCGGCAGCTCCAATCTCCGTTCCCAGGGAACCTCGGGGAGTCGGGGTTCGCAGGTGGGCGCTCGGGCTAGGGTTTGCTGGCTGCGCAGGCGGGGGAAACGAGATGGAGAGAGAAGAGAGAGATCGGAGAGGTGACGAGGCGCGGGGCGAGGGTTGGGGAGAGAAGAGAGCCCGTGGGCGTGCGCGAGGTGGGCGGGCGGCGGCTGAAATTCGGACAGGTACCGGGGGTTCTCCGCAAAAAAGGACATCCCACACCTGCAGATATTTTATTCCAAGTGCGCGTACCTCATCGGTGTCGGCTCTTGGGCTTAGAGAGTGAGAGGTGGCCCAAACGGTACTTCTCCAGCATGTGGGCCAAAGCTCCTTTCCTATCAGTTTTCTCTCACAAAATTCCCTCACAAACATTACTAGATCATATTCCAATAAATAATCATACTTCCTCCTGCTCTTTTTTTAAGACGCACATGCATATTTAAGATTCAAATTTTCTAATCTTTATCTAGGAATTAGGCGAGAAGTGTGTAGAGTGAGATATAGATCTAGTACCTTTCGTATTCGAATTGAAAGTGACGCCAAATTTATATTCATTAGCTATATCTGTTCAAACCGTGCCTTACGTTTTCACATGGAGGCATTACCATCAAAATAAGAAGCATGTGAGCTATACTGTCACCATTCAAGGCAGCAATTTTCATTATGCTCTAGGAGTGGTAGCTTGCACGATTTGTAGCAGAACGTCACGTATTCTTTTTTTAGATGGAAAGCATTCGCTAACTCACGCTGACCTCACCTCGCCAGCAACCAGTTCAATTACATGAGGAGGCAACATCTCAGGCCAAAAGCATGACACCGGCCGGCATAAACCTCGCCCAGTCGCCCCCAACCCCAGCAAGGTAGAGCGCTACCGCATCCGCATTACAAGCCCGAGGCGTGTGCTTAACCTTTACATCAACAAAAAAAAACAGGCGAAATTTAATCTTCTTAGGTCTTAACTAGGACACCAGAACGAGGCTATCGAACTAGGAGCTGAGAATGGCCGAAAACGTCACGTTCTTGATCCGTGTCATGTTCCCGTTAATCACTCCATCAGAACTTTTGCTCCATATCAGCATAACAAAAACTAGACGGTTCTACGAGATAATGCTTTGCGATCATTTAGATTTCAGACGGCAGAGGAAAATGGGAGTCGATTCATCAGCATGACAGTATGTTTTATGACGTATGTTAACAGCACATTACAGCAATCATCTAGTCCACGTCAAATCGTACATACACCGCAAGATTGCAAGAAGCTAATCTCGAGATCTTTTTTGCCGCAATTAGCTAAAAGCTATCACATGTAGCGATGCAGGAAACGGTTGCCTAACCGTGAAAAGTATGCAATTGGAAACCACAAAAATGAAATACTCCATCCATTCCAAACCGCAGGTCGTTTTAGCAAATCTAGATACATAGCTTTTGTTATACATCTAGATATACGCTTTATCTAAATACGTAGCAAAAACTATGTATCTAGATTTATCAAAACAACGTACAATTTGGAAGAGGGTAGAATGCAGTACTATTGTGACACGAATAAAATGAGATCAGCACAGATAAACCACAAACTTCCCACTGGTAAAAGAACATGTAAATGTTCCATCTCTGAATACTGCTACAATCTCGCAATCACCAACACAAAAGCACCAGCATCGTGCGTTAAAACTACAATACCACACTTGTCGAGTAAGTCTGTGGCTAGCGATTTGACACGCCTTCCTTGGCAGCCGCATAAATAAACCCTCCCTCATAATAAGCTAGAAATCTTCATGTCCAGTACCAAGCTTCTGCTTTTTGCGCTTTAAGGAAAGCAAAACCTTTCGTTAACTATACATCTATGGAAGAATTGTGGTCATGTGACAAGATCGTCGACCTCAGAGTTAAACACAAAGCTGGGAAATGTCGTTGTTATGTCCCTGAAATATTGACCACGCAAAACGGTTAGCAGGTATCTTTGTTGCTTCAAATCAAAGTTCATGCAAAACATGAAGCAAGTATTTAAAGCGGGCCAGTGGTGCTTCCAGTTAAATGTAATACAACTATGACAGTACCATCAATTCTCTAAACAAGAGTATAGAGGCAGGAGCACTTTGAAAGTAAATACGTTGTTTAGATTCAGGTGCCAGAAAAACCGCTGCAGATCAAATAAACATTGAGAACTCCTTTTGGCAATTAAAATGTGCTAGTTACTGTGATGCTCATGGTCTTAACAATCATATTCTGGTGGCGGAGTCATCAGTTAAGCTTTAAAGTGATGCAGTCGTAACTTATTTAGACATGCTTCTGAATATCTATATTCTATCATACTCAATGTAGTTTCCACAAACTGCTTACTTGAGGTATGGTAGAGTCATTATCTTCATCAAGGAAGGATTTCTTGTGACAAAACTCTCCCACTCTGCTCTATCTATTTTCCCATCCTGATTCGCATCAGCATCTGAAAATGTCTGTCATCACCACATAAGTCTCTGTAAGTCTTAACTCCAGTATAGGTCACAAGAATGAACTACATTCTACAATCCAAGAAACTATATAATTTCTAATGAAATGTTAAAAAACCTTGTCCAGGATTGTCTCAATGATCTCATCAGATAACCTCATCTCTGATTCCCCTAGAAGAGCAATTAACATCTGCTTAACCTGCACAGAAGGATTACAATACAAGTTTTAGTTAGCCAATAAATGGCAGGAAGCTTTCCTCAGATTAGAAATACATAAGTGTCTATGCCACTAGCTTATTGGTTGCACATAAACAAATATCTTGTTTACGGCTATTTAATAATTCTCAAGGAGAAGTTAGCATTAAGAAAACATGCGCATAAGCATAGATCCAGAAAGAGTCCAGCAATTACCTCCTTCCGTTCAATAAACCCTGTACCATCCATATCATATAGCTTGAACGAGACTGTCAGGTAGTTCAAGCTTAGAAAGATAGCACATGAGAACAAATAAAGTTGAAATAAAAAGATAAGAACTTACAATCAATTTTTTCTTCCATTGGTATGTTTGGATGAAATACATTTAGAGCTCGAACAAAGTCGCCAAAATCAATGACTCCCCTTTTCTTGACATCGAAAAGGTCAAATATCTGCAAGGCCAGTTTCGTGTAAATTTAACAGATGCCAATAGTTCTTGAAAGCACAACATAATAGCGAAACTCAAATGAGAATAAGTCAAGGAGATGCATACCCGATTAGCAAATAGATTTTCCTTCCTCTGATTTTTAAATAATGCTAGCTGGAATTCTTCCTGCACCGTAAAATGATGGCAAAGATTAAACACTCTAGGTTTTTATGTTCACAAATTTAGTTTCCGATGGCATCAAGATTTTTAAATCTTTTTTGAAAGAAGATGGCATCAAGATTTCGTCTGTACTTCTGTATCTGTATGAGTGCTTACATGACAGTTCGTAAACTTTGTATAACATGATGTGCAAAGTAAATCTGGGATATAAAATGCATTACTTCTAATGTGGCACAGATTTGGCTTAGCTGAAATATGAATTGTATGGCATGCAAGAGCTTATTTTCCGAACAGCTATATCCTTGTTGTAAGTCAACAACTGGGTGGCCTGGCACCTCACTTTAGGCTACACCAATAACTTAGGAACAAGTTTAACCTATTCCATGCTCAATTGTAAAACATAATAATAAGTGTGACAATTTCGTGTAACAAAAGTAAAGTACTTTATTAAGATGTATAATTTTGAGCTGCCTTGTAAGAAGGAAGGTTTCGAAGGAACCACAGTGTGTAGAAAAAAAATGCATATTGTAATATAAATCTTGGAGGCCACAATAGTACATAAAAATAGCATTCCTGCATAAGTTCTGCAGCTGACGACAAAATGTATGATTACAAGGTTCAACTTCTACTCTCACAAGCAGCAATTAAAGGTAAATAGCTATATGATGTTCATCCGTGCAAAACTGACTATACGATATGGTATAATAGAACATACCTTGTTGATCAGGCCATCATCAATGACCGAACCACTTATGCTCTTGAACAGCTCAAACAGGGCCTCAACTTCACTAACGCTGACTACATGTACAAAACAAATGCACGGATTTAAGCAAGATCTATTCAGGGCAATGAAACGAATCCATAAATCAAAAGGATGATGCAGCATTGATCCAGCACTACTGCACAGATATCAAAGATACCCTAGTATTCTACACCAAAATATATAGACCGAAACATTTGGCCATCCTAATCCAATTCCAAACACAGCAATCGTTCAGAAATGAAATCAAAGCTCGAAGAAGAACATGCGAGTGGCTCGCACGCACGCACAGGCAAGCCGGCAAGGGATGGGGGATCGGCGTACTCACAGGCGGTCTGGGAGGCGAGTTGTACGGGGTCCTCGTAGCCAGGGTGCTGCCGCTTCGCCGTGGAAGCGAAGCACCCCATCGCTGCGGCGTGACGGGCCCGAGAACCCGAACCAACCACTCAAATCAGCCAATCTGCTAGGCCCCGCCCCGCGCGACAACACCGCCGCCCGCGGCCCCGCCTAGAAATGGGCCCGCGCTGGCGGCTGCCTTCGCCGCAGAGCGGCGGCGAGTGAGAGCTGGGGGGTACGAGCGCGGCAGGGCGAGCGGATCTGGGCCGGCAGCGCGGGGTCGGAGGGACGGAGGCTGGGGGCCTTCGAGTTCTCCGGCTGCAGCCTGGCTTCTTCTGGCGAGGAGCGAGGCGCCGAGGCGAGGCCGTGCGGGCGGGGAAGAGGAGGCGACGCGGCGGCGATTGGTTGGTGGGAGCGGGTAGCGGAACGGACCAGACAGTGTGGGGGGCGCACCCGTCGCGCCCACGCGTTGGGGCGGAGACGAACCGACCTGGGCGGAGACGGGGACGGGGAGCTGAACCCTGGCTGGCCCCCGGCGGGCAGGAGCGCGGGCTCACGCTCTTCCCCGTACCTCTGCCCCCCGTTCGGCCTCGGGTCAGTTCGTTCCCTCCGCCACGGCGTCGCATGTGCCGCGTCCCTGTCGACGCTTCTTCTACTGGGAAACGGGCCAAAACGTGCGGCGAAAAGGGGTGCCGAGACGAAGCCGCGCGACGGCACGAGCGACTCGGCACGCGACAGCGCACCCGCGCGGATCCCCGCGGCGGCTATTCTCGGACCCGCCCGTCGCTGGCGGCTGGCCACGCCCAGAATGACGAAACGAGCGGGTGGGCGGTGGCGCACGGGCACGGCACCGGTGCACGCACCCGACGACCTGGAAGGCCACTCCCACTCGGTCGCAGCAGCCAAGTAAGTAGCCCACACACGCTGCGGCGGCCGGCGGATCCTTCTGCTCGGTTATTCGCGTCTGGTCAGCTCCGGGGACGGAATTCGCGAGACCGTGCGTTGTTTGTAGACCATTTTAAACTTGTATACCTTTTCTTGGGGGAATCAGAGGATTCTCGAACCTGAATAATCTGTTCTGACTCCTTTTGATTTGATCAGTCTCAGTGAAGTTTTATAAAAATTTTATTGCATTAAATTTTGCTGATGTAGTAGAATCATTATAAAGAGAAAAAAATAGAGAGTTTTGTGGGATAAAAGAGAAGTTTCATTCTTATAACACTTATCCGGTTCGGATACTAAATTTTTAATTATGGCAATTGTGCCATGTTGAGACTCGTCTTAGGATTTGATTCTGATATCGCATGGAGCAATGTTACGATTTCTTGACAACATTATCTGCATCGACACCATCAGCAATACTAGCTTGCTTCATGTGCTATTCTTCTAGGGAATTAATGCTCTTAAGGTAGTAGCCCTTCTTCGGTTAATTGAACTAGTTTTCTAAAATCTGGGTAGCTATCTAGATTTTGTCACGTATAAGGCCAATTTCAATAGGAGTATCATAGGAGTGTCATAAGCATTAAATATCATACCACATTAGCAAATTTGCTAGCAGAGTCGTTTATGAGGAGAGAGGAGGATGAGTGTCATTACCCGATATAGTTACCAATTTTCCAGTCTTAACAACTGTAAGATAGCACTCCCCACCGAGACTGGCCTAAGAGCACAGCCGGCTAGGCTATTATCTTACAATCATTGCTCTTGCATGTGATTGTGATTGATTGATGGCAGATTATCACAGGTGTTTGATTTCATCTCAAGTCGCTTGGTTTACCATGCCAGTCGTTGCCCACGCATCTCAAGAACCAAAGCCGACTACAGGGACGGTCCGGGGCATTGATTTGGAACGATCATCAGTTGTTTGTGCTCGCTTTTCAGCCGCCAGGTATGACCATCACAATTCAGTTTTAGTGGCTGAAGCACTGGCTTGCCCCAAAATGGTGTTCGACGAGCGATGCATTGGGGCTTGATGAGCATAATACTGTTGGAACACAGATAGCTAAACTTTTGCGAACTGTGGGGGCAGCTAAAGATACCCAGATCTGAATTGATAGGTACTTTGCTGAATGAAATAGTGGGGCTTAGTACTACCTTGGAGTGGTTTAAAGTCTGCTATGAGCTTCTAATTTGGGCGCTTCTCTGTGTGCTCGGCAAGCGTCATCAAGAAAGAACAGTTGGCTGTGTGTAGGAAGAGCACCGGGTTTCCTTGTCCAGTTGTGAATTTGGCATTTATGTGGTTGTTTGCCGAACCAAATATTCGGCATGCTACAGTTCTTAGGCGAGGGTCCATTTTTATGTAATAAACTGATAAACGTCAAATGAGACCTGTCATACTTTTTCCTATCTCGCCACATCTTTTTTCCACCGGTCACACAGTTTTTTTCTCCAATGTGTTCTTTATTTTTCTTTTTCTGAATGGTAGGCAAGTCAAAATCTTTTGCTGGGAAACATACCACAGGAAATGAAGCCCGTACTAGGCCCATAAAATCAGTCCGTGCAATTGCAGCAGTGCAAGCAAACTGGGCCGCATGGGTCTACGGTTGCATGGCCCCAGGCCGTTAGAGGGGCCCGCGGCAGAGGCCACGTCGCATTCAGAAAGGACGCGTCACCTACTTTATACCCATGGACTGCCGGCCGCCGCGCCGGGACCTTCGAACAGCGACGCCACTCCGGGCCCACGCCCGCCCTCAGGCTATCTCCAGCGATATCCTCCAAATCCCATCCTCTACATCCTTCATTTACAGAATTCTCTACAAGATTCTCTTCTCTATATCTCATTTCTCTCCAACAACGTTCTCTAAATCTCGTTCTCTATACATTAAACCCTATATTAGAAACGTATTTTGTTCCAAATTTTTATACGTACGTATTTATCATACCTCAAACGCTATGGACATATTTTATTTTTATTTAATTCAGTGTTTGAAACGTAAAGAAAAAATAGAGAAGAGGAGAGAGAATCTCTATATACAGAGGAAACCTGTAGGGTTCTCTATTTTAGAGGACCATTTAGAGAACGCTGCTGGAGCAATAGAGAACGGGAACGCTGCTGGAGACAGCCTCGGAAGAACACCGCCGCCTCATCCACCTGTCGAGCATCCGGCCCACCGCCTCGCCGCGTCGCTCCAAGCCTGCCGTCGCCGACGTCGCGTCGCTTGGCCTCCAAGTCCCACATCCCTTCCTCACTTCGTCGCTTTCGCGTCGACGCCGCGACTGCGACCGAGGAATTCTCTATTCGATCCGGTCTGGTTTGGTTAGAGTTCGCAGTCTTCTGATTGGGGGTTGGTCGCTCGGTTCTTCTCCGGGAGACTCCTTTGCTCTGAAGTCGCCATTTTCGGGAGGTCTTGGTCGGGTGTGTGTGCTGCAAATGGAGGAGAGGTACGAGGCGCTGAAGGAGCTGGGAGCCGGTAACTTCGGGGTAGCCAGGCTGGTCAGGGATAAGCGGACCAAGGAGCTCGTCGCCGTCAAGTACATCGAGAGGGGCAAGAAGGTACGCAGCAGTCTCGCGGCTTTGGTCTTTGGTTTCCCGTTCATGCTTGATTTTGGGGTTTGCTGCTTCGGAATTAGGAATGGTAGGGTGTTGCAGGGTCGTTTCATGGTGAGAAAAATGGGGGTTTCAGTCTACAAAGTGCCCCTGACTTGATGTTTTTTTATGTGTGTGGTGTTTCTTGGATAGTGTTTTGACTTTTGAGCTATGTATCCGTGCAGATTGATGAGAATGTGCAGAGGGAGATCATCAATCACCAGTCGCTCCGGCACCCTAACATCGTTCGGTTCAAGGAGGTAATTCAAAAAAATTGAACTCATCGTTTGATTGATTAGCTTTATCTGTTGATTTTATCGAATTGAATTCATGACGTTTGATGGTTCTGAAATCTGAAAATCTGAACTGAGAAGTATGCCTACAAAGTAAAAGTGGTACTCTTTTTGGGAGATAAGGGATAGTATGTTGTTTTCTTTTTTTAAAAACGTAAATGGAAGGAGCTCTGCCTTTCAGTTCTAGTATGTTGTTTTCGGCTGTTCGCATCTGTCCTATGTTTAGCAGCACTGAATTCACTATTAGCGGAGCTGCACAAAGCAACAAACTATTATCATTTGATAGTTATCAGAGCAGTTTCAGAGGCATCCTATTTTACTCTGCAGTATAAGCCTAGCTAAATCATTTTCGAACACTGAGAAATTTATCATCTTAGGACCAAATTGAATGACAAGTTCATCGTTTGTTCTGCGAATCAATGGGTAACAGGTTTGTTTAACACCCACACATCTCGCCATTGTAATGGAATATGCTGCTGGTGGAGAGCTCTTCGAGAAAATCTGCACCGCGGGGAGATTCAGTGAAGATGAGGTTCCCTTTGGCCCTACTTCTCCTATCCTGAGCTTATGTTCCTCGCCCCAAACCATGTCTGACTAATATTTTGTGTTTCCTTTGTTGTTAATGTCAATAGTCCAGGTATTTCTTTCAGCAGCTGATATCAGGGGTCAGCTACTGCCATTCCATGGTATGGTTTTGCTTCAAACAGTCCACAAAGTTTATGAATAGCAGCGCACAAGAGTTGATGAAATGCAAATGTGAATGCAGGAAATTTGTCACCGTGATCTTAAACTTGAGAACACCCTCCTTGATGGGAGTCCAACACCTCGTGTGAAAATTTGTGACTTTGGTTACTCAAAGGTGCTATATATGGATATTGCAACTAGCTCTGTTCTGCATCTTAACTTTACCAGTAACTGACTTCTTTTGTGTCGTTGAATCAGTTATAAACTTCGCTTGTGTGCTTTTCAGTCTGCCTTGCTGCACTCAAAACCAAAATCAACAGTTGGCACTCCAGCTTACATAGCGCCTGAGGTTCTTTCAAGAAAGGAGTATGATGGCAAGGTGAATGACTTATTGCCATTTCTTTTCTTCTTCTTTTTTTGACAATCCCAAGTTCTCCACTTTATTATGTATCAACTATTGCACTATCTACAGAAAGTTTTGAATTCTTTTTGTGAGAACTGAGCTAAAGGATATTGCTAGTTTAGTGCCTTCAGTTTTCATATCTTTGATTGAGGACTTGAGTTTGGAATCCTTCACAGAATATTGTTTTGTCACTAAAAGCAAGCAGATATGCTGCTCCGGAAGTACATGAACTGTATTCTTTTTCTAACATTGAGTGACCACAGTAATATAGCATTTAAGTTCTAATCAATTCATTGTGGCACTACCACTGAAAATGCTTACACTGAAGACAAGCAGGGATATGAAGTTGTTGTGTGCTTCCATGGAAGCGTTTAGACTTCTGAACTTTCTGAAACATTACACGGTTACCTTTCAACTCTGCATGTTGTGACAAAACTCATTCAATTCATCCAGGTAGCAGATGTTTGGTCCTGCGGCGTGACACTGTATGTAATGCTCGTGGGATCATATCCATTTGAAGATCCCGAGGATCCAAGGAACTTCCGCAAAACGATCAGCGTAATCATCTCATTCATATCCTTTCCCATTCTGTTGGTTGTCACAACTTGCTTCAATCGCTTGTTTGGCGAATCTGAAAGCATGGAACTCTGAAAGCAATGCAAAATGTGCGTCTTGTGCCTGACAGAGAATTCTTGGCGTGCAATACTCCATCCCGGATTATGTGAGAGTGTCTTCAGACTGCAGACGCCTTCTGTCTCAAATTTTCGTCTCCGATCCTTCAAAGGTACTTCCTCTTTCCGTGTTCAGGAAAGCCAAGTTACCCTGACCTTCAGATTGTTCCAAGAGGCAAATACGTGAGACTGACTGACAAAGTGAATCCTTCTGAAACTCTTGTCTTGCTGAAGAGGATCACGATCCCGGAGATAAAGAAGCACCCGTGGTTCCTGAAGAACCTGCCGCGGGAGATCTCGGAGTGGGAGAAGGCCAACTACAAGGACACGGAGCCCGCCGAGCCGGCTCAGGCCGTGGACGAGATCATGCGGATCGTCCAGGAGGCCAAGACCCCCGGCGACATGTCCAAGGTGGTGGACCCGGCGCTGCTCGCCGAGATGGCCGCGCTGGAGAGCGACGAGGAAGAGGCCGACGCCGAGGACACCTACTGATCAGTGATCAGCTCTTCCATGCAGCTCATCATGGGACCTTCGTGCTGCATATGGACGGGCATGATCGAGGAACGGGGATACGGTGCCGCTGAACCTAACCAACAATAAGGAATGTCGAGTGTGCGTGTGGTAAGGAATGTTGCATTGTTACTCTGTATAGCAGCTGTATAATTGTACATTGCATGGCACGGGATTAACTAGGGTGCAGTGATTGACAATGATAAATAAAAGTAAAGAAGTTGGGTTTGTGTACGGTACGTGCCGGACGGGCGGTCCAGCTGCACGCCATCGTTTTTGTTTTGCACGATATTTTGGCAAAACGTGTACGAATCTCAAAGCACCCTTTGCGCCCACCCCTTGTGCAGTGCGAAATACTCCCAACTCCAACCTGCCTAAAAATTAAACTGCTAGCGAAAGTGAAAGGGTAAAAACCCTACAAACTACCGAGAAGCCGCCAGGAAATCCTGTGCTCCGGACTTCCAGAATCCAGATCCAATGGTCCATAATCCTTGTGCTCCTGTGCCCTCTGCCACGCGCCGCCACATGCACGCACCGGACACATGGGTGACGCGCTGATGGACGCGTTCCATGCAAAACGTTTCGCGGCAACAGACTTCGCCGCGCCCGCCTCCTTCCCTCTCGTCGCGACGCCGCCTCGCTCCCTAGACTCGATCTCCACTCCATCGCCACGGCCACCGCCACAATGGCGTCCCTGCCCATTGCGCCGCCGGCTCCCGCCATTGCCCCGCGCTCCCTCGTCCCGCGGACGAGGCCGCGGCGGCGGTGCCCCACGACGGCGCGCGCGGCCACTGCGGGGCCGGGCGAGTGGGCGCCGGGCAGCTGGCGCGCGCGCCCCGCGCGGCAGATCCCGGAGTACCCCGATCAGGCCGCGCTGGAGGGCGCGGAGCGCTCGCTGGAGGCCTTCCCGCCTCTGGTGTTCGCGGGAGAGGTGCGGAAGCTGGAGGAGCGGCTCGGGGAGGCGGCCATGGGACGGGCGTTCCTCCTGCAGGGCGGCGACTGCGCCGAGAGCTTCAAGGATTTCGGCGCCAACAACATCCGCGACACGTTCCGGCTCATGCTGCAGATGGCCGTCGTCCTCACCTTCGGCGGTCAGATGCCCACCATCAAGGTCGTTATTCCTTCATTCATGGTTCACCAATCAGCAGTCACCACCCCGCGTCCTCTCCCCTCCCCTGATCCAATCCAAGCATTGTTTCTTCCCCTAAATGATCGTTCTTCGTTTGCAAAAATCTGCGCCTAATAAATTGCACGATTTGCACTGCCCTAACGAGAATTTATGACTTTTGTTTGGATTGTTGTGGATATTTGACTTCGACGCGTCTCAATATCAATCATAATTTAGAATTTGGCACGTTCGTGACATTCAAATTGCTAGATTTGAGAATATGCAATACGTTTTCAATTAATCTGTTTCAGGATCCCTTTTGTCATCCTCCCAAGTCCCAGTTTCTCTTTAAAATAGATGACATTACAAATGTCATTGTATTAAGTTTCTGTGCTGTATAGTTCACTGTTCGGTAGTATAATGATTGTTTTCTGGTAACTTGAATCGGTTTTAAGTCATCGGCAAACTATAGGCGAAATGAAGCTGAAAATATGTTGAAACAAGCTATTTGCCATGTTTCTAGATATTGAATATTTGTTCAATGTGCCGAAAGAGGACTCAGGCTATCCTAAGATCAGAGATAGGTGTCTGACTCTGGAGACTGTAACAAGATGCAGATTGGACATTTGCAAAAGGTTAAGTAAAAATAAGGAAAAATGAAAACCAACACAGTATTGAGACTAGGATCACATTTGTTTAGCATCACTGGTGTGGATATGTAAATGGGAAAATACATTCGTGATGTTCTGAAAGCAATAATCTGTATTTCAATCTCTTAACCTGCTCTTCTGTTACGTTTGGGAAAAAAAGAAAAAGGGCCACCATTAAAACATTTTAATTTTGTCCACTCGTGATTTATCATTCTGCATGAGCAAAATGCGACACTAACCTGTTGTTTGAGCCGGCAGATTATCGAGTAGTTTATATAAGAAGAGCTACTCTCGAGTAGCTTATAAAAGGTGTTGATGATGATGTATCTCAGGTTGGAAGGATGGCTGGTCAATTTGCAAAGCCAAGATCGAACCCAACTGAGACTAGGGATGGGGTAACGCTTCCCTCCTACAGAGGGGATATCATCAACGGTGACGCTTTTGATGAAAAATCGCGTGTACCAGATCCTGAAAGGTTGATTCAGGCCTACGGCCAGTCCGCGAGCACCCTAAATCTTCTCAGAGGATTTGCCCATGGAGGGTTCGCAGATCTTCAGAGAGTCACCCAGTGGAATCTCGATTTCTTGAGGCACAGCACACAAGGAGACAGGTACTTAGCTAGTGTCATCGAGTGACTATGCCTTCTGCAATTAATTTTATGCTACTCTTTTCACTTTTCTTTTCTCAATGAAAACTTCACGTGTTATTGGCTTTGCTTCAGGCAGAAAATCCAGTGTGCAAAACAACAAATATAACAAAAGTTTGTTTATCCGACTGTTATGGATGTCATCAGACCCTTTTAGCACAGTGCTTGTACTGTATATACCATATTTAATGGTATTCATTCTTATATATTAAATTACAGATCATATATGATAACTTCTTGTGCTAGCAGGTATCTGGAGCTTTCACAGAGGGTTCAGGATGCCATTGGATTTATGGCTGCTGCTGGTATGACTCCTCAACACCCCATCATGACCACAGCTGAGTTATGGACATCCCATGAGTGCCTTCATTTACCATATGAGCAAGCACTGACTAGGGAGGACTCCATCACTGGCATGTACTATGACTGTTCTGCACACATGCTTTGGGTTGGTGAGAGGACTAGGCAGCTGGATGGTGCTCATGTTGAATTCCTGCGTGGTATTTCGAATCCTCTGGGTGTAAAGGTAATAACCATGCTACCAGAGTAGACTGTGTTGGATAAAATCTCCAGTTAACATCTTTCCATATAATATGTCTGTAGAAATTCTCAAGCTATGCGTCTTATTGGTATTGATCGATGGATTTCTCATATATGGTCATAAGTAAGAATTGAAAATCCATTTCATGTGTGAACCAGTAGTAATCTTAGCTATCAGATCTCATCATTTTTCCTGAAAAAAGCTATGAGAGCTGCAGTCTTGTAGCATTGAATATCGTACTGCTGGCTATAATAGTTAGTGCAATGTCCCGTTTTCAGCAGTTATAGACAGAAGCATATTAGTTACTGTTTTATGGTTATCTTCCTCTGGCCAGTATTAACTTGCATATGCTATATATATAGGTAAGTGATAAACTTGATCCATCAGAGCTTGTGAAATTGTGTGAGATTCTGAACCCTCACAATAAGCCCGGGAGATTGACACTTATCACAAGAATGGGGGCTGAGAACATGCGTGTCAAGCTTCCACATATGATCAGAGCAGTACGCCAAGCTGGGATGATTGTTACTTGGGTTAGCGATCCAATGCACGGAAACACCATCAGTGCACCGTGTGGGCTGAAGACAAGGTCATTCGATGCGATCAGGGTAAGAACAGGCCTTCTGCTTTCATTTGGTAATAAGCAACCTTCTGACGGTCTGTATTTTCATACCACTTGGCACTTGTTTGTGCAGGCTGAGCTCAGAGCTTTCTTTGATGTTCATGAGCAAGAGGGAAGCTACCCTGGAGGTGTTCACTTGGAGATGACGGGGCAGAACGTTACAGAGTGTATTGGTGGATCCAAGGCGGTGACATTTGATGATCTGAGTGATTGCTACCACACACAATGTGACCCCAGGCTGAACGCGTCGCAGTCCCTCGAGCTGGCTTTTGCCATTGCTGACAGGCTAAGGAACAAGAGAAACAGGGCATGGAACAACTGGATTTCCAGGGTTGTTGCTTAAGAGGATAAGGAATGAAGATTGAATTTTGCCACTTATAAGCTATTCACAGCTGCTAGAGAAGATAGATTCACATCCTTTAGCTCTTCTTTGACTAATAATAGTTGCCAATTGATTTTTGGCAGTACAGACTATAGATATGAAATGTCTTGATTCTTCATCCTTAACTAGCTATTCTTAAAATAATGTCTTCATCTTAACTAGCGGTTCAGTAATCAGTCCAAAGCGAAGGCTATGAGGTGTTTTGTCCGCGTTATTCACGAAGAAATCTGTTGGTGGATGCTGTTACCATCTTAACTGGAAAAAGGTAAATTGATTCGTGAATCTAAAAGTTAGATTTCTGAATATGATCGGGTGCTTATGCTTTCTGGATTGACTGTGGTTAAGTGATATACGTCCATGTACGTTTTGGAATTTGTGATAGTCCAAGCAAACTACAAGGTAACCCGTGCTAATAGTGCAACTAATATGTCAGTGATAGTTAAGAGCAACTATATGTCAGTGATAGTTAAGAGCAACAAACAACTTTGTTCTTCTAATCGTATTTTTGCTTTCCTCGCAGTGATGAGCTACGTATATATAGGTTCTTTTGAGTTGGTTTTCTCTCAATATATTCTTTTGAGCTGCTTTCCTCTCAATGTCTTTCTCACTAACACCAACGCACCGCATTGTTTCACACGCCTTGAGCCAGCCAACTTGCTCACTAAATGATCACGCGATGGATGCCAAGAACTACTACTCTTTTGATATGTTTCAGTTCGCCTCTTTTTGCCCACGTTCAGCGCGGCCTCAATAGCCTGTGGACGTCATGAACGGGATCACCTCCACAGTATATGAAGTGGGTCTCCCTGTCTTGATACCCTCTAGCTCTTTGCGAGCCGCGTTCAGCTTGGCGTCCATAGCAAAAATACACCTTTGGTACAAGACTGGCAGCCTCACTAGGATGTAGTAGTGCTTCGTTATGTGTCTTCCACATCGCCTTGGTCTTCAATATGCTACTGTTCTTGGTATGTTTCCTCTCTATGATGTGCCCCTGCTCCACCTTGATCTGGAAGGTCTCTGTATCCGCGTTTGTCATGGTGAATTTCACCTACATCTCCATCATGATGCCAATGAATGTTCTTCGGTAGCATCTCGATCTTGGTCCTCAGGATCTTACGGCGCTCCCTTTCACCTTTGATATGATGCACCTGAAATCAATTAAGCATGGTCCTTGTATGTCTCATCCACCATATGCTTCATCTAGTTAGCAACACGACAACGCCCCTCTGTCACTCTCAACCTGCGCGCCTTCAACCACATTCCGGACTTCACCTGTAGCCGCAGCTCGCACAACTTGTTCTCGGCATGGTCCAACTACGCGAGTATGTGTGAACACCCTTCATTCTTGCGATAGATCTGTACCCTTATAATTGGAAGACACACCAAAATTGACGGTGCACATTTGCTCATGTTCTCACAATTAATATCTCAATTTCTAGGCACCGAGAGCGAATCAGGTAATGGATTGATAAATCAAAATACTATTTTTTTATTACTCTAACTCAAAATTTCAGCTTTAAATTAGTTATGCTTAGTATAGGCTCTTTATTTAGGTATTTTGTTTCCATATTTGAATAGAATGAATTTCATATTTTTTAAACCCAAGTTTTAGCTTTCAATTAATTATATTTAAGTAAGCTTTTTATTTAGGCAGTTTGCTTCCAAAACCAACAAAAAATGAAATCATTTTTCGTTATTTTATTCTGAATTGAGCTAGGCTCTTTATTAAGGTACCTTTTGCATTCCAATTAGTATGGAACTCAAAATAATATTTCTCTTGTTTTATTTTGACAAATAACATTTCAATTTCTAGTCACTTGAGCGAAATGTGTGACCAATTGCATTATTAAGATCATGGGTGGATAAAACTGAAGTGGTTATTTTTTATTATTGTAAAAATAATAGCTTTAAACTTTTTATATTTTGCATGGGCTCTTCATTTAGGTGTTCTACTTATCAATTCAAATGGCATAAATGTTCATATTTTAACCTAAATTGTAGCTATAACTAAATTATATATTAAATAGGCACTTTATTTAGGTATTTTTATTTCCAATGCAAATTGAAATTGAAATATTATTTTGTTCATTTTTTATTGAATTTAGCTACTTTTATTTAGGTATTTGCCTGCCAATTCTGGTGGAACTCAAACTACTATCTTTCTTGATTTTTGATTCCAAATTTAAGCTATAGTTGGTATATATGAGATGGATCTTTGGTTTAATATGGATTGTTAGGTCACCATAAAATCTGATAATATAGGTTTTTCTTAACCTTATAAAGCTAATAACGTGGTGGTTCTCTTAGCACTAGAATATTAAGATAATAGACTTTCCATTTGTTTTCATAGTAATTTTCATTTCGTAATTAGGGTGAAGCATTTCATTTTGTAATTAGGGTGAAGCGATTCTCTTCTAGATGACTGAATTTTGTTATTTGCTTGAGTCGATGAACACGAGTTGTTGATCGGCGATCCACTAATGCTCATTATCTACTTTATCTATCTCAAGGTGTATCATTCTGATGTTTGCACCTGCATCGTTTGTCTTCTCTGGTAGCTCTCCAACCGTTCCGTCAGCCAGCATCACCCTAACATCTCAATTAATCACTACCACCAAGTCCATAATATCTAAATGAAAAATTTTATGGTACTTGGAAATTTTAAGAGCCGTTAAAGAGTCCAGATCCAATGGTTAAAAAGTGAAAGGAACTTAAATATGGACCGGAACCTACAAATTAAGGGTATTTTGGTACTTTGATTTAACATTTCAGCCAATTGTGCGTTACATCGGTCCAACTGCAATTGTCGCACATTTCTCAACTTCCTCCGCATAATCTCTATCGCTGCCGGCCATCGCCGTCGTCCAGACCCCCACCCCCGCATGTGATTCAATCCAGCTAGCTCAGGAATGAACTATGTGTTCCTGATGGCGGTGTGAACCTGGTTGGCCTCCTAGAAGAAGCAGCTGTGGGCGATGGAGAGGTTCCTGTGGGAACACCACCAAGGAAATCCGGCTCCTCTTGGATCGCCGGCCGCACAGATACCGTGGTGTCGCACACTGTTCTTGATGTGCCCTTCCTGGAAGTTGTTGGTAGAGGAACATAAACATGTAACGAACACGTAGACGGCGTGATGGCCCGGCGACTTCCAGTGCAGCGGACGTCGGCGAGCCCCTTTGCATGCCAGACGGAGGAGAAGGGATTTGTTTCGATCTCTCGTTGAACTGAACGGAGAAGAGTAAATTAACTTAGATACACTCCCTTCATTTCAAATTTTAGGTCATTTTGACAAATTTAGATATGTAGTTTTGCTATGCACCTAGATATATATTGTGTCTAGATACATAACAAAATTTATGCATCTAAATTTGCAAAAACGACCTACAATTTGAAACGGAGGAAGTAATTACTACACTACCCTTATTTAACAAAAATCCTCTATTTTTGTAATCAACGGCTGACGATAATTACGCTGGAAGGAACCTCAGGTTCCTCCCAAGCATAGTAACAAAGCTCTTCCTAAACTGATGAAGTACGCATAATGGAGCTCAAAAGCCGGTCATTGGAGGCAGCCTAAGGACTGGCTCATGGCTTGAAACCAGTCACTGACGTTTAGGACAAGTTTTACAATTATGCCTTAAGAAGGTGGCCATTTGAATTGAGCTTGTGCGGAGAGTCGTGCGCTTGAATTCACTCGAACAAACCGAGTGAGCACTTGATCCATGTTTGATGCCAAAACTGTATTCATCCTATCACAACCTTACGAAATCTATTCGGAAGGAAATGCATGATTACTCAGGCAAGGTTGCTTCCTGCCAGCTTATGCATCACCGCAAGTCACGACGTTTTTGGACTTGCTAGATTGCTTTGCCTCTCGTCTAGGGATGATCCGAACCGTCGCCTGTACATTCGCGACCGTTGGATTCGCCCAGTTGCCTTTTTCCCCACTTCCCCTCCGGCCCTCCCAAATCCCAAAGCAAAAGAGAAACAGAACTGCAGAAGCATCTCCGGGACCAACCGAAACCGCACCGCGTCGTCCGCCACGCTCACGCAGAGTCGCAGACACGACAAGCGAGCGACAAGAGGGGGGAGTTGGGAGCGCACCGAAGCGAAGCAGCACTTGCGGCGAAGGAGATGGCGACGACGATGACGGCGAAGCGAGGCCCAAGCGGCGGCGAGATGCGCGGCTCGGGGGGCCGCGCGCGCGCCTGCCCCGTCGGGGACGGAGAGACGGGGCACCCTTCCGCCGCCGCGCTCCGCGCCAGCCTCTCCACCAGGGATCAGGTGCGTGCGTGTGGTGTGTGCCTGCGCCTGCGCGCACGCGCGTGTTCTGCAATGCCGACTCCTTAGTCCTTACTTACGTGGAGGGATTGGAGCGATGATGGTTTTGCTTGGTAATTGGTATGGTTTGGTGGCGTGCGGTGCTCATGCATGTTAGGGTATTGTGGCGTGCAGGAGATTGAGGAAATGCGGAGGCGGCTGCGCGAGTTGGAGAAGCTGGAGTTCGAGATACCACCCGCCGCATCGCACGGTAATCCGGTCGCTAACACAACCATCTCTGTTTGCTTGTTGCATTGGCGGCTTGTTTTCTCTGTGCGAGTCGGCGCTGAATTGAAATGTGGAGGCAGGAGGTTGGCTGGATACTGGAGTACAGCATCCTAATATAGCCATTTAGGTGATAGAACTTGCGGTGCTGTTTGTTTGGAGCATGTCGGTCCTTCTGGTGCTATGTGGTTGGCTTCAGTTTTCTGCCAATAAATGGCTATTGGCTATTCTATTTGATCATGTTTGAGGAGATGTTGTGTTGTCTGGTTGCAGTAAACTAAATATATTAATTAGAGTGGATTGATGAATACTGGATGCTGCACTTCAGCATTCTTAGGTGTTACGTGGGTTGATGAGCATTATATATGTGTCCTGCCATTATTTGCTGTGTTGGTCAGTGATAGTATTTTGTATTGAAATTGAACCGCTTGTTTTGAGGACTAAATGATCGATATATGTGGCCGAAGTCAAATCATGCCTAGTATAGTTACAATTCAGTAGGTAAGCTATCGGAGATGCTTTAAGCAAGCACATTCTGGCATTGAACATCTTGAGAATCCTGCATTCCATAGGAGCCCTTAGAATGTTATTTTCTGTGGTTAACAATTGTGTCTCTAGAGAGAATCATCAGTTCATCAGACCAGGGCTGCATTTTGATTTTTGTCTAATGGTGCTTTTATGTCTCCTAGAATTCGATTATGAGCCCAGTACAGCTAGGAAATATGTGCATCAGGCATCTTGTTCCGTGATGAAAGCATTCAAGTAAACACAAAAAGATAATTGCGACGCATTATGTCCCCTCGCTAGAATTTATCGGTGTCATAATGGAGATTCCAGATGCATAACATTCTTCTCTGGTTACACAGCACAGCTGTGTTTGCATAGGGCACCATGATGATGTCAACACTATATTCCATAGAAAGCACAATTTGTACTCATAGACATAATGTGACTAAAGCTTTTGCCCAGCTTAATTGCTTATAGCTATCTCTTTCACCCCATTCGCACTTCTGCTTCTAAAAATTTATTGGCAGCAAAAGACAAACTTTCACATGACCTTATTTAGAAAAACAGTGTATTCTGCAATATTTTGAAGGTGTCAAAGTAAGATATGTGTCATACCATATACCTCTGCTTATTTACTTATTTGTAAAACCATCTATACTTTATACAATCATAGTAATAAAAGGGTTCATTGCTGTATTTAAGTACCTTTTACTTATTACACACTTCATAATTCTGATTGCAGGTGCTGTGCAGTAATTGTTTCCCCCCACCCCAATGCTTCAATGGCGTACTGCTTCAATTTTCCATTGAGTTCTATAGTCTGTTTACCACTATTTTTCTTTTTATTTGTATTCTCAGAAGAAGAATCTGAAGCTGCAGCAGCAACAGCTGAAAAGGCTGAGGTGGATGCTCGCTCCATCTATGTCGGGAATGTGAGTTTTCTTCTCGTGCTGCTTATCCTAGTGTCATTCAAGCATGTCCTAAACACTGGGGCAGCAGTCCTTGAGCAATGATTCTGTATTCAAAGGGAGCACATCAATAAACTTCAATTGTTTCTTTCTGTGGCTAGGATTCATGGTGTACTATATGTCTACATGTAAAAAATGAATTAAAATGACGTCATATAGATCTTAGTCTGCTATGATTGTGAGTAAGATGTAAAACATGTGTCACCCTGCGTCAGGTTGACTATGCTTGCTTGCCAGAGGAAGTTCAGCAGCATTTTCAGTTTTGTGGAACTATCAACAGAGTGACAATCTTGACAGACAGCTTTGGTCAACCAAAAGGCTTTGCTTATGTGGAGTTTGATGAAGTTGAGGCTGTCCAGAATGCTCTTCTTTTGAATGAAACAGAACTTCATGGCCGTCCTTTGAAGGTCCAAAAGAACTTTCTGTAATATTTACACGTGATTTGTTTTCAACTTCCTAACATTTCTTGTCTGCTTCTTTTTAAATGTAGGTTTGTCCAAAAAGAACCAACATTCCAGGAATGAAGCAATCTAGGGGAAGGCATCCTTTCTATCCATCATATGGGTAAGGACATTTCTTCATGAAGATACATTACACATGGATGTGCAAAGATGCTACACATGAAGGTGCTATGTTGATTAGGTGTAATCTTCACATTATCACTTTTGAGCTTTGAGGTGCCCTGAGTCCTTGTTTGGCCTAGCTCCACTTGAGCTTCTCCAGCATGAATCTGAATCTGGATGAAATGAGTGGCTTGTAAGCCTAGGTTCTCCAGAAGCTAAGCTCATCTGTTGAAAGGAAATGAATGTGTTAGGAGTGTCATTTATGGCTTCTCAAACTTGTGCCCATCCACACCTCCATATCTCTCTCTCTCACCTTTCCAAGTTAACATTTACCAAACGACTTCTCCATCTTCTCTGTGAAGCTAACCTTTTCCTTGTTGGCTTCTCCCTGGGGAAAAACATGGCTAAAATGTTCTCAGTGCAGAAGTTGATCTGGAAAACAAGCCTTATGATTCATGAAATGTGGTGAATTTCCCGATTCATTCCGAATTATATTTCTAACTTTTGTTTTATCTTCTCTTTAGGAAGTTACCAAGGTTCAGGAGGTTCCTGGGGTACGGCTACAGCCCTTACTACTGATCCTACTGGGCTGATGTGATTCACCGATACATTTAGTTTTCTTGAGCTAGAAAATCTCCCCAACATATCGTGGTATAGAGGTATAGTTCCAGTGTTGTGCATCCCGGATAGGCAGGAATCGGAAGACGCGGCCCTTACATAGTTTCTTCATTGTCGTACCTCCCTTGAAGATCAAACTTTAATACATCCTTCTACTTAGAAAATGTGCATCCGTGATTTTTTCTGCAATTATCTGAAATCAACCGGATTGGCAGATGTTCAGGAACTGTAGTTTTGTTCGGAGCCCTCTTTTTGACCAGAAAGTTGCAATGGAGTAACTCTAGTTATGTGATGTATGCTTTTTGATTTTCAGTTAATCTGGATGTTCTTTTGCCGCCTTTTGATCTTCAGTTAATCTAAATGTTCTGTTGTTCTGAGCGGAAGGGCTGTATTGCGTTATGTACTCACAATTACCTGGGTCTGGGTGAAATATTTGTTTCTATCTGTCACCACGATTTGCAAGACTCTTTTCATGTGTTCCTATCTCTGATATACTATAGTGCGAAGAAGCTTTGTGGTTTGTGCTTTGTTATTATCTTAGTTCTGCTACCATAGCTTACTACTCCATTAATCTGTTGCAGTTAACACAGAAAAGAAAAACAAGCTGAACAATCGTGGTACTATACAAATCAGCAGAGTTCCCCGTAATGCTTCAGCTTAGGAAACATTCCTGACGGATTGACTGCAACAGATGCAGTTAACACAGAAAACACAGTTTCAGTAAAGTTGATATGCCACATGCTTGCTCACCAAATTTCAAGAACCACACGCAGTGCCGACTGCCGGGCCAGCACCTGGGAAGTCAAACTCAAACACACACAAGAATTCTTATAACAAAATCAAGCAAGTAAACTCTAACAAAATCTACAACGGGCAGATGACATCTGAACAAGCTTGCAGCGTTTCAACATAACACCGGCAGCTCATCATAACTTATATAACAAGTGGTTCACTGATTACAACTGAGACTTTTAAATTCTGATTCAAACCTCCTCCTTCCCTCCTTATCCATATCCTACACATACATCCTTTGCCCCAAACCCCTTGTTGAGTTCAATTCACCATCCATACACAAGAAGAGTAAACCGCTACTGATAACATCACAAGTCAACAACTACCAAAAACTACTAGCATGAACAGCAGTTAACACCGGAGCAAGTAAGCATAAACACATTGTCCACAGAGCAGAAGCGGAGCAGCTGTCTGTCATCAATCCTCTTCCATAGCCCTGGAGGCTGGGGAGAGCCTCGCCTTCTTGTGCTGTTGCTGCTTGCCGAGGAAGGCCTCGAGGAAGAGCTGCTGCGCGTCGAGCATCGTCTGGGTGCGCTTCATCTCAGATTCCATCCGTTCCTTCTCCATCTGGAGGGACAGCTCCAGCCTGCGCTCCTCCATCCGCAGGAACCTCTCTCCGACGGCCCGCAGCGCGTCGGCCACCTCGGCCATGGCCTCTGACTCGGCGTCGTCCTCTCCGTGGTTCCTCTCCGGATTGAAAGCAGCCACCGCGGCGGGTCTGGAGCGGGAGGCCTTGGGGATGGTGAAGCGCAGCCCGCTCCCGGCCCCGCCGTTGGAGATGAGCCCGTGCAGGCTCCTGCTCCGCACGGCCTCCTCGGAGGAAGGGGAGGACACGGGGGAAGGCGTGGACGCCGGCGGCACGGGGCCCTTGGTCTTGATCTTGACGATGGCGTTGGGGCTCGGGTCCGGCACGCCGCCGCCGGCGAGGTCGTGGAGGAGTGGGAAGAACGGCCACTTGGGCCCCTTGGACCGGCCGGCGGAGCGCGACCGCTCGGCGCGGTACCGCTTCCGGAGCTTCTCGATCTTGTGACGGCACTGCACGCCGGACTTGGGCGTGGCGGTGGGGAACCGCCCGCAGCGCGCGGTGACGGCGTTGGCGACGTCGTCCCAGTCCGCGGCCCGCAGGTTGCCCTTGCGCAGCGCCTCCCACCTGTCGCGGTACGCCTCGATGAGCGCGAGGGTCTCCTCGTGCGTCCAGCACGGCGGCGGCAGCCTCCGCCCGGAGGCCCCGCCGCCGAGCCCCATGCCTCCCATCGAGGAGGCCGCGGCCGCGGCCGCAGCGGCTGCGGCGGCGACGGGCGCGGCTAGAGGAGGGAGGTCCGGGGAGGAGACATCGTCCCTGGCCGCGTCGGAGGACGAGGAAGACATGACCGGTCAGCGGCGACGGCGACGGCGGCGGCGAAGGGAGGCGGCTAGGGTTTGGTGGTGGAGGAGATGGGGAACGGAGGCGGAGGAGGGGAGCCGGTCATAAAAGGAGGAGGCGGAGGAGGCGGTGCGGTGGTGGGCCGCTGGGCGTGGGCCGCGCCCTCGCGGTGAAATGACCGGCTGGGGAGGGCATCATCGCCCACCGCTGCGGCCGCGTGGGCGGGCGGAGCGGTGCGGTGGTTTTGCGGGGTTTGTCGCGTACCCTCGCGGCGCGCGGCGGACGGGTGCGGCCGTGAGGGGGGAAGGGGGGGAGGAGGGCCGGAGGGGGCGTGATGGCACCCGGTCACACGGCGCCGCATCGTGCGGAGCCCGTGCCGCGGTGGGCGCGGGCGCCCCCGCCTCCGCAGCCGCAGCCGCGCGGCGTGGCGGTGTGCCGTGTCGGATCGGGATGGGTGCAGGTTAGGTGGGTGGCGAGCGGCGGCCGCCCCCCGCCTTTCCTCCCCGGTTCCGCCCGTCCCCGGCCTGATTTTTTGCCCCCGCCTTTCCGAAATCCAGCTCCAGCCGCGGAGGCGGTTGTTGGGTCCGCGTGACGCCGTGAGCGGCCACGCCGATCGATCCGGTGAACCGCTCCTCCGCTTAATTGTTCTTTCGGGCGGCGGCGGCCGCGCCCACGCGCGTTCCGTGCCGGCGTGACTGATGGTGTTTGGGTCCCGGTAGACGGTAGTTGGCCCGCGCCCTGCGCGCGAGTGATAGGAAGGTCACCGTCTTTTAAAATGGAAACACGAATTAGTTTTATTTTAAACTGATTTTATATTGATTAATTTATATAAAAAAATATATTAACATACATAGTTCCAACTGAATATGCTCTCAAGATATATTTTTGGTGGGTTCAATAAATTGTAGAAGCATCTTTTTCAAGGCTACAGGTAATTCACCCTACACTTGCAAAAGTACAAAATATCACAATTTCAAAAAAATAAACATAGTACCATTGAAGACCACGGCTCAAGGAAATTGCACCAAAAGAATGAATTTTCTAGAATCTAGAAATAGAAATAAAAACCGTAGTACCATTGAGGAGCAAGTATCCTTGGAAGCCTATTAAATATGACGCCTAAAACACGATGTCATGTTTCAAAGGTATCGTGAGAAAGAGATTTGATGCGTGGCCTTATTATGTTGTTTCAACGTTGGTGTAAACGAGTGAACTACTTAGCAAATAACTTTTTAAAAAATAAAATACGTGCATTAGTATACTGTCGGAGGAAATCTCCAGCCGGGTGGCGGAATACACCCGCCTAATCCTAGTTAGGATGGGTTTGGAGAAGACTTAGGAGCGCATGATCGGTGGGCGGATGAACGCAGGAAGGACACAAGGATTTTAGAGTGGTTCGGGCCGCCGGAGCGTAATACCCTACGTCCACTTTGGCGTTGTATTGATGGTGTGAGCACGGATGCGCCTTAGTTTGTGTTTGTATGTGTCTGTCTGAACCTTTTTCTTCTAACGAGTGCACTCTCCCTTTTATAGTTCAAGGGAGGTGCTTACACTGTGCGGGGTCCCGACAGGCGGGCCCGGCCAACAGGAACCTATTCTAAGTGATATGGAAATCTCCATCTCCAGCTCCCTGTTGTAGCCTTCACGGTTGGGAAGATAGTGTGCGTATCCACAACCTGGATATGGTCGTGTGCTGTCCTACAGGCACAGTGACCGCTGTCAGTGTTACCCAAGAGTGAAGCTGTGCTGCCACTGCTAGGTGTGATTCTGTCAGGCGAGAGAGCAGTGCTGACCCGCCGCGCCGTTGCCTCCGTGCGCACTGTAGCAGCGCACGCCTCGGTCCTCCTGTTACAGACCATCATTACGCCGCGCGCGGCGCTGTGACGGGACTGTACGCCGCCTGCGCACAGTATTCGGTGACGCGACGCGCCGCCTTGGAAACAGGCGGGCTTACTGTGGTGTCAGCCTACCTGTTTCGTGTGTCAGGGGCAGGCCACACTTTTTGATTTGGGCGCGTCCGGCCTAGCTACCGCATTAAATGCTGGTAGGTGGGCTGGAGACCCGCGAAGGGCCTCCTGCCACACGCATGTGGCAGGGCCAACCCCGCTTCTTCCGCAGGGGCGGCACGTGGCGGCACCGGACCCCTCCCCGGAGGGTGGGGGTCCGGGCCCCCAAGGCCGGTTGGAGCGGTCAGGCCCGTGATGGTCCGGCCATCACACGTGGCGGCCCCGGACCTCCCTGGGGAGTCCGGGTCCGCGGGGGCTGCCCGAGAGCTCTCCTGCCCTCTTGGGCACGTGGAGGCCCCGGACCTCTTAGAGCTTGGGGAAGGTCCGGAGACCGTGGTCCCAGCTGTCAGGCCCGGGCCGTACGCCACGTCACCCAGAAGACGAGGGAGAGATTACGGATGATAAGACGCTAAGGGTCTAGACACCCTAGCAGGAGGTACCCCTGTTCGTATGTACCGACAGAGGCCCCCGGGCCCACCTCGGGTGAGGGATGAACCCGCAGGTGGGCCAGATTCCAGCATTGCGCCGGGTGGACAGGTTGTTCCCGCCGGGGAAGGGCATGGATGTCCTTTCGCCCAAAGCGGGATCCCCGAGGGGCCCGTCCACCGCCCGCGCCGTGCGCGTCAGGCGGTTCAGATTCTTGTCTTATTCGAGCCCGTCCCGCGGCTAGGACGGTTCGGATTCCACCTTTCCCCCTTCCATCCCGTAGTCATGCCGCTGACCAGCGGGCCTGGGCCCACCGGTCATTGGGTGTGAGAGGAGGGGGCTTGGTGTAGGCAACCGTTCGACTTCCTCCCGGTTGCCGCGGTGCGCAAGAGGGGAACAGCTTTTTGCATAAAAGGTAAGCGCCGAAGGGAACGGCTACCTTTTCGCTCTTGCCATCAACAGACGCTGCAGCGCCCCTTCCCCTTCGCCATCTTCCTTGCGAACAGCTCCCTTGCGCTCGGCTTCTTTCTCCTCCCCGCTTCCTTGCGATCCACCCTCAGCGACCTCAACATCCATCGCGATGTCTTCGCTTCCTTTTCCGTGCCGCTTCCAGAGCCAGGCCCAGCTGGGGCTGGACTCAGTGCGCCGCCTTCTTGGATGGACCGCGCCGGCGCTGGCCGGGAAGATCAGGGCCGGCAAGATTCCCCCCCCCCCCCCCCGCGACCTTGCCGCGGGGGAGTTCGTCCTCCTCAACTCGTACATTATGTGCGGGTTGGTTCCTCCGTTCTCCTCCTTCTTCCTCCTACTCCTAGAGGAGTTCGGCCTTCAACTTCATCATCTCATCCCCCACTCCATCCTCCTCGTGGCGGTCTTCGCCCACTTCATGGAGATGTTCGTGGGGGTGCGCCCCTGCACCAGCATCTTCAAGCACTTCTACGCCTTGGTCGGGACTGGAAGGGCTAAGCGCGAGATTGGCGCCTATTACTTCCAGCTCTGGCAGGGGGTGGCGAGCTCCTACATCAGCGCCTTCTCCAGCTCTACGTGGGAGGACTGGCGCGAAGGCTGGGTCATCACGAAGGCCGACCCCCATGACCGCCTAGAGCTGCCAACGGAGCCCCCCAAAGTGACCGGAGCACCTGGAAGGCCAAACCGACTATCGCAGCGGAGCTCGACCCGGTCCTGAACCGGATCAAGAAGCTGGCGAGGAGCGGCCTGACATCCATGATGGTGCTGGGCGACTTCCTGAAGCGGCGAATTGCTCCCCTACAACAGCGGTCCCGGATGGCCTACATGTACACGGGACTAAATGACGGCTGCAGGATCGCGCGCGGGCCCGGCGGTGACTTCACCAGGGCGGAGCTGGAGGCGGCGCTCCGGGCGATGACCGGCGATGCGTTCAGCCCAGAGTCCCTGGTCCTCCCGGGCGGGATCAAGGCCCTGTGCAAGGACCAGGCGCTGCGGTCATCTATCCTGGCGTCGATGCCGACTCTGGACGAGGGCGGCCTGGCGGTCCGGCAGTTGGGAGGTGACCCCAACCGTGGGCTCCAGATCCCCGGTGCCGCTCCGGACCACCAGCAACGCACCAGCGAAGGTCCCGGGGAGCCCGGACCCGGAGGTCCGGCTCCCGCCGGGAAAGGGAAGGAGAAGGTGCCGGTGCTGGAGCACCAGCACAAGGACAATGCGGGTGCCACGCCGGCCCAAAGGGACGTCAAGGCCTAGGGGGCGGCGCCCGCACAGAGCAGCCAAGCCGAAGGGATCAAGTCCCGGAGGCTCCAGCGTGGCGACGGCTCCTTGGTTGGGGAGCCGGCGCCCAAGCGCCAGAAGACAGTGGGGGCGGAGGAGCGGAGCGGAGCTCCACCACCTCCGCTGCAACGCCAACAGCCGGAGAGGAGGCCGGGGGAGGCGCGAGGGCCTCCTCCGAGGCAGCAGACACCTCCACCACCACTGCCGACACGGTGTCCGGCGACGCCACCACCACCAACCGAGCCCAGGCCGCAGACCCCACCACCGCCGCCAGAAGCACCGGCGGTCGGGGACACCCGCCAAAGGTCTGGGGAGTCCTCGACAGGGAGGAAGGTCACCCCAGCTGCCTGGGGCAGGTGGGAGTGGTATGACTTCGCGTAAGTAGTCTTCTTAGAGCTCTTCATTATCCCTCTTAACTTCTGGACGTTAACCATATCGGTGATACGGCAGGCCCCAATTTTCGGAGGCACCAATCGGGGGATCCGGCCCCCAGCCTGCGCCGGAATCCTCGGCGTCGGCCCCAGCAGGGCCCCCGCCTGGGACCACCCCAGAAACCTCCGGAAGTAGGGGTCCAGAGCCGGAGGCTACCACACCGCCACGACCCGAAGCCGCCCCCAGGAGGAGGACGCTAGGCCCGCTGTGGCGACCGAGGCGCCTGCAGCTGCACCGGGCGCCGAGGCCGGGCCCTCTCCAGCTGAGCGAGCAGCAGAGGGGCCCGCTGCTGCGGCAGAGGCTGCAGCGCCGTAGACAGCGGCACCGGAGGCCGCTGAGGTTACCAGCGCCGCCGCCCCACCAGCGTAGGAGGAGGAACCGGAGGTGGTGCTGGGAAGGCCCCTCCTCCCGAGCGCAGTAGAGATCCCCCTCCCCCGGCTCCTGGCCAAATGCCAGTAGGCTCAAGAGGAGCTGGAGACTGGCATTCGCCGAGAGTGGGAGAAGCTGGATGCGGAGTACTTCCGGCTCTCCGACTGGGAGCGCCGCCTGGGGGACCGCATCAAGTCCGCCACTGCCCGGCACGCTGAAGAGCGCGCCAAGCTCGCGCTGGAGCGCGAGCTCCTGCAAGAGCAGCTGCAGAAGGCCCGCGACCGGGAGGTGGTAGCATTCCAGCGGGAGAAGGCGGCCACGCGGCGGGAAGCGGTAGCCCTTGAGCGGCAGATCGCGGCGGAGGAGAAGATGCTGGCGGCGACGAGAAGGAGCAGGCCGCCCTGGAGCTGGCCAACTAGGCCAAGAAGGCGGCAGCAGCGGTCGAGGCGCAAGAGGCCACCCTCGCAGAGCTGGCGGCAACCCGCGAAGCAGAGGTGGTGGCCCGGCTCCAAGAACTCCAGAAGCGGGAAGAGGCCGTGGAGGAGGAGCTGGCAGCCGGGACACAGAGGCTCCAGGAGCGGGAAGCGGCCCTCCGGGAGAGGGAGGCCAAGGTGGAGGAGCTCCTGACGGAGCGGAGCGCCAGCACCGACCGGATCACAAGATGGGTCGGCGCGGTGAACCCTCTGCTACAAGCACTCGGAGCCAACCCCATCCGGGCGCCGGGGGCCTCTTCACCACTTGGCGCCCCCCTCCAGGTCCTGGACTCCACTGCCGAGCGGCTGCGGGACGTGGAGGCCAGCATCCAGGACCTCCTGGAGACCGAAGGGCGTGTAGTTGCCCGGGGGATGGCGGAGTACATCCTCACCAGCTTCCGAAGCCACGACCCCGCCATCCAGCTGACTCCAGTCCTGGTCGGACATCTCCGGGCAACGGCAGCCGCTGCGCGGGAGGGAGTCCAGGAGGCAGCGGACATGGTCGCGGCACGCGTCTGACGTCGCCCGAAACCTGCACAGAGCGGGGGTGCCTCCAGGAAACCAGATAAATAGTTCTAGGATCTTTTTGTTGTTTCTTATGTAATATAACTTTTGTTATTGTAAAATAACTTCGTAATATTGTGCATATTATCAGTAATGCATTAAGTATTTCGTGCGTCTACTTTTTTGCGAAAACTTAGCTGTTTTCCTGGTTGTCGAACCGTAAAGTGTTCTTGAGTACACCGAGGTCCCGTGGCCCCCTGGGAGGTAGTCACGATAGGTTGGGGCTAGCTGCCACAAAACCGAGGTCCTGCACGTAACTTAGATCGATACTTAGTAGGCGTCCCCACGAGGTCCCGGTCCGGCCAGCGAAGACCTACTGAGTTGCGTAACGAGTCAGAGCACCGAGGCCACAGTTCGGGGATCTAAGGGGTCCCGGCCCCCGGGTCTATGGTTCGAGGTACAACGGTACTCGTCCTAGGGGGGCAGGGCGTGTAGGCTTAGGGTACGGAACTAGGCTAAGCGGCTACGCAGCCCTGGACCCCAGCAAAGGACGAGCACGTCTCCCTGAAGCCAGTTCCCAGGTGTCCGGTTCCTTTTCTTCCGCGAGATAGGGGTCCCGGGCAGAGACATGTGTAGCAACTTAAGTAGACCTTCGACACGACTCAGACATGAAAAACCACGCGGGGGGTTAGCGTAATTGAGAAGCAAGGAAAAAACAGAATTGCATAGATTTCCGGGGACACATTGAGAATCAAATTTTTCCTTAACGAATTGGTACAGAAGAGTTGTGCGATGTACGGCAGGGGCCGGATTTATGAGGGCGGACCTCCACCGCCCTGGACCGCACATTGGAGCTACCAATTACAAATAAAAAATTTCCTCTCGACTAGGTCCTAGGTATAGAACTTACGGAGGTGCTCAATGTTCCATGGATTGGGTAGTTGCATGCCTTCCTCCGTAACCAAACGAACAGATCCGGGTCGGCACACCTTTGTCACCTTGAAGGGCCCCTCCCAGCTGGGGGAGAGCTTGTGCAGGCCTTCTCGGTTTAGGATCCGCCTCAAGACTAGGTCCCCGACCCGGAGCTCCCTACTACGCACGAATCGCTGGTGGTAGCGCCTGAGCGCTTGGTTGTACCGTGCGTTTCGGACTGCAACTCGCCACCTTCGCTCGTCGATGAGGTCCACGTCTTGGCGATGCTGCTCTTCCTGCAAATCCTCATCAAAGGACTGGACTCGTAGAGAGCCCATGGTGATCTCCGGGGGAAGGCACGCTTCGGCCCCGTAGACCAAGAAGAAAGGGGTTTCCCCTGTTGCCCGGCTGGGTGTGGTCCAGTTTCCCCACAGCACACTCGGAAGCTCCTCAATCCACTTTGCGCCATGCTTCTCAAGATCACAGTAGGTCCAGATCTTGAGTCCTCTGAGGATCTCAGCATTAGCCCGCTCGACTTGGCCATTGCTCCTGGGGTGCGCCACTAAGGCGAAACAGAGCTGGATGCCAATGTCCTCGCAGTACTCCTGAAAGTATTGGCTCGTGAACTGAGTCTCATTGTCGGTGATGACGCGGTTCGGGACCCCGAACCAGCACACGATTGACCTGAGGAAAGCGGTTGCTGACGCCTTGGTGATGTTGACCACTGGGGTTGCCTCCGGCCACTTGGTGAATTTGTCAATGGCGACGTAGAGGTACCGGTACCCGCCGACGGCCCTAAGGAAAGGTCCCAAGATATCCAACCCCCACACGGCAAAGGGCCAAGAGGGGGAATCATCTGCAGCGCCTGAGCTGGAGTGTGTATCTGCTTTGCATGGAACTGACACGCTTTGCAGGATCTTACCAACTCAACCGCATCCTGGAGCGCTGTCGGCCAGTAAAAGCCATGCCGAAAGGCCTTACCGACCAGCGTGCGGGATGAAGAATGACTTCCGCACTCGCCTCCATGGATCTCCGCGAGCAAGTCGCGGCTCTCTTCCTGGGTGATGCATCGCATGAGGATGCCGTTGGCGCCACGGCGGTAGAGATCCCCTTCTATCACTGTGTATTGCTTTGCCATCCGGACTATGCGCTCAGCAGATGCTTGGTCTTCAGGAAGGAAATTATCTTTCAGATAGACCCGGATCTTAGAGATCCATACATCGGGCCCTTCCTGAGAATTTGAGCTTGGCTCCCTGAGGCCTTCGGAACCCTCTAGGGAGCACACAACCCTTGGCGGGCTCCACGGATGGAGCGCCGCAGGGACCGCTAGCTTCGAGGTGCTAGTCCGACCCCCTTCGCCCAGGTCGGCAGGCTGGGCGGAAGGCTTCAGCAGGCGTCTTTGGAAGACGCCCTCAGGCATGGGTGCCTGAGTCGATGCGCTCGCGGAGAGTGCATCAGCTGCTGAGTTGACCTCGCGTGGAACATGTTGCAGTTCCAGCACATCGAAGTCCTTCTCCAGCCTCTTCACATGAATGAGATAGGCTGCGAGCTGGGGATTGTTACAGCAATACTCCCCCCGGACTTGCCTGATGACGAGTTGGGAGTCACCTTTGACCAGGAGCTCCCGGACCCCCAGGAACAGGGCCGCCGTGAGTCCAAAGATCAAGGCCTCATACTCCGCCATGTTGTTGGTGGCCTCAAAGTAGAGGTGCACCATGTACTTCAACTGCTCACCACATGGGTCGATGAGGACCACGCCAGCCCCTGCCCTCTTGCTATGGGCGGACCCATCGAAGAAGAGTGTCCAGTGAGGTCCAGTGAAAACCGGAGCCCTGACTTCTGGACGTGGGGGGTCCGAGCCGTCACCCGGACCCCCAGGGACGTTAGGCGATGGCGTCCACTCTGCGACAAAATCAGTAAGAATCTGGCTCTTGACAGCATGGCGTGGCTGGAAGTCAAGCTGGAATCCTGCGAGCTCAGCTGCCCACTTGGCGATGTTGCCCGTGGCGTTGGAATTGTGGAGGATGGCCCTCAATGGGTAGGAGGTTACCACCACAATCTTGTGGGCCTGGAAGTAGTGGCGGAGTTTTCTGGACGCAACGAGTATAGCATAAAGAAGATTATACGTTTCAGGATAACTGGCCTTTGCCACATGAAGGACCTCACTGAAGTAGTAAACCGGCTTCTGGACGGTCCTGACTTTGCCAGGAGGACTGGATCCTTCTGTTTGAGCTGGGGACTCGTCGGACCCCATGTTGCTTAGGGCTTCTCCGGGTCGGGACCCGGCCGAACCCTCCGAAGTAGGGCCGGTTGCTGAAGTGGTGGAGGTCGGATCTCCTCCTCCTGCAGGGGGGTCTGCGGGGGCCCCCTGCGGGAGATATTCGGACCTCTCAGTGACCAGCACCATGCTGATATCTTTGGCCGTTGCTGCAAGATAAAGAAACAGTGTCTCACCTGGGTCCGGTGCGACCAGGACCGGCAAGTCGGTAAGGTACTGCTTCATCTCCTGGAAGGCACGTTCTGCCTCTTCAGTCCATGAGAATGGACCGGACCCCCTCATCAGCTTGAAGAAGGGAAGTGCCCTCTCCGCCAACCTGGAGATGAAGCGGCTGAGGGCTGCTAGGGACCCCGTCAACCTCTGGATGTCCTTGAGGCGCGCAGGGGGTCTCATTGCCTCGATCGCCCGGACCTTGTCCGGGTTGGCCTCGATCCCCCGGTGGGAGTCCAGGAAACCAAAGAGCTTTCCAGCCGACACGCCGAAGACGCATTTCTCGGGGTTAAGCTTGGTGGAGGTCGCTCGTAACTTGTCGAAGACCTGAGCTAAATTTATTAGGAGAGAATTTGACTCTCTAGTCTTGACAACAATGTCATCAACATACACCTCAACTATTTCTCTAACCAAATCACCTAAAGTGATGTTCATTGCTCGAGCAAAGGTGGGTAGAGCTTTAAGCAATCCATAAGGCATTACTATATAACAATAAAGACCATCCACTGTTACAAAAGTTGTATGCTTCCTATCATCCTCAGCCATTTTGATCTGGTGAAAACCAGAATAGGCATCTATGAAGGACAGCAAATCGCACCCAGAGGTGGAGTCTACAATCTGGTCTATACGTGGAAGTGGATAAGGGTCTTTTGGACATGCCTTTTTAAGATTGGTGTAGTCGATGCACATCCGAAACTTCCCGTTTGCCTTCGGGACCACGACAGGGTTGGCCAACCACACTGGGTGGTACACCTCCTCAATGAAGCCAGCCTGCAGCAGCTTGCGGACCTCTTCAGGATGAAGTTTTGCCGCTCGATGGACTGCTTGCGTGGCTTCTGCCGGAACGGCCTGGCGCCGGGGTGGATCTTCGGATGGTGCTCAATCACCTCGCTAGGGATCCCGGGCATCTGTGACGGTTCCCAGGCGAACACGTCAACATTTGCTCGGAGGAAAGTGATGAGCGCGTTTTCCTATTTCTCTCCCAGATCCCCACTGATGCGGGTGGTCTGGGAGGTCTCCGCTCCGACCTGGACGGTCTTCACGGGTACATCGTCCGTGTCTGACGGACGGACCCTAGGTGCCTTGGCCAGGGCCTTGGCACGCGAGGTGGAGGGGTCGGACCCCTGGGCGCCAGCTGCAGGGGCAAGCCCTGTTGCTAGCGCATGGAGTTTCTCGACCGCTACGACGGCAGCAGCCCGGTCACTCTGGATGGTGAGGATGCCTGTCGGAGAAGGCATCTTCAGAACCAGGTACCCGTAATGGGCAATGGCCATGAACCGGTATAGGGCCGGTCTACCAATGATGGCGTTGAAGGGGAGGTTAACCTCCTCAACCTCGAACTGCACGTTCTCGGTACGGAAGTTATCCTCCGTCCCAAATGTAACCGGTAGGGAGATGGTCCCCACCGGGTACACTGGGTCTGGGCCCACTCCAGAGAATGGGCGCGAAGGAGCCAGCTTGGACTCCGGGATCTACAGGTGCTTGAACGCTGCATAGCTGATGACGCTGAGGCCGGCGCCTCCGTCAATCAGCACATGGTGAAGGCGGATATTGGAGATGGTGGGTGCCGTGACAAGTGGCAGCACACCAGCTCCCGCCATGTTCTCAGGGCAGTCCGACGGCCCGAAGGAGATGGTGGTGTTCTTCCACCGCTGGTGCGGCGCCGCCTTCGGCGTCGCCGGCTTCACCGAGAGGACGTCTCGACGGAGGGTCTTGACGTCCCGTCGGGAGACGAGCTCCGAGCTACCGCCGTACATCACAAACAGCTTCTTGCGACGGTCGTCACCACCGGACTCGGAGTCGGACTGGTGGAAGAGGCCCTTGAGGTCTTTGTTGGGGGTTTGGTACCCCAATTCCCTCTCCGCGGCGGCGGCATCGGTGTCGGAGACCTTCTCCTTGCCGGACCATCGCGGAGGGGAGGTGCCTTCCCTTGAGGCTTGGTCGCGCCTCTTGCTGAGGCACTCCACGAGCTTCTGGATCTCACGGCACTCGGTGGCGCTGTGGCGGTCCCCAGGGTGAACAGGGCACGACCCGGGGTCGGTGCGCTGTTGCCGTGGGCGCTTGCCACGGGGGTTCTTGCCCCCGGTCGTTGCCGCAGCAACGGCTGGTCCCCCGATCCGTGACTTGTTAAAGCCACGGGTCTTCTTGTTCTTCTTCTTGCCACTGCCAGGGGCAGCGCCACTGGGCCCACTCATCTGAGCGGGTCCTACCTGGGTTGCAGAGTGCCATGCACGGCCTTCTGCTGCCCTGGCGCATTTGTCCGCCAAAGCGAACAAGGTGATGACGGTTTCCACCTGGTGTGTCACCAGCTTCTCCAGCATCTTCTCATCACGGACCCCCTGTCGGAAGGCCGTGATAATAGATGCGTCGGAGATACGCGGAATCATTCCACTTACCTTGGTGAAGCGGGAAATGAAGGCCCGGAGGATTTCTCCGGGTTACTGCCTCACAGCATGGGGGTGGGCCTCCACACCGTGCTGCTGATACGCACTGGCAAAGTTTGCCGTGAACTGTGCGCATAGCTCACCCCAGGATCGGATAGATCCCGGAGTAAGGTTCATGAGCCAGGTCCGAGCTGGCCCAGTCAAGGCTACATGGAAGTAACTTGCCATGACGGCGTCGTTACCTCCAGCCGCTGTGATGGCGGTGATGTAGACCTGCAGGAATTCTGACGGGTTGGAGGACCCGTCGTACTTCTCCGGCAGGTGTGGCCGAAACTTGGACGGCCAGGCGATCGCGCGAAGGTGGTCTGCGAGCGCGGCGCAGCCCACCCTGGACACCGGTGCCTGGACAGGTCCCTGCGGGGCCGGAACCACCGCAGCAAAATCGGCATCGAGGTCGCGACCCTCCATACTGAGCCGGCGACAACGCGCCCGCTCAATGGAGACACGGGCGTCCTCTCCCGCACGTCTGCGGTTGAGCTCCGCCCAGAGGTCCTCGGTCCGTGCACTCCTCACTGATGGTGAGTGCACAGAGCCGGATGCGCCGCCCTGATGACGGCGTTGCCTGGGGGCAGACCCCCCCCTCCCCCCGCGGAACACGGGGAAGCCTGTGCCAGGTTGAGGAGGCGGTCGACGTCGTCACGCCATTGCCTCTGGGCGTCGGGCGAGGCCGCCTCACCAAGGGGGTTGCGGAGCAACTCCCTGGCTGCCATGAGTGGCCCATTCGGTGCGGGCACCGATTGAGCCACTGAGACCCTTGCCGCAGCGCGTTGTGGAGCTGCTCGCGCCGCCCTGGATGTTGGACGATGGGAAACATGTGGCGTCGTGGACGCCACTTCCTTGCCCAACAGAAGGTCGTTCTGACCATCTTCCTGTGCCATTGAGGTCGTGAAGGTCGATCGAGCGCAAATCAAACCTAACCCTCTACCTGGCGCGCCAAATGTCGAAGGAAATCTCCAGCCGGGTGACGGAATGCACCCGCCTAATCCTAGTTAGGATGGGTTTGGAGGAGATTTAGGAGCGCATGATCGGTGGGCGGATGAACGCAAGAAGGACACAAGGATTTTAGAGTGATTCGGGCCGCCGGAGCGTAATACCCTACGTCCACTTTGGCGTTGTATTGATGGTGT
Source organism: Panicum hallii (assembly GCF_002211085.1). Lineage (NCBI taxonomy): Eukaryota > Viridiplantae > Streptophyta > Magnoliopsida > Poales > Poaceae > Panicum > Panicum hallii. Next base: position 55,195,274 of record NC_038050.1, read on the forward strand.
GAGCACGGATGCACCTTAGTTTGTGTTTGTGTGTGTCTGTCTAAACCTTTTTCTTCTAACGAGTGCACTCTCCCTTTTATAGTTCAAGGGAGGTGCTTACACTGTGCGGGGCCCCGACAGGCGGGCCCGGCCAACAGGAACCTATTCTAAGTGATATGGAGATCTCTATCTCCAGCTCCCCGTTGTAGCCTTCACGGTTGGGAAGATAGTGTGCGTATCCACAATCTGGATATGGTCGTGTGCTGTCCTACAGGCACAGTGACCGCTGTCAGTGTTACCCAACAGTGAAGCTGTGCTGCCACTGCTAGGTGTGATTCTGTCAGGCGAGGGAGCAGTGCTGACCCGCCGCGCCGTTGCCTCCGTGCGCACTGTAGCAGCGCACGCCTCGGTCCTCCTGTTACAGGCCATCATTACGCCGCGTGCGGCGCTGTGACGGGACTGTACGCCGCCTGCGCACAGTATTCGGTGACGCGACGCACCGCCTTGGAAACAGGCGGGCTTACCGTGGTGTCAGCCTACCTGTTTCGTGTGTTAGGGGCAAGCCACACTTTTTGACTTGGGCGCGCCTGGCCCAGCTACCGCATTAAATGCTGGTAGGTGGTCTGGAGACCCGCGAAGGGCCTCCTGCCACACGCATGTGGCAGGGCCAACCCCGCTCCTTCCGCAGGGGCGGCACGTGGCGGCACCGGACCCCTCCCCGGAGGGTGGGGGTCCGGGTCCCCGAGGCCGGTTGGAGCGGTCAGGCCCGTGATGTTCCGGCCATCACACGTGGCGGCCCCGGACCTCCCTGGGGAGTCCGGGTCCGCGGGGGCTGCCCGAGAGCTCTCCTGCCCTCCTGGGCACGTGGAGGCCCCGAACCTCTTAGAGCTCGGGGAAGGTCCGGAGACCGTGGTCCCAGCTGTCAGGCCCAAGCCATACGCCACGTCACCCAGAAGACGAGGGGGAGATTACGGATGATAAGACGTTAAGGGTCTGGACACCCTATCAGGAGGTACCCCTGTCCGTATGTACCGACGTATACTATAGACAAGATGGCAGCTCAGTAGTTCAACTATTCAGGCACCGTTTGGTTCCGCTTCCAGCAGGCGATTCGCTTCCAAAAAATCCGATTCGCAACCAAAGGGGTCGGACAGCCGTAGAGATTTTTTGGAATCTACCGATTCCCGCGGTGCAAGCGACGCAGCGACCCGCAAGGTCGATTCTACCGATTCCCGCACACAAATTACCCGCCTTGCCACTCGTAAGTCGTAACGGTTCAGTTCCTTTTGTTCCATCTCCCGTGCGCCTCCTCCCCCGCCCTCTCCCTCTGCCCCCAGACGCTTCCCCGCCGCCGCCCGCCGCCCGCCGCCCCCCCGGGCCGCCCCCCGACGCGGCCCCCGCCGCCGCCCGCCGCCCCCGGGGCCGGCCCGGCCGCGCCCCCCGACGCTCCCCCGCCGCCGCCCGCCGCCCCCCGACGCGCCCCCGCCGCCCGCAGCCGCGCCGCCCGCCGCGTCCCCCGACGCCGCCGAGCTCCCGCCACCGCCCCCACCCCCGACCTCGTGCCCACACCCCCCCCTCCCCGTCCTGGTGCCGCGGCCGCCCGTCGCCCACTCCGATCCGGATCTAGCGCAAGCTCGGGCTCGGCCTGGGCCCAGGCTCCCGCCGCGGCGTCCCCGAAGTCGTCAGCTCGAGCTCCCGAGGTGCGTGCCGCGCGGATCCGTGCTCATTTTCGTCGTATGCGATGGAACAAATCCCTGGTACCAGTTATGCTTGGTTTGATATGAGCGATGTTGCTTGTGTTTACAAGCGATGCATATGCATATGCTATTATTGTACTGTCTTGCCTCTTTTCTTTTTATGTGTAGTGGTTACTAGTGGAAGTTAACATGCACTATGGACCAGCATCTACTGAACATTACAGAATTCCAATGTGCACTAAACAGATAACAAGAACTGCTCTTTAGAAATATATGCATCCCCTTCCTGTTTTATTTTAGAAAATGGAAATATACCTGCACCCCTTTCCTGTAATGGAAACGCTTATCACTGATAAATGCAACACTTTTTAATTGCTGGCTGCTGCCACAACAATTTCATCAAAGCATATAGCTTCTGTAGTGGAAAGTTACACAACCACACTACCCCGTACAGCACCAAAAGAAACCTCATGTCACAAATACTCAACTCAGACCACGTCAATGTATCTAGAACATACATGGTCAACACAATGCTCCATGAGCTCTCAAATAAAACAAAATAAAAACAAGTCTCTGAAATTGTATCTGTGACCAAATCTCTGCCTAGATCTCGTACTTCATACTTGAAATTGTTTGTCCATTCAAGTGCACTCAAACTTGTTGGATCTGCCTTGTAGGAAGCAGTGGCGAATGCAGCAGCTGTTTGTCCATTCAATTTGGAAGCATATGCTAATTGAATCAAAGGTTCTCTATTAATTTATCTAGCTTTTTTGTTGCCGCTATTATCATCGTTAACAATAATAGTGGGAATGAGCTAATAGATAAGGTTAGATTACTCAACTTCCAGGAAATAGTCCAGCTCACCTTGTGTCTTTGGCTCTTTGCAGACAAGAATGACAGAAGTTGTAATGATGTTTAATGTCTGTGCTGCTCTTTTCTTTTAACTCAGTTTTGTGCCGTACGTGCAATAATTCTAGTGAGTTATGGCCATGCGCTTGGTCTGCCTAACAATATGGCCGCTGATTCTCAATTTTCAAAACCTTTGTCAATGTTGCGTGGTGTTTGAGCTTTTCACTCCTCTGTTTGAAACTTAGAATTCTTCTGCACATTCACCTTTACGAGTTCTTCCATTGATTTGTGGCTGCTCATTCTCTGCTTAGGTGATAGGTGCTGTTCTGTGAGGATTTGTTTGGATATGTTGGGATTTGATTGGTAGGGAAACCAAATTGATTTCCCTGCCAATGCAAAGGGTTTGGGTCTTGTACCTGTCTATCAAAAACAAGTTCGGGGTGTTTTTAACCACGCTGTAGGGGATAGTATGATTTTTTAAGACTATTTTTCTTTGTTGAAATTTCAGTATTCTGAAGCAGATAGTGATGAGCGAACCCGGACTGTTTGTTACTAGTAATAAGCAACGTACTCATCATATGATAAACTATGCCACTGGCTTCTAAATATTTTGATGCTTACATTGATCTTTATTGGCAGGAAGGTCAGCATCACGCCCTGCTCCGCGTGCTGCTCCAGTGAGAAACCCACCACAGCCAGGTACTTTTGTGATTTACAACAATATAATGAATTAAAATTGGAAATGGTGTAAATATGTGACTGGAAACTTCATGAGGCATTTTCCTCCTGTTTTCTTCCAAGTAACTAGCATTGCAAGTGATGAATCTTTTGGGGCTTAGGGGGTGGAATTGTACTTGCCCAGCCTTGCACGCTTAAAGTAATGTTGATTCGCAGCTAAAGTAGTGTTGTCTCGTTTGGGCAGATTTGCATGCTTAAAGATGCAATCCTATTCCTAATGTGCCAGCTGAAAATTCTTTTTCCAGAGCGCCAGGCTCCTCCTCCAGTTCCTGCTCAAAGCGGTGGTGGCTCCATCCTTGGAGGAATTGGGACCACAATTGCTCAAGGTTGGTATTGACAGCTTGTCATTTTCGGGTCCACATATATCGTGTTAAAAATATCTTCTTGACAACACTATTCGAATTTGTAACTGGTCATACCAGTTTACATTTACATTCTGGCAGCTTGATAATTCTTTTTATTCACACTAGTATGGCTGAGAAGGCGGTGTGGGATAAGGAAAATGTGAAGCACTTCTGTGACATATGCATGCATGAGGTTAATGCTGGGCATAGGCCATTAGGTCATTTGAACAAAGTCGGATGGAAGAATGTTGCAGAAAAGTTTGAACACATAACTGGTCGGAAACTAGAACATTTGCAACTCAAGAATAAATGGGATAGTCTGAAAAGAAGTTATACTGTTTTTATGGAGTTAAAAAATGCTGCAACTGGACTTGGTTGGAATGATGACAAGCAGACTGTAGATTGTTCAAATGAATGGTGGAACGAGCATCTTGCGGTGAGTGTCGCAAGAATTGTCATTTTGTAGTTTTGTTGGATATTTTGTATTATCTAATTGAACCATTGTATTGCAGAGATGTCACGATCCAAGTAATGGAAGGAAATGCAAACATGTTCAGTTTAGAAAACGTGGTCCGGACAACTTGGAGGCGATGCACATCATGTTTGGAAGCGCACATGTTACGGGGCATCTGCTTCCATACTGGGAGATTTGTCTGATAGTTGCAGTGATGATGAAGTGCATGAGCTTGAGAGAAGCCCCTCAAATATCCACATGTCCAGTATGCTCCAACATAAAGGCAAGAAGCGTAAAGGCCCTTCTTCTACGTGTGCGGATGACAAGGAAGAGAAAAGTCCATTCTTACGTCTCTACAAGCAAACCTGCAGCAAGATCGAAGATGGAGTGAACAAGATCACCAGTAGTACAGAAGCTTCATCGGCCCCTTATGTGACCAGCAACATTCCTACCCTTGCGGAGGCCTTGAGGATGGTGAAAGAATGTGGAGTACAGGAGAAAACTGGCCTCATGCATACTGCTGCAATGGCGATAATGAAACCTGATTTTAGGGAGCTCCTCGGATTGCTGGACACAAATGAAGGAAGACTTGATTTGCTGCAAAGGGAGCATGAGATGAAGAAGTTGCCTTAATCATTATGTTTGAGTCCTTGTTTGTTCGGACCATTATATTGTTGTTCTTGTGCTTGCAAACCTTTATGTTTGAGTCCTTGTTTGTTCGGACCCGTATTTGTATGAAACCTTTATGTTTGCGTCCTCATATGTTCAGACCTGTATGTTGATAATCTTAAAAATGTGGCTTATGGTATGTACTTGTTATGCTTATGCTTGCAGAGGCATGGACGATTTGGCAAAGAAGGGTTACAATGGACTTCAACTTCTAGCTGAGTTGTCCAAGCAGGCTGCCACCATTGGACATTTAAGTGACCGGTACACCGAAAGGTACTTGAATAAAAATGATTACAGAAATCCTCAACAATCTGGAATTGAGTGGGTCGAAGAGTGCCTAGCTGCCCCTAGATATTTCTACAAGATGTTTAGGATGACTCCTGAGGTTTTCTGGGAACTTCATAATTTGCTTGTCGCTAACTACGGTTTAAAGTCAACAAGCAATGTTTCATCTGTGGAGTCACTAGCAATGTTTTTATGGATTGTTGGAGGACCTCAATCTTTTTCTCAAGCTGAAAACCGCTTCGTTCGGTCCCTATGGACAGTTCACACTAAATTTAAGGAAGTCTTGAAATGTTTGAGAAAATTAGCAAAAGATAATATCACACCGAGGGATCCTACTTTCAGTACCGAGCATGCAAAGGTTAGAGAAAACCGTTTCTGGCCTTATTTTAAAGATGCTATTGGAGCCTTAGATGGGTCACATGTAGAAGTTTCGGTACCTATAGAGGATGTTGTCAACCACACATGTCGGCATGGGTACACATCGCAAAATATTCTAGCAGTTTGTGATTTTGATATGAGGTTTACTTTTGTGGTTACTGGTTGGCCGGGCTCTGCACATGACACACGGATCCTCAATCATGCCTTAACAAATTTTGGTGACAAATTTCCGAAACCACCTGCAGGTACAAATGCTAAGTTTGTGTATACTTTGGTATTATTTGAAGTATAAGTCATGAAGTATATGTCATTAACTTGTGTTCTTTTTTAGGCAAATACTACCTTGTGGATTCCGGTTATCCGAACCGAAACGAATATCTTGCTCCTTATAAAGGAAGTACATATCATCTACCCGAATTTCGTCTTCGCAGACAGCGAGCACCTCAAGGGAAATATGAGATGTTCAATTATTTTCATTCATCCCTTCGCAATGTAATTGAGCGTGCATTTGGAGTCCTTAAGCAAAAGTGGCGTATATTGAAGTCGATGCCAAGTTTCTCAACTCGTACGCAGGCGCATATCATTATGGCTTGCATGGCATTGCACAATTTCATTCGTGATAGCGCGTTACAAGATGATGCGTTTGACAAATGTGATGAAGATGAGAACTATATGCCGCGAGATGAGGATGACACCGAGGAACCAGAAGTGGCGCAACTAGAAGTGGATGAAATTATTGAGGAGGAGAATGAGGTTACCATGAACATTGTTCGTGATAACATAACTAATGCTTTGATTAGTTGAAGATAATATTTTAGTTAGGTCGATGTGGATCTATATATCTTTTGTATTAATTATATATGTCAAACAATTCTAATTATTGTACTTTCCTCTCCAAAACGGTCATCTACGTATCCTTACGATTAATCAGCATATAAACAGTCCTATACAGTCTCAGGGGCAAAACTGACATTTCTCACAGAATCCCACAGCTGACAGCTGTTTCAGCCAAACAGCTTTCAGCTTTCCGACAGCTGATTCCACACAGCAGCTTTCCCACAGCTGATTCCAGAAATCAGATTTTCAGAAATCCACAGCTGAACCAAACACACCCTCAGTCTCATATCTCAAGGATGAAAAAAATATACTAAATGAGCACATAATAGCTAAAGAGAGTACCGCAGGTGGTATAAGAATAACCTAAAATTTCCGCTTATTTGTTACAAATCGTTCGAATTGAGAGAGGTCAATCAGGGTTCAGGGGATTATGTAGTCGTACACTAGAGACTTCTTCATTACGGTTTTTTCACCTCTCATGGATGGCTATTTAGATTGTGAAATAGTTTTTGAGTTGGATCTTTATTTTCTCAAGTTTTTTGTTAAATCGGTATAGCCTTTAGGGTATGTACAATGCGGCGGCTCTAACAGAGGCGCTTAAGAAGAAGAGAAAAGGTGCATCATTAAGAACCTCGCTAAGAGCTCATCTTACAATGAAAAAATCAGTTTAGAGGTGCTTAACATGTTCAAAAAAATAATTTCATTCCTGGCGCATTTTTTATGCCGGCCTGGAGCACCCGCATCCAGATGATCATGCAAGAGCCGGTCAAGACTCCCATACTCAAGCGCTCCAGCTCGTCTGCGTTGGACGCCATGGTGGTAAGAAAACAAAAAAAGAAAAAAGAATAACCTTTCATAGATGCTCTTCATTGTACAGCCCTTTTGGCAGTCACAACCCAAGATACTATAAGCAGTTTCTATACTTGCCATGTCATTTAGATACACAAACTATACTCTCAATGCATAGTTTCTTCAAAATAAATTGTTATCCAATTATATCTCTTCTCTCTTTTTTCTCCCTCCTATCCTCTCTTTTTATCTTGATTTTTACGTAGATATAGTTTCTTGCATGAAACACAGTTTCTTCATATTTTTTCTTCTCTTCTCATTAACTCTTCTGCAGTCTCAACTCTTTCTTATATGGTAATATATTTAATGATATGGAAATCAGCTGAGTTGGAGGGATGGGACTGCCCTCGGACCAACTCCAACGATCGGGTGAGCCGTCGATTTTGACAGCTGATATGGAGCAGCTCTTGTTAGGCTTACAAGTGGTTACTTCTCTCCTCCCGCTCTCTTTTCATTGGTTGGCAGAGCAAGGGTCCATCGTCTACTCACGTTCCTAGGCTCCACGTTAGGGTTGAACAATAGCTAGCTATTTCTTTTTCCCTCATATTTTTACCTCCACGTCAGCTCAGAATCCAGCTAGCCAACAACGTTGGAGGTGGCCTTAGGCCATCGCCAGTGGCCAAGTCGAACTATCACCAGAAAAGATATCCACATATGTGTACGATCCGATTTTTTTTAAAAATCAGCTCATATGGGCCCACCTGGTCCTTTTCATCTTGTTGCTTCCGAACATTGCCAGTGAATGGATCAATTTTTTTTATCATTGGTTGCAGACCATATGCATAGACTTCTCTCTCCCTCTCCCTACATGGTTCGGGATGCACCACTGGTTAAATCGATTCCTGCAGCTGCCATGGAGGACGATGCATCCGTGAGATACAACTACTTGTAACAAGTGTGGACTGATTTCTTCTTTAATTATCTGTTCCTTGGATTAACCCAACATGGCCCTGGTCCGTCTAGCTTAACTTGAGTCATCTGACCTTCTCAATTGTTATTCCGTAGCTCTTGGAGGGCAAACTGAAAATTAGCTGGACCTGAGGGCTTCTATCCCCGCCTCCACGGTGTGTTGTTTCCTTCTCCTTTCTCCCCCTCTATGCTGACGCCAGAGCTCGTTTCTCCTCATCATCGGTAACCTCGTCTGTGATGATGCCAGTCATCAAACTAGGATCCTTAGGCCCTGTTTGGGACTGCTTCGCTTCACGAAATTCAACTTCACTTCACGAATCTATAGCCAAACACCCTCAGCTTCACCAGCTCAGCTTCACCAAAAAACGTGAAGTTGGCCCCAACTTCACGAAATCTATGAAGCAGCCAAAAGGGTACTTCACGAGTAGTCGTTTTGAACTTCCTCATGAAGTTGGGGGAAAATTACCCACCACTGCCACCGATTACACAGCTGAAACGTTTTTTTTCTATCCACCCGCGCCCCCCCTCCTCTTCCTCCTCTTCCTCCCTCAGTCCGGCTCGCATCTCTCTTTTTCCTCCCATCCCGAAACCCTAGCGCAACGGCATGGCAACGGACGGCGCGGGCCCCGGCGCGAGCGGCGTGGCTGGCGCGGCCGGTGCGCTCCACGGCGCGGGCGCGGGCCCCGGCGCGGCGGCCAGCGCGGTCCACTCCGCGGGCGCCAGCGCGGGGCCTTGCGCGGCCGCCAGCGCGCTGCACGGCGCGGGGCAGCACGGCGCGGGGCCAGGCGCGGCCGCCAGCGCACTGCACTGCGCGGGGCCTGGCGCGGCCGCCAGCGCGCTGCACGGCGCGGAGCCGGGCGCGGGAGGCAGCGCCCTCCACTGCGCGGGCGCCAGCGCGCACCACGGCGCGGACCCGGGCGCGGGAGGCAGCGCCCTCCACTGCGCGGCCGCCAGCGCACACCACGGCGCGGGCGCCAGCGCGCTCCACGGCGCGGGCGCGGGCCCGGGAGGCGCGGTCGCGGTTGGCGCGGGCGGCGCCGGCGTGGGCCGTGCGGCTGGCAGGGGCGTCGCGGGCAGGGGCGCGGCTGGCAGGGGCGGCGCGGGCAGGGGCGGCGCGGGAGGCAGCAGGGGCGGCGTGGGAGGCAACAGGGGTCATGGCCGCATCTCCGGTCTTCCCAAATCGGTATAATTTCTCGACTCGATTTCTTCTATGGCTGAGTATATGTATGCTAGTCAATTACATAATTGTCATGTATGCTTCAAAATATTGCTCCACATAATTGTTGATTAGGGTGATTCTATGGAATGGACGGATGATTATAATCGCATTGTATGTGAGTTATTCGCTGAACAAGTAAGGAGAGGGAATAGGCCAAATACACATTTGAACACTTTAGGTTACACTGAGGTGTCGGGAAGGTTCTACCAAATGACCGGAATCGAGTTATCAAAGACACAAATTAAGAACAAATGGGATAGGTTGAAGAATGATTGGTCAATTTGGCAAAAGTTACTGCGGAATCAAACCGGAACCGGTTGGGACAATACAAGAGGAGTAATTAACATGGACAATGAATGGTGGAAAAAAATGAAAGTGGTAAGTATTGTTTTGTTCAGAACTTTTAGCTGTTCATCTATGTTCACGATACTTTCTTTGAGTTCTGATTACCTTCCTTGTTCAGGATGTGCCGGGTTCTGGGAAATTCAAGAAGAAAGCGCTTCAAAATGAAGACTTCCTTAGAGAAATGTTTGGTGACATCTCTAATGATGAAACTGATCATTGGAACCCGATGAGTGACAATCCTGTTATACCCGAAAGCCAAAAAGATACTGAAAACATAGATGGAGCAGGAGAGGAGGAAGAGGAGGACAATGTGTTCCATGATTGGTCATATAGAGAGGAAGAGGATGAGGAGGTTCAGGAGGTATCGCCTGCTAATGGAAATAAGAAAAGAAGAGCTCGTGTTGTTCTAGAGGTTCCTAAAAAGCAAAAGTCAAGTACAGCTCTTCTAATTCAAGAACAAATTACAAAGATTGCTGATTCGGCCGAGTCGTTTACATCAAAAAAGCAAGCTGAAGTCGTTTCTATCAAAGAAGTGATGGATGTTGTCTTGGATTGTGGGGCACAATATGGTAGCAATGAGCATGATATTGCTACCCAATTGTTCGTGAAAAAGGAACAAAGAGAAATGTTCTTGACCCTTCCTACTAGAGAAATTCGTTTGAGTTGGCTTACAAGGAGGTACAACGACAAGTATGGGAATTGAAGGCTTCGAGAAAAATTTTTTAGTGCTTTTTTCAGTAGTGTTATTTTTGAGTGCTTTTTTCCGTAGTGTTATTTTTGCATACCTTGTTGTTGAGTACCTGTAATCATGACATTGTTACTACTACTACTTGTATCCATGACATCGTTACTATTGCTACTTGTTATTATTTTCAGATGTATGAAAGTGAGAGTGATGGTTCGGGGGAGTCAGATGATGATAGTGCTGAGTTTTGGAACTTGATTTTGTGTGGTGCTAAAGTGGCAGAGAAATATGTTGATCTCTACCTTGACAAAAATCCACCAAGGATAGCGGATCTAAGTGGCATGGGCTGGTTACAATATATCTTCAGAACTCCAGGTGAATGTCATTCTCAGTTGCGCATGAGCACGGAAATATTTATGGATTTGCATAATTTATTGGTGTCAAGGTACGGACTGCAACCATCTATGCACATGAACACCTATGAGGCTCTTGCAATTTTCTTGTTCATATGTTCTGGAAATGAGTCCAATAGGAAATGTCAAAATCGTTTCAATCACTCTGGTGAAACTATTAGTAGGAAATTTACTGAGGTTCTAGAATCTTTGATGGAAATGGCAAAACATTTTCTTGTTCCAAAAGATGCAAACTTTCGTACCGTCCACAAAAAGATAGCAGATGATAGAAGGGCATTTCCACACTTCAAAGATTGTATTGGTGCTCTAGATGGGACACACATTAGGGTATCTCTACCCCCTAGTGAACAAGTAAGGTATATTGGAAAGACAGGGATACCGACTCAAAATATCCTAGCAATTTGCGACTTTGACATGAGATTCACTTATGTTTCTGTGGGGCAGTCGGGTTCTGTGCATGACACCACTGTGTTGTATAATGCAATGAAGTTGGATCGAGATTTCTTCCCACACCCTCCCAAGGGTAGGTAATTTATGGCTGGTTTCTACATTTTTTATTTTGCAATTCTAGTTCTTTATTATCTAAACATATCATATACTTTTTATTTGTAGGTAAGTATTATGTTGTTGATGCCGGATATCCTAATAGACCGGGATACCTAGCACCATACAAGGGTGAGAGGTATCACTTACCCGAATGGCATAGAGGTGTAGAACCAAGGTCTCCTAAGGAAAAGTTCAATCGTATTCATGCACGAGTTCGTAGTGTTATTGAGAGGTCATTTGGAGTCTTGAAAATGAAGTGGCAAATTCTCTATAAAATGCCGATGTATCCATTATGGAAGCAAAAGATGATACCGATAGGACTCATGGTGATCCATAATTTCATCCGTGAGCATAACAGTGGTGATTTAGACTTTGAACGTGTGGAGCGTGATGAAAATTATGAGCCTACAATACCGGAAAGGTATAACAAGTATGTAGTGCCTTCGGATGGATCATCTCCAGTACCCAATGCGCCTACTATGGATGTTTTTCGTGATGCATTAGCAACGGCTATTTCTCAAAGTTGGATGTAGTATGAGTAGTAGATCATTGAGACTTGATATGTAATGGAATTATTTTGGAATATTTGTACTTTATTATCTATTTAATATTATCTATTTATAATGTACTGTTATTTATGAATATTTTAATTCGTACTCACTAATTATTAGCACTTCCTACGAGTATTTTAATTATTTATGGTATTGTATTATTTTTTAATTAAAGTGTTTAAGTGAAAGTATGTCAACGAACTCATCTCATGCAACATTCGAGGGTATAAGGGACTTTTCCATACAAATTCACAATTTTCTGAAGTTGAAGTTGTCCTGCTAGCCAAACACTTTCAGAAACTCTACAACTTCAAAGCAGAGCTGCTCTGCAGTGAAGTTCATGAAGCTGAGCTGTGATTTGTGAAGCAGAGCAGTCCCAAACAGGCCCTTAGACACGAGGCTTCGCTGTTCGCTCCCTCCTCTTCCCCACACTTTACTGCTGCTCTTATGTGGAGTGGAGGTCCGGCCACAATCGGATCAACTGTTTGGCAGTGGGGTTCAACGGATGGAACCCTTGTAACCGACGTCTAGTGCGCCCCTATGTCATGTCATCCGGATGTAGAATTATACAAATAGGTGTACATATATTCTTAATTTTATTTCTAAATATATATTATTCTATTACATGATTTTTGAGTAAGTTAGACTTTATTTTCAAATGAAAATTAAAGTTTTCTTAACTACTTGCTGAAACTAACAATTCTAAATATATAGAAGAACATAATCTTCATATTTTGCAAGTTGTGTTTGTTTAAATACATTTTTAATTTTTTGACTAAAATCTACGTTCCACGGTTCATTGTATATTTTGGATGATGTCAGACCCGGGGCCATGGGGCTGTGTACATCAAGGAGTCCGTATTGGGCTAGAGGATAGGACGTGTCATGTACCTTATTTATGTTGTATTCTACCCGCATGCGGAGTAGAACTAGTCGATACAGAAGGAAACTACTCGAGTTGTACTTGAGTACGATTCCTATGCTAGTATCAGGCTAGGATTCATGTAACCCTGTCCCCCCGGATATATAAGGGCGGGCAGGGACCCCCTCAAAACAGAGATCACCAGATCAATATCAAGGCAATACAAACCATCATACAGGACGTAGGGCATTACGCATATTGCGGCTTGAACCTGTCTGAATCTTGTGTTGTCTGCACCTTCGAGTTCCTGATCTCGGCGCATTCCAATCCAAAACCTACCACCTTGGGTATACCCCTCGGTGGGCAGCCGGATAAAACCCGACAGCTGGCGCGCCAGGTAGGGGAGCGCGCTGAAGATCCACCGGCGAGCTCGGTGGCGTCTTCCCAATTCTCCAGACTTCCGCGGCGGATCCCCGCGGCGACCTCGACAACGACGATCTCGATGACTTGTCGATTCATGGATCCGCTACGAGGACCGAGGAGTCTGCTCTCGGTTCAACTTCACCTCGTGCTGCAACGTCGACGCACCGCGGCCGCCGACCTCGATGACCCGGCTCGAGTTCGGCTTGTGCCGCAATGTCTGCGCGCAGCAGCGACGATTTCGTCTACTTCGACTTCGTGAGGACTGTTTCGATTACTTGTCTCGACTAGAAACTAGTCGAGGGCGAGCCTCACATCAACGACTACTTCAACTACTCGTCTCGACTTGAAAACTAGTCGGAATCGACTCCGACTAGTCGAGCTTCGTCAACAAACCGTCGTAGCTTCATCGACGAGCTCCACGGCTTCGTCGACATTCGCCCACGAATCAAGCTAAGTGACTTATACCTTTTCCGACTCGTTCTTCATAAGATCGGCTACCTTTTTGGGTACGCCTCTCGACGGGCATGAAACCCTCGGGGGCTACGCCCTGATCGACTACTTCTGGGATGCTAGACCGACAGTCACAGCTTTGGTGCACTGAGTATTGGAGGCCCTGCCACTGACTTAATGCACCGAGTGCTGGCGGCTTTGCCACAGTCTTAGGACACTGACTACGGAGGCTACGCCACAAGATTGTGTTCTGAGTGCTGGAAGCTTCATGGGACTACACCCTATGGAAGTATAGATCTTTGCGTGTTGCCACACGCGCTCTCGCCGACTACTTATGCGTGTACGTCTCTCGATGGGTACGAAACCCTCCAGAGCTACACATCACCGACTACTTTATGCACACCGCGCATCCTTTTTGTCGCATGACGACTTCTTTGTCTTCTCTTAACGGTTGCTAAAGTACTCGGGTAGCACACGCCTTAATCCGTGAAACCTCGACTCTTCTGTAAACCTATGCTCCTACGCGTGCATGCGGCTAAGCTCCCTACGCTATGGTCTACGGCCACCAGGGATCAGGTGCTTAAACGTAACAGGCTAACTGCCCGGGGAAATTACATGGCCTAGCAAGAGCAAGACGTGAAATTTTAACACCGAATAAATTTTGGTGTCTTTATATTATTACTGAGTACTACTCGGTATCTTCGCATTATGGTACATAATGTGTGCATTGTCTTTTTTCAGGTCAAGCTTCAGGCTCGGGGGCTGGGCGATACGCACTACTCGACATGACTCATTCTGCTCTCCTGGCTTGTAAGCTCGGGGGCTGGACGCCGCAAAACTACTCGAAGACGACTCATATGAAGACTGAGAGTGCAGAAGAAACTCTAAGCCACCGCGTGGTTAAATAAATCAGCGGGAGGCTTAATTTCACTATGCAGAGGCGAAGAGTTTTTCTCAGAATTTCATAGTAACACCAATGCCACGGTTTTTGGACCCTTATCTCCAATTTTGTGGGATTTGGATTCAAGGCTTGGGGGCTGTGAGACACGTGGCATCGACTACTTATTTTTCGAAAGTATTTGAAGGATAAGAAGGGAAGACTCAAGACTAGTTTGACCCTCAGCTTGATTCTTTGATTCAACCTAAGGCTCGGGGGCTACTCCATATGGAGTGCGATTATTCATCGCACCCCATACAAAAAAAGAGAAATAATTCGGGGCATGAGCACCTCATAGCTTCGATGCAGTTAGAAGAGTACTCGAAGAGAAATTTCAAGATGGAGCTTCGAAAGAAGTCGAAGAATGCTTCAGAAGTACTTGAAGAGCCTGCAGTACTCAGCTACGAAGAGCTCGGGGGCTTGTCAGACCCAGCGCCACGGGGCTGTGTACATCAAGGAGTCCATATTGGGTTAGGGGATAGGACGTGTCCTGTACCTTATTTATGTTGTATTCTACCCGCATGCGGAGTAGAACTGGTCGATACAGAAGGAAACTACTCGAGTTATATTTGAGTACGATTCCTATGCTAGTATCAGGCTAGGATTCATGTAACCCTGTCCCCCCGGATATATAAGGGCGGGCAGAGACCCCCTCAAAACAGAGATCACCAGATCAACATCAAGGCAATACAAACCATCATACAGGACGTAGGGCATTACGCATATTGCGGCCTGAACCTGTCTAAATCTTGTGTTGTCTGCACCTTCGAGTTCCTGATCTCGGCGCATCCCAACCCAAAACCTACCACCTTGGGTATACCCCTCGGTGGGCAGCCGGATAAAACCCGACAGATGACATCATAGCAAATTCTAAACTTTAG
The DNA here is from genome assembly GCF_002211085.1 of Panicum hallii. Lineage (NCBI taxonomy): Eukaryota > Viridiplantae > Streptophyta > Magnoliopsida > Poales > Poaceae > Panicum > Panicum hallii. The sequence goes on from NC_038050.1 coordinate 55,210,574, forward strand.
TGATAAGGAAGTCGTTGGTTGGTTGTCTTCGTACAAAATTTAATAGTCACATTGTAGTTACGCTAGCCAAATTATAAAAATAACTAGTACTGTTATAATATCATATTTAAAAATATTCACTTTCTTTTTTAAGTAGCGATGATGATATTTTTATTAAAAAAATCTTTTATCTAGAACCCACTAAAAGAAAAAAAATCTTTATATTATTCTTATATTATTTTGAAAGAAGTATATATCTGTTTAATTTCAATAGAGTAGATTTGGACCGTTCGTGTCGCTGCATGTCCCACCCTTGTTGCCGTCCATGGGCGCCGCTTCCACCATGCACCACTCGTACTTGTTGCGGTGCCCCGTGCACAACATTCTGCGGTGACTTCCGTGCTCGTTGCGAGCATTCATCCCTACCACGTCCATTACTATGGTCTATTGATGTCATCTATCTCCACCACACGCTGCTAGTGCTTGCAACGATGGCCCTACAGCTACCGACTTTAGGGAAGAAGAAGAAATAAAAAAACTAGCATCTCAAAAATGTTGATCTTTACTTTAGAAAAAGATAAAATAGGTATTCTGGTCCCTCAACTTTGCTCTGAGGGTCAAGGTCGTCCTCAACTTTAAAAAAATCAATTTAGTCTCTCATTTTTATTTTAGATCAAATTTATTCTTATATTAGATAATATGATGCTCCATAATATCGTGAGACTAATGTGAAAAGTTCTCTTTACCTTGATCATTTTCTCTCCTTCACAATTTCCATGTTAAGTAGTGCTGCGGAAAATTAATTAAACATATGCATATTATTCTTATATGATCTAGATTAAACTAAATACGAAAGAACACTTCAACCGAGAGACATCAAACTATGAGTCTTCAACAAATACGAGAGACATCAAACTAGGAGATAGAATAATGATCTATTATGTTCTATCATTGATTAATTATAATGTTACAATAATGAAAATTGAGTACGAGAAGAAGCTAAGGTTAAAATAATTTTTCGTATTAGTTTTGTGCTATTATGTAGCATCATATTAGTATAAAGATAAATTTGACCGAATAATAATGTCCGAGGGACTAAACTGGTGTTAAAATTGAGTGACGAACTCGACCCGGCGGCGGAGCAGCAGGGCCTTCCTCCTTTGACGGGCAACACGCCCACACGGCAACAAGGCCCGCTCCTACGGCACCGCAAGTCCGCGACCCATCTCCTCCCTTCGCTCCTCCAGCGCCCGCCGCTCTCCACGCGGTCGGCCCGTGCGCCGCCCCTCCACGCTCCCCTGCCCAGCTGCAGCTCGAGTCCGGCTGGTGCGGCAGCACCCTCCCTTCCCACGACTTCTCTGTTCTTTCTCTCGGCCTCGGTCTTCCTTTCCTAGCGGCGACGACAGGGCGAGTTGCGGTGCCCGTTGTTCGTCGAGCGACGGGCGCTTCGCCGGCGGCGAACATCCGACAGGGGTATGCCTGCCTATTCCCCTCCCTTCCCATCCTGCTGCGCGAAATCAAACACCCAAACCCCTAACATATGGTATTTGTATTCGGATCTGACCATGATTTTACCTACTAAATTCGATCTTTTTGCAACAGTTATTGGGTGTACACATGTCCCATACTGGGTCCGCCCCTGCTGACAAGGAAACCGACCCCGGGGTTCAGCGGTTCCAACTCGAGTTGGAGTTCGTGCAGTGCCTCGCTAACCCTACCTACATTCACTGTACTGTACTCCTCCATTCTCTCGTTTCATCTCACCTGTTTAGGGTCAGCTGCTTAGATGTTGCACGCTTCGTGGAAGCAATATTAGATTGGAATCTGTAGCTGTTGGTTTGAGGTAACCAATTTGGAGATGGATTCTGCTGCAAGTAATTAGCAATTCGTAGCAAATGCAGAGAAAACTGTAATTCTAGTGTTATGTTCATCAACAAGTTCCTGTTTGAAAAGGGAGGGATGATGCTCTAGGAATTTTAGGCCTAAATGTGATGGTCTTGTGAGCAATCTCCCACCAATAAGGCATGACTGCTATGTTAAGGCTGTGCTATTTTTAGTGGTATTGCTTGAATCTCACCATTATGTGTGCTTCACCTTTCATTGCTGTTCCTTTTTCACTTGAGTTACATGAGTGTTATGTTTCACGCCACATCCAATATTGGTAATCCTTTTTTTCTTGAGCAGATCTAGCACAGAATAGATATTTTGAGGATGAAGCATTCATCGGATACCTCAAGTACCTAAAATATTGGCAGCGCCCAGAGTATATCAAATACATAATGTGGGTGAGATCATCTTCTTTAGATTTGTCTGTAACTGAGAAAATAACTTGCTCATGCTTTTTCCTAATGATGCAGTTATCCACACTGCCTTTTCTTTCTTGAGCTCCTCCAAAATGCCAATTTCCGCAATGCAATGGCACATCCAGCAAACAAGGTGACCTTTTGACCCCATGTGCCTAGAATCACACTCAGTCACAAGTTTTTAGCTTTTGTTTTGCTGTTTTGCAGCATTATTACTCATTTCAAAACCTAGCTAGAATTGCTCCTTAGGACATATTATTTTTATTGTAGCTTGTTAGAACCTATCAAGAAACATGAAAGTGGCTAAAACTCAGGGGTGGATCCAGGACCAGGGTCCAGCTCATTTAAGTAGCTGAATTTGTGTGATCTCTACTCAAGAAAAGAAAAAGGCTCAGCAGGCCAATATCAGCCCAGTTCGCCCACATACCATAGATTCAGCCCGGGCCCATCCAGTTCCTGGGTCCGTCTCTGCTAAAACTTGATCTTAATACTCATATAGATATATGGTTTATATATCTATTTTTGAAGGAATTGGTTAAGGAAAGAGCTTTTCAATTCTTTATAAATGTTCATAAGTTTTCATAAGTTTACTTTGCACCACATTGTTTTTGGTCTGTTAAGACCACTTGTATGAAACTAACACTACCATCGTAATGTTTGACAGGAGCTTGCTCACAGGCAGCAATATTTCTTCTGGAAAAACTACAGGAATAATAGACTGAAGCACATCCTACCACGCCCTCCTCCCGAACCAGCTCCGGTGCCTGCACCTTCACAAGGACCTGCAACGGTGCCCCTACCACCATCAGTATCAACACCTGTGGCCCCACCTGTTCCTGCACCGTCATCATCTATGCCACCTGTGGCAGCAGGTGGTGCATCTGCAATGTCTCCTATGCAGTTTGTAGGAACTCCAGGCACCAATATGCCGAAGACTGACATGAGAAATGCTATGGGCAACAGAAAGAGGAAGTATGCACCTCCGTTTGCAATCATTCAACAATTCGTTTCATGAAGTTGTTATTTGTCCATGCATGTTTTTTCCTTGCTGCTTTGTCTGTGCTATGAAATCATTAGAGAACTGTTATTTTGTTAGAATATGTTCCAGTTCAGATAAATTTATGGCTACTCTTCCAATCCTGATTATGAATTTCTAACTTCCTGCTCAGTCAACCTCCTTGGTTTCAAACAATTCCTACTAAACCCCCTTTCCCAAAGGGGTCACCATGAGCTAAACTAGCATAGGAAATTGGTATCCTTTTCCTTTTACATGAGAGATGATGGATTGCTCTCAACATGCTTTGCAGGAGAGATCTATCCTCTTTCACCATAGAAGTTGTCAATTGAAGATTGAGTGGAGCAATCTTTTTATTCTTTTTATTTTTTGATCTGTTGCCTATTGTGCAAAGAAATTTATTTGAAATTTTGTTAATAGCACATGCAACTGTTACAACAGATTGTTTGGAATTCAATTGGAATATCTAATTTGGAAAGGTGGCATGCTCAACCTCACATTGAGCTGGAGTCTGAGACATTTTTTTTATTTTTTTTTATTTTAGTCCTTTGTAGTTTGAGCTCTTGAGTGTGGTGCCAATGTAATATAGTGACCATATGATTACTGACTATACCATTCACGTCTTCGCTGTAGGATGGGCTAGTTGAGCATGTTGGGCAGCTCAACAGTGGACAAATAGGATGCAAGCCAGAAGTCGCTGCCTATGGAGCCTTTTCAATTTTTCAATGTTTGTAGGTCTTGTAGTTGAGAAGTCATGTTTGATACTGCTCTGTGGGAGCTGCAGATGTAACTTTAGATGTCAATGTGCTCCTGAATGACTAATCATTTGTGTTGGCGTTGCTTTAGTCAAAATTTTGTTACGGACTAAACACCGGCAGCCGGAAATGTACATTCAGCGCCTATTCATGATCCTGAATGACCAATCAGTTGTGTTGGCGTTGTTCTAGTCGATTTTTGTCACGGAGTAAATGCCTTCAGCTGGAAATGCACATTCAGCGCCTATTCATGAATCGTGACATATATGCAGCCCAGTGGCCCACTATATCACGGCGTGATCGCTTGCAGGCACAGATGGGCACGTTTTTTATCATCTGTTACACAAAATGCGGTCATCGAATTGCAGTAATCACCAAAAATCACCGTTAAACCACAGGAAGCCGTTACAGATTTCAATTCCATCGAACAGGAACCCTATAAACTGTCTGTTTGTCACTCTAACAGAGTACAGCATACCCTGAAATGCGTACAGAGATACAATACGATCTACCGAATTCCCACCGGGAAAGCACACAGTCAGCAGCACACAGTCAGCAGGAAACTTGCCTGATTTGTATTGCTCATTCAGGAACAAATACAGGATGCACCAAGCATTCCTAACGATGAACTGCTACTAGTACCGGTAACTTGACCCATAGCCGCCCAGGCCTGAAGATGGATATCTACCATCATCGATGCTAGAATAAGATGGGAGTGATGACGACGAATAGGTGGAGCTGCCATATTGTGAGTAGCTGGGCCTGTACACTGGATCTAATCCTGCTCCCACATAGCTGCTTCTGACAGGTTCTCGGTGTGCAGCTAAGGAGTCCTGAAGAAAGATATGGTGTAAACATATATACACTCAGAAATCTAAATTTCAAAGGAACAGAATACATGCTATTACCTGGATGAGCTGTTGGGCAGCTTGTACTTGTGAAGACGTCCCCTTTATTTCAACAGTAATATCATCAGGGCTGCCCAAACTCTCCTGAATTGTCACAACAGCCCCACTATTAGCTCGTATGTACGCAATATTTGCTCCTTTGACTCCTATAATGTCCTCTGCGTAGGTAAGTGGGATTTGCATGGTTTGAGTTATCTGAAAAAGATTTCTTGTAAGCAACAGTTCAAGGTCAAAAAGAAAAGCTCTGCTTCCAAGTAAGGATCATTAGTAACTCGTAAAAGGGTCAGTGCATGTAATGCATAGCCAGAAAGAGACCCATACAACATCTAAACGAAAACAAACCCATGAATTGTATTTAATCCGCCAAAAATCTTATGGAAAGAAATGAAGATGAAAAAACAATCCAGACCTGTGTAAGTAGAGGCCCAGCACCATGCATCCCAGAGGGTCGTAATGTTGACAAGGCAGGATCACGCCCATAAAGTGACACTCCTGAGCGATGAATGCTATGATCTACTAGAGGTTCTCGTTCAAGATACAAAGTGTCCCTCTTCACCGGAAGAATATATTCGTCAACTACCAGAGGTGGTTGATTTACTTGTGCAGAACCAATTGAAGGGTGTGACATATCACCCCAACCATCACCGCTGCGATCTTGGCTCACTGCAGTATTCTGAAAGAAAAAAAGGGGGGAAAACAGTGAACTAAAAATGATATGAAGGGTGGACTAGTGAAGCTTAGCATGAGTTAAACTTTGCACTTACAGTCTTTTCAAATAATGGGAGTACACTATGGTCAACCAAAAACTTCCGAAGATGGTTAGAAACTGCTTGAAGTGCTTTTAGAACTTTCTCTGTTTCACCTTGTATCTCAACTATCCTTTCATCATCAGTTACATAGAATGGTCGCTCTCGTTCATCTACAAATATTTATAAGCCAAGAATAATCATCACTCACTTTTACGAAGGTTTAATCAACATTGTCTTCAATTCTTAAAGTACATATCATCTATGCACAATAGAAAATGTGAGCCTTGCCATAGTGTTCTAAGCTAGTGCAATTTAAATAACCAAATCAACTTAAACTTCTGTGACCATGAGTGCAAACTAGTTCATCGAATCATAGTAAAGCTCCTAGCATTTTGGAGAAGGGAATAGACAACCAAAATGTGGGTTGCTGCTCAGCAATGATGATTGTGTTTCTTAAGGGCAGCGAAAATGTCAAAAAATCTAAAAAGGGTGACAAACTTTTGTGCTAACAATGTGCAAATTGGAACTGCAAAAAGTTAAAGCTTGCTGGAAAATCAGCCTGCCAGAACCATTAATACAGGGTTTGCAGTAAATTTGAAGGAAGGATATGAAGATAACGGCAAGAGAATCAACTACTGTACCAGAGCAATGGCATATTGACACACTATATATCAGCCAAGAATACTTTACCTACTGATATAACCCGAATTGTAGCACCAGTGCTCTCCTGAATTGACTTGATTGTGGCACCTTGCTTCCCAATTAGGTTAATAGCTTGAGCTCCAGGAACCAGCAGCCGGGCAGCACATACACCAGGTGCAGCAGCTGCCTGAGTGCCCTCAGCAGCTCCATCTGCTATTCCAATGACACGTTTAAAAACTCTCACTAGAGCATCCATAGCTGGCGGAAGCTCCAAGCTTGGATCTTCTTTTCCAGACACCAAAACCTGCAGAGATTCGTGATTCAGTAAAGTATACACAAGAGAGCAAGTACAATTAATTTAGTAACATAACTAAACAAGAACAATCAAAAGAGGTATGCGATATCTATTTGAATTCATTTGGGGCACAAAACATCGTACACAGATAGTTTAGCTTGCTTAACTATACCAAACAAAAGGACAACTACCATCCACTGTTGTCATCCAAATAGCTATATGTTACAACTCTACGTGCAGCACACTAGCGTAGGATTAAAAGCATAACGAAAGCCAGCTATTCAGATAATCATGCCCTGCCCTCATCTATTTATAGATATCTTGTTGCAGTCACGGCACATCCATCCTATGTTGAATTAGGATAACAAACACTTTAATTTATGTCATAAGCGTAAACCTAAATCAAGTAAGAGATCATCCCACAGTGAACTCATGTCACAGCCTAAGGAACCCCTAATCTTTGTTTTTCATCACAAGACGTACAATCTTATCTCATACTACTCACCACCACCTCGACAGGTAAAACCGTTAGCGAAAAAATCTGGCCCGTACTACAACTGAACCTAGCAATTCTACCAGGAATTCCAATAGCTTGTTATCAATTCGAGTTTTGATAACTAATGGTGTACTCACAATGCGCTCGGTTGCTCCGACGGGACCCTCCAGGATGCGGACCCTAGCCTTAGTCTCCTCGACGAGGCGCTTGATGAGCTCGCCCTTACGCCCGATGATGCTCCCGACCTTGAGCACCGGAACCACGAGCCGGAACACGCTGTCCCCGGGCCAACCGGGCCACCTCTTCGCGGCCGCCGCGGCCTCCTCCGCCGCCGCGGCATCGGCCTCCTCTGCGGCCGGCGGGGGCAGCAAATCGGGCGCCCCGACCTCCACGGCGGTGACGGCGGCAGCGGATGGGTTGGCCATGGCGGTGGCGGTGGAGGGTGGCTAGGGTTTGGGGCGTGGGGCTGCGGCAGCAGTTGCAGAGGCGTCGCGAGCCTCGGCAGGTGGAGTGGGGGGACTTGGGAGGAGGAGCAGCACGGACGGGATCTGGCTGGTTGGATGGGTTCACGATTTGATTTCTCACGGGCTCCGGTTACCTGGGCCAAAAGATTAGTGAGACGGGCTCTGTAGTTCAACTTATTCGTGGGCTGAATATTATGATTAGGCCCATGTGATATTTTTCACCCTTTTGCTCATGCTCAAATAAAGAAATGATCATCTCAGAAACTGCAGTTCATTTCAGTTTGCAGAGACTATTTTTCAGTATATAGAAAAGCATTTGATCCCCGACTTTTCTACTACAATTAAAAACATCAAATGGCGAAAGTTTTTTCGCTCATACGTCGCGACCGAAAAAATACCGCACGCCGTCGGATTCCTTTCGTTTTCCCGTCAAACCCCTTTGCGTCGTGCGATCTCTTTACCCTTCCGAAGCATTCGTCGTCGCATCCCCTCCGTGCCCCTGACCTCCGTCGCGCCGCAATTTTAGCCATAACCGTACGTTCTGCCGCTGGCCGTGAGCGCGATGAAGACAGCGGCGCGATCCATGACCTGTCGCTGAGGACGGCGGCGCGATCCCATCCTGCGCGCGGCCTCTGGGAGGTCGGAGGAGGAGCTTCAGTAGGGGGCGGGCATTGCTGCCACGCCCCCGGCGCCGAGCGGCCGGCCGGGCTCCCCGTGCAGCATGGGCCCGGGCGGAAGAGGGGGAGGGAGGTGGTGTGGAACGGATCGCCGTCGGCCTGGAAGGCAAGGGCGACGCCGGCTGCAGCATCTCTGCTCCCTCCCGTTCCTACGTGCTCCCCGGTGCCGGCCACCATCCAAATTCCGGCAAAGTATATCACTGTGCTGTCGTGTGCCTGAATTGTTCAGTAGTTTTATACTTTGACTTGCCAATGATATTCATCAGTGCTTGAGCTGTTCCAATCTTGCAATGACAAGCTTAAGGTGTAATTATTTTCCGGATCACATGGTTCACCAAGTTCATAGAGCTGTACCATATCCGACCCGCCCGACGGTTCCCCCGCGCCGCCAACGGTGTCATCACGGTTATAATAATGTGTGCTAACCTTGACTTGCATGCAAACGGACCTATCAATTTCTTAGGAGTGTAACATGCTTTACTTTCTTGATTTGTATATGACGTACACAGTTAATGTGCTATTACGAGGCTGAACGAGACTGGAGGTTAGGGCTGGATATCGAAACGACTCGGCTTGGCTTAACGAGCAGAAAAATCTATTCGGCTCGGCTCGGTCCAGCTCGCGAGCTGCCAGTTTCGTCGCTAAGGGCGCGCTGGCGCGGCAAGGGTCGGCACGCAGGGGCCGAGGGCACGGCCACGCGCCGGCACAGCAGGGGGCGGGGCTGGGGGCATGGCGGCACGGGGACGGGGCACGACGGCGCGCTGCTTCTCCTAGATTCAGTACTGGGTGGGACCTGCTCGAGCCTTCTTGTCCTCTATGGCATGCGGTGGTACCTGGCAGCAAGTCGCGAGGCTGCATGCCCCTGCGCTTGTGCTGCTCGGAGCAGGTGGTAAGTTAACAGTTGGTTGCGTGTAAACGTAAAAAAAAAATTTAAAAGAATCTTACTAATTTGAAGTACTAAATGAAGTCTATTTATAAAACTTTTTGCACAGATGGGTTGTAAATCGCGAGACGAATCTAATGATACTAATTAATCCATGATTAAGCAATAATTAGCGGATGGTTACTATAGCATCACTGTTGCAAAATATGGATTAAGGAGGTTCATTAGATTCGTCTCACGATTTACAGCCCATCCATGCAAAAAGTTTTGTAAATAGACTTCATTTAGTACTTCAAATTAGTAAGATTCCTTCGAAAATTTTGCGTTTACGGCTTTTTTGCGTTTACAGCCTGCGAACTAAACAGGGCCTAAAGGTTGGACGTTAAACTCGTGGCTCGCTAGCTCGCTCGGCTCGACTAGTTAGTGGCTCAGCTCAGCTCAGCTCAGCTCAGCTCGTTGGAAATTATTACTGAGCCGAGCTAAAACCGGTCATTTAACGAGCCAGCTCGAGCTGGCTCGCGAGCCAAAACGAGCCAAGGCTACAGCCCAACTCAGGCTAGAAGTCGGTCCATATATCTCAGCCCCATTTGTCGTTTATATAAGAAGCGGCTGAAACCTCCAATCTTTCCAGGTCCAGCCCCCTCTCCCTCTCAACTTCCCCTGTCCTCTAGCCGCCAGGCGCACCGCGCTTGGCTGCCTGCCTCCGGCCTCCTTCCCCGCCCCTCCACCCCTCCCCGACTGGCCAGCCAGGGCGGCGGGCCGGTGGCAGCCAGCGCCCCCACACCCAGCCAGGGCGGCGGGCCGGTGGCAGCTAGTGCCGCCACACCCGGCCGGCGCCTCGCCGTGCCACGCCCGGCCTCCGCCCCTCCACTTCCCGGCCAGGCCAGCGGCGGCAGCTGGCGCCGCTCCGAGCCCGCCCGCCCGCCTCCGACCTCCCGCCCGTCTCCGAGCGCTGCCGGCGGCAGGTAGCTCGCGCCGCCAGAGCTGCGCCCTGCGTCGCGGCCCGGCGTCGTCACCGCCGCCCCGCGCGACGCGCTCGTGTCCCCGCGCGCGTTGCCGACTCGCGCGCGCCGCCGCGGCCCTCAGGCTCCGCTATCATTTTTTTGGGGCTAGCTCAAGGGCCAAACGAGCTGGCTCGAGCTCGCAAACGAGCTGAGCCGAGCCCGACTTCTAGCTCGTTATGATAACGAGCCTGGCCGAGCCAGCTCATTATCTTAACGAGCCAGCTCGAGCTGAGCTGAGCAGCTCGTGAGCCAGCTCGACCTGGCTCATTATACTAAGGAGGAAAAATTTCCGCTCGGCTGTTAGTAAATTGCACCGAGCCAAACGAGCTAAGGAGCTACCATGCATCATTTCATCCGGTCCTACTGGAGACAGTGGATCCGGTACATGCGATTTCTAGCTAGATGTAGAGCTCCAGAGTACAGACTTTCAAAGTGAAAGTGATGAATGCGGGAACTTAGTGGGTATGGAGGCAGTCTCCTATAGTACTAGCTGTTAATCATGCAGGCTTGGTGATGTCTAGCTAGATGTAGAGCTACTAACTTCTAGAGTGAAAGTGATGAAATGCAGGAACTTAGTGGGTATGCACTATGCAGGCAATGTTTTTGGGTTGCATGTCAGTTGACCCATGACAATCTCTATGCTCTGTAATTCGTTTATGCTATTGAACAAGAGAAAATTCCTTATATAGTACGATTTTTGCCCCTCGTGTGCGCAAGATGTTATCCCATCGCTATGCACCTCTACCAGATTTTCTTTCCTGCGCCGCTCATACTTGCTGACCTCCAGGTCGCTGGCTTCACTTATTCTGTCGAGATCAAGCTCAATTAAAGTTGGTATTGAATCTGTTGATATTCGATCGATAATGTGGCTGGCAACTTGATTTTGTATTTGGTGCTTGATTTATTAGCAGCAATGTGGATTTAAGCGGTGGTCAATGTCGATTACTCTCAATCTGATTTGGGGCTGCCCTTTCTCGGTGATGCGGACCTGCAAGGCTGCAAATGGGCCTCCAGCACGCAAAAGCCGCCCAGTAGCCGTGCGCCGGAGACCAACGCGGCGGCGGCGGCGGCGGCCACACGTCCACACGAGCGAGTTGCTGCATGGGTGGCGCTGTCGGCGGCACGAGCAGGATGCCGACCTCATGGGCTAGTGCCTCGTGGGAGTTCCGGCAGCTAGCAGATTCCTGGGGACCCTGATGAGACGACGAGCCGTCATCCTCCACTTCCGCACGCATGGGCAAGCGGCCATAACTCGAGAGGATGTGATTCCTGCGCTGGATTTGCTGCTTGTGCAGGTGCTCGACGAGGCGAGCCATAGCAGCTAGGCGTGACTCCGGCTCTTCAGCTCCTTGCGACAGGGCGGACGAGCTCGCGAGCTCGGGCGCGGAGCCGCGACCACGGGCCGCAAGAACCGGCGGTAGTGGGTGCCGAACGGGCCGCGCCGTCCTTACGCCTGCACCGTCCTTTGTCACGCCTTACCGCTGCCAGACGCCGCATTTAGGTATCGGGAATTTGGGATAAGTTGTTGGGCCGTTTCTGGGATATTTTAGTCACAAACCAAATCTATGATATGCATGGTTTCTAGCTTAGTGGTTCTCCTTTTAGGCTTTTTGTTCTTCTTGTTGTGGTTGTTGTTCTTGTCTTTGTACTCTTGAACTCTTGTTCTTTATATATATGTATATATATATATGTGTGTGTATATATATATATATCTCTAATAAGGGATTCTTCCGGTCTTCCCTCCTGTTTCTTAAAAAAACGGAAGTAACTAACGGATCTAACAGAAGTGTCGAAAAGGGAATAGAAGATAAGTTTTGGTGACAAATAGGGGAGTAAAAATTTCTCAGTGCTATATAGGGAACTGGATTTTTATCTAGTGTTATATAAGAAATTTGTTCATTAGGAGTTGCATATTTGACTAGTCACCTTACAGAACTGGGATCAATATAGAGTGCTATGTTGGTATTATAATAGTAGTATTTTCATCACAGTAAAACGCTCGTGAAATTGCAAGAATGGTTTCATGACAGAGGTAACTTTTCTTAAATATACTTTCTAATTCAACCTGTGTTCATCAATGAGCTATGCAAAACAGTTACCTGCTGGAGAATTTAGGTTTAGTTAATTGCTATAGTCAGGTTCAGATCCTGTTCATATTGTGACTTTAGCAGCACAAAAAATGTTTGGAGCTATAATCATTATAATACAATACTCACATTTTGTTTTGTAAATAATTTGGTATAAAGTAACTGTATTTACCAAGGAGAGTGCAAAATAATCTATATCTTTTGGTTTATTTGGCTACAGGTTGAGGCTGCATGGACACTAACAAAAATTTCATCAGACACATCAGAGAATGCCAAGGTGGTTGTGATCTGGTGAAGAGTGGTGTTGTATCCATCCTTGTCAATCTCCTAAACTTCCAGTGAGGATGTTGATGCTCAGAAATGGGACATGGACTCTATCCAACTTCTGCAGTGGGTAGCCACATCCAAACTTTGATAAGGTTTCTATCCAGGGTCATGTTTATTTTTGTTGTATTGGCCAAAACTGATTCTTTGAATGATCTTGTTTATTTGCTTGTGGTCGAGTAGGTCAACCCAGCTCTGTCTAAATCCATAGGCTGATGAGCTGTTTTATGCCTATCTGATGAACGTAATGACAAGATCCGAGCTGTGATTGACTCTGGCGTGTACCCTCGCCTTATGGAACTTCCGGTGTAATTGCAATTTTCAGTAGTCAGTTTTCCTTCCAATGTTCTAATATGGCAAATGATTGAAGTCTTAACTCCTAATGACACTATGATTTCAGGTCAGTATTAGTCATTTTGTTTTGTTTTGCACATATGGATTTACTTTTTTCTTGAAACTGTACATCTGCAGTTCCATTCCGACTTGTGCCACAATAAAATTTCAGTGAAGTGATCAAGAAGAACAAAATATTATATAAATAATTAAGTAGTGTGTAGACTGAGAGACTTGAATTTGCTCCTGATTTTGATCAAGAGAGCACCCATTTGGCTGTAGGAATAGCAAATGTTCAGAATGTTACAAACATTGGAGGTCAAGGAGCTTGGGATTTATTTTGCTGGTTGCCCGCAAATAGAAAACAATGTGGAAATATGATTCCAAAATCTTTGGATGCTTTCAACCGTCAACTTACACAAAGAAGTTCGGGATAAGCAGTGGCAAGTTTCTAGAAATGTTCCATGCTCCTGTCATTTCGTACAGTCAAAAGAAAGATACAGATTTTCACCTTTCTCTACAATTTGCACTTTTTTGCTACTTAGTGCACAAATCCGAAGAAAAAAAGGCCTGGTTCATTAGTGCGGATGTATTATGTACAATCCATCCATGTGACTACACTGTATGCATTTGTCATGATTTTGAATCAGCTTCAAGATTCTGGCAATGCTTAGTGCGTATCCTTTATACCTTGTCATTCTTCATTATTAGGATTTAGTGCTGCTATTTATTTACTTGAACCCTCAATTTTCATAAAGTGCTCTAGAACATTCATGCATAGTTTTTTTTTACATTTTCGGCCATTGTGTCACTAGAGAGCAAGCTGGTGAGGATATATGTTCCTGGTCTGGTTTATGATTATGTATCTAGATGAGGAATGGCATGTTACTCAATAAGAAGTGCTCCAGTTTTAAGTGTTGCATATTATGCCTTTTGCTTTCCACTCTAATGTAAACATTTTTGGACTTTTGCTTTCTCCGTTGCTGGGTACCTCGAAATAGAATTGTGCATACAGTTTAACCTTTGATGTAATGTCAATCAGTGGTAACCTGACCATCCAAATTGATTAATCAAGTGAATAAAATTGACCTAGAGTTGTCATAGATTGTTATTGGAGTTGGGATATGATTTTTGTAGCCCGTAGCAACGCACAGGCATGAAACTAGTCGAAACATAAATATGTTTTTGTCCTCTTTTTTTTCACTTTGCATCATTGACACTACTAGGCTACTACTCCGTATTCCCTAAATGTTTGCACCACTGCTGCACACCTATCTGTCGAGACTTGAGAGGCTAAACCGCAACGCGAACCATAAATAGTGACGCCACCGAAGTCAAGTGCATCGCCACTCTTACCAGCTTGGGGCGTACGCGCTCACGTGCGAGTGTTTCCCTCCCTCCATGTTACGTGATGGTGCCCCCTGTTCCATCGCTAATTCGCTAGTAGCTCGTAATACCCGTCCTCTGGACTCACTGTTTCTAGGCATCCCAATAAATAATTAACTTACACGCTGCTGCTTGATGATCAACTCCTCCTGCGAAGGAACAGTACCGAAGGGTGGTTGTTACACAGCGAATTCATGGCCCTTCACCTTTTGGGCGCGCATGTGGCCTGCCTACCTTAAATTGCAAACAAATTTCGAAATGATCTGTCGCTCTAAAAATGAGGCAATTTCAGGTTGGCTTGGCGCCAATTTAACGCGCGGCGAAATTTAAACCGAGGTTCTCTTTAGTTATTACATGCGACGATCTTCGCTACAGTTGTAAAGAGTGATGTAATCCTTCCGCTTTCCTTGTGCCTCAGGGCACCTGATTCATTGATTTGCAACTGGCCACTGTTTTCTTTTTCTTTCCTTTTGAGCAAATCTAGCCGCTGTTCTAGATATGTGATAAGAATAAAAGGCCAGTGAATGGCGAAACATGTAGCGGCGACTCAACAGGAATGATTAAAGGCACTGCCAAAAGTACACGGGGGAAAGGTGGCTCCCAACCAAAATCCATCTCCATTTCACAAGGAGAACGCAGGCAGAGCAATTGAACGAGAACCTTTTTTCTGAAAGAGAGAAAGAAAGCAACACCCGGAGAATCATCACTGCCCCCAACTTGTTTACTTCGTCCTGTGATTCCATTGGGCTTTAGATTCCCCTGCATGGGGTAGGAATCACAAGGTTCATAGGCCCCTGGCTTTACTTTGGCGCCACTTGATTGAGTGCCCACATGCCAATTCCCAACCCATCTGGAAGTTCAGCTACCTTCAGACCTGATCCAAGTGTATGCACCGTGGAGGTAGACTAAACAAACTACCAGCTACTTATAATCCATAGAGTATACGCCTGTTACTTCCTGCCAACAACTGGCTTAACGCACATAATTTTTCATCTTGAAATTTCCAAATGTGTGGAGAGGGATTCATTTGCCGGTTCTCATCTGACTTGTGCAAGTCCACTCTTCTCCCTCCCTCGTGCTCGCCTATCCTGCCTCACCGGCCGGTCACTCACCATTGGCAGCTGCCTGCCGAATTTCCCGTGGCCACCCATCCATCCATGGCTCCATGTTCGCGTCCAGCTCACCGCATTAGTGCCCGGGGCGTTGTATATTGCGACGCTACAGCGCAAAAGGTGGCAGGGTGCTTGCCCTCCGCAACCGCAACCAGCCCTACATCTACATGCACACCACGTTCCCCATCCTTGTTCTTTACTGGCATCCCGGCCCTCCTCCGCATTCGCATCTACTGTTCCGGATCACGTCTCGGCACCTGTTCACCCCACCTCCAGCTGCGACCAATCTGAAAGATCTCAAGCATGAACTGCCAGCCAGATTTTACTTTTACCCTCTTTCGACAGGCACCAGAGACAAAAGATTATCTGCATTCCACAATCCAGATACTTCTGCTCCTGCAGATATCAGAGGCAAAATTTGTCATCATTTACTAGACCAAATCCAGTATATGGTGGATGATACCTCGCAGTAACTTCACTGCGTAACTACTACTGCTTGTTCTGGTCTGAAGATAACTGAATTTCTGAAAGAAAAACGGACAAGAGGCCAAAAGTGTGATGCTTTCCTTTTGGGCGGTGCACCAAATAAACACCATGGTGCTGCTTGCTTGTTCTAGTAAATCTTTCCACGATGGTGTACTAGTAGCTCGATCCACTGACATTTCTGACTGAAACTTTACTGACACTCTGCAGCTTCAACGGCTGGTCTCTGCATTCAGAGCTTTCAGGCACCTGGACAGCACGTTTCTGTTCCAGCGACGCACACACAGTTTGGGATCGACAGCCCGGGAACACGCCATGTTCTGACCAATAATCACCCGGCTGCCTAGTCCTCCGCCATCCCACGACGCCCTACCCGAATTTACGTCGTGCTCTCCCGCGGCGGCGAATAATCTCCGGAAAGGAGGAGAAGGGGGAAAAAAAGAACAGAGAGACGACAGGAGACAAGCAGTGTGCTGTGACTCACATGCGCACGCACAGGTGAGAGTGAGAGCATCCACCGGAATAACAATGGCCAAATCGAACCGGATCCCAAGCCGATCCATCCATTTCATTGATCCACGATCCGTCGAAGAATGGCAAAAATCCCGAGACCCCATCCATGATCCAATCCACCTAACCGACTACCCCAGAGCTCACTAGGAACGACCAACACCTATGTACCAAGAAGAAGAGGAGAAGGACGAAGAGGGGGAAGAAGGCGAAGCAAGAAGCCGAATTGACACCACCAGGACAAAAAAAGAAACGGCTCCATCGACCGGCCGGTCGATCAGACGGTGAGCTGCGGTTGCTGCTGACTGTGACGGTGGCAGCCGGCAGCCGTGGCGGCGGCGGCGGGGTCGTCGTGGTGGTGATCGGACGTGCCGGCGGAGTAGCAGTGCAGCCGTGGGGCGTCCACGGGTGCCGACGGGTCGAGGTAGGCCATCTCGCTCTGGAGCACGGAGCAGTAGGAGGCGAAGGCGGCGGGCGTGACGTTGAGGTCGAAGGCGATGCCGAAGAGGAAGTCCACCTCCAGGTAGTTCATCTCCACCAGGCTGATGCCGCCCACCCGCGCGAAGTAGGCGTTGTTGTAGCATCTGCGCCAACAGCACCAGCGGCAAAATTCAGATAACTGACAAAATTCATGGCATGCACAACTATTTTTTTTAAAAAAAAACTGAATAACAGTATCGCAGCTGCTAAATCCGAATGCACAAGCATAACTCGAAGCTACTACAAATATATATGGTCCCATTTTAAAATTCAAACACACAAATTTTATTAAAAAATTGGACAACTCTCGTCTTTCTTTCAGCTGTAGGATTTCTAGCTTGTTTTTGAAGGCGATGCAAAAGAGGTGGGTAGGACAAGGCGCTGTGCTTTGGTAAGAATGGTGGATCGGCAGGCACTAGCAGTGCTGTGCTGTGGCTGTGGGCGCATCGCATCAACCTCGGGCTCGACAACTGTCCTTGTGACCAGCCCAGTGGCTTGTCTTTGATGCAATGCCAGTTGGAAATAATGACAGGAAAAAGGTTACCCAGATCGATCTGGGGCCCATGTGCATTCCTGCCCCTGCACACAGTCATACGAGTGTGCTAATCACGCCAACGCCAGAGGGGATCACAAAGCAACAAAGCTCTGAATCACCTGATCATTTTGAAAGTTCAGCTATCTGACCATGACCCTGAGTTTTATTACTACTGCTATACCCTATATAAAGAAGGCCAATTTGGTAATTATGCAAGCTTTCTTAGCTTTATAACGTGTTCTATAGTTTGAACATAATGTACATTTCTGAAAGTGTTTTTTCTTCAAAGAATGTTTTCTTCTTCTTCAAGATTTTGAATCCAACAATTCAGCAGAATTCAACTTTATCGTCTGTTTCTCCGAACCTCAATTGAAATTGAAATATGTTTCCATGCATGTCACGCTAAGCATATGCTAATTTCAATTTAATCAACAACAATTGACGTATAATTTCGGTGTTTTCTGACGATCGATCGTCAGCCATTCATCGCCGAAGGACGTGAAAAATGCAAAGAGACAGCACGTACATGTCGTCGACGAACTTGACGGCAGTGAGGACGGAGGTGATGAGGAGGCGGTGGACGTTGAAGGAGTCGACGGCGAGCGCGGGTCGGCGGCGCAGGAAGCGGTCGAGATAGATGTAGGCGACGACGTAGCAGGACGGGCTGCAGCTGGCGAAGCGGAAGATGCGCTCCAGGTACCCGCCGATGGAGATGGCCGGCTTCGTGAGCCCCTGGAACGCCGACACCGGCCGCCGCCGCCCCTCCTCCGCCGCCGCCGCGGCGTCGTTGCGCTCCGCCACCCGCTGCAGCAGCGCCGACAGGATTGAGACCACCCGCGGCACCGCCGCCGCCTCCACCACCTCCCCCGTCGTCATCGGCCGGCCGATCACGATCAGGTAAGGATAGTTCTTGGCCTCTTCTTCTTGGTTAGTTGGTGTTGCCTTGGGACTTGGGAGCTCTGCAGGTGAGGTGGTGGTGGTGATGGTGGTTATAAAGGAGAGGGAAAACGCGAGGAAAGGGGCGTCGTAAAAAAAAAACAAGAAGAAGAAGAAAAGATTTGAGCTCTGCAAGTTGGCATGATTGGCCAGGCAGCCAGCACTCTTGCATTGGTGTTGGATGGAAATGGAAGGTAGGTCACTTTGTTTTTCACCTCTGCAGATGGAGGATTTGTCGGCTGCCAGACGAGCCGGCCGGCACCAACAACGTACTAGTGCTGCTAGCTGCTAGCTGCTGCTGCAGTCAGTCTGTGGTAGCCTGGCAGCAGTTTCTGGTGATGGAGCAAATTATAAAGCTGGATCGCGCGTGCCAGGTCGATGGAAAAGAGCAGCAGGTCTCTCTCGTGGCCTCCACGACCCGGCGCTTCAGAAACCCCGGTACGTCCGGGCGACGGGGTTGGAGCGGCCAACTCACGCCGTGATCTCGACGCGATCCGGGTCCGAGTCTCCGGTTCAGCGAGAATAAGGTGCGAGCACCAGCCAGGTGCGGTGCTCGTGCATTCCACACGCCGATCTCATGGGCGGTGGTGTTGTTCGCGCAGCTGCGTGCCAAACGTCCCCACTCCGTGCGCAACTCACCGTCCGGTTCAGTGTTCTGCTTTGTCAGTTGTCACTGTCACGACGAAGTGTTTCAAACGGTAACTAGAAAGCAGGCATTTTTTTACTAGTTTTCCTGGTGGATTTCGTCGACCAGCATTCACTCGGTCAATTCGTCAGCGTGTCATTCTCAGCTTCAGCGTGCAGCAAGCCCAATCAGACAAGGATCGTCTGAGCAGAGCTAAGCTGCAGAACAGGACAAGCACCATGCGTGTCAGGGAAAT
This sequence comes from Panicum hallii, assembly GCF_002211085.1. Lineage (NCBI taxonomy): Eukaryota > Viridiplantae > Streptophyta > Magnoliopsida > Poales > Poaceae > Panicum > Panicum hallii. The sequence goes on from NC_038050.1 coordinate 55,229,811, forward strand.
TTGAAATGGCAGTCGGTTGGGAGTAGTAAATTGGTTATATAATAATAGTAACACAATCATTCATCCATCAGACCACCAGGAAGAGCAAAGGAAAGGGAACGGAAGGGTAGGGAGCATGGGAGTATGACATGCCTGTGTGGAGCAGACATCTGATTCGGTCAGTCACGCCGCGAGGCGACGACACACAGCAGGCAAGGCTTGCAGCCGCCGCCGCACCCCCGCTCTGGCATGGCGGTCGTGCCACGCCGCGCAACAGTAACATGCACGCTGTTCAGCACGTCGCCGTGCTAGCAGCTAGCTCATTGGCCAGCGTCCGCCCACGACCCATGCATGTGGCAGCGAGCACCATCAGTAGCTTGTCCTCTTCCTTTTTCCTTTCCCTTTCGATTTCCACCTCCAGCACGAAACGAGATAGAGAAAATGCTGGCCCGTTCTGAAGGAGAAGCGATGATCGGCAGATGGATGGGACAGTTGTTAAAGATTACCGGTAGTGGTGGCTGCATGTAGAGGAGCCTCTCTCTCTCTCTCTCAAGACGGAGGGAGGAATATGCCCACAAGAGAGCACATGAGGTGAGGGACACCTTGGCACGTTGCGGCGCTGGGCTCATGTGTGATCGCGCTCCTCTTCGCTTGCGATTGCTAGCTTGCCTGCCCCCCCGGCCCTTTCCGGATTTAATAGCCGATTTTATCGGATTCGTGGTCCACCAACCCCGGTGCCTGATCCATGTGGCCGGGGCACTAGTTTATCCCCGCAAACTAATCAAAAGCTTGCTAGCTTCCTCAACATAGCCTGCTTCTCCGTACTCACACCTCGCACGAAAGCCGGCACCGATCGATCATGCCCTGCACTGCATCGATCCTTTGCCTGCAGGGGCCTCACCGCCTCAGATGCTAATCATCGAGCACATGCAAAGAAACAGTTATTTATTTAGGCGTACCCTCTTCTTTTTCTAAAGATGGAGTCATGGAGAAAGAGAGAGAGAGAGGAACAGACCGGGCTAGCTAGCTAGCTAGTGGTAGTGTGTGTTGCATGACACCCTGATCCCATCTATGTGTGCGTGCTCCCTGCTAGGCGTAGGAGCAGCAGCGGTGGCGGCGTGCGCCAACACAAGCACCTATCATGAGCAGGGGCAGGGACAGACAGCATCTTCTGCCGCGTACGAAAGCCAGGCTTGGCATTCCGCCGGCCGTGAGCTCGTGGTGCTGGATCGGCCGCTTGTTTTACCAAAATTCCCGTTAGGTAGCGGTACGTGGAATATGGATCGATAATTTTAAATTTTTAATTTTCAAAGGGTATACCTCTTCGGGATGTTTGGATCGAGATTGGAATTGCGATCCTTAGTTAATTAGGACAACGTACTCCTAACGTAGCTATGAAACGAGAATTATGATCCCGATATTTCTCTCTTCCTCTCTCACTCTCGCTCTCATTTTCTATCCCGGTCCCTCTCTTCCACGGTCCTTCTCTCTCACTCCGATGCCCCTCCCTTTCTCTCTCCCTCCGGATCCCCTCTCCTCTGTCGTCGCCGGCTCCCTCCTCCCTCCGACCTGCCGGCTCCCCTCCCTGGCCTCCCTTACCACGCGGAGCGGCGCGGGCGGCCGTGGCCGCGCGGAGCAGCGCCGCACGACCGCAGGAGGGCGGCGCGGGCGGAGCTACGTGACGACCTAGCACCATGGGGACGCGACCCATCCACGATCCTACGACCGTACTGCTGCGTTCCCGTTCCACCATCCGAAATGAAAGTTTCGGGAACGTAAAACGTGGCAACCTACCGCGTTCCGTGACTGTGGGTTTAGCTGCCCGGCGTGAGGGCGAGGAGTGACCTGAGTGGATAGGAGTCTCAGAGGGGGAACCACCAATAGGCTTTACAGCGAGAACACGCCCAGGGCAGCGTGCGTGCATGTCGTGTGATGGCATCGGGGCCGGTCACGCACGCACGCACGCTGGTCTGATCTGTCGCCTCAGGGCGCCTGAGTTGAGCAGCCAAGCTGGAGTGCTCATGGCTGTCTTGCCAGTTGCCACTGTCTTTGATCTTCTCAAGTCTCGGGAACTCAGACGAAGGCATTGTGACCGCGGCAGCACAATTATCCTTGGCCTGACGCAATTGTTTTAGGCCTGAATGGCAACACCAGGAGGCTTCTACACTCCGGAAAAGCAGGCTTCGGACACCAAAAGAATTAATGAAAATAAAGGAATTTCTATTCAGTAGTAGCAGGCTAAAAACTCATTTTGTTTTCAGTTCGATATTTATCCTCAGCTTTTTTGTGGGCCGAAATCGTAGTCTTTGTTCAGCCCATCTTGGAATCGATGCCCGGCGTTGGCCCATCCCGACGGTTGCTCCTCACCCTGTCCGCTCGACGGCCTCGTCCAGACGTTTCCAGTCTCTTCAGCGTGTGTTTGGTTCAGCCGTGAATTCCTGAAAATCTGATTTCTGGAATCAGCTGTGGGAAAGCTGCTGTGAGCTGACAGCTGTGGGAAAGCTGAAAGCTATTTGGTGAAACAACTGTCAGCTGTAGATTTCTGTAAGAAATGTCCGTTATGCCCCTGAGATCCCATAAGACTGTTTATATGCTAATTAATCGCATGGATACGTAGATGACCGTTTTGGAAAGGAAATATTTATATTTGTTAATATTTGACGTATATAATAATTTATACAAAATATATATCCACGTTATAAAAATAATTGAACAATTTCTTTTTTCTTTCATTTTTTCTCTGTATTTCTTTCCTCTTTTTTTCTTTCTATTTTTCCCTTCTTCTTTCCTTTTTTCCCCTTTTCCCTTCTCCCTTTTCCCGTTCCTTATCTCTTTCTCTGTTTTTCTTGAGCAGCACGGGGGGCGGGCGGCGGGGCGCGTCGGGGGGCGTGTCGGGGGCGGCGGGGGGCGCGGCGGCGGCGGCGGGGGACACGGCAGGGGGCGCGGCGGGGGACGCGGCAGGGGGCGCGTCGGGGCGGCGGGGGCGGCGCGTGGGAGGCCGCGGCGGGGCCGACGGGGGCGGTGCGTCGGGGGAGGGCGACGTGTGGGGGGCCGCGGCGGGGCCGGCGGGGGGCGCGTCGGGGGGGGGGGAGGGCGGCGGGCGGCGCTTCGAGGGCGGGCAGCGGCGGGAGGCGCGGCGGGGCCGGCGGGCGGCGGTGGCGGGCGGTGTCGGGGGGCGCGGCGGGAGAGGGTGCCTCGGGAGGCCGGAGAGGGCATCGCGATGGGGAGGCCGGAGAGGAGCTGCCGGAGATGGGCAGGAACTCTAGCCGCTGGAGCAGGGGAGGGTGGCGGCGCCCCTACCCCAGTCGCGTTGGAGACGAGAGAGCAGGAGTCGGGGGAGTCTCGGGAGGAAGGTAAAAAGAACGAAGCGGTACGCTCGTAACCGATGGCAGTAGTGGGTAAATAACGGGTAGAATCTGTGGAAATCTGGCGTGCCAGCCGATTTCGGATTGAACTAGCGGAATCGGTCGATTCTAGAGCATCGCTGCGCCCGTCCAACCCCTTTGGTTGCGATAGTAGATTCTGTGACGCGAATCGGTCGAATCGCAACCAAACGGACCCTCACTGTGAGGGTTGTTATATGCGCTATATGTTCTTATTCTACATTTTCTGCAGCGATGGTGATGCCACAATTCTCGCACGTGTTGCATTTTCCTGCCCTAATATACAATCCCTGGATATTAACACCGGTATGCCGCAAACTCCTAATACTAAATCTATTTGATATCCATCTTTCCGTATATCTTGTTCTCATGCACATAGTTCTGTATGATTTGCACCGTTGGATGGGATGTGAGAGTGGTACACATCCCTTTGCCAATATGCTGTGCCAAACTTAGTGCCATTGCCTGAAGTTCAGAGCGCTGTTTCTTGTTGCTTTATTAAGTGACTTTGCGGTTTATTGTCACCACAAAAAGTCATCTAAAAAAACACCTGCATCTCAGTAATGTTGAATTAACACTTCAAGTTCGGGTCATCTAACTGACAATGGCTATCTCGGTTTGTTTCAGAGAAGCCATCTCTCTCGGTTTTTAGATTAGACGGCTGTAGCAATCTTTGGTTTTCTGAATATCAGCTCTTCAGGCCTTTCAACCCTTTGGCTATCAGGTCTTTGTTCCCTTACGAATGCGAAAAGTTGAGACACTTCTGCGATTATTTTCGGATCCTATCTTGCATAAATTCATTGGGCTGTTCACTTGTAGTTCATCAACTGCCAATCTGCCATATATATATATTTTGGATGAGCTCTCACTGAGTTTTCCTAAACAAATAATGATTGTACTGATCTGGTTGCTCTTGTGTTTAGTCTGGGATGTACCTTCCCAAACTTGAAAAAAAATGAACATCTCATCAATTGTCTTATGCAATGAAGCCCTGTTTGCTCTAGAGCGATAGTGCTAATCTCAGGTACCTTCAGTTCTTCATGTCTTGCCTTGATCCTTGTTTCTGAACCTATGATAGATTCGATCTTGCTATGCCTCCAGTTTATTTTGATCTCGACGACCTATTTCATCCCCCGTTTTGTCCTTTCATCAGGGGCCTATGCATGCTGTCTTTGTTGGTTCTAGGTTCAAGAATTAACGGATGCAGCAATTGCGTAATTGTTCGTTCTTATGCAAGCTTGGAGCGATTTAAGCAGCTAAGCACCAACCTTTGAAGACCAAATGTTTGCATGTCCAAACTGCTCATTTAGTATTCCGTTATATCTGATTATTCATGCTTACATCTCCAGGTTTTCTTCAAAAGATTTCTGTGCTTATAGCTGCAAATAAGATGGTATAATAATAATTGTGGATAAGTGTTAAAATGCAGATAAGTGCCAAACTTTGCATTACCGTTGTCCAACACTGTACATTTTCTGGTGAAATCGTTGATCCAAGAGAGCTTTGAACTCAACAAGTTTCCCATGGTTTTGCAGGGATTCTGTGATACTATACTGATGCGGATGAAAGGGTATGTGGCTCACTGGCTGAGACAATCAAGCAAAAAAAGTGACAATTATCTAAAGCAAAAAGTAATGCTCTCTGACTTATGTGAAGTGGAATTGCTATAACTAAGTAATTTATCCCCTGTCTAAATCTTTGTTTTTATGGTTAATCTTCAAACTGGGGTTGAAGCAGCTCCTCACTGAGAACATCATCTTTAGATCGGACATTGCCGATGCTATCTGAAAATAGGAACTAGAGATGCTGTTTCTCTTAATGGTATCTAAAGATGGATAGATCACCTTCCTAGCTTTCCTTAGGAAAAAAGATTATAGTGTGTCACTTTTTTACTACTTAGCATGGTGGTCGAGTCAGTGCATCATGAAATTTTGCACAGTCCATATCTTCCCTCAACTCCATTTTTTGATTTAATTCATACTCACAAGTGAATCCTCTGGGTAAGCTGCTTCTACTGTATATACTACTATCTATAGTATTACAATATGACGGCTCATAAGCAAATCAGACAATCTCTTAAACTTGCTGCTTCAGCGAAGAGCAGCTTGCCGTGCACTGTGAAGATTAATCCTTGCATTAATAGTTAATGACTTGCTCGCTGAAGCTGCTTGTATTGTTGGTCGACAGTGAGGGTGTAGCCGAGCAATCCAGCTGTTGCCATCGCTGTTACCCAGGGAACGATAACTGCAACGGCTTCACCAAAGAGCATGGCCAATGCGAAAAGCATCGTGTAGAAAAACATCAAACCGGCGACACCGAGCATGCCGAGAGTGTGGCCCGAGAAGAGCGCGCCGTGCAGTAGGCACCCATCCACGAAAAGCGTCCACGAGAAGAGGGATACGATCGCCATGAAAGAGAGCTCAAAGATGGCGGACACCGCGTCCTCCGGGCCGAAGCTGAAGCACATCCACAGCACCCGCGCGGCGCACACGAGTGACATGAGGGATGCCACCATGGCAGGAAAGGCTGGGTCCGACTTGTCGTTGATCCGGACAGCTTTGGCGGACTTTTCGCTCCCGCTGCGCCGGCGTCGCTCGGCGATGGCGACGCCGCACAGCCCGGCTGCGCAGATGGTGTTCAGGTACAGGACCGTCATCCCGGCTAAAGCGCTCAGCAACCGGGTGGCGCCACCAGGGGCAGGTGCGAGACGTAGACGAAAAGGTTGTGAACACGCCCATGGTCTCCGACAGGGATACGATGCAGAAGAAGAGGTACGAGGACGTGAGGAGGGAGATCGTCGAAAAAACTGACACGGGCTGGTCGGTTCGGCGCCACAGCAGGAACGGCGCGAGCACGAGGCACAGCACCAGGCGGCACGAGAGGCGTTTGGCCGTGTAGCTCGGAGGCTCGACGGACGACGTCGGCCTCCCGGCAGGGGTTTCGTCCCGTCTCAGGTCGTCGTGGGTGTCGTCGTTTCGGCGGCTGTGTCTGCCTGCGACGCCGGCTTCGTCGTCGGTGGTTCAGGACGCCTCGTCGGCGTCGGCCTCGTCGTCGGTGGTCCGGGAGGACGAGTTCGCCGAATCGGTGATCAGCGGGGAACGGGATCTCCTGACGGCGCGCCGGACTTGGTGATGGTGGTTGACCCCCAGCATCATCGCGCGGGTCCTCCCGATCCGCAGCATCGATCTCGCGCGTCCCGGCTGGCCGGCTGCATCTCCCGATCGATTTGCATATATTGTGCTGGCTGCTAAGCTGTCCTAGTGTCCTTCCTGATCTCCGTCGGTTTCGGACACGGACGACAATGCTTGAGGACTAGAATATACAAGCTAAACTATAAGTTGGTGTATTTATTGACCACACGAGTTTATAAAAGCTGGATTACAAAACTAAAACACGCGAAATTCTATAAGCTGGGTGTAAACTTGGGCCTCGAGGAATCAAAACAAGAAAAACCATCACAAGCATAATGTTCCAAGGTGGTCGTTAAGATTTTCTTCTTCCCCATACATTTGCATTCGTAAAGAAATAGCAAGGTGGCCCGCGTAAATAGCACGGGTATTTAACTTTTTCATATAAAGGCCCGTACGATGCTACGGGCATACAATTTTTAATAAAATAAAATAATTTAAAAAAATGGTAAGAAGATAATAGTTGCATGCCCATAGGTTGCTACATGTGGCAAAAAATTTCTATAAGAATTAGTTGAAGTGTTTTTTTAAAGGCATCAGAGTAACTCAATATCAACTAAAAGATATATAGCAAATAACGTTTGTGCTCATGCGTTGCGTAAAAAATAATCCAGCCAATTTATGCAAATTGATGCACTTAGTATTTGTTTCTATTATTGGTCGCACCCAGTAAGTAGATTAATGCACTTAGTATTGATTTTCATTGGACGGTAGCATAAGACAGGAATGAGCATGAAAAATGACTTTTCATGGTGAAAGGTTAAATAGACAGTCCTTTATGTTCCCCATTCCAAACATCCTCATTTGAAAGTTTAGACTTCCAGATCTGAATAACTAATCGCTGCACTAATCCTTTTTTATACACAAACGAAGGGCAGAAAGTGGAACAAGGAAGAGCAGGGCATATGCAAAGAGTGAAACTGTGGTGTCAAATAAAGATCGATGCTTTTTTAAATAACCACACCGAGGGTTGCACTCAAGGAAAACATGTACTCGAAGAGTTCACCGAACAAATTTAGCACGTGACTATTAGCACTGACTACACACAAAGGACACTATAAGCTTCAAATAGTTTGACACAGTATTAGCACTAAATCTCTATTAAATACTTAATAGAACAGTACAGTTAGTTTTACATGCATCAGACAGTTTGGCACTATATAGTTCAATGGCTCGAACATCACGACAGAAAGATTCTGTTAGAACAATTTTATCCCTGTACTTCTAGTTTCTAAAAATAAATGATAATATCAGAAAAGTTGCCCAAATTCAAGTTCTAATAATGCAAGTCTGGGGCAGGTTAGACTGCATAGCAGGCTGGGGGCTAGGGGATTTGCCGCCGGTGCTCTGCAGGCCGTGTCTGCCGGCGAGCAAACAAGGGCGGCGAGCCGAACAACTGTGCTCCTGGGGGCAAGGCCGAAGCTGAGCTCGAACTGTCGGCTGTCTGCACGGAGGAGCAGCACCGGAGGAGGAAGAGCGGTGCCCAGCTCGTTGCCGCTCCGGCTCAGGTCAATCCCGTACTCCCCAGGCCGCTGCTCCTCCTCGCCTTGCACAGAAAAATACATCAAAGCAACAAGAATGGTGACCAAGAAGATGAGATGTAGATCGCGTTGAGACCGAGCAGTGTTGGGGAGCAACATTCTTCTTTATTGTTTTCCTGGCCTATATCCCTCTAGAAAACGACTAACTTGAGATGCATAGTCACCTTCTTCGAGCCTCTCTGAACCCTCAACCTTAAAGAAAAGCATTTCAATCAATGACAAGTCCAAAACTAAACAGACAAGCAAGATAGAAAAGTCAAATTTATCTATGCCTGGGCATTTTGGGTTGTGACCTGTGAATAAAAAAAAACAATGTACCATGTGGATTACGTGCAAGAACAGATAAAATTACCTTTCTATATGTGGTGAATATATTATCATTAAAAATAATTAACGAAAGCAAAATAAAAACAATAATCTACTTACCACTTCATACTCCTCTTTTGTGTCCCAGACAATAATCTTTGGTAGCTGAGAGCTCTACACATCAAAAGTCTCAGTGAATTCCTCCCACTGCTTGACTCCCACAAATCCGAAGACTAAATCATGGTTTGCATTGGCTGCAGACCTCAACACCTTTCTCAACTGCGGAGCATTTTCATCCAACTCATCCTCCAAAATTATAAGAACAACTTTCCTCCCATCATCTTTCAATACCTTCACAGTCTCTCTATTGGTGGACACGGTAAAGGCAGTAGGGACTGCCTTATAAAATCTTCCAGAAAGGTTCCTGCATCCAAAATAAACTATTGGCATGTACCATCAAGCTGGAAAAGTATGCACTGCAAACACACAAGTATCTATGTTACCAAATCAATGACACATTTACATCACTAGAAATAAGAGAATGTAGAACAAATAGTAGGCAACAAAGGAATTTTCCCTTGAACCACACATACCAAGAAGTGAATAGAGTATTATCCCAATCATACCTTCAAATGGACCATAGAATACACTCTGCTCATTATATTTTGGGTTAACAGAAACCAATGCCGTAAACTTGTCAAAATCATGCAAGACCATCGTATCCTCAGAGAAATCCTTTGCTGTTAGGCTAGTCACAATGGGGTTTCATGATGAATTTCATGGCATTAATTATCATGACACATCAGCATTTTCGATGATGTGGCATTGATTTAATGAGGGAAGAGAAGGAACCAGTTTCATCCCCACGACACTCTGCTAACTCGTTTTCAAGATGTTGGAAATGGGGTGAAACGACCACTGTGACCGCCATTGTTTCATGGGGGATCCCATGCACACATTTAATTATACTGGTAAGCTTTGGAAACGGTGAAATGAAACTCTCTATTGAGGCAGTGTTTCATTCATCGCCCAAACTGATGTGGCATTCTTGAAAATAGGGATACGAAACCCCCCATTATGATTAGCCTTAAAAACCATGCTTTCTTATTGTATTTTGTTCCATATTCAGCAATCAATGACTCATCCACTCCAAACCCGATAAACAATGGAAAATTAATGCCAGCGGCCTCAACGACTTTTGATCGATGAATCTGACTCGAGAACAGAGACATCAGGCGCAACAAGCTTCTTAAGATTCTCAATGAGCAAATCAGCCTTCCTTGAATCCGTGTACTCAGATGGTACTCCGCGGTCAAAGAGCATTAAAGTCCACTGCATACAGACAACACAAAATGTAAGGAACTCTTTGGCTGTCTGGTAACTGAAGTACTCAAGTGAAGCAGGTGGCTTACTCGACTCCATATTTAGGCCCGAGCTTCCTGTACTTGTCGGCATTTACTTTCGCAACTATGATGGGCGTGCTCAGTCCAGCCAGCACCGGAGCAGCTTCATCCAGCTGCAGAAGAAGCAAATGCTCATCAGCTCACTTCAATTTCAACCTAAGTGGCCATCACACAGAAAGATATCATCGACACGCCTCTATGACTGTATTACATGCAAAACGATGTTCCAGTTTGACAACCCAGGGAATGGGATATGGTTGTATGGATATGCTAGTGCTCGTATGACCACATCCTCACAAGGAAATCAGATGGTGACACGGCCATTCCGTCCAGCACCCTAAATCACTTGCATATTTAAAGGGGAACATCGTCCAGCGATCAGCATTTCCCGGCTCTAATATGCTCGAATTGTAGACCAAATTCCTCCTTGAAAGCTCCATCTGTTAGGTTGATCCCCACCTAGATCGGTGCAACGACCGAGTCGGACTCGGTCTCACGTCCTGATCTAGGGCGCCCAACCCAAGTATGGTTGGTGGCCCCTCGTCGCGCAATGCTATAAATAGAGGTAGGGGCCGGCGGCGCACAATACGAGGTTCACCGTGCGCCACCAACACCCCACTGAAAACCCTAGTCCCGATCCGATCCACAGGAGCGCTGAAGCTATGGGAAGTGCCACCACCCCTGCGACGCCATCAACCTCGGCCTCATCGCCGCCATGGACTCCAACACCTCGAAGCCCGACGGTCTCTCTCTCCTCCTCTCTCACTATCTCCCTCTGTATCTCGGTGTAATCCAAGAACCATGTTGTTTATATTCATGAGTTAATATCTTATACCCACTAGATCTACTCCTAGAGGTCCTGTTTTATCTATCAATGGTATCATTCGCCACACTAGCGAGTAAATCTAGATTAGGGAAGAAAAAGAAGCAAATAGAAGGAGAGGATTCAGTCTTGGATCGAAGAAGAAGAAGAAGTACCAAATCAAAGAACCCTAACCCTAGAGAAAAGGATAGAGAGGAGGAGGGTCCTACCTAGGCTCCTCCGCCTTCGTCACTACCGCTGTCGTGCGGGAAGAACCGCTGTCGCGCAGAAAGAAGGAACCTGACCCGCTGTGCTCGTGGGAGCTCCGCCGCGCCATGTGCGCGTGCTCAGGGCACCGCCGCTAGGCCGCTCGACGGTAGCGCGCTCACGCACGCGCGAGCGTGCACTCTGGTGAGGGGGCCAGTGGTGGCACCACCATCCTTCTCCAGCCGCCATGGGCAGCTGCTGCTTGGACAGGAGTGAGAGAAAGGGGAGGGAAAAGACTAGCCTAGGGTTTGAAGGGGAGTCGGCTGCTCACCGGTTTTTTGATCCCGCCAGATTGACGGCTGATCACGCGCCGACAGCTCTTCGGCTTGCTTGCCATCTAATGCACACGGACAGTCAGCAGCGTCCGGCGGCCGACGGGCCGAGTTTTGGCCCAGGCAGGGTCCAGGCAGGTAGGAGCTTTCCCGGCCCAGGCCTAGGCAGGGTCCAGGCAGGTAGGAGCTTTCCCGGCCTAGGCCTAGGCTGTGGCCTGGTGCGAGGGCGTGCGCTATGCATGAGATGGGCCACGGGTTGAATCCTTAGCCAGGCCCCATGAACAGTATAATTTTTGAATTAGTTCCATCCTTTTCAGAAGCACCTTTTGATGTTTTTTTGTCTATTTTATGATCTGTAATGAATTCAAATCAACGGGATAATTTCTTTAGAGAGTAGATAAGTACAAAGAGATGCTTCTGCGTATGTATGTTTTTTTTAAGTTTCCGCTGCTATGAGGTTTCTATTTTATTTTCTAATTGAACTATGTCACACCCGGTTTTAAGAACAAAAACTGAATGCATAACTATATGTATATCAGGATCAAGTTTTATATATATATATATATAGTGACTTCATCAGTGAATAATCAGTAATAGTATCACGAAAAGAGAAATAAAAGATTAAAAGACTATCAGAGTCATATGGCTTATCCTGAAAATTAAGGCTTCAAAATTCACAGGCAATCAACCGGAGGTTAGTAGGCCTAGAACTCAGCATCATCTTCAAGAGACTTCACATCAACTTTCTCTTCTGAGCAGCAATTATGACAAGCGTGAGTACACTTATAGTTGGTAGTCAGTAAGTGTTGGGAATTATATGACATGAAGGGCAAAAGCAAAGAAAGGCTGACTGGCTTACTGCGATAAGCAATTTTAGTTGGTCAAGTTTTATTAGTACATGATTACTAAGGTATAAGTTCATACTAACCCACATTAAAAGAAATAGAAGAGATATGATAGAAGCATAACAATAACCATAAATATGGTTTATAATTTAATTCATCTTCAAGTTCATTAATCATATGAGGGTCGAAACCGCTCTTAACTGTTAGCACGACTGATATACCAGTCTGCAGAGATTGTATACTTTACCAACAATTCGTGTCTCCCGATTTGCCCGAGGTAGTTAGCCTCTTAAACACTTCCAAGGTGAGTGGCAAGGGATTCACTACGAGGCCTTTATAAAGATTTCCTAACTTATGACAATCCGCTAAAGTTTCAGGCCGCAGTGGTCATAACCCTCACTAATGAGGAAGACGCCTTAACCAGAATCATATCTAAGCCTCAAGAGGACCGAGTTATACCCCATCTACGCACTCCCGTCTTGCCCTTTCGGTAGGATCATCTCACAAGTTAGAGTTTCTAATTAATTAGCCAAGATCAGAGCTATATAGTATTGTGATTGCACTATTTTTCTGGGTGGTTCTCCATATTCTGATTAGACATATGATCTTATAATTAACAACACAAATTATCCATGAATATTGATAAAATAGGTGTAGCGTCATCATTGTTGTCATCATGGTTATAAATTATTCCCAAACTGGAACCAGTTATAGCAACTAAGCAGAATCTACCCAACAAGAAAGATAAAATTCAAGTTGACAATGAATGATAACAAAGACTAGGGATATCCTTAATTATGATCCATCAGGTTAAGACACATGCATGCATAAAGAAAATTGTATTTTTTGTGATTATTAGGAGAAAAGAATGATCAAGAAAATACTTGCCTTTCTACTAGAGAATAGCTGCTCAGAGTCTTCAGCTCTTGTTCTTGAAACTCTTAATCTTCAAAGCTCTTGGATTGCGTTCCTTCTAACGTCAAACGAGCATTGGGCCCAAGCAAAACAACAAACAAACAAACATGAACAACTAAGAACGCACACACCAAACAGAAAGGAAAGCTTAAAAAGAGCGTACTAAAGGATAGGACCCATTGCTACGGTCACGAGGACGCAAGAAACGCGGAAGACAGAGCTACGGTTGAAAAGAAATAACTATTGGAAGATTTATATTATAAAAAAAATAAAAAACTATAAGCTTCATTTATTTTAATTAAAAAACAAATGTGAAAGATATTCAAATGAGAACATCCTTAATTATAATTAACTCATAAATATTTTTATTAATAAAAATGAAGTAGAACTTAGTCAAATTTTATATATAATTGTCTATGTACAAATTACACTAATTAGACAATTAATTAGAACGAAGACTTGTGAGAACATCTAAGCGTATAACTTTATGATTTGATTTGAACTAAACAAATTAAATTATAAATATATTTATGTTGGTATTAATCAAGTTAACATTAATTATGAAAGCTGGAGTATAAATCTAATTGGATTTTAGGTGGAAAAACTAGATGAGAGGATATTAATAAAATTAATTTTTTTTAATTTTAGAACAGGAACTATGGTACAACAACGCTACTAAACGATAACTTAGGGTTTTAGAAGACTAACATAAAAAGAACGGATCAAAATGGATCTAAAACAAGGTTTTAGGGATCTAGTCACAATTAAACGTTGACGCGAAGGACAAGCTGCTGATTTTTACAAGACTCAGAAAACTGAGCTCGCAAATTGGCCAATAGCTAGGGTTAGATCTATAAAAGATCACGGGTGGGGATAAACTGAAAAGATCTAAAAGATCTAGGGGGTTTTCTACGAAGTTTACAAGATATAGAAAAACACACTATGATTACAGATTTCTCCGGGGCCTAATCTGCAAAAAGCTTTGCAGCACATCCATGGTGGCCGGCGGCTACTGTTTTGCAGATTCCTGATGTTCTAGAGCATGGGAGATCACGAGGAGCGGGGCAAAAGAAAGAGGAGAGGGAGGGAAACCATTTTGTACCTTACTTGCCACGGGGATGCATCTTGGTGGCCGAAATCGACGGTGCAAGGAGCGACGGCGGTTCGGCCCGGCTTCTGTTCCTGGGCGGCAGCACTGGGTAGGGGCGGCTTGCAGGGGAGAGGGCACGGTTGCAGGGGGGCGCTGCTGCAGGGGCGATGCAGGGGGGCCTGGTGCATGGTGCAGGGGCAGCTAGCGCTGAGGAGGACGGGGGAGGCCTTGGCGCTCGGCCTGCTGGGAGGTACTGCAGCGATTCCTAGCTACGCCTGATGTCGCGTGCAGGGGCAGGCGCTAGGTTTGGTCGCGTAGAGGGGCGACAGCGGCCTCTGCTCAGCTCCTGGTGGCGGCGTGCGCTTGGGAGAGGGGCGACGCAGGGGGCTGCGGGGAACAGGGGTTCATGGTGGAGGCCTAGGGCCGGCGATGCAGAAGTGGGATGCGCGGGGTAAGGGCTTTGCATGCTGGAGGGACCGCGGCTGCTGCAATGAGGGTCACGGGGGTGCGTGATGTTGCCTTTTATAGGGTGAGGCGACTGGGCTGGCGTGATGCGGCTGGGCTGGTGGACTGGGCAGCATGCAGGTCGGGTCGGGCTAGGCTGAAGGCCGAAGCGGGTGCTGGGCAGGAATGCCGAGCTGGGCTGGGGAGTTCGGGAGAGGGAGGTCGAAAAGGGAAACGAGTTGTTTGGAGCCGTATAGGATGTTCGAGAGCATGAAGTAGAAAAGAGAGAGGGATCGAGTGAGCTGAATCTTTTTATTGAACGCGGATTGTTGGGCTTGTGTGATGCGTAAACCGAGGATAGCAATACCGACCATCCAGTCTTGTATTAAATCCAAAACAGGCACATGACAAGCAGCTAGTTCAGCCTGCAGGTAGCGTACGGGAGTACGATGAGCTTAGGCATGCGTGGCCATATCGGACTCGATTAACGAGTTCTAGCATGCACATATAGGAAAGCGGGGATTGGCACGGTATGGTTGCCATGTGCAAGAAGAGAGAGAAGGAGGAGGATGGTGGTGGCTGAACTAGGTCAGATCAGATTTGGGTCGAGGTAAGCAGGCCAGGGTCATGCAGCGGTGACGTAGGTCGCCAGAGCTAACACTTACGACTTTGGACCATCTTCGGAAAACACCAATGTCGGGCTACAGCTTCGTTTCAAGCGTGATTTGATCAGGGAGAGAGATTAGAAGATGGGGAATTTAAATGGGCATGTTAGGGTGTCACATACGACAGAGTAAAAAGGATGGGCAATAAAGAAATGGCTCGGTCCGACTATGAGGAGATAAAGAAAGAAAGAAAGAAAGAAAGAAATAGGAAGTAGGAAAGCTTCTGGATAACTCCAACTTGGTGAAGGAAGGCGATCGATGGTGAGTGTCAGTTTGCTAGCTTCGACGAGCTATTAAGCTTCGGAAAGGAAAGGCAAGAGGCGGAAATAAAGGTGTTTTCTTCGGTATCTCAACGAGAAGCTTTGGTTTAATTTTTATCAATGGAAGTGCAACGAACAAGAGATCATGCAATGGCCAAGCTCAAGCTTGCACGTGGCACGGTTCTAGGGCTTAGGATGGTTTGGGCCAAAAACTAGTTGAATCCATCCCAAGAAGAAAAGAAAAATGACTTCATTCTTCGAAAATATATTTTCAATCTTAAAATAAATCTAGAAAATTCTAGATAAATATTTTAAACCACGAAAAATATATTTAGAAGAATCCCAAAAATTAGAGGAAAACTCAGGAGGTAATTTGGGACACGAGGAATCCAAATAAAATACTTGGAATTTGAAAAAAAGATTTTTGGAACTTTCCAATAATTAGATTTAGCTCTACGGAAAAAGAGAATAATTGCCAAAAAATTTGGAAATTCTTGAAACACCGTAAAGATGGATGAACACATTCTAAAAGATATTCACATCCTAAAATTAAATATTTTAGGGTGTGACAAACTAGAACTAACGGGATAGTTTAATTTGAAGAGTAGTCATGCATTTTATTCAAGTTGATTATGATATTGTTATTTTTCTGACCAAAGTTGAAGATATCAATATTATAATTTTATTTGTGAGTTTTTCCATGCATTAGTTCTATAATTAATGTTGCAGTAAATATTGTATGTTTTTAATTTTGACCAACGTTAAATTAAAGCATGCAAGTGTTGTTATTAAATGTCCTCAATCCTTTTTTGAATTTTTTATTTTCAGGCTACAGCCCAATGTCATTTATCTCATCCATCGAGCCCCTCAGTGGAGGGAATTATGGCTCATGAAGAGAGAAGCTTTTGATAGCACTTACGCTATCCGAGATTGATCTAGCACTGACCTTACCCTGTCCCACTAAACCTGTGGACTTGGTGAGGGGAGAAAATGAGACCGATATAGCATGGACCGCTCGAGAGTGTGAACATGCACCGATAGTAATGAAGTATGACATTGAAAAGGCAAAGTGGGATCAGTCAGACCACAAGTGCTTGATGGTGATTAAGAGCTCCATTGTGGAAGCAATAAGGGGAGCAATCCCAGAAAGTACCATTGCCATTGAGTATCTCAGGAAGGTGGAGCATCACTTCACTGGCTCTTTAAAGGCTTATGCAAGCACTCTTATTAAGAGGTTAGTCACTGAGAAATACACTGGTGGAGGCATAAGAGAGCACATATTCAGGATGAGCAACATGGCATCCAAGCTCAAGCCTATTAACATGGAGCTCCAGACTAAGTTCTTAATTCACTTGGTTTTTGCTTCCTTGCCTAAAGAGTATGATTCTTTTGAAGTTAATTACAACTTACACCCAGAGAAGTAGAACATTGAGAAGCTCATTGCCATGTGTGTGCAAGAAGAAGAGAGACTTAAGAGCTCACATGGTGATTCCGTTAACTTTCTGAAACAAAACAAGAAGAAGAGCTATCATGATAAGAATGCTAAACCACAAGGGAAATTTCAGTGGGAAAAAGGCTCCTCTTCTAAGTTATATGGAAGGGCCCCACAAAATGATCACCATCAGAGACACAATAATGAGAAGGTGGTGGACAGGGACCAATGCAAGTGGTGCGAAAAGAAGGGACATTACCAGAAGGATTGTTCGGAGTTCCAGAAACATCTGACTAAAAAGGGTGATGACATTATTATGTTCGTAGATGAGTCCGTGTATTTAAGTTACGTAAAATCTAGTTGGTGGATTGATTCAGGTGCAACTATTCATGTTGCTAATTCTTTACAGGGATTCTATACGAGGAGGACCCTTCAAAGAGGAGAAAGAAGGCTTATAGTCGCCAAAGGCGTCGAAGCTAAAGCTGAAGCGATAGGAGAACTCTTATTAGAATTGAATAATAGCTTCATACTTCATTTGCACAATGTGCTCTATGTACCCTCTTTCAGTCTCATGCTTAGCTGATGATCGATATGATTGCCATTTTGGTAAAGAACGATGTTTGATTAAGTTTAATGATAAGTGTGTTGGTCTCGCCTTCCGACAAGACAAGCTTTATATGATATCCATGCATGAGAATGCGAATGTTGTATGCAATGAAGAAAAGAATGAGTCTTCCTCGACCACGAATGTAAGAAACAAGTGCAAACGATGTGACACAGAAACATCTGCGAAAATATGGCACTGTCAATTAGGCCATATTTGGAGGGGGAGAATTGAATGATTAGTCAAAGAGGAAATTCTTCATCCTCTAGAATTTTCAAATACAAAATATTGCATCAATTGCATTAAACGAAAGTATGTTAAACAAATTAAGAAAGGAGCCAAACGAAGTGCAGGGGTTTTGGAAATAATACACACATATATTTGTGGTCCATTTCCCATAAAGACTATGGAAGATTATGATTCATTCATAACGTTTATAGATGATTATTCGCGTTATCGCTATATTTATCCAATTAAAGAACGATCGGAAGCGTTGGATAAATTTAAGATATTCAAGGCTGAAGTAGAAAATCAGCACAATTTAAAGATTAAGATAGTAAGATCCGACTATGGGAGGAGTACTACGGTCGACATACCCCATATGACCAAGTACCTGAACCTTTTGCCAGGCTTTTACAGGAAAATGGCATAGTTGGCTAGTACTCTACACCGGGCAAGCCTCAACAGAATGGAGCAGCTGAAAGACGCAGTAGTATCTTAATGGATATGGTTAGAAGTATGATAAGTTACTCCACCTTATAGAAAAGTTTGTGGATGGAGGCTTTAAAAACCGTTGCTTACATTCTTAATCGAGTACCAAGCAAGTACCATACGAGTTATGGATAGGAAGAAAATCCACATTAAATTATTTACATGTGTGGGGCTATCCGGCTGAGGCAAAAGTATTTAACCCAAACATTGGGAAACTAGATCCCAAGACAGTCAATTGCCATTTTATTGGCTATCCAGAAAAGTCAAAAGGTTATCTTCTATTATCCTGACAAACATACGAAGTTCGTAGAAACGAGGCATGCTGTCTTCTTGCAGGACGAGATGGTCAGGGGGAGCATGGTAGCACGAGAATTAGTCTTGAGGAGAAGCGGGTGCATGCACCTATTCCAATGATTCAGAAACCATTCTTGTCGATACCTGTTGTTGTTGCACTGACAGTACAGAATACTACGGTGACAACACCGGTCGTTAGTTCTCTAGTGGCAACAATGAATGAAAATGAGGAACCCATCGTTCAGGATCCTATAGAACCTGTTGTCGCACATGAGGAAGAGCTACAACAGCCCCAAGTAGAAGAAGTGCCAATTAATGAAGGCCCCAGGAGGTCTTAAAAAACTAGAAAACTAGCTATCTCTGAAGACTACAAAGTCTATGTTAGTGAAGAAATTCAAATGGAAGTTGATCCCACCATATTTGAAGAAGCCATGAGAAGCACTCACTTGTCGAAGTTGCTTGATGCCATGCAAGATGAGATGAAATCAATGAGTGCCAATAAAGTCTAAGACTTAGAAGAAGTTCCTAGAAAATCCAAGATAGTAGGCTGTAAATGAGTCTACAAAATAAGATATTACTCCAGAGGGTATGTAGAAAGATATAAAATGCGACTCGTGGCGAAAGGCTTCACGTAAAGAGAAGGACTAGATTATAGTAAGACATTTTCTCCAATCTCATGCAAGGATTCTTTTAGAATTTTAATGGCATTAGTGGCACACTATGATTTAGAGTTACATCAGATGGATGTAAAGACGCCATTCCTTAACGGCGATTTGTATAAAAATATTTATATGGCACAACCCAAAGGTTTTGTCATGGAAAGAAAAGAACTTATGGGATGCCGCTTAAAGAAATCTATTTATGGATTGAAGCAAGCTCTAGACAGTGGTATTTGAAGTTTGATGAAATAATAAGAAAGTTTCGGTTTAAAGAGAATGAGGAGGATAATTGCGTTTACGCAAATTTCAAGAATGGGAAATTCATTTTTCTAATCCTATATGTGGATGACACCTTACTCGCTATTAGTGATGTCCTGCTATTGGAGATGAAGAAGTTCTTATCCTCAAACTTTGATATGAAAGATTTCGGTGAAGCTTCATTCGTGTTAGGAATAGAAATTCTCCGAGATAGAAGAAAGGGGTATTAGGATTATCGCAAAAGATATACTTAAAAAAGATTCTGAAGAAATATAGTATGCATGCGAGTAAGCCAACACCTGCTCCTATAGTCAAGGGCGATAGTTTTGGAAAATTCCAATGTCCCAGGAACTAGTATGAGATCGATCAAATGAAAGCAGTTCCATATGCTTCAGCTGTTGGAAGCTTACAATATGCTCAAGTATGTACATGCCCTGAGTTAGCATTTGTTACCAGGATACTTGGCAGATATCAGGATAATCCAGAAATAGAACATTGGAGAATGGTAAAGAAAGCTCTATGCAATGTGCAAGGCACAAAAGGCGTCATGCTAACGTACAGAAGATTTGATTCCCTAGAGATAGAAGGGTACTCAGATTCAGATTTTGCTGGAGACATAGATGATAGAAAATCCACTTCATGTTATGTATTCGCTCCAACAAAAGGAGCAATATCGTGGAAAAGCTCCAAGCAAACCGTCACTGCATCATCGACAATGTATGCTGAGTTTGTAGCTTGTTATGAGGCCATGGGGTAGGTAAAATAGCTAAAGAAATTTGTACCCGGGTTGAAAGTGGTAGACAGCATTCGAAAACCACTTAAGATGTACTGCGACAATGAGCCAGCAGTGTTTTATGCTCACAACAACAAGTCAAGTGGTGCTGCCAAACACATTGACATAAAGTTTTATGTTGTGAAAGAGAAAATCCAGGATCATACCGTTAGTCTCGAGCATGTAAGAACAAAGGAAATGCTGCGGATCCGCTCACAAAGGCTTACCACCCAATTTGTTCAGAGAACACTTAGCCAACATAGGTTTACTGGAAAGCCTATGATCCCTGAATAGCAAGTGCCTACTTGAGAATATGTTTCAAAATAGAGAGGTGTATTGTGGCTGTTAATCGAATGGTATTAACTGTTATGACGAGGCATGCTCAATACACTTATTTGTGATCAGATGATTTAAGTTAAGAATATAAGAATTAAGTAAGTAAGATGAGATCAAGGGGGAGAATGTTAGGATTGATCTCGTCCGACTCGGCCAACGACTGAGTCGGAGTTCTTGATCGTGCCCTGATCAGGGGCGCCCAACCGAGATATGGTTGGTGGGCTCCCGTCGCGCTGCGCTATATAGAGGAGGCACGCCAAGGTTTGTTGTGCCCCTCTGAACCCACCGACAAAACCCTAACCAATCTGCTAGGGAGCGCTCAAGCGACAGGAAGCTCGCCACGCTCTGCATCGTGCCGCCATCGTCATCCACGACCGCGCCGCCACCTCCGCACCCTTGATGCTGGCGTCCTCAACGTCCACCACCACCTCTGCATCTACTACACTGACCCTCCGTCTAACTCGATGTCGACCACATCATCGCCTCCGTCGCCATGGCCGTCGTGCCTTCCACCAGCAAGCCCCACGGTTGCCTTCTTCACCTCTCTCCCTCTCTCCTTCTCCCTCTCTCTGTTATGTGATCTAGACCTAAACCATGTTGTTTATCTCAAGTTAATGCAAGTATACCCGTAGATCTACTCCTAGAGGTCCTGTATTTTCTATCATCATCCACTTGATTTGAGTCGAGCAGACACAACTCAACTATGTATTCCTAATAGTTTCTATCAACACATGATTC
Organism: Panicum hallii; assembly: GCF_002211085.1. Taxonomy (NCBI): domain Eukaryota; kingdom Viridiplantae; phylum Streptophyta; class Magnoliopsida; order Poales; family Poaceae; genus Panicum; species Panicum hallii. Next base: position 55,250,975 of record NC_038050.1, read on the forward strand.
CAATGGCACCAAGAGGCGATAGCACTCACTTCCCTTCGATTCCCTAGTGAACCACTAAGCAAGAAGGTGCAGAGTAGGCAGCAAACAGGCGTGGAGGGGATCGTTTTACCAACGGGGCATGGTGCTTGCAGTGGACGCACCAGGGGGCGTAGAAGTCAATGAAGAGGTAGTCCACAGCGTGCACCGCCGCATCAAAGTTGGTCTCATCCAGCTTCAACACCGTCCCGTCCCGAGGGATCTCGAACTCCACTGGCTCCTCTCCACCACCGCCCCCGCTGGCTACGCGGCTCCGGCGGTCAGAAAAATGTCCTATTCGGGATAGGGGGAGATTGACTGGGGGCTGGGGTTGCGCGGCGAGGTCGAGGGAGCGGTGGGGGAGGTGCTTTGGCGGTGGATTTAAAGGGCAAGGATGAGGTGGAAGCCAGAGCTATCCGCGTGCAGAGTTCCGGCCGCGACGTCGATGGCGATGGGCGGGTGAGATTGGAGGAGTTCCGGCCGCAGCGTCGTGCATAGACATGAAGGGTGGGAGGGGATGGAGCTGGTGAGCGATGCCGCTGCTGGGCAAGGCGGTGCATGGCGGACAGCCAAGCCGCGATGACGGCGGTGTGGATGGGGCGACATGTCGTGGGGGGGGGGTGGGCGGGTGGGTTCGGGGAGGGCCGAGTCGCATCGGGGCGGCATGTTAGGGACATGTTAGGGACGGCCGAGCCGTATCAGCGGCGGCGCGGTGGGCGTGGAGTGATAGGGGCAGACCCACCCGTGGTTCTGCCGGCAGAGCCAAGGGGGCAACGTGGGCACTACTGTTAGTAGAGATTTGGTGTTTATTTTTTAAATTTGAATAATAATTTTATTCAAATGCTTTTTTTTTGCAGATAAGTAAATTCCTAGGCTATCGAGGTTATAGCACCAAGGTAAATCAATGCCAATGTAACATCACATGTTAATAAAGCCATTAAATCATCATAAAATTTAGTGCTATATGTTCTTTTATTTTTTCAACTAACGTGGTATAATTCCTAAACCCTCTTAATATTTAAAATTTATTAATATTTATTTTTGTACTCAATGAAGGTCTCGTCCGCATGCTCTATTTTTGTCAAATGTTGTATAGTCTAAATTCGCACGATCAATGGATCGATTTGTAGTTCATATATTTTTAGTTTCAAGATCCGATGAAATTAAATATTTTCTTGTAGATCAATTGATTAATTCATATTGATCGAAGTGTTTATAAATGTTTGCGTAAAAAAATATAGATACTGTAGGATCTCAATTTTTTCTCAGCACTAAAACATCATCCGGTTTGCAGACAATGTCTTTACCCAATGCTGTCTAAATAGCATAGTGCAGGTTTGCAAACCTTGTGGGCGAAGCTTCCTCTAGTCTTAGCCTCTTCCATCCCCTTCTAGTGTAGCTCATTGAGATCCCATCACTTCCAGCCCCCCTTCCTCCGGTGTCTCGCTGGCGTGAGAGGGAGGTTGCCGGTGTCCTTCTCCTGGTGTATATTATTGTATATTATTTGTAGTTTGTTATGCTCGGATGGACGCTCGGCGGCAGCGCTACCGCTCTCTTGCTGTTGTGGCCATTGTCAGTGCCATCAACGTCCTCGTTGCCATCTCCGTTGCTATGGCTTGCTGTGGTGGATGCAAGGGGCTGGGGGTTTGGTGCTCGAGTGCCGAGGATCACTACTGCAGAAAATGTTTGTAGGGTGGGTAAAAACCATTTGTAGGGGTGGGTGTGGTACCCATCTCTACTTCTCGCAGCTACAAAAGCTATTTACAGGGGCGGGTCACGCTCTCACCCGCCCCGTCGACACTATCACCATAGCCTCCACCATATCTTCATCATCGCTGCCAGTATCATCAAACAATCTATTAAACTCGGTGTCCTATATGATGTCATTGAGCGGATTCTCCGCTGGATGGGGTGCTTTCTCACCATGATACGTCCAGAGTGTGTAATTCTCAACAAAACCACCCACCAACATATGCGATCTGATTGTAGTTGTGTTGCTGAATACTCTCATATTGCATATTTTGCATAGTCAAGGTATCCTCTGTGTCTTCTCATTTCTTGCGTGATTTTCCGCAGCTTGAATGAATTTATTAAGTTCTCCACGGAAATAGGCATCCGTCTTTCATGCTTTGTACATCCATATTCTGTCCATCTCTGAACATCAAGAGATAATTTAAATAGCTTAAAACAAGCTCTTCAATAATTTTTAAAATATAAAACAAGCTCTTCAATAATTTGGAAAAAGTCAACTTAACATTTAAAAACTAAAAAAATAAAAATCCAACCTATTATTGAACAACTAAATTTTATTGAAAATAACTATCATGCATGTGTGTAAATATAGAAAAAATAAATCTTCTTCTCTCTCCTTCATGGATCTAGGAATTTCTTTAAATATATAGATTGGACACAAATGATTACATAATGTTGTTCTCCTACTAAAATAATATAAGTTCATTAAAAAATTTGGGCAAATGGAGCCCTAAATAGCAAATCCACATCATGGAGATTTAGATCTAGCTAGACGTAAGAGAACTATATTTAAGATTTAAAACTATCTAAAAAGTTTAGAAAAGATATGAAATTAGCATCAACTAACCTCCTAGAGCTCCAACTTGAAGGAAATCAAGGATAAGATTGACTGAGGAACTCTTTATATATTCAGGTTTGCTTATTGGGCCTAGGCTCCATCTGCTGTTGGGCTTATTTGGTATAAGCTTGGTCTTCTCGGTAAATCGGTTACCCGAGAGTTAGAAAAAAACCAATCTTAATTCCGTTATTAACATCTGGGAACTGAATTTAGAACCGAAACCTTCGGTCTCAGTTACTTCGATTTCGGATATTTCAGCTCGATTTTCAGTTATCCGTTAATTATGCCAATCCTGATTTTCAGAGGCGGATGCCGCCATCATCCGCTCCTAAAAATAATCCCTATTTTTAGGGGCGGATGATGGCGCCACCAGCCGTTACAAATCCTATCTTTAGAGGCGGGTGATGGCAGAGGCTGGTGATAGCGTCATCCGCCTATAAAGATGCATTTCCAGAGGGTGGATCTGCTGCTACAGTAACCCAAGTACTTTTGTAGGAACTGGTTACATTTTGATCCACTCTTGGAAAAAAATAGGATATTGCTACAAATCGCTTTTTAGTAGTGGATGGTGGCGTAGGTGGAGGCACGATGGACAAGCGAGGAGGAAGGTTAACAGTGAGAGCTATGATACAACTAGAGTGGTAAAGGGTTCTACATTTTAGCTTAGATAATGTAAGTGCTGGACCTAAAAGGATCGGACTCTAATCTTATTCAATTTTGAGCTAAATACACATAAGGGCTAAGTTGATTGTGAAGAGAGCAATAGGGACATGATCCGTTACCACCTCTAGGTACAACATGTTGTATATCTGGCCAGTCTCAGTGCATAGTTTTATTGCACAATTATCATGACTAAGAACTAGGTAACTGCGCCGGCTGGATTTCATAGTGATGATGAAACTCTCCCTTCTCTCTCCTTATAATTACTCTGCCATATCAGCAAAATTTGCTGATATGGCATGATATTTAGTGCCAATAAATTTTTTCATGAAACTTCCACTAAGACCGGTCTCAATAGGAGTTTCAAGGCATTAAATTCTATACCACATCGTTAATTTTACTGATTTGGTAAGAAGAGAGAAGGAGAAAGTTTCATGTAATCTGAGAGAAGTTTGGTCACCTTAAAACTCATTTAGCATATAGTTTCCAATTTTGATAACTTAGTAAAACTGTGGACTGACACTAGTGTAAAAAAATTGACCCTCGCCCGACACCGCTCCGCATCCCAATGTGTGCGTCCCCACCCAGAGCGGCCTTTAACGGCTGTGATAAACCCGTTGGAACATGTGTGCTCTCTGATGCCCACGGACGGACGGCCACCGCGCGACGTGACCAGTCACGTAGCTGCCTGCCTGCCGCCACCGTCGTCGGAGTTCAGAGATCCGTATGCGTTTGAAAGGAACAGCGTTCGACTTGCATCGACTAGCTAGCTGCACGGTCTCCCAAGCTGATTGATGCTCCCATTACCGATGTTACGGCGTGCATGGCATTACCATTACGAGAGTATATCGGGAGGCGTGTGTGTGGAATACGAGCCAGCATAGAGTGGTCGCACACTAGCTAGGATAAATACCCCCGATCTGCACTCGTTGTACGCGGTGCGGCTGCGGCAGAGGAGAGCACTAGCTAATCTCCGTAGCAGATACATACCGGCCGGCGAGATGGATTGCCCTCTGGAGCGAGCTTCCGTGGCGACCGTCATCGCCTTTCTGCTCCTCCTAGCTTGCCACGGTCTGTGCGCGCGGTTGCTCGTGCCATTTCCATGAATGCTAATATCTCTCGATCTGTTAGTTACATCTATGCATATATATATCTTCGACGATGCCTAACCAAACCAAACTAACTTCCTACTTGCATTGCTGACCACGGGTCACCAGGTCCAGCTGGAGTCATTGCCGGCGGCGAGCCTCCGTACTCCTCGGCGGCGGAGACGAAGAAGCACGCTGAGATGCACGCCCGCAAGATGCTCATCAACGCGACAAGTAAGATCTCTGCTCGCTGCCGATCTAGCTATTTCGCCAGTATATTCCTTTCGTGCCTTCCAACAACAACATGTGTTTGTTGACTCGTCACTGTTGCATGCGTACGTATGCTCACGTGTTGCGTTGATGGATCGACCAGCCGGAGGGCACCCGCGCGGCGTTGCTGCTGCCGCCGCCGCGGCGTACGCGAAGGCGGCGGAGCGGACGACGGCGGCGCTGGACGAGGACGACGACTGCTCGGAGGGGGTCGTGCAGGTGTCCCAGGTCAACGCCGGCCCGCTGCCGAACGGCATCCCCACCTACAGCGTGGCCATCACCAACACGTGCCTGGACTGCACGGTGCGCGACGTCCACGTCTCCTGCGGCGAGTTCGCCTCCACGGTACTCGTCGACCCCAGAAGCTTCCGGCGCCTAGCGTACGGGGACTGCCTCGTCGGGGATGGCGGGCCCATAGGCCCCGGCGAGACCGTCTGCTTCGAGTACTCCAACTCCTTTATCTACAGCATGGACGTCGCCTCGGTCTCGTGCGGTGATATTTAGGTTTTGTAGTGTGGGGGTGTAAGTCTTGCCAACATAATATTTCCTGCCTTACTGGTTGGCAAATAAAAGGATCAGTGTAGTCTACTAGCTCATTTCAGTAATGCTTTTGGTTTCTTGGGAACTTTGGAAAATGAACTGTGTGAGATTTGTTTTATTACTCGTAACAAAATTACAAAATATAAACGCGTTAGTTTTCTTGCAAGCGTTTATCTATGTGGCTCGGTTATTTGTGAAGTTTGATGACAAATTTATGTTTGATTAGTTTTAGTTTACATTGTCATAAATAAAAATATTGGATGGTTTCAATAATCTAACGAAACCATGGTAAAAGTAACCGGATGACGGTGACCCATGCATATCCAGCTATTGTTAGTGGCTTTGCTTGACTATGCATGTACTTGAGGATTGGTATTGGTGTTGAAATTTGGTTCACCTCAGGTTTGGTAATTAGCATTGGCGTTAATTGTTGCTTATAGGATGGTTTCTGTAGTATTAATTATATAACCATATAGGATTTTCAGCTTATGCGGCACCATAATAGATAAGAGAGAGAATGGAGAGAGAAAGAAATTAGATCTCATGCAAGACCCAGTGTCAACACGAGAACCTATGCACTAGACACCATCAAATTATGCACTGGGAGTAAGGTGGTGTCTTCATAATAAATAGAGAACAAATATGATAGGTGGAGAAGAGAGAAGTGAATTTAACAGGAATCAACTCCAAAATATTATGGATTGTAAAGTGTAGTTTCTAAAGACGGTGTCTTGATGATATAGCAATATGGACACTATCCATATACAACATGGATTGGAGTTGCCCTAAATGAAACAATAAATGGCTTGAGGTGCATATATCGCCCAAGTTACAAGGCAACTGAGTTCCACAAGCGGAGTTATGTGCATGAAGTGAAAATTCATCTTACATACTTTAAAACATTGTGAAAAAATAGCATTCTCTACAAATTAGTATGCCATTGCAAAACCCACGAGGCCAATCTCAATGCAAGTTTCATAGAAGTTTCATCCTCATTAAATGACATGGTGCCATGTAGGCCAAATCAATGACATGATATGAAATTTATAGAGAGAGGGGAGTTGGGTTTCATAGGGATGCAACTCCGTCTACATAGTTACTAAGACTATGAAGTTAGAATAAACCCTGCCCGAGAGCAATTAGTTTCATTGTCATAACTTTTCTTGATCCCACCATGTGGTCATACCCAATGTACTAGTAATTAATTTAGTTAGAATTACTAGTGTTGTTGCTCGAAAAAAAAAGAATTACTAGTGTTCACACAGTTCATGTGGCAAATTTGATCTCAATACCATGCAACAATTAAATATTGTCTAACATATGAAACGGTGAAGTGAAACTATGCACTGTGAAGGGTTGTTTTATTTATCAACCTAAACCTCTAAAGATGATGTGGCACTCTTGTAAATCGCATAATAAAAATCAGGCATTGGAAAGCAAAAAAATTATATATATATAGTCAAGGACCATGGTGCTTTTCTAGGGTTCTTTACTGGTTAGGGTTTCCTTACTGCATCCAATATATCTTCTGCTGTTATCACCTTATCCCGCAACTCCTGTCATCCTGTGGAGCCTGTTTCAACCAGCCACTGGATATCGGTTGTCTTCTTTATTTGTTTGAGTTTGAGTTCCTTAAATCGGGGATACCCAAACGGAAATGCTACAACTAGGACCGTAATCCCAGCACCTGTCATATCCTGTTAATTTTTTTACCGTAACTTCTTATCCTCTCTCTCCACGTACCACAACCTTATCCATTCATCCTGATATTTCCTCTCCGCGGTGCCTCTGCATCCACTCGCGGAGGAAACTGCCTGGGATTCATCCAGCAGCTTGGAGGCGCAACGAGAGTTTCTTACACCCGTGATCGACGTGTGCAACCCTCGAACTGCACGCCAATGGTTCTGGCAGACGGCGACGGTTCAAGCAACTCGGTTTCAAGCACATGTGCTGATTTCAGTTGCCAAAAGCTCCGTTCCAACAGCAAGGTCTCATCCAGGTGACAGGAAGCTCGATCCTGTGTCATGGTGATAAAGAGCTCGATTCCTCAGTTAGCTAGGCAACAAAGAGCTCGATGTCGATTGCCTATCATGGATTCAGGAAGCTAGGAGATCGATCGTCCTAGCGATAGGGATTGATATGGGTGGCGAGGAGCTGTGATGAAGCTGCAAAGGTGATTCTGGGGGTGTCAGATTTTCAATGTTGCAGTAGTTGATTCACAATGTTGTGATTGATATTTCTCGATGTTGCAATAATAATTTGGGATGTCCCTAAGTGGTGCTTTTGATTGTTGCAAAAGATCATCAGAGATGTTAAAACAAACAAACAAACCGAGATGTTGCTATATGATATTTTGTCGGATTAAACTTCATTTCATGTTTTATCTGCTGTTTTGACATGTTGTTGCTGGATCTGATTCATTTCATGTTTTATCTAGTATTTTGACATGTTGCAGTGGGAGTTTTGAGTTGTTGCAATTTTATTATTTTTATGTTTGTGATTTAGGGATGCCAATCTTGATTCTGTACTTTTTGAAATTATGTTCTGCCATTTTTCCTTTGATATTGGTCAAAATGCATGAATATACGTGTGTTAGATGCAGCTGTTAACTGTATATTTTCGATGTTTCAGACATTTTATTTCGATGTTCCATATGGTATTTTTTAATGTTGCAGCCAGCAAATAGTTGATTTGGTGGTTTGAACTCGATTCTTTGGTGAAGATGGAACATGTTTTATCTGGATTTTGCTCCTAGGCAGACTTTACAGAGGATGAATTAATCGATGGATGGCTCGTGCCCAAGTGCGTCCAGACAAGATGATAGGGAAAAGAAGTTTGAACCAATCATATGTTGCATGCAACATCAATACTTGTTACGATGGAAATTTTTATGGTACATCCAGCAACAGCGGCTCCAATCAGATGGACCCTGCAGCGTCCGATGCTAGCGCCCGGATTGAACATCCGGACGCTAGCAGCTCCAATACCCAAAACTACATACTCGTCAGTTGCCTTTGAGCTCCTTCGAAAAGCCACAACTGTCCATGCACTACTGGACTTCTTTTCAATTTTCTGAGTACCACCTGTGTACTCGTCCTATCACCACCCATATAGAGGTCTGAGTCAGCCAAAGTTCTAAGTTTCTCTGCTCATTTGTCAAATATCAGGAGGGAATATTCTTCAATGGAGATCAGAAATGAAATTTTCCTTTTGTGGTGCCTATATTGATGTAGGCGTTGCCTGTAATCACACGTCAAAAAATATTAAGAAGGTATTTTCAAAAAAAAATATTAAGAAGGCCTAAGAAGGGATCGAGATATAAAAAGGTGATTATAAGGGGTCAAAAAAGAGATTTGGATGGATGGAACGACATATGATGTTAATGGACAAATTGAGTTGAAATTCAAATTCGAAATTTGAAAGGGAGCAAATTTTGACCAAATATTAAAGTTGGAGATTTTGTTATTTGTCCATGTTTAGAGGCTTGGATTTTTAAGTTTTGTCTAAACACTATGCCATGGGCCAAAACAAAATTTGTAGTACAAATCACGTACTTTACCACGGAAGATAAATTAGACAAATATTGGGAGTAATCAGGGATTAAACAACCTATTAAAATTTGCTAGTTATGCTGATTTCAGCCTTTTAAGTCCTAAAGATAGTGATAAAAGGGTATTTTTTAGCTGAACTTTTGAAGAACTCTGTGAGTAAAATTTGGGCAACTTCACCTACGATTGAAGTAGAATCTGTGGTGAATCTTTGGAGCTAGCTATGGATCACAACAAAATTGATTTGAACATTGGAATCAGAGCCCAAAAATTGAATGTTGCACTGAATTAACTGAAAACTCTGGAACTCTGAATCAACAATGAACTCTGTGTTTTTGCACGATCTTCAGAGCTTTGAATCTCCAAATCCTTTGATCTTTTGTCCAGACACAAGAAACAAAGTTTGGAGCCCTATGTACCAGGTATAACTTTGTTTAGCAGTTTGGACAAAATTCATATTTGAAATTTTGATAAAAGTTGAGTTGAAATCGCTGGGTTTACAGGAGGAAGAGGAGAGCCGTGCAGAGGGCAGAGCAGTGCGGCGCTGCCTCGCAGATGCTTGCCACCGATAACCATCGGTATGCCACGCGCCCACCAGTGCAAGGAATTTAAGCACGTAGGTGTACAACATGTGGTGAAGTTACTGTTTTAAAGTTACTGTTTTCCCCACGGTTAAAATGGGGAGAACGCCGGCGGAATTCATCCTTCGCTATTTCTATTGCCATGAAAGAGCTCGCCGCTGATTTTTGATATCGTCCAGTCACCGATGGACAATACCCTCTGCCCAGACCACTGACACCGCCTTAGCTACAGTTCAGCTAGTACTTGTCCAACCGAGGCCACCCCAACCACCGTCGTTGCTGCTCTTTCTCAACTCCATCACCACCGCTCTGCCGCAGGGAGTCGCCAGTGAGCTGGAGCTAGCTTAGGATGAATTTTGAAGGTTTGATTTTAAAAAATTCAAAAACCAAATAACTTCTAGAATTTAAAATCGAGAATCCATAATCAACTGGATTTTCGATTCTTAATTTTAGAAATTATCCGATTTTTGAATTTCTCAATATCAAACCCTTAAAATCAGGCAGAAGCTTAAACAAACGGGAGCTAGATCCCACTTCCTCCAGTTTGAGTCCTGGGGTGGGTTGCTGGTGAGCTGTTGGTGCTTCGACGCTCGCTTATTGGCTAAGCGCATGGCCAGCCTATCCAGAATGCTGAAGTTTCCACCACAGGGAGCTTAGCTCTTGTTGCGGAGATGTTAGGTTGAGGAGGGCTGGGAGTTGAGTGGACATGGCGATGCTGCTGATCCATTTCTTTGCCTGGGTCTCGTCGCCGTTTAGCCGGCAACCACCACATAACCATATATAGCCGCCGCTTGATCCATGCTGCAAGCGATGCTCGTCACTTGTAAGCCAGGGAGCCCTGCCAAGAAAACCCTAGATCGATGCGCAAGCTCAAGTCGAGTCGAATCGTGTAGGTCTCATCACCGGTGAGAAAACCGATCGACACGCGCGTACCCAAGGTCAAGCTGATTTACGATTACAAAGAAAAGCGCAAGCACACGGATATACCGTCATAACAATCCAGCAAGTAAGTATTCAGGTATTGTATTTATATTTCCGCAGGGAAGATGATGGTTAAAGATCAAGTTACTAAGTTAATAATTACTCCCTTAGTCCCAAAGTCCTTATAGGATTCAAAATTTATCCCAGAAATAAATTATTTTACTGTATTTAGAAAATGCATATGCATGTAAGAATTTAATGCTACCAAATATGGGTAATAAATAGGAGTAAAATGGTCATTTTGATTTCTTGTTAGTCTATCCTAAGAATTTCTAGAATGACTTGTATTTTGGGACGGAGGAAGTATATCTCAATTGAATATCCAATGTGCAAACAGGGGTAACTATAATATGGAGTAGAGATAGTATGACACACAAGATAACTCAAACTCAACAAGAAAATTTAGGTAGGGAGAAAGGTAGAAAAGAACTACTAGGGACTTATGTGGTTATAATCTAAGCATGCACAACCTATATAATACACATACACGTACACTTGATTAGGACTCAGTTCTAGACTACCACGCACTACTGAGAGATCGGAACGTAACTGGCGGAGGAGCCACCAGCTCATCACGGCTACTTTATGGACCTCTTACATCCTACCCGAACATGGAGGGTTACGGAGAACGGATATAACTGTCACCACCTGCTGCCTACCTCTAAAAAACATAGGGTAGACCCGTAGCCAGCAACGTTTAACCAACCCAGGCCCATGCCTCAATTGATAAGTGATACTCTAGTACACCGCGCGGAGCCCTGACCCGCCGGGGGTAGACCCGCATCAGCCAACGCTTAACCAACCCAGGCCCATGCCTGAACTGATAAGTGATACTCTAGTACCCCGCGTGGAGCCCTGACCCGCCGCATCAACAGACATTGCACCGGAGCAAACGTGTAGAATACTAGACCGATGCCGTGACACTAGATTTACTCGGCTAATCATGCAAGGTATACAATACAAGTATAAACTAACAAGAGGACATACATCTGACAAAGCTGTATATGAACCATGTATAAGCAAAGATAAGGAAGTCAACTCTATTGAAGATATCCAAGCATTACAAGATAAGCAAAGTACTAAAGCCATACCAAAACTCTCCTAGTGAGCTTGGGAATCCAAAGTAGAGCTACTTCATTCTAAACTCCACTAGCCTAAGGACTAATTGCAAGAGAGAAGACTAGTTGAGATTTTTTGTGTGTGTTCTAAATGGATTCCCCTTCCTCATATTTATAGTCTTGTGCAGGTCGGTTCTGGCTGGTAAAGTAGCTCGGGGCAAGTGTAACCGCAATTGGGGAGCAACTAGGAGTCGCCACGCGTTAGCTGGAGACGAGCAGATAGTCGAACTAGAGTAACCGCCTCCGGCCACCGACTTTCGCAGGGAAGCACACAAGTGGGCCCTTACGTCGGTTGTCCTAGCCCCATGCTATCTTAAGTCGGTTTTGGTCATTTAGTGAGCCCTTTGATCCATGTGAGGTTGAGGTGCCAAAATGTGATTTGTAGAAGTTGTTGGTGTTTAACCTCCAAGCCCACCGAGGGATACCTTCGAGGTGGTAGATTGTAGGTGGGGTGTCGCAGAGATCAGGAACTCGAAGGTGCAAGGAATATGAAACTTTAGACAAGTTCAGACCACCGAGAGCGTAATACCCTATGTCCTGTGTGGTGGTTTGTATTGCCTTAGATGATGTGATATGTCTTGGTTTGGATAGGGTCTCTGTCCACCCTTATATAGTATGGGGGACAGGGTTACATGGAAATTCTAGCCCGATACTAGTTTAGGAGTCCTACCCGAGTACTACTCGGGTAGTTTCGTTCTGTTCCGACTAGTCCTACTTTTGTACGAGTAGTTACAATTGGTGCAGGGTGTGGGCCATGTCACATCTCTTATCCTAGAATATGTACGCCATGTGCACAGTCCCGTGGCCCCGGGTCTAACAAGCCCCCGAGCTCTTTATAGTAAAGTACTGCGGACATCCGACTACTTCTGAAGGCGTCTTCGAGTTCTCCAGAACTCCGTCTTGAAGGTATTTTCTGAGTACTTCCTTAGCAGCTTTGAGGCTGTGAGGTGCTCATGCCCTGAGTAGTTGTCAAGTCTTCTTTTATATGGGGTGTGATGAAAATTGCACTCCATATGGAGTAGCCCCCGAGCCATAGGTTGAATCAAAGAATCAGGCTGAGGGTTAAATTAGTTTTAAATTTTCTGCTCTTATCTTCCAAAAATTCAAAAAATAAGCTGTCGATGACACGTGTCTTGCAACCCCCGAGCGTTGAATCCAAATCCCAAGGTTTGGAAAAAAAAGATCCAAAGAGTCGTGGCATGGATTATGTAAAACTTAAGACTTTGCGTTGATGGTTAAAATGAGTAAATTGGTTCAAAAATTCAAAAACCTCTTTTTTCGGGATAGCATCACTGAAAAAATGGTCAAGCAAATAATTTTCCCAATAACCCAAAATTACTACTCAAAACAAATCTTATCCCAATATGAACTCTTCAGCTTCCGCACAGTGATACGCCGATTTGTTTCCTGCACCCAGCCCCAAGCATGGGAGCCAAATGAGCGCTGAAAACACGCTAAGTGCCCTATTGCGCACAGCCCCCAAGCACGGGAGCTAGACGAGCCATCGAAGGTATGCCGAGTGCCTTGTCGTGCCCAGCCCCCGAGCATGGGAGCAAGACACGCCACCGAAGGTACGCCAAGTAGCGTAGATACTGGCCGTGTAACATCCCAGGTTTTACCTAGGATGTTAATGTTGCAAAAATCGTAAATTTTAAAAACTTTTTGTGTAAGTGCTCTTAGTTAGGACCAAATGCAAAGATAATATCTCTTACCCCAAATTCCTAGCAAATTCAACCGAAATTGAACTAAGGACAATATTGTTAGCGTGTAAATTCGGAGTCATTTGGATTTGTTTGCAATCTACCTTGCTGAATTTGTTGTTGGATTTTATTTGAGTTGTTTCATATTTGTTTGATTCAATTGAGTGGAATTTGAATTTGAATGGGCCATTCAAATTCAAATTTAAATACTAACTACCCTAAGCCAACATGGGCCAATAGCCCGAAACCGGCCAACACGAACACAGCCCAGCCCAGCCCAGCACCTTTTTCCCTTCCCCCCCCCCCGAACATGGCCCACACGGGCACAACCCACGTGAGCACGGCCCAGCCCGCCAAGGGCCTCCACCGCGTTTCTTCACCTTCCACCCGGGCAGCTGAAAAGCGGGGCCCGCTCGTCAGCTTTCCCTTCCACCTCCAGTCGTGCCCCTGCAACGCTCCAGCTCCGCCCCGCGACAACGCAGCGAAACCACCGTGCCCCATTTCGCCTGCGTCACCGCCGCGCCCCCCTTCACCTGCGTCACCCCGCGCCTCGCCTGCCGGCCACCGAGCCCGCACCGCAAAACCCTAGCCGCGCCATGCCGTGCGATGGCGCCATGCGTCCCCACGCCACGGCCGTCCCATCGCCGCCCTTGGTGTCCGGGCCTGCGCCACGAACCCTAGTTCAGCCCGTTAAGAACACCCCCAGGGCCGCCGCCAAAACCCCTAGCCACCTCACTGTCTTCCTTTTTCACCACCGCCGCAACCAAGAGGGAAGAGAAGGGAGGAGGGAGAAGGAAGGAGAAAGAGGGCACGGGGAGAAGGATGATGCCGCCGCCGCTGGAGCATTTTCACCAAGCTAGCGCCCCGATCGACTACATCGATGACCCCGCGCTGCTCGGCTTTGCTCCGCCTCGCCACGGCCTCGCCTCTCCGCCACCCCAGGCATCGGCTCCCCCAGCCTCGACCGGTGAGCATCACCGCCGCTTCCCATCTCCGTCGTGCTGCCGGCACCGCTGATGAGCCATCCCTAGCTTAGCTCTAGGACCCCCAGCTCTGTCCCGGCCTTCGTGCCGCCCCTGTTGCAGGAGCCCGTCGCGCCGCTCGGCCTCCCCGCAACCGCCGTCGCCTCTCCACCGCCGCGTTGTGCCACAGGACCGGGATGCCGGTACCCCCACATGGCACGGCCATGCCGCAGGCCTAGGATGCCAGGACTCGCGCGCATGCGTGCACACCGAAGCCGTCAACCAAGCCCGAGCCTTGGCCTTGAATTGCCGCCATGCTACCTCGCCGGTGACAAGCCACGACCCTGGGAGAACAGGACGCCGCAGGCACACACGCGCACATCCAACGCCGACCCATGCCGAGCCTTGCCACTGGCCATTCTCTTTTGCCATGCCGCCGCCGCCGTCGTCGCGCCGCAACCATGGTGACGGCGCACGCCACCGCGACGTTGCGGCTTGGCGAACGCGGGCTCCTCTACGGCATATCACTGAGGGCCTCGCGTGCGTCTGTGCGCACACACCCACGTCACACACACATGAGCACAAGCACACCTACCTGCCACACCAGATCCTACCGAGACTGACGCGTGGGTCCGCCCAATCAGCGAGAAAAGGAGGAGGAGGGGAGGCCGCCCAGCCCAACACGGCCCATGGTGCTACTGGGCCTGAAGACGAGTTATCCCGTGATGAATCTGAAGCCCAAGCCAGCCTGCCACACCCCAAGCCGGCCCGCCTAGTCGTAACCGAGCTGACCTGCGAGCCGAGCCTAGTTGATGGGCTAGATCGAGCCGGCCCGTCACTTTCAGCCCAAAATCGGAGCCGAGCCCCTTTTCCCTTTTTCTTTTTCCCAGCCTGACCTGTGGATCCCGCCTGTCAGCCTCAAGGTGAGACTGACCAGTGGGTCCTCTGACCCGCTGACCTCGTTGACCGTTGACCGGTCAATGATGATGTCAGCAGGGCCCACTGCTGACGTCAGCTGGTACTGACCCCCTGCTGACATCATGCTGGCATCAGCATGCCACATGGCACGCTCTGGTGCTGCCACGTGTCACAGCTATGTGTTTTTCTTTCCCAAAATTCTTTTATTAATTTCAGAAATAGGTTTTCCCGTAGAAAATTCATAATAAATCAACCGGACCTCCGAAAATTATGAAACTAAGTTCCATAATTCTTCTAAAATCTTGAACTACTCGTTAGTGTAGGTTTTGTGGTGATTTGGGTCTTATTTGGCATCTTTTGTGCACTTTTACATTTTGATCCTTGCCCTTACTCGTATTCACGGATAGGACCCAACTATGAGGAGCTGATCGGCGACCAGGTCCACCCGGAAGCCCAGGAGGACTTCAAAGAACCGCGAGGTTCACGCCCATCTACGATCTGATTACCTATTAGGCATTACTTGCTAGTTGTGCTACCACTTCATGATGTATTACTATGGGATGAACCTGCATAGCCTATTTTATTTACCTATACTCCTTGCAATCCTATCACACTTGAATATTATATGAAATGACTTGCTATGCTTTGCATGTGTATGTGTTGGAATGGATAGATAGTCTTGGCATGAGTGGAGGTACACTTTCCAGGAGTTGGTGAAAAGGGTTTTTTGCCGGGAGCGGGCGAACTTAACACGGTTGTGGATTGAGGGCTTGGAGTGTGTATCTTGGCACATTCTATGGAGTACCTGTGGTGGGTACAACTTGTTAGTTACTTGGTTGAGGTGTTGGGGGTACCCGTAATGGGTGCAGTTGCGGACCATTGCGGTGGAGACGCATATGAAGAAGATGCTCGCTTCGGCAATTGAGGACCGGGTAAGAGTAACTATGATTAGTGGGACTATGTTAAGCGTGCACACCACTTACCCATTATAAGGGTGGGCCCGTTCCGGGGCTAGCAAGTGCGATACCAAGCCAGTAGGAGGATCGAGTGTCGGTGCAGGGGAAGGAGGTGCTGATCTCATGTTCCCCGAGACGCAAGAGAGGCTTCACAGTCCCGGGGCGACCTCTTGCGGGAGGATGCGCCCAAGACCCGGGAAAGCCGGAAGGTGCCGTGGCTCCTATTCCTGTTTCAATAGACCGGTGTTTCGTCGCTCAGTCGGCTGATCCCCGACTGGCATCGATTCGAGTGGGCCCAGGTGTACAACCCCTGCAGGGTGAAAACTATACGTATAGCCATGTCCTTGGTCATGGACAACCCTACTCTTCTGTTGCTCTTATTAGTTAGTGTTACTCACGATTTCTACCTCCCACTAGAGATGATTCCCTGCAAGGGGCAGTTGAGATGCGAGGACAGGGAGTCCTCGCATCGACTTGGTGGTTGTGGAAGGTGTGCATTGGACCGAGAGTCCGGAATGCCGGAAGGGCCCGAGTTCGAAGTTGGAAGAAGTTTTATATATATTGTTGCGCATGCATAGGAAATCCCGGCTTAATACCCTTGAACTTTGTTATACCCTTAGTATAGTCCACTGTAAAAGCTTGCATTCGGATGGTGACGTGAACCTATTCCATACCTTGGGGATAGCCTGGTGCGATGCGGGATCCAATCTGGAGTTCGACCCCAACGATGACGGTTGGTACGGCTGAAGCCCATGCTATGCTCGAGTTGCCTGTGGAGGAGGTTCCAGAAGATGAAAGACGGCCAGAAGCCTAGCTATCGTTTTCCGTTTTCTGCTTGTTCGCTCTAGCCGAGAGGCTTGTAATGAATTTTGTACTACAAGTCCTATGGATTTATACAATAATTAAACCTGTGATTGACCTTATGCGAAGTATGACTATGATATTATGATTGGAATGAGTTCTGTATATGATAGTGCTTGATCCAAGGACTATGACATTCTCGATTTGGGTATCCGGTTCATTTCAGGCCAAGTCAGAGGAGATACGCCACATGATCGGCGGCGTTAGCCCTGGAGCCTAGGGGTTGGCCAAGTCGCCGCTAGCACACCGAGTAGTCTGTGTCGATGAAGTGATGGCCAAGTAAGGAAGCTCTCGGGAGCATACCTAACCTAGCGGCATGATCCAGGTCCGGTCCCCTGCAAGGTAAATATAAAAATATATTGCACTGATATACATGATATTGAGTCGGGAGCAAATCCCAGCATTGTAAAATGCATGTAAAATTTTTCGCATCTTGCTCTTGCTAGGTCACATAATTTCCCCGGGTAGGTAGCATATTACGTTTGAGCACCTGATCCCTGATAGCCGTAGCCCATAGCGCATGGAGCATAGCCGCATGCACGCGTAGGAACATAGACATACAGAAGTGTCGAGGTCTCACAGATTAAAGCATGTGCTACCCGGGTATTTTAGCGACCGTTAAGAGAAAACTAGCGCAGTTGGTGCTGCGCGAAAAAAGAGAAACGGTTTGTTGATGAAGCCCAACTAGTTAGAGTCGATTCTGACTAGTTATTGACAGTGTGAGCCCCGCTCCCAACTAGTTTTGTAGTTGAGACGAGTAGTCGAAGTAGTCATCGGTGGGTCACCGAGCGTCCTCGTGAAGTCGAAGTAGTTGTAGCATGATCCTTGCTAGTAGCTTCCATGTAGTAGTCGGAGCAGTCATCTTCAATCTTGAGCAGGCGATCCAAGTCCTCCTCCAATACGGAGAGGGTCTCGAATTGCATGGCCTTCTGGTAAACAGTGGCCGTGTTGCATAGCCCGAAAGGTAATCAGGTACGTTCTCAGACCGAATCAGATCCGATCTGAGGAGTCCTGGTGCAGCATGAGTTGAAGTCACGTTGAAAACGGACTCCTTTTCGATCTTCCTGGCGAGATCAGGGAGCAGCATCTCGTTGAGATTGTCGATGAACTCATCGAGACCGCTGCGTTGGCTCGCCGCAGATGCCTCCGGATTCATGTCGTCAACGAGGTGCCGACGAAAGCTGCCCGTGCCGTTAGCGATGCAGACCCATGAGCCGAAGACGAAAGTTGTGCCCTCGTCGAGCACGGCGCTGGTGAAGTTGCCGGTGGATACTTGATGAATACCCCTACCTGACGCGCCAGCTGTCGGTATTTAACCTCCAAGCCCACCGAGGGATTCCCCTGAGGTGGTAGATTGTTGTAGGGTGTCGCCGAGATCAGAAACTCGATGGTGCAAGGAACATGAAACTTTAGACAGGTTTGGGCCGCCGAGAGCGTAATACCCTACGTCTTGTGTGGTGATTTGTATTGCCTTAGATGATATGATGTATCTTGGTTTGGAGGGGATGTCTGCCCGCCCTTATATAGTTTGGGGGGATAGGGTTACATGAAAATTCTAGCCCGATACCAGCTTAGGAGTCCTACCCGAGTACTACTCGGGTATTTTTCTTCTGTTCCGACTAGTTCTACTCTTGTACGAGCAGTTACAGTTGGTGTAGGGTGTGGCTATATTCCATCCCTTATCCTAGAATATGTACGCCATGTGTGTAGTCCAGTGGCCTTGAGCCTGATAGAAGTTGTGTTTGTTGCCAATTTGGGTGTGTTTTCTCATTGAATATGCTCCATTTCCTACGTGGCAATAAAATTTAGGGAACATGTGGAGAAATAGTATTCTAAACTAATAGCGTATATGCTTGTAAGAAATGTTAGATCTCCTATATTTTTTCTTATTTTCTGATCGAATTGATGGGCAATTTTGGTACTTGGCGACCGTCAACAATGGGTACTATTTCGCTGATCAGATCCGCACATATGTGAGATATGGGTAGAATGGGTCCACGTGAGAAAAGTTTTTCAGACAATTTTCGACGAGAAATTGAATTTAGAGTTTTAGAAATTAGTTTAAATGGTTTTTAGTTGATTTAATTCACCAATATTTGTAGAATTATCCAAAAATAGTGAAACAAGCTTTGTTAGGTTCGTTTTTTTCCTTTATACATGAAAGTAGTTAAACCTTAGGAAAAAATACATAAGCTTTTCCAAAAATTATAAATGTTTGATAAATGTTTTTATAGTTTAGAAATAATTGATAATAAATTGGAACTAAAGTTTTATAGTTTACATAAGCTTGAATAATCCTTTTCTAACAAAGTAAAAATGATTTAAGGCTAGTTTTAATTAAGAAAAAGTGTGGTTAGAGGTTTAGTGGAAAGTTGTGTAGCTAATCTTTATCTATTTCTAAAGCACGTAACATTTCCATCTAAATTTTTGGTTTGGTCCACCTTGTATCATCGACATGTGGACCTAGGTCCACCCTGTATACGAGTCGGACCAGCCCTCCATCCACGACTCGATCATGTAGAGCTCCACAAATTAATGCACGAGTAACTATACGTATCCGATGCTTATACAGTCTTTGACCATAACAACGCACCGGCATATTTGCCTAGTTTTTTTCTAAAGTTCTGTATACTTTAACCTCCACATTACCATCTTGTCTTAGAAGCTAGAGTCAGTGTTGACTTCATGGATCTGCCACCTGAGACACCCCGTGGAGAGGAGTGGTCATCGTGGTTGAGCAGGAGCCACAGATGGGACTATCCTCGAGGCTAACCAAGGCAAGCCCTGAAGTATCTAAGCCATGTTATTTTAACTAATTGTTTCATGTGTCCTAACTATTTTCACTACTTATAAACCTTGTTTATGGTTTTAATGCTATTTTTACAGTTGTACTTGTATCAGCTAATACTGATCCATGAACTGATACAAGATGGGATTCCTGGAAGGGGTCCTACACTAGTCAACTAGGTGGGATTTCTAGTCCTAGCCTAGTTTTTCATGCTCTCTCTTACTCAAACTATCTTTCACAAGAATTCATTCCTTCTCCCTCATGTTCACGCTTCCCATTAGGTATGATTCCCACTATAGATATATATTTTTTTTCGTTAACCTGCCATGGAGCTGACTACCTCAATTTTGTCGTTCGTCAACACCGTAATGCATGTACATGGACGTAAAGGAGGAGAGGGGACACTACACCAAAGCAGCTCAATTTCATCGGCCAGATGTAATTTCGTCGGCTAAAATCAAGCCGACGAAAATAGACGGTTTATTTCGTCGACCAACACAGGCCGACGAAATTAGAACTTGTTTTCGTCGGCCCATTTAGACCGACGAAAAAGTGCTCATATTTTCGTCGGCTAAGATCTGGCCGACGAAATAAATGGACCATTTTTGTCGGCCTGCCCTAGACCGTCTTGGATCCCAGGTTTCTGGCCGATAAAATTACGCTAGTTTCCTGTAGTAGGAACATGCCACCTTCAGGTACAGAAGAGGCCACGCAGGGCTCAGAGTCACTGGCGGAGGCAGGTGGAGCAGCAGGGGCCATGGCCCCTCCCAATGCCGCAGAGTTGCAGCAACAAGTTTAATGAAGGGGGAAAAAATTAGGATGTAAGTACTCATTGTGTGGCTATATCTGAGTCAGACATAGCTAGATGCCTTTCGTTTGTGCTTTGACAGACCGAATCAACAAGAAGTTCGAGTCTACTAGACCCTTTGATTATTTGCGCTTGCACGCCATCCCTCCTGGCCACCTTGTCTGCCCAGTTCCTTAATCCTACCGCACGGCTATATGACAGCACCGGCGTATGCTGCATCGGCACGCGCACCGGCACAACAGCGCATGACGAGCTGATCCGAGCAGCCATGCCTACCCTCCACCTTTATTTACGTAACGTATTAGATTTGTTCTAAATCAAAATTTGCTAATTTTAATTAAATCTATAGAAAAATATAGCAATAACTGTACTATAAGACATATGCACTATCAACGTATACTTTATGATAGATTTAATGAAACAAATTTGGTATTGAATGTTATTATTTTTCTATAAATTTGATCAAAACTGGCTAAATTTGACTTAGGACAAACCTAATACGACATGTTATTAAAAATAGAGAGAGTAAGAAGCATTCAAGGAGCGGCCATGACGACGTGTACCCCGACCAATCTTGAATTCTTAATTCTTATATTACGGAAGCTAAGTTTATCATTGCCTGATGTGCTAATTATATTATCAATTTAGACTATTAGTTCTTAAGGATAATCATAAGATTTAATTTGTTCTATTCTGTAATTTTAATTTTTCTTGTTGCATAAATGTATTAGTCGAGTGATAGTATCCGGCACCTATGTAATTAGACAAACATATACAATACAGATTTTGATATAGGAATTAGACAGGGTAGTGTTGCTGCGGTAAACTATATGGATTCAGCATATATTAGGGATAGCGTCACTTGTTGCCTCCCCTAGTCGAAATCCTGGCTCCGCCCCTGCTCAGAGTCTACGGAGGCCAAGACGACGATCCTTGGTGTTGAGGATGACATGGCATCCTAGGAGTTGGTCCAATCATAGAGGGGCATTCGCACCATCTCATGCAAAGAGGGTTTTAGCATAAGCGTGCACCTTAGTAGCTCCTTCACACCAGCCTACACAAGCAACAACATTCATGACACCATAAGCGTGCACCTTAGTAGCTCCTTCACACCAGCCTACGCAAAGCAACAACATCGATCGTGCATTAGCCAACAGACGGTTTTAGCATCTTGGCGCGCATCTGATCTTCGACTAAATACATATATACAACCGGGACATGCACAAACAAAATGCACCCTAAGTTCCTAAACTTTTACCGCTACAGTTATATTCCTAAACTCTCAAAATGCATATTTGAATCTCAAACTGTTCAAAAAGATCTATTTCAAATTCCAATCGCGTCATGCAAGCTCCCAGTACTAACGTGGCATGCCATGTGGTGCCTTGGTAGCAAAAATATGCAAAAATACTCCTGCATGCTCTTATCTCCTCCCATTTGCTCCTCCCCGCATTTCCCTCCCACGCTTCTCTCTCTAATACCACTCCATTTCTCTCTCCTACGCCATGGCCGGCCTGCTCCTCCTGCCCCGTGCGCATGGCTGCGCCGGCCTCGGCGGCAGCCCCGTGGGTGCTGACGCGCCGCCGGCTCGCGAACGGCGTCCTGCGAGGCCCAGGCCGGTGAGCCTCGCCCGTGGGGGTGCGGCTTGTGGCCGATGGGCGTGCGGAGGGCGACGAAGGTGCTGCTCCCCACCTCCAGAGGAGGAAGAGGAATCGCCGGGGGATTTGAGCACCAGGGGGAAACCAACGGAAGGAGAGGAGAGGAGGCCGTGGTCAGCGTACGCGGCCACCGCTGACGTGTATCCGTTTCTAGAGCCTCGCCTTGCCCACGGAGCGGCCGTCGTGCAGGCCAGCGGGGCCGCTGCTGCGCCATCAGGTGGCCACACGAGGGAGAGAGATATCAGAGAGGGAGAGAGAGGACGTGGAATATGAAGGATTTTTTGCATATTGGGGCCACAGTGGCAGGCTATGTTAGACTCAGGTGATGTGTTTGGGATTCAGGATGGATCTTTTTAAATAGTTTTTAAGGATACAAATATGCATTTTGAGAGTTTGGAAACTTAAATGATACAATGGGATAAATTTAGGAACCTAGAGTGCATTTTACTCAATAAAATATTTGTAAAAAGCTTTTTATTATGACCATATATTAAATGTATTTAATATCATTTAATATTGGTTTGGTCAAAAGAATATTTTAGCCTATAAACACATCATTTTTCCCTGTGATAATCATACAAGCATCTTCTTGGGCCAATCGTTCCACTATTTGATAGAAAATATTAGACTATTTTAAGATTATTTTCGAAAGTAATACTTTACAGCATAGTGTGCCAATTGTCACATTTAAAAAAATCTTTACGACACAAAGAAAAATCTAGAATGTTATTGAAATTAATAAGATATAGAATTCTTTCAAGACAATATATAATGTAAAACTTACCCCTTTATAAGATGTTTCTAGATAAAGATTTTATGCATAAAAATAAAGAATTATACACAAAAGATATTGAATTTGATATATATAAGTAGAAGTGGGTATATTTCAATTCTAGTTGCTTAATGGCACTATTTATTTTTATATTTGGTTAGAACAACAGAAATGTGATCGACTATTAATTATCTATAAAAGCTGATTGACTAGCGACTTCCTCATCACCGAAGTCTGAGAGTTCGAGTGACATATGTCGAGATGCGTCTTGACCCATATGAAGTGAGAACATAATCAAAATGCTCGATAAAGCCCATGAACTCATCCAACTTGCAAAGCTCAATAGAGCTCATCAACTTATCCAACTTGCAAAGCATACAAAGCACATACATTGCAGTGTGGAGACTACATGCTCATATATATTGAACTATTAGTTTCCAAGTGGTTTGTTAATAAAATTTTATTTTCATCTGAAAAAGCCTTTACCTGATTGGAAATTACTATTAGAATAAAAACATTTAAAAACAAAACATGAATATTATATACACCTAGTTGTAAAATGCTTCATCCAACATTGAAGCCAATGTGAGTCATCGGTACTATAGAAACATTAATGGCATGACGTGTGGTAGAGCGAACAACAACAGTGCTGGATGATTGCTCAGAGGAGGGTCATACAAGTATCATGGATTGACCTTGAGTTGCTACCAAATAGCATCTCATACTCTACAACATGACCATAGCTAACACGTGATTGCACTTCACGGTGCACAACATCTGCATCTCTTGCTACGATTTCACCTCCATAGAGCTCATCCAACCCATCTACTTCCCATGCATCACATGTACAAGTATTGCCACAATCATGGAGTTAGTCTCCAAAGAAGCTGCCTAAAGAAGTCTGGCAACAATATTCTTCGATCTCTAGGGTTAGTATATTTCAAGATTTGCATTTGTTGTTTTGTTTTACTGTTGTTCTACTACTGTAAAATAGGTTGTATTTGCATTGGTGGAAGGTGGTAGGAACACCCTATCCTACTTTGAGAATGGTAGCAAGGGATATCTTTGCAATTACTATAACCATAGTTGCTTCAGAATCTGCATTCAGCACCAGCGGTAGAGTTGTGAGTGAGCATCGCAGCAGGCTAACTTCTCAAATGTTGGACATTCTAATGTGTTCACAAGATTGGATTAGAAACAAGTATAAAGGTATATTTCTCTTGCGATATAATATTTTTTCAACCTACAGTTAATTATTTTTCTTAAGTAGTTCATACTTTGCTCCAAGCTAAAAAAAACTATTCTCTCAATTGTATGCAGGGCTGGTTACTGATGAAGGGAAACATGCTAGCTCTTGGTCAGTTTTCAAACAAGTTCAAGAAGGGTTGTAGGTAATTGATCAAATACCACAACATTAGTCTCATTTTTGTACATGTTCTGTTATGTTACTGAGTATTCATGTGCTATGCATCTCTATGCAGGGACTTGCAATTTAACGGCAGGATATCAGATTCCTCCCTGACCAAAAGATCAGATGGTTAGCCCTATGGAATCAAGATGGCGTGCCATGTGCTAGTGCAATGTGTTCACTCAGTTCTAAATGGACTATTTATGTAACCTTTTGTTGTAATGGCTAATGTGTGATGACACTAATCTTGCTTTTTTTGGACTTGCCACCATGAACTTAATGCTTATTTTGAACTTGAACTCCTATTAATTGTCTTAGTGTAGCCATGTGGGCATGTGATGATGTGAATTGTTGTTAATCTCTATGCTGGTCTGGTGGATAATGAACTCTCTGTTGGAGTCTTTGCTAATTAATGAACTTCATCTGTCTTTGTGGTTCTCTTCTTATTTTCTAGATGTATTGAATTGTATAATATTGTACTATTTTTAGGGATTTTTTGGGGATGGGGTACCCATTGGGTGCCTGATCCCTGCTCGGGGACGGGACGGGAAAAATCCCTCCCCGCGAGCGGGGATGCGGACCGGCTATTTTTCCATCTTCGGGGAGCAAAACATCCACTTGTTCCCTAGCGGGGGGATAGCCTTGTTGCTATTCGTAGTCAAGACAGGTTCTCTAAGGGTCTAGCCTATCATGGAGTCACCAACTCTCTCTACATGCGTAGGGCTTCCCCTCATATTTTTTTTGGGGGGGGGGAGGTTCTCCACAGGGGTGCTCCAACTGTATGAGTCAAGTACACCCATCCTATAGCCATCTGCTAGTGATGTGCTGGTCGTACAGGGTACCATGTGCTCCATGCCGTAGTGGGTAGCGTCCCAATGCTGCCAATAGGGAATAGTTGGGACCGTATCCAAAACCCCACTTCGCCGTACGCCACGTGTCGCACTCTCCTTTGGTTCCTTTGCTCGTGAACTGGTAGGGCTGACCGGTCGTCAACTGCCTCCTTGGAGGGCCCTATCAGTGTTTTACCACCAAGCCTACCGAAGGATATCCCCGAGGTGGTAGGTTGTAGATAGAGTATCGCCGTGATCAAGAACTCGAAGGTGCAAGGAACACGAAACTTTAGACAGGTTCGGGCCGCAATGTGCGTAATAACCTACATCCTGTGTGGCGGTTTGTATTGCCTTAGATGTAGATTTTTTGGAGGGGGTCCCTACCCACATTTGAAAGGACCTCAAGATGCCTAGAGGGGGGTGAATACGCTAATCTGGAACTTAAAAACACTTTGAACACGGTTAGCAACACAGGTGTCCGGATACTCCGGATATATGTCCGGATACTCCGGATATAGTGCCCGGAGTTTCCGGAAATAATGTCCGGACTATCCGGGTATGAGACAAACTGCTACAAATCAAAGATAGAAATGCTGTAAACTGAATCCAATAAATTTAGAGGGACTAGTGGTACCTCTGAAGTGTTTCTCACCAGTTGTCTTACTCCTGAGACTTGTATAATAGTAGATCAGCCTCAAACCCTAAAAGGTTAGTCTCACAAGCAAATAATCACAAATGTAAGCTAGAATTGCGAGAGTGACACAGAATTTGTTTCCCGAAGTTCACTCCCAAAGGAGCTACATCTCCGTTGAGGAAGAATTCAAGAGACGGTGCTTAAGAACTCCTATGCTCCTCTCCCAAGGGTGAGACCAACGCTCAAACCCTAGGGTCATTTACTATGAATTCCTTGAAGAGGAATGAAGATTACAAACCAGCTGTGATGCTCACAAATCAATCACGCAATCACAAGCGACGCCTAGCCGTCTAGGAGCTTGGAGCCCCAAGAGTAATAAACTAGAATCCACGGGCTAGACTTGGATGATGTGCTCAAGAGATGAAATCAAGGCTTACTTGCACAATCTTAGCTCTTGCAACAATCTCACTTCAAACCCCAAAATAAATCACTCAAGAGAGAAGCAAATGGGGAGTGAGAGGGCTCTCTTTGGCTTTTCAGCTGTTCTGGTCGAACATGAGCAAGAGAGAGAGAATGAGAGGGGGTATAGGGGGTATTTATACCCCCTCTCCCAGAAACTAGCCGTTGGGAGAGCGGTATCCGGAAACTCCGGGTATATGTCCGGATACTCCGGACAAGGGAGTCCGGAGACTCCGGACCAGATGGGTTTTGCGGACTGGTAACAGTGACCCGGAGACTCCGGGTATACGTCCGGATACTCCGGACACTCTGTCCGGACATTCCGGATTGAGACCCGGACACTCCGGGTTAGACACTGAATTTCACATTTAAGTCCCTTTTTAAGTGGTGGGATGGTTTCTTATGATTTTTGTGGGTTCTCTTGAGCATAACTACCATGCCTACACTCGTGGATCAAAGTTCCCCTTGATAGTACGGTGTTCCTATACTCAATTTCAAAAATAAAATCTAGTCTTTTAGTACACTTGAGAATGCCGCTTTTCATATCCTTTTTGAGGGTTCACGCTTTGCTATATGTTTTTCTCAGTCACCTTTAGCACCTGCACACATGCTTAATAACACGATTGATGACAACCCACTTAGGAGCCTAGATATCTTTCAATCTCCCCCTTTTTGGTGATTGATGACAACCCACGTATCTCATTTGATAACCATAAAAAATACAATCTTAAGCATTTAAAGAGCTCCCCCTTAATGTATGCCATGAATTTGAGTTTCAAATTGACTTCTCTAAAGTCAAGGTTGGCATATTAGAAGAAGATATGGAACTCTTTATACATTCTACAATGGGGTGAGCAGGTGTTGTGCTGAAAAAGTGTGTGATGCAAATGCCATGTCATCAAATCAAGAAAACTAGTGTTTGAACAACAGAACCCGGAGACTCCGGACCATGTGTCCGGAGTATCCGGAAGTATTTCCGGAGAATCCGGATCAGCAGGTCAGAACACAGAAAAATAACATTGCATCACAATCAAGGTAAGATCACTATATCAGCTCATCCTTAAAAACAACTTCAAACTAGTAAACAACAGAGTAGCACACATTACAAGGTTCCTCACACCACATAGTTAAAGTTTGATACAAAGCCCAAATGAGTACATAAATGACATTTTCACTCCCCCTTTGTCATCAAGTGCCAAAAAGGAAATGAAAAGTGGCAAGAAAGTCTTCTACTCATCATCATCTTGGGCATCCTCATCGGAGGTGTCCTCATCCTCATCCGAATCGGGGATTTCGCGGTAGTTTGGAGGTGCTTCTTCCTCGGTCTCTTCCTCTTCATCAAATATCTCTTGGCCACGAGGAGGAGCGCGACGGATCGTGTAGGGGCACGGGTGCGCTGACGTGGGCGAGGAAGAGGAGCATGAGCAGCACAAATGGCGGCCTCATCCGCAGCATCCCATTCGGTAAATGGGTCATCAAACTCTGGCAACTCATGGTATGGATCCGCCGGAAGCCCCAAGTGACTCTTAATCTCAATAATGTCACGGCGGTTTTTTTTTATCTCTTGAGTTGCAGTCTTGCACATGCAGAAGATGCTTTTAAGGGCCCTCTTGATAAAGGAATCATGGTGACCACGGCGAGAAGAAGATGGACCCGAATAAGATGGAGCTGGGTCAAACCTCGGGTTTCTTATAGCACCGGCATGAAGAGGGGGGGCGTGCGGTGCATCACCGGACCGAGGACGAAGATGTAGAGTGGCATGCTTGCAATCCTTAGGAAATGTGACCTTGGTAACCCTCTCAATCATATACATGATGTAAGGAGCAGATGGTAGAAACTTCTGTGGATCATTCATCGTCCTCCTTAACTCATTCCAAATGAAATCCATAATGGAGAAGGGTCGCCCACCGGGCATAACACGGGCAAGAAGATTGCAAGCAAAGTACCTAAGAGCAGTGGCATCACCATCCTTAGCATCAATGGTGGCACGAAAGAATTGGTTCATGGTGTAGTAGAAGGGTTGGAGAGTGCTTGCATTGCCGGCTTCCGCTAGTATAGGGTTGTAGAAAAGACCCGGTAATTGACTTGGCTTTAACTAATGTTCAACATGAATAGGATCCCTCTTGTCATCCTCTGAGCCAAGTCCAAGGAGTCTAGAGAATGTCATGTAGTCAACTCCATATTTCACTCCCTCGGTGGTCCAAAAGAAGGCAACTTGCCTTGCATCATAATATAGAGAGGAGTGAAATTGAGCAAGAATCTCCTCATTCCAATCATACCGAAATCCCATGATGTCATATAGTCCAAACTCCTTGCACTTTGCAATATCTTGATTGAAAAATGGATCATTCATCTTCTCAAAATAAGGCCAATCAACATACTTGCAAGGGACAATAGGAGCCTTGCCCTTACGCATAACAACAGAGGAGTAGAAATCTTGATGCAACTGACACCAAAATCTCCTTTCCAAGTTCTCGGCCTTCTCATACTTGTATACATCCTCCTTACGTGCATCGGTGAGAGCCACAGTTTGCTTGAAATAGTTCCTTCCCATGGAGATAGCAAACTCAGTGAGAATTTGAGGACGGGCAAGCTTTGGGCACCGAGGATATTGGCGTTGATCTTGTGGATATTCGACTTGAAGATGAGGAGGAGTGCGAGGGCAGATGTCCCAAGCAATTCCCCGTCTTGAAGGATTTGCTCGAGAA
The DNA here is from genome assembly GCF_002211085.1 of Panicum hallii. Classification (NCBI taxonomy): domain Eukaryota; kingdom Viridiplantae; phylum Streptophyta; class Magnoliopsida; order Poales; family Poaceae; genus Panicum; species Panicum hallii. The sequence continues at coordinate 55,279,828 of NC_038050.1, forward strand.
GGAGGAGGCACTGCCATGCTTGGCATCATATATGGAGCTTGACAAGGTGGACAAGCTTGTGAGCTGCTTCCAGCAGGCTCTTTGCCAGGACGGTGACGAGGACGAAGTTCTCTTGGAGGAGGGCTAGGAGGAGAAACTTCCTCCTCTTGGATTTGAGGATCATGACGGCGTTTTTGCCGCCTCTGACCGGAAGAAGCAGGAGCACGCCCACGACCCATAGCCTTGATGAAGAAGAAAATGCGGGAAACTTCAAATCCAAAACGTTCTCCGGAGATTCCGGACGAGAGAGAGCACTCCCGTCACCGATTTGCAATCCTTATGGGAAGAGATGGTGGAAATCGCCCCTTGGACGAGAGGGAGGCAGTGGAGAGGAGTTGTGTCACGGTGGAGGTGAAAAATAGGAGATAGAACCATTTTTGACCGACCCCCCGCGGTATATATATATAGGATGGTTTTACCATCCGGAGTATCCGGACATATGTCCGGAGTATCCGGACGTATGTCCGGAATATCCGGCTCCCCTAAGCTGAGATGGATTCAATGAGGATAGGATTGAACTTTGATAAGAGAGATCTAGTGATGTGAGAGGCTTACTTAACTTGAGACCAGCCAACAATCAATAATGGGAACAATAGTCTCAAGTAAGCAAGAAAAGATTCAAGTTATTTTGAAAATCACACTCCTAACAATTCTAGTAGATTTTTCAAAAGTGATTTCTCTATAGCACACAAACATGTGCATGATCTCAAACTAAGTTATGAGAATCCAAAATATTTAGCTCACTCCTCAAGGTACAAAACCTTTGCTCATCAAGTGGTTTAGCGAAGATATCGGCTAGTTGTTTATCGGTGCTCACATGACTTAAAACGATATCTCCTTTGGCCTCATGGTCTCTCAAGAAATGGTGCCTTATATCAATGTGTTTTGTTCTTGAGTGGTTAATGGGGTTATTAGCTAGCTTTATTGCACTCTCATTGTCACACAAGAGTGAAATCTTACTAAACTTACAACCAAAGTCGCTCAAGATGGATTTCATCCAAAGCAATTGTGCACAACAAGCACCTGTAGCAACATATTCGGCTTCGGCAGTGGATAAGGCAACGGAATTTTGTTTCTTGGAACTCCAAGACACAAGGGACCAGCCAAGGAATTGACAAGTCCCCGATGTACTCTTCCTATCTACTTTGCAACCGGCATAATCCGATTCGGAGTAGCCAAGTAGATTGAAAGTGGAGCCCTTGGGATACCACAAGCCAAGGTACGGAGTGTAAACTAAATATCTTAGAATTCTCTTAACTGCCATAAGATGACATTCTTTAGGATTAGCTTGAAACCTTGCACACATGCACACACTAAGTATGATATCGGGCCTAGATGCACAAAGGTAAAGAAGGGATCCAATCATGGAGCGATATACCTTTTGATCTACGGCCTTGCCATCTTCATTTAGATCGAGATGTCCATTAGTCAGCATGGGTGTCTTGATAGGTTTGGCATTCTCCATGTCAAACTTTTTCAACATATCTTTGGTATATTTGGTTTGACAAATAAAAGTTCCTTCCTTGAGTTGCTTGATTTGAAAGCCAAGAAAGAATGTCAACTCTCCCATCATGGACATCTCGAATCTCTTCATCATGATCCTACTAAAATCCTCGCACCAAGATTGATTAGTAGAACCAAATATAATGTCATCGATATATATTTGGCATACAAAAATTTCTTTGTCAACTTTACGAGTGAAGAGAGTACGATCAACTTTGCCTATCTCAAAGCCTTTCCTTAAGAGAAAATCCTTAAAGCATTCATGCCATGCTCTAGGAGCTTGCTTAAGCCCATAGAGCGCCTTATGGAGCTTGTAGACATATACCAATTTGGAGATTGGTCCATTAAGAAAAGCACTCTTCACATCCATTTGGTATAGCTTGAAATCATGGTGAGTTGCAAAGGCAAGCAAGATACGAATTGACTCAAGCCTAGCTATGGGTGCATAAGTCTCACCAAAATCCAAACCTTCAATTTGTGTGAAGCCTTGAGCAACCAACCTTGCTTTGTTTCTTGTCACCACGCCATGTTCGTCTTGTTTGTTCCGAAAAACCCACTTTGTTCCAATGATATTTTTCTTGGATCTTTCTACCAAGGACCAGACTTCATTCCGTGTGAAGTTGTTTAATTCTTCTTGCATGGCCATTACCCAATCCGGATCATCAAGAGCTTCTTCAACCTTAAGCGGTTCCAAGGAAGAAACAAACGAGTAATGTTCACAAAAGGTTGCCAAACGAGAACGAGTAGTTACCCCTTTGTTTATGCTTCCAAGGATGTTATCTACGGGATGATCCTTTTGGATAATTTGATGGATTCTTGGATGAGGAACTTGAGCTTCATGTTGGATAGGCTCGACTTCTTTTTCAGCCTGAGACTGATCTTGATGTGGAGATGACGGTTCATCTTCAGTAACCCGGATACTCCGGCCCTGTGTCCGGATACTCCGGAGAGGGGATCCGGAGTCTCCGGACATATCACCGGAGTTTCCGGGTTGCGCTGCGGAAGTGGATGTAGATGATCCCTTGAACATCAACACATCATCATCATCTTGATCCTCTTGTTCTTGTGGCTTTATTTCACCAGTGGCTAGCTTCTTGATCGCTTTGCTTGGTGATTCTTCCATACCTACAACATCGTCAACTTGCTCTTCTTGAGAGCCATTAGATTCATCAAATGTCACGTCACACGCAACTTCAACACAACTGGAGGTTTTGTTGAAGACACGATATCCATGAGCATTTGAGGCATAACCAAGAAGAAAACCTTCATCAACTTTAGATGCAAATTTAGAGTTCTTGGACTTCTTGTTAAGAATGAAGCACTTACTTCCAAAAACTCTAAAATATGACACGTTAGACTTTTTACCAAGTAGAAGCTCGTAGGCCGTCTTGTTCAAGATCTTGTGTAGATAAAGACGGTTGATAGCGTGGCACACCGCGTTGATTGCTTCCGCCCAAAAATGATCCGAGACCTTGTATTCATCAAGCATTGTTCTTGCGGCTTCAATGAGAGTTCTATTTTTCCTTTCAACAATTCCATTTTGTTGTGCAGTATATGGAATGGAGAACTCATGCCCAATGCCTTCCTCTTCTAAGAATTCTTCAATGTTGGTGTTCTTGAATTCGGTGCTATTGTCACTTCTCACTTTCTTGATCTTGATCTCGAATTCATTTTGAGCTCTTTTTGCAAATTTCTTGAATGTCTCTTGCACTACACTTTTGTCATGCAAAAAGAATACCCAAGTGAAACGAGAATAATCATCAACAATTACAAGTCCATATTTGTTACCACCAATGCTTATGTAGGCCACCGGACCAAAGAGATTCATGTGTAGTAGTTCAAATGGCTTGACGGTGGTGATGATGCTCTTCGACGGATGAGGAGCACCAACTTGTTTTCCGGCTTGACAAGCACTACAAATACGATCTTTCTCAAAAGAAACATTGGTTAGTCCTAGAATGTGATCCCCCTTTAGGAGCTTGTTGAGATTTCTCATCCCAACATGAGCTAGTTGGCGATGCCATAACCAACCCAAGCTAGACTTTGCCACTAAGCATGTATCAAGTTGAGCATTTTCTTGTGAAAAATTCACTAGATAAATCTTTCCCTTGAGTACACCCTTGAAGGCAACGGAGCCATCGCTTCTCCTAATAACGGTCACACCTTCGTTAGTGAATAAACAATTAAAACCGGACGCACAAAGTTGTGATATGGATAACAAGTTATACACAAGAAATTCAACTAAGAGAACCTTAGAAAGAGAGAATTTTGAGTTTAGATCAATGTTACCGGTACCAAGTACTTTTCCCTTTTGATTTCCGCCAAAAGTAATGTAATGATCATCATTTGATTCCTTCAAACTTTCAAACATGCTTCCTTCTCCGATCATATGATTTGTGCACCCGCTATCAATCACCCATGTTGATCCACCGGAGAAGTATTCCTACAAAACAAGATTATTCCTTTCTTTTAGGTACCCAACAATACTTGGGTCCTTGAGCGTTAGTCAAAAGCACCTTGGGTACCCACACATGCCTTTTCACCTTAGTGTTCCATAAGCGGTGGCCCACAAATCTAGCAACCACTTTACCATGGTGGTTCCTAGTCAAAACATAATCCGCATAAAATGATATTTGAGATAATATTTTTAGTGTCTTGGGTGCATGGAATTTGTCTTGCTTCAATGAGGATGCAACAATTTCAGAACCTTCATCACATGTTGTGCCTCTCTTGATAAATTTGATTTGACTTAACCCTTGTTTCTCATTACTTCTCTTATGGATGGGAGTTGTCATGTTCACTAGGCCTCCTCTTGCCCCTAAGGCGGCCTTCTTGTTATTGTTGACATAAGTGATGGTTTGAGATGTGCCATCTTCATTCTTTTCTAGTCCCTTACCTTTCTCAAATCCATATTTGCTTAAGTACCTTGATCCAAATCCCTTAGTATGCTTCTCAAACTCACCTACCCTTGGTGAGGGATTTGTCTTGAGTACTTCCTTGTGAGATGGTGCCTCTTCTTGCACTAATTGAGTGAGCCTACTCATCTCTTTCCTCATGGCTTGCATTTCGGCATGGTTAGTAGAAAAAGTTTGAATATCAACATTAAAGCATCATGCACAACCATTACTAGTTGAAGGACTAGATGACTTAGATGCCTTACAAGTGTTAGAGAAACTTTCTAAGAGAGTATTAGCTTTAACTTCAAGTGCCATGTTAATGGCTTGCAAGCTTGTTAAGCTTTCTCGAAGTTTATCATTGTCTCTCTTTAAGTTAGCCTGAGTGTCTTCAACTAAAAGAAGTTCTTTAGTTAAGTCATCCACTTTCCTCTTTTCACTAGTAAATAACTCTTCTACCTTAAGAAGCATGTTATCCTTGGCTTTTAGAAATTCTCCAAGGCTCTTATTTTCCTTCCTTTCACTGGCAAGGTGCTTTTCAAAAGTCTCGGATTTTTCTCTCTCAAGCCTAAACAATTCCTCTTGTGATTTAAGAGTCTCATCTAGATCATCTAGTTTCATTATTAGCTTCATTATTCTAGTTGCCGCACTTTTGCCATATTGTTTAATGAGACTAGCAATTTCATCTTCCTCATCTACTTCATCATCCGATGAGTTTGAGGATATTACCTTTGAGTTCTTTGCCATGAAGCACATAATTGGATCTTGATCTTCATCATCGGTGAGATCTTCAAATAAGTTTGGTTGATGTGAAGATAAGGTCTTGAATGCCATGGTTGCAATATCTTCATTGTCGGAGTTGCTTTCTTCATTTGAATCCCATTCTTGACCAAGATGAGCTTCACCAACATGCTTTTTATATCTTGGCTTGTCCCTCTTGGATGAACTCTCCTTTGCATTCTTATTCTTCTTCTTTTCTTCCGGACAATCCGCAATAAAATGTCCGATTTTCTTGCACCCAAAACATGGCTTGCTTGATCTTCTTCTTGATTCATTCTTGTTCTTGCCAAAGTTTTGGAAGTTGCTTTTCCTTAGAACTTTTCTAAAGTTCTTGATGAAAAATGTCATTTGCTCATCATCAAGCTCATCATCTTCACCATCACTAGAGTCATCATTCTTTAAGAATTGAGTTGCCTTTTCCTTGCCTTTCTTGGCTTGAAGAGCCAAACCATTATTCTTTGCATCTTGCTCTTGTAGATCGGCCAAATCTTGATTTATTTTGACTCTCTTCAATTGATCATGATGAGCTTCAATTCTTCCAAGAACATTCTCGGTGGTGAAATGTTTGAAACCCCTCTCCGCTCTTATCAAACTAGGTAATATGACATCCCTAGCCATGTAGACGGTTAAGAGCTTATCCACTATCTCACGATCACCCCATTTGTCTCCACCAAGAGACTTGATTTGATTGGTGATCTTTTTCATGCGATTATACATCTCCTTAACGGTTTCATCTTTCTTCATGGAGAATAGACTTAGTTCATCTCCCAAAGTCTTGATCCTTAATTCTCGGACTTTTCTTGACCCTTGATGATTTACTTGGAGTGTGTCCCAAGCATCCTTGGCGGTAGAAGAATCTTCAATTTTGTCAAACTCTTCCGGACTCACAGAAGAGTGAAGAATGTTCAATGCTTGATAATTTCTTTGCAAGACATATGCTTGCACGGGCGTTGTGGCTTCTCCATCTTCCGGGATCTCACACCCTACTTCAATGATTTTCCAAAGATCCTTGCGAATTGCACTCAAATAACCAAACATTTTGGCCTTCCATTGATTGTACCCCGTTCTATCAAAATAAGAGGGTTTTCCCATGTGAATTGAAGCATTGTGATCACTAGGAATTTGAAATGTGCAGTCATGAGCCACTTGGTGATAGTCGGCTCTTTTCTTCACCTTTGAGGAACTTGAAGATCTTCTCTTGTAGTCATTATTCGAGTCATCACTTGACTCGATTATAATCTTGATGCCTGATCTTTCTTTCTTTCTTTGCAATTTCTTCTTCTTCTTCCAAGCCTTCCATTCTTGAAATGACATCTCATCGTCGGTTGTTTCCAATTCTTCTTGCTCTTCTTGTAGCATGTTCTTTTTCTTGTCTTCAGATTTCTCAAATGACCTCTCCTTCTGAACTTCAACCATTGGATCGACCGGACCCTTGGATGAAGTGTCACTTGACATCTTGACTCTCCAAGCCGTTAAGCTTCAAATATGGAGAACCTTACTCTGATACCAATTGAAAGGACCTTAAGATGCCTAGAGGGGGGGTGAATAGGCTAATCTGCAACTTAAAAATACTTTGAACACGGTTAGCAACACAGGTGTCCGGATACTCCGAATATATGTCCGGATACTCCGAATATAGTGTCCAGAGTTTCCGGAAATAATATCCGGACTATCCGGGTATGAGACAAACTGCTACAAATCAAAGATAGAAATGCTGTAAACTGAATCCAATAAATTTAGAGGGACTAGTGGTACCTCTGAAGTGTTTCTCACCAGTTGTCTTACTCCTGAGACTTGTATAATAGTAGATTGGCCTCAAACCCTAAAAGGTTAGTCTCACAAGCAAATAATCACAAATGTAAGCTAGAATTGCGAGAGTGACACAGAATTTGTTTCCTGAAGTTCACTCCCAAAGGAGCTACGTCCCTGTTGAGGAAGAATTCAAGAGACGGTGCTCAAGAACTCCTATGCTCCTCTCCCAAGGGTGAGACCAACGCTCAAACCCTAGGGTCACTTACTATGAATTCCTCGGAGAGGAATGAAGATTACAAACCAGCTGTGATGCTCACAAATCAATCACGCAATCACAAGCGACGCCTAGCCGTCTAGGAGCTTGGAGCCCCAAGAGTAATAAACTAGAATCCACAGGCTAGACTTGGATGATGTGCTCAAGAGATGAAATCAAGGCTTACTTGCACAATCTTAGCTCTTGCAACAATCTCACTTCAAACCCCAAAGAAAATCACTCAAGAGAGAAGCAAATGGGGAGTGAGAGGGCTGTCTTTGGCTTTTCAGCTGTTCTGGTCGAAAATAAGCAAGAGAGAGAGAATGAGAGGGGGTATGAGGGTATTTATACCCCCTCTCCCAGAAACTAGCCGTTGGGAGAGCGGTACCCGGAAACTCCGGGTATATGTCTGGATACTCCGGACAAGGGAGTCCGGAGACTCCGAACCAGATGGGTTTTGCGGACTGGTAACAGTGACCCGGAGACTCCGGGTATACGTCCAGATACTCCGGACACTCTGTCCGGACATTCCGGATTGAGACCCGGACACTCCGGGTTAGACACTGAATTTCACATTTAAGTCCCTTTTTAAGTGGTGGGATGGTTTCTTATGATTTTTGTGGGTTCTCTTGAGCATAACTACCATGTCTGCACTCGTGGATCAAAGTTCCCCTTGATAGTACGACGTTCCTATACTCAATTTCAAAAATAAAATCTAGTCTTTTAGTACACTTGAGAACGCCATTTTTCATATCATTTTTGAGGGTTCACGCTTTGCTATATGCTTTGCTCAGTCACCTTTAGCACCTGCACACATGCTTAATAACACGATTAAATGTACATGTGCTTTGTCATTTATCACCAAAACCCACTTAGGAGCCTAGATATCTTTCAACATTTATATAGTCTGGGCGGACAGGGTTATATGGAATCGTAGACCGATACTAGCTTAGAAGTCCAACTCGAATACCACTCGGGCAGTTTCCTTCTGTACTGACTAGTCCTACTCGTATCCGACTATATCACAACAGATATAAGGTATGGAATTTGCTGCATCCCTTATTCTAGATATTTCTATACCTTATGAGCAGTCCCACTATCTAGGGTCTGACAAGCCCCCGAGCTCTTCATAGCCAAGTACTACAGGCTTCCGAGTACTTCTGGAGTCATCTTCGTGTTCTTTAGAACTTCATCTTGAATATGTCTTCCCGATTACCTTTTGGTTGTTTTGAGGCTATGAGGTGCTCATGCCCCGAATAGTTTAAATCTTTTATATGGGGTGCGTTGAAACACTCCATATGGAGTAGCCCCCGAGCCTTAGGTTGAATTGAAGAATCAGGCTGAGTGTCAAATTAGTCCTGAATCTTCTTTCTTTGTCTTCCAATAGATTTGAAAAATAAGTTGATGTTTGCACGTGTCCCGCAGCCCCCAAGTCGTGAATCCAAATCCCAAGGTTTGGAAAAAAAGAGCTAAAAGAACGTGGCATACGTTGTAGAATATTTTTAAGAAATTGAATTGATGGTTAAAATAGAGTGATTGGATAGAAATTTGAAACCCCCCTCCCTGAAAAAATGGTTAAACAAATAACTTCCTCAAAAAAATTCAAAATTACCGCTCAAAGCAAATTTTATCGTTGATTTAATGGCTAGATAAGATTCCTGGGTTAAAAATTTGAAAAACCCCTTATTTCAGGATAAAATCTCTAAAATAATGATTAACCAATTATCTTCCAGAGATAAATCCTCAAAAGCCTCTTAAATCTGGTTCTTCTACGAGTCTTCCGAGTAGTTTTGCAACGTCCAGCTCCCGAGCTTATAGGCCGGGTGAGTCGTAGGAGCCACGTCGAGTAGTTATTGGCGCCCAGCACATGAGCTTGGGAGCTAGTGGATCCATTAGAGATGCACTGAGTAGTAATTTGATGAGGATATCACCAAGGCGGATACGCAAGAGTCATGCCCTTCGCCAAGTTACAAAGTCATCATTAACTCGTACTCCACGTTCGGTTCGGATTCAGCAAACCACCCTGGATGGAATTGGCCGCATCTCCCTCATACGACATCGAAACGAGGCGTTCTTTGATGCATTGGAAAGCTAATGATGAAAGTTTTCTTTTGGTTCTAGTCCCACCTCCAGAAGATACGTGGATCATTCTATGTGTCCATGACATGGTGCTGCATCACCAGCTTCATGCTTTAACGGCCTTTGTATCATGTCGGGCCTTAAGCCATGTTGTGTCCCCCCCCCCCGTTTCACCCCCCAACCCTAGCTTCATCCTTCTTGGGTATAAACTCCACATCAGGGTTTAGGTTTCATTAAGTTCTAATTTTCCATCGAGAAACAGACATCTTCATTGTAACTGTGATATCGAATACTTTTGCTGTGAATCAGGGCCCTCATTCTTGTCCTACACCACTATGGTGATTAGTCCTTTTGTGTTCAGAGCTTGAACCCCATATTAATCTTTGCTTTATATACATCTACAATTTCAGATTGCGTGTTTATCCTTTCTTACTTGTCTTCTTCGATTCGCTTGCAGGGAAAAATCTTCTTGGCGAGCTCAATCGAGTTGTGCTATGGAGCAGCGGTGTAACGGTTGCAGGGGTTTGAATCGTGTCTGATTAGAAGCCTAGATTGCCAACGTCGAGTTCTCCACCAACAAAATCGGTCATACCTATCGAAAGATCGGGCCAGCGCTACATCAAGCCGCTTCACCAAAATCGTGTGCCACTGCTGCAAGGGCATGAGACACGTCATGAAGGATTGCCCGAGTCATTGTGCATTCATTGCTACCAGTGATGGTGGATATGTAAGTGCTAGTGATGTTGAAGATGATTTGGCTCTTGCTGCTAACCATGTTGCACCGGATAATGAAGGAGAGGCTATTGATCCTATGACTGCTGCTGCGGGTTACAAATCTATTCTTGTGCAGCGTGTGTTGAGTACACAGGTTCAGCATGAACCGGAGAAGTTACAATGCCATAATTTGTTCCACACATTTCTCATTATCAAGGATTGTCGTGTTCGTACAATAATTGATAGTGGGAGCTACAACAACTTGGTTAGTTCAGATTTGGTCAAAAAGCTTGGCATGACCACACGTGCTCATTCCAAACCTTATCACCTTGAATGGCTCAACAATAGTGGTAAGCAAAGATAACTCAATCAGCAAGAATATACTTTTTCATTGGCTCATATCATGATTATGCTGATTTGATGTTGTACCTATGCAAGCATGTTCGCTTTTATTAGGTCATCCATGGAAATATGATACTAATGCTTTACACTATGGTAGAATTAATATCTATACTTTGCTGCATAAGGGTAAGAAAATTGTTTTACTTCCATTAACACTTGCTGAAATTGTTAAACATGACAAAGAGCTTGCTAAAATTTCTAAGAATGATCATGCTTTACATCCATCTGGTGCTACATCCTAAGAGATTAAGTTGAAGGGAGGTGCTTTAATTGCTAAGACATCTCTAAATGCTGAAAATTATGTTGATGCAGTACCATACAATAGCATGCTTTGCAGACATGTTTCATTTTCACATGATCATAATCCTATATCTAGCAATTTGCGTCCTGATGTCACTAACCTTTTGCAAGAGTTTGATGGTGGATGGAGTCGAGGACAACTCCAATTCAAGAAGGGGAGGATTGTGAGGACATCACCAGGTGGATACGCACGAGCCATGCCCTTCGCCAAGTTACAAGGCATCATCAACTTGGACTCCGGCGTTCGGTTCAGATTCAACAGACCACCCTGGACGGAATCGGCCACATCTCCCTCATACAACATTGAAACATGGCGTTCTTTGATGCGTTGGAAAGCTAATGATGAAAGCTGTCTTTTGGTTCTAGTCCCACCTCCAGAAGATTTTTGGATAATTCTGTCTGTCCATGACAATATGCTATGTCACCAATTTCATGCTTTAGCGGCCTTTGTATCGTGTGTCGGGCCTTAAGCCCATATTGTGGGAACCCTAGCTTCGTTCTTCTTGGATATAAACTTAGTAGCCGTCGTTAAATTAGGGTTTAGATTTTGTTTAGTTCTATTTTTCCATTAAGAAACATACATCTTCATTGTAACTGTGACATCGAGTCCTTTTCCTATGAATTAGGGCCCCCGTTCTTATCCTACACCACTGTGACAATTAGTCCTTTTATGTTTAGAGCTTGAACCCCATATTCATTTTTGCTTCATACATATTTGCAATTTCAGATTGTGTGTTTATCCTTTCTTGCTTGTGTTCTTCGATTCACTTGGAGGGAAAAGCCTTCTTGACAAGGTCAATCAAGTTGTGCTTGGTTGATAACCAACGGAGCAGCGGTGTAATGGTTGCAGGGGTTTGAATCGTGTCTGACTAAAAGCCCGGATCGCCAACGTCGAGTTCTCCACCAATCGAATCTATCATACCTATCGAAAGATTGGGCCAGTGCTGCATCATAATTGGCGTGCAGTCCCCCGAGCATGGGAGCTAGCGGAGTCACTGGAGGTACGCTGAGCATCCTGGAGAATTGTCAACGAAGCTTGACCTGAAACATGAGATATACACATTATATAGCATAATGTAAAGATACTAAAATTTATTCAGTGCAAAGCGAAGATGCTGAAATTTGTTCGGTGAAAATAAATTTTCTGGGTCGAGCTCTTTTTTAGCCATCTAAATCTCTCGAGTAGTCCACCTTTTATGTTTAATCACCTGATCCCATTCTAGCCTTCGCTCATAATATGTATGAGTCGCTTAGGTCATGACTGAAGATCCGACGTTTCACAGATTAAGGCGTTTGCTACTCGAGTAAATTAGCGACCGTTCACAGAAGACAACATGCAGAAATAAGTAGTCGACATTGTGACAAAGATAATGTGCGTTGCACAAAAAATATCCTGTGAAGTGCAACTCTAGAGGGTTTCATACCATCGAGAGGCGTACACGGACAGGTAGCCGATCCTATGAAGAATAAATCGGGGAAGGTATAAGTCACTTAGCTTGATTTATGGATGATTTGTTCATGCCAACTAGTCGGAATTGATCCCGACTAGTTGTCGAGCATGCGGCAGCCATCCCCGACTAGTTTCTAGTCGAGATAAGTAGTCGAAGTAGCAGTGGCACGTTGACATTGCAGCGCAAGCTGAAGACGAGCCGAGTAGTCAAGATCGTTGGAGATTTGATCAAATCAGAGAATTCAATCTCATTGAGATCTTTGATGAGGTCGTCGATGTCGTGATAGGATGCTGGTGCAGATTCCTCTGGCTTCCTGGTGTCGACGATCTGCAGAGGGAAGTCGCCCGCGCTGTTGGCGACATATACCCACGAGCCAAAGATGAAAGTCACGCCCTCCTTGAGCACAACGGTGGTGAAGTTGAACGATGTCATTGGATTCACCGGGGAATTTTCGATGAACACCCCTACCTAGCGCGCCAGCTATCGGTGTTTGTCGGTGTTTTAGCGCCACACCCGCCGAGGGATACCCCCGAGATGGTGAGTTTGTAGGTAGGGTGTCGCCGAGATCAGAAACTTGAAGATGCAAAGGAACACAAGGTTTAGACAGGTTCGGGCCGCCGAGAGCGTAATACCCTACGTTCTGTGTGGTTTGTATTGCTTTTGATGGTGATTGGGTGATCTCCTGGGTGATTCTCTGGATGATCGCCAGATGATCTCATTGGAGGGGGTCCTGTCCGCCCTTATATAGTCTGGGTGGACACGTTCTCATGGAAGTCCTAATCGGATACATGCCCTAGAGTCCTAAGTACTTTTCTAGTAGTTCCCTACCGTATCCGACTAGTTTCACTAACGTAGGAGTAGTTCTTCTAGGCTACGAGTAGTTACACAGATGTAGGGCATGGGTCATGTCCCAACCTTTATCCTAGAAAAAGTATACCACGTGTACAGTCCCGTGTACCCGAATCTGACAGTGTTTTACCGCCAAGCCCACCTAGGGATACCTCCGAGATGGTAATTGTAGATAGAATGTCGCTGAGATCAGAAACTCGAAGGTGCAAGAAACACGAAATTTTAGACAGGTTCGGGCCGCAATGTGCGTAATACCCTACGTCGTGTGTGGTGGTTTATATTGCCTTAGATGTAGATTGTTGAAGTCTGGGGGATATGGTTACATGGAATGCTAGACCGATACTAGATTAGTTTAGGAGTCCTACCCAAGTACTACTCATGTAGTTTGCTTTTGTACCGACAAGTTCTACTTGTAATATCACAAGAAATATAAGGTATCAAACATGCCACATCCTTGATTTAGTATCTTACGAGCAGTCTCGCTGCCCCCAAATCTGACAGCCCCACTGGCTATCTCCAACCGTCGTTCTCTATATCCTTCTTTATATCCGTCATTTACAGACTTCTCTACAAGATTCTCTCCTCTATATCTCATTTCTCTCCAACAACGTTCTCTAAATCTCGTTCTCTATACATTAAACCCTATATTAGAAACGTATTTTGTTTCAAATTTTTGTACGTACGTATTTATCATACCTCAAATGCTATGGACATATTTTATTTTTATTTAATCCAGTGTTTAAAACGTAAAGAAAAAATAGAGAAGAGGAGAGAGAATCTCTGTATATAGAGAAAATTTGTAGCGTTCTTTATTTTAGAGGACCATTTAGAGAACGCTGCTGGAGCATATAGAGAACGGAATCTTCTCTATATAGGGTAGAGAACGGTTTAGAGTCTCCCGTTAGAGACAACCTTAACCCCGGCCGAGATGCCGCGTCTGTGCCACCTGACCTCTATCCGACAGAACAGTGGCCCAAGAAAAGCTCTATATCATGGTTAAGAACGACCTCCAAACCAGTTGGAGCAACACAATGTCACAAGGTGCCCATGCCTAACCTATCACCTGTGCGCTAACAGTGGCACTCAGATTGCAAAGTTTGCATGCAAGTTCAGCAAACCCTGCCTTGCAAAAAAAAAGGCGTACAGCAAGCCCAATACACACTCAAGTCGATGCCTCCCCGGGTCTCGGCCAGCTAGTGTACGGTGTACCAGCACTTCTCCCTTGGAGTACACTTCTGCGCACGTCCTTGCTGCCAGGAGCGAGGAGCCGAAATAAAAGAAAGAAAGAAAGAAAGAAAGAAAGAAAGAAAGCAACACGCAAACCACGATCCACGAAATATTTTGGTAGTAGCATCCGCCGAACATTCGGGACGAACGGCACCAGCACGGGTCCACGGCTCCTCCGGTGAGTTCGGCGACGGGACCCTCAACGCAGAGCCCAGAGCCCGGGCAGGGGGCCCAAAACCCAGCGAAACGGACGCGAACCAAGTGGAAAGGTCACGGTTTCCGCCAACACACGCCGAGTAGCCCTTTATTCGCAGACGCCGTCTCCCTGCACCACCACTCAAGGGCACCAGCAGACCGTGCGACCCGTTAAAAAAAACGCGTCCTTGACCCAACGACCCGAAGCCTTGCGTGCGTCTAAAACTAGCGCCCGCAGCGTACGCCGGATCGCGGCGGCGTCAGGCGCGCATCGAGTAATTTATCAGGGCGGCCGCGCGGAGCAGATCTCGCCGGGGCCGGGGCCAGCCATGGGTGCTGCCGGCGCGATCCGGCGGGCGGCGGCGGCGGCAGCCGACCGGGCGTGCGCGGGGGCGCGGGGCTTCCGCCGCGCGCTGGCCCGGTTCGCGCCGCGGCCCTCGGCGTTCGCGCCCGCCGCCGACGCAGAGGCCGCCGCGGTGCGCGCCGTGCGCAACCTCCGCACCTTCCGGTTCCACTACGCCGTCCTGCAGTGGGCGCTCCTGCTCGCGTCCCTCGCGCCGCGGCACCGGGCGTCCGTGGTCTTCCTCATGGCGGCCTCCAAGGGCCTCCTCGTCTATGGGGGTCTCCTCAAGGCGTTCCCCAACTCGGCGCTGCTCCGGAGGCTCCTCGACCGCCGCCTCGTCGCCGCGGTGTTCCTCGCGCTCGTGCTCGCCGACATCGTCGCCGCTGGCGCCGTCGCCAACCTCCTCGCCGCGCTCGCCGCGGGGGTCCCGATCGTCGTCCTCCACGCGTCCTTCCGCGTCCGCGACGACCTCGAGGGACCCTCGCCTGAGGCCGCGGGGGAGAACGGCAAGGACGACGAGACGGCGGCGGTCGTCGAGAAGAAGGAGGACGGCGACGTCGAGGCGGGGCCCACGCGGCGGTCCATGGCCGCGGCACCAAGACCACCCAAATGAGGAATTACTAGCAACTAGTAAAAATCATACATTTCGTAGATTAATTACGGGGTCTCGTTGTCTTGGAATATAGGAACAATTCGTGGTCAAAACCTGTCTTACCGGCCTGCTTCTTGATTCAATCCATACTGTGAGGAGGAGCCTAGGAATTTTTGGGGGAAATTCAATTATTAGAATGTAGTGGTAACTGTGACAGTGAATGTTGAGGTTTAAGATGACTCATTGTGAAGTCTCTTATTCATATTCCTTGAGTACTGACAAGTCTTTGATCTTGCAAGAAATGGCTTACACTTGATCTTCCACCGTTATCGCCACTTGTTTTTGGCGCTCCATTTGATCAAACAGCGTACCATCTTGGCGAGAAATGCGCTCCACTGCATGGTGCAGTGCAGCTGAGAGACAAAGCTCAAGGGCTGGGCCTGCAGCCATGGGTAAGTTGTGGATTCACGGCCGGTGTTGACTTATTCCCCAGATCTTGGAGAGCCAGGGAGACGGGAGGAAGTGACGGAGAAGTGCAGCTCCCTCCAACCCACCAAACAAGCTAAAGCGACCTGCCGCTGGAAGTGCTCTTTTCACCTCTTTTCACCGACAGCTGCCCACCAGGAGCCAGCACAAAAGACAGGTGAAGCCTCGAAAGAGCAAGCAACTCGCCTTCCCCAGTTGTTGACACTTCGGCGATGTTGATGTGTTGCCGCCTCTCTCCGACTGGGTAGCCTTGCAGGTGAAGTTGCAGTTCGCAAAGGAGAATACTCAGTCGACATCAGTTGAAATCCTCTTCATTTACGCCAAAGATTGAGCGATCACAGCCTGGATGATCCGTCAGACTTCATATTCACACAAGTCTGGAAGAAGCACACATTCTGTAGATCGTACTCAACAATCTTAAGGTCTTTCTCTTTCCCCCTTCGTCGGAGAGGAAGAATCTTCAGAATTCAGATAGGCAGAGACGACGAATGTTCTTTTGTAAGGAAACATCACCTTCCATTAGACATTGGATGCAGACAAATCGCCAGATACCAGTTCAGATACAGAGTCCGGGGCTTGTGTCATCAACAGTTCAACACATGTGATCCAGAGGCCAGCACACATGGCCATGGCCAGCCAGACAATGTGCCACTTCGTTACGAGTTCTTGAACATACCAAGACAGCACATGAACAAAGCTCAGAAACATATAGTGTCGAGCTTATTAACAAGGCATTCCAATTGGGCTTCCTATGAATAGAGGACACTTGCAATAACTAGAGCGTCAGTTTCTTGGATAATCTGTGTCATCCTCGGCTAGGCTACCTGACTGAAGGAAGGCTTTGGTAAGCAGCCATGGACTCTGCCTGTAATGATGCAGCGTGCAATGTTCCTGGCCCCAGCTGCTAAGACTTGTGCTGTACTGTTTCTTGCAACAAACCCTCATCTGCTCGTCCTAGAATCTGGAATTCAGGATAGAACGAAGCACCATTTTTTTTTTGAGATTGAAGCACCAAAATTAACCTTAAAGATCTCTGCAGGTGGCGGCTTCCATTTGACTTGATTAGTACCCAGCAGGAAGGATGGATCTGAAACTGAACTGAAAGTGTGTGACCACCGTGAAGCAGCAACAGCAGTCCATGAAGGCCCATTACTGCGTCTCGTTTAACCCTCGTTTTGTAGCCCACGAAGGCCCATCAGCCTCAATGGCAGCGACCTTTCCGCACGATCATCATCCCCGGCGAGAGAGAGCCGGCAGCGGGACCGGCGGCCTGCGAATTCGGTGGGTCGGGTTCTGCTGCCGAGAAGCCTGCTCTGGTTGAGCCCACCGAGTTTCGCGAGCCCTAGGGTTAGCACGACCGACGGCGCGGCTCACGTGTCGGTGTTGGGCCCTATATATGAGGAGAGAGCCGTCGCCTAGGGTTTCCTCCCACGGCGCCGACCAAACCAGACCAAACCCCCCAAACCGAGGAAGAGCGAGCACCCTCTTGCCCTCGCCGCAATGGAGCACACCTTCATCATGATCAAGCCCGACGGCGTCCAGAGGGGCCTCGTAAGCACCGCTTTTCTTTGCTCTTTACGTTGATTCGATTCGATTTGGTGTTGTGCGCGTTCTCGGTGCTTCGATTTGGTACTTGCTATGGGATTTATTCTGTTTTTCTTCCATTTTTTTGCTCAGGTTGGTGAGATCATCAGCCGCTTCGAGAAGAAGGGCTTCTACCTCAAGGGTAATCTAGCGTTCATCCTTTGATTGGAGCTTATGTTAGCTTTTGGAATGCCGATAATTTCTTCAAGTGAAATAGTAAATCTTATAATTGAAACCTGTGGCTCTGGACGGAAATCTTACTGTTTGCGCACGAATCAGTTGTCAGTTTGTCACTTCACCTAAATCTGTGCTGTTAGTAATGTTTGCTTATTGATCTGCGATCTGAAATGCAGGCTTGAAGCTCGTGAACGTGGAGAGGTCGTTCGCCGAGAAGCACTACGCTGATCTGTCCGCCAAGCCCTTCTTCCAGGGCCTCGTGGACTACATCATCTCTGGCCCTGTGGTCGCCATGGTCTGGGAGGGCAAGAGCGTTGTCACAACTGGCCGCAAGATCATCGGCGCCACCAACCCCCTGGCTTCTGAGCCCGGCACCATCCGTGGTGACTTTGCTGTCGACATTGGCAGGTCAGTCCTTGGCTCTGGCGACCGTTGTTCATCTCGGTGATGCGATGGTTATGCTTGGTTGCTTATATTGTTGCTCAGTGTTACAAATAGCTGCGAAATCCAATAGGAGCTGCCATGTTATGTAAAAACAATGTTCACTCTCCGAGATCGATCACAGTAATATCCTAAAGTTGTTCTACTTCAGGTAATGCTAAAATGTTTTACTAGATTGAAGCTATTGAATTTGCCAAGAGGTTCAAATTAGATGTTAGGGAATCTATATACAGTACGGAACATGGTGGGCTCCCATTTCATTAGTTCATTTCTAGCTTGGGGCAATGAAATCATCTGACACTGTCTCATGATTGCAACGTGTACTTCAACTGTCTTATAGTTTGCGTAATGACATGTTGCATCCTACTCATTGGTCCGTCTGGTACAGCGCATGTGGAAGGTGTTCACCAGATGCCTGGTTTATATTTGTTCTGAATCTGATGTGGATCCCGCATAAACCTTTAGACATCCGTAGGTTCATGGAATGTACTTTCTTAATCAAATGTGGGGGCTAGTCTAATTGCTAATTGAATCTGATGTCCATTTAACCTGTCTCAGCCATAAATAGTTGTGGGTACTGTATCAGGTTCAGGTTAGTTATCCATGAGGGTGCGCAAATGAAGGTAATATTTTAAGAATGGTAGAATTGCGGACTGTATAGTTCTGTGAACTTCTAGACAGATTACATGTATTTGTCCGTGTTTTATTGACCAGTTACTTTTAGCTAATGTGGTGTGCTGTATTGTACATGTTTGAGTTAGTCCTCAAGACCCAATTTGCAATGTAGTAGTAAGCCTCTTGGATTCTGTTTGTGGTCTCTAATTCATTATGGTGCTGAGTTCTCATAAGACGAATTTCGTGCTATCCAGGAATGTCATTCATGGAAGCGACAGCATTGAGAGCGCTACCAAGGAGATTGCCCTGTGGTTCCCTGAGGGCCTCGCCGACTGGCAGAGCAGCCAGCACCCCTGGATCTATGAGAAGTAAACTGGGCTAGCTTCACTCTGAACCTTGAGAGCCTGGGAAAGCATGGCCCCAGCTGTACTTTAATATTTAGAGTTGGAGGAAATTATTCTCTGTATCTCAGAACCTTACTTTCGTGAACCGGATTTCCTTCCTTGTCCTGCATGCTATGCATGCTTGACGTTTTGCTATAATATTTGATGTCGTGTTGCTTTTATATGAGCTGCTGGCAAGTTATACTTCACTGGGTGTTTTTAGATCCGGAAAATTGTATCATGCAGCAGTCGTATGTTGCTCCTACATAAAAATCTATAGGGAGGTTGGGCAGTGGCTACGGCAGTACCCCATGGAGGGTGGGGGAATGGTTGGGTTTGTTCGCTCTTTTTTTTTCCGTCTTTTGTCAACGCGGAATGGTTGGATTGAAGGTTAGCACACCTAGTGTCTCTCAAAGTTAGGACTTGCTATGTTATGTCTAGCTATTTTGTTCTTATAACCACATCCGAATTTTGTCTTCCCCTAAACATCTTCAACTTTTTGCACCCTCATGGAAAACTGACCTACAGGTTAGTTCTCCATCTCCAGTTAGATCGGCAGAGGAATTTCAGGGTTAGGATTCAAATTTTAATAGTTGGGGAAGGAAAGCGGCATCGCCGTCGGCGTAGATACTGTTGTCCTTTGTTTCGACTCTCACTAACTCTGAGGTGAGGAAGGTCTTTTCTCTTCGCGGAGACATCCGAACTGGCTTCGTGTTGTCAGACAAATTTTGCTGCAATATATTATCACAATCTCTGGTACCATCGTTTCTGCTTTTACAGAATTTGTACAAATTTTTACAAGGATCGGTTTAAGCTTCAATTGCACTAACATAGCATTTATACAAATTTAACAAGGGTGGGTTTCAGCTTAAATAGCACTCACATGGACACTATTATGTTTCCCAAACCTGGTAAGGTCGTCTTTACACGAATCATTGCAAGTACCATGGTACAGCTAATTCTTACAGCCGTTCAATGGTGGCAAAACAAAGATAGGAAAGTAGTAGAAAATCTGGCTCTGATGCATCTTTATTCAGGCAAGATTCGAGGTGGACCATTTTGCTCTCATCCGTAGCAACGGATGGGGTCGTTGCAGCCCTTGGCTGCAGACTGCCTGAACCCGAAGCGGCCTCCCTTCTCGAGGTACTGCTGGTGGTACTCTTCTGCCCTGTAGAACCTCTTGGCAGGGAGGATCTCGGTGACTATCTTCCGGTTCAGAAGCTCCTGCTGCTTCTCCAGGGATTCTCTCGCCGCCTTTTCCTGCTCCGGGGTGTAGTAGTAGATCCCTGACCTATACTGGGTTCCAACGTCATTGCCCTGCATGCAAGTATGCCGTCAGAAACTTATAAACTTATTCTTGCGAGACATGCTCTAAAAAATCACTTGACTTAAGCTAATCCAATTGTCCAGAGACAAGTCCAAATGCTATATTCAAACAATGGTTGGTTGTTCAGAGATTCAAGTGAACACTTGAGAAAACATTATCTGGTGCAGAAGTTGGATGAGCTGAAGTGTTAGTACAGACATCATCTACTTATATACTTAGTCAATGTATTTCTATGTCACCATCAACAAAAACATTTTGGCAAGATAAATCAGAAGTAGAATTGGAGCTCAATCCCAAGGTCAGTCAGTAACGCCATCACACTACTCATTAGCTTAACACAAGAGCTAGTACTGACAGCCAGAGCCAACGGGTTAAGGGGAGGAGGAAGGGAGAAAACGATGGAGACCAAGAAGAAGAAATGGAGATGGAGGAGAGACATGAGCCCCGCCTAATCTTTCTAGCTGCATCCGCCACTGCTGACAGCTAAAATTAAAGGAGTGTAGAAACTCCCACATTAGTTCGTGGTACATCATTTCTTCAGATTCTACAAAGGCTGCTGCCACTTTGCAATCAACCAAGTATATCAGACCTGGACTCAAAAGAGCTAGAGATGCTCACCAATGCCAATCCCACCCACGTACAGGAAGCAGTGTAGGAATAGTTGAATACCCATCCGCTGCAATCAATCATGACAATCTTACTTCTAGAATTCTAGCGCTACACCAGCCATTTTTGGCCGATCAGGATTAGAATTGTGGTTGGCATTTTACACCAAAACCCTACTGTAAAATAAGAACCTGCTGTACTGAGTTTTTGCAACAGACAGTGCCCGTGTTCTTCCAGGAGAAAGATCCACAGCTATCAGAACTATCAGAACCGTCGCTTTGGCCGAGTGGCTAAGACGTGTGCCTGCTAAGTACAAGGGGGATCCACGCGAGAGTTCGAATCTCTCAGGCGACGAATCCATTTTTATTTTTTTTTTCTCATCCAGTTTGCAATATAATCTATCTGTTCTAGACTTCTAGCGCCTTTCCCGAACCAAATTACTCAAATTCTGCGCGCAAAGGGCAGCCTAGTTCAGCAATTCCCCCTAAAATTTCGCAGCTTCGCACCAAAATCC
This sequence comes from Panicum hallii, assembly GCF_002211085.1. Classification (NCBI taxonomy): domain Eukaryota; kingdom Viridiplantae; phylum Streptophyta; class Magnoliopsida; order Poales; family Poaceae; genus Panicum; species Panicum hallii. Next base: position 55,301,334 of record NC_038050.1, read on the forward strand.
CCTAAATTCGTGGTCCAATCCAGCACCAGAAATAGCTGACCTGGCGATTGGGCGTCGTGGGGTCGTGGCGCGCCCAGAAGACGTCAAGGAGGTCGTCGAACTTGCAGGCGGCGGTGTCGTACTGCACGCGGACGACCTCGTTGTGGTTGGTGGCGCCGGTGCAGACGTCCTCGTAGGTGGGCTCGTGGAGGTTCCCCTGGCTGTAGCCCACCTCCGTGCGCGTGACCCCCGGGACGCGCTGGAACGCGAGCTCCACGCCCCAGAAGCATCCTGCGCCGAACTGCGCGAACTCGTTCCCGGGAGCGGGCTGGTCCTCGTCGGGCCCCTGCGCCAGCGCCGCCGACGCCTCCGACGCGCGCGGGCTGCCGCCCAGCCCGCTCAGGCCCAGCTTCCCCAGCCAGCTCATCGCCGGGGCCGGGCGGGTCTTCCTGCGCGGCGCGAGGAAGTGGACCGAGGCGGCGGCGCGGTGGTGGTGGTGGTCGAGGAGGGGCCCGGGGCCGTGGAGGGCGCCGAGGCGAGAGGCGAGGCGGAGAGGGGAGGAGGCGGGTGAGGTGAGGAGCGGAGGCATCGGGGGCGAGGGCTTTGTCTTCCTTCCCCTTTTGTGGCGGCGTGGCCCAGAAGCTTCGACGGCTCGGCACCCTGCTGGCTGGTTGGTGGTTGGGTTTTTCCACGTCCCAGCTGCTTCCGATTCCTTGCCCGGCGGCCTCGCCTCGAACTGCTTGCCCTGCCTTCGCCTTTGTTCGGCGATAGCCGATAGGCCTGGCCTCTCGGTACTCTGCAGCCTCGCGGCTAGCGCTGCTGGTGTACGTGTTTCAGTATCGATGTTTGGGCCCTCGTCTGAATGTGATGATTTCAGAGAAATTTTGCACCAACAGCACACGATATAGTTCGGTACTTCAGTTTTCATCAGAATGACGAATTCCTAGTGTTTCAAACAGTATCCAAACCAACGTGCTGCTTTATCAAACTATGATATGCTTTCGTCATCCTCGCCTTTTTCTATATATAAAAAAAGTAGTTTGATTCTTAATAATTCAGCCAAAATCTTGCCCCAGTATAGAAATCCTCTGTGTTTGAAAACTTGGAAGTCGCTGAATTCGTTCCGGCCCGCACCGGCGAAGGGCTTGAATTTGAAAACATGTGTTTGGTGGCATTTGCTAGTACCGCGCCGGGGGAGTGGACATGTGGTTTTGTTTGCGCCTAGCATCTCTCGGATAGGGATGAGAGGATTATGTGATGCGGATTGCGAAGGCGTCGCAGCCTTCCGGGACACGTAAGGACGAAAGAGGCAGTGCAATTGCTGCGAGATGGTGTCGTGGAAATTACACGAGCGTAAGATGTTGACAGATGAAAGCGGGATGTTATTAACATATAAGAGCTCAACACTCGTCTGACTGGATCATAGATTTTGTGTGATCAGACAACGCAAAACGTAGAGGCCGTGATGCACATAAATATAAACATATACACACATAAATATAGGCGAAAGTGATGAGCACCTCATGAAGCAAAGCTACGGATTCCAGAGGCCAGTGCACTAACATTTTTTTATAAGGAAAAAATGTACAGTTAAAAACACATACTCGCTGTACACGAGTCCAACTCGAATATTGCAGCACAGCCAGCACGAGAGAGGTTAGTACATCTTCAGTACTGTTTACTTACATCGGGGAACATTTAGGCTATTTTCTTGTCTGTAATTAACTAGCTGGTCCCTAATCAGCTTCCAGGTGTGTTAGTACAGGTCTGTACGGTGGAACGAGCGCTATGATTGTTTTGCTGTGAGCGCTGTGTTCTGGTGTGACGATGAAGATGCAGCATCAGAACCAGCTGACCTCTTAAGCATCTTGAGCTTTCTGAAGCTATCGCGGCATGGAGCAAAGAACTCGTGCTTGAGCGCATCCTCTGAGCTGAGCCTGCACCTGGGGTTGACAGCCAGGCACTTATCCACCAGGTCAAAAAATGATTCAGGTATCGACTTGAGGAACTCTGGCCTGCGTGCGTTGGCTGCACACCACTCCCTCAGATCCACCGAGTGCAACGATTTGATATCAAAGAGATCCTGACCAAAGAGGAGCGTGTTTAGGAATGACATTCAGCAAGCTATTCAAAGAATGTAAGAACTTGAGGCGAGAGAGTTAACATACCGATGGATACGAAGATTCACAGTTGTGCAGTTTCGCTACTTCCCACAGCTCTTCACTACCTTTCAGCTTCGCTATTTCCTTGATGTTTCTTTTATCAAACAAATGCAACATCTTAGCAACATTCGTCAGTGAGGAACTGAGGATAGACAACGCTGTAACATGTAAGTTAACTCACTGTTCAGGATCTCCACCAAAAGGTGTTCTGCCAATTATGAAGTACAGGAGCGTCACCCCAGCTGACCAGACATCAACTTTACAACCCTGGTGGAAAGACCTAAAGAGAACCTATAGGAAAGACATCACTTCAGTATATGAAACTTCAAGGATGAAGTACTCTGCTCTCACAGCAGGAAACATAATCAAACCTCTGGAGCCCGGAATCCTTTAGTTCCAACACATGGACCTTCTCTTCGATGTTTTCCATGTCCTGCAACTACCAATTAGTTAGATCATTCTAATACTAAGGATATTCAAGTGAGTAGCAATACTTATGGTACGATACACAATTACCGGGAAAACCCACCTTTGTTATTTAACATGCCAGAACCAGCAACAACACTACCACCAGAACGCAGGGGCATTGGAGTCAGCCTAAAGAGATTTCGGTCCACACTGCCAAAAGGAGCAGCGACCCTCTTCCTTTGAGAAACAGGAGCAGGCACAGCATTTTTGTTGGGACTTTGCATTGCCTCATGCAAGAAGTTCATTAATTCCTTTCGTCCTTTGTAAGGCATTGGCTGCTTTAACCTATCTAGTGATGTTTTTGTGCTTGTAGGATCCTTCGCAGAGGTTACACCAGATACATCGGCAGCTTGGCTACCATGCTTACTTTTATTGTCGATCTTAGGCGCACTATCCACTGGGTTTCTACTGGATCTTTTCCTCTTCAAAGTAAGAGGCTGCTTTGAATCAGCAGCTGCTTCTTTGGCATGAACTACTGGGGCGAATTTTGATACAGTTTGAGATGCAGTATCCTTCCCACATGAAATTGTCTCAGATTTACCTAAACAATGAAATCAAAATTTCATTTCCATCAGTCAGCCACAGGACAATAGAATAGATATGCAGTAATTTGAAAGTTAAAAATTAAGAAGTACTTTCTAGAGCACCATTAAGCAATATAACTTCCAGTGAAATCAGATAGTGCCAATTAATAATAATGACTACAGCACATATACATTGCTGAAACATTTCAGTAGCTCTTGTTCACAATCAATATGCAAGGAGCAAAAGGTAGCATGCAGCAAAACTTTTCAGCAAACCTATCACTAAGATATCTTATTTGTAGAATGCAGGTCGTCAAGCTAATTAAATTCATCGCCTTATCAGGATCACAAGGATAGTGCTTTTTCGACAAAAATCTGATTTGATCTAATGGATCCAACTCTTGAATTGAACTATTGGATATATTTATTCAAAACTCTCTTATGCCAACACAATAATAAATGTTCCAAATTTATTCTTTTTTCTAGATCGCGTAACAGCATGAAAAATACTACGGATTGTATTCATTACACGGGATCCAAAAACTGGGACAATAGATGTATTCTGACTGAAAACAGTGAGCAAAATTTCACTATCAAACACCATGTAATGAACTGTAGTTCATTAGGGGTAAACATCCAGGGGAGATAGCACGGCGGAGTCAGCTTGGTGGCTTGGAATTAATTTTCCTTCATTGCTTAACTCCCTTGATACACCACCTCCAAAGGAAGTGCCAATTAAATCCTAACAAATCATATCAAATCATATCCCTAATTGATGATATCTCTCTAACTAATCAGGAACACCACCTCCTAAGGAAGTGTCAATTGAATCCTAACAAATCATATCCCTAATTGATCATATCTCTGTAACTACCCAGGAAGGGCTGGCTGGCTGCCAACTTGGCTGCCGCCCCATAACAAACAAGTATAATAATTCAAATTTAGGAAGTGACTTACAGTTTTTCAAGAACTTCTGGTGGAGATCCTGCATGCAAATTCAAGGAAACACATAATAACAGAATTTCAGATTCAGTTTGCATCAAGTAGTACAGGAAACAACCATAAAAGGTACAGTAAGCATCAAGTAGAAAGAGCACTACAATCACTAACATGTGCCAGGTTGAAGTCAATAAGATACCCCTTCATCACTTTGCGACAGAAGAGGAAGTTTCCAGGTTTGACATCTCTATGGACTACCCCCTGGAGAAAGGAATACCCATTGTCAGATATCCACGATTAGCAATCAGCAACAGAAATCAACAGTTGACCAGGGTAGCATGCAGTTATAAAGACCTGTCTATGTAAACTTGCAAGAGCTCTGAACAGACAGTACCCATACCACTGCAACTCAAGCAAACCTATGTCCTTCTTCAAAATCTGGGAGATAAAAGAAATACTTCAGAAAGGATGAATTGATATTGGTACTTGATAGAAAGACAAATAGTTTCAGAGAGTAGATAACACTAACCTCTGGTCTGTCATGCTGAACATGTTCTAGAACAAAGCACTCTAGGTCACCACTTTTCAAAGAGCATTCATATTTAATCACACAGTTTTTGCCTCTGCATGGAAAACCATGGCAATTGCATTAATGTTACTATGGATAACAAGAACAACTCTTACAAGTTTAAGGGAGAGGGCCATGTAATTAATACCCAAAACGCTCCAGCATCTTTAGTTCATTGTTAACATGGTGTGGATGAGCATTTGGGTGAGGACCTGTTATTAGAAACATACAGAGTTAATTTCTTTCTCACAGAAATTTTATGAAAAATGGAGAAATAAATACATGAAGACTGGTTGATTGGTGTTCACACATTTTATAGCAAATATTTGTCGATCTCTTGTTCTCTGAGCCCTATAAACAGTCCCGTAACCTCCTGAGTAAATAATGAACATGACATATTAGTCTACATTCAGAAAAAACCTAAACGACAGTTCCAAAAGAAATGTACAGGATTCTTACCAGACCCTTCCTCCTCTTCTATGACAAAACCCTTGAAGCTAGGAAGTGGTTTTGGCACTACATGGCCCTGAAACAATGGCAGCAGAACAACAGCAAAATAAAACAAAAGGTCAATAAATAATGATGGAAGACATCAATGATGCATTCGAGAGCTAGAGAACATTAAGTTACCACATGTAGACAAACTAACCTTCTGAGCCTTTGTTGCAAAGCAGTCCTTATCTTCTTTGGGCAGTTCATTTTTCTTGTTCTTCACGTTTTTCTTCACAACCATCCGATCCTGACCATTCTTGAGTATATTGGCCTCCGCCTCATTCAAGGGCCGCTCTCCATGATTTAGATATTTGCTTCCTCTATTTTCATCAACATTGTTCAGGTTCCTCGTGTCAATACAGTCATACCTTGTATCTTCTTGCAGCAATGCTTCAGGTTCACTATTTCTGTTCATTTGAGGTGCTATAGATCTAGCTTTGGTGTCCATAGGAGGCTGGAACAAAAGTTGTGTTGTATTATCCTTACATACTTCTGCACATGTAGTAGCACCAAGTGGACTAATTTCCTGATCACAAGTTGGGACACTCTCATGATGCCCAGCATTTTGGCAGTTGTATTGTAGAGCATCTGCTTGATTTGGAATCATATCAAATGCTTCTATACTATCTGCTCGCTTCATATTATAATTGATTGAGCTGCCTGGATTTTTGCAAACAAGATTTGGATATTCATCAGCCCCAATTTTGCTTTCCCCAGCTACAACAGCATGAATAGTCATGAGACGGATAGTCTCATCTTGTAGATCATCATTATCCTCTACTCTACAGTTAAGGAATGAAGCTTGTTCAGATTCATCGATCCTACTACTTCTACCATAAGCTTTTGCATCGATGTTTTTTGATTTCTCAGCATCAAGTGGAGGAAGATTGACAGAACAACAATCTGAAAAATCTTCTGGAACCAGCGCTAAAGCCATGTTCCTCAGAACTGTGCCATCATCACCACTAAGAGACTGGTCAAGTTTGGGTTGAAGACAAAGCTTTGTAATTTTAGCATAATCGGGAACAAGAGTAACCCCAGTTGAGAACCCTAAGGAAGGTTCACCAATAAATGTGCTGAGAGTGGGAAGCCTATCCCGCAACTGTTGCATAACCTCCCAATGTACCTGAGAATAAGATACAACAAAAATGTTTAACAGTTCACTTAAGATATCTCTCATATCATTTTTTTCTCTGTAGATGGACTAAACCACTCAAAATTGTGACGATCTACTGATCAAAATTCGTAAGCACTACGGAACAGATTATTCATGTGTAAGAGCCAAATATCCTAGACATTTTGTGCCCATGACCTATAGAAGGGCATAATATGAAAGGATTTCGAATGCCCAATCAAACTAAATACAAGCAAACAAAAGCAAATAGGTCTTGATGGCAATTTGTTGGGGTTTTGCGTCTTCGATTTCTTTGACTAGGACATGCTGCAATGAAATAACAAGCATACAGCAACTAGGAAGAGACATCATACCTCTCCAGTAGCAGCAGGGGCACAGATTTGTGCAACCAGCTGATTCGATTGATGCTCGCTGTGTTCCATCAAATCTGCACAAAATGGTCCAAATGAATACAAAAACACGGACAGCTCTACTGAACCAGCATACATACAGTAAAAAAATGTAAATAGAAAAATCTGTCTTCTCTTGGAAATTAGACAACCTGCGTCCGGTGCCAGTAGTCGGCGCCTCTTCCCGCTGAGGCAGCTGGCATCCGACACTTTCCGCTTGCGCTCGTACACCTCCCCCCGCCACCTCCTCTCCTCGGGAGGCCTCAACCGCACCCTCTGGGCCGGGACTTCCCACCCCAAGAACCTCAGAAACGTAACGACGGCCGTCTCAGAGATTGTCACCACGCCGCCGCCAGAGATTCGCAGTGGAGACTCGGGGATACGACACGTCCGCTCGACGATGTCCGGTGATACGGAGAGGGACACGGTGGCGGCGGCGGCGGCGAGGTCCGAGGCGGAGGCGGCGCGGCCGAGGCGGACGAGCACCGTGAGGAGGTGCCAAGCCAGCTCCATCTCCACCGGGTGAGCGGCCGCCGCGCCGTAGGAAGCCATCGGGGAGGGCGAGGCGCTCGGATCTGAGCGGCTAGGGCCTGGAAGGCATGGAGTGTGGTGGGGCGGGAGCCGGCGCGGCTAGGCTTCGAGCGGCGTTCTCTCGCGTGCCTATTCTGTTCTAGAAGAGGGAACGGGACTTTTGCGATTTGGTCCTCGGAGCCTTTGAGTTTTGTGGATCGAAGGGCGGCGGGAGGCGGGAAAATTTGTGCGGGAGGGGAGTTTTCGGAGCGGCGGATCTCAGCGCGGTGCAAACACGTGCCTTTTCCCGCCCGGGGTTTCCGCCTAGGCTAGTATAGTAATTGCTACGTCCCATACAGCTAATGTACACACAGCAGCAGCGTAAAGGCTAATCGCGTCGCTTACAGATGGGACCCACTCACCTCCTAACGGTCAAATTATGTGTTGTTGGCCCATGCCACAGCCCTTGCAGACTTTGCAGTTGCAGTCCTCCAGGTATTGCACACAGTCACACAGAGTAGCGTACATACGGATACAGCTATAGAGAACACCGGATGCAGTTTACAAGTTAAGAGCATCGTGCCCTTCGTAGATTCAGACTTCAGAGCCAAGAGTTCTGCATCAGTAGTGAAACAAATGATGCAGATGAACAGCTGATGACCACTGTATTGAACAATCAGAGTTGACCTGCAATTTCTCAAAGAGGATATTTGGACATGGGGTTCTACCCAAATGGTCGGCTACTGAATAAACTACCAAAATTGTGCTAAACTACACAAGCAATTCCTACTGCTATCTTGTTGTTTTCCGACTTCTGCGGCGGCATTCAAAGCAGTCCGAACACGGATAGTAGGCCTTCACTCCATTTTTCCGATCTATTTGTAATTTGGTTGGTGAAACCTTAAGTTCCTCTACAAGTATCTGACGCAGATTTTCATTTTCCTCCCGCAATTCTTCAATAACCCTTTGGTGCTTCAGTACCTGAAAATGTGAGAAATGCATAACAGATTAATAATCAGCAATGGAGGCTTGCATTCCTTTGGAAGACAATCGATTGTAGACCAATCTTTACAGAAATACAGTATGATTAACATAAGCAACCACGAGGTTGTCTACTGTCTTCCTACATGTAAAGAGAATTTTAAATAGGTAAAAGGATTAGAGGCACATCATTTTAAGGTTAAATTGGGACGAATGAATAAAACACATCTAGCACAAAGAAATGGATGGAACTGCCAAGCAAGCATCATAACTATGACCGAACTGAACTCACCAACTGGAGTACATTATCCATTCCTTGTAAATTACCAGGCTGAAATGAATAAAGGAAAAATTGTTCAGGATATGTGGTGCATAACAACTTGAGCAGCCGAAGACATAGCAGAAGCTACAGCTGCACAAACAAATGAACAATATGTATTGTATAGTTTAAGAGTGTTTTAGTGCATACTGCATCTCTGTAGTCCATCTTTGTATCATTCTGGAACAGTGGATTCTGTAGAAAATTGGCAATGACCTTTTCAGTTCGACTCCCAGTTAATGCTTCTGGCTCAGTAGGCTGTAGTACTCTTGACATTTCATAACTTGGAGTGTGCTTCAAATTACTTTCTGCAGTCTTAGCCTCTAGATCCGTGGGCATGCCACTGTGAGTTTGTTGATTGCTAGACAAAGAACGAGCTATAGGATTTGATGTAGACGGCATATCAGGGGTATCCTTCAGCTTTGACATCAATTTAGACATAATTTCCTAGAAAAAACTAATTTGATCAGTGTTAATGCACTGAAAAAGGGAAACAGAGAAAAATTGAGGCAGACTACAGATCATATTTGTACCCCAACAGATGACTGAATTCCATGAAGTACTCGTGGCTTCAGTGCAATTCCTGAAAGTTAAGGGAAACCTATAAGGTTTGCTTCATCTCACAGGGAACGAGGGCACAAGTTGTGGTAAAAACCAGCTGAAAGCACTGCAGCAGTTGAAGAAATGGCCATAGACACAACATATGTAATGCTAGCTAGTATGCAAGAAATGAAAAAACGTTCTCCTTCTCCTCCTTTACCATTATCATGGTATTAAAGTAAAACATTTGGTGATTTGGTGCAAGTTCCCTAAGGATAACAGAAACACGAGTGGGGCATAGAAACTGAACCAAAGTGTCACCATGTAAGAACAATAACATAAGTACTGCATTAGCTTTAAAAAAGAGGAATAGATGAGAAAAATGCTGGCATGTATACACTGTTGTGCTTACTTAACAGGGAAAGAAGTAAAAAAAGTAACTAATAGGGGGCAAGGCATCAGAATCGAACAGCAAGGATAGTTCATACAAGGCTGGATAGGAAACTTACAGATTTAAAATTTTGAAGGGAAAGAAGTAAAAAAAGTAACTCAATTGGAGGCAAGGCATCAGAATCGAACAGCGAGGATAGTTCATATAAGGCTGGATAGGAAATTTACAGAATTAAAATTTTGATATAGCTGCAATACATACCTATTCCAAAACCATGGCCTATACCAACTCCACAGCCAATTCCCGCTTCAATGTTCTTTAACCCGGACGTCCTCAGCTAGAGCACAAACACAGGGCGAAATGGAAATAGCACAATCAGATGAGGACCAAATACATGATGAGATTAACAAAATGGGCGTTTGTGCATTTATGGACATGGAAAAGTGCTAAATATTATCGTACCGCAGAATTGACATGCCTTGTGACACCAGAAAAGGCATCTGTTGCGCCTCTTGTAGCACTCATAACTTGCTGAAGCCCAGGTATCATACCTGATCACCAATGCAGAAGCTAACTTCTAAGACAAGAAGCCAATAGTGAAGTTAATCTATTATTACTCTTCAGGCAATTTGGCAAGATCAGGACTGCATTTGACGTGCAGGTGCCAGAGTTAGCAAGCATGAATCTACCACACATTTATATATTTCCAAACGCAGGTGTTTAATTAAACTCCACGTCAAATAATGCAACTCTGTTCGATTACTTTACACACAGCACGTGTTCGATGAAATGCCATAGTGAGGAGGCAGCCCCGATTTCGTCACTCTTCTGTTCAGCGAAATGCCAAACCGAAAGGACAGCCCACCTGCCTATGACCGATTTGAATCCCCTAAACCCACCTCACTCCTTAGAACGAAACGAGGATAAGGTCCTACAAAATTCATTACCTAGGTAGATGGGTCGGCCGACGCCGATGCCGACGCCACATCCAACGCCGAATCCGGTGAAGACCTGCAGCACCTTTACGCTGAAGGGGTTCTCCATCCGGAACGCGGGCGGCGGAAGCCTCCGCTCCCGGGGGATCGCCATCGACGCCGGGCGACGGACGCCGGCGACAGAAGGGGCGGAGAAAACGGGGGGAACCACGACTTGGAAGCGGACCGTCGCTTGGGCTTAGTCCGGGGCCGGACAGCTTGATCCACAACAGCAACGGGTAGCCCATCTCTTCTGGGGTGGGTGAGAAGGAAGCGGCGAAGACGAAGAAAGAAGCAAGCAAATGCAGCAAGATGGGCTGGCCCATTTAGGCCTGTGGTGTTGGGCTGTTGGCCCTGCAGAAAAGTCTGGCGTATATCGGCGGCAATTGACTGGGAGCAGAAGTATCGCTGAACTTCCACCTGCGGCCCACATGCTGCTCGCCCCCGCACCGCCGCCGACCAACCGCGTGCATGCAAACTTGACGGCTTCACGCGCTCCCCCACTCGGTGCGTGGTCCACCGGCAGTCTTTCCAACTGTCAGCGGCCGGCGGCTTCCGTCGTCTTGCCACGCCGTCCCCTCAACCCATCACCACCGTCGAGCCTCCTTACCACCCTCCGACCTTCTTCTATGCCTGACGGTGACCGATTTTCTACCCTCGGCAGCCCCCTCCCCCTCCCTAAACCTGACGGCTTCTCACGAGAAGGAGGAAGATCAGCAGCATCGGGCCCACCTGCAACGACCAACGCGCGGTTTCTACGACAGATCCACTCGCACCTGCGCGCGTGAACCTTAACACACCATGTTGCTCATATACTTAAATAGGGATTAGTGCTTATCATTCTATCATTCCAGTGACGGAGCAATTCTTGGAGCATCACGAGCATCATCTAGTTCCTCGAGGTGATTATTTCTTACCCGTTTTGTGGTAAAGCGGAAAGGTATGCCAAAATTTATGTCCGAGAGGATTTAGTGCACCCGTAGTTTCATAGTACCATATAATCTGGATGGAAATTATTTAGATCTTGTTTGTTTTTGTCCGGAATAGCCTAGAACAAGGTCTGTTCCACCTGAAATAATTCGGTCTGGTTTGAAATTAGATCCAACCTGGAATCTTCATTTGTTTAGGTCCGGTCCGGAATCGATCCAGACCTCGAGGTTCGAGGAACCCATCTAGATCAGGAATTGAAGCAGCCCAGTACTGAGTGAGAAGCCTAGGATCCATTTGATCCTGGTTAGGATGGAAAACGGGTGTGAATTGTAAGCTGGGCTGCCTAACGAGACCTTAGCGGTCGCTTCATGATCTGGATGGAAGTCAATTAGTGGTCACTTCCTTCAGCCGCTAAAAAGCGTTATAGCAAGCTAATTGCAGTCACTAATCTTAGCGGAAATAAGAAAACACATGCCGCTTATATTCATCCCATCATAAAATAATATTTTGATAATGTATTTATTTAGTACTATAAATATTAACAATGTATTTTTAAGACTTAATTAATGAACAAAATTTAAAGGAAACTATTAGTATTAAACAGTCAAGGTAAGTTCTAGGAGGACCAGTCAACTGTGTGAAACGGGGAATGTTCATGTCGACATGTCCTTGCATATATCAGTTTCCGGTACCAGGATCACTGAGCAAGTACACTACCAATTCTCACAGGCAGTTAAAAAAATCTGTTTCCCTGAGCATCGAGACGCTGGTGGACATTGGTTGGTATTCAAACAGGTTATCCGTATGGATATTTATGTGCTTTTCCTTTTCTCGTTCTCGTTCTTGAGATTGTACTATTATTGGGAGCCCTATTGTTTGCCCCCATGTGTTTTTATGCCATGATTAGCTTGTTAACTCAGAATTGAGAAAAGGGGAACAGCTGATTAAGCAGGCAATGACGTAGGGATTTGGACCTGGGAGGAAAGGACGCCATCTTTTCGCTCAGGATGCCATTTCCGACTAGATTTTCTTACCAGGTCGGTCGGTCGGTCGTGTCCTCGCAAAGACACGGCTTGACCAGTTGACCTCGTACTCATATTTGGTGTACAGGTAGGTAGTAAACTTCCACTTACTTCCAGCTGAACTCCAAATCTTACAACTAGTCCTCCTACGCGCATCGCCTGTGATCTTCCTCTGCATTTTTTTGACCAGATCGTCGATGAACAATCTTCAGTAACAACTACTCCCGTACCTAGGAGTAGTAGCTAGCACCTGGCACCATGGGGGAAGCTTGCCTTGTGGCCAAGGTTGTACACAAGTTCGGTCAACTAGGATCTATCTCGATCCCATTACGGGATTCGTCCACTCTTTGACTATCCCTGTTTTCTTGGAGCCTTGCCCTTTGACCACGATATCGTGTGCATCTACGTACAATATCTCTAGCTACCAACGATGCCGCACCAACAGGGGTGTGGCGCAAGAATCCACCCCCCCCCCCCCCAAGGGATTCCTAGGTCATAAACTTGGCATAGCTTGATGTATTCCTTCCAACCTCCTAGGTACGGGAGGGGTGCCCTGATTGGCCGGCCACCTCGTGGGCCACAAAGCTGCTCCCGATCCCAAGCAAGCCCCACGAACCGAATCAGATCAAATCAACCAGAAAAGAAAAGAAATGCGGAAGAAAATCCGCACCTTATCTTAGGAGATCACCTTCCCCAGTCCCCGTGAACGGTCGCCCGCCGCGCGCCATCTCATGATCCTCGCGTCCATTTTTCTGTCCTCTCACATCCCTCTTCTTTTTTCCGCTGAAAGTATGATGGAAAAAAAAGGTCGCTGCTGCTGTGCGTGTGTCGTCGACCCTCCACCAGCTAGCACTGCACCGGTGGGGCACCGGCCGGCTACTGCTGCCGATCGACGGCGTCGAGACGGCGGGGGCCCGCCGGCCCGGGAGCGAGACAGCGGCGGCGAAAAAGCTAGCTCGCTCCCGGTGGGGGTGGCCACGTCCGCACCGCACGATGGCGCGCCGCGCGGCTCGCCCTTCCCTGTCGTGCCCTCGTGCGTGGACGGACCACCACTTATCCTGACGAGATCCACATATCCCGTTCCAGATCCGGCCACACCCTACCTGCATTGCAATCGTGTAGATAGATAAAGCCTGCTTTTTTTCAGAGCCGAGCGGCGTATCTGGTTTCTGCATCCGGCTTTTCAGAAAATTTCTGCATCCGGCTGCAAAAATCCTCTAGGCATCTCAGCTTCTCTTCTGAATCAGTAAAGCAATAAACGTATTCCTCGTGCAATTTAGCAAGTGTGATTCATGCAAACGCGAGAGCTGCTACGCCCATGTAATCGGCGTGACCTGAGGCACCGGCAATACAGCCGGAATCGGAACAGTTCTGTAATCATTGGAGGTAGTAGCATGATTGGTGTGTTTTGGACGACAGGGGCGTGAGGGAATTACAACCCTTGGCCCTCGTTTGGCATTACGGTCGCATCGACGACCGAATGGTCCAATTATTGGGTCATCGGAACCTCAGAGCCACACAAGCTGGAGCGGCTGCCTCCTCAGATCGGAACAAGAAACGAGCCCACTTGAAGGAGACAGGGACCCTCCCGATGGCAATTGATCCCCCCTCCTTGATCTCATACACAACGCAATTCGCAGCCAATGCCATGCAACAAATAGTAAATCTGATTTCCGCTCAACAGCTTCTACCAACCAACCAGCACAAACTTTCTTCCTGTAGTAGTAGGATCACAAGAAAGAAACAAACCGAAAACCGGCACGCCATCGACGAAGAACACGAAGTTAGCACAATAAAGACGACGACGACAACAACAACAGCATGATCGAACAGGCAGGAGGTGCCTGCCTGCAGCTGATACAGATCGCGGCAGCTGAGCCAAGCATCAGCCCGGTGTCTCGAGTCACAGCACTTTGATTGCCCCGGCAGCGCCACCATAGCCGCAGCGAGCAGGAGGCGCGATGCTGAGCTCCAGATTGTTGACGACGATGCTGAGCTCCAGGCTGTTGAAGGACGAGGCTGTTTCCAGGAGGCCGGAGGACATGGACGCGAGCGACGTCTCGCCGTGAGCCATTGGGGTCACGAAGTAATTAGTCAGTTCACTAACCTATCGGAGGAATCAGTTTATTTGTCAGTTTTGCTCAGAATGTTGCTCCATGAAGATGTTCTTACCAATGTAAAGGTGAGAGTTTTACCTGAATGTTATTGCCTAAAATCCCTCCAAAGCCCCTACAGCTTGGTATCTGAAATGAGGTTAAAAAATAGCTGTTCAGCTCTTCAGTAGCTAGCAACCGGTAACTTTTACTCAATCCGTGGAAACACAGGAAACACAGAGGAATGAATCTGCAGAAATTACCGGGACATCGCCGCGGTCGGTATGAATTATCTCCTGAGAAGGAGCAGGCTTAGTGGCACTGTTTGGAGGGCTTGGCACCTGAAACAAACGGATAAAGGGAACAGTATTAGCTGCAAGATCTGATCAACCAATGGGAAAAATTGCATCAAGGTGCTCACCTGATCGTCACCGAAGTCGGCGATGCCGACGTCGAAGAGGCTGGCCCGGCGCTTCTTCTTGCCGGGGTTGGTCTGGCGGAGGAAGTACTTCTGGGCGTGGCTGGCCACCTGCGTCGCCGTCCTGGTGGTCACGAAGCCCTTGGAGATGCCCCTCCAGTCCCCCTTGCCCAGCTGCCTCAGGCCGTCCAGGAACTTCCTGTGCTCCTCCTCGGTCCACGGAATCCCTGCACGGATTTCACCAATCAATCAGCACAGGATTAATCACAGAACCAAGAACTAAAAAAAATGCTACTGGTATTTGTGGTGCGAGCGCCTTGTGGATTGTGAGCGCTGGCGTTGACTCGCACATAAAGGGGCCGAATTTTCAGTCGTTTTCTTGATTTCAGAATCCAGGACAGCATTTTTCGTTCACGAACCAGTCCTCGGATTTTATCGAACAACCTCGGCAAGAAGAAAGCAATCGAATCCGGGAGGGAGAGAAGGAAAAGAAAAGGAAATCACCTTTCTTCCTCTCCTGGGCCTTGCGGCGGCGGCGCTTCTGCTGCCTGGACGCCAGCTCCAGATCGTCGGAGGCGTACCGCTTGCCCTCGCCGGCCTCCCCGTGCGGCAGGAGCGGGTCGGCGGAGGGGATGGCGAGGTTGGGCATGCTGGAACTCTTCCTGAGCTCGAACCCGATGCCGTTGTAATCCGGCCCCTCGTCGGCGACGACATCCACGCCGAATAGCCTGAGGACCACCGGCGCCGCCTTCCTCCCGTTCTCCTCCTCCTCTGGCCGATGCACTCCCCCCATCCCTCCCTTGTCTGCTGCCTTGTCGCTGTTGATGGCGTCTTTTGTTGGGAGCGGATTGGTCGTTGGATGGGATGCTTTGGAGGCCGCTGCGGATGGCACTGCGGGAGAGGCCAAGAGGGAGAAGGGGAGATTAGATTACTGCTACTGGTGGTAGTTGCTGCTGCCTCTGCCTCCCCTCCGGGCCAGGGATCGCCTGCCTCGCTTATTTATACAAGTCGTAGGGAGAGGAGGAGATGAGAGTAGTGGTAGTTTGATAGGAGGAAGCAGTTTTGTTTTTGGAAGATCTTTATGGCATTTTGATGAGTTTTTGCGCCAATGGGATTGGTTCCGAGCTAGATTATGGTTGACCGATGCGACCGAGGGAAGATGGCATCGGAAGACGCAAGTTTGGGCCAGAACTAGGCAGCTAGTATATAACGACCCGGTGGCGTCTGTAATGATGTCAAAAACCAAGTCCCTGGCTCTTTTCTTCTTGTGCGGTTTCATCGAAGTATCATCGAATCTGACGTGTTCGTGTCGTCGCAGGCCGGAATGTACACAGACTGCCTTTTCATGCCAAGTCCGTACCATCCATGGCATGGCATTGTACACTTGCACTCTTCGTGTGGGCATGCGTCAACGTCCGCGTGACTAGACTACCACCGCAGCAATGCAGGCACTGTACTACTAAGCAGCGCGTCTATGTGCCTCCTCTTAGCATGTTGAGCTCCCTAGTCCACACACAACACGTAGAAATATCGAGATAGAGAACAAGTATTCCCCTCTGAAAATTGGCAGCAGGTGCATGCGTAGCTCCGGTATAGATACCAATCCTGGCAGGCAGGGGCTGAGGACGGTGAAAACACTCGTTCACATTTCACAAGATTACTAGTACATGACTAGCCGGAGGGAGATGTGCGGCAATTACGTGCGGGTTTCCACTCCATCGCAGCACTGGCTGGCTGACTGACTAGAAGCGCGGCCACGGCAGTATCAACATCAACATCCCGGACAGTTCCTTCCTCCTCCACGCGCCTCGATCAGCTGCTTCCCAGTGCAAACCCCACCCCCCCCCCCCCCCCACACACAACAATTTCGCTCCAACTCGTGTCTATCGTTGGGTCCCTGCCAAAAGACGCGGTGATTCTCGGCCGGGCCGGGTCACCACTCACCAGCTACTACCACTCTACTAGTAGCAGACGACGACGACGACGCATGTTTTGACAGGACGGTGACTTGGGGGCTGGCGACTTGGCGTGTTTGGTGGTCGGGTGGATCGCAAGATGCGTGGGGATTTCGCCCGCCCCCCCGCGCGCGCGCTCGGTAGTCGGTGGTGCTCCCGGCATCGGTCGGTCGCGTTTCGTGCTGGTCTGGGCTTGCTGATGCCGTGGGGATACCGCCCGCCCGCGCGCGCGCAGCGACACGCCGCGTGCTGTTCCGTTCCGTGGCGATCCGGGCACGCACCCGACCGCCGGTGGTCACACGCGCCGTGCGTACGTACGGACTCGCTGACTCGCCCGCCCGTGTACCGGGCGCACGGGCAAAAGGCAGCAGGCAGGCAGGCAGGCAGGCATGGGCGCAGCGTCTGGCCGCGTAGCGTAGCGTCGCATCGATGATCGATCCAAGGGGTGCCGCTAGCAGATACTGCTACTTCGTGGTCTTGACGCACGTACGAACGTACGAAGATATCGCCCGGTCGATCGGGCCACGCGCTTTCACCGGCCAGTAGGATAAAATATCGCGGCCGCCACGCTCCGATCGGGCACTGAAGAGTAAAGAACCTTATCATCTCGGAGCCAGCCGGATTGAAGCCAATGGACGGGCCTCGCCTTTGCCTTGGAAGCACCGTACCTCCAGATCCTCGGCGGCTCGGCGTCAGCGCGTGCGTACCCTACACCCTAGCTTTCAGCAGCGAGCCACTGTCCCTTGGTCTGTGGATACTGGAGAGAGCGAGCCTGGATGCGACACACACCCACACCCGCGCGCCGCTTCTTCCTTGTAGCCACCGTCGCGTTCGCACCGGCCGCGGGAGCACGCAGCTGCCCGGGCGCCGTCAGGAGGCCGGAAGGGGAAAGTTGTCGAGAGCACGAGACGCGGACCGGGCGGCCGGCCGGAAGCGAGGATCGGGAAGCCCTGGGAGCGGCGGCCTGGCGGGGCGCCTCGTCCTTGTCGCCTCGCTCTTGTTGCGCGCTGAGGCCGCCATGGGCTTGGCTTGTCCACAAATGGATCAAATGTAGGTTCCGTCCGTCCGCGCCTGTCGCGGGGCACTCCGGACGGCTGATCCCTTCGAGACGCCACGTCCCTGTTACAGCATAAGTAACAGCCAGCTAAACGCTGCCCGGTCCGCAAGGAATGGATTGATCCCCTCGCTTACTTTGCTCGCGGTTACTCTCGTTCGTGCCCAACAAGGCCTGCTACTAAGATTGACAGTGCCCTGTTATCTGATCTATACCAAGTCTGACGAAGTGACGAGCTGGTTTTTACTATATATATATAATTACTTCACTGCTGGCAGGGTAGCAGTAAAAAAACTTGGAACGATGCGCAGAGCGGCAGAGGTGTGATGATGTGGATATGATGGGGTGTGCAGGGTGGTAGGCGTAGGCGTCGAGGTGATGCGATTGTCCGCGTCAGGTGACCGCATTTTTGGCGGATGAGAAAAGTGCGGAGATTCCTGGATGATAGAAGGGGATCCTTGCTTGGATCAATGAATCAAACTTCAAACACATCCCGGATCTCTCAAAAGAAAACCAAAAAGCTTCAAACCCAACGTCTGGGCTTTTGCGCGGGCCTCGCTGCATCAATGAATCGAGCCCATCTGCTGGGCTCTTGCATGGGCCTAGCTAGCTCATATGCTGAACCGACGATGATGTGCATTTTGAACTCGGTGAACGACCCACCTTTTTTACGCTACTGAATTGAGACAGAGTCAGATTACTTTAGCTGATCCTGATAAAATCTGTTGCATTATTATCCTAAATTTCTCTCTGATCCTGAACCCTCTCATCCTTAATTATCTTTCGCTCGTTAAGCTTTGTCATATGGCAAAGGTTACGGTCTGATCGGAAAAGCAACTTTTCCTGAACTCTTTTAACCTGATAATTTGTGCATGGAAAATAAAGGAAATGAAACCAACATTGCTTTTCACCCCGAGTGAAAAGGGAAATATAATGCATCTTGACATGAGCAGAAGTGCCATGATCTCTTGTAAAGATCAAGCAATGGCTCAATGGAAACCTGCAAAAGCTCAGTGGGAATTGAAACATAGAGAGAAAAAGGCAAGCATATGGTAGCGTCGTGCAAAAAAAAAGAAAAAAAGGGAAATGTAGAGAGAAAAGGCAACACGGTCCTGAAATGACAACCGCGCCACAGACGCTTATTCCAGCCAGCGAACTAGCTTTGCCTCTACTGTACTACATGCATGCACCATCAATACTCTCGACCAAAGAAGAAAATCCGAGTTAGTTCGTCGCTCCAAATGCAATGAAAAAATTAAAAGAAGAAGAGGAAGAAATGAAGAAAAAAATTAAACTAGTTCATGGGGAAGGGAAGGGAAAGAAAGAAAACAAATGCTGTCACAACCCAAAGTTAATAAACGTGGTTAACAATTAAAATAACATCATCATGAGCATCATCCAAGCATAATGAAGTATCATGTGCATGTGATTGGCTTGAGTTAATTAATTTTCTTGCCTTGTTTAAGTGAGTGTTGTGAAGCAAGTTTAAATTTTTCTAAGTAGCTGCTTCCAAAAATTCTATTCAAATACTAGATTTCAAATGGTGAATTTTAAATATTTTTTCTCAATTTGGTGATGTTTAACCCGAGCCATAAAATTCTTGAAAGTTTTGAGAATTGCAGTTTTATTTGAATTTCCTTGTTTAAGTGTGATATTCATTCCTCATTTCATATCATATTATTTTCATATCATCGGCATCATGCTAATGCATGCATTTCATTCATGCATTATAGTGACCGAAACGCTGGAGAACGAGCCCGTTGAGCCCGCTGAAACTGTCGAAACCGAGCCGAGAGTTGAGTTCGTTGTCGAGCCGGAAGAAAACCAAGCCAAGCAGCTAAGCATGATTCCTTGACCCGCTTAACTTGATTGGATTTAGTTATCTCACTTGGGTATATATGTTTATGCTCAATGTTTATCTATTGCATTGTTGATCCTACTTTCATACATTGACCTCCCTTATTTTTATGTATCCATATCCTTAACACTTGTAGTTAGTAGATAATCAATTGAATAAATGCTTAGTCATGCTTAGAGTTGATCTATAATTTGTAAGGAATTGTTGGAATAGGATCACTTTGCTCACTACGCGACTTGTTACCTTGATCGTTCTTATCTGGTTTTGGAATGTTGGAAGTTCAGATCGGTCTAGTTAGAAAAATAGTTTCGTGGTTTGGGCAGAATGTAGGGTCTAGAGAAAGGAGCCTCGGAGGCATAGTACGCTTAAATTAGTTAAGGACCGTCCGTGGATGACCTCGGTTTTGAGCATTTTATCGTACTACCACATATCCAATCATGGTATGGATGAGCCGATTACCTTATAAGTTTTAATCTTTGATGCATGATCATAGATGCGTGGCCATAGGACTTTGTAGAGAGGCTTAGGGGTGTCCCCGGTGGACCTAGGTGACTCTTCGCTCAAGTTAGGCGTGATGTTCAACGGTTGAGACTTGTCGGAAAAGATTGATGCGAGTACCCCCTTGCCCAACATGATCGGTTGGGTGAGTCGCATGATCCTTGTGTCGTGTGGGTAAAGAAATACACCCTTGCAAGATTAATTAATCAATTCGAATTGCCGCGCTCTTGTTTATGAGCAAGCTCAATATCCAATGAATTCTTCGTAGAAGTATCGATTGTGTTCGGATTTGGTTTATGTCACCTCATGATACTTTATTTATTTTGTAATTCAATTAACTAAAACTTGAGATGGTTTGGGCAAGATAATTAAAATGCTAGAAAGTTAGGTGTTGGATTAGAGAGCTCATGCTTATGCAAATTACTTAACCCTAAAGCCTTATCTTGTGAGCTTTCATTTGCATAATCCTTGGTTATTAATTAATTGCGTAAGTCTTGCGAGTACCTTTGTACTCACGTTGCTTTGTAAACTAAGTTGTAGGCCGGAAGTTGCGTTTGGCCACTTCTACCCCGCCGATCCCGGTGCGGGTGAGGAGTAGGTCGAGGCGGCCTTGATGGTGTCCTTGAGCAAGACGCCATTATTTTATCGCATTATCAAGTTATACGCTGCGCAATCGTTCTTTTAGGGATGTCTTATTAAACATTAAACTTTATGATCCATGTCTCTTCCTAAATGTTAAATTGTAAGTCCGAGACTTGTATTTTGTTGTTGAACCTTAAATTTCAGATTTGAAACCCCCTATGTTGAGCTTGTAATATTTAGTTGTTAAATCTTGTTGCTTAAAAATTGCTTTTTGTGGTTCATCGGCAATATATGTGATTGTAAATGGTATATGTGTATGCGTGATCTTGGGCATATGGTGGAACACATACTGGGACTATCAGATTTGATATTAGTTTTGGTGAATGACGTGTTGGTTATTTATGACTTAAATGTGGCTAACAAGTGGCACGCTCTTGGTGTGAGCGCGTGTTAGCTCTCATCTTAATGATAATGACCGTCGGTTCGCTTAAAATAGTGTTAAATTGGGAGGTTCCTACAAATGCAATTACTACGGTTTTGTCGTCGACTAGGTGACGCATTCGATCTGAGAGGAAACTTCCAAATTTCTACTACTACTTCCGGAATGGCGCTGCGCCAGGTACCAAAGCAGCCAGGGCAGTGCCTGCGAGAGCATGCATGCCATGGCCGGCGTGGTCCTGAACTACTCCTGATGGCTCCCTCTCTAGCTAAGCTTTTGCCGGGACCGGGAGAGATGCAAGCTAGCTGTAAGCCAGTGACCTGCCTTCTTGGCCGCTGCATAAATACAACCTCATGTCGACGTCACGTCAGTGACACGTGGAACTATCGCTGTTTCCGGGGGGTGAACTGAAGATCTCGGACTGAAAAGCACGGTAGCCACTCGATCGCTCTCCCTCGCTCGTGCTGCTTAAAACGAACGCGAACGCGCGGCGGCCGCCGCCTCGATCGCTCTCCGCCGTGTCGTCAGATAATAAATCACCCGATCCTCCCATCCAGCGTCATTCTGCCTCGTTCTCTCTCTCTCTCTCTCTCTCTCTCTCTCTCTCTCTCTCTCTCGATCTCTCGATCCACTACAAGTGAAGTGAGCTAGCTGTGTACTTAGTTCAATGGACACCCTCATGGCGGTCATCGTCGGCATCGTCAGCGTCCTCGTCACCGCCTGCACGATCGTCATCGTCTGCAACTGCATGCGGAAGGTGTGCGCTGGGCCGCCGGGGGAGGCGCAGCCCCACGCCGGAGGAGCCGCCAACGTTGGAGGGGCGCCGCCGGCGCCATGATCGAGCTGCTGCACCGGTGTGGCCTCCCAAGTCTCTGGCATCCAACTTCAATTGTTCGTATGATGTGGGTTCGATGCTACCAATAAGCTGCTTCAGTTTCTTCCCGTTTGCCGTTGGTGTACGCTGAATCGCTGATCGATCACTCGCGAGTTCTAGCAGGGTAATATATGGAGCATGGTTAACTTAATTTGGTCTGTGTCTGTTCCTCGTCTTGCTTTTACTTCTTTTGTCTTTGGGTTCTAGCCACTACCAGTAGACCTTCTTGTCAGAGCTCGCGAGAGTTTTCCCCACCCTGTCCGTCTCTCCACGGCAGGCTCAGAGGCAAGCATGTGGTCCATGGCCGTGTACGCCAGCTACCCTCTCTTGTTATCCTCTTCCGGTGACCTGATGATAGATGCTGAGGTCATGAGATGGTCGTGCTAGCCGCACTGATCGAGCTACTGGTAGTAGTCAATGTACTGTTTCTTTGAAATGCAGGTGTGGGGGCGTACCCTACTGCATTGGATCAACAAATCAACCCCGGGCGCATTTGCTAGATCATTTGTTCAGACAAGCAAAGCTGGCTACCCAAGCAAAGTAGTAGTACAGTAGCATGCGCGTGATCAATAAATTAAGGGAAAAGTCAGGTTTACGCACTTGAAGTATCAAAAAAATCCGATTTTCAACCTTCAACTATGAAACCGGATAATAAAGGCCATCCAACTATTAAAACCGGCAAATTTGACCCTTTAGATGGTTTCTAAGATGGTTTTCCATTTTGTGAGAATTAAATATATTTAAATTTAAATAAAAGATTCATAATTAATTCATTTTAAATAAAAAATAAAATGGGTATCAAAAGTTTTCTAAAAATATTACCTATCTATTGGCAAGATACTTGTTAGTTACACAGATTCAATTTTTTTATGTTTATAATATTTGGTTGCTTATAGTATGCCTATTATTTTTGAATAACTAAAATTCAGATAGAGCAATAATAGATAGGTTGCATTTTTGGAAATTCTTTTAGTAGTTTTATATTGTTCTGGTATAAAATGAATTAGTTTTGATTTTTTAGATCTAATTAGAATTGTTTTCATCTTTTAAAAAATATAAAACCACCGCAATGACCAAATTTACCCGATTTTGATAGTTAGATAGCCTATATTATCCGGTTTCGTAGTTGAAAGTTGAAAATTGAATTTTTACGATAGTTCGAGGTTATAAACCGAATTTTTCGCATGACCGTAAAAACAACCAACCTTTCAGGACGGGAAACCATACCGGCTACCGTCAAGGCGTTCAGGTCCTGCGGCACTGCTCCCCCCGAAACCTTACCGCTGCTGCTTTCAGAGCTCAGCTTCCAAGCCGTCATCACTACCACTCAGGCCGTAGTGTGCCACGGGCCGTTCGAACACCAAAACTGTGGGCGGCGAAAGGTTGGCAAAGAGGACACGAGCCGCGTCTCGTGAGGGTGCGTGGCCCAAATGCTGTCCCATTTCTCGCAAACGTGCTGCACTGCTGGTCCAGATTGCTGGCAACCATCTTGTCCTGACCTAGGGCGAGGCGTTCGATTTGGTGTAAAATTCCAGGCTTCCAATTCGCAGTCTGTTCCCCCCGGCCCGATCGCCAATTCACCACCCACCTGCTCGCCAGTGTGCCTGTGACGAACCCTGCTGCCATGGGTGTGGTCGTGTTGTACTGCCTACTCTAGCTACTCCGTCGCTCGCTCCGCTCCCTTAGCTTTGTAGCTGTAGCCTGGTAGCTAGGGATCGGACAACCCTTTCTTGCCGTGGAGGAGACTGAAGAACTCCGGCACGATATAAAGCGAGGTGAATGCCGGGGGCTCCTTTTCCTCAGTTTGGCCGTGGGTAAATTCGCGGTGACGAGTGACGACGGGGACGGCGGTTCCTTTTCCTGACCGTGCTTCATTTCGTTCACACAGTGGGAGGTGTAAACCCGGCCTAGCTAGCTGTCTCGATCGCTGGGGTTGGATCGGAAGACCTGTGGTGGTCTCCGTACATCTCCAAGAACCTCGTGACACGTACGTGTGGTCGACACATGCCGATGGCGTGCGGGCGAAGCGCTCCGGCCGTACGACGCTCCTCCCTCGCCGGGGTGCTAGCCTATAAAACCCGCGCGCGCCGGCCGGCCCTGCGCAACTCGCCACTGCCCTTCTCGCTTTGCGCCCGCCGCTCCCGGAGATCCAGCGCCTTCTCGCTTGCTTCCACTCCGATCCGGTCGGGTCCACCATCCATCCGTGTGGGTTTCGATGGACGCCCTGACGTGGGTCCTGATCGGCCTCGTCATCCTCCTCGTCGTCCTCTGCGTCGTGCTCAGCGTCCTGGAGGTCCACATCAAGAGGCACGCCGGAGGAGGAGCCGGTCGTCGGGCTCGGGGCGAGCCGCCGGAGGCGTGAGCTGCATGTGGCCTAGCTGATCTGTTCCTTCGGTCCGGTTGTTAACTGTGGTACGGCCGTACGGTGCGTGCTCGAGGCATGCATGCTAGCTACTTTACTCTCTGATCTGCTGTTCGTTGTCTAGGGTGTGTGTGTCAGTGTGTACTGTGAGGAGTCTGTAAAGATAAGTTTGATGACCGATCCATGGTGTGGTGTACTGGTGTGTGGGTTTGATCGAGTAGCAACCGGTGCAATGTTGTATGATGTTAATCATCGCCAGTTCTAGTAGTAACGTCCAACAATTTGGTCTGCATGTTTCTCTTGGTTAATTTAATTTGTTACTTGTTGGGAAGATCGTTTGTCCTAGTAGCTTCCTTTTTTCCCTACAGATCGCGAGGACGTGTCACGGTGTAGCCCTGTGATGTGATAATCTGTTGTTCGTTGTTCGTCCTGTATAGTGTGTGATATATACTGCGATCAGTCTGAAATCTAAGTCTGGTGGTCTTTTTTTTTTCTTTTTGTGGATGGAATAGTCTGGTGATCTTACGGTGTGGTACTTGTGGGCTTGAGTACTACTGCATTGTATGATAATTGATGCCCGGTTTTAGTACTTAATGTGCAAGTCTCTGTTCTGTTGAAGTATCTTAGTTCCTATTGCTCTGAATCTTTGGAAGATGGGTGACCGTTTTTCAATTTTTATTTACATGGCCTACTCTAAAAATTTGTATTAAAGCTAACACCTCAAAACAAAATTAAATGACCCATGACAACTTTTAATCACTGTTATAAATATTTGTTGTGCGTGAACGTGATTTATAAATTTTGAAATTGATTTTTGGACATGCACGTGGGGCCACCTAATGCGTGTAGTCTGAAAGTTTACACGATTATGGACGTCTCTTGTGTGAAGAGTAACTCTAGAAAACCTTTTTCTTTCTCTAAAAGATCTTATTTGTTCCTTCTCCTGCAATATCTTGTTTGTTTCAGCTTTTGCTTTTGGCTTTTGGTCGAAAAGGCATCCTTTATTCCTTATTCTATAAGATCTTGTTTATTCCTTCTCCTGTAAGGTATTTTTTCAACTTTTACTTTTGAAATCTGATCAAAATGCCTTGTTTATTCCTTACCTTATAAGATTGTATGTGTTCCTTCTCCTACAAGTAGGAGTGGATCTGGGGGGAGGGGGGGGGGGCGGTTAAGAGCCTACCTCCCTAAGATCAATAGATACACCTTAAGCCCCCTCCATTTTTGTGAAGAAAGAATGAACAAGAAGGGGGGAGGAAGAAGAAACAAAGAGAGATGAGCCCCTACTTCACTCCTTAGGTGGATTCGCCACCGCCTACAAAGACTTGTTTGTTTCAGCTTTTACCTATAAGGAGTTGTTTGTTTCAGATTTTGCTTTGGCTTCTGCTCAAAAGCCAAAACCAGAAACAAACAACTAGCTTTTTAAATTAGCTTCAGCGAAGCAAAACCTGCATTTGTATTAAAAGTTAAAAGCAGGTGTGGAGTTGCTTTCTTCCCGTCTTTTTTTTGAAAAAGTTGCCCTGCGGCGTATTGCATGGATTATACATCTCATTAATTCAAAAGCCAATCCTCAATGTCAACTTTTTCAGTTTTTCCATAGCTAGGTTTCTAGCCCCTGCGGATCGACGCGCATTGGCTCAACATCTCATGAGGAGGTTTACCCAACGCCCTTAAAAACACAGTAAGCTAGCCACCGTGCCACACTTAGTTTCGCCGCTTGTTGATCACCAGTGTCCTGTCCGTCTCGTTTTGGGTCCTCTCGGTGCCCTTGCTCCCCTCTTGATCGGTCCATCCCATCGAGCTCAACGATGGATCCTCTCGTCTGGATCCTGATCGGCCTCCTCGTCGCCCTCGTCTTCGCCTGCATCATGCTCATGGTCGTCGAGAGCTACTTGAAGAATCGCGCCGCGCAGGGGGATCTGCTCCACGGCGGAGCAGCCCGTCGGGGTCGGGGCGAGCTACTGGCGACATGATCGAGCTGCAGCGGCCTCTCTATTCCTTTGGTCCGGTCAGTCGCTGGGGTGTGGGTTCGAGCCTCGAGGCATGCGTGCTAGCTAGCTACTAACTGATCTACTCTTTCGTCCGTTGTTCATTGTGTTAGGGTGTGTGTGATGAGTCTGTAAGAGAAGCGTTGTGATCGTTCCATATACGGCGTGGTGTGGGTTTGAGTAGCAAATACTGCCATTATTGCATGCTAAGCTCATCGCTAGTTCTACGTGCTAACGTGAAACATCAATTCGGAGCGTCTATTCATCACACGTGCGACTAGCCGCTGTATTATCGCACACGTTTGCTGGAAATAACAATGTTCCAGAATAAAATAAAATATTCCAAAATAATATAAAAATATTTTGGAACAGTGTTATCTCAAATCTTTTATTTTATTTTATTTTGGAACACTGTTATCTCCAACGGACATGTGCTATGATATGGCGGCTAGCGACACGTGCTATGAATAGACATCCCGATTAATTTGGTATGTTTCAATTTATTTTTTAGTTCGTTGAAAGATGAATCACCGCCGGTTCTAATAGCAATGTGTTTTGATGGTCTCATCGTAGCTATATTCTAGATGGAGGGAGTGGTTATTTATTTATGAGTAAATTGCACTCCAGTTCCCTAAACTTATCCCGCAGTTTCACCTAGATCCCCAAACTCTCGAATCATCCATTTGGATTCCTAAATCATGTTAAGTGGTCCATCCGAAGTTCCAAAAGCGCTACGCGAGTTTCCGACGCCGACGTAGCATGCCACGTGGTGCCACGCTAGCAAATATTTACAAAAATCTTTATCTTCTCCCTCTCTCCCTCTCCCTCTCCCTCTCCCTCTCCAATCTCTCCCTCCCTCGACCAAACTGGCTAGACGTTGGCGCATTGCTCGCTTGCAACGGTAGCAGCAGCAGAGACACGCGTGAAAAGCAGTGGCCAAGGCGCGCGGCGGTGGCGGAGTGCACGGCTGCATGGTGCGTTCTGTGCGCCTGCCTGCCCGTGGCAGGCGCTGGCGCGCTGCCGAGCGCGACGATGCGGTCACCCACGGCCGTGAACACCGGGTCGACGCACCACTCACGGGGTGCCCTCATGGCGACGCACGTGGCCGCCCCGAGCAGGTCGCCCGCGACGGCGACGCCCGAGAGCGAGAGCTCGCAGACGCAGTCCTCGTGCACCACGCAAATGGGGCGGATGCGCGATGATGTGGCATGGCGCGGCGCTCGTCCTCCGCTCGTCGCCCCTCCGCCTCCGCCTCATCCGGTCGCGCTCGTGGCGCGAGGGCCCGAGCAGGAAGAACGCCGAGACGAGCACCCCTGCCGCCGCTTTCGTGCGGAAGAAAGAAAGGAAGGAGCGGGGCCTCGCAGCACCTGCAGCCGGGGAAGAAGGTCAAGGTCGCGGAGAGCCGGAGAGCAGCAACTGCTCTTGTCTCCCTAGCTCCTCCAAATTTCGTAAATATTTACCAGCGTGGCACTACGTGGCATGCTATGTCAGCGTCGGATAGACCACTTAAGGTGGTTTAGGAACTTAAATGGATAAACGATTTGAGAGTTTAGGAAACTAAGTAAAGCTATGGGCAAGTTTAAAAATATGAAATGCAATTTACTCTTTATTATTACTGCAGGCAGAGAGGGTTCTTGTTTTGTTAGTAGTGTTACCGAGGGCAAGGTCTCGATCCACGAGCGGAGCCATGGCATCCATGGCCGTCTCGAGGTGTTCGTTCTTACCCTGCTCGTCGCATCCCCATGCATGGTCTCCTCGTCTCGCGAACTGATGTTGATCGTCGTGAGGATGGGAACGAGAGAGATAAGCTGAGCTACAAAGCATCCCATCGTGTATAACTGCTGGTTGAGCCTGGGTCGCGGCAGCTAGCGCCAGATCCGGGTCGCCGCGCCGATGATCACCTCCGGCAGTCCGCGCTCTGGCAGGGCCGACCTCGACGTGCTAGCGCGGACGCGGCTGCACCTGCACGCGTGCCGCCGTGGGCAACCTGCTAGCTGGTCCTATCCTTGCCTGCTATACCCTGATGCGCGCAGTCTGTACGTAGACGCGGCGGGGGCCAAACGAATCCATCCTCGTCTCCGGCAGCATCGCCTTCTCCCAGCCCGAGTCCTGATGACGCACTACTCCACGTGGCCGCGCCAGGGCTAGCGCACCCACGGACGCGCTGAGATACCAGGCCACGATCGAGATTGCACCGCGGCACACCGCACACGGGCAGCTGCGCCTGCGACGAACGACGGAGCCAAACTTCAAAGGGCAGCTGGGGCCGGGTCCGCAATGAAAGAAGCACAGCAGGCTCCTCGCTTTGGCAGGTACGTAGCGTGCAGCCAGAGGGCTCCAGAGCTCGTCGTCCTCCTCTCGCCGTGTCGATCGGTGGTGCCCTCCACGCCGCCCAAATTTCCGAACCAGGGTCGAACACCAGAGTGACTTGGCCTTGCAACTCCCCCTTCGCTCCTGGTGCCAAGGCTCGTCTCATCTACGGGGATGGATGTAAACCTTTAAAGAAAGAGAGCGAGGGCACGCGAGATAGAAAGGGGCGCGCGCGAGAGGGACAGAGGGTGGCCCAGGTGCTCCTCCCGTTTCTCGCAAACGCTTTGGATGCATCATGGCTCGCTTTGTCATGGCCTTGCTGGGGTACGGTGGCGCATCCGATCCATCTACGCGGAGAGAAAACGAACCCCAAGCTTCTGATTTCACCTTGCTCCATGTGACGTGTGGTTTCCACGTAATTCCGATGACATGCGGGGCCAACCGTCTGGGTGAAACTGCGAAAGAGCTCGAGCTGGACGAAAATATATGGCAGGTGCACTCGTTGTAATCTCCTGCTCCTACCGGCGTAAAACGAGGGCCCCGGCCGGCCACTGGATTCCGATCCCCAGAGCCCGTCTCCTCGTTCACACGTCGTCCACTCCTCCTAGCTAGCTACACCCTGGCTAGCTTAGTGTCGTGCGTCTCCTTTGATCCCTTCTCTCTGTCAGAGTCGATGGACGACGACGCCCTCTGGTACGTCCTCCCCGGCGTCTTCGCCGCCGTTCCCTGGCTGCTCGTCATTGTCTGCAGCAGCTCGGACAGGAAGCGCGCCGTTGCGGCGCCGGTGCAGGCGCAGGCCCCTGTAGGAGCTGCCGCCGGGGCGGCGGCAGGGCACGCGCAGCCGGCTGCTGGAGCTGCCGCGGGACAGGCGGCGCCGGGGCACGCTGGGCCCCCCGCCGGAGCTGCCGCCGGGGCGGCGGCGGCGGCAGTGCAGGTGCAGCCGCCCGCTGGAGCTGCCGCAGGGGCAATGCAGGTGCAGGGCCTTCGCCGGATCTTCACTGCCACCGCTGCCCGCTGGAGCGGCCGCGGGGACAGCGGAGCCCGGGCAGGCGCAGGTCCCTGCAGGAGCGGCAGCCGGAGGGGCACCGTCGGCGCCATGATGATATGCGGCCTTGGTCTTGGTTTGGTCGGGCATATGATTTCTGCAATGATTAGTTTGCTTACCTGAACGTTGTGTCGTCCCCCGGTGGTGTGGATTTGAGTAGCAACTGCTCCGGTAAAGTTAGCTAATTTTGACCAAATCTATAGAAAATATAGCAATAACTATGCTATCCAACATATGCACAGTTAACGTATAATATACGGTGGATTCAATAAAATAAATTTAGTATTGTAAATATTATTATTTTTTTATAAATTTGGTTAAAGTTTGTTAAATTTAACTTAGGACAAACCTAATATGGCGTAAAAATAGAGATGGAGTAGCAAGTAGCTAGTAGTACATTGTACCTATGCTGATCCAGTGCCAGTTCTCTAGCGGCAGTATATGCAAAGCTCTAGTTTGCTCCTGATGATCTTGGGTTTTTCTTCGTTTATATGAGATTATCTGTGTTGGTGTTTTAGTCAGAGACGATATTACTTAATCACAATTCACAAAACACTTGTTCTCCGATCCAGCCATCTACGACCAGGTCATGCACACAAACATGTCGTCCTTGGCCTCCAATCAACGACACAGGCTGACGATCGTCAGCCAAGATAAAACGGTTTAGTTCCAAGAAACTGAATTGGCGGTGATTAAAGCATCTCCAGCAGTTCCCAATAAATATCTCCTAATAATATAGTATTAGGATATTTCAAAACCACTTTTATAGATTATTGGGAGAGATGTTCCCCAATAATCTTATCCTAATACAATTAATATATTAGGAGAGCCAAAATTCTCGCTCTATTTGAGGGGAGTTGGGCTGAAATATTAGAACAATCCAATAATTATTGAGGAAATTGAGAGGTTTTGGGGAACCGCTGGAGTATATCTTCTTCCAATATTATTAGATTATTGGAAAAACGGAGACTGCCTCTTACCTAAATGAAATTCTTCTAACGGCCTAGTTTTCAGAAGAGCACAAGAAACGTTTGTGTAGGATTATTGGCTCTGAAGTTCTATCACAGTCGTCGCTACCACATGGCAGCCATTCCCGTTTCGTGCAAATGTATGCCAAGTCGTCCATACACGGAATGACAGAAATGATCCGATAGCAAATCGTGAGCTAGGGCGGCCCAAATGTTGCTCCAGTTTCTTGCAAACGCACTGGTCCTGTAAGTCTGCTGCCAAGGGCCGGGCGTGACCGTAGCCCGCGCTGGTACGCACATGGCCCACTGGCCCCATTCCCTATTTTCGGCCTCCCTCAGCTCGTGCTGTCGTCGTGCCTGACTGCCTGGTGCTTAAAACGGGTCGCCTCCCCATCGGTGTCCACTGTCCAGCAATCCTTCTTCCCCTCGATCCCGCACGCCACCGTACGTGTCCACCGCCGTACGTGCTTCTCCTACGCTAGCTGGCTACTAGCTCCATCAGATAGGTCGATGGCGCGGCCGCCCCCATGGGCGTCCTTATCGCCGTCTCCGTCGGGCTGGGCCTCGCCGTCCTGCTCCTCCTCCTCGCCTGCTACATCAACAGGTGGCTTCTGCGGAAGTACTATCAGCGCCACCCATGCCCGCAGCCAACAGCCGACGGCGCCGCTGCCTGAGGAGGAGGAGCGCCTCCGCCGCCGGCGCCATGATCTGCAGCCCGTACGTGCACTTTAATTATTAGGCCTCGCCCCTGTGGCGGGTGCTGGTGTGGGTTCAAGAACGCTCGCTGTTTCTCTTAGCTTTGTTCTTCATCGTCTGGTGTGTGTGCTCTGTCGTGTGTGTGTGCAACTTTCTGGGAAGAAGATGATCGACGTACCTGTTCTTGCAGCTTGTAGCCTTGTACTAGTAGCGCCTTTTGTCAGTGCTTGATACCGCCTCATTCCTTGGCAGTACACGTCGATCTCATCCAGGCGAGGCGAGCAGCTCAATTGCCTCTGCGATCAGCGGTCTGCTGGCTGCATGCATGCTCTCTCGAGAAATTTCTAAATGACACTCTCTGATTCACTTCGCCAGCGTATACAGCTGTTTGATCCGACCGTCATGTCCCCATTAGGCCCGAGCAGCTCATCCTCTGGAAGATAGAGGCGTCAAGCAAGCGCGCGTTGTATATGGATGCTGCCCGTGTGTTAGTACCCCGGATGTTGTTGTTGCCAAGTTAAGTGGGCCTCCAAGGAAAGTGAACCCGCGCTTAATGGATGAATATGCTTGCATGCACAAAAAGAGCCTGAGGAGCCCATGTAACTGAGTACTAGTACCGCTAGCTGAGGGGAAATACCTTATCATATATGAACTAAGCACTTATGCTTCTTCTTCCTCAAGACACAGCAGACCTCGTGCCACCTCCGATCCATTCCTATCCTCAATTTCTTGCTACTCTTCCTAAACTCCATCTCTCTCTTCGATTCCCACTACCCTGCTGCTAACAATTTGGTATCAGACTTATTCGGTTCTGGAGAATATGGTGACTACTCGCCGATTTGGTAATTGGATTGGGTTGGTCGAGGTGCCTTGCTCATCTTGGGCTTGCTACTTCCTCTAATTCCTATCCCCATCAAATCACAGTTCGCCGTCGCTGCCTTGGATCCTCACCCCACCCACGATCACTTCACACCCCACCCACGATCACTTCACTCGGCTCCAGCGTCGCTAAGGCGCCATGAACCCCGACACGAAGATGATCCTCAACGAGCTCCACAAGAACAACGACAAGTGGGAGAAGCGCATCGATGATCTCAACGCCAAGTGGGAGGCCCGCTTCGGTGACGCTGATGATGCTCGCCGACAGGCCAGTTGGCCACTGCGACGTCCAACAGCACCGGGGATGGCTTTGGGTCTGTTACGACCTTAGTTCATCCCCCTATCAAGGGTATGTGCTATTCCACCCAACCAATCCCGCTGAATACCAGTACCAATCCTTTGCCTTATCATGGATCGAGGGGATCTGGGAGTTCTGGGGTGTGTCTTCTGGTAAATTGCCCAAGCTTAACTTTCCTATGTTCGATGGTGATAACCCCAAGCTTTGGATAAGTCGTAGTGAGGATTATTTCAATCTCTTTGACCTTGATCCCACTAGATGGGTTAAGATTGCTTCTATGCATCTTATGGCTGCTGCGTCCCGCTGGTTGCCCTCTGTTGAAAAGAAACTGAAATCATGCTCTTGTTTGAATTTAAACAATTAGTCATGGATAGATTTGGCTGTGAACAACATGAATTGCTAGTTCACCAATTTCTTAATATCAAACAGTGTGGTAGCCTCTCTGATTACATCGACAGATTCTCTAAATTAGTCGATAGGTTGATGGCTTATGAATCACAATCTGACCCTCTCTACTTTACCATGAGATTTATTGATGGGTTGCATGATGATTTGCGTGCTGCCGTGCTTACTCAGTGCCCTTCCTGCTTGGATACTGCTGTAGTTCTTGCGAAATCGCAAGATGAGGTGGCGTCAGTACGGTGCAAGGAGTTCAGGCACTCGGATTACTCTTTCCAGCAGAAGCCTGCTTCGGGTTCACCATTGTCGTTACCTGCTCCTCCTCTGAAGCCATCTTTGCCGCAGTCTGTTGATCGCTGAGGCACAGATGCTGCTCGCGCTCGATCAACAGATGAGGGGTGGCGTGCTCTGCGTGCCCAACATCATGCACAAGGCCTCTGTCAATTTTGTGTGCGGAGAAGTGGTTCAAAGGGCATTCCTATTCTGACCGAGTTCAACTCCATGCAATGCAAGACGTAATAGAATTGTTCCAGCTGGAGGATGATGATCAGTCTATTATTGAGGAGCAACCTAATGGTTCCCAGTTATTTCTCACATTGTCTTTAGCAGCTGTTTCTGGTGTTTCTTCTACCAAGTCCATGTCAATGAGGGGGTTTATACAGGGCAAACCGATGAGGATTTTAGTGGAATCTGGAGCTCCCACAACTTCACCAGCAAGGATCTTTCTGACCAGTTATCATGGGTGTCATTACTGCAAATTCCTATATCTTGCAGGTAGCAAGTAGCTAATGGTCAAACAATCCAATGTTCAAAATGCATGGTTGATACAGTTTGATCTATTGCTGACTATTCTTTCAATTGTGATCTCAAGGTGCTGCCCTTATCATCCTATGATATGATTATTGGCCTAGACTGGTTGGAGCAACACAGCCCTATGCAAGTGCATTGGAAGCACAGGTGGC
Organism: Panicum hallii; assembly: GCF_002211085.1. NCBI lineage: Eukaryota > Viridiplantae > Streptophyta > Magnoliopsida > Poales > Poaceae > Panicum > Panicum hallii. The sequence goes on from NC_038050.1 coordinate 55,335,335, forward strand.
TGACCATTCCATATGAAGGTTCCACTGCCATTCTCGGTGGAGACTAGGCTGTTTTTCCTGAAGGATCTGTAATTCAGATATGCTTTCTGCAAGTCGACATCTATGATAAAGCTAAGGTGGTTATTTCTGATGAAGTGCAACAATTGCTTTCTGATTATGCTGCTTTGTGATTATGCTTCCATCTTTACTATGCCCATTGAGCTTCCCCCACAAAGAGCATGTGACCATTCTATTCCATTGGTAGAGGGAGCTGCTCCAGTGTCTGTGAGACCTTATAGATTTGCCCCAGCCATGAAGGATGAGATTGAAAAGTAGGTTCAGAAGATGCTAGATAATGGTATTATCAAGAAAAGTAGCAGTCCATTCTCTTCATCTGTGCTCCTGGTAAAGAAAAAGGATAACACCTAGCGCTTTTGTGTTGATTATAGGCATTTGAATGCCATCATAATCAAGGGGAAGTACCCTGTGCCTGTTATTGATGAGTTCTTGGATGAATTGGCCTATGCTAGCTAGTTCTCAAGCCTAGATTTGAGGTCAGGATTCCATCAAATACGTCTCAAACTTGGTAAGGAGTTCAAAACAGCCTTCCAAACTCACTGTGGACATTTTGAATTTAAAGTAATGGCAGTTGGGCTAACTGGTGCTCCAGGTACTTTCCAATCAGCAATGAACACTACTCCGGCCCCTTACTTGAGGAAATTTGTGCTTGTCTTTTTTGATGATATACTGATCTACAACAGAAAATATGAAGAGCACCTGGTTCACCTTAAGTTTATATTTGAATTATTGGTGAAAGATTAGTGGCTAGTCAAACTGTTCAAATGTTCCTTTGCATTGATGGATATCCATTATTTAGGCCATGTGATTAGTGAGAAAGAGATGGGCATAGATTCAAGTAAAATATCTGCAATTTCTTAGTGGCCTATTCCTGTCAATGCCAAGCAGCTAAGGAGTCTTTTGGGGCTAGCAGGGTATTATAGGAAGTTTGTGAGGAACTTTGGTATTATCAGTAAGCCTCCGACAGATCTCCTCAAGAAGAATTCTTTGTTTGTGTGGACTAAGGACCATAACAGCTCATTTTCTGCTCTAAAGACAGCTTTATGCATTGCCCCAGTCTTGTCATTACCAGACTTCACTAAGCTATTCTCTCTTGAAACTGATGCATGTGGATCGGGTGCAGGGGCTGTCCTCATCCAAGATGGTCACCCCTGCCCCTGGCTTTCATTAGTAAGGCTTTAGGTCCAAGGTCCCAAGGGCTGTCTACTTACGAAAAAGAGTATCTAGCTATATTAATGGTTGTGCAGCAATGGAGGTCTTACTTGCAACACAATGAATTTATCATATACACAGATCTGAGAAGTTTGACACAACTTAATGAGCAACGCCTTCATACACAGTGGTAGCAAAATGTATTCACTAAGTTGCTAGGGCTTCAGTACAAAATCATTTACAAGAAAGGGTGTGATAATAGAGTTGCGGATGCACTCTCAAGGAAATCGATTCATGATTCCCAATGTTTAGCTATTTCTTCTTGTGTCCCATGGTGGTTGACCGATGTGGTGAATGGATGGTGGTTGACTGATGTGGTGAATGAATACCAGCTGGATGAGTATACTCTTTCTCTCATGGCCAAATTAGCTCTTGATCCAAGTGTTGTGCCCCATTTTTCTATTACCAATGGTCTTCTTCGTTATAAGAATAGAATATGGGTTGGTGCTAATCCACAACTTCACTCTTGGCTGTTACTAGCTTGTCATGACAGCCCAGTTGGGGGTCAGTTAGGAATGCCTGTAACATACACAAGGTTGAAACAACTATTTGTTTGGAAAGGAATGAAGAATGATGTACACCAATATGTCTAAGGCTTGTATGATCTGCCAACAGAACAAGCCAGATAGGACAAAGCTTCCTGGTCTTCTCCAGCCCCTTCGAGTGCCTTCTTCTGCTTGGCAGGTTATCTCTATGGACTTTGTGGAAGGATTGACTAGGGCACATGCTGCTAACTGTGTGCTAGTAGTGATTGATTCTCTTACCAAGTATGCTCATTTTATTCCACTTTCCCACCCCTTTACTGCTGCTGGAGTGGCCAAGTTATTCATGAATCATATCTATAGGCTGCATGGGTTGCCATAAGTGATTATGTCTGACAGGGTCCATGTTTTTACTAGCCGATTTTGGAAGGAGCTGTTTTAGTTAGCTGGTGTGGAATTACACATGAGTTCGAGCTATCATCCCTAGTCTGATGGCCAGATCGAGAGGTTAAATCAGATGATGGAAACCTTTTAAAGTGTTTTGTCAACTCTTGCCCATCTAAGTGGATACACTGGCTTCCTCTTGCCGAATTTTGGTACAACACCTGTCATCACTCCACTATCAGCATGTCGCCATTCGTTGTTCTGTATGGTCATGCTTCAGGCAGTTTGGTATATCTGAAGCTAATGATGTGGAGGTGCCTGAACTGTCAGTTTGGCTATAAGACCATCAGGTTATGACTGATCTGATCAAACAACACCTTCATCGTTCTAAAGCCCGTATGAAGAAACAAGCTGATCAGAAAAGGAGTAAACGGCAGTTCTCGGTGGGCGATATGGTCTTTCTCAAGCTTTAGCCATACGTGCAAACGTCCTTAGCACCACGTTCTAATCAGAAATTGGCCTTCAAATTCTTCAGGCCTTACAAAATTCTGAGCAAGATTGGAAATGTGGCGTATCGGTTGGATTTGCATGCTACAACAAACATCCACGCGGTGTTCCATGTCTCGCAGCTTAAACCAGCCGTCTCTTCTGAAACTTAGGTTACTCTTATTGGTCCTTCTGTGCTTGACATTCCCAATGTTCTATTGCGCGTTATCCAGCGATATATGAGGATCGTGGTGGTCGTCTAGTTAGCCAAGTGCTGGTGCAGTGGTCTGGTTTACTTGTTTTATTGGCCACTTGAGAAGATGCGGTTGATCTCCAGCGAAGATTTCCACAAGCTGCCGCTTGGGGTCAAGCGGGTTCTCAAGAAGGGGAGAGTGTTAGTACCCCAAATATTGTTGTTGCTAAGTCAAGTGGACCTCCACATCTTCGGCCCAGGGAGGCGAACCCGTGCGTCGTCGGCCTTGAATGGGTGAATGTGCTTGCATGCACAAATAGGGTCCGATGAGCCCATGCAACGAGTACTAATACCGCTAGTTGAGGGGAGAGGCCTTATCGTGTATGAACTAAGCACTTGCGCTTCTTCTTCCTCAAGACACAGCAGATCTCGTGCCGCCTCCGATCCATTCCTGTCCCCAATTTCTTGCTACTCTTCCTAAATTCCATCTCTCTTTTCGATCCCCACTACCCTGCTGCTAACACCGTGATGCTGACGATGAAGGCACCGCAGGCGTACAGCTTTGCGGGTTGCGGCCCCTCGATCAACGCCCTGCCATATTTTGACGATCTCTTGATTAGGGTTTTTGGAGGGAGGAGGGAAGCTCATCAATCTCTTGGTACTCACCCTTAGTTTTTTGGAGATAAATACTCCATGTTCCTAATATTGCTAAACATTATTGGATCTTTGGGTGGTGTTCAACCAAAAGATTTTAAATTTCAGAAGGAGACCCGATCGAGTAGGAAACCATGTGGATTGATCATCTGGCACCGGCGACGCATTGGTTCTGCAGGCTTGAGCTGGTCTACCATGTGCCATCCCACAGTGCCGACGCCGTCGAGTCTAGTAGCTGGCTCGTGAGGGTGGCCCGCCCGTGCGTTGCCACTCCTTGCAAACGCATTCGATTTTCACGGAAAAGCCCAGGTTTCTACTTCGAGCTAACATGCCAGGGTAGGGCCGTACGGTCCTCCGTCAGATCGACAAAGAGAGAGGGGCGCGAGTGTGCGAAAGGGAAAGGTAGTAATAAATTCATTCGCCAGCTGGGTCCGGTCCTTCATGCAGACCTCCACACTCCTGTTCTTGATGTTCCTTCACGATCAATTCTCCATCTGCAACAGTGCTGCATGCTAACTGTGCGAGTTGCACGAAACCGGCAGCCCGGTCCACTGCACGTCTCACACGCGCCGATGACATGTGGGACCCACCACGCCTCCTGCATGCGCAAGCTCAAGCTCATTTTTACCATGCAGAAAAAGCGCTCACCCGCAAGCTCAAGCTCATTTTTACCATGCAGAAAAAGCGCTCTCACAGGGTCACAGCCTCACTCACTCGTCCCCTCTGACTCTCTGAGCGCTCACTGCTTACTCCCCGGCCGGTGCCCGGTGGTAGTGCGCGTCCTCTCCTCTCATCGGTCTCTTCAGTTCGGCTCCTCGCTCGAGTCGTCGAGCACAATGGGCGACCACACCGGCCTCCTCGTCGGCATCTCCATCGGCGTCGCCCTCTTCGTCCTGCTCCTCTCTGTCCTCTGCTGCCTCATGGGGTGGCGACGCCGGGACCGTCAGATCCGCCGCAGCGGTGCCATGATCTGCGCGCGCGCGCGGCCTTCTCCTGTTTCATTGGGCTTGCTTCGTGTTGTAGTGTGCCGTGGTTTCGATGCTCTGTGTTACTAGCGTGTGTTCTTCAGCTTTTTCAGTCGGTCTGGTTTGTACTTGCTGGTTAGGGCCGGGTGCGAAGATTCGTGTTTGTTCTGTCAAGTGCTTGCTCGTACGTGTGGGTTCGAGACTCTGAGCACGTAGTCCTACAGTGTAATCGTCTGGCACCTACGCTACTAATTGCCTGTTCTAGCAGTAATGTGCATCGATTAATTTGGTGGGTTCCTCTTGTTTCATATGATCTCATCGCGAACGATCTCTTCATCAATTAGTCCGGCCGGCCTCCGCGCGAACTAACGCGGCGGAGCAAGGGTCGCCGTCCCGGCGACGAGCCCCTCCTCCGCGCGCGCTCTGGCGATGGGTGGACGGACGCGGCGCACGCCCCGGCCGGGTCTCCATCCCATGATGCCCCAGGAACGGCGGCGTCGATTCAATCGCCGCCTCGTCGGATCAGCGGGTGGCGGGTGCTACTAGCCTCTGGCCGGGCTGACGACGGGAGGCCAAATTACGCTGACGACGTCGAGTGGCCGGCGGTCATTGACTATTCAACCGTACGGCGGCGCATCAGCTCGTGCAATGAACTGAGCAGTGAGCAGGGGCCCCAGAAAGCCAACTGCTCCCACTTGCATCTGCGTCCGGCATCCCTTTCGGTTGCAGGTTGACATAAGCAGCACATGTAACATACTCTTATTAGCATCCAATGAAACGGGTCTTGTTGCAGTTGGATACAAGTTCTGCTCACTGGAACGAACTGCAACTGAAAGGGTCCGGCTACGTACGTGCGACATAGCACTACTTCTTTTTTCCCTTTGAATTATCACTATTGTACTCTGATGTTTTCTTTACATTAGACGTACGCTAATTATGTTTGCTCAATGGCCTAACATGTCGTCTCCTTTTCTTTTTCTTTTTTTCTTGATCCAAAGCAAATAGATCCGACCATCCACGTCTCGAATTCATTTGTTTATGTGCCGGTGTACTGAAATCAAATTAGGAATGCTCTAAAACGTGCCCTTATCGATTCATCCACCCCTAATGTGAAAAGCTTCGCTGCAGCTTAGCCGAATGGCGGCTTAGCTTTGTTGGGGCAGTTCCTTTAATTTTCTACACGTCACCAGAGAGACCAGCCACAGCCATCGATCGATAATGCTCCATGTGCATGCTCAAATACCATATGACTAGCGTGCATCAGTGCTTCTAGATCCTATTTAGTTCCGCTTATAAGCGGCTCGTAGATGGGGAAAAAAACGAAAATTCAATCCAAACGTTTTGATTATTTTTCGTCTACTACAGCAGTAGGAAAACAACATATGCACTGCTTATCTTGCGCTGTGTTTTTATTAAGCAGAAATAATTAGGGTTGTCAAATACCCAACTTATCAAGCGGCGGATTTTTCACACAACAACTTATTAAAAAATATGCCTCTCAAATAAACGAGTTTTAGAGAAGTGTAACCAAATAGGATCCAACACTCGGACGAATGGTCGCGGTTAGATCTGATCATAGGTCGGACCGGGCTAGGCTCGAGCTGGACTAGAAGAAACCTGACATTCTTTTCTTTCGGTCGGCACCCGACCCGAGCATCGGGCCAAAAATCCTAGCCCGTGCCCGCCAGACGGCCCACGGGCCAACCCGGTGCCCGATATTCCACGCGCCGCCGGCTGCCTTGGCGGTACGGCCTGCCGCAAGCCCGCAAGAGGGAGATGGGCGCTGCCACCGGCCTCGCGGTCTGGTTGCCCGCACCTCGACCGCATTGGACGGCGAACGGCAAAACCGCGTGGGTAGATGGGTGCAGGGGCAAGCCAACAGGGGCGCCCGATACAGAAGACAGAGAAAATCATGCGGCTTGCACGGAGAAAACATGGGAGGAGAGAGGTTTGTCGGAGGCCTGCTGGCGTCGCTAGCTTGCGCCCTGCGGGGGTTGCGGGGAGATGGCGGCCGTGGGGAATCGCGGATGGGGCTGCGCACGAGGCTATTTAGATGCCTCTTTGTTGGGTTGGGCCACTAGAAGTTTATGTGCTGCATATGAGCATGGGGTTTTGAACATTAAATTCGAGTCATTTGGGCTGGCCCACGGCTCGAGCCCTATCTGAATTTCTGCCCGGGTAAAAAAAAAAATAGGCCCATACCTAGCCCGTGCTCTTTTCCATGATCAGGTACGGTAGCAACTAGTATTTGCATGTATGTTACGATGTAACGACAAGCTTAATCTCGCGCTCAGCAGAGCTTTATCATGTAGATTTCCGCATCATATGCAGGGATAGAAAGCTGCCACACTTCTCTTTTATGAAAGGAATAGAAAGCTACCATAAGCTTGTCCTGGTTGCCACGTTTTGGTCAGGCTGGTCTTGGCGCGGAATCTCTGCATTATGCACACAGATACGTGCGTTGCAAAGTGGAAGTCCACACGTACAAATTTAAAAGCTCTCTCTGGCGAGCCGCAAACCCAAGGAATAGGACAGCCACGTTTGTTAGCAGCTGAATTGACCAGCCATTGAGTGAAGTGGGAGCAAAATCATCATAGAGGGAATCACAGCGTCATCGGCGTAACAAATCATAGTGGTTAACACAGGTATATGGGGGGCAGTTATTTAGAGCGCGTGCTGCTGCCGTCTGACGTGTGCAGAAGGTCTCGCCCCCGCCCTGCCCTCCTCCTCCTCCGGCGGCTGAAGCCGCCATAGCCGCCGTCCTCTGTCTTCGTTCTCGGTGGAGTTCAGCATGACGCTCCCGCCGCCCCACCGGTTATCCATCGTAGCCCACGGCCGGCGGCACCTCACCACCCCACCTACAGCACGTCGCCACCATCGATGCACCGCCGTCCAGGACCCCACCTTCTAAGACTATCTCCAACCGTCATTCTCTATATCCTTCTCTATATCCTTCATTTATATAGAATTCTCTACAAGATTCTCTCCTCTATATCTTATTTCTTTCCAACAACGTTCTCTAAATCTCGTTCTCTATACATTAAATCCAATATTAGAAACGTATTTTGTTCCAAATTTTTGTACGTACGTATTTATCATACCTCAAATGCTATGGACATATTTTATTTTTATTTAATTCAGTGTTTAAAACGTAAAGAAAAAATAGAGAAGAGGAGAGAGAATCTCTATATATAGAAAAAATCTGTAGCGTTCTCTATTTTAGAGGACCATTTGAGAACACTGCTGGAGCAATAGAGAACGGAATTTTCTCTATATATAGGGTAGAGAACAGTTTAGAGGGCACCGTTGGAGACAGCCTAAGGCTGGAGACCCACCAGAGGAGCCCCGCCCCAGCAACCCGGACCCGAACCCGGCGGCAAAGCGGCCTCACACCTCTGCTCGCAGCCGCGTGCGCGATAAATAAATTTCCCGTATATGTATATATGCAACTGTAACAGAAAAAATTGCCGGTGACCATTACATCGTACCTTCAACATCACTAGTGTCTAGTTTACGACCTTTGCTAAGACTTCTGTAAAGAAATTAGCTTAGACGTCTGTAAAGAAATCCGGAGGAATGAAGATTTAACAAATAAAGCAGATACTAGTAGGACTACAAGACATACAGGCAGTGAGGGATGGATCTCCATTAGCTCTGCTTTAACCATTTCTTTAATGAGCTTTTAAAAAGGCAATGAGGACGACACTAAATTTTCAAAAGCATGACGAGTACACTCGCGGGCACATGATCCACATGTTGATGGTGAGCTGCCCCTTTCATCTCCCGCCGCTGTGCTGTGCTGCTGCTGCTGCCTATAAGGCAGCGCACTTCGCCAGCATGCTCGACAGGCAACGAGTGAGGCTCTGTCTAGATCTTTCTCTTGGTTCTCCCGCAACGACGAGAGCGCCATGTCCGCTGCGGTGACGGCGCCGCCGTGCCACAGCCGGCCGTCGCCTCTCAACCCCAACTCGACGAGGGCCACGCCGAGCAGCAGCTCCGGCAAGCCCAACGCCGTGTCCACCACGAGGAGGCACATCGCCAACCTCGACCGCCTCCTCGTCAAGCCGCCGCCGCTCCCGCTCCCGGTCCAGCACAGGAAAGCGCCGGCCGAGGCGCCCCGCGACGGGGAGGCCACCCCCGACGACCGCAGCAGCCGCGGCGGGCTGCTCAACGCGCTCAACCTGTCCACGTTGCTGCCCTTCACGCGGAAGCCCGCCGTGGACGAGATGTCCCCGCGCAGCCTGGCGTACATGCAGCGCCTCCTGACGCTCTCGCCGCGGCTGTCGCCCAAGGGTTCCATCGCCGGCGAGTGGCGGAGGTACCACGGCGAGGGCGGGTGGGAGGGCCTCCTCGACCCGCTCGACCACAACCTGCGCCGCGAGCTCCTCCGCTACGGCGACTTCGTGCAGGCCGCGTACACGGCGTTCCACTCCATGCCGTCGGCGGCCGAGGCGGCCTCGCACGGCCAGCACCGCACGCTCGTGCTCCCGGACCGCTCGTACCGCCCGACGCGGAGCCTGTTCGCCTCGTCGTCGCTGACCATCCCGCCGTGGGCGCAGCGGCGCTCGGCGCCCAGCTGGCTCACGCAGCGCACCAGCTTCGTCGGCTACGTCGCCGTCTGCGACAACGAGCGGGAGGTCCGGCGCATGGGCCGCCGCGACATCGCCATCGTGCTGCGCGGCACCGCCACGTGCCCCGAGTGGGCCGAGAACCTCCGCGCCAGCCTCGTGCCGCTCGCGGGCGACGACGACGCGTCCGCGCCCAAGGTGGCCAAGGGGTTCCTCAGCCTGTACAAGACGCCAGGCGACCACGTGCCGAGCCTCTCGGCCGCCATAGTGGAGGAAGTAAAGCGTCTCATGGAGCTGTACAAAGGGGAGGAGCTCAGCATCACGATCGTCGGCCACAGCCTCGGCGCTTCCCTGGCCCTCCTCGCCGCCGACGAGCTCAGCGCGTGTCTTGCGGCCGACACGGACGACAGCGCCACTACGGACCATCACCGGCCGCCGCCCATCGCGGTGGTCTCCTTCGGTGGCCCCAAGACCGGGAACCGCGCGTTCGCGGACCGGCTGCAGCGCGAGCGCGGCGTGAACGTGCTGCGCGTGGTGAACGTGGGCGACGTGGTGACGCGGGTGCCGGCGCCGATCGCGCGGGAAGGGTACGTGCACGCGGGCGGCGCGGAGCTGAGGCTGCACAGCCGCGACTCCCCGTGCCTGCGCCCCGACGCAGGGCCGTCGTGCTGCCACGACCTGGAGGCCTACCTGCACCTGCTCGACGGCTTCACCGGCTCCGGCCGGCCGTTCCGCGCCGACGCGAGCCGGAGCGTGGCGCGGCTGCTGACGTACCAACGGCCCAGCGTGAAGCGCGCGTACGTGGAGCGCGCGCGGGTGCTCGGGTTCGAGCCGGCGTCGCCGAGGACCGCCACCGCCAACGGCGCCTGCGCCGACGGCCAGTACGGCTACTTGGCCAGCCCCACATGATCCGCCTGTAGCATGCAAATGCATGCACACCCTCCAAAGTTAACAAGAGTATCTGCACGTGTTTCTATAAGTGTGCAATCAGTTCTGGTGTGTATGACTGTGTATCCAGTCACGCCGTGTTTACATTTTGACTATCGGTAACATGCACGCGGTTTAGGCTATTTGCAAGGTTTCATTGCGTGATTTTTAAAGTGTCATGTTATCTATTGATCGATTGAGTTGATGAATGAAATTAGATCTCTCAATGCAAAATTCCACTTCACGATTTCATATATTAGCATATCATTTAAATGTTTCATTTAAGTGGCCAATAGATGTTGTTAACATCAAATTTATTTCTAACTTTGGTGTTGATCTTTTTCCAATCTGAGATCATTTGATAAAGAATATATCAAATATTTGGGTATATAACAATTTCAAATGAAAAAGTTGTCAACTATAAAATTCCAGATCTCGTCTAGCTCTGTAATTTTAATATAAAATTTATCTTCATCTCACAAAAAATATAATTTTTATATGCATAGTGTGTTTTTACCGCCAGAATAGAGCAGCAGTAAGCCCACCTATTACCCCAGATCATATTACGAACCTTAGGTAAAATTGTCTGTTTTCACCATCGATCCATAGTAAAAATTGGCAGCGATAGTCGTTTTTACTGTGGGATTGACATGCACTACGCTCACCTACTTACGAACCAGTGGTGAAAATCTATAACCGCCGGTTTAAGTTGAATTTGAATCCCTATTTGCAAAGACCTATAGACTATTCTATAGTAGTGCTTGGATGAACGTTAGCAGTTATGAGAATATCAGAACATATCCTATGTTATATGCCTAATTTAAGTGTTATTTCTCTTTCTATTTTTTCTTTGCATCAGTTGAAGAATAACCTCTGCATATTGATAGACACTAGCATTCTCTATTTAGTATTTTTAGATGATTTCACAGTAATACAGGATGTGTCTAGCTACGACTAATGTGCTACCAGTATTGATCTAGTGCGGTTCGGGTCACATGCTTCTTAAGAAATAAAAACCAACGACAATAGAATTTTCTAGATGATGCCTGGTTCTCGATCGCGTTCTGTCGGGCACGTTTTCTGGCTGGGTAATCGAGCGCTCGGAATTAGTCAACCACTCACGATCGTGCCAGACAACAACGTCATTGGACGTCCTGCTACGCGAGGGAGACGCATGATTCTCCGAGAAAAATCCTAGCTATCTGCTATCCCCTCTAGCTATCGCCTCTGTATGTACTTATATATCGTGCCGAAATAGATGGAATGTATGGATTAAGATGTTTAGATAGATTAAAGTTGAGTGCTAAATTTTAGCATCTATATCTATGCTAAAATTTTAAATTTTAATTAAAATTTAGTTTATTCTATTAGTATTTCTATTTGGATAGGCTAGTGCTAACGTTTAAACTTTTGGACATTAATATTTGGATCAAACACCTCGTTACACGATCGGGAGAGTAGGACGTGCATGATGCATGATGCGTGACGTGGAAACCGCAGATATATTTTCCCCTGGTTTGATTTGATTGGGGACTTGGGGTTCAGCCTTCAGGGAAGGGCAGCCACAGAGCAACGCTCCAGTGCTGAAGCGCAGCTCCTCTAGCGGTCGGATGAGTGGGTGATCTAGTGGATGGATTCGCGTGTCGGACTCGGAGGTAGCCGCACCACCCGCGCGCCGCACGCACGCTACGAGCGCGGTCGTCGGTTGCGCTCACTAGTGGAGTGGAGCGCCGAACCGGCAATTAGCGCGCAACATTGCTGGGCGCTGAACGACGTGCTAGGTGGGCGCTAAAAGTGTTTAGTGCAAATTAAACTTAGACGCAACATATCTTGTCGGGACTTTGCATTGCATGAACTAGATTATTGCGGCTAGTTAAAAGATTATTAGCTTTTTTAAATTTTAACTACGTGCTATGTGACCAACATGACACACAAGCAAGAATTATTAAATCATCTGGCGTCTTAAAAAATTTTGTGGGCTTGTTTTGCACGCTGTTGGGAGGTTGGCAAAGCCACACTTAGAAAAGTATCAGGGCAGGCTGTAGACAGACTGAATGCTAAGGTGGAGGAGAGAGGAGAGGAGAGAGAAGAAGCAGGCTGCAAGCTTACAGCCGGCTTCGACACAAGAACTAATTAACTTTGTGAGAGAGATAAATGGACAAAAGCTAACTATTATATGAGTGGACTGAGAGATAGACTGTAAAGATACTTACAACCGGCTGTATTGAATCAAGTATTATGCTCAGTTCGTTCCATTGGGAGGATGTCAACGCACTGCACTCCTCACCTGAAAAGTGCTACCAGAACTGAGCAGTTTGTTAGGCAAAAGGCTAATTAGCACTCACTTGCCACCCAAAAATAAAGGTTAACGAAGTGTAAGCAGTAAGGTCATAACGTCCATTTTCAATAATACATTAACTTAGCATTTGGCCCACAAAAATAGCCTACACTATAGCTCTCAAAGGCCTAGAGAATTACCACGTTAATAAAAAAAAGAAAATTATCTACGCGCCATCATATACCTCCTAACCTGTTGGCGCTCGCTAGACAGGAGATTAGGCTGTGGGTCAGTTGTAGGGCCCAGGCATTAAGACTTATGAGTAAGAGTGTAGAGGAGTCAGTATCTGTAGGGGCATGCATATACGTAACTCATGCTTGTGCAGTTGTGCCGTGAAAATCGTGCAGCTCGCTAGGTAGCAAGGTCTTCGCAGTCATCATCATAACAGTGGATGTGCATGCATGGCCGGTGTGAAATGCACGGTAAGCCAAAGACTAGCTTGAGCGAGTGAACGGCACGCCACCATAATCACCCCACGACTCGTGCATGCATGTGGTCCGCACACGGCACAGCTAGCGCCTCCCATCTTCCAACTTTGCAGCGTGCTCACAAACCCCCCTCTAGCTACGGATGGCTGGGAACGGAACTCTGTAGCGTTGCAAACCTTTTCCCGTAGCAACGTAAACCACGATCCCCCCTTAACCACGTCTGAGAAAAAAAAATAGGGGCTAAATTCCTGACCCCCGCATTATTAAACCCATCTGTCCATTCTCCTTTGTGCCTTTTTGTTTTTTTATCCTAATTCCGTTCAGCAGTTCCCTATCTCCGCGTGCCATCCGCAACCAGCACTGCTCCAAAACAGATAGAAGGGGCGCCCTGCCTGGGGTTGCGCTGCAGATGGATAGCGCGATTGCGCCGCCGTCCATGGCGCCGCCGCTCCCCAAGCCTGAGTTTTCCGTCCAGTCTCCGTGGTGCTCCGTTCTGGTAAGGTTGCCTACCTAGGTCGCTTGTTGATTTCCCCTGATCTACGATGTCTCTCCATATCCAGATCTGCACAACACAGCTTGGTTCCTGGTGATTAAAGGGGCAGCATCGATTCGCGGTAATTAACCATGTACCATGGCTTTTGGCAGGTAAAATTTCGTGTTCTTTTCCTTGATTTTATTTTGATCGCACCGCTACTCTGGTCTGATCTACTCTGCTTTGATTAGATCCAATAGAGTAGTCGTGCCACTGTGGTGCCAAGGTGGATCGGAGTTGTTGATTTTGACGAGGATGGTGCGTGCTGCCTTAATCATCCCGTATTTTTCTTTATCCCCTTGCCCTCTCGGATGCAACATCAATATGTTGAGGGCACGACCTCTCGGAGCAACTCCAAGAGACTAGGTAAAAGGTAAAAGAGATTGGATCGGTAAAAATAAAGAAAAGGGGGTGAAATCGCGATCCAACGGAATAGCCATCTTCCTCTCCTCGTTATCTGGCTCGGGATCCCCTCGCCCTCGCTAGCCAAAAGTACCGAGGCCGTCGCCCTCGCCATCCCCCTCCTCCCGTGAGCTCCTACGCCCTCCCCCTCCTCTTTCCTGCGTGCTCCCGCGCCCTCGCACCCGCACCTTCATCTTCTCCAACGCGCAGCTCAGGTCAGAGCGCCAACCGCCATTGCCAACCTCAAGCTCGAGCTCCACCCCCATCTCAAACACTCCCCACACAGGCCGCCAAAATCAAATCCCTTGCACCAGCAGCTAGCCCACGACCTCCTCTACGGATCCCCCGCACCGGCCGGCCGAATCCCACGCTGGGGAGGCCGCGCGCTGGTGGGCAACTGCCGCCTCGTACAGCCATAGTCGACCTCCGAGGTGAACCCCCGACCAACTTCCGGTTCCAGCCCACACAACCACCAAAATGGGTTCGCCTCACCTCCCTCATCATGGTGCTCCTCTCGGTTTCTCGCGTTTGCAGCCCAATCGACGAGAACACCGACTTAACCGTCGCGGCGTCCTGGTGACCGTGCCACCGGTTGGCATCGCCGTGTCCCGCACGCTCCACTGCCTCGCCAGCTGCTCTATCTGCGTCACCGTGACCGCCTCATCGCCCTGAACCCCCGTAGGTATACCCCTGCAGGCTGTCTACAACGGTATCGTCTAAACCGCTATAAGATTCCGTTCTCTAATGCTTCAACAGCGTTCTCTAAATTGTTCTCTAAAATAGAGAACGCTACAGATTTTCTTTATATATAGAGATTCTTTCTCCTCTTTTCTACTTTTCCTTTACGTTTTAAACACTGAATTAAATAAAAATAAAATATGTCCATAGGATTTGAGGTATGATAAATACGTACTACAAAAATTTGGAATAAAATACGTTTCTAATATAGGGTTTAATGTATAGAGAACGAGATTTAGAGAACGTTGTTGGAGAGAAATGAGATATAGAGGAGAGAATCTTGTTGAGAATTCTGTAAATGAAGGATATAAAGAAGGATATAGAGAACAACGGTTGGAGATAGCCTCACCGCTGGCGACCTCCCCATCATCGAGAACATCCAACCCTAGGTCATGGCCACTATGGTCGCCGCGTCGCTAGGAGAAAAGGACGCGTGCGTAGGAGGAAAAAGGGGATGAGGTGGACCTTATTTCAATACAAAGAGTCTGATTTGGCTAGTTTGTTGGAGTGTACCGAATTATAGAGAGTGAATCTTGGCTAAATGGATAGCTAAATGGGATTATGGAGAGCGAGATTTGGCTAGGCTCTTGGAGTTGCTCTTAATATGGTAGTTTCTGCTATCTAATAATTTCTTCTTTTAAAAATTTGACCTTAATTTGGACAGGAGTAGATCGTTGGAGTTGCTTTCTCTCCCATGCAGGATATCCACCGTTGTAGTGTCCTTGACAGATTGTCAGCCTTTGCTTTTTCTAAGGTAATTACATACACACCATCCTAATATGATTGTTTAGAATAGTCAATGCCTCAAGCACCGAAGAACATTTTTTATAAAAAAAAATTGCTTGATTCATCTTGGCAAGTATCAGTATTTTTATAAAAGTCCTCTAGTTATGATTTCATCATTATGTAAATCTGGAATTCAGATTCTTGCAAAATCAATACTAACTATCTAAAACAAGAATGATCGATATGTCTGACAATGAACTTCAGAGATCTATACCTATCTTACTTCTTTGCAAGTATTTATTTTCAGAAATCTCCTGAGTCTGCGGTAGTAGAGATCCTGTATCAGTTATTCTTCAAAGGAAGATCGACAGGTAAATTAATTTTGATCAAATTGCTAGAAGATTGATCTATCCCTAGTCCTATCCCAAAAATATTTGAACATAATAAATTTACACTTGACTTTACAGTACAATTTTAATAACCTGATACAAATTTTGTTTGTATATTTTCAGAACTAGTTTTCCTGATAATGTTGCATGTATCATAACATCTAAAATTTTCAAACGTGGGGATTCTTTCGGAGTTTTTATCCAAATGCTTATATACATGTACTATTTTTTTTTCCATACAGGATTGATCAAGTGGATATATCTTCTATTCTTGCTGAGTGCCAGGTTTATATTGAAGGTCAAGATGGTTTCACTCGAAGTTTTGAAAGAACTGGAGCATAGGAAATTCAATCCTGCTTAAGATATGGACAACATTTTATGACCAATTGTTGCAGAAAAAAAGCACATTGCAAGACATATTAGATATTACGCATATGTCTGACATGCTATTGAGATTAGGAAAACAGTGGATGATTGGAGTGAGCACAGTCCATGATAAATTAGTCATATATGTTTGATTTCTATTTTTTCTATTTGATGTATTAGTCATAGATGACCCTTGTAACTGAAATTGCCTGTCTAATAAGATCATTTTCGATTTCAGTGAACATTTTCAATTTGTTTTATAATGTTTAAATGGAATACACTATATAGGATTGTGTAGTTCATGTGGAATATGTTGTGGTGTATATGGGCCTTTCAGTCACCAGCGTATAAGATGTGTTGCAAGGATCTGTTGTAAAGCTTGCAACACTTCTTTGCATGAGTTACCAACGCATGTGTATATGTTGCCATAGACCCCTGCAACGCCACCAATTGCAACGCACCCTTGCAACGTTTATTTTTTTAATTCTAGCAACGCATATATGCATTGTTAAAAAGGTGTTTCTCTTTTTGTTACCTCCTTCTTTTCCTAGATAAAAACAAACCAAAAATGCATGCGTTCATATAACAGGAGACGAAAGCATTAAGAAAAAGGATGGTTATCAAGACTGACAACTTGATAATGAAACTCCCCCTCCTCTCTTCTTTTAATGATCCTGCTATGTCAGCAAATTTACTGATGTGGCATGACATTTAATACTTATAGAACTCCTCATAAGCCCCCACTCATACTGGTATTACAGTCGGCCGTATTATAAACTTCCCGTATGGCCATCCTCTTTTTATTGGAGAACATACTAGAATGTCTGCATGCATGTGAAGGGTAGAGAGAGAAAAGAAAGAGGATGAATGATGTGAGCACTTTTATGCATATGTGAGGAGAAGAAAGAGAATGGATATACATGTGCATCCACACAATTTCAAATAAAAAATACTATACTTTCAAAATCGAGCATCCAAATCAAAATCCGGTGATACAGTTGTGCATGTTTCTATAAGAGCTTCAAAACAAAATCTCACACCACTATGTTTCAAAGATATATTTTTTTCTGTGAGAAAATACTTTTTAGAGTATTCAAATTTTCTTATAAATTATACAAAAGTTGCTTATCGCTTTACAAAGTGTTGCTTGACTCGCCTGAGTTTAGTTAAGTGAAGATTGATGTTGATATTTAGAATATAATTGGATGATGTGATTAGAGTATGATGGAAAATAATTATGTTGGAGTAGGTAGATGTTTATTGCATGATCAGTGATAGGCAACTTTAGCAAGTTAAGTGAGCATTTTTTTTCTAATTTATGTTGGTATTTTTCTAATTTATGTAAGCAATTTGAAAAATATTGTTGAAACATATGCAAGTGGCGTCTATTCTGAAGGTTTTTTCGAAAGAAATATAAATGTGCAATTAGAATTGAATTTGATGACCGGTTCAGGAACTGCGTTTTCTAAAATTTTCAAATTGTTTGCATGTACTGCCGTGAGAGATAAAAATTCCCCCACTCCAGTTAAGGTATCGTTGAATTATAATTCAATGTGGAATGTATATTCTTTCCTTATTTATAAAAGTCGGACCGATTCTGTGATACTTTGACTTTGATTCTGTGATACTTTGACTTTTGATACGTCGTTAGTCATTGACAAGCGGAGCCGATCAATACCGTGCAAGCCATCTGTCTGTAGATGCCCCAACCAATCTCCGAGTTAGCGACCGAGTCCGACTGTACCCGTGTGGTAGCGCCGTCGCCCACCCGCCAATACCCTGTCCTGTGCGCTGGCGCAGCAGCTGTAAGAAGACTAAGGATGGAAGCGGATCGCGTATGCATGAAATCGAATTCGGATAGCACTGTTTACCATATTTTAACTCGAATACGGATACGAATTCGGATATTCTCGAATACGAATGCAAAACGGATGCCTTGGATTCGGATTTGAATTCGGATATTTACTCGCTATATAGAATAACATTTAGCTATTTTCTTTATTAGTAGTTTTAGAATATAAAATTATTATATATGTACAAACTAAAATATGACAATATAATAAAAATAGCTTATTTATCAACAACTATTTTAATAAATAAATATATAAAAATAAAAGTGGAAATAAAAATATATTTTTAATAAATATATAAACAATTTTTATTAATATAATAAAAATTATAAAATTAATTTCACCCATAAATAGATAAAACAAGAATATTCTTATATTTTTATTATAAAAATTAATAAAATTTGTTATAGAAAATAAATATAATTTTTTAAATAGTTTTATTGAAAACGGATACGGATAGTATTGAATACGGATGTGGATTCGGATAAAGAAAAATAATAAAAATTAAATTCGGATATATCTACTTTATTACCATATTAAATTTAAATACGAATACGGATATCTATATTGATGTTTAAACATATACGAATATCGGATGTTTCGGATATCTGCGTTCCTATTTCCATTGTTGAAAGGGCAGGCGCGCGTGCGCCATCTTCCGCCTCGAGTCTTGCTGCCCGGTCGCCGCACGACCTCCCTGGTTAAGCGGCCGTGACCTGCCCAGCAGGCAGCAGTTATGATGCTTGCTCTATGCTCCTTTGTGTTACTGTGATACTGTGCATGAACAACACTGCATGCACTTTAATTGTTCAATGAAATGCAGGTGAAGCTGACTGCTGCTTTTTGCAATTGGACTGGGACGTGCTATAGCTGCATGGTGGTGTAATTAGATGCTGCCGCATTCTTTGAACAAACAAGTTTTGTGATTTATTTTATTGTACGAACCATCTTAGTTGTATGAATTTCATGTATGAATTCTAACCGTTAAAACAACAACCCTTCGAACATATATACTATTGACATATAACCATTGGAATCGGAAAAACAAACTTAGCTGGTCTAATTTGATGAGTTTTCAGGAGTGTGTAAAAATATAGAAAGGATCTTATGAAGTGGATATGCAAATAAAGATACAAATAATATGAACTGACGAGTCTGCTAGAGATGATCTAAGAGAAGTAAATATGAAAAACCGAACATACCTTCAATTCCAGTATTTACCTTTGCCACTTTCTCTTTTAACCTGCGGGCATCAGATAAAAGAGAGAATACAAATCATGTCAAATCGTTGTTCTGACTAAGGGTGCTTTGCTTTTAAAATACAAAAGAAAATATCCTTTCGCTTGGGACCGTTTTGCATTTCAAAAGGAAAAAGATAGGAAATACTCTGCGCCCATGGTGGGTGCCAGCAGCGTCGATTTTTTAGTAGAAGTATAAGGGCTGAGAAGCTTGGTGGGGCTTATGGTTTTCTACTTGGCTGGATGGATTATCTGGATAATGTTGATATTTCATTTAATATACCATTTTATTACTTAAAACATTGAATAATCATTAATTTTATTTCTTGCAAAAGACTAAATTTTTAGCCATATTAAATAGACAGGAGGTTGGAGGAGATATTTTTCCCGTTGCAACACAAGGGTATTTTTGCTAGTATCGGAAAAATGAAAGGACCACATTATTCCATGTGGTATGCCTAGTCTACTTAATATGTGAGATAATTGATGTAAAAGGTACGTACATTCTGATAAAATTGTGGTCAGCTGTAGTGAAGTCATAAGTTGAACAATCTGTGAACACAAAACGCAGGCTCGATCAGAGGAGATCGCTGTAGTAGCTGTTATGAAGAAATTAGTGATCAATTTATTATAATTAATTAATTAGTGGTTAATGATGTAATTAGTTGCATTCTAATCACGAAAGGGTCATTGTCGGGTTTTATCCGGC
This sequence comes from Panicum hallii, assembly GCF_002211085.1. NCBI lineage: Eukaryota > Viridiplantae > Streptophyta > Magnoliopsida > Poales > Poaceae > Panicum > Panicum hallii. The sequence goes on from NC_038050.1 coordinate 55,354,979, forward strand.
TGCCCACCGAGGGGTATACCCAAGGTGGTAGGTTTTGGGTTACGATGCGCCGAGATCAGGAACTCGAAGGTGCCGACAACACAAGATTTAGACAGGTTCAGGCCGCAATATGCGTAATGCCCTACGTCCTATATGATGGTTTGTATTGCCTTGATGTTGATCTGGTGATCTTGGTTTTGAGGGGGTCCCTGCCCGCCCTTATATATAAGGGCGGTCCCTGCCCGCCCTTATATATGCGGGAGGACAGGGTTACATGAATCCTAGCCTGATACTAGCTTAGGAATCGTACTCAAGTATAACTTGAGTTGTTTCCTTCTATATCGACTAGTTCTACTCCGCATGCGGGTAGAATACAATATAAACAAGGTACAGGACACGTCCTATCCCCTAGCCCAATACGGACTACTTGATGTACACAGCCCCGTGGCCCCGGGTCTGACAGTCATCCCAAAGGGGCGTGTCCTTCGGCCCCCTTTTGGCCCATTAAACATGTATATAAACTGGTCCCCCTATCAATGCAAACATTACTTTTCACCGATCATTTCTCTCTTTCATTTTTACTCTCAACACGTCACCAGCACGTTGTTCTCTACGGAGCACAAAAAGGAAGACGCGACAGGCCTCACGTTGGGGTAGGGATGGACCCTGAACTCTTAGGTTCCTTTGCAACGGATGATGGCTTCCTCGTCCCCCCGCTTCATGGTCGTCGCCACCGGATGCTTGCACGCCGATGTTGCCGCTGTCGCCATCGCATCAGAGGTGGTCGAGGCCGACTCTCTGCTGGTGGACGAGGCCGCTAGTTGCCTCGCCATCGGAGTCCTCGCCGTCGACGAGGAAGCCCGCCACCACCACTGAACCAAGGCCAGCGGCCTGGTCCATCCACGCTCGCTGCGGCAGCGTCACGAAGCAGCACCAGCGACTCCTCCAAGTGCACCAGGATGGCAACTCCATCGGCGGCGACGCGTCTTCGGACGCCCACACCACTAGAGGAAACTCTTCGCCGTCCTCTGGTGTTCCGCCTTCGCCGCCGGGGATGTACTGCCTTCGGCATCAGGGTAATCCCCGACGTCAACTCCACTGTGACGGCGACGCCCGGTGATGTCGGTTTTGGCCATCAGGCCAGCCCCTCCACTGCTCCACCCAGCTTTGCTGACATCAACGCCACAGCAGCACGTCCGAGTTTCATCATCGGGACGATGGCGGCTCGTCGGGGTGCGCCACCTTTCTACGACGCTGGTGGCCCCTCCACGGCTGCACCCACAGAGGCCTCGGCGACGGCCTCACCGGCGCCTGCATCACCGCCATCGGCGTCGGCACCTCCTCGACCAACGCCCCCTTGCCAGCCTGGCATCAGCTGCGGCACGTGGAGCCCCGCGGCGCTGGGGCTCTCCTCCGGAAATTGATGGTCGGCGGTGACAGGCGGCCAGTCCTTGACCGGCGCGTGGGGGCGGGCGCAGAAGGGAGTGGAGGAGGCGGCGCTACAGCACCGCGAGGAGGATGCAAGGTGGCGGCGCTCACAGAGGTGGCACGAGAGCACACGGCAGCGGTAGCGCAGAGGCAAGGCGGCGGCGACGCACAACCTGGCGGCGGCGGCGGCGGCTTACAGAGGTAGGAGCGGTTAGGGATTCAAACCCTAACCACCCACTCCGCCTCTTTTTATACGGGCCGGCCGTGGCAACATTGGCCTGGGCCGCGCTGGGCCACAACAGCCTACAGGCCGGGCTGCAGCCAAGCCGAGCCGCCAGCAGGCCAGACAAGCCAACCCAAGCTCTCTCCCTCCAATGGAATCTTGCATTTAGGCCCCAAAATTCTACCTATTTACATGTTTTAAACTATCCAGTTCCGCGTGTCCATATTTAAGGCCCTAGATTGCTCTGTTTTAGTCCTCCGACTATTATGGATTTGCATAAATATTGTAAATAGCTATCTAGACCATCGGGTTTGGAAGTTAGCACCAATGTAATATGGATGCTATGATTACCGTAGTAATTGTACATTATGTGATTCGCAGATCTTACATTTGTTATGCAAATATTATTTTAGAGCAATCTTTTCATGGGCTGTTTATTTTATTTGTCTCTTTACAAATATGGCACTTGATTTATATTGTACATCATGTAGTAATATGCAAAATCACAACTAAGGTATATAAATTTGAATTTTTGGAAAAACACAAGGTAATAGAGACCTAGGCATCGGCTGCTATAAATTCTTTAAAAATTTATTTGCCCTGAGACCATGCTTTTAGCTAGCAAATTATTTGCCCATTAGTGAGAGGTCTACATTTCACAATAATTACCAACAAAGTGTATATCCAAAGTATTCTATACAATAAAATTTGTATAAAACATGACTATCAAGTCATTAATTCTCGTAGGAATACAAACAAAATAGTTACACTATTCAATTCAATATACTTTAACTTATGTTGCAAGAATTATCTTGACTTCATTATTTTGCATAAATTTACACACCACATATTATTTAATTTACCATAGTAAATTAATCCTATACATGATCTCTCATGTAGGAAAATGGCTCATTTAGTCAACAAGGATTTTGCTGAATTTGCAGCAGATAGTAGCAACTATCTGACTTGGGCTATGGATGTAAAAATTATGCTAACAGCAAAAGTCTTCAATAATACTATTGAAGAGCCAAATCCACAAGCCCCTATTTCAGATGCAGCCAAAATATACCACATTATATTTTTTGAGACACAATCTTCACCCAGATCTTAAGAATGAATATACGATGGAAGAGAATCCTAGACCACTTTGAGTTGCACTCAAAGAACCTATGATCAACAAAAGGCAATCATTTTGCCCGAAGCAAGACGAGAGTAGTCTCTACTTTATCTTATGGATTTCAAATCTGTTGTAGAATATAACTCCGCCGTTCACAAGATTTGTTCCAAGCTTCGTTTTTGTGATCAACAGGTTAATGATGCAGACAAGAATGAAAAGACGTTGTCTACATTTCTCCCAGCAAATAGATTATTGCAACAGCAATACCGCCACCACAACTATGTCAAATATCCTGACTTGATATACCACCAACTCCAGGCAGAAAAACATGATGAACTTTTAACAAAGAATCATCAAATGCGCCCCGTAGGCGCATCACCTCTGCCTGAAATCCATTACAATAGTCAGAACACTCAAAAGAAGTTTAGTGGCAAGAAATTCAAAAAAATCAAGGGAAAATGGAATAACAAAAACAAGCATCATTATCAGAAAAGCAAGGATTCTCATAAAGGCAAAGGCACTTCAAAGAAAAATTTTCACCATGACAACTCTCAAGTTTGTCGAAGGTGTGGTTGTCATAGAAATGCCACACTGCTAAGCATTTGGTTGAACTCTACCAGAAATCTGTTGGCAAATATGTTAAAGGGGATAAGTATGAAGCACACTTTACTACTCAACTTGCTGACGCCAGTTGCTCCAAGGATGCTCCTATGGAAAATAATGATGAGAAGATCCCTCCGCAGATGAAAGACTTATTCAGCACTGACGATATGCTCGTGGAATTCCAATCCAACGACATATTTGGAGACAACAACTAGTCTCCATCATCCCTAAAACTTTATTATCCAGCCATACTCATGTAAATGTCATGTTGTGTTGTAAATATTTGTTGTCATAAAGTATTGTAATACATATAATAAAGTACTGTAAGACATATGATACTTAATCAATAAAGTATGTATTATATAATCTTTTGAGTTAAACTTATACATTTTGACTCAATCATTATAAATTATCCCACGGGGACAATCCAAATGTAGGAAGAATTTTTTTTAGTGGATAGTGCTACCACTAACTCTATTCTTAGGGAAATTAAATATTTTCAAACTCTCACTAAGAGTAAAGGAAATATCACGACTATCGCAGGCCATGATGCTGTGATTGTTGGTTCAGGTCGAGCCACAATAATTCTCCCTATAGGTACTCAACTAGTACCCTATTGAGTTATAAAAATATCCGTCATAATGGTTTCCATACAGAAACACATAATGACAACAAAGATGAATATCTATTCATCACCAAAAATGATGGATATGCCAAGCAATTGCTTTAGAAAATTCCTTCACTATCAACTAGATTGTATTTCACGTACATCAAACCCGTACAACAGGTTGCATATAAGATAATTTTTCAAAATCTTGATATCTTCAAGATTTGGCATGATCGCATAGGTCACACTGGGATGATGCGAAAAATTATCAACAATTCACTTGGACATCACATGAATACTTCAAAATTTCCCAAACCTCCAGATTTTATGTGCACTGCATGTGCTATGGGAAATTAATCTTAAAAATCTCTTATCTTAAGGTAAAGACTGAACTACTAACATTCCTTAAACGCATTCAAGGAGATATTTGTGGTTCTATTCATCCATTGACTGGGTCATTTAGGTGCTTTATGGCACTTATTGATGCATCAACAAGATAGTCCCATATCTGTTTGTTATCCACTAGAAACCATGCTTTCGCAAGTTTCATTGCTCAAATTATCAAATTAAGGGCATATTATCCAAATAATCCAATAAAATCCATCAGGATGGACAATGCTGCCAAGTTTTCCTTGAAAGCCTTCAATGACTATTGTATAGCTTTAGGCATTAATATGGAACATTATGTACCTTATGTACATATATAAAATGGATTAGCCGAATCTCTTATCAAGAGAGTAAAATTAATTGCAAGTGCATTACTACAGAAATGCCAATTACCAACATATTGTTGGGGTCATGCGGTCTTACACGCGGCAGACTTGATTCAAATAAGACCTACTACATATCATACGGTTTCCCATTGCAGTTAGTATGTGGGAATCAACCAAGTATTTCCCATCTGCGAAAAATTCGGTTGCGTTTGATACGTACCGATTTCCCCACTGCAGCGCACATCAATGGGCCCCCAAGAAAATTGGGGGTATATATGGGGTATAAATCACCGTCAATCATAAAATACCTCAAGAGACTTATTCACTGCCCATCACGCTGATTGCATCTTCGATGAGGATAATTTTCTGGATTAGGGGGAGATAATATGTACCATAAAGAATGCAAAGAAATAAATTGGGATGCCTCAGATATTCAGTCCTATGATCCACATACTATAGAATCTGAACTTCAAGTTCAAAAGATTATCAATTTGCAAAATATTGCAAATAACCTGCCAGAAGCATTTACTCATTACAAAGGTGTCACAAAATCAAATAATCCTATTGTTAATGTACCAGAAAGAGTAGAGATTTCTACTCAAAATCTCCCAAATCAAAATAAGAGGAGGAGAAGTATGGTAACAAAGGATAAAACTCTAAAACAACATCCGTGGAAACAAAGGAAGGATACTTCTAAAATGGTAAATGCAAATTAACATCAAGTTGATAGACACCAATTGGATACTGAAAATCGAGATAATATGGATGTTCAACAGATACACCATATACCTAGTACAAATGTGTACACAAATATATGTGCTAGTACATCAAAAAACCTTAACTCTAATACTTTGAAAAATATTGAAGAATCACAAAGGGTAAATAAAATTTCCACCAATTATATTAATTATGAAAAATCATTCAATAGAAAAACTATAATTATCGACATTAATTTATCCTCTAATATTGCAAGTAACCTTCAACCTGATCCAGAACCTAAGACCATGGCAGAGTGCATCAAGCGCTCCGACTGGATCAAATGGAAGGAAGCAATTGAGGCAAAATTGCGCTCACTCAAAAAACGAGAGGTATTCTCATCGGTTATACCTACTCCTCGTAATATTTTTCCCATATGATCAAAATGGGTCTTTGTCTATGAAAGGAATGAAAACAATTAGGTGGTGAGATATAAAGCGAGCCTTGTAGCACAAGATTTCACGCAGAGACCCTCGTTGGCCCTCCTCCGCCGGATTGTGCGGGCCCTGTTTCTGGCCCTCCGTGCTTCACGATCGGCGTCGTTCTCGTCACCAACATTGGCCGTGATCTCATCCTCGGAGATCGCTTCAAAATTGTCGATGAGAAAATCCCCACCGTTCTCGCCTTCTTCGGCCATCAGCACCTGGCGGGAGGAAAGCTCATGAGAACCTTCGTCGACTAGTTCAGTCGTCCCCTCCGCCGCGGTGGCCAACAGCCTGCCTTCCTGAAAAGGCAAGGGCTCAAGGTGAGCCACGAGTCGACCCTCTGCCTCGAGTGGTTTGGGGAGCGTTACGCCCCTCCAGTGCACCACGTGCCCCCCCGGCAAGGAGGTGACCACCAGATCACCGGTACCGGAACAACCCGAAGCCCCCCGACACGCGGTGGCTTCAAGTTTTCCGATCTGGAGTAACAAGTCCAGGTCCTTCTCAAACATGGAGAGGGACCCAAAGGCGTCGGCCTCCTGAAGACCAGTGGCCGATTCGCACAAACCGAGCTGAGATCGGCTAAGCAAATCCCTAGGTTGGAACAAGTCCAAACCAGGGAGAGTTGCCGCAACACCAGAAGAAGTCGAGGCTGAAGCGGACTCCACCTTGAACTGTGCTGCGGGAGCGTGGAGCGGCAAGTTGTCGAGGTCGTCGACAAACTTGTCGAGGTCGCTGCGGAAATCCGTAGCGGAGGTCTTTGGCTTCATGTCGACGAGGAATCGCCGGAAACTGCCCGCACCATCCGCGATGCAGACCCATGAACCAAAAACAAACGTCGTGCCCTGAGAGGGAACCGACCTGACGAATCTGAACGAAGCCATCGAGCTCGCCGGTGGATCTTCGACGCGCTCCCCTACCTGGCGCGCTAGCTGTCGGTGTTTAACCGGCTGCCCACCGTGGGATATACCCAAGGTGGTAAGTTTTGGGTGAGGGGACGCCGAGATCAAGAACTCGAAGGTGCAAGGAACACAAGACTTAGACAGGTTCGGGCCGCACGGAGCGTAACACCCTACGTCCTGTATGGTTTGTATTGCCTTCTGTATAGAATGACCTAATGATCTTCTGTTTCGAGGGGGTCCCTGACCTCCCTTATATATCCGAGAGGCCAGGGTTACAAAGATGCTAACCAACCTTTGCCGAGGGATCCTACCAGAACATGTCTCGGATAGATCCTCTCCGCGTTGGTTAGCTCTATCTCCTATTTAAACGGGATAAATAAAAGATAAACAAATGAATAAGAGATAAGACGAACTTAATCTCTTAAACCTCCGTAGACTACGCTACATGCCCAGCCCGGTAGCCCCGGGTCTGACAACCCGTCATTGATTTTGATGAAATATATTCTCTAGTTATGAGTGGTATAACATTCCGATACTTAATATCATTGACAACTCAGAAATGTTTATCCATGCATCTCATGGATGTAGTAACAACATATCTTTATGGTTCACTAGATTCGGATATTTACATGAAAATTGTTGAAGGGCTTGATATTCCGAACAAGAATCATTCTCGCAACATATATTGTGTAAAGCTTCAAAAGTTATTATACGGCTTGAAGCAGTCGGGAAGAACCTGGTACAACCGACTAAAGGAATTCTTTCTTCAGAAGAGTTTTTCCAATAATGATGATTGCCCATGTGTGTTCATCAAGAAATCTTTAAGTGGATTTTGTATTATATCCGTGTATGTGGATGATCTCAATATCATTGGAAATATACGAGATATAGATGAAGCACGCAACCATCTAAAGATGGAATTTGAAATGAAAGATTTGGATAAAACCAAATTTTGTTTAGGATTTCAGCTTGAATATCTCCCATGAAGGATATTAGTACATCAGTCTGCACATATCCAGAAAATTCTTCAGAAATTCAATATAGATAAATCATATCCATCAAAAATACCTATGTTCGTTCGATCTCTTGATATGAATAAGGATCAATTTAGACCTAAGAATGAAGATGAAGAATTATTGGAACCTGAAGTTCCATATCTTAGTGCCATTGGAGCGCTTATGTATGTCGCAAATTGCACCAGGCCTGATATCGCATTTGCTATAAATATGCTAGATAGATATAGCGCAGCTACAACAAAACGTCATTGGACAGAAGTTAAGAATATCTTCAGATATCTCCAAGGTAGAACACATCTTGGTTTATTCTATCAGTTTGATCAAGACAAAACTATAATTGGATATACATATGCTGGCTACCTATCTGATCCCCATAATACCAGATCATAGACAACCTTTGTATTTTTATATGGTGGAACAGCTATATTATGGAAATCATCCAAACAAACTCTAGTAGCCAAATCCATTAATCAGACTGAAATAATTGCATTATATGAAGCTTCACGTGAATGTGTATGGCTTCGCAGAGTGATCAATCACATATAGCAGTCATGTGATATTGGTTCAATCATGCAACCAACAATTATTTATGAAGATAATTCTGCTTGCATTGCACAAATGAATGCAGATTATTGCAAGAGAGGCTTATATCACAGAACACATTGCCCCTAAATTATTCTATCCTCATGAATTACAGAAAAATGGAGAGATAGAAATCTTGCAAACCAAGTCATGTGATAATCTTGCAGATTCATTCACTGAGTCCTTACCTACATTATTATTCTATAAATATATTTTCGGAATTGGTATGAGACGATTTAAAGATTTGCAAGTACAAGGGGGAGTAAACCCTTGATATAAGATGTTTATAATCTTCTGATTATAATATTGCACACTTTTTCTAATGAGTTTTTCCTATCAAAGTTTTCTCATACATAGATTTTTAATGAGACAATATGCTATCAAGCAATCATATATGTCATATCAACATTTTCTTCTATTTTCCCAAAAGGATTTTAAAGAATTTTTTCCTATGATATATCCATACACCTCCTTATTTTTTCCACAGGGTTTTTAAGGAGTCATTCAATGTTTCCGAGATCACAAGAACAAATTGATCAAGGGGGAGTGTTACGAAGAAATTAGTGACCAATTTATTGTAATTAATTAGTGGTTAATGATGTAATTAGTTGCTTACTAATCATGAAGAGGTCATCCCGAAAGGGTATGTCCCTTCGACCCTCTTTTAGCCCCTTGGATATGTATGAAACTGATCCCCTATCGGAAACATCACTTTTCACCGATCCTTTCTCTCTTTCATTCACTCTCAACAGTAGCAAGTTTGTTGCATTGGCTACGCAGACGACAGGTCGTCTCCGTTAGTCCCAGCACCGTCATCTGAAAACGAGGCATGGAGCAATCGTCCAATCGAAGCCACGCTGCTCCCGAGCGACAAGGACAAAATAAAAAAGGAGCCGATCGTCGACTCCTTTTTTGAGCAAAAAACGTGGCGATGCTTCATCGACGTCGCTACGCGCTTTGAGGCGGCGCGCGCATCTCTGTTTACATCAGATCATCAATGGCGATGGCGGGTCCAGGTCGGTCCTACCTGTCCGTTTCACGATGCCTCCGCGAGCCGAGATGGCGAGATGCATCATGCACCCTCTGGCCTCTGTTTTCCTCTTTCGGAAAGAAAAGGAGAGGAAAAGGCAGGGCATCTTTTCTTTGGTAGCCGCAGGGACGGACCATAGCAAACATGTGGCATGCATGGCATTATTGTCGTGCATGTTGTACGCGCATACATGCACCTCGCTACGGTCGTCGTTGACTGCATGACTTGCCAAAGACCTTGCTTGATGATGATTAGACAACACGTTGACGTCAACTTCGTACATGGGCCAACGCGGCATCCTCGTATTGTTGTTAAGGTTACTCTGTCGCGGGCATCTGATATGCCCGTAGAGGATTCCCTACAGGAAGGAACGGATTTTTTTAAAATAATAGTATTTTAATAGAAAATTGCAAAAATAAATAGCGAAAAAAATAATTGCAGATCTAGGAGGCTGTCCGCTGCCTAATAGCCGATAGAGGCTCTGTCTGTGGCAGAACCAACCTAAATTACACCGGCTCAAGTACGCAAGTCCACTCTCAAGGGCTCCAACGTATTTCAAACGGTGTAATCCCTTGATCTGTCGGGTAACGTCCCGATAAACCACCGAATGCAGGATCAAACAAGGTACCTCGTATAAAGGCGAGTCCAGAGATACAACTGTCATCATATTTTATATCACAAGTATTTATATTACAACAATTTTTCCATAAGTAGTATCAGTTCTTAAACTGATAGAATTTATCACAAACCAGTTCGAAGTTTCAAGTTCACGGCAGCGGAGTTTAAAATACGACAACTATACACGTCGCTAGTACGGACATCATGCTAAGCCCTGGCATGATATCACTCGGTATGATCAGTGTTGGCCGGGGACGGTCCCATTCCACGGACCAACCATCGGGCAGAGCATAAGGCCATGGTACAGGTAGAGCAGATTCCTCAGGGGGATTACCTGAACAAAAGTCACAATACAAGACTGAATATTCTAATACTCAGCAAGTCTTACCCGTTTCATGGTATACTTAGCCATGTAACTAAACTTATGAAGGCTTTAATGGTTACGAGTAAAGTTTTCAGCTGAAAAGCAACAAAGAGTAGATCCTTAATTTCAAATTTTAGCTTTCAAGTTCTATGTGATTATCCATTCTAGATATGCACCTATAACTATTCAAGCATGGTAGAATCTTTAGCCAAACATCATCTTTGATAACCATAAAGTTTCTCTTGTTACTCTATGTGGCAAAGGGATCAAGCAGTCTCAATCTCCGCGAGAAACGGACGATTTCTTAATCGAATTTCAGCCTTGCAAGGGTAAACCTAACTCACACGCTTGTAACATCCACAGATCGTTCCGAAGCAACCGTTTGCCTTTCATTTCGACTCGTGGATCAGATCCACCACAAGCGACTGTAGGACCATACGCACATCCAATGTGCAGGACGTATGTCTATAGCGCGACTACATGACCATACTCCTATCCGCCTATGAGAAACGTACGCCTACAGTGTGCGTGACTGTAGGACGTACTCACATCCGCTGCGGAACGTACTCCCGCACGTCGGTGCGTGTGCAAAAAACCAAATTACGAGTGGTGGGAGGTATGTCCACTCCTCAAGTCGATTGGTTACTAAGCTTACCGCTTACCATATTTCGCGGCATGTGGCTAGTACTTTCAAACGCTTAACCACCGCTACCACACACTGCGACCTTAGCCAAATTCATCAACACAGACGGGGTATCATCTCAACCATGATACTTCACATAAATCCTGTCCGTCATCCTTATAGTGATTGCAGGGATGTAAATATTGCAACTTCTATATCGCGCGAGTGACAGAAAATCACCCGACTTCTACCGGTCCTATTAGCAGAGCATCTATGCGATAAGAACTCAGGCACAATACATAGGTTCCTAGGATGCAATGCATCTAGGGTTCCATTTCATCTCCTAGACTTAATGCAAGATATAATATATAAGTATAAGATTGCATAATGTAGTAATTTGAAATACTGGGTTATGCACCGGGGCTTGCTTTCGTTGGTGGGGCTAGAGTCAGGGATGTTAGTATTATTATCTTCCGAACTTTGGTTCAGGGTTTCAGATAATCCCTTGGTGACGTTCACTTGGTCTTCAGAAATATCCTCTGCAGACTCCTAGGAGATCTCGTAGGTACCGTCTACGGAAGTAATTGTATCTATATGCAATGCAACATTACATTCAAAGTGTGCACATAAAACTATTTTACTTCACGACAAAGTTGCAATCCAACAATCATTTAACATATTACTCATATAACAACCAAAAAGATCTGAAACTAAACTTAGGTAGAGCTTTAGGTGGACAACTAATTAAAATTGACTATTTGTTGAGGATTACAACAGAGCTGATTGGAAACAACAGGATTTTAGCCGATAGAATCGGCAAAGGAGGGAGTTATCTACATAGTTTTTAGGAAATCTGTTGATTTCTGTTTGGAAGAGAAATCGGCAGGAGCGGTCCCTGTGTATGATCAGAGGGGATTAGCCGATTTGGGTTCATGAAGCGTCCCCCATCAGGGGAGACTTAAAAGTGTGAATTTATCAGTCCCAGGAGGCTGATAACACTTTTATTACAACAGATGGTACATCACCGTACAACTCTTCGCGGTAATGGGCAGTGAAACGCCACTATCGCGAGGATTACAACTAAAACCCATACTACTACACTAGCTACGAAAAGGGAATCATCAGAGTCTTGCGCCATGCGGAGCTCCAACGGTGACCTCACCCACAGGCAAGACTGGGTGCAGGACGGAACCCTACTCGTTGTCTTCGGGGACGTAGTCGGGGTCTTCCACTGTAAAAATAAGAATGGGGTGAGTACAAACGTACTCAGCAAGTCCAATCACACCCACGGAGGGGGTATAACAGTAATCATATGCACAGGACGATCCAAGGGTAGGTTATGGTTCATTTGCGAAAAACTCAATTGTATGCAAGGGTTCGTTTAAAAACAATTTCCAAAACGAGTTTTCTAGCACCAAAGAACACACGATGTTGACCCACACAGGATCCAAGTTTTAAACTGCTACCGGACTCCCCGTCCGCCGTAGCACACGGCACAACTGCCGAATATTCTCCAAACAACTCACACCAGCCCATCCATTCCCAGAGAGAAACACTAGTTATGTGACCACACCATAACTTGCCCAATACCGTGGGCACGGCTATTCGAATAGATTTTAACTCTGCAGAGGTGTGCAACTTTACCCACAGGTGGGGTACCACAACACGATCACTTTAGTGTCGGTGCAGATCCCAACAAAGCCATTACCCACCTTAGCTAGACCTGACTAGCCACCACGGGATCCATCAAGGGGTCATTCGACCTATCTCCGAGGTTTAACCGGGGCATAAGTCACACAGAGCTTATCCCTTTTCCTTGATCACCCGTTGCTCTCAGCTCTCCTGATGGTTGTCAGGCTAACTAGTGGGATTTATGCTAAGCCGTTGCCCATACAACGGTCAAGTGGTTTGCACGATAGGAAGCTAGGTGAGATGACACATCAACTCGGTCCTTAGGGGTGACAGGATGGATATCTCCCTTCCACGCTCAACCACACAGGTACGAGCACACCAACGGCAATTCACACAGAAAAGCCATCCATCCCGTCTAACTCACTTTTCAAAACCACATTTTATCCCTTCCCATACGTACACACACTTTCTTTACAAAACCAGGTGGTCAAGGTATGGTTATCACAGGTAGGGGTGGCTATCCTACCATGTTTTCAGCACACAAAACCATGCAATTTTATAAAACAGGCCTCTGGGTTGTGTTTATAAAAACTAGGACAAAAACATGCATCAAAGGGTGGAATCGAACTTGCCATCGTCAAGTCCTTGCGGAAGGTCCTGATCGAAGTATTGTCCCTCGGGTTCGGGGTCGCAGAACTGGTCCTCGGTTGCTTGGTCGCAGTCGGGAACTTCTTCGTTCACTCCGTGTCCTACGACGCAAACAAACAGACATCCAATCAAGCGAAAGAACTAAAAGCTTTTATCGTTGGGCTTGAATCGAAAATAATTTAGTTACGGAGTTAGGGGTGATATCTTTGGGTGGTTTCTTAATGGCATGGCTAAAACTATACTAGAAAGGGCGTGGTAAAGTTTCGGGTCGATCGGAGGTCGTTTCGCACATAAAATGACGAGTTAAAGGTGGTTTCAGGGGTTAAACGGGGGTCTAAGGGCTTATTCGTGATTATCTGAAAAGGGTAGGGGCCTATTTGCAAAACCTAGCAATACCCAGGGCATGCTAGAGGGAGTCGGGCATAGTTGGGTTTTTATGTAACGGAGGGATTCAATTTGAAATAATAGAATGGGCAGGGTTTCTTTTGCGAAAGGGAGCTATTAGAGAGGGGGGATCCTTATTTAGAAATGAGAGCAAGGGCAAGGGGTTATCGGGCATTTTGCCCTGTTCTTCCCCCCTCCCTCTCGTGACCGAACAGAGGAGGGGACAGGGGCGGCGGCTGCGGCCTCTTGCCGGCCGGCCAGGGCCCGAGGGCAGGGGGGTGAGGGAGAGGGGAGCAAGGGAAGTTGATTCCCCCACTTACCGCAGACTGGGGTGGAGCAGGGAGGTGTGGCGACGGAGGCCGGCGGGCGGCGGCAGTGTGATGCGCGGCGGCGGCGCTGAGCTTGGGGAGGCGAGGACTGGGTGGCGGTGGAGGTTTGCGAGGATGCCGGGGGTGCCGGGTGGGGGCTATTTATAGGGGAATGGCGGTGGGGAGGAGGTCCTCGGGTGGTGGCGGCCGGCGGGCGGTGCGGGGCGCCATTAATGGCGCCTCGGCCGTTCGCTGTCATCGCGACGCGGCGTGGCGGTGAGGGCGCCAGGGCCGTACGTGGGGAGGGGGCTGTGCAAGCACAGGTGGTGGCGCGAGCGGCGAGGGAGGGCGCAGCAGCGGCGGGCGGCGCGGCGCGCGGTCCTGGGCGCGCGCGCGGGTGCGTGCGGCGTGGCGTGGCGCGGGCCAGGGGGCGGAGCGCTGCGCACGTGGGGGCAGTGGGCGGGCCGTGTGCCAGCGGCGGTGAAGCGACGGCGCGCGCGGCGGGGTGGCGGGTGACGCGGCGAGCGGTGCGGCACGCGGGGAAACAGAGCACGCGCGTGCGCGCGTGGCGCGGCGCGGCGCGGGTTTGGGGCGGGGGTGCGAGCGGCGAGGCCGGGGCGGCAGTGGCGGGCGTACGACGGCGTGCACGCGAGGGCGGGGTGGCGTGGTTCGGGGCCAAGCAGGAAGGACGGTGCGGCTGAGCAGTGCTCGGGAGCAGGGAAGAGGAGGAGGGAAAACAGGAAGGAAAGAAGGAGAAAAGGAAAGGGAGGGAAGGAAGAAAAAAGGGAAAAGAAAGAAAAAGGGAAGGGAAGGAAAAAGAAAAGGAAAAAAAAGAAAGGAAGAGAAATAGGGAGAAAGAGAGAAAAGAAAAAGAGGGAGGGAGAAGTGCCGGCGCCGGTCGCGGCGGTGACCGCGGCCGGTCGGCCACGCGCGGGGGAGCGCGCAGTGCGAGGAGGAAAAAGGGATTGCATCGGCGTAGATTGTGGAAAGTGGTCGCGCGCGGTCGTCGGACCGCCGAGCGGCGCGGGATGGGACAGCGGTCACGCTCAGCGTCGGTCGGAAAGGGTTAGGGTCAGGGTTTCGACGGCGAACGGCTTTTAAACAAAACATTCTAGCGCGTGATTTAATTTGGTGAATTTTCAGGGCGTCACAGTTCACCTGAGGTCAAATCGGCTGATATAGAGAGGAACGTTGAAGGTACAGTGCTCCAAGGATAGAAAAAGGAAAGATCTTGCCGATTGGATTATCAGCATGTTTCTGGTCTATCCGATTGGTTGGTGCATTGGTCTTGGCCTTAATCGATTTATGTGCATCAGGTCTAGCCGATTGGATATCTACTGGTGCTAGTTGATTGGCTAAAGCTGTATCGGCCGTGCCTAACAGAGACTCTTACTGTGCTAACTTGTCGATCTGTGGTGGTGTGTTTCGGCAGGTGCAGCCGATATGTCATCTAAATCGGATGTCTAGCTGATCACTGCGCGCATCGGCTTAGCCGATTTGTGTTTTTAGCAAACTAGTTGATCTGTGAATATCGGCACGCTAGTCGATCAGTGTATGTAACTATTTAATATTGGAAGTAGCCGATTGTGCAACAACTACTCGACTCGTGTAGCATGTAACTATCCGATTGCGCATTAGTAAACTAGCCGAGAGTGTGAACATCAGCCGAGCTGATATGTGCGCATGTACTAGATTTGTGAATTGATACAAGTAGTCGATCAGTGCATTTGCAAACTACTTGATTAGTGAACATCGACTGAGCCGATTTGTGTACATGTACTAGTCGATCGGTGAATCAGCATACTAGTCGATTTAGTGCATCGGCACATTAGCCGATTTACACATCGGGTAGAACTAGTCGAGTGATGTATCGGCATAGCTAGTTGATTAATGCGAGTGACTAGCCGATGGTGCATTGGTAGACTAGTCGAACTATGTATCCGTACGGTCTATGTCTCGGTGTATTCAGTCGATTGGTGGGTTGGCTGTGTAGCTGGTTTTCACCCTTAATGTTCTCCTACAGCTATTGGGGTACATCAGCCGTGTAGCTGATTGTTTGTCTTACTCTGCACTAACTGTGCCTAACTGAGATGTGCTTAAGTGTTATCCTAGGTAACTAGGTGCGGTTGTATCGACTTGATTATGTTAGTACAACAATCGAGTGACGTACAGCCGATGGGTGTCCTACAGATGTGCAGCCAAAAGGCATGTGGCCGATAGGGGTGTGTTCTATGGGTGTATAGCTGAGGGGTGTGTGGCCAAATATCTTAGCCAATAAATCGGCCGATAGAAGTGTGTTGGCAAGAGGGGTAACGAAGAAATTTGATACAGAAAGGGGCCCTAAAAGATTGCAAACTAGACACGGACAAGGTCGTGATAGAAGAGCACGAGCACTCGTGTGAAAGGGTTAACTAAACATCATACATGTCTATCACAAAAATATGAGCTAAGACTATCAAACTTATTAGCAATGCAAAACGAAAAATATGCTATGTACCAAACATATCATTCACTCTTCTACTGGGCAGTCATTTATCGAGTATAGACTAACTTAACTAGCTACACTTAAACAACATGTTTAATTTCATAAAATAACTAGGGCTGGTTTCATTTTAACCTAATAGATAGGGTTTATACACTATAAGCATCTGATCTTAAGAATAAGATCTGATGCTACAAAAATTATAACAACGAGAACCAACAGAATCAAAATTACCCTAAAATTTTCAAAATATTTATGCAGTAAATAAATCAGAAGAATTATTTCCAACTGTTAACACCTGGAACATATTTTATATTTTAGAACAAACCACCTATAGTGCTGGAGCTATAAATTTAACTCAGCACTAGCCAAACATAAACATAGCTTCTGCAGATTTACTAGAATTTATCCTTAAAGAAATAGTGCTGATAAAATAAACATAAACAACACTATTATATCAAGATCTATTTATATCAAGAGTTTCAGAAAGATCACGTGCAGAAACTTTTGTGGACAAGTTATAATACTCAGAAACATTATTTCAGAATATTTTCCTAATTTTTCATGAACCAAAACTTTTATACATGAAATAACTTCAAACTCAAGCCCAATTTCATAGCTTGAGTCACACAGTGCTGTCGGGTTTTACCCGGCTGCCCACCGAGGGGTATACCCAAGGTGGTAGGTTTTTGGTTGGGATGCGCCGAGATCAGGAACTCGAAGGTGCAGACAACACAAGATTTAGACAGGTTCAGGCCGCAATATGCGTAATGCCTTACGTCCTGTATGATGGTTTGTATTGCCTTGATGTTGATCTGGTGATCTTGGTTTTGAGGGGGTCCCTGCCCGCCCTTATATATCCGGGGGGACAGGGTTACATGAATCCTAGTCTGATACTAACTTAGAAATCATACTCAAGTACAACTCGAGTAGTTTCCTTCTGCATCGACTCGTTCTACTCCGCATGCGGGTAGAATACAACATAAATAAGGTACAGGACATGTCCTATCCCTTAGTCCAATACGGACTCCTTGACATACGCAGCCCCGTGGCCCCGGGTCTGACAAGCCCCCGAGCTCTTCGTAGCTGAGTACTGCAGGCTCTTCGAGTACTTCTGAAGCAGTCTTCGACTTCTTTCGAAGCTCCGTCTTGAAATTTTTCTTCGAGTACTCTTCTGACTGCATCGAAGCTATGAGGTGCTCATGCCCCGAATTCTTTCTTTTATATGGGGTGCGATGAATAATCACACTCCATATGGAGTAGCCCCCGAGCCTTAGGTTGAATCAAAGAATCAAGCTGAGGGTCAAACTAACCTTGAATCTTTCCTTCTTATCCTTCGAGTACTTTCGAAAAATAGATAGTCGATGCCACGTGTCTCACAGCCCCCGAGCCTTGAATCCAAAAAATTTTTCTTTTTGGAAAAAAGGATCCCAAAGATGGTGGCAAAAATGTTCCTTTTGAAAAAATAAAGTCCAAGAGGAAGCAATTAGCAAAAATTAGACTCGAAACCCAAAAAACCTCTTTTTTTGGGACAACTAACCCAGAAAAAATGGTGAATCAAGTAACGGCCCAAAAAATCTGCCAAAAAACTGCCTGTATCCAATTAATCCCATTGCGCGACGCTTCATCTTTCACACAGTAAACCACTGCCTGAACGCTGGTTATTTAACCCCGCGGTCAGTTAGGGTTTTTCCTGTGCCTTCAGATCTGACACCGCCACCAAAGAAAAACAAAACCCCAATTAGAGTTTGACCTGCCTGAACCCTTCCGCCGCCCAGCGTAGTCGAAAATCTTCGAGCCCGCCACCATAGCCCCCGAGCGCTGAGCGAACAACTCGTGGCTGAAAAGAGTTGAAATGGCGCCGAAAAAGACCGACCAGAAGGACTTGAAAGAAGCGCAAGCAGCAACCGGCGAATGGTCAATTAGTAAGTGTTCTCGCCATAATCTAGCAAATTTAGTGTTGGGAGGTCTGCTTCAGGAGAGGGATCTCATCAATTGGCGCCTTCCCTTTCGCGATCCATTTCCCAGATCCGTGATCAGGCCCTCGGGACTCCGGGTTTTAACGACCATGTCGTCCACGTAGGCCTCCACGTTCCGGTGTAACTGATCAGCGAAGCACATCTGAATTGCCCGCTGATAGGTGGCGCCAGCGTTCTTCAACCCGAAGGACATCGTCTTGTAGGCATAAGTTCCAAACGGGGTGATGAACGCGGTCTTGATCTGGTCTTCTTCCTTGAGAGCAATCTGGTGGTAGCCTGAATAACAATCAAGGAAACATAATAGTACACAACCTGCGGTCGAGTCGACTACCTGATCGATGCGAGGGAGCCCAAAGTGATCCTTAGAGCAATGCTTGTTGAGATCGGTATAGTCGACACACATTCTCCATTCTTTATTTTTTTTAATACAAGAACGGGGTTAGCTACCCACTCTGGGTGGATCACTTCTTTAATGAATCCAGCCGCGAGGAGTTTGGCTAGTTCCCGTTTGATAGCCTCCCGTTTACCAGGGGCAAAACGGCGAAGTCGTTGCTTCTTTGGTACAGCTTGTGGGTACACGTTGAGACTATGCTCGATCAGCTCCTTAGGCACCCCTGGCATATCCGATGGCTTCCATGCGAATATGTCTCGGTTAGCCCGCAGGAAGCTGATGAGCTCGAGTTCCTATTTGTCACCCAAGCCTGCGCCGATGATGGCGGTCTTGGATGAGTCGCCTTCTTGGAGCTGGATCGTCTTGAGAGCTATCTCGCCCATCGACTTGACGCCTGATTGGCTCGCCTTCTTCGTCGGGATGTCTAGCTCGGCTTGAGAGAGTTGCTGTGCGGCCGCGAGTACTTCAGCGGAAGCATCTGGCACGCAGGAAGTCGATGCATACTGGATGGCCTCTTGATTGCAATCATAAGACTTCTTCAAGTCGCCTCGGAGCGTGAGCTCACCACTGCGTCCTGGCATCTTGAGAAGCAAGTAGACATAATGCGGCACCGCCATGAACTTGGCGAGCGCCGGCCTCCCCAGTATAGCGTGGTAGGAAGATTCGAATTGGCCACCTCAAACTTGATGAACTGGGTTCGGTAGTTCTCCCTCGTCCCGAAAGTGACTGGGAGAACGACTGTTCCAAGCGGATGCGCGGCATTGCCAGGGACAATACCGTAAAAAGGAGCTTTGCTCGGAGTGAGCTTGTTGGTAAGGTCCAGACCCATCTTCTTCAGCGTACTGACGAAGATAAGATTGAGTCCGCTCCCACCATCGATAAGAACCCGAGTAAACTTGACCTCTGCGACCACGGGATCCAGCATCAGTGGGAACTTCCCAGGCTCGGAAAAGCTGGTCCATTGATCATCACGGGAAAATGATATGGGGACCTCCGACCATCGGAGTGGTCGTGGTACCGCCGGTTCAACTGATAGAATCTCGCGTAGCAGCAATTTCTGTTCCCGCTTAGAGCAAAAATCTTCGTCACCGCCAAAGATGACGTTGACGGTCTTGGAGGCATCCTGGAATTTGGGCGTCTCAGATTTGTCATCCTGTTCCTCGTCTTCGGGCTCTTTGCCCATCGACTTGTTCTTCTTGCCGTTTCCAGGAGAGCCAAAGGTGCGCTTGAGCTGAAAGCAGTCGATCGCTGCGTGTTTGGAGTTGACACACCACGGGCCCTTCTTCTGCAGGAGTTTTTCAAACTGCTCCTGCGTGGTCGACTTCTTGCCCCGCGGAGGACGGTCCACAGCCGCGACGAGATCGTCTGGCTTGCGTTTTCGGGAAGAACCCGAAAAGTCCCGCTGGCCTTTGTCAGCCCGGTCTGACATGTGCTTCTGTTCCTAAGATTTTTATCATGGATTACATGTGCTAAGTAGAAGCTATGGGAATAGATTCAGCTATACACATCAACAGAATCATCCCTGAATAAATTCTAAAGATTCAATCAACATAGTACAAAGGTACTTCAAATCTTTGGTTAACAATCAATACTGGGTCTACAATTTTTACACAGATCTACACATGGTATGTACATCTCATGTTCCAAAAATCACAGGCAGCACAAGCATAGATCATGAGATACAATTAAATCACTCATTTCCTAACAATTAATCTAGAGTACAAAATAAACAGAACTAAATTAAGTGCATAATAGAAAACTTGTAGATATTGACTAGTATAACTCAGAACAATTGAGTTTGCTATTTTTAGAATTTTCTAAAAATTTCTAGGAATTTTCAAAGTTCACTAAAATAGATTTGAAAGACTCAGACTACTTTGCAGAAAGGACCCTAGAACTTTTCAAATCAAGGCAATCAAGTCCTTGGCCGGACTTGACAGAGGACAGGGGAAAGGCGGCGGCGTTCTGGCGAGGGAAGTCGCCGGCGGCGAGGGGCCAGGGGTGGAGGAGTACAAGGAAGTAGAGAGGGACCTCGGGCGGCGTTCGGGTAGAGCTGGGGTGGTCGGAGGCGGGCCGGCCACGGAGCTCTGCTCCGGGCGGCGGCGGCAGGTGGCGGCGGCAGGTGGCGGCGGTGGTGCTCCGGCGGTCGTGAGCAGCGGGGAAGGGTTCGGGGAGCTTCAGTGCGCTGTGGCGAAGCTAGCTGCGAGGTCGATCGGAGCCGAGGAAGGTCGGGGAGGGGTGCTCCACCGTGAGCAGGGGGCGCATGCGGTGGCACCTCTGGCACGCGGGCTGGAGCTCGGCCTGGCTCAAGGAGAAGCGTAGCAGGTGCGGGGCGAGCCGAGGCAGCCTGGAACACAAAGAATTGCAGCGGGACGGTGGAGGATGGCCGGAGATTAGGGCTCGACGTGGAGGTCTGAGCATCGTGGCGAAGGGCACTCCGGTGGCTGACAGCTCTATTTGAAGTAGAAAGGAGAAGAGAAGCCGAGTGCGGAAGAGAAAGGAGAATATGTTGGCAACTTGCACACTGGCTTGAGTAGAAGGATGAGGAAGCAAGGGCACAGTACGGAAGGCGGCGGCAAACAACGGCCGGCAGGGCACGGCCGAGCCGCAGGACCGCGTGGCGGCCGTGAAGGATACCAGAGGGGAGGGCTAAGGCGGTGACCTAGTGCCGAGGCGACGCGTGGAATGGCGTAGAGGCTGGCACATGCGAGGCAGAGCGGCGGCACAGCGGTGGCAGGGGCGGCGCAGAGCCCGCAGAGAAGAAGCAGGGGAGGAAGAAAAGGGGGATGAATCCAGGGACTGGTTTGCAAAATAGAGAAATCTTAGGGGCTTAACGGTAAACCATAATTTTCCACAAATCTAGGGCTCAAATGAGAAAATGGTAAAAACAAAAGTTGCAGTACTTTTCAAAAGCTACAACTTTTCTTTAAGGATTAAATTCAAAAACTCAAATTATCAGGTGTTATTTTGAACCTTGGACTAAATTCAAAACTATAAAGTTTTCTTATCCTCATGAGTGTAAAATTCATAAAGTTCAGGACCTATTTGCAAGTTTTCATGTAATGTCATGATGACTTACATTATTACACTTTAACCCCTAGTAAATTTGAAAGTTGCTTTTGTAATTCAAATACTTGCATAAAAGAGCTCATACTTTTGAATAATTACACCTAGGTCCTTATCTTCACAAACTTCACTCAACTTCACACAATTTAACACATACATTTCAAATGAAACTTTTGGGTAAATACATATTTTTTTACAAGGGGTAAGGTAAGAAAAATGTGTTTGCAAAACCACCCTTCACATGTTTTGAAGTTACCCCCCATCCAAATATATTTTGCAAAAACAACCCTAATTTTTCCATAATTATAAAAAATACCCCTTATACTTGCATTTAAGTTTTTAAAAGCTTCACATAAACACACACAAGCTTTACACTAATAAGCACATACTTCACACTAACAAATAATATGCCTAGTTTACAGGAACTTAACTGTCACACTATCGACCCTCGAATGGCCGATAGAGCCTTATCGGGACTGCAGTGACCGACAGAACGGATCACACTGGCAGGCAGTTGGGCCACGTGGACTGTCGGTCCGACTGGGTGTAGTCGGCCCCTAGCTCGCTGATAAGACCTTATCGGTTTTTGGAGGGCAGACTGGCTCTTTTTTTACCGCGCCCTCTCTTCCTCCTCACCTTTTACTCTCTCTCCTTTTACCCTCCCCCGATGCATCTCGCCGTCCCCGCGCCTCCCAAGCCACGCTGCCGCTCACGCCTATCTCCCGCCACCCCTCCTGGGCCCCGCCGCCCACCGGACTCCCGCACCTGCCCGACACCTACGGCCACTCGCGCCTGTCTGCCCACCGCCCACCGGCCTCCCGCGCGAGCTCTGCTCCCGCCAGCGGTCGCGCCACGCCGGTCCCCACCCGCCGGTAGCCGTCTGCGACCTCCTGGCGTGGGGACACGCCTACAGGGGGCTCTACGCCCCCGCCCACCCATTGGCCCCCGCGCCACAGCTCGCCTCGTGCCGGGCCGGTAGGTAATATTTTAGTTTTTGTTAATTATAGTTAGTGTATATATTAATGTGAGATAGGTAAAGGTAGTCTTTGTTTAGGGTAGTAAATTAGTTTAATATTGCTGATCCTTTTAGTATTAGAAATGCATATTAGATTAAGTCTGGATGGTAGTTTAAATTGTGAAGTTGTTTGAATAATTAATAAACTTTTACGTATCAGTGAATTGCATGTTAGTGTACTTGAATAGACGAGTATGTAATATAATCATAGCTAAGTAATGACAGTTGGTAATAGAAAAATGTACTAGCGTATAGGTACTTAATTATTTAGATCTTAATGTAAGAGTAGGATGTTATTACTAATATTTTGATTCGGGATAAAATAAGTAGTCGAAAATTCGATAGTCATTAGTGTCTAACGTTAGATACAGTAATTTATTAGCAGGGATGGGGCCAGAAGTAGTGAATATCCGAGTTCATTAAGGCAATGGATTTATCACGTATTGTGACTCTAGGGTAGACTTAAGCCAGTTTCAGTATGTGGATACAATTATAAGCAATACGTTACAGATGTGACATGCAGATGTTTTAGGTTGGGTGCATAACTTTCTGCAAGTGAACCCAATGTGATGAGGATATCACCATGCTGGATACACCCGAGATTTAGTCTTCTACGAGTTACAAGTCGTCTCCAACTTGGTCTTCACGTCCGGTTCGGACTCAGCTGACCACCCTGAATGGAAACACTGATATCTCCTTCATACGACGTCGAAACAAGACGTTCTTTGATGCGTTGGAAGAAGACAACGAAAGATTTCTTTTGGTTCTTGTTCAAGCTCCAGAAGATTCGTAGATCATTCTGTGTGACCACGATAAGGTGCTGTGTCACCTACTTTGGGCCAGGCCAGCCTTATATCGTGTCGGGCCTTAAGCCCAGGTTGAGGACGCCCCAACTAGTTGCCCTCAACCCTAGGACGTTCCCCTTCGATATAAACTCAGTAGCAGCTGTCACATTAGGGTTTGGGTTTTGTTTAGTTCTAGTTTTCCATCGAGAAACAGATCTCTTTCATTATAACTTTGATGTCGAGTCCTTTTGCTGTGAATCAGGGCCCCCACTATGACGATTAGTCCTTTTGTGATCAGAGCTTGAACCCCATACTTGTCTTTGCTTCATACATATCCGCAATTTCAGATTGCGCGCTTATACTTTCTTGCTTGTGTTCTTCGATTCGCTTGCAGGGAAAAGCCTTATTGGCGATGTCAATCGAGTTGTGCTTAGTTGATAACCAACGGAGCAGCGGTGTAACGGTTGCAAGGGTTCGAATCGTGTCTGATTAGAAGCCTGTATCGCCAACATCGAGTTCTACACCAATCGAATCTATCGTACCTATCGGAAGATCGGACCAGTGCTACATCACAATGTACTGAGGTTGAAAGTTAGTGGTGTAGTCACAAGAAAACGTGAGCATGGCAGGCGGTGGTTACTATACGAGATGAGGAACTCGAAGTGCTGGCGTGCGTTTATGGATATGGCTCTGTACAAATTTAAATTCCCTCCTGTGGTGCTTGTTAAGCAAGAGCAGTCACAAGGAAACAAGCATGAGCCATGGAGTTGATGCAAATGAGGAAGTGGTTGAAACCGAGTGGACGAGTGGACCTATGAACAGGATATGGAGGGGGAGCCGCAACAGATGGTCCATGAAGATGAGGTTGGTGGTGAAATGATTGTTGATTAGGGCAAATTGGATGAGACGATTGTCGATGAGATGGAGTTGGATGACGAGCAGTACAGAACATTCATAGAAGGCAGAGATAGTAGTTTTTTTTACAATGAAACAATCATCCCTGAGGAATGGAATAACTTTTCAATGCATGGGCAGACGGTTAATGACGGGCACGATAGTAACTGGGTGTATGATCAAGTGGAGATCACGAGAGGTTAGATGTTTCATGACAAGGTGCACCTGCAGCATGTAGTTAAGAGGTGGGCTTTCTCGGAGAAGAAACCATTTAAGGTGGTAATTCCAACCCGAGGACATACAATGTGAAGTATCTCTCCCCTATCTATCCATGCTCGCCGGCATTTGAAGAAAACGACGACCTCCATCCATCCCCTCGGTGCACATCTGCACTAATAGTTCTCACCAAGCATGTATTTTGACCAATCTTCTCTGCGGTTATCGTATCCTCTAAGAAGATTTTCATTGGTGAATTCACGCTTCCTCTCCACTGGAAACTCATTCACTACTTCCTCAAAGAAATCAAGACCAAGAGACCCCTCCCACACAATGGGAGGTCCCTTCCTTCCCCCTTTGCTCTCCCAGTGCCCAAACCCTTTCCACTAGACAACTTTGCAGACATTGCTACTCCAACGGAATTCTCGTTTTGAAGTTAGTAACAACGCATCCAGCAATGCCTATATATAGGCGGAGGCCGGTTTAGAACCCGTTGTGTGGAGACGTAAATGCACCTGAAAAGGCTACGCCTGTATCACTAAAAAGTCTATTTCGATGCTAAAAAGTCTATTTTGGAGGACATTGAAAAGACTATTCAAAATTAGACTGCAAAGGCTATTTCAAATCAGACTGAAAAGTCTATTTGAAAACACACTAAAAAAGCTAGATTCTTTCACACTTGTAATTTCAATATCTATCAAAGTTAGGGGTTGCTAATGTATTTTACTTCTCATGATTCGTTGCGAATTAGAGCTAAATACAAGACTGCATAGTTATATTTATTGAAAATAGATCGACACATACGTGTTATCTACAATAAATTCTATATAAAAATTTCAACAAGGTAAGAACTCAAAAAAAACTATAAAATAGGATCTGTCGGCTTCTACAAGGCCGATAGGCAAATCGGCTCCGCAAAAGCCGATTGCCTTGTCGGTAGGCTGTTTGCGCCGATAGGTTCAGTCGGCCCACCAGGAACTGACATGCCCTATCGATGCTGACAGGCCTGGTCCAGCGGAGCCCGGTGGGCCAGGTTAGATGGCATATGGGCTGTTGGGCCTTCAGCAGCCGATAGGACTCCTTTTAGCAATTGGGTAGCTGATAGGCTGCTATATCTGCAATTATTTTTTCGCTATTTATTTTTGCAATTTTCCATTAAAATACTATTATTTAAAAAAATCGGAAGGAACGGCGCCAACAGCATCCTACAGGATCCACTTCTCCGATACCGGCGGCGATCAGGATATTAGACTTGTCGAGAGCCGGCGGCGGCTTGCTGCTCGGAGAGGTGGTGGATCAGAGCAGCAGCAGCACGGGAGCGGGAGGAAGGTGGTCGCCGGCCAGCTGCCTTTCGTTATTTATTTTCTTTTTTGTATGTAGTACAAAAAATATTTAGATCACTTTTCAAATAATCAGTTGGGTGTTTTTTTAAAAAAATTATCTGGATAGCTTTCATGATATGATGGGGGAAAAGTTTAGTTGCCCATCGAAAGTGAATATCCTTTTTATTTTGAGAGGAAATGAAAATTTTCCAAAATCAAACGGTTCCAAAATTTGATGGGTAAAAATAACTGCATTTTGGGATTGGGAGGCAAATCCGACTTCCGTGATAGTTGAGGAGGTGAAAATGAAAATCTTTTTTCTTCTGAGAGGAGATGAAAATGTTCCTTGCCGTTTTTGTCTTACTGCGATGGCCCAACGAGCTTAGTGAAGCGCCACTCTTGTGGTGTAATGGGCTCGCGTGCATTTGCATGGCCCAACAAAGTAGCCCAACCGTAGGGGCCATGGTATCCGGCCCGGTGTGTATCGATCGCGGCGGAGGCCGCCTCCCGTTCCAGGCGGCAGCCGCCGGTTCTGCAAAACTCTGAACCCGCCGAATACCTGATTGATTACAATTTACAAACGCTGTTCAAAGAGGAAAAGAAAACGAAGGAGAAGTGCTGGTTCACCAAAGCACGGCATGTCCTTTGTTACGCGCTGGACAGTGACCTGCTGCATCTCAGGTGTTCCGTGTTCGTGGGCACAGTCATAGCCTCACAGCTCACCTGACGGCGGTCCAGGTGGCTTGCCACTGCCAGCTGAGTGATGGTCAAAAACTCAAAAGTGACGGCGTTTCAGGCTGGCCGGCCGGCCGGTACGGCTCCAATGGAACTCGTTTAGGCCCCGTTTGGGAGAGCTCCGAGCTCTGGCCGGCTCCGGCTTCGAGCTCTCCGAAACGGAGCCTTACTGTCGGTAAATTTTAAACTCCCAGCGATCCAGTACAAACAAAACTAGAAAACGTAGAAAGCAATGATCCATCAAGGTGGGCAACGACGGACGAAGTGACCATCTCGCCAAAGCACCGTCGATCCCTACAAAGCAGCAGCGATCCTTGTACCCGGCTGATCCTGTATCAGTATTAAACTACGCCGGGTCAGCCCCTGAGTGGCAGGTGACAAAGTGAAACCGGCGCCTGAAAGAACGAGAAAAAACACAGCCGCCGCCGCCGCTTTGACCGAGATCTCCGTTCTCCTCAGCTTCTGTAGCACAAAAAATGATCCATCTGGGATCAGATCATCGAAAGACATGCTCGCCCTCTCTTCTTTTGATAAAGAGCAGGGGGGCGGGAGAATCCGGTCCTCTCCCTTTTTCTCGCCCTCCTCTAGGATAAAGAGCAAAGGATAGGTTTTGAACGAGAAGATCCCTAGGACTGTGCGGAAGGAAAGGAATGTGCTCCCTCCCCCACTACAGTGACGTCGAGCGCAGCACTTGGCTTTGGTTAGCTCTAGAGGAACAGACACATGGGGCAAACTGGCAAAGTTCTAATGTCAGGTATAGAAGAACCGGCAAGGTTTTCAGAGGAGGCAAGATGGGCAGTGTTTGTAGCTGTAAACGTGACTTGTTTCATTGTTTGTAGGGACCAGAAGCATGCAGCATGAGCGTTCCGGACGTGGTCATTTGTGATTTGTTAGTACTGGTTTTCTCTCTCAAATGGATCGATCTTGCCAGAGCCTAGGACGCCAGACATTCCCAACACATGCAAACAATGACCAAGTGCCTTGTTCGATTAGCCGTGAAAGAATATACTGATGGCACAAAAAGTGATTCCAAAAGCTCACTTGGGTTACGTCTAATCACATCCATCCGATCCGGGCACAGTCCGTCCATGGCCGTAGCGCGTGAGGCATCCACAAGGTTCCATCTGATGGGCTTCACGTAATCTTGAGACCACATACACACCAATATATTCCATGTCTTTTACATTGATATACAAACTGTAGATTGTCAAAATTACTAAAACCAAACTGGATGAGGTATGAGATAATTGTTTTAAAGAGACAATCATAGCTTGTTCTAGGAAACACAGTAGCTTTTGGTGCCTGAAAAATACATGAAACGATAAAAGCAAATAATAAGCAATCGATGTGGATACTGTAAATGCATTTAGCTCGCATCTCCATATACTACACCAGCTCAAGCCCAAACAAAATACATTTCATAGGAAAATGATCCACATACAATCCACTAATATACTCTGGTACAGTGAAGTTATGTTCTGAACCCCTTTTGACTGAAACAGAAGGGAACAGACCTCTACTGATTTTTTTTTTCAACAGATGCCTCGCAGAAGGGTGGTAACGTTTCTTTGTTCTATCGACCATCATGACAAATTTCGGTAGGACAAACATCTCCTCAAAGAACGGCGACGATCATAGGGATGTTCAAAACCCTAAACCGGCCAAACGAGTCCAGAGTGGATGTGGGGAAAATGCACTAGTTCTCCATTACCTTTTCTCCTATTGATGATGGTCATAAGGAATGTATTTTCTCCCTCTGCTTTGGCTGGTTTCAATAGTTTAGGGTTTTGAACACGCCCAACTTCCTGTGTTGTTTAACTTTTATTACGATTTACTGTATCATTTGTAGATAAACAACCATTCAGGTGATATAAACAAATCCTTTAGAAATAGTCAACAACTAGGTTGCAAGTGAAATGTTCCCACTTGTTTCCGAGAAAAGATTTAGACACGAGGACCTATAATCTAAACTCCAAGTAAATTTGAAAATCAAATAGATCGTACACCAATTGCTTAGTATCTCCTATGAAACCTTCAGAAATAGTCATGATTTCCACTTGTTTCCTAAGCAAGATTAGATATTGGGACCTAGATTTCAAGTTTCCATAAAAGAAACTGAAGTAAATCCTACAGACCTACACCAATTCCTTACCACGGAGACGGAGTACCTGCCATGCGTCGTGGCAGGCGGTTCCAGATTTCCTTTTAATCCAGCACGCGGGCCTACAGATTTGATTGCAAAGCGCGGCCCACCAAACCAAACGCGCTACCCTGTAACGGTAATATAACGTTGGGGTCGCAAATCAAACAGCGAAATCTCAGCAGCGGAAGACGCCGCCGAGCCTGCCGTAGCGAGCGAGGGACAGCGCCAGTACTGCCCTGCTCTGCCCCTCTGCCGGCTCTGTGTCTTCCTCCTCGGCCGGTCACCGTCCCTTCCGCCGAGAGAGAACACGCGCCCTCTCTCTCCTCTGCAACGACCTGCCCCTGTCCTTTCCCTCCCCACCACTGCCCCTCCTGTCACCTCCCCAACCTCTTTTGTCCGTTACATCGCACTCAAGAAGCTGCCCACGCCGCAATGCAGCCGCCGTCACGCTCACAGCACGCCAAGCACCACCCAGGAGCGGCGACGCACACGCGCTCCCGCACCCGGGTGCTGGAGGCGCACCTGGATCCCGGATCCGACCCTGAGTACCAGGATTTCCAGTTCCGCTTCGTCCCCGAGATGTTCGAGCTCCAGATGGGCGGCGTCGGCAGCGGCGGCGGGGGGAGGAATGGCGACGGCAAGGTGGCGGAGAAGGTTCTTGAGTTCGAGTTCGACAAGGTCCGGATCAGCATTGCGTCCAGCGACGACGAGGCGGACGGAGACGCGCCGCCCAGGAGCTCCTTCTCCGGGGCGAGCCACCCGCCGGAGCCGGTGGACGATATGGAGACCGTCTTCGTCGCCGTCGACGGCCGCGACAAGCCGGCACCGAAGCCGGTCGTCTCGTGGGACGCGTCCCCGCCGCCCAGCAGCGCGGCGAGCCCGCACAGCAGCATCGACAGCTCCGGCGCCGCGGCCACGGTGACCAGCGTCGCGCCGAGCTGCACCGTCACCAGCCGGAGCGCCAAGACCAGCGTCAGCAGCAGCGCGGCCAGCGACGGCAGCGGCTGGAGCAACGGCGCAGCCTCCGGCGCCGGCGGGAGCGCCGGGAAGCCGCACAAGGGCGGGGACCCCCGGTGGAAGGCGATCCTCGCGGCGCGCGCGCGGGACGGGCCCCTCGCGATGGGCAGCTTCCGGCTGCTGCGGCGGCTCGGGTGCGGCGACATCGGGACGGTGTACCTGTCCGAGCTCAGCGGCGCAGGCAACGGCGGCGCGGCGAGGCCATGCTGGTTCGCGATGAAGGTGATGGACAAGGCATCGCTGGAGAGCCGGCGGAAGCTGAGCCGCGCGGAGACGGAGCGGGAGATCCTGCAGCTGCTGGACCACCCGTTCCTGCCAACCCTGTACGCGCACTTCGAGACCGACAGGTTCGCCTGCCTCGTCATGGAGTTCTGCCCCGGCGGCGACCTCCACGCGCTCCGGCAGCGCCAGCCCGGCAAGCACTTCCCAGAGCACGCGGCGAGGTACTCATCCAAGTCCTGTTTGATTCTTTGTTTGCTTCAGACTAATATTGTTTGGAATTGCAAAAGGTTCTGTGCTGTTTACGGCCTCAATTATCACAGTTCACAGAGAGATATGTCCATTGTTGCATTTCAGCCAAGAGTTCTGCACTGCAAGAACCTTACAACATTGCCATAGTTATGCAGTTGCAGTGTTGTTGGTTAATTTTTGCTTAATAGTTCTCTGAATTCTGAAAATAATGTGTATGCACTGACATGACTACATGAGTATATATCGCGGAAGCTAGGGATTTGTCTGCCAGCTTCCTCCATCTGTAGAGTTGCAGTTTATTTCTGCTAGTGCTGGACTGCTAGTTAAAGTTGATGCTAGTTAAATTGCTACTATCTTGTTTCCCCCCAATCTATCATGCTGTAGAACTAGATTCCTGAATTAGCATAGTTTAATGTCTCTAGATTCCTAGATTAGGATAGTCGCAATGTTGAATGTCTCTTTTGGACATTTTCATCATTGTGTCCTAAGCAGTCTTGAATGTGTACACAGCATGCAAGCTTCAGGTAATTATTCTGTTTCCGAGTCTGAAACTCTGACAGACTGATGGCTGCCCTACCTCTTTTCCTAAGCTAAAGGTTACTGGTTCAGATTGCCAAAACGTTCTGCTAAATCATGGTTGAATTGCACCAAAATCAGTGTGTTTTGAGGTGTATGAATCTTATCAATTTTGCAGGTTCTACGCCGCCGAAGTGCTTCTTGCGCTGGAGTACCTGCACATGCTTGGAGTGGTCTACAGAGACCTGAAGCCGGAGAACGTCCTCGTCAGGGAGGACGGCCACATCATGCTCTCCGACTTCGACCTCTCCCTCCGTTGTGCTGTCTCGCCGACGCTGGTGCGATCCTCCCTGAATCCCGATCCCAGGAACGCCCAGACCTGCGCCCAGCCCGCCTGCATCCAGCCCACATGCTTCATGCCCAAGCTCTTCAGCCAGAGGAGCAAGAAGAGCGGCGGCACCGCCAAGAAATCCAAGGGCGCCGAGCCCAGGCAGCAGCAGGCGTCAGCCGGCCTGCCCGAGCTCGTCGTCGAGCCGACCGGCGCGCGGTCGATGTCGTTCGTGGGGACGCACGAGTACCTGGCCCCCGAGATCATCAAGGGCGAGGGCCACGGCAGCGCGGTGGACTGGTGGACGTTCGGCATCTTCCTGCACGAGCTCATGTACGGCAAGACGCCGTTCAAGGGGCAGACGAACCGCGCCACGCTGTTCAACGTCGTCGGCCAGCATCTCAAGTTCCCGGACTGCCCCGGGACGAGCAACGCCAGCAGGGACCTGATCAAGGGCCTGCTGGCCAAGGAGCCCCAGAGCCGGCTCGGCGTCAAGAGGGGCGCCGCCGAAATCAAGCAGCACCCCTTCTTCGAGGGCGTCAACTGGGCGCTCATCCGGTGCAGCACCCCGCCCGGCGTGCCCAGGGCCGTGGAGCCCGCCGCGGTGGCGATGCCGGTGCCGGCGCCGGCGAAGCCCGCGCCGGTGGAGAAGGTGGAGATCAACAGCAGCAGCAAGAGGATGGCAGGAGCCGGCGTCGAGTCCGGAGGGAAGTTCCTAGACTTTGAGTTCTTTTAGGAAATTAGGAAGCTTTAACGAACAATACTTGTGGTTCCAGAAGTAGGTGTAGTTGCATAGTGGAGTGGTAGCATTTTGGCCAGTGGTATGTCTGACTGGTTTCAGTTCTATGTTGCATTACCTCACTCTGTTGTTAGAGATCCATGCCATGGTACTAGTTACTTGCTAGGAGTAGCCAACAAGAGTAAGCTGTGATGTTTGAGCAGTCCAAGAACGATATCCATCATGTTTCTTGCCATGATTTATACAAAGTTCTATTAGTAGATTACATGATTAGCACCATAATTCACCGTTAATAGGCCAAAGCATTCTGTACCAAAATGCGAGAATGCCCAGAAGATGAGATAAAAAAAAAAGAAAAAAAAAGCAGAGCAAAAACAGAGGCGGCACCACCACCTTACATACTGCATTAGACGTTAGTACACTAGACGACCAGGTTCTCTGATGCGCCGACGAGCTCCATGCCAGCGGCGGGGTTCCGGTGCCGCATGAGGACGCGCAGCTGCGCCCGCTGGCACTCGAGGTTGGACACCAGGTCCGCCCTCTCCTCGCGCGGCCGCACGCGCACCGCCTTGGGGAACTCGACGAACCCCTTGATCCCCCTCCGGATGTGCGGGTTCTCGCCGCCGCCGGCCTCGCGCCGGTGCAGTTGACTCCGGCTCGGGCTCTCTTGACCGTGTTGACTCCGGCTCGGGCTCTGTTGACCGTGTTGACTCGTCGGGCTTGCCTTGCCGTTCGGGCTGCAGCTGCTCTTGTGGTTGTCGCTGGCGGAGGTGGTCGTATGGAGCACGGCGACGGCGTCGTCGATCTCCCTCAGCTTCTCCTCCACCGCTGCCCTCGCGTCGGCGAGCTTCATCTGCACCCGCTCCTCGCGCCAGAGTTCCGCGACACGCAGCATGCGCCGCTCCTCCTCGACGCCCTCCAGCGCGCGCTCCGCCTCCTCGCGCGCGGCGCCGGCCTCCTCCCGCAGCGCGCGGCACTCGGCCTCCGCGGCCTCGCCCCGCCGCCGCTCCTCGGCGAGCTCCGCCGCCAGCGCCTCGCTCAGCGCCTCAGCCTTGCGCCGCATGCGCCGCTCGAACTCCAGCTCCGCCCGCAGCCCCCTGATGCGCGCCACGCAGAGCTCCAGCTCCGACGACATGGCGCCGTACCCCTGGTCGAGCTCCACCGCCTCTTCGCTGCCGCCGTCCTCGGGCACGACGATCATAGGCGAATCGAGATTCTCGGTTTGGTGAGGTGGGCGCGGGGAGGAGGAGAGGTGGATGATGCCGCGCGGGGAGTAGTGGGGGTTGTGATAAAGCTTCCAAGGGGGAGGGCAGCGCGAGCCGGCGCCATGATTGGGTGCCACTCGCACCGACGCCATCTTTCCGAGTTCGGGATCCAGTATTTTACCCCGGCCTAGTACTCGAGGGTGGGACTCGCGGAGGCAAAGCGCATGGCATGGCCCCAAGGTCACCAGCCTCCTCCAAGCTTCGTCTTTGTGAGCTGTAAAAGGGAGCAGGACTGTAGGAGGAGGGGGAGTTGGTCACGTCTCGCGCTCACATGCATGGATCCCGACCTCGACGCCGCCATCATGGTGGTTCATGATCCTCGCCGCCTTTTCTTGGCGCAGGCTGCTTATCATTCCGTCTCCCTGCTCATCGGTCGGCATACCGATGCGGCGGCGACGCTGGCACTGTGGGCGTAGGAATCATGTGCGCGCCATGGCTTTTCGGTGAGGCGAGCATGCCACGCCACGCAATCGCGTCGCGTCGCATCCTTGCAAAAGCTAGCGCCGGCCCTGCCGCTCGAGTGCTCGCGCGATGGACGCACGCCAAGGGCTCTCCAGGGAAGATGCTCATCCTGAGCCATCTCTCTGCTGGTAGTGCTAGTGCTGGACAGTGTCATTGTTGCCCCAGTCGTGGCGGCACCATTAATTGTGTCTTTGCTTGATGGCTGCCCCCAGTTATCTGCTTTTTTTTTAAGAAAAGAAAGGTTCCCATTGAGGTACTCAGTTATAGTCAGTACATGAGGGACTGCAGTGCTGCACTGCATCGGTCATCAAGACTGCTTGGAATCGATGTCTGCATCTGCTGCCAAGGCTATAGCACCTGCATCGCGCAGCTTCCAACTCTGCCGTACCATAACATCATGTCCGGATCCAACGGCCGGCCTCGTGCGACGCAGTAAGGCCTTGTCCAACGGCAAGAGCTAGCTCTAGGCCAGTAACGAGGAGCTCGGCACAGTGCCGGCAGGTGCTTGGGCGAGCGTGCCTGTGAGAGGGGAAGTCATCGGCCAGCGTGCGAGATAGGCGAGAAGTGAAGCGCTAGCGCGCCCTGTTCATCAATTAAAAAATTCCATGAGCTGGTTTAGAGCCAGCCGTTGGAGGGGGCCTAATAGCGTGCGCGTCGACACGGACGGGACAGCATGCAAGTACTGACGACGCAACGGGCGCTGGATCGGTATCATTCGTACACCGTGATATCAATCAATGGCGCTGCACCCGACAACACAGAGTGCAGTGTGAAAGAAAAAAAAAGGCGACTGTATGCACCGTGACATCTGTGACTCTGTGAGTATGCGGTCGGGAGGTCTTTCAAAAAAAAAAAAGGAGTATGCGTTCGAGAGAGAAGAGCAGAGGGGCCTGTGTAGATGGGCCGTCCGTTCATCTATTTCTTTCAGTGTCTGAAACGGGCCAGCAATGCCCGTCTGTGCTGTTGTGCGACCCGGACCGGACGCCTCGCAAAGGTTTGAGCATCGGTGGCTTTCAGCCCACAACCTGAGATTTGTTTGGCCCTTTGATTGTCCGGTTGCGGCGGCCAACCAAAAAGTGATGGCCCAGTGCAGATTGGGCTTACCTACCAGTATACCTGATCCAAATCCAGGTCTGCCAACTCAATTCATGTTGACATTTAGATTCACAGACAGAAGCACCTTCGTCCTTCTATACACTGTAGTCCTCATCTACTCCATCAGAAATGCAGAATTAGCTAAAATTGCTCTGTGGCGGATGCACCTTTCTCTCTTCTCATTAACAATATATGCTGGCAGCGCCGGATCTTTCTTCCAAAAGAAAAGGAAATGCAGATCTCCGCAGCTGCGTAAGCCTTGCTGCTCATCAATTACAGTAGTACTTCTGCCCCATCCCGTGAGGACCACAGCTCTCTCATCGATGGCTCTGCAGTCCATCATACATAGTTACATACTGCTACTCACTTCACAACTCTAGACATCATCTAACAATATCTTCATCACTCCAGTAAGTTACAGAAGAACAAACAGCAGCAGCTGAGGCCTGATGCGAGGTTGCCAGCTCTTCTTACCCTTGGCTCCACTACCACTAGTAATAGAAGCTACTGTCCCTGCAGAGGTGCCGTAGCAGCACTGTGAAAGCTAGGCGGCCCTACTTGTGAAAGGCGATCTACACGATAGATCACTCTTTAGTCTTTATTCCCGGATTCTCGATCCAGCACGAATGCATTTTGGACCCTTCCTCAACCACCCCCTAGAACTAGAGCATTACCAAAATCACCCCCGATCACCGAGCAACTTGAACCGGAAGGTGTCAAGCACGCATGTTGCGGCCATGCCCTGGACCCTGGCCATTTTCCTCCCGTCGATTCCGTCCTGCTATCTATGCGCTATCAATTCCAACGGTGTGGTGTGTGCATCATGCATGTCCTGGACCCGTCAATGCCAACTAATTTTTCATGCCACGGAGGCGCCCATCAAAAGGGACGGCTGGCTTTGCCCAGCGCGGCCGGATAGGTCCAAACGCCAGCCTTGCTTTGCCGCTCCTCTTCTTCTTCACCGTGTCGCTGGAGAGGAGGGCGAGCAGTGATTGCGGCGGACAGGGTGGGGGCATGGCGGCCGCAGCTGGTGACTCGCGGCCTGCCCCTTGATCCCCCGTCAAGGCCATCATAACCTGGCCGCATTAGCGCTAGAGACACCCAAAAGGCGGGCACGGATGCTGCATAATCTCGAAGTTTTTCCAGGCTGGTTCGAAGCAAACCCGTAGGATCGGCGTGCCAAGGCGCGAGAGATGTGGGTGTTGCCTGCACACCCTGGATCGTGATGAGCGGGCACCGGACAGCAAGGGCGGCACGGCAACGACAACGGCAGAGACGAACAGATGGGATGGTCCAACAGGGGACAGGAGGGAACCAAGGCAGATGCCAGCCAGCCCTCCAGACAGGCAGAAGATCCACAGAAGGCATCGCCCGCCTTCCGATTCAGAGTTCAGACCCTAGAAAATTTGAACACTTCAAACAACACTGGAAGGATATGAAGAAAGCAGTGCGCTTGTTAGATAGAAGCACAGGCTTGATTCAACACTAGAGTGCAAGGTGACCACAATGTCTGTACATTATATATCTCACCCTCGCACTTCCCAGGAAAGGGCGAGACGAGACCCAACAAATCCTGGGCAAAATCACATTATCTACAACCGAAAACGATCCCGACAACGGCAAAACATCCAGGGAGCCTTCTACTATATCTCATCCACTAATTTCAGCTATATATATATGTTGCATCTTCCCTATATAATGAACTACTAAATCACCCAGAAAAAAGAGGCACGCGGATGGTCTCTTGGTAATTCTGATGGGGGCGCAGGGTTCTACCGCACCGACCCAGCTCGGCGGCACACAACATCGAGAGCTTCGACCACTGTCGCTGAGAAACCAGCTATGGCTTGGAATATCCCTGGCAGGCCTGTTTGTATGTTGTTTAGCGTCATTGACCGGGTGACCTCGACGGCCTTAGCGTACCTTGTCATCTCATCCTCCACCTTCCGACGGCATTGGGCGATCTCAGTTTTCTTCTCAGCAAGAGGATCACGGGCATCGTACGCGTGGCTCTCAATGCCATCGCGCCCGCTGCCAGGAAGGCCGAGGCCAACCATTGAGTAGGATTGGTAATACTTCTTCTCGATGGACCTGAGCGAGTTGGTTTTCTTTTCTAGCTCCTTTGAGTACGTCTCTGCACGCTTCTTGATCTTCATTTCCTCTGCCTGCTTAGTGTAGATGACATGGACAACATTCACGAAGCTCTTGATGGCCTCTGAAGCCACAGCATCTGGAAGCCGGTCTAGCGCTTGCTTCCACTCGTCACAGAAGCTGGTGAGTTCACGTGAGATCATCGAGGCATGAGCTTCTTGTGGGGCAGTGTTATCCACTTGGCAGAGTGTGAGCTTCAGCCAGCCATATAAGGCACGGATGTAGTCACGTTGATACTTGATAAGGCGGTTGAAGTTTGAGTGCCATGCCGCCACAGCAGCCTCAAGATCACGAGTTGCGAGCCTGTGAAGGTCAGATGTTGACTCAGCCATGGAATTGTCCACCAGACCACGGACTTGCTGAACAATCTCATTTTGGATCTCATGGAAATGGTTCATTGACCTCCACATACCCAATAGCCTGCATGTTAAAATTCCAAAACAGTTAAGTACTTCTGAGCAGCAGCACAAGATCTGGAATTAGGGATGTAGGGAATGGAAATAAGACTTACGCAAAGCAAAGCTGAACAAGCTGTGGTGCAAGCTCATTGTCACGGACTCTAACAATTGCTGAGGATGTAGTGGTGGCAGCCTGTGAGGTAACTATGATCAGAGATTGCAGCTTGTTTATAGAGGCCTTGGTCTTGTCCAGCTTAGCACTATCCCTCCCTCTATATTCCAGGCTCTGTAGAGTAGATAGCTTTTTCTCATGTTCAATCTTCACACTCTCCCTTGCCTGCATTGATTAAAATTGATATATATGTTAGATACTGGCTCAATAAACTGCCCTGTGAACATAAGAATTTTAAGTGCAATGGTTTTGACACTAAAGATACATTCCAACATTGTGGGATTCATCAATCTAAATAGTATAGTGCAGATGCAAGAAGCTTTAAAGTCGCAGATTGTGATACCCATCAAATTTGTTACACTAAAGACAAAGATACACTAAATCTAACTTTGGCATCATGGGTATATATTAGGTCTACTAAAAGACAATTTCTTGAGGATCTAAACCTTCATAACATAATCTCAAGGACAAGAGTATTTTAGTGAAAAGATAGAGCAAATCAAGGGAAGGGAATGCAAAGGGGAGTCAATTGCCATGTAACAAGCATTCGTGGTTGCTGCTTTTTCTCAAAGTAGTGAAAATTATTGAGCAAATGCTCTGAGTGTTCCAAAGTGGGAAAATGCATGACCTCCCTAAAGACACTTTATGCAACAGAATCAGATTCTCCTTTCATATTTTCTGAACCAAAGGTTCAAATATGGAGAAGTTCATGGCTTCACGCTATCAAATGGAAAATACAATCTCTAGTTATTTCTTTTGGTAAGATTCATTTCACTTTTGTAGCACAGCCCTAATCAAGTGATGGAGCTATTTTCTTGGCAAAAAGGTTAAAATTAGCTTCAGTTATGCTCTTGGTCTTTGACTGATTGATAGCCCTATGCTACCATGCCAGGGTCAAATTTTTTTTCAGGAGCAAAGATGTAGACCTTGCAAATCTTATACAAGCACCATATGTGCACTTCATTGCTAGAATAAA
The DNA here is from genome assembly GCF_002211085.1 of Panicum hallii. Lineage (NCBI taxonomy): Eukaryota > Viridiplantae > Streptophyta > Magnoliopsida > Poales > Poaceae > Panicum > Panicum hallii. The sequence goes on from NC_038050.1 coordinate 55,393,551, forward strand.
GGTGGATGCTAGAATGTGACAGTTTAGGCTTTGAGCTCACAGAGTTTGCATTGCTCCATGCGCATGTGGAATGTTGTAACTTATCCCCTACAATAGCACTATCCTCTAAGTATTGCAGGTGCACCATTTTCAAGTGGAGACAAGCTGAATAGTTTCGAGATGTTTCACCGACAGGAAATGATTGAGACATCTAATACTTTGTCACAATCATCTCAATTTCAGTGCTATGCCAGTGCTTGCTGCTAAGTACAACAACTGTCAATATCCAAGTAACCATCAACCGAGGACCAAAATTACCTTGACCTCCTCGTAGAGCTTCTTCTCCCAAGCTAAAAGGCGTTCCAGAGTGGATCCATGGCTCTTCCCTTCCATTGACTCCATCTCCAGTGCATTGGTGTCCAACTTGTATCGTACAGCCAATGGTGGCTTAGACGTCCATGTCGACGACAATGCAGATAGCACACTGTTGGAGTGGTACACCGTCTCTGTGAAAGAAGAAATTAATTAGCAAACTATATCACAAATGATCACATATTCAGTGAAATCATAAAGCACAATGACAATCTGAATCAGAGTTTCGTTTTTGAGCCACATTTTGTGCATTGTCATACTTTTGAGCTGCCTGAAGTTGCGGTCGAGCTGTGCGCGGCTGGCCTCCAGGAGCTCGGACACATCGTTGCCGGCCTCGGCCGCCCTGACGAAGTACTCCTCAATGGCCGCCACGATTTCGGCGAGAGTGCGATGTCGCACCACCATCCGCATCTCGGTCGCCGCCGTGACTGTGGAGGAGTCGCCAGCTTCCGACCTCTCATCCCTCCTCAGAGGCAACGGTACGGCGGCGTACTCCGAGGGTGCCGTCCCGCCGTACTCCGATCTGGCCACGAACCCGCATTCCGATCTGGCGGCGAACCCGCACTCCGATCTATTCCCCATCTCTCCCTCCTCCGATCTGGTCTCCGACGTGGTCGTGGAGGCGTAATGCTCGTCGTCGTCCTCCCATCCGCCGCAATGCATCCCCTCTGGTTCATGGTCCACCTCGCCATCGTCGTCGTCGTCGACCTCGTCTTCCTCCTTGAGGTTGTAGGGGTGTTGGTGGTGGAGGTAGGCCCGCGCCTTCACTTCCTCATCGAGTTCGCGGAGGCGGTTAGCCTCCTCGAGCTCAGCCATGCGGCGGTCGAAGAACTCGGAGTTCGGCGGCGACGGCGGGTAGAAGTTCTCCCACTCCCACGCGGAGGAGGAGGAAGGCGTCCCCACCGGCGGCTGCTTGCGAAAGGACGACCGCGCGGGGCTGGCCACGCTGGAGTCCGACAGGATGTGCGGCACCCTGAGCCGCCGCGGGCGTGGAGCCCTCACCGGCGCAGGCTGGGCCGCCGCCATCGCCGCCGCAGCCTGCGGCTGCTGCTGCGGCGGCGGGTGCGGATGCTGGGCTAGCGGCGTCGGGGGCGGGAGCGATGACGACGCGGCCGTGGACGGCGGCGGCGTGGGGAGCGCGCGGGCGGCGCCGGCTGCGGGCGGCGGCGCGGCGGCGGAGAGGAGGACGGGCGCGGTGTGGTGGGAGACGGCGAGCGACGGGTGCCCCTGCGCGAAGCGCGAGAGCGCCGCTGCCGTGATGCGGAGGGAGCGGAGGTAGTCGGCGTGCGCGGAGGCCAGCAGCTGGCGCGCCGCCACCGCGTCCTTCATGTGGCGGCGGCGCTCCTTGCAGCGCCGCACCGTGTCCTCCTGCTCCACCTTGGACGCCGCGCACCCCATCACGGCACGAGATCGGCGAGCCCTGCCTTGCCTGCTCCGACCTTCCTTCCTCTCCTCGTCCCTCAGCTCGTGTTCCCCACTTCTTCCCCACCCCAGTGAGAGAGCGTGAGGAGTGTGAGTGGGAGTGAGCGGCTTCTTTGCTTCTTTCTACGCTGCACTGCGCAGTTCGATAATTTTTTTATGGAAGGGGGGCCCTTCTCTTCTCCGCTTTCTTCTTCCTGGCCCCCTGGCCCGACTAGCCGTGTGGCGTGGGCCCACAGGGAGGGACTCTGGTTTCTTCGTAGCAGCAGCATCACAAGCGATTAAGAACTCAAATAAGCTGTCAAGTGATGCGTCGCCTCGCCTTATTAAACGCTGCTTCTGGCAAGCAAGGATACAGGAGCATAGCTCCATTTTGCTGGCACGATTACCGAGGTTGCAAAAGATTGTGGATAAGCGCAATATTTCTGGAGCAATTTTCCCGGCACTTTTTCGTTTGGTACACCATTTTTCACCAAATCAAACAACAGCCATGCACTCCAGGCCAAACTGCAGCAGCAGCCGACCATTGTGCCAAGAAATTACCGCTAGCCGTCGTTGCTATTTCCATGAAACCGTGGTGCAGGTGGTGGATGCACTGCAACCAACATAGTGCCGTTTTGGGTGATGTGGTGTCCTGACTTCTGAAGAGCGAAGAGCAACCATTCCAACCAAAAATGAACAAAACACAAAGGGGATTTTAATACAATCATGGTGCTTACAGTTTCAGGCCCCGTTCGTTTCCTCCGGAATGGCCCGGAACGAGGTCCGTTCCGGACGGATTGATCTCACCCGGTTTTGAATCCGGCCCATAGCAAAATGGCCGTTCGGTTGAGGTTTGGTTCCGGACGGATTGATCTGGTCTGGTTTGAATCCGGCTCATTTCTTATGCTCCGAGACCCGAATTTGTTCCCCACCTCTTAAGGTCAGGAACGGAAACAACCGGATCAAGGGAACACCTTGGGTTCACTTATTCCTGTCCCGGAATAATTTCTGGACCTATTTCAATCCGTAACAAACGAACGAGGCCTCAGACGGGATCCAATCCGGTCCCTCCGATGAGCAATGCTAACAATGTGGTTTGCGACGACTGCAGACTTGCAGTGTCAGCATACTGTCATCTGTCAGAAAAAATAACAGAGCATCAACGTGAGCTTCGCTTGGAGCTTTACCACTCAGCAGACCTAACCAAAAGCCAGATCCTGTCCTCACCACACGATGACACGATCGGACGTGTCCTCAGCGCATAAAAAAACCGTCAACGACGGAAGAAAGCAGTCGACAGCGTACGGGCATCGCGCCGAGGACGGCCTACCTAAAACTAAACCAACCCTCTGCAGCTTCCCGCTTTCTTTTGGGTCACTTGGTGGTAGTGGTAATTGTATATTTATATCTTCCCCATGTTCAAACTGGCCTGGCCTGGGAAACTGCCATGGTAATGTAACGGCCGGAGCTGGGGTGGTGGATGGAACTGCGCAAGTGGCCACACTTGGGAGCACGATCTTGGTCGGTTCCGTTCTTTAATCGCCGTGTCGGCGGCCTGGAAACTGTAAAAAGCTCGGGGGGGTGAAGTGAAGGTGAACGGCCGTGGGGAAGAGGCACCGGCCGCGCCCGCGCGCACGGCGGCGAGGCTTCACCTCGGAGGGCTGCACCTGCACGCGCCCAGACAGACCACGTGTGTGTGACGCCGCCCTTTACGCGCGACGGGTCTTTCCGTGCGCGTTCTTACTTCCTGATGACTCGGCTCGGCGGTCGCTGCCCAGCCACGCCCTATCCTACTCCTCCGCCGCCGCCCGTCTGCTGTCTCCTTGTGCTTTTTCTCCCCTTGTCCACCGTCTCCTCTGGCATCCTCCCCCGTCGGAGTTCGCGGTCACGCTCGCGCACCCCCGGCGGCCCTGCATCATGCATGCGTGCCCTTTTCCTGCTTCTTTCCGTTCCATCCTTTCGAAAAGATACACACATATAGCGTGCTTCCTTTTGCGACAAGCTATCGCAGCTTTTAGCTCGAGTGTATGTGTATCCATCCATGCAATATATATGGCGTCTAGTATAAATCCGCTTTACGTTACAAAGCGACGATGCTGCGTGTAGTACGCCGAGGAGAGGAGGAAAAAAAAGGGGCGTACGCGGTGGGCGAGGCAGATGGGACGGAAGCTACCTCGGTGGTTTCAGGGTGGGTGCTGTACTCTTGCCTACCGGAAAATGGAGTACATGCTGGAGCTCGGAGATATTCTCCGTCCATCATAAAGTGCAGGGGAAAAAACAAAATGAAATCTTAGGCCAGATTCCCGGGCGGGGGGGGGGGGGGGGGGGGGTGTTGGGTTTATTTGGGTCGAATGGGAGAGAAAGGAAACGTTAGCAGGCCTGATCGGGCTTGACGCTTTTTAGTACGAGGCCAAGCCCAGGCCCAGGAACATCACATTTTTATTTTGAAAACAATTCTTTTCATCTCCCTAAACTTTGGATCGAGTCCGCGTTTCCTTCCTAGACAATAAAATCATCCGTGTGGACTCCTCAGGCTTACGATACCGGACACGTGACCTCCCTCGCTGTTTTCCTAGGTGGTTTTTCTATTTTTCTTTTATATTTATTTCGGCTGAATCTTCGAAAAATTATAGTAAATCACAGAAAAAACATAAAATGAAAAATCCATTTTTTATTCCACATGAGTAGATCTATATAATGAACATATGATATGGTATAATTTAGTACAAAGTTTTTGCTATAATTTTAGATATATACTTTTCTGTAATTAATTCATAACTATAGTTTCCTTATCCAATTATGGTGAAATTTTTATGGTGAGCTAATCATTACATGTTTAATCTGTAGTAAAATTTTTATTTTTATTGGATCACGTATGCTTGAGTTATAGATTTGTCTAGGTTTATCTATAGATTTATCTAGGTTTATATAGATAAACCTATAAATCAGTCATACATGATCCAACGAGCATAAAATTTTTACTACAGCTCAAGCATACAACGATTATTCCACCATAAATATTTCATCATAATTGGACTACGGAAACTGCAGCTATAAATTAATTATAGAAAAATATATATCTAAAGCTACACCAAAAATTTTGTACTAAATCATACCATATCATATATTCACTACATAGATCTACTCATGTGGATCCCAACAAAATTAGATTTTCTATTTTATGATTTTTTTGTGAATTACTATGATTTTTTAAAGATTCAGCCAAAATAAACATAAAAGAAAAATAGAAAAACCACCTAAGAAAACAGCGAGGGAAGTTACGTGTCCGGTACCGTAAGTCCGAGAAATCTAGACGGACGGTTTTATTATGCAGAGAGAAAATACGGACTCAGTCCAAAGTTCAGGGAGGTAAAAAGGGAAGGAACAGCATATTTGGTCTCGCATAAATGGCCCACGAACAGCAGCGTATCGCTATTCAGAGAGGTTTACGAGTCAGAATCTTATTTTTCTTGTTTCAAAGCAAGCAGTCACCTCAAAATTTTATGTTCAGGTGTGCAATCTTTTAGACCCCGACGTTTTCGTTCTTCATGCTGATGGAGACATTGCGCGCGGTGGTTTTTCTTGTCCATGATCCCTGCCGTGGCACGTAATGACGTAACAGACTAACAGTAATACACACTTTTCGCCTACTGACTGAAAGAGCCAGCACACGGTTATTCCGCGCGCGCGATTTGTAGCCCAGAAGAAGCTGCCGAACGAAACAGACTGAGGCCACACAGCACAATCGAACAAAAGAGACACGAGTGTGATATTCTCGCGCGGAGCACGTCTTTGCATGCGCGAGACTGTTGTGAAAGGTCGCTCGGGAAAGAGACGACGAGAAGTGCCGATGTGCATGCATGGCAACAATCTTCCCGTTTGTCTTTTGCCGAAATTTATTTGCTTGGCGGTTAGATTGAGAAGAATGGGAATAGCTAGCGATCTTCCTACTTGACTAGTTGTTGCCCTAACCACCCGTCATGGGCAGCGCCAAGAGGGAAGTCTTGGTCCTGGTGTGGTGATGGAGCACCGAGCGATAGAGGATGAACACGCTATACCATCTTGAGAAGGACATCAAGGGGTGCCCTCTTTTCAAGGAGCACGTGCTATCTTACAATTATACTAAGTTAAAGAATTCCTATGCGATGCGGCGGAGAAAAAAATAGTAAATCTCATAAAATTCAAAGCACCAAGATATCAATGCGGTAAGCCTAATCATCACTGACAACTATAGTTATTGGCTCTATTCATTTTTCTAAAAAGAATCCACTTTTTCTATTTTGAAAAAAAATAGCGTCAAGTAACCCCTAATACTTGCTCATTAACTATTTACCTATGCTGTTATAAAAAGTAACCTAAAGTAACCCGCAAATACGTATCTAAATTATTCACATAAAGTGTTACAATTTTTTTTAAATGTTCGCATAATTTCCATTTAAATTGCCTACACTTGATATTATTAAAACTAACCTAAAGTGGTATCTAAACTAAGTATTCCGTACATAGTATGCTTTTAAGTTACTCATTTATGCCACTATTACTATGCATATGAAATAACTAACTGAAAAACGTGCATGATGCATTCATGAAGATCATGTATACATCAATACATGTATGTAGAGAGCGATGAGCATATCAATTTTCATGGCTTAGCAATGTAAAATGAAAAGGCATATGGATGTATTGGTAACCAATGTTTAGTACAACCAAATAAAGATTACATAATACATATATGCTAATTGTGTGAGAGCAAACATAAGCACACTTCAGCAGCTGCAAGTCCTAAATTTATCCATAATTTATGATATCTACAACTATTTTTAAAGTGATGTCTTTTTGAATTACTAGCCCGTGCACAATCACATAATGATACTTGATAGGCTACTGAACAAAAAGTAAGTCCTTTTCTGAGAAAGACACCAGAAAGGTGTCTCATATCTGATTCGTATCAAGAAAAATAATTGGTGGTAAAAAAAGGATAACTTGACACAAAAACGACATAAAGAAAATAAAAAACATTGAAGAGCTCTCTGGTCGTCTTCTTTATTCAATTGTTCGTCATCCACTGGAGCTTAAAAAAAGCACTACAAAGCCAGCAAGAAAAAGGGATACCTGCAAACACCAACACCCACAAAGCTTTAAAGACTGCAAAAATCACTCCCTGCTTACAACGAGATCTAGTAAACACTAAAAGAATATCGGCTGGGGAACACCCCAACCGCAAAAAAAAGAAATTTTCACTTAGTGCTGTTTGTTTATAACTACAAAATCCGAGAGAGTACCTGACGATGGTCGTCATTCATATAAACATCAACCTACATTTCTAAATAAAAAAAAGAGATAGCAATGTAACTATATTATCCGTCTCTGAGTTTCCATGTGCGCTGCGAATGTACGTTTTTGTAAAAATGAAAGAACTTAAGGGATTGTCTCGTTGAAAGACGACTGACCCTAGAGTGCTTTGTCTTTCAGATACTGATAGGTCTATAGTATATGCCGTGATTAGGCAGGGCGCAATCGGGTCCAACACACCATAATAAAATCCTGCCTCTAGCTAGACTACTGACTAGGCCGTCAAATTTCCAACTTCACTTTATTCCATGGCCACAAAATTAGCCTCTAGCTACTAGCTGCTGAGTAGAAGCGGCACTGGTCGTAGTCGATCAGGTTGGGTAGCTTCAGAATGTTCAAAGATCCAAGTCTACCATCAGTTTAAAAATATATATTCCTCCCTAAAGATGTGATTAGCCATATAAAACAACGGTAGATTCGATCAATAATTATAATCAGGTCATCAGTTAGCCTGAGCCTCAGTCAAACAAGGGCCGGGCTTTTTTTATTTTATTCTTACTTTGACAGTTTGACCACTCCCTTGTCACTCACCTGGATCGCTTGCCCCGGCCCAGCCGCTGCTGCCTCGTGCATTTTCCGCTTCCGGCCACTCCACTTCTGCCGCTTGCTTTGACGCCGTGGACTTGTCCGTGGACGGCAAGAGGGTAGGACGTGCCTAGCTGGCTGGCTGCCCCGAATTTTTTGCACTTTGATCCTTTTTCTAAATTTTTTTACGTTTGGATCTCTAGATGATATAAACTCATGTTTGGACCGTGTCAGTGGTACGAGTGACGGTGCCAAGACATGTTAGCTCGGCGCCGTGAGTTATGCTGCCGACCCACAAGATTCAGAGTTGAGTTTACGTCGCCCAGAAGTTCAAACATGATTTTTTTTCAAAAAAAACAAATTACCAAAAGTATGGGCTGGCTGCGTGCAAGCATGAACCAACGGGCATACCGGGGAGACGGACGGCGTTGAAACGTGGACTCGCTACAGCCACGCCGCTGCTTGACGCGATCATGTCGTTGGTTGAAGTCCGGTAACGATACACCAAGTGGGCATGAAGTAACTGTGCATTGTAAAGAACAGCAACATTGTTAAGAAAAAAGAGAAGAAGAGAAATAAAAATAACTCGGCATCATCTGGATCGGAGCTGATTTTGAACGAAAGCCTTTTGCCGATTACTGTTGTTGGCAGAACACCAGCAGTGGTACGGCGTATGAAGGTGCACTGAAGTTTCCCGCTAGCGAACAGCTTTTTAACCTCTCAAAAACACCAAAGAAACGTGACCATTCACTGTTATGCAAAAATTGGTGGATGATGGTTTATATGCCACTAGATGTGAGGATGACACATGGAACCTAGCTAGGTCTATATACCACCACTAGTGGTTCCATACCCCCTATAGTCCCGGTTATGGAACTGGGACTATGAATTCGGAATTAAGGATCTGGATCATTAGTTCCGGTTTCCACACCTACACAACACCTACACAGCACATGTGATTCTACTTGATATGCTTTCCTTTTAAAATAACACGTAGAACCCCCTTTAGTCCCGGTTGATAGCACCAACTGGGACTAATGGGTCCTTTAGTTCGGGTTGGTGTTACCGATCAGGATTAAATGGTGACCCTTTGATCCCGGTTGGTAACACCACCAACTAGGACTAAAGGTCCCTCCCGACCTCTAACCGTTGGACGCGGGACAATACCATCATTAGTCGCGGGTCCAACCCGGCCGGAACTAAAGGGGGGATGAAAGGCCTGTTCTGTACTTAGTGCACGCTCCATCAATACTGCGTATGGAAATGGAACCATGAAATTGTTCAGTAGGATATGTAGTGGCTTGAGAGTCAGTTGATGATGGTTTTCCCCCCTTTAGCTACAAGTCTAACCAGCTTGTTTGGTTTGAAGAATGGAACGTGGTGACCTCTCCATCTCGTCGCATTCACAAGCACTTGGTTTGCTAATAATGTGGAACGTTTTTCACCAAAAGCATGGGATGTAAGACCTCAGACGTTAAGAGGAGGGTCTAATAATTAAGCTTGTAGAACTAACACAAAGACTCAGCTAAAATTATCAAAAGAGAAAAAAAAACTAGCCAAGTTCTACCTGGACAGTCCCTTTATGCTGTACTTGAACTTGAGTAGTAGATTGATAGATTCCTAGTAGCAACTAGCAAGTAGGAGTAACCAACTGAATTGAAAGCTCGCGGCTGGTTACACGCAGCGACATGACGTCCGAATGGGCGAGGAAGCTTGCCGCAGGGGTACATTTCCCCCGGGGCTCATGCCGAGAATACCAAGTTGCCCAGTTGCAGGGGCGTTGTTGGTTGCCCCTTCTCTGAATCTGCTCCATGCCGCGCGCAAGGCAAGTTGCATTGGTCCGTCGGGACGTGTCGCTTTACGTGTCACCCATGCACGTGCACATCGGCCTCCCTTTTTTTTAATGTATTCCCTCTTCATGTTCACGGAGAAGAACTTGTTACTTGTTTCTGAGTTCTTTGAACCCAACACTTCGTTGGCTGTTGATCGATCGATTGTATCACGTGGAGAACATGCCCCTTGAGCAACCAAGGGTCTGTCAGGACAACTAATGTTGTTTCCATGATCCGAAAGCTAGCATTCTTCAAATGTTAAAATGTACTTCCTCCATCTGGATTATAAGACGTATCCTGGTTTCATCGGCGCAAAGCATTTTGAAATCATAAGCATTTTCCAATACGAATGTAACAATGCTAGTTTTGTGTCAAAGTTGTGTTTGTAATAGTTCTTGTTATAATAGTAAATTCATATCATTGTTAAATATTATGTCTTATTTTCTTGTGATTGTATGAACTACATAGATAGATAATGAGATTGTGTGAAAGTGACATTGATATTTTGCTATTCTTTGTAGTGAAGTGTATGCATCATTGTTACATTTTTTAGATGAAATACTTAGCTAGAATTGAATGAATTTACTACAAAATAGATGCTAAAGATAAGAAAAAAGATGCAGGATGAACTGTTTAATTCTCTATTTTACTAATACTTTGTATTTATTTGTATGAGCGATAAATTTAAAATATGTTAGTCTATATAATCAAATAATATGTTATTTATGCTATTATTAATAGATTTGATGGGTACCCGAAACCGAATACAACGCGTATAAGATTCTATCCGCCGGACTTCGCTGGGCTTCGCAGGTACAGCTAGAGTTTAACGTACGGGACGCATGGAGGGAGGCATGGAAATGGAGCAATCAAATTTAGAGCGGTCGCCGTCATCCTCGGAAGTCGGACCGGGACCGCTTCCCCGCCAGGTCTACCGGTAAGCGACAAGCCACGACCACCCTGTCCTCCCCTGCTTCGCGCGGCGCTCCAGGAAGCCTCCTCGAACCACCGTGATGTCACCTTATCCCATCACTCACCCCCTCGCTATATAGGCCATACGTGCGGCCGCATACCAGTACACCACTCGGACGACGCACGCACGCCGTGCCCGCAGGTCTCCGTCTCCGGCCTTCTCCTCACCTCATCTCGAGTCTCGCAGCTCGACTCGGCCGCGCGCCAATGGCCTTGCTGCGCGAGCACCTCGACCTCATCCGCGCCCACCTCCTCGACGACCGCCACGACCACGACGACGCCGTCAGCTCCGAGGACTACTCGGCGTCGTCGCCCTCGCCCTCGCCGCCGGCCGGGCGGAGGCCGCTGCCGGCGCTCTCCGTCGCGCTGCCCCCGAGGTCGGCGGTCGCCCTGCAGCAGCAGCAGCAGCTGTGGGCGGCGCCTCCGCCGCCGCAGATCATTCACCAGCAGGAGCAGAGCTGCTACTGCCCGGAAGCCGAGGAGGACGACTTCCGGCGGTACCGCGGCGTGCGGCAGCGGCCGTGGGGCAAGTACGCGGCGGAGATCCGGGACCCGGCGCGGAAGGGCGCGCGCGTGTGGCTGGGCACCTACGACACCGCCGTGGAGGCCGCGCGCGCCTATGACCGCGCCGCGTTCCGCCTGCGCGGCTCCAAGGCCATCCTCAACTTCCCCAACGAGGTCGCCTTCGGCACCGCCGCCCGGTGGGGGCCGCCGCCGCCTCCTGCCGCCGCTCCCTGCTATCCCACCGCCGCCTCTGGTAGCAAGAGGGCGAGGTCGCCGGAGCGGGCGCTGCAAGAACAGGGCGCGGGGTGCATGGTGATCAGGGAGGTGAAGAGGGAGCGGGTGCAGGAGCCCGCCGCGAGCTGCGGTTGGGACGGCGGCGTGGCCGTGGCGCCGACGGCAGCGAGCGGAGTCGCGGACTTCTTCTGGGAGGAGGAGGAGCTGCTCAAGGGGACGATCTGCAGCCTGCCGCCGCTCTCGCCGCTGTCGCCGTACCCGCAGCTGGCCTTCCCGCAGGTCTCCGTCAGCTGACACATCGAAGCATGCGGCTGATCCATCATCGTCCATCTGTGCCTAAGCATGGCGAAGGGTGCTTGGTCTCTTAATGAACTGATGAGTTAGTGTTAATCCACTTTGAAAAGTTCTTTGACATGTTACCAGCTACCAGGAGTATAACTCCACCAAATATTCTTTCGTTCGTTGTCTATTCAAGTACCTTAATCCAAACGATAAGTAAATTAATGTTCTTCGCGGAGGTGCAAGTCAAATTATGCATGTGAAATTACGATTCATCCATCAGTTCATGCATGTACCTCTCGGAGGTGAGCGCACGCACTTGAAAGCTAAAAGGCATCAGTCGATCGGACCCAGATGATTAAATGCTTTTGCAGATCGATCGATCTTGGCTTAATTACAAGTTCTAGTTACAGCTATCTCAATAGTCAGTCAGCGTGCCGTCTCAAGGTATATGGTGGCAATCTAAAGTACACGAATGTCACTAGAACCAGGCAAGGTAGTCCGCTCAAATAGTGCGGGTAGCTAGCTTTTTATATTAACAGTTGGTATTATTTTTATCTCAAAAATTAATTTATTTTAATAATTTTATTTTGTTGTTTCAATACAATGTAAATTTCTAGACCACCAAATTTATAACACCAAAGTAAATTAAGATCAAAGTAGCGTCATTTGTTAATAAAGGCTATTAGATTATCATAAAATTTAGTAGTGTATGTTCTTTTAGATTTTTCAATTAGTGTGGTAATTTCTAAACCCTCTAATATTTAAAACTTATTTATATTTATTTGGTGTACTCATCGACTTTCTTGTCTACGTGCTTTATTTTTCTCAAATATTGTATAGTCTAAATTCGTATATAATTGATCAATAGATCTACTTTGTAGTTCATATATTTATAAGGACAATGAGGCTTCATCAAATTTCAAGATCTTATCAACCTAGTCTCTCAAAGTGTTTATAAGTATTTACGTAAAAAAAACTTAGATATTGTAGGATCCTAAATTTTGCTCATCACTGAACCACCAACAGTTTTGCAAGCTATGTTTTACCCACCGGCTGTCTAAATAGCATAATGTAGTGGATCCATATCTTCATCAATTTCTTGTCATTTCTTAAGGTTGCGGTTGCATGGATACATCTGATGTCTATTGGTTATGCTTTTCCTGTCCCCTAATTATGCTTTGCAACAATTAAATGTTGTCTAATCTTTAATTTTTTGATGAAGTGTATACTAAATGCAGCTCGTTGCAAGCATGTTTGCTATGACTATGAAGAACATAGGCCAAGCTCAGCTTCTAGATTTTCATACTGATCCACAACATTGTAGCTTCATCGTGTGTGGCTCCTCAGCCGCGCCTTGCCTAAAGTTTGCCTGATAATAACTAATACGTCGTATTGCCAAAGCGACTCTCGTATCCTTCCCGCTCTCATGTCACCGGCATCATGGTACTCCTTAATTAAGCTTCCATAAGTTGTTGCACCATGGCCAGTAGCCTGCCCTCCTACCGGACTGCTAATTCTTCCCTTCTCTAGCGCCAGCACCCTCCTCCTTTCTCCTTTTGTTAATGTTAAGCTTGCACAAACTGCAAAAGCAAGCTGTGTTGCTACCTCTGGCTCTATTCCTTCCATGCTATAGTCCGTAAGTTTCTTGGATTATAGATGCTGACATATTCGACCTCACCCTTCCTAGCTTCCTCTGTGATGTGATCAGATTCTCTCCTAACAAAACAACCCACTGCTTCATTCAGGTTGCACCAACGATTGATCTGTCTCCCGTTCTGCACTGCTTGACACGCACCTTTTAGTCACCACTGAGTGTAGGCAGGATACGGCCAGTGTAATTGGCCTCGCTCCCTGGATCCACCGATGAAGACATCGTCAGTCATTGCCCATGTGAGTTAGGAGTCGCATTTTCATGGCGTTGGCTAGGCGTCGGTCTCAGCCAGTGCAGATATTCTAGAGTATGAACCGATTGCTCCCGATGCCTAGACCATGTTGCAAGCGGCAGCTGCATGCAGCTTGGGCGTGCTTGATCATGTGGCTTCAGTGTGGCTCCCGTCATCCGACTCCCTGCTATCACAACTCCTGCTATACGATGACGCAAAGGGTAGAATTGGATAGAGATCCATATTTTGTACATTTTACACGTACAATATTGCGTATGGACCCTTGAGGCTTTGAGAGATCGGACCAAAATACACTCTTTGAATAATGTGCTAATTATTTTTTATTCTCAATTTACATGTGTATAATTATTAGTCGTATTTAACCTAGACTCCTTAAGTTAGTCTAAACCATACGTTAGTCTAAACCACTAGATCTTCATAAAATCCTACAATGTATATTCTTCCTTTTTTTGATTAATGCGATAATTTCCACGGTATCCGCCTGATCGTATTCAACCTGAGGTGGCCCACACAAATAGCACTATCAAATTATCAATTGTCAATTGACTTTGCGATGGAGGCCAAAAGCTGTATAAGTGGTCTGCAAGCCATGTCGTGCTCCCTTCTCCGCATATGAAATGCGATAATCTTGAGCCACAGGTGCTCTGAATTCTCATATAACTCAAAAATTGTTTGAATGTATTTATTGTACACTTAAGATTGTGCTAATTGATCCCTCCATCACTATTGTCAGCGCTTAAGCATCTACTGGAATAATTGACCTGGCCCCATTGCCGCAAGATGCACTACACACATCTTCAAGGTGTTACTGCACTCTACGTTGAACTCAAGCTAATGATCCATACATAGTTGATGATCACCGCCTCATATATATCCTATGCCAGGCGCATAGTGTGGGACCGCCCTTCTTTGTGAAGTGTTTAGACGGCAGGGCAGAGAGTCATGATTGGCTTTGAAAAGCTTGGTGTTAGCAAGAAGAGAATATTGAGAGGCTCCGTAAAATTGATTCTTAGACTCCCTGCCGTTCATCCTTCTCGGCGACTTGCGTCAGCCAAGTATCCAAGACAAACTGGATACATATCGTATCGTGCCTGACTCGCATTGACCTCACATCGATAACGATGGACATGAGACATAACTCAGCAACTCATACGGCAATCACGACACCAGCATAGATATGAGGAGACTACTGTGGCATCTCAGGCTCGTTGCAACTTCGCGAAGCGAGTCGATTTTGATGACATCCACCACAGAGCTGGTCATCAGGGCTTGATTTGCGCTTGAGTGTTGATTTTCGACGGCATAGATGGATTGGGTCCTCCGGTGCTTCAATTTACACAACCCCACATAGATTATGTTACCAAGTATCCATCAGGGCACCAGGGCTTCAAATTTTGCTCCTGCTTAATCTCCATGGTAATGTCGACACCATTGCCAAATTTTGGTTTGCAGTCCCGGGGCTGCAAGCCTTTTATTTTTGTCCCAAAAAGAAGGCAGCTACGATTGTATGGGCTTACCTTTACTGACATCATGGGTGTCTCAGTTTTCACCATGCATCAGCCAGCACAGGGCTTTTATTTCGTTAATATCTCTATGGATGGAATTTCTATCGATGGCTGTCTGGATCGATTTTTTTGTCGGTCATTGCTGTGCACCGCCAACACTTTCAATTTCTATCATGTTAAAATATGAAGAAGCCAACACTTTCAATTTCTATCATGTTAAAATATGAAGAAATAGAAACATACATGTTCACATTGAAAGAAATTAGATTCTAGAGTAGTATCTCTTATTAGCTGCAGATTTCTCCCTACTATATTTATTAGTAATATTTGTTGTGGGCTCTTTAGGCTAGTTTAGAGCGTTAGATCTTCGTATGTTCTTATCTTTATTTTATTAACGTGGTAATTTGTAGGCCCTCTCAACGAATGTGGTGGTTTCATTTAACACTGTTATATTAATATAATAATAGAAAGATCCTAGAATTGTATCTCTTATTACCTGCAGATTTCTCCCTACTGTATTTATTAGTAGTATTTGTCATGGACTCTTTAGGCTAGTCTAGACCGTTAGATCTTTATAAAATCTAACAGTATATATTTTTCTCTTTTTCGATTAACATGGTAATTTTTAAGCTCTCACGACAAAAGTGGTGGCTTTTTTAACACTATTATATTAACATAATAGATGTTTTTTGTTTGTTTTTTTATAAATTTCAATGACTATATATATATATATCTGATTATGCAAGAAGATTGAAAGTGTTAAGTTATAGTATCATCTTGATGTAATGGCATTAATGAGGTCTAATAAGAGATGTTTGTTTGTTTGTTTTTTATAAATTTCAATGACTATATATATATATATATCTGATTATGCAAGAAGATCGAAAGGGTAGGCTAGGTGCGAATGGGGAAAAGATTAACGGAGGAG
Source organism: Panicum hallii (assembly GCF_002211085.1). NCBI lineage: Eukaryota > Viridiplantae > Streptophyta > Magnoliopsida > Poales > Poaceae > Panicum > Panicum hallii. The sequence goes on from NC_038050.1 coordinate 55,409,341, forward strand.
AGGACCAGAGGAGCGAGGCATCAGATGCGCGGCCCAGCTGACGTGACTCGTGAGTACCAAAAGCGAGCACGTCAGGTTGCCACCGTGGCTACATGCATGCGAGCTGGGTTCTCGAGTGGCTATAGCTTCCGGCGTAGCCGTCAGGCCGTCGCCGTACCCCGGCCGAGAAGGGAAGGACGCCGAGCCGAAGCTTCCGCGCTAGCTAGCTTGTCGACGTCTGCTGATCGATACGTAACGTGCGAAGTGAATGTTGCGTCCACGCGTCCGTGCCGCGCCGGTCCGCCTTCGAAGCAAACCTGCTAGTAGTAGTAGCTAGCGCCTGCTAGCGACGACGCAGAGGGAGAACCTTCGCCTCCTACGTACGTGCCCTCGCTAGCCAAGGATGTACGGCGTCCAGCAAGCTCACGTGCGTGCAACAGTTCCTTTTCGATCCGTCACATCATCAGCAAGCTCGCACTAATTCTGGTCTTCCGTTTGACGAGCACTCGGTCGTGCACCCGTTTGGTGAAGCTCCGGCTGGCTCCGCCTTCTGTACTGCAGCGCCGTTGAAGCATGCAGGGGCTTGAGCCGGAGAAGCTATAATTTTCAGCTTCACCAGCTTTAGATTCTTTCTATGTTTATTTAAGAAGAGAGAAAAATAGTTTCGGTGAACAGCAGCGCTATAGCACAGAACAAGTGTTACCGTGTTAGAAAAGACCGAGCTACACCGAACGAGCTCTCATTTCGTAGGAACCGATCGACTGATGGCTGGTACGATGTGTTTGCGTGGCGTTTTCAAAATAAAAGACTCCTCATCGTTGTCCCAAAACTGAGGGGCCCCTAATCAGCAATTAGCCCACAAGCCTGATTTGATGCTAAGTGCCGGTTACTTTTTCCTGCCAAAACTGCATTATATTTCGTGTTGATTAAATTGCTTCTATTCCTAGCAACAAGATACCCTACCAATGCGGTCTACGGATTGCTATGGTCGTAGACTTGTCTCCACGTGCAATTAGCTGCTGCTGATTGTTACGCCGTTCAAACTGGTCAACACAGGCCACTGCATGCATGCATGCCTGCGCCAGTGCAATTCCATCTCACGCGTTCGCACTTCCGTGGAAACACACCGCAAAGCCGTAACAAGAAAAACGTTTGCAAGACCAATCATCCACAGGCGTGCGCGTGGAGCAGTTTATTTGTATTTTGTCACACACTTCCAGCCAATCTTCCACCACCGTAAAACTAGCTGGATACTTACTGTGCCCTACGTGGACGAGCGAATGAAGAACCAACCCACTGGCGTACCCGTACTGCGTCCTCTTTTCCGAGCTAACGATGTTTCTCTACTTCAATAAGCACACGTGGCGACGTGCGCCGGCCGGGCCATTCGTCATTTCTAGCCACATCACACGCATCACAGTATAGTCTCTCCAGCTTGGCGTTGGCGGTCGCACTTTTTTGTTTGACGAGCACCCGTGCATGCAAACTTTGCAGAAACTGGTCGACAAGGATGCGTCTGATGAATGAATGGAGGCCGGATACGTTGCATGCACATACGCGCGTTTCCTTTTTTCTGAAAGGAAAAGAAACATGAAGCACTACATACATGGTCATAGATCGGCAAGCCACGAAGGCAACTAAAAAACTTATATTATGGTCTTTTCACATTTGACTACGTATCTCAGAAAAATGGATGCCTAGCTAACAGATTCTCCATCTTTTGACCACAAAAGCAAAGTGGATCGAGCCAAATTAAAGGCAGGTCTCGAGCACCAGCTCCAGTAGTGTCCACTAATTAATCTATGCATGATTAGTTATAATATCCCTTTACATTGGCAGGTTGAATTAGTATAAGCTAGCCAGAGGGGTTTACTTCCTAGGTAAACGAACTAACAAAAGTTGTGCAAAAGGACAAAGGTGAAGAAAATGTAGGTCAGCTCCAACACTGGCAGCAAGCCAATTAAAAATACTTCATTCATTTAATTACTAGTCGTTTTGACTTTTCTACGTACATAATTTTTACTATGCATCTAGATATCTATTATTCTTTATTCTTTAGGCAACCAACCCGGCACATCCAATTCCGATCAACAACTTGGAGGTATGGCTGACTTTTCTAGATGACTTGAAGTTGTTTCACAAGTAGGGCCTAAGCAAGAATAAAATAACAATTGATAAACTACTTTCGAAAAGATAATAGCCGGGTAGCAAACAACATAGATTTGCCACGGACAAGGATCTTGCCACCTTATTGTGAATTCCCTTTTTTATTCAATTGTGTACTCGTTGCTGTTGTTGTGCCATTAGTGACTTGAGAGATAATAAAAAAATGCAAATTCAAGACCCATTAGACACGGCTATATGAGCAGAAGAATTTACAGGCCGTAGGACAAAGCTTCCATTCTCGAAGAAACTAGCCAAGTTTGAAACACTTAAGAGGGCTGGGTATTGAAAGAGTCTGGCAGGAAGAAGTATAGTACCAAGCGGCAGTAAGCCTCGGTTCGAATTAGCAGAGAGGTCAGTTTTAGGAGGTCGGTGTCCAGTCTCGATACCAGGGAGTACAGATCCATAATAGACGGTCAACACAAGAAAGAACAATCTAGAAGCGCCATGGAAGCGGAAGATTCGAGAGAGAGTGAATTGATCAATATAATAATAGATAGATTTTATTATGCATCTAGATATATATTATATTTAGATGCATAATAAAATCTATCTATTATTATATTAATAAGGGAGTGTTAAAAAAAGTCACCACGTTCGCCGAGAGGGTCTAGAAATTCCCGCATTAATCTAAAGAAAGAATGATTTGCACCATTGGATTTAATGGAGATCTAACGGTCTAAACTAACTTAAGAATCCATATCAAATATGATTAATAAATAGCTAATTTCAGATTTAAAAAATTAAGAAAAATTAGGACATGACCACCATGAAGAATATGATTAGTAAATTAAAAATAAGGGTTTGTATCGTTGGATTTTATAAAAATCTAGCGGTCTAAACTAACTTAAAAATCCATAAAAAAATATGATCAATAAATAGCTAATTTCAGATTTAAAAATTATGAAAATCAGGATATAACCAAAGAGTCCATGCCAAATAAGGTTAGTAAATAGCTAAATTTAGAATTAGAAAAATAAAAAAACTAGGATTTAACTAAGGAGTTCATGCCGAATACGATTAAGTAAATAGCTAAATTTCATATTATAAAAATAGAAGAATAAGAAAAATTAGGACATGACTAAAGAGTCCATGCCGAATACGATTAGTAAATAGCTAAATTTGAAATTAGAAAAATAAAAAATTAGGACTTAACTAAGGAGTCCATATCGAATACAATTAGTAGATAGCTAAATTTAGGATTGTAAAAATAGGAAAAATTAGCATTAGCACTTGATAAAAAAGAGTTGCTATTAGCAAACTAGCTACATTCAAAATTAATATAAGAAAATTAGCCATTGACAAAAAGTCCATATCAAATATTACTAATAAATAGGTAAATGCAAGATTTAAAATATTTTAAAAAAATTAGTATTTGATTTGTATAGTGATTAAGAAGTAGATTAGAAATAAAAATAACTAAATAAATAGTATAGGTCAAATGCAAATAGTGAAAATCTAAATTTGAGTTAAAAATGGGAATACAAGTTCACAAATATTTCATGTCAAATAAAGTTAATAAATAGCTAAATCTAGAATTAAAATTAATAGAATAGAAGTTAACTTATATATGAATTTTGAACAAAGTGTTAAAATAAACCATCATGTTCGCCAAGAGGGTTTACAAATTACCATATCAATCGAAAAAAGAGAAAATCGATGAGTTAACCATGAAAAAGCTTAGCCGAATAGTTTGCATTGTCTCTGTTACCAAAATATGAAGATCATCACTAGCGACAACGAGAAGAACCGAGACGGTGATGTTTTGCTTACGAAGCATTGTCATTTGTTGGTAGTCGGGAGCTAAAGAACTTTAGAAGTGAAGGAACGATAGATGATACAACCATATGAAGTGATGATGCGAGACTTAGAACAAAGTAACTTCAAAATCAATGTTTGACATGCACACCCATCCATAGCAAGCCATAAGTAATGTTTAAAAGTAATATCATGCATTATGAGTGATGCATCTTCGATTAGCATAGTATAGCAGGCAGAGATTCTTAAGAGCATAATAGATAATAGAGATAGCTATGTATAAGATAATATGAAAGCATATATTACTGGGCTATATCAAGGGGTGGCTTAAGGATAATGTAAAGAAAATATATTATACATCTGGTGGTATATTTCTTAACTCTTCTTCTACAAGTCTACGGATAATTTATTTATTTTGCACTATAACTAGCACACTCAAAAGAAATTGTACCTCACAAGTAATTTTTTAAAAATTATTGTTTATCTCAAAATAAAATTATAGTATTTACTTAAATACCCCAAAGATGTATTTCTATATAAAACATTTATTTTTCTTCTACATTATTATCCAAAAATACACCATAAAATATAACAAAGAAAAAAAATAAAGATTGCACACATGTTTAGACAAAGACCATCAGAAAAAACAATTATAAAGATACAATTAAACAAGCATTTAATTTGTTGAAGTAAAAAAATCCAAAAGTTTGGGAAAAAACTAGGTACCCGCGCTATTTGCACGGGGCACCTTGCTTGTTTATGCGTATAGAAAAGTTAAAATAACTAGGACGGAGAGAGTAGAAATTAAGTTAGCACTCGTGTGGTTTTGACCGTGCGTAGATGTTGCCGCAAGAAGGAAGCGTGGCGACGGAATAGTCAGCAGTCTTGCTGGCTGCTATTCGTGAGTGCCCAGCATATGGGGCGCGTGACTGTCGGAGGACATCACGTTTGGTTGATGGTTCGTTGACGAGTGGCGACCGGTCATCCCAAGTCACGTGATGATCCTGGGCGCTGCCAATTTATTTATCCATTTTTTATTTTGGTATAATGATTACCAGATTCCTGATAAGATGCATTGTTTCTAGACAAGCTGAATTTTTCAAAGTTTGAGTAGTAAGTACCATTTTCTAATAACGAATTCCCACAAGGAGACTAAGCAGTAAGCACGCAAGATTTTTTTTTGTTGTTTGTGTAATCCATAGGAAAAGAGTTCTATATCACGACCATATAGAAATATAATTACCCATCAGACAAAGTAAAATATATGAAACAGAAAAGAATTTTTAAATGGACCTTTCTGGCCCAGCGGCGGTGAAGTAGCCATTGGGCCGAACCTGTCCCGGAGGGGGCGGACCCAACAACTCAGCCCACATTGGCCCATAACTTTTCGTGCGAACGGTCACCGAAGCCGGTTCACATCTTTCTTCGTTCCTCTTCGGCTCTCCGCCCCCGGCGCGCCGTCGCCGCAAGATCGAGAACGCCGCGTATGATGCGTCCCTCCAAGCGCAGCTCCATCTTGACCGCATTGCTCGGCCGTGGTCGCCGCACCTTCGCCGTCGCGTCCTCCGGCCGGAACCGCCGGCCCGTCTCGCCACTCGCACCGGACGATTGTACCTTCCCTTTGCTTCTCAAGGAGGCCGCGGCCGAAGCCGCAGGGGCCTCGAGGCGCAGGAGCTCGATCGAGGGCCAGAAGCTCCACGCGGGAGTCATCAAGTTCGGTTTCTCCTCATGCGTCTACGCCTCGACGGCTCTCGTTGACTTCTACTCCAAGGCCGGCGACCTGGCCTCTGCGCGCGTTGTCTTCGATGCAATGCCGCGCCGGACGCTGCCTTCCTGGACGGCCATCATGGTCGGGTACGCCAGGAATGGAGATATGAGGTCGGCGGAAGAGGTCTTCTCGTTGATGCCGGAAAAGGATACCCCGGCTTACAATGCCATGATTGATGGGTTTGTGAAGGTCGGTGATGTCCCCTCGGCACAGAAGGTTTTTGATGCAATGCCGGAGAGGAACGTTGTTTCTCGGACTTGCTTGATGCATGGTTATTGCATGGCGGGGAATATGGAGGCCGCTAGGGAGTTGTTTGATGCGATGCCACGAAGGCGGAATTTGCACTCTTGGAATGTGATGATCAGGGGCTACTGCCGGAACCATGAGTCTGGGAAGGCACTGAATCTTTTTAGAGAATTGCAGTCTCAATCATGTCCATTTGAGCCAAATGAAGTGACACTCGTAAGTGTTATCCCTGCAATCACTGATACTGGTGCCATGGATCTTGGACGGTGGGTGCATGAGTTTGCTAGGAGAAAGGGATTGGATCGGAGGGCTAATGTCGCCACAGCGCTAATCGACATGTATTCGAAATGTGGAAATGCAAATGAAGCTATGCGAGTGTTTAACCAATTGAAGCCTAAGGAAGTTACATGTTGGAATGCTATAATAAATGGTCTTGCAGTGAATGGCTATCCCAGAGAGGCTCTTGGTTTGTTTGAGGAAATGCGAAGAAATGGGATTTCCCCTAATAGTGTGACCATGATTGGAGTTCTGTCAGCTTGTAGCCATGGGGGGCTTGTAGATGAAGGTAAGCAGTGGTTTCAGGAAATGGAGGTGCTAGGGATCAGCAAAAAGGTAGAGCATTACGGATGCATGGTGGACCTTCTAGGACGCTGCGGGTATTTGAGTGAAGCCATGGAGTTGATTGGAAAAATGCCCTCTGGACCCAATGGCATAGTTTTAAGCTCACTGCTCTTTGCTTGTGCATGCCATGGTGCTGTAGATATGGCAGAGAGTGTTATGAAGCGAGTGGTTGAGGTGGAGCCAAGGAACATTGGGAATTACATAATTATGAGAAATCTATATGCTGCAAAGAATATGTGGCATGATGCGCTGAACATGAAAGATAAGATACATAAGCTTGGGGGTAAAAAAGAGGCTGGATGCAGTCTTGTTGAGATTGGGACCAGTGTTTCGGAGTTTGTTTCTGGGGACAAGGCTCATCCAGAGTGGGAGGTCATATGTGAAATTACTGGGTGCCTTCAATTGCATATGGGAGTTCCCACAGAGGAGGATTTTGATTTCACCGGACATATTATCTGAGTAAATCGTTGTGCTGACATCGTAGGAGAGGAGACTGACCAAGCATTTGTATGAAATATTCTCTCTAGGGGTTCAGCTTTATGTCTATCTATTGGAAACTATGGTAGCAGACGCTGCATATTGCTACGCCATGATCCAGAAAACCAATAAGGTGAATGATTCCTATAGGAATAAAGGAATGGTAATTCTAATGGAGTATATAAAGGTGGCACTGCTTTCGGTATGTTGTCTTTCCTGGCATCCTTTTATTCTGAGTTTTTATGCTGCTTTATTTTCTGTATTTTGATTAGTCACTCTTGTATGAAACAGTTGCAGCTTCATGCAAGCTCAGTGGCGGAGGAGCCAATGTGGCAAGGTATGGCGGTTGCCATACCTACGCACTGAAATACTGAATCGGTACAAAAATTTTTGGCCGCCCGCCCGCCCCTGCCCTGCTCCCCCCCGCACCGCCGCCCTGCTCCCCCCGAGCGCCGCCGCCCGCTGCTCCTGCTCCCGCAGCTCCCCCCGCGCGCCGCACCCCGCTCCTCCCGCGCCGCCCCCTGCTCCTGCTCCCCCCGCGCGCCGCCCCGGCGCCCCCTGCGGCCTTGCTCCCCCCGCGCGCCGCCCCGGCTCCGGCAGTCCTGCTCCCCCCGCGCCGCCGCCCTGCTCCCCACGAGCGCCGCCGCCCGCTGCTCCTGCTCCTGCAGCTCCCCCCGCGGCGCGCGCCGCCCCCTGCTCCCCCCGCGCCGCCGCCCCCTGCTCCTCCACGCGCCGCCGCCGCCCCCTGCTCCTCCCCGCGCCGCCGCCGCTGCCCCCTGCGCGCTGCCGGCCTGCCGCAGTGCCGCCCCTGCTCCCCCCCCCCCCCCGCGTCGCCGCCCCCTGCAGCCCTGCTCCACAGCCACAGGCAGTGGATATCAACTAAATGCTTTGATCTCGATGGATCTGGGACAAGGGTTCAGTACACAAATGCAGGTATAAGGTATTAGATTCTTAATCTGTTATGCAAGCCGTAGCTTTTTTGCTTCCTTGAGATTATTTTGATCTCATGGTTGTTGGCAATGAGTTAATTTAATTCTGAGTTAACAACGTTATAGTCAAGAACTACAGTTGGGATGGGATGTAGTACTTGTGTATAATTGATTTTGTATAATTGATTTTACATATGGCCGCTTGACATCGAATGGAAGTACAAAGCTTGTGATATGCAGTAGTTGCCCGAAAAAAGTTCATTGCCACTTCTATCTATGATTATTGCATTTCAGATTTTGCAACTGTATACCTACATGCAGTGCAATAACAGGGCTGTTGCAGTGTTGGTTACTTGGTTGTGTTGCAATTTTGCAAAGCTTCAAGAACTTAAATTGCTATTGATATATCTGCTTTAACAGAACTACAGAAGAATTGCAAGTGTGTGTAGGGTTTGCCTATCTAGTGTTAACTAAAACTCTAAAAGCTTATCTAGTATCTATAATCAATGTATATATATTTTTACAGGACGAGAAAGAACTCCAGTAAGAGATGGCTGGTAATGGAAAGGGAAAAGGAAAGATATCTCAAAAAGGTATTCTTGCGATTTGCAAAAATTGATTGATTCATTTCACTTTTACATTGATTGATAATTGATTTTATTTTTACAGGTTTAAAAAGCTATTTTGGCACTGGTTCCAGTGGTTCAAGTAGACAACCAAGTACTCGTGGTAGTGGAATTGCTCAACAAGAGGTTGAAGATGGGCAAGATCATTTTGCGCTTGTAACAACCGGTGTAGAAGATGAATTTGCTCAAGCAACAACTGGTGTAGAAGATGAAGTTGCTCAAGCAGAGCTTCAAGAAGGTATAATCGAGTTCAACCCGGACTATATCATATCGGATCCAGGATTTCGTATTTCAATTGATTGTTTTGCCCCTAATATTAGAGATGAAGTTAGAAGGGCTTTTATAGTTAAAGGTCCTTTTCAACCAATGGATCATAAGTTTCCTACCACGAATGATAATAGGAGTTTTCAAAAGAAATGGTTTAAGCAATACAGTTTGTTGGAATATAGTGTGGAGAAGAATAAAGCTTATTGCTTCTATTGCTATCTTTTTAGACATGATCGAATAGAGGAGAAATTTGGTCATGATGCTTTTACAAAAGTCGGCTACTTGCAATGGAAGAATGGTTATTTAGCACTTCCAAAACATGTTGGTGGGCCTAGTAGCATTCATAACTTTGCAGCAACATCATATCATGATTTTGATAACCAAAGATCAAGTGTAAGAAATAGGGTGTCAACTCATACGAAAGATGCATTGGTCAAATATGAAACCCGAGTGGAAGCTTCCTTGAGTATTGTTGCTTATCTTGCATTGCAAGGTGAGCCGTTTCGGGGGCATGATGAAACTTCTACTTCATTGAATAAGGGCAACTTTTTGGAAATGCTTGATTGGTACAAGGAAAGGAATGAGGAAGTGAAACGTGCTTTTGATGAGTTGTGTCCAAAAAATGCAAAAATGACTTCCGGCACGATTCAAAAAGACCTTGCAAACTCTTGTGCACAAGCAATCTTAAAGGCAATAAAGGAAGAAATGGGGGGTTGTCGATTCTCTATTCTTATTGATGAATCACGTGATATATCTATCAAAGAGCAAATGGCCATAATTGTTAGATTTGTGAACAAAAAAGGGGAAGTCATAGAAAGATTTTTGGGTATCAAGCATGTCAAGTATACAACATCGGAATCATTGAAGAAAGCATTACTTGAAGTGTTAAATGATCATGGTTTAGTTGTTGCAAATATACGAGGGCAAGGGTATGATGGTGCTTCCAATATGAGAGGAGAATTTAATGATCTTCAGAAATTGATTAGAGATGAGAATCCTTTTGCTTTCTATATCCATTGTTTTGCTCATCAATTGCAATTGGTAGTTGTTGCTGTCTCAAAATGTGCCTCATCTATTGAAGATTTCTTTGAGTATGTGACACTAATTGTGAGCAGCACTTCCACTTCATGTAAAAGGAAGGATTTATTGCTTGATAGACATCGATTGAATCTCTTGTCTAAATTAGAGAGTGGAGAAATATCATCTGGGAGAGGTAAACAACAAGAAACATCATTGGCAAGACCTGGAGATACAAGATGGGGATCTCATTAAGACTTTACTTCGTATTGAGTCAATGTGGGATTCAGTAATAGAAGTGCTAGAAATTGTGAATCAAGATGAGCGCATTCCATCTAGAGCAGGAGGATTGGTACAAATAATGGAGTCTTTCAGCTTTGTATTTATCATGAAGATGATGTTGCAAATCCTTCATATTACAAATGAGCTCTCACTCATCTTGCAAAGGAAGGATCAAAATGTTGTTCAAGCTATGTCTTTGATTATTGATGTGACGACACGTTTGAATAATTTGAGAAGTGAAGGTTGGGAACCATTGTTTGAAGAAACAAAAGTCTTCTGCCTTGCAAAATGTATCCCAATACCAAATATGAGTGATCAAGTACCACGATTTGGTCGATCAAGAAAAGGTGGGAGAAACAATATTACTCAAGATCATTATTTTCGTGTTGATATCTTCTATGCTGCAATTGATGCTCTTACCACGGAGTTTGATCACCGCTTTAATGAGCGGTCCTCAGAATTGCTTGTTGGATTTTCTTGTCTTGACCCTAGAGATTCATTCTCTAAGTTTGATGTTGAGAAACTTGCTCATATTGCGGATATCTATTATGATGACTTCTCTTTTGATGACCACAAGACCATAAAAGATCAACTTCAAACTTTCATCATTCATGTGCGGAGATTTGAAGAATTCAAAGTTTGTTATGATCTTGCAAGCCTTTCAAAAACAATGGTTAGACTTGAGAGATATATTGTTTTTCCATTGGTTTATCGTCTCATTGAGTTGGTATTGATATTACCGGTGGCGACAGCAACAGTTGAAAGGGCATTCTCAGCTATAAAGATTATTAAAACTGAATTGCGCAACAAGATGACCGATGGGTGGTTAAATGATTTGATGGTGTGTTACATCGAAAGAGAAATATTCAAAGGTCTTGATCTTCAACAAATTAAAAAGGCATTTCAAAAAAAGAAAGACAGGAAAATGCAATTTCCAAGATCTCCTAGACGCGTTTAGAGGTACGTGTATTGTTTATTTTACTATTTTTGTACTCTTTGAATAAATATATAAAATTATTAACTCATTGTCTTTTATGTTAACAGGTTTTAATTGCTATTTTAATAATCGACATTTTTAAGGTATTTATTGTCATTTTATTGAACACTTGTTTTGTCGTCAATTTTTTTTGCTTTCTTCTTCGCCCTACCATGATTTTGTTGCATCCTCCGCCACTGTGCAAGCTACACCTTCCTCTTGTTTGAAACAGTTGTAGTTTCCATGCCATGCATTGCTTAAATTCTCTATATTCAGTCACTTTGAGAATGATATGACATCATTGAGCCGTTTCAAAAAAAAGGACATCATTGAGATATAGCAGAAACCTGCTTTTTTTTAGGATTCTTCTTTGTAGCCTTGTATAATTTCTATATGTGGGTGGATTTCTGTTCGATGGTCTCTAGTCTGGGCTGTTTGCCACAGGTTTTGACCTGCAAATAAGACAGTCATCTGCTTTGAGAAAAAAGATCTCTAGCTCATTGAATAACACATATTTGAATGTGGAATATTTATGGAAATAGCCTGACCTTCGGTTCTTCTTGCTTGCATTCTGAAATACTTAGCATACACATCATTCTTAATTTTCTGAATTGGCATATCATTATCAAATTATGGCTACATCAGATGAAGGTTTAGCCGAGTTACCGCTGATATTCCACACTCTGAATTAAGCAGTTTCAGGGAGGACTTGCATTTACTATCATTTTGGTGCTTTCATTTGATTGGGGACTGGGGAGAGTCGTTATAATTGCACAGCTGATGTTTGCAAGCATCTGATGCGAAAGACTTTACATTGGGTTAAATCACCTCCCTGTTGAGTTAGAATTCTCGCAGATGTACTCAAATTCTGTCCATTCTACCATTGCTGACTTTGTCCTGTTGGAAATCGCAGATCTGTTTTGCAACTTTCTCTACCTGGATACATCAAAGTTTCAGTGGTCCTGCACAGAACTTGGCAATTTGACATCTCTGGTAGTATATCGATTTCTTCTGCTATTGTTTCTCCAAGTCCACTTTCTAATTATTTTAGAATTCGATCACTCTATTTACTGCACTGCACACTGAATATAAGGCCTTTGTTTAGGCCCTGTTTGGATTGAAGGAATTTCAAAGGAAAAACATAGGAATCTAAAACGGAGGAATGATTCGTTCCTTTCCTGTGGAATCCTGTAGCAGGCTAGCCATTTCACAGGAAATAAAACATCCACTCGAATCCCTTGTTTTCTTCTCCTTCGCGTATGCCCAAGGAACCGCGCACGAAGAATAGAAGAAAAATCATCAACTTTGAGTCGTTGATGAAGAAAAACATGTTCTGCCATTGTTGATTTTCCAAGCTTCTCCCGCGCGCGTGGACCACCAGGTGGCGCTCGCTTGCTCTCGCTGCACCTCAGCTCTGTGTTGCACTGATGCTCTTGCTGCCCTTGCTCCGCTCAAGGCAAGTTGTTTGGCTTCTCCACTAGGATTGGTTGGATATCTAGGTGAGAACGAGAGAGAATAGATGAGACGGGGAGAGAGAAACAGATGAGAACGAACGGAGGAAGGGGATGAGGAGGAGTGGACCAGAAGGCTCTGAACTTTTGGCTTGCACTGACGACGGGTCCTAGCTTCTTGGGTCTACATATCAGTACCTAATACCTGGTGGCAGCGCAGGTCCGTTTTTTTCTTCCACTTGTGGGACCCACCTAAAATCTATTTTCTTGTGTTCCAATTCCCGTGTTCCAAACAGCAGTTCCTACATTTCCTTTACGTTTTCCTTTCCATTCCTCTGTTTTGCCAAAACATCGGACCCATATTCCTGCGTTTTTTTTCCATTCCTCTATTTTCCATTCCTTCGTTCCAAACAGGTCCTAATAGAGTAAAGTATTTTTGGAGGAAAAGTACAGGGATCCCCAATCCAAAGGAAAGACAACATTTTGCTTGTTTGGAATGAAGGAAACAGGTGTTCCATTCCTGTGGTTTACTGTTGTCTCCTCATGATTTCACAGGAAAGTAAAAATCTACTCTTATCACTTGTTTTCTCTCCTTCACGTAAGCCTGAGGCAACACCATCCGCTTCATCGGCGTGCCCAGGTTGACTCAAAGCTGAAGCTGCCAGAAAAGATCATTCACCGTCTCTGGGAAGAGTGCCTCGCCACCACCAGCTTTGACAGGGCCTCGTTCCGCGCCCCAACGACGTGCAGCCGCTTGCCCCTTCTCAATCGGAACCTTCTTGATGTGTTTTGCTGCTTGCTCCCTGGGATTTGAGAGAGGCAGAGATGAAGGGTGCATTGCGAGAGATGTTAGAGCAACAAGAATGTCCAGATGAGGATGAGAAGGATAGGAGAGAATACAAAGTTAAGAACGTGATGAAATGGACAGACCAAGTTCATGGACCCTAGCTGCCACATATAAGAGGTATATTGGAGGAAAAAGATAACACAGTAATCATACTTTTATTTGTTAGTTGATTAATCATTGCCATTGATGTCCTTTTATTATTACTATATTTTATGTTTCCTATATCATGGGATTACTGCATTCCAGGCTCTTTGCATTGCTTTCTTTTTTTCTTTTAATCCATTGTTTTACCACTCCATTCCTTCCACTTTTTTTTTTCTGTGTTTTTGCCCGTTTCCCTATTTTGTATACCTTTTGTTCCAAACAGGCACTAAAGAAATGAATTGGTGCACATTGTCTTTGGTCCTATGCCCTCCCAATCACCTACGTATGGGCAAAAAGGAAATTCATGTGAACAACCAACTAGTTGTGCATGATGGCATCAACCAGGCCAGGCCTAGGATTAAACAACACACAAAAATAGCAAACATGTGGCATAGATGCTTACAGTTTGTAGCTAGCACAAGCACGATGTTCCACCTCTAAATAACATTGATTCTTTCCAGATAACAGTTATGGTCTCTAATATAGCTGACATATCTCCCTCCTCATTATACAATGTAGGAACATTTGAAAAAAAAACTAGGACCGGTGGGGTTAAGACCGCCCCTATGGCTCTTCATTAAGAAGAAGCAACCTTCTCCCGGCCTAGAAAATCCCCGAACCCTAGTATTGCCGGCGAGGGGATTTTTTTTAAAAGAGCTCTGTGAATTCGCTCCCATGAGGATTCAAACCCGGGCCTGGCTACTCAGATGCTCTAACCACTAGGCTAGAGGCACAATGTAGGAACATTTCTTTGCTTACTGTGCATTTCTTCTGTGACACTATGAGAATGAGTTGTGATCATCAAGAGCAAAACTCTGCTAAAAGTTGTACTGATCAGCTGGTATCATGTACTATTACTAGTACTACGGAAGACTCTAGGCTTGTAGGATTTCTATCTAAGTGGATTGCTGTTTTCTGTGACTTAGTCCGGGCTGTTTGCCACAGGTTTGGACAGAACAACTAGACACCAATCTATCTTGCAGACATTTTCCTTACTCAGTTGCACATTGAAAAGAAAACTGTCAGCAGATTCGAGCTGATTCAAATTGGCTAGCTGAGATTTTTATGCTTGCTATATTATTGAATTTGTAAGTATGAAACATTCGCTAACTCTGTGGCTCAGCATGTCATTCTCGAGTTATGGCTAAGACCTAAGAAATGACATCAGAACTAGCCCCCAAGAGGTATGACTGATACGCCACCCTCTAGAATTCTGCAGTTTCATGCTGGACTTGCAGACACTACCATGGCACCACATATTATTTGACATGTAATCTAATAATTGCAAGCATATGGTGTAAAAGCATATTCCAGGATGGTTGCCAACTTTGCTAGATTAGGTTAGAAGTTTACAGAATATACTCACATTCTCTTTGTTTTTGGTAACATTGCTTATGAACTATTGCTGCCTTTTCCTGTTGAAAATGCAGGTTTATTTTGGAGTTGTCCACTGCATGAAAGCATAAGGAGTATCAGCGGTAGTATTCTGCAGATCTGGAATTTTCTGTTATCCATCTCTTTCTTCTGCTCTTTTTCAAGTCTACTTTCTGAATGTTTTAGCATTCAATCACTCTGCACTTGAATACAATGGAATGAAGGGGGAGAAGTGGTACTGGTAGGCAGTGTCTATGATCCTGTGACCTTTGAATCACCAAAAAGTTGGTCAAAGAAACTGCATGTTCACAGACCAAACCAATCGAGCAGGCAGTTACGAGGCAGGAACTACCGAAGGATAGCAAACCAGTGAATTCTGTGGCTTTGTCAGGCTGCATACTTTATAGGTGTACATCTAAAGAAAAAGAATATACTCAAAACTACACCGTAGTCCTTATGGTTCCAGTCACAAATGTTTGACGTTTTGGACAAGATTTTTGGTCAAGCTTTTTAAAAATTGACTATCAATAAGTGTTATTATTTACTTGTGGCCACATGAGAGCTATAATTGTGGATTCTTTTGAAAAGTACTTTCATAACCACATAAATTATTTGATTTTAGAATATATTTTAGTAGATAGTTGTCAAAGGTACTTATTGAACACCATTCCTTGTTCAGACAGCCCTGTATTAGTTATAGCCTATCGAGTGAGTGCAAACTCTATTTAAGGTTTGCTCGCTGAAATGGTTTCTGTTCTCTGTCTACCTCCAAGGATAAGCATATTAGCTTCTGCCATCGAGAACATCACCAAATTTTGCGGGGTGGTCTCTTCAAATTTAGTAGAGTAGCCTACCAATAAATTGCTTGTGGGCAACAGATTTCCTTTTTAGCAATTTGCATGATTCAATCCAGCAGAGACTTGGAGAATAGACAAAGCAAGACCATTCTTGTAAGCAATGTGGTTGATGCGTGGATCTAAAATACAAGGAACGTCCAGAAGTAGCTTCACTGACATGTGGGCCTACAAACATGGGGCCCGCGTGTCAGGATCTGCTAGGCAATTGCCATAAAACCATTGCAAGTTTGGAACCCGCTCCCGTAGTCTCGCTCAGCTGTCGTCAATGGCTCAATGCGAAAGACGCCAACCACCAGACAAGTAGACAACTGGACACTGGATTGAGCCCAGCCCACCAACCCTCTCCTAGCTCCTTGCTCCTTGACGCGTGGGCCACGAGACAACGGCACCCAACCGCCGCCTCTCTCAGTCTTGACCCCCTTCTGGCTACTTCCGCTCCGCTCTTCTCATCGATTCAGAGCTCGAGAGACGCGAGACCCAAATCCTTTCCACGCTTCGCCGAACGCGGAGGGAGGCGGAGGTTGCGGGAGGCGAAGGCGAAGCCCCAGACGCCTATGGCCGCGCCCGCGCCTCGCGACGTCGCTGTGCTCCTCCTCTTACTCTTCCCCGTGCTCGCGCCGGTGGCTTCCGCCGTGCCCTTCATCGTCCTGCATGGTTGGGGTTTCTCGTGCCTCGCTTCGATTCTGATTCACTTCCTGCTAGGTCCATTCCTTATCCGTGTATGGTTGTTGGGAACCCGTGCAGGGATTGGCGACGAGTGCGGGAACGATGGGTTGGCGTCCTTCACCGAGATGCTTGGGGAGTGGTCAGGCTCCAAAGGCTACTGCATGTAACGCCCTCTCTCTCCCTCTGGGGGATGAATTATGTTGATTTGAGAGGGGCATATTGGGGATTTTGGGATCCTATGCGTTGGGCTTGCTGATTTTTCTGTTGTGTGATTATAGAGGAGTAAATGGTGGTAGGGAACGTAAACCTGGGGTTGTTGATATTGTGCTTTGGAGTAAGCGGGTTTGTTTACCTGTTTCAGTATGAATTGCCTGAGCATGTAAGGTGAAATCGGCTGTGTGGTCTGGTTTCTGGCATATATATTGATTATTTGTTTGTTTCACTTGTGAACGCCAATAAAATAGGTTCCAAATTTAGGTGTAACGAGATTTCCTTGGATATGTAACAAAAGGGAGTGAGCTGTTATATGCTAGCATGCGTGTGTGGATAATTTATTACTTTTCATACATGATAATTTGTTATTTTTTCTTTGATTTTACCACGAGCCCCATGGTACCATATAAAGTCATTTGTTTCTTTGACTTTTCTTTTACAACTTTAAGCCACCCGAACTAATAAACTTTGGTGCTACTGCTATACACATGCTGAGGAATCTCTTTGAAGACAGTTTGTTATGTGATGATCTGTTGCCTGGTTCCATTTGTTATTTTACTCTGTGATTTCATGACGGATGTCTATGGTAAAATATAAACATATATTTTGAACTTTGCTCCCAGAACTGTAAATTTGAGTACTCTTTTCTCATTCCTCAAAAAAGAATTTCTTTAGGATTATATTCCAGTGTTCTGTCGAAGCTGATGTTTAGTTGTTAGGTGGCACTATGTTGTTCAATGTATTGGAAAATCTATCATAACCTGTTCTCTGACACATTTCGGATATTGCCTCCGCACTGCTGTTTGAGTATCTTCTAATTTTACTGTGTTCTTCATTTGTAGCATTGACCACCAAAGCATGTCTAAACACCAAACAAAATATCGCATATGTTTTTCAGTCTTTTAAAAAATCGACCATGGGAAGAAGGCACCACCCTGACTGTCTTAACAGAGGGCTGAACCCTTTAGGATTATATTCCAGTGTTCTGTCAAAGCTAATGGTTAGTTTTTAGGTGATATTTTGTTCTGTCAAAACTGATTTTATGATATATTTAGATTGTTTTGAACTAGGTTGGCAGATTATGGCAGCAGTATTGAAAACAGTTTTACAGGTTATGCCTTCATGGCTAATCGGTAGAATATAATTTGAAAGTCCTATTTCTCTACTTTTAGCTCAATAATTACATCTGATCTACTGTCGGGATTTAGCTCAATATTGACCTTACTACAATATTGATGACCTAGATTTCTTTAGATAGGCAATTTCTACTGGAAAAAACCTGCAATTGTCATTCTGTCAATCTTGTTTTTTATTTAAAAATCTCTCATTTGTGCTTAGTCTTGACTTTGCTAATGGAAAATATGTCTTCCTCAGTGAAATTGGAAAAGGAGCATTGGACTCATGGTTAATGCCACTTCAAGAGCAGGTTTGTTTCTTACTCAATATTGCAATTGGATAGTTCCATGTATAAGTTTTCATGTCATATATTCATCCACAGGCAAATACAGTTTGCAAGAAGGTGATGCAGCATCTTCTGCTTTTCTGAATTGTACTCCGAGTCATCAAGGTTCTGTACCATAGCTGGAATTTGTTTTCCAGGTCAAGAAAATGAAAGAGCTCAGCGAAGGTTACAATATAGTCGGCCTGTCTCAGGTTTGTTCATGCTGCTGTGTTATTTGTGACTTATGACAATAACTTGATATTTTTTTATCTGTCCTTGAAATATTTTTCTGCTCCTCCTGTGTACCAAGTTTAATTATTTTACCAAAAATGAAAATTGCTTCGCTGTCTTGGTTAATGCAAAGCTATGGAATTTAGATATATTAAATAAGAAGCATTACAAGAATGTTGCAAGTCTCAGTTGCTTCATACTACTAAAAAATCTAGAAATAAGGTATTACAGATCTCAAACTGACTTGTCATAACCTGATAATGCTGCCTGTGAGCTTCTGGTAACTATTTTGGAAACCCATATGGACATACTTTGCTGTTGCACCACTTTAGTACACATAAGTCTGGAGTGTGCTCTGAGAAATTGTCTTGTTGGGTTAGTAGGAAATTTCTCTGATTGCTGTTAAGTACTCTCATTAGATTCTGAGGTTATTAGTGCTGATTGGGATTTGGGAGTTAACAATTTCTGACCCTATCCCATCTATTCCTTTATGTAGGGGAACTTAATTGGCCGGGCTGTAATTGAGTACTGTGATTGTGGACCACCGGTGAGCTGATTTTTGTTCTTTGCTTCATTTTATTTATCAACCACTGAGTTAACTTGCTAATATGTCAATGTGTTGTTGATATTATTATTCGGAATGATGGTTAAGCCCTTCATGGGCTGTATACTCTACTTATTTTAACCTCCTTTTTGTGATAGGTCAAGAATTTCATCTCAATTGGAGGTCCTCACGCTGGTACAGCTTCAGTGCCACTTTGTGGTGTAAGTTTATTCTCCCAGTTTATTCTTCTGTTTTAGTGTCCCAGCAGTTAGCGTAGATTATAATACCATCAAGTATAAACAAGTGAGGTTTTCACATGTACAAAATGTGTGGCACATATGCTTATAATTTATTGACCACTGTATTAGAAAATCAGTATTTGCTACACATCTTATGATGCAATACTTTAAACACTACTAACTCTGGTCCAAGATTCATATTTTAGCTCTATGTACATTGACCGAGGAGTTCATGCATTATTTCTTCACATACTATGACTGCACACTTGTTAGTCAATTACTAAAGATTGGCATTTTATTGGTGCATTCCATGAAAAAGGTTCTTGAGGTGATAAAAATGGCGAGTGTTTAAACCAAAAGCTTGCTAAAATAAAAATAATATAGCCTTTTCTGAGCATGGCTATTATTGACTCCTTCTATGGCCACAAATATCAGTGTAGCAACAAAGGAAGACATCAGCTTCGTCTTTTGTTTGAGTTTGTTTAGCTTGGTGCAAATTAACTCGGTTGGTTAGCTAAGAGATAAATTATAGTCGGTGGATTTATTTTACTAGGGATTCGGTTTGTTTAGTTGTTTGCTTGGAAGATAAGCCGCAACCAGGGTCAGTGTTATATAAACCGATCAAGTTGTACCCAGGAAACTCAAGTAAGAAATCAAGCTAGTTCCACCCAGAATGCTGTCAGAGCCTTTCCTTGAGGGTGACATGCTCCACTTCTTGCTAAACTACCTACCAATCCAAGTTCATATCAATAGCAGAGAGTAACAACAATATAGTCCCTAACCACTGCAGCGGTGCAGCCTTGATGTTTCACGTTTCTTCACTCATCCAACAATAGCACCTCCATGGGAGGAGCTAGAACTGAATTGAGATGAGTTCACAAGCCGTTCCTACTTCCCTCATGCAACATCCAATCCATACAACCATACAAATTACTACCTTCGCCAGATGAAATTGAAAATAAAGAAATGCTAAGAAGCATGCATATAAATGAAATTAGTGTACATTAAATTCTTGATAATTGGAGCTAGCAATTGTATTATATATCTCTTACGCAACGAGCCTGCAAGTTTGTCAGGGTGGTCGCTGATAGAGTTGTTCTATCACTGATGTAGTCCCGATTTGCTGGATGCCCACCTCAACCCTCACCTTAATGCTATCAAAACTTCACATTAACTCGATCTGGAGCTTTTGCCCCATTCATAGCTTGGAGCAATTGCTGCCAGCAAGATCATCACTAAAACTACCTTTCAGTCACTGTGATTGTGACTATGTCCTCTCTCAGCTTGACCTTCATGTCAGGCCATGGCAATGATGCACCAACAATTTTAAAGCAGTCTCGGAGTTTTGCGTTGGTACAATCGCAAGGGAATAAACTGAGTGGTATTGAAGTGAACCTATCTAGTTGAGTGGTCCATCTAAAGTGTATGTATCTGTCAGTAGTATAGCTCCAGCACCTATTGATTTAGCTCCTTCTAGAACCAATTTGCAGCTTCTAGTAAGCTCATCTATTGAACTATACTGAGCTGAATTTGGAACACCAACATTCTTTACATATTATCATTGTTGTTATGCTACTAAACTTTTTCTCCTTTTGTTGCAGTCTGGGTTTCTTTGCATTCTTATTGATAATCTGATTAAATTGGAGATATATTCAGACTATGTCCAGGTTCGCATAACCTGTACTGCAATGTCACAGTTTTTATATGCAGTTATTATTGCTAGTCCTTTGACAGCCTTTTCTGTTCTCTAACAAAATTAAGGGTTGTGATATTACAGGCACATCTTGCCCCTAGTGGTTACCTAAAGATACCCACCGTGAGTACTCTTCCTTTTCCCCCTTGCATTCCTTCTAACAATTATTTCCTATATTTTTTTTTGTTCCTGGCTTACATTGTGCCAATAATTCATCCTGATATGCATGCCTTTACATTGTATTCTAGGATTTGAGTTCAACCTATTTACTTGCATGGTTGTGCATTTGGCTTGTAGAGAATAGGAATAGGGAAACACCACGCACCCTAGGAGGGGGGGGGGGGGGGTGACCTTTCATTATATAGGCCGTATAGGCTTGGGGTACAAGAAATACAATACAAGCACATATACAACTCTATATATCTAACACCCGCCCGCAGTCACAGGGGGAGCCTGACGGACACAAGACTGGATCTAAAATCAGTAAACAACTGTACAGGAAGACCCTTAGACATTATGTCAGCAAACTGATGCGACGAAGGCACATGTAGAACACAAACTTGTCCCAAAGCCACCTTCTCGCGGACGAAGTGAATATCAATCTCGATGTGCTTCGTTCGGCGATGATGAATAGGATTGGCTGTCATATAGACGGCACTGACGTTGTTGCAAAAGACGAGCGTAGCCTTCGAGAGAGGAATGTGAAGCTCCTGGAGAAGCTGTCGTAACCAGCAGCATTCAGCCACAGCATGTGCAACCGCCCTGTACTCTGCCTCAGCACTAGAACTCTGCCTCAGCACTAGAACGAGAAACCGTAGTTTGTCGCTTAGACGACCAGGAAATCAGAGTGTTGCCAAGGAAAACACAGTAACCTGAAGTAGAACGCCTGGAATCAGGACAGCCAGCCCAATCTGCATCTGTGTAAGCTGTGAGAGTATCAACAGGTCCAGTGCCGATGTGAAGGCCAGAGGAGAGCGTGCCTTTCACATAACGTAGGATGCGCTTCACAAGCGCAAGATGAGACTCGCGAGGATCATGCATAAATAGGCAGACTTACTGAACAGCATAGGCAAGATCAGGACGGGTCAGAGTGAGGTACTGAAGGGCGCCAGCCAGACTTCTGTACTCAGAAGGATCATCAATTGGTGCTCCATCTGTAGTTGATAGTTTGGCCTTGGTGTCCACTGGCGTCGTTGTAGAGTTCTCACTCATACCAGCGCGCTGAAGATCCAAAGCATACGGCCGCTGAGATAGAAATAATCCATCTGAAGAACGGGTGACTGAAATCCCTAAGAAGTGATGAAGTGCCCCAAGATCTGTCATAGCAAACTCAGTGTGAAGCCGACCAATAATGTCATGAAGCAGAGTGGAGGACGAGGCAGTAAGAACAATGTCATCCACGTACAGCAAGAGATAGACAATGTTGGCGCCATCCTTATAGATGAACAAGGATGTGTCAGAGACCAAGGAAACAAAGCCCAACTGTCGTATGTATGTGGCAAACCACTGGTACCAAGCACGAGGGGCCTGCTTCAGGCCATATAGTGACTTCTGCAGAAGACAGACATGATCAGGGAGAGCTGGATCAACAAAACCTGGAGGCTGCTGATAATAAACTGTCTCGTCGAGATGACCATGAAGGAAGGCATTCTTCACATCCAGCTGATGAATTGGCCATTGGCGAGAAGTTGCAATACTCAAAACTGTCCGGATGGTACCTGGTTTGACAACCGGACTGAAAGTCTCATCATAATCAATGCCATGCTACTGGGAAAATCCCCGAACAACCCAACGAGCCTTGTGACGAGCAAGAGAACCATCAGAATGATATTTGTGCTTGTAAATCCACTTCCCTGTCACAACATTAGCACCAGGAGGCCGAGGGACGAGACGCCAAGTGCCATTGTCTATCAGGGCCTGAAACTCATCTGCCATAGCCGCTCGCCAATTAGGGTCAGCAAGTGCACTGCGATAATTAGTCGGAATAGGAGAAGCGACTTTATGAGAGGCAGACAGATTCCGATAATTGACAGACTGAATGGCACCAGACTGAAGACGAGTCTGCCGCCGTAGGATGGGAGGCGGGGACGCGCCGCACATCGGCCGGGGAGTGGGCGCGGGCGGTTGCAGCACACGTGCTGCGGTACCATACTGTCGCATCGGAACGGGGCTGTTGACGCGGCGGCTGTAGACATTGCCGAAGCGGCCGTGCGCAGGAGCAGCAGGCCCGGCGGGTGCTGGTGGCGAGGGTGGAGGCGCAGGTGCAGCCTTCACAGAAACAGTCCCACCAGCAGAGGAGGCAGGGCTGCGCTCGCCCGTAGTCGAAGCAGGTCCTGACAGGGGCACGAGACCACGCCCGCCCGGACTGGTAGCAGGGAGCGGTTGCTCAGCATCCATGGAGGACGGAGCAGCCGCCGGAGGTAGAGAACTCAGATGCGTCGAGCCTGCTGCATGGTTAGTAGGACAATGCACAATATCCGAAGCATCATCGAGGAGGAAATCCAGGGAAGACTCAGGGACAGGCGCATCCCGAGCAAAGGGAAAGGAAAATTCTCCAAATACGACATGTCGAGAGATAATGATGCGTTGTGTAGAGAGATCAAGGTAGCGATATCCCTTATGAGAGAATGGGTACCCTAGAAACACACAAGTGGTAGAGCGAGGGGCTAGCTTGTGAGGAGAGGTAGCCTGGAGGTTTGGGTAGCAAAGGGACCCAAAGACGCGGAGGTGATCGTAGGAAGGAGGAGTATGATGGAGGCGCGTGTACGGGACTGCATCATTGATGGATGACGAAGGGCAACGGTTTAGCAAATGTGTGGCTACAGAAAGGGCCTCGGCCCAGTATGGTGGTGGCATAGATGCGTGGATAAGAAGTGTGCACACGGAGTTGTTTAGGGTACGAAGGACACGCTCAGCCTTACCGTTCTAGGGTGAGGTGTAGGGGCAGGAGAGTCGAAACAAGATCCCATGAGCCGCCATGTGGGTTATGGTAGACTTGTTGACGAACTCAGTGCCATTCTCAGCCTGAAAGCATTTAACAGGGAGGCCAAACTGTGTACGAGCGTAAGCAGTAAAAGCAACCATGTGACCGTGCACATCGGACTTTCGTGAGAGCAAACTTCCAGCAAAAGTGAGAAAAATCATCCAACATAACCAAATAATGAGAGTAGCCTGATATGCTAGGAACCGGAGACGTCCAAACATCGCAATGAATAATCTCCAAAGGGGAAACAAAACAGTATGTGAAGTAGAAGTAGGGAATGGGAGATGAGCATGTTTGCCAAGCTGACAGGTGTGGCAAATCGTGCGGTCTGATTTATTGCAAGCTATGGAACAACTGTGTCTAAGGCTGGCAATGGCGGCTGGACCCGGGTGACCAAGACGCTGGTGCCACAAAGAAGACGATGCTGCAAGAAGAGCCTGGGCGGTGCTAGGAGTGGAGGCGGATATGGTGTAGAGGTCACCAGCACTATTGCAGCGAAGAATCACGCGCTTCGTCCTGAGGTCCTTCACAGAGAAACCAAGGGCATCAAATTCTATCGAACAACTGTTGTCACGGGTGAACTGACGAACAGACAGAAGATTGCGAATGATGGAAGGAACAATAAGGACATTATTAAGGGCAAAATTTGATGCAGGAGTGGTAAGGATAGATCGACCTCGAGACGTAACGGGAATATGTGAACCATTGCCTACCGAGATAAAAACATGCGAAGCAGGTGAGCAAGAGAGAAGTATACCATCCGAGGAGTGCATGTGTGTGGAGGCGCCCAAGTCCAACACCCATGGAGGGGAGCGCCGCAATCAAACCCGCCTAGTCCCATGAGTGTGCGGGCTGCTGGTGCGGCTGATGGGTTGGTGTGGAGGACTGCAAGGGGGCGAATGCCGTGTAGGCCTGCTGCGGAGCTGGCCCCAGCAAGCCCCGACCGCGCCAGCCCATGCTGCTCCCCGGCGCGCCAGTCCAGGAGCCGCCGCCGCTGCCTGGTGAGGACCCGCCTTGGCCGCCGAAGGGGCTCCCCAGGGAGAAGCAGACCCACGGGCCGGTGGGAGTAAGCCTGCAGGGTTGCTGCTGCTGCTGGGGCCGCTGCCGCTAGTGTTGGAGCCGCGATTGCCGCCCTTCTTCTTGCGCCAACGCTGCTGCTGCTGTGGCCCGGCGAAGGAGGAGGTGGAGCGGCAGGAGGAGCCGCAGCCCGTGTTGGAGGTGGTGGAGGCGACCAGTGCTGTAGAGGAGGTGATTTTCGCCTCATTGGACAGGCGCAGCTCCTTGAGGGCGAACTGGTCGAGCGCATCATCGAAGGAGATGTTCTTGGTGCCGGTGATGATGTCGGTGATGGTGCTGAACTTGGGGTTGATGCCGCACAGCAGATTGAGCACCATCGTGGGCTCGGACACAGGGTGACCGACGTCGCGGAGTGCATCAGCAGCCAGCTTCATCTTCATGCCAAAATCCATGACAGACAGATCACCCTGGGTCATGGAGTGAAAATCCTCGCTCAAGAAGATGGCACAGGGAGCTTTGTTTGCCCGAAACTTGTTAGCAATGGCGACCTAGAGTTCCCGCGCCGTCTGACCGTTGGCCATGGTGAAGTTGAGAACAGAGTCCGCGACGGAACCGTAGAGCCACGTGCGGACGCAGCAGTCCACCTGTTCCCAATTGGGATCAGTGCGGCGAGGAGGAACAGAGCCATCGATGTGGGAAAGAAGCCCGAACATCCCGCACATCGCCTTGGAGAAGGACGACCACTTGCTGTAATTGGAGTTCTTCAGGTCCAGCGTCATGGGGACGTGAGACTTGACGGCGATTGTGGAGTACGGATGGAGGAAAAGGGCGCCGGCCGAAGTGTCCGAGGAGGAAGGCAGGGTGGGGGCGCCAGTCGCTAGGGATGTGGCAGAGGAGGTCGACATGATTGCAGATGTAGTCTGAAGAAGGCCGGTTGTGGGGGAGGGGCAGCGTTGCTTGAGAAAACGGCGCAGAGAGAAGAAGGCGCATCCAGGGGAGGGGCGTCGCGTGTGGTGGACGCTCGTGTGGGGGGCGCACGGCGGAGAGAGGGCAGCGGAGGGGTGGGAGGCGCACGGCCAACCCTAGGAGTTGGCCCGGACTCGCGATACCATGTAGAGAATAGGAATGTGGAAACACCACGCACCCTAGGAGGGGGGGGGTGACCTTTCATTATATAGGCCGTATAGGCTTAGGGTACAAGAAATACAATACAAGCACATATACAACTCTATATATCTAACATGGCTGTTCTAGATCGTTTTGGCTTTTCTAGATACATCGTTTTTGCTATGTATCTAGACATAACGTATATCCAAATGCATAGCAAAATCTATGTATCTAGAGAAGTCAAAATGACCTATAATTTGGAACGGAGGGAGTAGTACAAAACTTCTACTTCTGCAATAATCATTTGTTATTATCAAATAGAGAAGTAAAATTAGAGCAGCACATCTAATAATCACTTTTCACCTGGTCAGTGAACATTTCATACATGTTTAATTGAACTTGTTAAGCATGTTAAAATTTTCCTCTAGTTATTCCTAGTTTAAATATGCCTGGCACTGGCAGCATAACCATGAACTCACACATTTCTTTCTTTTAAGTTTCCTAATTGGCAAATTTTACCATTTGCAAAGCTTCCTTGTACCTTTCTACCTCACCTCTCAGGAATCTTAAAGCTTAAGATCGAAAACAATGTTTATGTCATCATGTAAAATCGTAGTTATTTTTATTTACACAGTGGTCTGTTAAACTCTGCTCCCTTTTTTATCCTTCAGGATATGGAAGCTTATTTGAAGGGTTGCAGATTTCTTCCTAAGCTTAACAATGAGATACCAAGTGAAAGAAATGCTACATATAAAGAAAGATTCAGCAGCTTGGAAAACTTGGTATTGATCATGGTAGGTTCAACTCGTCCAGTGTAGCAATCTTCTTGTCTTCACACTTTCTTAGTATGTACCATAGCATAGTATGAGACAAATTACTATTGGAATGAACAAAAAAAAAGGTGTTCCTATTAGCCTCGAAATGAAAATAAAGGAAGCTAGCATGTGCAGATATGAGTTTCTAGTAAACAAAATAAATATTTGTTCATTTAAGGGTATCTCATACAAAATGGCGCACTTGACACATAACTATGGTAAAAAAGTTCTGCATTGACTATTGGAGCAAATGCATATCTTATACATTACCTATTTACATGTACACAAAGGTTCTAATATCACCGGTTGTCAACACTCCTGTAGTGCAGTGGTAAGCTTCCCAGTTCAGGAAGACACCAACCAGGGTTCAAATCCTGGTGGCAGCCAAAAACCCCTCGTTGGCAATCTGAAAAATAGTGGCAGGACGCCAGCCTGTGGCACCTGTGGTTAGTTTGAGCCCTCCTACTAGGGGTAGTTGCAGTGGTCGCTAACCTAGTGGGTTGTGGTCAGTCCAGGTTACGGTGCGTCCCTATAGGGTGAAGCCGGGGTTTGGGGGGTTTTCTCTGTCGGCTTGGCTGAGGTTTCTTCTTACTGCAATGCCATGGGGGCGGTCTTTCCCCCTGACGGTCGAGTTTTTTTTTAATACCATGGGTTTGCATAATCATCAAATATAACATATTAGTTTTTACATAACCATCAAACCACAGGGCATGGTGCATAATCTGAGGAAATAGATAGCACATATATGCTCTATCTCGATTTTTCTTGTCTTCTGTATTCCATATTTGAAATACTTCTACTGAAGACCACATTTTAAACTGCTACAGTTTGAGGATGATGCAGTCTTAATACCTCGGGAAACAGCATGGTTCGGTTATTACCCTGACGGTTCCTTTAACCCAGTGCTCCCTCCTCAAGAGGTAAACTCTTCCCTAATTCCCTGTATTGACTAAACAGGTTGTTTGCATTGGACAGTACCATGGTATGACTCATACCGGTGCATAAACTCTCATGCATGATGCTTATGGTGACCTTTTTAGTGTAATTTTGTGACCCAAGATATTTGTATGTAGACAAAGCTCTATACCGAAGATTGGATTGGTTTGAAGACCCTGGATGAGGCTGGGCGTGTTAAATTCGTGTCTGTGCCAGGTGGTCACCTGCGCATCTCCAGAAGCGACATGAAGAAGTACATCGTGCCTTACTTGAAGCCGGATGCGTTATCCAAGCAGAGTATACGCAGGATCTTGTCGGTTTGAGAGTGCATAAGGCGCGCGGCTGCTTTATTAGAAGGGAACCACGTTCATATTTGGGAAATGTCTGTATCAGCTGGACCCTGTATTGATGCCTTGTAAATACGCTAAACGTGAAGGGAAGAAATGAAAGCCTAGTGATGTTTGATCGATTCTTCAAGATTCAAGAAGTCGAGTAGGGTGTGTTGGGTTGCTCTACTAGGCGAAGGCTCAAGCTTACACTGGGCCTAAGCCAGGCTTGTCCAAGCTAGCATAAATGTATCTACTAGGCGAAGGCCCAAGCTTACGCTAGGCCTGAGCTCAATTTGGAAGTCAGAGAGCTCAATATATCATCTCTCACCTTGTGGCATCTAAGAGGTGATGGTGAGAGGTATAAACCTGGTGTGTGTTGGGGCATGGTGAGAGGTGATAGAACTAAAGCTTACCAACCAAAGAATGGTGATTGTACCTGAGCTATCCATGCAACCAATCACCAGCCATGTACTATTCTTAGCCAGGTTCTAGCTAGGAAGTATTCTGCAAAAAAAAAAAGGTTCTAGCTAGGGAGTAGAACCAATCACCACCTATGTTGGTTACTGGTTGCCCTGCGTAGGGCACTGTGCAAAGTAAGCTAGTGTTTGGATGCCTGCATTAGGGGTTAGGCTGCATCGCAGAATACAAAAGAGTGTGTTCGGCCGGTCGCCGACACCAAGCTAAGCTCCCTGGTGAGCGTACCATCCTATATGAGGCCCTTTTACCTCTATCTGTCAGTGGTCCCCTCAAACCGTAATGCCTGTTCCCACTTTTTCATCCCTTTGCTCGTTTGGGAAATTAGATGAACTATTCAGCCGTGAAATTCAAACTGACAGCTTAGACCACAAGGATCTGAATCCTTGACCATGAAAACAAGTAGCAATCTCTTTCAAACAAATAGGATACTGTGCTGAAAATAGAGCAATGAGAAATCTCGTTGAATCTCTGGGAGCCAACAGATAGCACCCACGAAAACATTGGAAGAATGGAAGTTCAGCTAAACCGCAAACTGAAAACCATATGAAAATTCTCCTCAACACACCAACTCCGTTCCTGACATCAACATATGAGCAGCTTTGTCAGCTCTCAACAAGCAGCACAGTAGTGCTTTCATGTCAAAGAGCATCTAGGATCCTAATTTGTCTTTAGCAATTAATGACAACATAATCATTGCAACTAACATGTTTTGCAGCGACAATCTTAAGTTAGTGTAATGATGAGCTTCTATGGTATTCTTGGCCCCCATCGTTATGATTTTCATTGTATTGGTACAAAGGATATATGCGAAGACTAAGGATAAGCTTAAGAGACACTTGGAGTAGTTTTTAGTTCTCTTTCTCCTTTGGCCGTACTATTAAGGGGCAAAGATTAGTACTTGACCTAGCTGAGTTAGTGTATAGGTGTGATGCACACTTGCGAGAATCTAGCACTAGGTAGCTCAAATAAAGTCCTATGAAGCATGGAAGAAAGTTAAAACCTCAAATGAGTTGAATTGGTCGAGTTTCTAAAGAGTTTGGAGTACCGATACATTCACAAATTGATACTATGGGTCCTGGAAGGACCACCGAATCAGTATATGACTCTCTCTATGGGATGATACCACAGATTGATTCGTTGGGTGTCTTCTGAGGCCACCTTATCGGTCGGTGGGTATGTTACATGGTTCGTTTCATCTCTGAGTACATGGTAAGGTACGGTGATGTTCATGAATAGTGCCATAGTATCATATGGTGCTCATGTGAGTAGGCTTTGGAAGGCGAAGAAGAGGTCATAGATTCATTCGGTGGTTGCCTTGGTGGACCAAAGTATCAATCTGTTGGTCTGCTACATGACTTGGTATGCCTCTGAGTACGCGGTAAGATACTATGGTGTCTAAGGACAATGCCACAATATCATATGGTGCTAGTGTTCATAGCAATTGGAATCAAGGCATAAGGAGGTCCGGATTGATATGGTGGGTACCTCTGTGGACCATAGTATCAGTCAGGTGTCACAGGGTAACCTCCTTTAGGCCAAGGTTAGTTCTCTTGCTCTGCACTATAAATACATGTTCAGCTCATCCATTTGAGCTCTCTTGGACTCTTGGCACCATGAAAGTTTCATACTCATCTTTGGGAGTCAAGAGCAAGTGAAGCACTAGAGTGATTTGTAAGGTCCTTAATTAAAGACTAAGGATATTATTAGTACTTAGAGAGTAGCAAGTGTGCATCCACCCATCTCTCGGTCTAAATGCAAGTCAAGTGAAATTCTTTGCTTGTTACTCTTGGTGATCGACATCACCTAAATGGCTTGGTGGTGTGTTCTTGTTGAGCTCTCAAGGAGGTGTCTTGTGAGAAGCCCTAAGAAAATTGTGCTCGTTTTGGAATCCACCGATCCGGATCGGAGTTGGAAAATGGATATCCATTAGAGAGTACTCGATCCAAAACCAACGTAGCATTCTAACCCTCTTTTTACTTTCCGCAATTTACTTCTCATAATTTCAGTGTTTAGAATTGCTATGCTAATAGGGTTGGAACTAGGTTGCAAAACTTTGGAACGACTAGAATAGTCACACTTTCTGAGGTTTAGGCACATAGGGTGATTAGGCTTATGTGTAGATTTTTTTTCAAAAAAATTTTGTAGAGGCCTAATTCACCCTTGCCCTCTCTTACGCATCTTGATCCTTTCATCATTCAAGGTTTGGATTTCTCAATTCTGAACACGTAAGGGAAAGGTGTGGAAAATAGGTTGGTTGGTGGTGCTATTAAATTGGACAAAGTTGGAGATTCAAACTTCTCAATTATCAACTTCGTTCAGATTCATGGCGGGGAGGAAGATGGGTTGTTTGGTGGTGCTACTAGAACGGTCCATGGGCTAATTGATGAGAAGCCGTAGGTTGGTCTCCTATAGAACCCTTGTGTAATCAGCTTGATTAAAAACTGCTGGTCTTTGCTGGTACGCCCGCGTTCCACGCCAAAAAGCGGACGCGGCTCCGGATGTTTTGCAATAATGCCCTCCAGTTTCATAGGAATCACAACCCAGTCCAACATGACCAACCTGTACAGTAACCATGTGCACATATTTTACAAATAGACCCTCGTATTAAAAGTTATTTCGACGTGAAGAAGAGAAAAAACGATGGTGCTGTCATTTTCACAGATACAACCCAGAGGCAGTTTTCCGACCACCCCCTCCCACTACCCAACCGGCCACTCCCCATCCCCTACACCCCAAACCCTAACCCTCCTCCCCGCCGCCCTCTCTCTCCCTCCTTGCCGCCACCTCCCCTCCCCTTGTCCCGCCCCTCTGGCACTCTCTCGCAGATCCGGTTACGGCCCGAGGCGACGGCGGGCCAGGAAACGGCCGACCCCGTTTGTTAGGGCGCGGCGAGCTTGGGCGAAGCAGCAACGCAGGGCGGCTGGGTGCGACGAGCTTGGAGGAGCAGCGGCGCGGCCAAGCACAGCAAGCTCCCTCCGCCCTTTGCCCACGCGGAGACCGGGGCAGGGGCGGCGCGACGCGGCCGAGCATGGCGAGCTCCCCTCCACCAGGGGTGTCGTCGAGCCTGCGCGGTGGCCTGGGCAGGGGCGGTGCGACGCGGCCGGCGCGATGAGCTCCCTCCGCCCGTGCGGAGCCTGGGGCAGGGGCGGCGCGGGGTGGCCGAGCAGCATGGGGCGGGCGGCAACGAGGCTCCGCCCTTAAGGGCCGGCGGTGCGTGGTGGGGCGGCGGCACGAAGCTGGGTGGAGGAGCGGCGCGGGTCGGCCTGGCGCGACGAGCTCGGAGGAGCAGCAGCGCGTGGCGGGGCGGGCTGCGCGAGCTTGGCGGAGGAGCGGTGCGGGGCGGCCGGGCGCTACGAGCAAGGAGGAGCAGCGGCGCGGCCACGCACGGCGAGCTTCCTCCGCCCTCCGCTCGCGTGGAGGCCGAGGCAGGGGTAGTAGAATGCGGCCGGGCACGGCGAGCTCCCCTCCACCCTCCGCGGAGGCTAGGTAGGGGAGACGCCAAGCCTGCGCGGAGGCCGGGGTAGGGGAGACGCCGATCCTGCGCGGCGGCTTGGGTAGAGGCAGTGCCGCGCGGCTGGCACGGCGAGCTCCCGCTGCCCGTGCGGAGCCTGGGGCAGGGGCGGCGCGGGGTGGCCAAGCAGCTGGGGGCGGACCTCGGCTGCCGCCACCGGCGAGCCAGGGGGTGGAACAGAACTCGGCCTCGGCCTCGGCACAGAAGTTTGCCCGGCGCTGCAGCAGAGCTCGTGCATGATGCTCTCCTCGTGCTGGGTGGAGCTCGGCACAGGCAAGGTCTTCGCGTGGACGGGGCCGGAGTTCGGCACAGTCTACCAGCGTCGCGGGCGGCTTCCAACGCGGGTGGATGCACGGTGGGTGGAGCTCAGCCTCGGCGTGGGGCGAGGCGGCGCCGCGGCGCTGGCGGGCAGCGGCAACCGGCATAGGCGGAGGCGAGGAGAGCAACCGGCGCGGGCGCATGAGCGGGTACGAGCCGCGGGCAGGGAGGCGGAGCGAGCCGGCGGGCCACGGGGCAGAGGCAGAGCGAGCGGCCGGCGATCCACGGCAACCGCGGCGAGCTCTTGCTGCCGCCGGTGACGTCCGCTAGTGCCACCGCCTTGCGTCTGGCTTCCACCCTCCGCGGAATCGACCCGCCGGGCCGTTGCCTCCGGATCCCCTCGCGCCCCGCTCACGGACTCTGCAGGCAGCTTGCTCACTCGTGGAGTGCTCTGCTCTCTCAGCTCCGATTGCCGCCCCGGCTAGCCTCGCCGCCCTCGCACGTTGCACCTGCAAGGTGGTCGATGAATGATGTCGTCTCTCTCGCCGGTTTTGCATCTCCTCCAGCGATTGGTGCCGGCAGGGTGTAGCGCTTGATGTTTGTTATACTTAGATATGGGTATATCATCGATTAGCTTGGCCAATGAATCCTGATTCAATTTTGTTCTTGGAATTCTTGAGCAGATTATGGATCTCTCAGAAAGGCATCATCAAGTGTGATGTGTTTGGTCCTATATCCCATGTTCGTTGTAGTGATGAGCATCAGGCAGTAGGTTTGCCAAGCATTATGAACTGAACCTGCCTCTGTTCTGGACAAGCAGCTACGCAAGATGCTTGCTCCCTCTGCCTGCAACTTGAACGTGTATTCAAATTAAAATATCAAACAAATGCATATAGTTAATATGTTGATAATGTGCTGGCCACGGCCTATGTTAATATGTTGATGATGTGCTTGCTACCGGATAAGGTGGTTTCGTATTGAATTCATCTTATACCATGCATATAGTTTGTCGTTTTCTATTGCCTTATGGTTATTTGCATTTGATTGTTCAAATGGTAGGACGTGCATCGCGCGCCAAATGTTCTAGTAAGATAATTCATCACACAACCTAGGTCAAAGGTACCTCTAGTGCCACTAGGTGCTACCATGTTAGTGACCCATGATAGTGCCTCTAAACATATGTAATGAGCCAATCTCAAATTAAGGTGATTCCTTTCATATTCCAGGGCATAACACCATGGCTTAGGGAAAATCTGTCAATAGAGGAGCGTAATGAGCCTAATCTTGCTTGAATCCTTTGGTGGTCGAACCACCATCTTATGCAGTCGAACCGTCTTGTTTGACCAAGCCACGTCAACCTTAGTTGACTCAGACCGCTAATAACCTAGTCGAAACAGTCATGTCAATGTGGGTGTTGCCTGTGGTCGAACCACACCACCATGTGGTTGAACTGCCAGTGTCAAGCCCTTAGCCTCTCCCTCACCAGACTCCCCCTCCCCCAACCCCCAACACACCCCAAAAAAATATTTTTCTTTCCTTTACCTCAAGAACAATAAGGGAAAGGAACACAAGAACCAACCGAAGCTTCGCCATAATCCCATGGCCATGCCCAAGCCTTGCCAACGATCAATGTTGGAGCTTCACCAAAGGATCAAGAGAGTCTATTTACAATGTTTCTCATCCACATCCTTATTTCAAGTACCATAGGAGGAGCATGAACAAGATCCTACTCAACACTCTCTACACAAATCTTGAGCCCTTTGCTTTTGTTTCTCTTGATCATGGTAAGCTTCCATCACTCTCTCTAACTCATCTATATCATCATGCCCAACAACTTAGGGTTATCATGGACACCCCCCCTCCTGAAATCTTCACCATGGGAGTCATAGAGTCCAAGAGCTATCATACATGTCCTGGTTCAGTAGCTAGATGTATTAGCTAGATGTATTCACACCTCTAGGAAGCTCTAGATAACAAACCTCACTAAATCCATGGATCAATTTGTCACCTATTAGGCTGAGATCTCACTTCAACCATTTTAACTCAAGGTATTGCTTATTTCACCATGTGGTTGCATCGTCGGCCTCAGTCGGACCGCCTCCCTAGTGGTTGGACCGCCACCCCATGTAGTTAAATTATGAGCCTCTGACAAAACCAAAACTCTTCCTGATTCGTGTTAAAATATTTAGTCAATCCAATTAAAAGGATCTAGGATGTCACCTTGAGCATGGAGGTTGAATTGAAGCTAAACTCGCACCAGATATTTCTGACACACAAACTAAAATGTAGATATTAAAAGTGTATCTAGGCCCCTAATTGATTTTGGTGATTCTTGACAATCACAATTTGGGATATGATGCTTTGATGAAGTTGTGTGCAGAAATAAAATGAAAGAATTGAGAAGAAGATGAAAAGAAGGTCCCCAATTCAAATATGTATGGTGGTGGAGTTCACTGGTGGTTTAATTCAGATTTTCGTTTTGAATTTGAGTATAGGACCACCGTACTATAAAGGGGGATGCTGTCGATTGATCCAGGTTGTCAAAGTGCTTCAGTTTGAGATGAAATTCTTTCTTAAGAAAATCTATCTTCTAAATTCATCTGGGTCGGATGATCCGGCCCTATGCCGGATGATCCGGCCTGCCAGCAAATTTTCCTCTGCCCCAGGCCGGATGATCCGGTCTGCCTGGTTGTTCCCCTCTGTGCTGGGTCGGATGATCCGACCCTAGGCCGGATGATCCGGCCATGAGAGTTGCGTAGTGTATTTTGACCTATTCTGTTGCTTGCTCGGATGATCCGGACTAACCCCGGATGATCCGGTACCCCTCAGAAATACACATAACGGTCACTTGAGGTGGGTAGGGTATTTATACCATTTTACCCCCCTCATTCATGGCTGCTGCTCCCCACGACCTAACACACCTCCAAAGCATTCATTTCAACTCTCCTCTCCATCCAAGAGCTTGATTCTTGAAAGGATTCACCTAGGGATTGAGAGGGAGTGAGATTTGGGGTGTGGGAAGAGAGCACTTCGTGGGTTTTCACTTGTTCATCTCAAGAAGCACTTGAAGCATCCTTTGATTCGTCGATTTGCGTTTGTTACTCTTGGAGCACTGCTCCTAGACAGTTAGAGGTGCCCGTAAGCTCCCATTTCTTTGTGGTTTGAGCTCCCGGAAGTTTGTATTACCCATCTCTTTGTGAGATCAATAGTAAGTAACTCAATCCTCCTTTGTGGTTGATTGTGAGAGACTTGGGGCTAGTGATAGCCCGGCTCTTTGTGAGCATCTCAACGGAGACGTAGCTCCTTTGTGGAGTGAACTTCGGATTAAATCTTGTGTCTCCATTTACTTATTGTTGTTCATATCGTTCTTGAGCTTGTTTCGACCCAATCTACTAGATAGGTGTAGATCTTATATATTGGATTCCTACATAGACTTTGAAATACCTTTTACCAACTTTGTATTCAAAGGGAATCGTCAAAAGTTAAGTATATTTTGAATTTAGTTGTTAGTTATTTTCTCTCAGCAAGAAGATCCGACGTTAGGCCGGATCATCCGGGTCCCGGAAGATCCGACCTTGAGCCGGATCATCCGGCCGCTGACGTTTGTCTGCTAAGATTTTCAGGGAAAATTTGAACAATGCCTATTCACCCCCCTCTAGACCTAGTGTTGGTCCTTTCAATTGGTATCAGAGCCTAATCCCTTGATTAAGGCTTAACCGCTAAGGGAAACACACTATGGCCGGGATCGGTGATAACTCCGGTATTGGTGCATCCTTCGAGAAAGAACATGTGGTCGTGGAATCATGCTCAGATGATGATGACAACTTCGTTATAAGCGATGTTGATGAGAGCTTGGAGGAAGCGGAGAAGAAGAAGAAACGAAGTGAGAATATAAGAAAAAAGATTGTCTAACAAGCCGAGAAGAAAGCACAAAAGCTTCTCAAGAAGAAGTTGAAGGAGAAAGAAATCCTTACAGGACTTCATACGGTGTCTCATTCATATGAGACTTCTTTCTCTCATAAAACTCTTGATCCTACTAACCTTGCTTTTACATCGGTTCCAATGGGAAAAGTTCCTCACTTTGATGGGAGTGACTATGCTCGTTGGAGCGATGATATGAAAATATACTTATATGGTCTTCATCCCTCTCTTTGGACTATTGTGGTTGTAGGTGTGGACATTAACGCCAACCCCCTCACACAAAAGAGCAAGAACATGACTTCTTCCGAAATGCTCAAGCCGTGATGGTTCTCCGAAGCTCTCTAAGCTCATATGAATACAACAAGATAAGAGGGCTTGAAATTGCAAAGGACATTTGGGATACACTCCAATTGTCTCATGAAGGAACGGATGTGGTTAAGGAGGGAAAGATGGATGTTCTTCAAGGGGAACTTGAATCCTTTGTCATGAAGAAGGATGAAAGTCTTAAAGAAATGCATGATCGCTTGAAGCTTCTTGTGACCGAGATAAGGATGCTTGGTAGTAAGGATTGGGATGAGCACAAAGTAACCAAGAAAATGCTTAGAGCATATGCTCCGAAGAATCCAATGCTTGCAACTATGATTAGAGACAAAAGAAAATTTAAGCATATGCTACCCATGGAGTTGTTCAACAAGTTGCAATTCCATGAGATGAACAACTTGGATGTGTCCAAGTCAATTGAACAAAGTGAAGTCAAGGCAATTGCTTTAAAGGCCGAACCAAGCAAGAAGATTGAGTCAAAAGAGAAGACCTCAAAGTCAAAGAAGAAGGAACACTCAAGTGACAATGATAACACCGATGAAGAGACCGCCATGATGGTGAAGAACTTCAAGAAGTTCATGAAGAGAAGAGGTGACAAGAAGCCGGTTCACCAAAGAAGATGTTATGAGTGCGGTGAGAAAGGTCACTACATCGCCGATTGTCCTCACAAGAAAAATGACAAGGAGGACAATAAGTCAAAAGACAAGTATCATGATAAAAAGAAGAAGTACAAGGAGAAGAGCAAGGAATACAAGAAGAAACATGGCAATGCTCATGTTGGTGAAGGTTGGGAGTCAAGTGATGACTCCGACAAAGAAGAAGTAGCAACTGTTGCTATAGAAGCCCCTACACCAACTCAAAGACTCTTCAACAGCTACTCCGAAAGCGATGATGAATTTTCCATTTGCCTTATGGCTCAAGGGACCAAGGTATTAAATGCTTCCACTCCTCCATCATCTACTCCCTCAATATCTAGTGACATAGAAAATAACCTAGATGAAGAGGAGGCCGAACTAGAAAGAAACATGATAAATAAGTTTGGCAAAAAAAGATATAAACAAATTAAAAAACTAATAGAGAAATTGGAAAAGAGACAAGAGACTCTCGAGAGGCAAGAAGACTTGCTTATCCTTGAAAAGGAAAGAAATCTTGCCCTTAAGAAAACTCTAGTTGAGGAAAAGGTGAAGGTTGATAAATTGACACTTGACTTATCAAGTGCCAATGACTCACTTAAGAGGATGTCTAAGGAATCATCTTTAATTAATGACTCTTTTGTTAATCTAAAGAATGCATATAGTGAGCTTCAAGAAAGGCATTCAAGCCTTGAGGTCAAACATAAAGATCTTGAAGTTAACTTTGACACTCTTTTAAAAAATGCCAAAACCAACTCCAAAATAACTCATGATTCAAATGTCTCCACTAGTGAAGGTTGCTCAAGATGTTATTCAATTGATATCAAATCTTGTATAACTAACCTTGTTAAGCTACAAGAAAAAGTCAAAGCGAAAGATGCTCAAATTAGGGATTTGAACAAGTTGGTTGACATGAGTAAAGCCAAAGGTAAGAGTGTATTCGAGTCACATCCGGCATATAAGGTCGAGAGATATCCTAGTATTAAAGATGGACTCGGATTCACACGGTCAAATGGCACAAGAAAAGTAAATGGATATGAGGTGCCCTTGTTCAAGAGAGGCACCAATCTTGGAGAGTTGATGAACATTGCTCATGGTGCGTCAAGGGTGAACAACATTAAAGCAAAGCCCTTGGTTAAGATTCTTAGCAAGGTTGCCAAGGACTCAACCAATCTCATGGAAAAAGAGAAGATCATTGAGCGCAAACCATCTTCCAACTACACAATTGATTATACGGTCATGTGGGATCAAAATGGGAAGATGGTGGTCAAGTATGTTGGCGCTCATACCAAGAAAATGATGAGAAGTGTTTGGGTACCCAAGATGTCTTGGTCTAACCCTCAAAGACCCAACCTCATTTGGGTACCTAGAATCAAGATTTGATTTGTTTTGTAGGCATATTCCTCCGGTGGTTCTACACGGTTGGTAGATAGTGGTTGTTCAAATCATATGACTGGAGAGAAGAAAATTTTTACTAATCTTGAAGAATATGACTCGCCTATTGAGAGAATCATGTTTGGTGACAATAATTATGGTGATGTTGTTGGTCAAGGTGATATCCCTATCTCAAAAGATTCATCATTTACTAATGTTTATTTAGTTGATACTTTAGGGTACAATTCGTTGTCCATTTCACAACTTTGTGAGAAAGGCTACAATTGTCTCTTTACTGATGAGGGTGTGACCATCTTGAGAAGGGAGGATTCCTCTATTGCTTTTACGGGTCGTTTAAAGGGAAAACTTTATTTAGTTGATTTTACAACTACTAAAGTGGAACTTAAGACATGTTTAGTGGCAAAATCTAACTTGGGTTGGCTTTGGCATCGCCGGCTTGCCCATGTTGGCATGAGAAACTTGGCCATACTTCAAAAGGGTGAGCACATTCTAGGACTAACAAATGTTACTTTTGAGAAAGATAGATTATATAGTACTTGTCAAGCCGGGAAACAAGTTGGTGCTCCTCATCCACCCAAGAACATATTGATTAGCTCAAGACCTTTGAAACTATTTCATATGGATTTATTTGATCCAATTTCTTATGTTAGCATTGGTGGGAATAAATATGGTCTTGCAATTGTGGATGACTTCTCTAGATACACTTGGGTATACTTCTTGCAAGATAAAAGTGAAGCTCAAAGGATTATCAAAAAGTTCATTAGAAGAGCACAAAATGGGTTTGAATTGAAGATTAAGAATATTAGAAGTGATAATGGTTCGGAGTTTCGGAATCTCAATGTGGAGGAATATCTTGATGAAGAAGGGATCAAGCATCAGCTCTCAGCTCCTTATACTCCTCAACAAAATGGGATTGTTGAAAGGAAGAATAGAACTCTTATTGAGATGGCTAGAACTATGCTTGATGAATACAAGACTCCGGATTCATTTTGGGCCGAAGCAATTAATACGGCTTGCCATGCCGTGAATCGTCTCTATCTTCAAAAGTACTTAGGCAAGACTCCATATGAGATCCTCACCGGTAACAAGCCAAAGGTGCATTATTTTAGAGTCTTTGGTTGCAAGTGTTATATTCTTAACAAGAAAACCAAAAGTTCTAAGTTTGCACCTAAGGCCGATGAAGGTTTTCTATTTGGTTATAGTACTAACGAACATGCCTATCGTGTCTTCAACAAAACCTCTGGGTGTGTTGAGGTCACGGTAGATGTGAAATTTGATGAATCAAACGGCTCTCAAGTAGAGCAAGTTGAAAATGACCTTGTAGGTAATGAAGAGCCTCCAAACCAATCCATCTTGAAGATGGGTCTAGGAGAAGTAAGACCTCATGAAGATCAAGAAGAAGAGCAAGCAGAAACTCAAGCGCTGAATATTTGTCCTAATCTTAATTCATCATCATCAACAAGAGTTGAACCATCAAGTTCTTCTCAAGATCAAGATCAAGCTCATGGTGACGATCATGATCGTGGCAATGATCAAGGGGGAGCTAGTGGCGAAGATGCTCAAGTTGATGGTTCTCATTATGAGAGCGTTGATGATGAGCCTATTCAACGCCAATCAATATTCCCTCACCCAAGAGTTCATGAAAGCATTCAACGGGATCATCCCGTTGATAATATCCTTGGGAGTATTCGAAGAGGGGTAACTACTCGTTCACGTTTAATAAATTTTTTTGCATGTTACTCGTTTGTTTCTTCTTTGGAACCTCTTAAGGTAGAAGATGCTCTTGGTGATGCGGATTGGGTCATTGCAATGCAAGAAGAGCTGAATAACTTTACAAGAAATGAAGTTTGGGAGTAGGTTCCAAGGCCCAAGAAAAATGTAATTGGTGCAAAGTGGGTTTTCCGGAACAAGCAAAATAAGCATGGCATTGTCACAAGAAACAAGGCTAGATTGGTTGCTAAAGGTTTTACTCAAATTGAAGGTCTAGACTTTGGTGAGACTTATGCTCCGGTGGCTAGGCTTGAGTCCATTCGTATTCTTCTAGCCTATGCCGCCCATCATGACTTCAAGCTATATCAAATGGATGTGAAGAGTGCATTCTTAAATGGACCTCTCTCTGAGTTGGTATATGTAGAGCAACCTCCGGACTTTGAAGATCCTCAATTTCCCGATTATGTGTACAAGCTCCATAAGGTGCTCTATGGGCTCAAGCAAGCTCCAAGAGCATGGTATGAATGCCTTAAGAAATTTCTTCTTAAGAATGGCTTTGAAATGGGCAAAGCTGATTCTACTCTCTTCATTCAAAAAGTAGACAAGAACTTATTTGTTTGCCAAATTTATGTTGATGATATTATCTTTGGTTCTACTAATAAGAAGTTTTGTGAAGAATTTAGTAGGATCATGACAAAGAGGTTTGAGATGTCCATGATGGGTGAATTGAATTTCTTTCTTGATTTTCAAATTAAACAATTGAAGAACGGAACTTTCTTATGTCAAACCAAGTATACAAGTGATATGCTCAAGAAGTTTGACATGGCAAATGCTAAGTCCATCAAGACTCCTATGGCTGTAAATGGACATCTTGATCTCAATGAAGATGGAAAACCGGTCGATCAAAGGTATATCGCTCCATGATTGGATCTCTTCTTTACCTTTGTGCATATAGGCCGGATATCATGCTTAGTGTGTGCATGTGCGCAAGATTTCAAGCCAATCCTAAGAAATGTCATTTAGTGGCTGTTAAAAGAATCTTTAGATATTTAGTGCATACTCCAAACCTTGGCTTATGGTATCCCAAGGGCTCCACTTTTCACCTACTTGGCTACTCCGATTCGGATTATGCCGGTTGCAAGGTAGATCGAAAGAGTACAACAAGGACTTGCCAATTTCTTAGTCGGTCCTTGGTGTCTTGGAGTTCTAAGAAACGAAATCCATTGTGCTATCCACCGCCGAGGCCGAGTATGTTGCAGCTGGTGCTTGTTGTGCTCAACTGCTTTGGATGAGGCAAACCTTGAGTGATTTTGGTTGTGAGTACAAAAATATTCCTCTCTTGTGTGACAATGAGAGTGCGATTAACTAGCCAACAACCCAATCCAACACTCAAGAACCAAGCATATTGACATAAGACAGCATTTCCTTAGAGACCACGAAGCCAAAGGAGATATCGCACTAAGTCATGTAGGAACGGAAAAACAATTAGCCGATATCTTCACAAAGCCTCTCGATGAGCAAAGGTTTTGTTCTTTGAGGGGTGAGCTAAATATCTTGGATTCTCGTAACTTGGCTTGACTTGTTGTATACACCTTGTGTTGATACTTAGACTAAGAAAAATTCTTTTGTGTGAGTTTTTTTTCAAAAATCTTTGGTGTTGAAATCTTTGGATCTTTCCTTGGCTCAAATGATCATAGTTATGTAATGATGAATGTGGCTGATCATTTTAAGTCAAGGGTCTTATATGTCCATACTTCCAATCATCTTCTTCGGATCAAATTCCTCAAATCAACATCACCTAGGCTTTTATCTCTGGTAGAAGTCGGATCATCCGGCCCTTCACCGGATCATCCAACTCTCTACTTCTGTCGACCGTCGGATCATCCGACCCTACACCGGATGATCCGGCTCCTTCGTCCGGGTTGCCTCTATTATGTACCGGATCATCCGGCCCTACACCGGATGATCCGACCTCTCCAGTCGTTTACCTCGGTCAGCCATCGGATCATCCGGCCCTACACCTGATGATCCGGCCCTGGCACTTCACCTTTATAAGGAACTGACCGTTTGGAACCCTAAACCTCACCTTCTTTCATCCGCCGGCCCCTTTTTCTCTCCAAATCTTGCGCGGCGATTTTTCAACCCAACCAAGACTTCTTCGTGCCCTCTTTTGCCTTGCTTCCTCCGCATCGGAAGATCCGGCATTACTCCGGAACTTTGCTTCGAATCGCGCGGGAAACTCGAAGGTATTTCTTTCAAAATCCTCTCACCCCGATCTCTCAATGTAGGATGTCTTAGACGATTTCCTCCGGTGAATCATCTTCTTTACCCATCTAGAGATCATGCCTAGAGTTTCATACATTTTGGTGGGCTAGTTTCTCGGATTCATGAATTTGGAGTTCATCCCCGAGCAGGGCCGAATTTGGAATTCATCTCTGAATTTGGAGTCCTGCCCTGGGATGCACAACGAGCTCATGAATTCA
Source organism: Panicum hallii (assembly GCF_002211085.1). NCBI lineage: Eukaryota > Viridiplantae > Streptophyta > Magnoliopsida > Poales > Poaceae > Panicum > Panicum hallii. The sequence continues at coordinate 55,452,045 of NC_038050.1, forward strand.
TATCGTTCTCTTGATCCATATCCTAAATTCTTGTTAATCTTTTGATCTAGATGGTGAGGGAAAAGGTGACAAAGAAGAAGGGTCCTCCCACCGACTCCGAATCAACGGAGTATGAAATCAGTTCCGATGGAGAAGTGTACATTAAAGAAAAGACAAGAAAGAATACCGCCCCTCGGAGGAATGTAAGTGGACGTGGGGCACCAATTCCTCAAGGGAGAGGCTCGACGGCTGTAGGAAGTTCTAGCGGTCGTCCCTGAATGAAGCAAGCAAGCATTAGCCGTCCAACAGATGAGTATGATGATGATATTGATCTTTCATATCTAGAAACCATGGTTCTTAGTATCATGCGTCCAACTCGTGGCCCTCATGATCCCTCAATGGTGAATTACAAAAGGGGTGGCAACTCTATCTCAACGCTTCGATATAGTGAAGATCCTAGACATGTTGAGCGCAGTTTCTTCGAAGATGTTCGCTTTTGGTTTCCTCATCAAACTGATTGGTATGAATCAGTTATCATGACCAAGAAGCACGTTACCACTGAGATGAGGTGGATTGATTGGGATCACTTGAAGAGGTTGTCGTCACCGGTTAAGGAAGTGTTGAGGCTGTGTATGATCGCTGCATTGAGATGGATCTTGTGGACATCATAAGCTTCAGATGTGATTGGAATGAAGAGGTTGTGGCTCAATTCTATGCCACACTATTTGTTGAGCAAGATGGGCTAACTATCCATTGGTCAATCGGAGGAAAGCGATTCGGATATAACATGGCTCAGTTTAGTATCTTATTTGGTCACACTGGAGACTCTATGGTTTATGGGGGTGGCTACATTGTGGGTCGTGACAACTCCAAGGTTGACTTGCATGAAGGTAATGAACTTGAGTCCTCCAAGATGCACTTCATGTATGATAGAGCTTATGGAGATATAGTGTATGGGCAAATAAAGGGGCTCACTCCTTATTACAAGATGCTCAACACTCTCTTCAGGTTCACTCTCACTCCTAGAGGTGGTGACTCAGATAAAATATCCTCTAGAGCCAAGAACCTACTAGCTCAAATGGCCCCCGATCGTCCCAAGTTTGCTGTCATGGAGTTTATTTGGCATGAGATCATTGCTTGTTCATCTGATTCATCTAGTGCATGCCATTATGCTCCATACATCTTTCACATGATTAAGGCGGCAACTCAGCTCAACATAGTGCACAACACCATACACATGGCCTATCGATCAAACAAAGGAAAGATCGAACAGACACTTCATATTACCGGTCATGGCACGGGGATTCCTGCTTCTGGACCCTTTCCGGGTGCCTATGCTTCGAACTTCACTCCCGGTGCATCATCTTCGCGAGCTCCTCCTCCTTCTCCTACGGCACCATCTACTTCTCGCGGGCGCAAGGCTTCCAAGTCCAAGCTAGGCAAGTTATCCTTTATTGCTCAAGGTATTTTTGCTTGCTTCAATATGTGTCGCCAAAATGCACATGAAATGCGAGAACATAGGAGATATATGGATGAGGAACTCCTCAAGATAGAAAGGAGGCATAAGGAGCTAATGGCCAAAGTTAACATTCCTCATTCTCCCATTCGTGAGCCTCGAGACTTTCCTTCTCCACCACCCATCTACAATCCTTGGGATGATTATGTTCCTCAAGAGTATCAATTTGGTGATGATGTTGAGCTTGACTATGAAGGACAAGAGATGCCTTTCCAAGGGGGTCAAGCCAACAGTGATGAAGAGAAAGAGGAAGAAGACGGCGATGACGAGACCGAGTCCGAGTGAGCTGTCCAACAGCTTCCTTTTTGGTGCTTGCTGCCAAAGGGGGAGTGATATTTGGATGCCATCATCATTCTATCTTAATTTATGTCTTATCATACTTTATATTTGGACATGTAAGAACTACGTATTGGTGTCTTGTTTGGTGATCATGAACTTTGTTAACTTCTTTGATAATTTGTAAGACTTATTTGCTAGTGTGATGATGAACTTGATTTTTTATTAGCTTGATGCGTGTGGATGATGTAATGTTATTTGTCATTTTGTTGATTTGGATATCTTGTCATATGCATCACGGTTATTTTCATCACACTTGAGCACTTCTATGCAAAGTCTTAGGGGGAGTTCATCTAAATATGTGCATTGGTATTTGAGACCACTTTGAGTTGTTTATGCACATATTTAGGGGGAGCTCTTCCATATTGTCGTTTACAATTCATGAATTTTATTCCTCCCTTGTGAGCCCAAATTGGTATTGTCATCAATCACCAAAAAGGGGGAGATTGAAAGTGCATCTAGGCCCCTAATTGATTTTGGTGATTCTTGAAAATCACAATTTGGGATATGATGCTTTGATGAAGTTGTGTGCAGGAATAAAATGAAAGAATTGAGAAGAAGATGAAAAGAAGGTCCCCAATTCAAATATGTATGGTGGTGGAGTTCACTGGTGATTTAATTCAGATTTTCATTTTGAATTTGAGTATAGGACCACCGTACTATAAAGGGGGATGCTGTCGATTGATCCAGGTTGTCAAAGTGCTTCAGTTTGAGATGAAATTCTTTCTTGAGAAAATCTATCTTCTAAATTCATCTGGGTCGGATGATCCGGCCCTAGGCCGGATGATCCGGCCTGCCAGCAAATTTTCCTCTGCCCCAGGCCGGATGATCCGGTCTGCCTGGCTGTTCCCCTCTGTGCTGGGTCGGATGATCCGACCCTAGGCCGGATGATCCGGCCATGGGAGTTGCGTAGTGTATTTTGACCTATTATGTTGCTTGCTCAGATGATCCGGACTAACCCCGGATGATCCGGTACCCCTCAGAAATACACATAACGGTCACTTGAGATGGGTGGGGTATTTATACCATTTCACCCCCCTCATTCATGGCTGCTGCTCCCCACGACCTAACACACCTCCAAAGCATTCATTTCAACTCTCCTCTCCATCCAAGAGCTTGATTCTTGCAAGGATTCGCCTATGGATTGAGAGGGAGTGAGATTTGGGGTGTGGGAAGAGAGCACTTCGTGGGCTTTCACTTGTTCATCTCAAGAAGCACTTGAAGCATCCTTTGATTCGTCGATTTGCGTTTGTGACTCTTGGAGCACTGCTCCTAGACGGTTAGAGGTGCCGGTAAGCTCCCATTCCTTTGTAGTTTGAGCTCCCGGAAGTTTGTATTACCCATCTCTTTGTGAGATCAATAGTAAGTAACTCAATCCTCCTTTGTGGTTGATTGTGAGAGACTTGGGGCTAGTGACAGCCCGGCTCTTTGTGAGCATCTCAACGGAGACGTAGCTCCTTTGTGGAGTGAACTTCGGATTAAATCTTGTGTCTCCATTTATTTATTGTTGTTCATATCGTTCTTGAGCTTGTTTCGACCCAATCTACTAGATAGGTGTAGATCTTATATATTGGATTCCTGCATAGACTTTGCAATACTTTTTACCAACTTTGTATTCAAAGGGAATCGTCAAAAGTTAAGTATATTTTGAATTTAGTTGTTAGTTATTTTTCTCCCAGCAGGAAGATCCGACGTTAGGCCGGATCATCCGGGTCCCGGAAGATCCGACCTTGAGCTGTATCATCCGGCCGCTGACGTTTGTCTGCCAAGGCAGATTTTCAGGAAAATTTTGAACAAGGACTATTCACCCCCCTCTAGGCCTAGTGTTGGTCCTTTCAGATATACCTGTACGTATGCAGTTCTAGTCAAATCTATGAGTTGTAAGAACTTACTTGAGGTATAAAGAAGCTTTTTAACTAATCTACAGCCAAAACCTCACACAAAGATAGATCAAGACAAGACTCACAAAAGTTGGCACGAACAAGAACATAAGCAAGCACATGAGAGACATGGATTTGTTAGTGAAGTTCAGAACCCACAAAGGATCCTACATCTGTGTTCAGGAGCTCACAAAGAGCCAGGTTGTCACCTAACATTTGCCTCACCCAATCAATCGTAATTATCAAGATTGGGTCACTTACTATGTGTTCCTTAGCAAGGAGGATAATACAAACTTTCTAAGACGTACCACGATTATTGGGGGCTCAATAGGCGATGCCTAGACAGCTAAGAGCTGCAAATCAATCTCCAAGAGTAACAAACATGATGATGTCCGACTTGGTAAAAGCTCGTACCCAAAATTTTGAGGCCTCGATGCGGAACACAAAATGGGACTGATATTAGGAAATAAAGATAACCAAAACAAATTTGGATTATATATTATATCTCAATTATTTTTTTTGTGATACCAAGGACTACAATAGGCATTCATGCTAAAGAAGTAAAGGACAAATTCCCCTCCCCCTCCCTCCCCCCTTCTCTCTCTCTCTTCGGTTCTCCCTCACATACAAAGGACCACCGATTCTCCACCCTTATCTCCCTCCGCCCACTACTCTCTTTCAGATTTCCAAAGGGCAGACTTTAGGTGGCAGCTTCCACCATCGCCTTCACAGTGGTCATGGCGCATGTACTTCTGATACCATCAAGGAGGTAATTCTTTAGAGAAACAGAAATCATCTCCTTCTCCTATATCCCCTTCTCTTTCTTTTTTCTCCTCCTCTCTCTTTCACCTTCAGATCTGGCGAGAGGGAAATTTTGAGAGGCTGCCGGCATCTCTCATCACCATCAGGGTGATCATGATGGATCTGCTTCGGTTGCCATCAAAAAGGTAAGTTGTGGGGAGAAAGATTCATCATCTTTGTTTCCTACTTCCCCTCTTTTTCCCTCTCCTTTTTCCATCTTCTTTTTCATTTCCAGATCCGGCGGAAGGAGAGTTTTAAGAGGGTGGTGGCTTCCTCAGTCGCTGTTGGAGTAGTCATGGCACCTCTACTTCTGTTGTCATCAACGAGATAAGCCATATGAAAAAGAACCATCATACCCATCTCTTTTATCTCCTTCCCTTTCTAATTTTTCACTCCAATATTTCATTTTAAGATTTGGCGGAGGGGAAACTTTGAGAGGATGGCAACCTCCACCGCCATCAGTATGACCATCGTGTATCAATATTCGCTACCATCAAGGAGGTAATCCATGGGAGCAAGAGACATCATCTCTGCCACCTATTTCCCCTTCTTTATCTCACCTTCTCTTTTCTCCTCTCTCTATTTTACTTCCAGATCTGGCGAAGAGTAACCTTTGAGAGGTTGGCGGTGACTTCTGCAATTAATATTACTAGAGTCATGGTGCCTCTTCTTCCGCTATCGCCAACAAGATAAGTTATGGAGACAGATGTTCTTGTTTACCTTTTGTTTTTTTATTTCTCCTACCTTGTATTTCACTTTTAGATCTGGCGAAGGGGAACCTTTGAGAAGGTACGGCCCTCTAGCATCGCAGTTAATATGGCCATGGTACATTGATTTCCACAACCATCGAGGATGTAAGCTACGGGAGAAAGAGATGTCGTGTTTGTCTCATATTTCACCTTATTTCCCTCTTTCCCTTTTCTATTCCCCTCTATTTTACTTCCAGATCTAGCAGATGGGAAATTGAGAGGGTGGCGGCTTCTGCAATTGATGTTAGCAGAGTGCCTTCAGTGTGGTCATGCCTCCATCTCCACTACCACCAAGAAGGTAAGCCATGGGAGAAAGAGCTGTATCTACAACTCCTTCATCCACTTCCCTTTTCTCCTCGTGTCTTTTACTTTCTAGATTTTTGGTGGAGGAAAAATTTGATAGGACAGAGGCTTTGACTATTTTTGTTAGAGTAGTCATGGGCTCATGGCACCTCTGCATCCACTATAGTCAATAAGATATACCATGGGTGAAAGAGCCACCATCTTACTCTCCTCCTTCCATTCTATTTATTTTTTTTCCTTCCCTGTATTTTGTTTGGAAAATGTTGAGAAGGTGGTGTCATTTCCTATTAAGTAGGTAAGCTATGGGAGAAAAGGCTGTCATGTCCATCTTTTCTTTCCTCTTTCCTTTTTCTCCTTCCCTCTTTTTAACTTCCATATATGATAGAGAGAATTTTGAGAGGGAGATGGCTTCTGCCATCACCTTTAGATAGTCAAATCATTCTCATTGGGAATTTCATTCTCATATGAGGTGATACATTAGCAAAACTGGTGAAACCTGATTTACATCGTTTCTAACACATTGGAAATCAAGTGAAACTCCAGTGAGAGCATTTCGTTTCATCCTCATATGTTAGAAACCAAGTGAAACTCCACTGAGAGTGTTTTATTTCACAATGCCATGCAACACTCAAAGATTTGCTAAGCGTATGAAACCGCTAAATGAAATCTTTGCATTGTAGAATTTTTTTCATTTACTGTTTCATCCCACTCTAGATGAAACTAGCCACTGAGAATGGCCTTATATGGTGCCTCCCCTACAGTTGCTACTGATAAGATCAATGTAGGAGAAGTACTCTAGATTTAATCATAAATTTATTTTCAAACCTATGTTTCCTTTTTCCTTGGCGAATCGTGATGGTTTTGTTCTTCTGTTGCCTTAAGCACCCATTTGAACCTTTATGATCTTTTTTGAATCGAAAAAAGTTTTTATTTAACTTTTAAAAAGGTTGAAAATATTCTCCAAAACACTTTGATTTTTATGTTTTGAACATTTCAAGATTTCATTTACCAAATTGGTCACATTTTTACCGAAAAAATTTATATGACTTATCTGAAAATATTACTGAAAAGTTTTTTGGGGAGGGGGGGGGTTGAAAGTTTCTAACTCCGCTGAAAGTTTTCATGTGCAAAATGTGTTTCTATCTTCTAAAACGTTCTATGATTTGAACATTTCTCCAAGATGAGCTCAAAGTTTCCGAATTGAAATTTCCTCATATATAAAGTGTGTACAAAACATGTGAATCTCATTGTTTAAATCAATTTGAAACCTAATTTTAATCGGTGCGGATGTGTTTAGATTTTTTTTATTTATAAGAGTACTCCAATGGGAAACCTCTTATGGTTGTTGGGAACTGAGAAAAATGTCTAAAAGCACTGATCCTATAACAAGCTACAGTTCTCAATGCACGGACGCGTAGCAGTTGCCCCGACTGCTCCCCGTGCGGCCCTGCGCCGGTGGCCCTCTCATCTCTGCGGCCAGGGGCTCTCAATGATATGAATTGCATACCTAACAGAATCAATCACTGTTACTCTACAAATGCACAGCCATCAATCATGGGGAAGAAAATGTATAACAACAATCAGTGCATTTACAAAGTTACATGTATGTTGCAACAGGACGGATAGCCCAAGTCGCCACGCACCTCAACACTAATCAACAAATGATAAATATCCATAACTTAAATCTATATGCCGGCATCGACGCTAAAAGTTCTTTTAAGTTGCTACTTGTACACACGAAATAATCACGAGAAAATTGCACGCTCAACCTTAAACATCAGCAAGGGAAGGGCCGCCACCTAATTGATTTCATTAGGTCACTTCATGGCTGGGGCTCTTCCTTTGGTGGCTGCGGAGCTCTCCTCTAGTCACTTGTCTGCACAAAGCTAAGATGTTGTGATTCTGCACTGGCCACGCAGCGTTTCAGCCCTTCAACAAAGGTGCCGTTGTTGGAGGATGGGAGGACGCCTCCCCTGTGCATTCATGTTGACATCCCTGACTGATGGTGCTCCAAGTTCCTGAGGACAATCCTTGCAAAGATTTTAGCTTCAATAGAAGCTGTTGTTGCTGCCGCTGCTGCACGCAACACTCGACCTGCTCCTGCTTTCTGTAAGAGACCCGCATGGTGCACAGCATGCCGACCTCCTGGGATTGTGAACTGCATTATTTCAGAGTACCCATCAGATCAGATCACAAGATACACAAGTTATAGAGCAAGAGCATAGGAGAAAGATGACATATCTGAAAATGAGTAGTTAAAACTGTCAAGCCAAGTATAGACATGGGTAATGAATCGTTGGCGTGATCCAAATGAAACAAAAAAACATCAATCACAAGGAAGATATACAAAGGTTGGAAGCTCGAACTGACAAGTGACAATTAGAATCATGGAAAGAAAAAAAAAACACTACTGGATGCTGAAAAACTGTACACGCTTTGAATAGTCATCATGCTTCACATTTGAGAATTAGTCAGGGTGTGCATCGAGGCAATGCAGAAAAAAAAAACTCTTCGCATGTGTTTATTATATGCATAAATATAGGCATATTTGGGTGGAAGGACCTACTGTCAACAGAGAATTTTCTTAGTATTTAGGTATTTAGATTCAAAATATCAAAGGGGTCTATTAAGATTTTTCAAAATTTTAAAATAAGGATTAGGGATTGGTTAGGGTTACGCTATATCTATCAGAGAGTATACAGTAATGATGGATTTGGTGAATCAAATCCATGGTTTAATAACGAACCGTGTTAACTTACGGTAGCAGCAACTCAATTGCTATCTTCAATTGCAGATTCAAAATGGTGATTAGGGGGGTCTAATCCACTACCAAATAGCATTCTATGTTAGCCTAAATACAGAATCGTGTGTTTTATATTACTATACAAGATAACGGCAAATAAAAGAAATAGTAATAACAATATCACTGTAAACAGAAACAGCCAAAACTGCTCTTCTAACGGAGAGAGAGGTAACGCCCAAAGCATCAAATGGACTCGAATACATCTTTTTGGAAATTTCTTACTACCCCAAATCAATACAGCTCATGTCTCTAGATACAGAGGCTTAAGAGAAACAGCATTAGATGTTGAGAAGGGATAAAAGAAACAAACCTGAAGAAGGGCAAAGGCAGCACAAGCACGAAGAATTGGTGAGGGATTCCGAAGCATGGCAACAAATCTACCAATCTCGGCACCGCTGAAGAAAGTGAGCACTGTATTAGTACTACTATGTTTCTCTAACTACATATTTGACAAAAGATCAAAATAAGATGCATGCAACAAATATGAGACATACAAAAAGAAAAAAAGAAACTTGGTATGCTCTGAGTAAGAATAACCAGCACTTCATAAAGGCTTAAAACTAAGTGAAGAGCCAAACCTGCATCTCAGGTGTCCTGCTTCATGTATGAACACTACTTCAGCAACCTGAGACAGCGCTGCCGGTGCCGAGGAGGTAGCAGCCACAGAGAACATTTGTGGATCTGAGAAAGTGAGCACAAAAGTCTCTATATGCTTAAATGCTATTCTTCTAGCTCCCTCAACATTAACACTTTTGGAACTGCTATCTGAGGATGTCCCAACCAAAGCAACTTCATCCATTCTGTCAGTTCAAAAGGTTCAAATTTAGATCATCTGGTCATATATATACACATCATTAAGATAATCTTTTACAGAGATAGCAATTACCAAATTCTTGATAAACAGCTTACTGCAACAACTATTGCATGTGTATCAGCATCTATAGTTAACTTCTATTCAAGTTATTACAAAGGAAATGGGGGGCTATTTGATAAAACAATATACAAATCCGAATAATACTAGTTCTGATGCAAAATATCATCAGTCCCATCTACATAAAATTCTCAAGCGTCAAAATATCTTATGGTTTGTACAATTTAATGAGACAGTGGGGAAGGTAGTGACACTCCATGTCATGTGGTTTATGGACTGATTCTGACAAGCAACATTGCAGTATGCTAACACCAAGTAGATTGACTTGCCATTCATGGTAACCTTCAGTAGACCACACAACCAACCTAGTTCCTACATCTACATGAATGCAAATCTTTTGTAGAACATGAATCTTGCAAGGAACATTTAGACCTGATAAAATTGGACTTAAACATTCAATAATAAGCAGCAGCACATATAAAAGCCAACTTGCAAATAGAAATTCTAGCAAAATATGATCTTGAAATAAAACTTGATGATAACAAATAAATAATCAATGGATTCGTGATTTGATTGAAGTCAAACAACTATTGCATAAGCCAATGTATCAGCTCAAGCCTAGAAATCATAAAGTGATACAATAATTTCTGATATACTACCAGCAGTATATCATATATCAGTAAAACATACAGAATTTTGAAGCCTAAATCGGCACTTTAACACAACTTAAAGTGTCCGCTTGCTTGTTGTCCTTGCTTAACTACACAAAGTACGAACTAAATACCAGATTTCAATGTCAAATGGCAAACATGTGAAGCAATCAACTGAGAAAAGTCAGCAAAAAACGCACCTTCCATCAAACATATAGGCGAGGGCTAGTGCAGACATGAAGCGGGCCATTTTTGACCCTGATGTCGAGCAAATGCTTACAAGAACAGGTACCCCACCTTCTTCAACTATGCGGAGAGCATTACCAGAATAAAAGGCAAGGTTCCACAATGCCCCTGCAGCTGTCTCATGAACATCCTGTGGAACAGAATGTCATTTTCTAAGTAAGAACATCTTTTATTCCAAAAGACAGAATTGACAAAGTATGAGAACTATTAAATCACTCTAACACCCCAAAGTAGGAGCAAACCTTAACAAGAAATTGAGGGCACTGATTAAGTCACATGCTTTACTTGAAATAAGACATTTAAATTAGAAAATGAACTTGCACATGTTTTGCAAGCCATCCTTATGGAGCTAATGATGTGTTCATACAAATAAAACTATGTCACAACGGGCCTCTAAAGGCAGCAAATTTAAAGTCGCTTGAAATAAGTGGTCTGCTTTGCTTGAAATGAGGCAGTTAAACTAAAATTTGAACTTGCACATGTTTTGTAAGTCAACCTTAGCAATTTTTCCAAGCATTTAAGAAATGGAGGGATACAAATAAAACTATCACATGACGGGCCTATAATGCCAGCAAATTTAAAGTCACTTGAAAAAACACACAACATATTTCATCCATATATGAGTTAGAACCTAAAATATTAATGAATTGTGAAAACAACTTATTTGATCAACATATCCAATGCTTTTTTACATCTGGGCATTATTCTGATTAATGCATGAAGTATACAGTGAAGTCTCGTGATAATATTATCTAGTGACAACGGAAGGCCTTTTCTCATAAAGTAAAAACAATTAAAAATTCTTCATTAATTGAACATATACATACATGAACAGAAATTTGTCGAACTTACTGACTACATAAAGTGCAAATAGAACTTACTTCAACCTCAGAGCGTGCCAATGTGAGCAAAGGTGCAACTCCACCACCCTGTCCTATTGCAATACTGACCAATGTAAAGAAAATTAAAGTTATCACCAAATAATATGGGGATCGACTATTGACTAAAAGATTGGCATGAAGAATGTTAAAGAATCAAAGGACCAGTGAAATGGATCATTAAATGTTAATTTTTACTAGATTTCCACTCCTTAATCGAACCCAAGCTGCCTTTCACCGCAACATAGGTTAATCAGAAATTTCCATGAATATTCATAACTAATACATGTTATCCGCAAAAGGGTCTATTGTAAGGATATCATGAAACAAAACAATTTAGTAATAGGTGCAAATGTACTTCATCAGTAATATGGTTTAGTAAAGTGAAGGAGCTAAAACTATGAAAACTTCATTCTCATTTAGCATAAAGTAAACCCAATAATATGATCAGAAAGGGCCATAACAAATCACAGCTGAAAAAACTTAAATTGGTGAGGACATGTTAACATTTAAAGTAACCTGTTAGCTTCTGAAACAGATAGGCCCCATAATGCGCCAGCAGCTCTCTCTTGAAGGCCTTCTGAACCATTCAAACACTGTTGCACTAGGGAAACCTAAAAAACAGAAGTCGTTATCTGAAAATATGCAAGGGATGGGATAGAAGATTTCCTAGGAACACTTAGGTACGCCAGCAGTAATACCAATTATTTCTCTCATTTGTATTGGTTTAGTGTCTTTGCCCCAGTACTTAACCATCAAATTCAAGATAATTCTTCTACACAAACCGCAACCAATAACTCGAGCCTACTATAATTCTTATATATTAAGACAGCAGCACTCTGCATCACTCCCTAGCCTAAAAGCTTCTTTAGAGATATGTCTTTATTTAAATGTACCACTTAACAGCTAATAGTCAACAAATGGCATGAGGTGCAGAGGATGTGGGGAAAAAGGGCTTACCAGAGCTTCAACACCACCCACTGCAGCAATGGCCTCACGGTTTCTGTCATCAAATGACAGGTTCCACAAAGCACCAGCAGCTTCTTGTCTAATTGATACATAAAAATTGCGCAACGTTAATGTAGTTATGCGAACAATTCAGGCAGAATGCAAACATTAAAACTTGAAGGTCATGTAAGTCGGAGCATATCAAATAAGTGAGAAGTATACCTTACACCCTCATTTTGAGAACCTGTTAGTTGCACTAGTGCCTCCAGAGCACCTGCTTCCTGACCTACAGCAGCATTGTTGTCATTGTTGTCTCCGTGTGCAGCTAAGTTAGCTAAAGCTCTGGCAGCCTACACATATAAGAAGAGTAGTATTAGAAACTAACAAGAGAGCAAAAATACAGAGATATTGAGCATTAAAAGTACAAAGCAATAAGCCGGGAGCTTCTACAAAAAAAATGTCACTTGAGTAGCTTGAAAGCAAATAGAAAAGTTCTAAATCTAACATTAAAGCTTGAAGCATCTAACACTAAATCCTGAAACATAAGACTAAACTGTGCTTCCAAATTACATGGCAATATACTAGTCAGCAAACCACCAAACTTAGTAGTCTTGACGAGTTTACAGGAGTTTGGCCCTCTTGATAAGGGCAAAAGTTATGAATTATGGAATATGCAATGAAGGAACACAAACAAGCTCATAGGTAACATCTCAAGTGAAATTTACGCTAAACCTTCACCAAATCCTGATAAATGCAGCATGCATGACCCAATTTGGGAAATGTGGTGTACCAAAAAGTTAAATAGGTAAGAAATAGACTGATGGCTAGTATTCAGGTGTACAGTAATGAAACATTGGAACTGATAACCACATGCATTTGCTAGTGCTCTGTCTTTATTGAGACATATCTATCCCACGGCCAGCTTATTTCTCATATGGCACAGCAAAAGTTTCGATACATAAGCAATAGGATGAAGACGGTACGTGTAACATGTCCAGCTGCACATCTATGTACTCCGTCTGTTCCAAATTATAGGTTGTTTTTTGTATATCTAGGTGCATCACAAAAGCTAAAAAACCAGATCTACTTATAATTTGGGGCAGAGAGAGTAGCAATGAAGGTATAATTAAAGATGAGAGTTTGCATGCTACTAGCCGTGCTTTGAATTTACCACATCATACTGGTTTTGTGGAACTCATTTTACAAAAAGTACTATGAGAGCTATAATAAACATGTACCGGTGTCGTATAGAAAAAGAAAAAAAGCATGAACTTGCGATCTGCATTTTACCTGTTCTAGGACACCCTCGAGTTTACATGATCGAGCAAGTGTAACCAAAGCATGGACACCACCAGCCTTTGCAACTTCCAAGCTACACTTGTCATCAGCAGCCAGGTTTGCAAGAGCACCAGCAGCCCGTTCCTAAAAAAAAAGGAATGGTAACATATATAGACTAATGTTCCAGCTACTTAGCAAGTGAAATTGGAAATTCAAGAAATTGACAAAAAAAAAAAAGGTTTCATACAAGAACTCCATCAGTTCCAGCAGGCCAACGATATATTAGATCGACCAGGGCCTTGATACCGCCAGATACAGCAATAGCCGCCTGAAGAAGAGCAGCCAACAAATTATTACCAAAAGTACCCCAATCAGAAGTTAGGCGATAAGAATCAGCATAGGAAGAATAACAACCTTGTGGTCTTCACCCACAGAGAGATTCCAAAGGCCACCAGCAGCCTCTTCAGCAACAAGCCTATTCATCGACTTAGCCAAACTAGTGAGTATTGCAATACCACCTTCATCTGCAACTGCCTTGGCAACCTTGGTATTCACTGACAAGTTGGCAATAGCCTGCATGGTCACATTGACTAATGTGAGAAAATGGTAAATGCAACAACACACAAAAATGGGCAGAGCAATATTTATTACTTTAGCTGCTTCTGACTGTGCACTCTCCCTTGAGCACCTTGCAAGGTCCAGTAACATTCGGATGCCCCCATTCTGCATCACCGCCTCCGACCTTGCAGGATCCACATTCGCACTCTCATCATCCATAACTACAAATGTAGCAAGGGCAGTAGCTGCACGCTCCTGCACATCCTCCTGCGAACTTTTCAATAGTCTAAGCAGGAGTGCGGTGCCCTGCTGCAGCCAGAACTCATCCATGCCTTGTGGGTTGGACTCTGCAATTCGCAGAAGTGACTGCGACAGGATCCACTCAAGCCAGGTCATTGTATCACCAGCTATGCCATTGTGCCTCCAGTTACACTGATTGAACACCTCGTGCTCTTTCACATCCACACCAGGAAACATGGTGGTGATAGATTTAAAGATGTGGCTTTTGACGGTTAGCACGAGCTTGCCCTTGGTGTTTCTAAATACAGAAGGATCTTGAACCAGTTCCTCCTCGACAGAAATGCAGTTGAGAGCGCATATAAGCTTGAGGGTTTTGGAATTGGAGATGAGGCGAGAGATAGCATTTGTGGGGACATCAGTGCGGGAGACGTCAATTGCAATAAGGGAGGGAAGCTGGGTCCAGGAGGTGGATGCAGTAGCCCATTTCAGGCTTCGGCATCCTGCAACGGAGAGGAACCGGAGAGAGTGGATGCCAGCGAGGGCAGCCTCATCGACAGTGCCGCAGTCAAGGAAAGCCACGTCCTCGAGGAGGGGGCAGTAGCGGGCGAGTGCTCCGACGGCACCAGCGTCGGCTTCACGGAGACCCGAGAGGCGCAGGCGGCGGAGACGCGAGCAGCAGAGCGCGACCTGGCGGAGGGCGTCGCTGGAGATGCGCTCGAGAGGGTCGGGCCCGATCTGGAGACGCTCGAGGTCCTCGTGCCGCGCGGCGAGGACGGCGAGCGTGGCGTCCGTGAGCCCGCGGCAGCCATCGGCCACCACCTCGCGGAGCCCGCGCGCTCGGAGGCCAGGGACGGCCTCGACCGCCTCGTGCCCGCGCAGGCGCAGCCGGCGCAGGCTCCCGCACCGCTCGGCGAGCGACGATGCCACCTCCCGGTCGCAGCGGTGCGCGCGGAGGTCGAGCTCGCTCCACAGGCAGGGAGACGAGCCCAGCGCCCGCCACGCCCGGCACGCCGCCGCCATGCTGGCGCGGTCGCGGTAGTTCAACCGCGCGAACAGCTGCAGCATCGTGTCGTCCGGCAGTGCCTTCCAGTCCAGCTCCGCGGCGGGCGCGTCCTCCTCATCCTCCACCCCCGCCGAGCCCGCGCGCGACGAGCTCCGCACCACCCTTCCCTCCCTCTCCCTGCACGTCCTCCGCCGCACCCGGCGCGTCATCGCGCCCGCCCAAACCCAAACCCTAGCTCCGCCACCCGCCGCCGGCGAGCCCACGCCACCACACCAAGCCCAAGCACGCACCCGAATCCCCCAAATCGGCAGGTAGTTGGGCACCTCCCGCGGCGAGATCGACCGGGCCACCACCCTCCCGCCGCTTATCGGGCAAGGGGCGAGGGAATCCGCACCGATCTCGGCGTCCGATTCGAGCTCGGCGCGGCGACGCGACGCGAGGCGGTGAGGCCGGTGGCTTCGATCCGTTCCGCGGGCGGGCGGATCCGACCGGGCCACCGACCCGGTGTGCGTTCTTCCGTCCCCTTTCCTCACCTCCTGCTGGAAGGGGGGTGGAGGAGGTCAGGCGGAGGCGGGGACGGACCTTATATACCAAGTATGCGGATACGACCGCGCATACGCAGCTGTGGACGCGTACTTCGAGCTGCAGGCCAAATACGCCGCCCAGCTATGGCAGCGTCAGGGGGAGTGTGGAGGCATCCGAATCCTCCACGCCCCCGAGCAGCTGGAGGATAAACGTCCAGTTTGACGGTTTGAATCCGGTTTCACGAGTGTTTCAGCTCAATTTTAATCAGAATTCATGCGAGTTTCGAATATGATAAATTTCCACACATAATGTATACTTACTCCGTCTAAAAGAGATACAACTCTCACTTCCCGAGGAGTTAGATAATTTCAAATTTGACCAAATTTATAAAAAAATACTAATATTTATGTTTTCAAATAGATTTAGTATAAAAATATATTACACGATTAATCTAATAATACTTATTTTATAATATAAATATTAATACTATTTTATATAAATGTGGTCAAACTTGAAATTGTTTGACTCCTCAAGAAGCGAGAGTAGCATACTTTCGTGGACAGAGGGAGTATTTATTTTCCAGCATCATCATATTCTACTATGCTACTTAATTTAGATACAATTACCAAAGGCTACATAGTTTCACATGACGTATTTGATCATAGCATCACGCGAGAATTAAATGTTGCATCATGTATATGAGACAGTGCATTAAATGTATTAAATTGTACGCTAAGGGAGACTATTTCATTTCATTATAAAGCTGATATGGCAATTTTCGTAACAGTGTAATGCAACTGTATACTGAAATTAGCCTCAGACCACACTGCTACGTGGAAGGTTAGGCGCAATTGAGCTTTTAGTCGGATGACGGGATGCCGTGGTAATCTGCCATTACCGTGCAATTTTCGTGGGATGATTAATTGCAGCTAGGGGGTAAGAGGAGTTCATCCTGATTCAAAGGGAGTTAAGAGGCTAAGATTAACAATCAGCAGCACGACATGGGACTACAGCAAGATCAGTTCCAACGGCAGTCAGAGCACGTGCTCGGTGCTCCAACTGCAAGTATATTCCAGCTAAATTATATAAAAAAAAGATGTTTGTTTTTACTTGCATAAAACATGACGGCACGTCTTATGGCTTGCACAGTTCATATGCAGAGATTTGCTTCATACTTTCTACATCAAAAGAATTGACCAGGTTCAACGAATCTAGAAGGTAATACACGGAAATATGACCTAGAACGGTAGCATCATCTATAGGAGTTTTGAGACGAATGAAGCATTCATCTTTCCTCCACCGATTACAGTAAGTTGGTGCCCCAAATTCACCTACTGCTAGTATGTCATACAGCGTAGCTCTCTCCATTGCCGGCTACAGTTCCACTAGGCAGAAGCTACGCGTACGAAGAGATCATTCATCATCTTCAGAACTTTCATCAGATCGATCAGGTCCTTCCTCAGGCAGGGCAGATACGATTGCAGCACAGCAGAAAAACTCGCGGTCCTTCAGGAGTAGGCAGCTCCCATCTGAATTCCACTTCAAGTCGACGATCCGGAAATTCGGCAAGGGGATGTTCACGCAGCAGGCACCGGACGGTGTCCACATGTACAGGTGAGAGCTCTCCGTGCACAGAACGAGGCGTGTGCAGGTAGGGTCCCAAGCGGCAGCACGGATTGGGTCTTTCTGCACAAGCACAGCAGCAAGCTCAAGGCGGCAGATATCCCATATCCAAAGAGCAGTCGGCATGTTGTCGTTCCGGGTGAAGAAATAGTGGCTGTCGCTGCTCCATGATAGCATACCTGCAACATGTTATAAGGTGAGAAAGAGAGGTGTTTTCCTTGAAGAACGCAATTTCTGAGTTGCAGGTTTTGTCCATGATACACCAGACTTACAACATCAATGATGTTTGAAAATGTCGTTTTTACTCCTATACAAATGTGCACTATAGAAGAACTCACAAATGAATTCAAGACAAATTGCAGATCACAAGTGCAATTTGTGTTAAGAGTAAGAAATAAGACGAGTGATGTGTTAGAAACAAAAGGGATCACAGCTCATGATACTAGACACACGTGCATTAGTCATCAAGTAAGGAAACAACTGATAACCCATATGCATGAATAGGACCTCACAACAAGCATCAGCTTAAGTGGCAAAACACAAGAGGAGCTCACCAATTCCTTGTTTCGGGTTGGGCTTGTCAGTAGCTGGTTTCGTGGAAGGTAAGGTAATGGGAACATCCATCACAGAATATTTTACTCTAGAACCTCCTCCCTCAGTGCCATTTTCTGATAACAAAAACAGGGAACATTCATTAGAGAATTTAAACAAGTATGCAAGCACAGGTACATAGATTAAAGGCATCACAACATGCCAATTTACAATGGGTCCATTCATATAGTGTGCTAGGAGGACAATAGCATGGAGACTGCGGTTAACAACAACAGTCATATGGAGACTGCGGTGAACAGAACTCTGGTATCACCGTCAGTATGGGTTTTCTATCTATCATTCTATAAATAATATGGAATAAATAATCCAATTATTTTGTTGCCATAACAATGTGAAAAGAAACATTTTGTAATCTACAATGTGATATCAATGCGACAAAAATAAAAGGATCCATATTAAGCATCTTCACTTTGGTATCCATAAAAGAAACATATCTTTAGAAGTACAGCAGTGCATAGCAAAATCAGACGAGAGCATGTAGGAGCACTAAGTTTACAAGTCTACTACAGACTACGGGAACACAAAATAGCCTGAGAATGTGCCATGGAGTGTTTTAGTTTCAATTCTATTAGGTAGGCTAGCATCTTAAAGGTTGTTTCATATCAAACCATAACAACCAACTTCGGTTCAATAGGAAATTCATCAAGCAATAAATGTTTTAAAAAACAAGGCCCCATGGTCAATGCTCGAAAATAAAAAAGCAATAGCATGAGTAGCATGGATGATCACTCCTAATCTTACCAGCACCATTGTCTTGCATGTTACGAGAGAAGCCTTCACTAAGACATAACTCTGACATATCGAGCTGCCACGGGTCATCCACTTCCTGTTGATATTTGGCAGTTAGAATTTGAAATAAGATTATTAATTAGATAAGAAGATTTGGACCATAGCTACACTAATATGACAGTTAATGAAATAAAATGTCAGAATTACCTTAAATATAGCCGCATTACAGGGACTTCGAATAGAGGCTGTATGTGTGAACTCCGCAAAAGTTTTCCATGTCAGGTGGTTCAAAGTACGCACTACTTGATCATAGCTGCCCACTGCTAAAAACTGTCCACATGGTGACCAAGCAACAGATTTCACACCTAACCCACTTTCATAAGCTAGATACTTGAACAGGCACCTACCATCAGGCGAATATATCAGAACCTGGAAATGAGGGAAAAAAAGGATGTCAGAACCTGTAATAGGCATTGTCCTCAGATGATGAGCGTACATAAAGAGTTGGTATCTCTGTATAACTATATTATGCTCAGTTTTAAAGTAGGAAAAACAACAGATCGATTCTATTTTACGACGAACTAAAATAACCTCTTAAGAGTTGGCAAGAGATTATTGGTTAAAATAAAAGTTCAATCATCAAGACTAAAAATAATCATGTGCATAAGACAACCATATCCAACAATGCCAGGTGTCAACTAACTAATTGAGGCACTAGGGAGGTAAACGAAAGGCAAAATATATGCTTCCCTGTGGAACAAGACAAACAAGGCAACTCACAAGCAACGGACACCTCATTCGAATTTATTGAAGTTAAATTAGCAGAATGAATATTAGACAGCTACAAGTGCTATATAAGATGATGAATACTTCAATTAAAGATGCTTTTCATGAATACATCTGAAAGAGGATAACTAAAGACTTAAGTTGCTCCTCGGAGACAGGCAAGTGAATTGATAATCACAAGTCAAATAACTCAAACAGTAACAGGGATTTGTGGAGAAAACAAAAGTACCTTGTATTCAAGAAGTGAATCCCAGACGACAATAGCACTATCATCTGGTGACCACTCAACACCAGCTAAGTCTACTGTATCAACAGCAAAGACACTCATTATCTCCCAGGAATGACATGAGAGCAAATTTATGTAGTCCTTGCAGTCACGCCTGGTGCAGATTGCAGCAAACTTCCCATCCTTGGTAAAAGAAACACCTCTAGAAGCATACTTCGGCCACTGGACATGCACGCATGCTGTATTTACGAGAGACCACACGGTGAGACGAAGCTGAAACTCGGATGTAGTGAGTATATGACGACTGTCAGGGCTCCAGCGAGCATGTGCAATCCCCGCAGGACCTTCATCGATCTTGCAGGTCCAGTCAGGCTGGCTCAGTGACCAGGCCTGAACCATGGGCCGCTTGTAAAGTCCACATAGAATATATTCTGAATCTGGAGCCCACTCTAGAGAGCTTATCTTGTCCACACATGAAAACAATTGTACCACCTGCACAGGTGAATTCGAACAAACGCAAGCTCAGGTATACAATGTAGTGCCTCAAGAGTCAACGTGGGTGTATTTGTTATAGCAATATGAGTTCATGTAAACCTTAACCTCGTCAGTTCCTCCATGTGGTAAATAGAAACTTTCAAGACATATACATGATGTGACCACTTTTAAAAATTTAAACCATAATATTATCGAAATTTTGCATAGGTTGGTATAAAACATAAACACAGTTCACAAATAAAATAGTGCAAAATACTAGCTGATCCACCCGTTCAGAGGCGAACATGACCCTCCCCCTCTTACCATTTGGTGCAGATTCTTCGATCCAGAATGTACCACGAAATTGAGCTAAACAAAGCCTACTCCTGACCCTAGGACTTCAGATCGAAAGAAATAGACGCATTCTATGGACCAGCAAGCTCGAATTAGAGCAGCACAATGTCACGTTACCCTATTCCAGAATTCCAGATTCGGCGATTACTAAAGGAACAGAAACCCTAAACCCACATTCCCTCACGAACCATGAGATCGACGGGGCGAAAGGAGATCGGAAACGGACGGCGTGGGCACCTTCAGGGAGAGGACGTCCCGGACGACGAGGCGGTAGTCCACGGCGACGGCGAGGAAGCGCGAGTCGGGGGAGAAGCAGCATGGGCCCGTCTGCTTGTACGGCTCCGTGAACTCCATCCCCTTCTCCCTCTCACCCGAGGCAGGCCTCCGGGTGACGGGGAACGGAAGTGAGTCCTCTCGCTGACCGGCGGCCTAGTGCTCCGGCGAGGTGGGGTTTCGACTTTTGGAAGGTTCGTTTTGGGGATTTGAATTTCTCGTGGGGGTAGAGATGTAAAATGAAAATGCACCGTCAGTCCGTCACAGCGTGGGTGTGCCGACTGCCGAGTTGACCGTTGACAGCCGGTGGGTCCATCTGGGCAACATGGGATTATCCACCCCATGGCCACAGGCTTAGGCGACGTTTGGTTGTCTAATATTTATTTTAACTCCGATGTTTCAATATTAATTAGAAAGATTAAATATAAATTAATTATAAAACTAACTGCATAAGTTTAGCGTTTATTCACGAAACGAATCTATTAAACCTAATTAATTCATGATTAGCACATATTTACTGTAACATCATATAGGCTAATTGAAAGATATCTAGGCCCCTTAGTGGTTTTTGGTGGAAGATGACAAAGCACATATATATCTAATCATGTTATCGAGCATGTGTGCAGGGGCTAAGAATGATGAAGCAAAGCGTATTTAAAAACATGAAAACTAAAAAAGGGAAATGAAAAGCGGTGTTTCAAATTTACTTGAAGAATTAGATTTTATTTTGAAATTGAATATAGGAACGCCGTACTATCAAGAGGGACTTTGATCCACATGTGTTGATGTGATAGTTGTGCTCAAAGAGAACCAACAAAAGCTATGAGAATCAAACCTACCACTAAAAATAGACTTCTTGTGAAAATCCATGTTTATCCGGACTGTCCGGTTCAATATCCGGAATGTCTGGATATTGTGATCCGGAGTATCCGGACAGTAACCCGGAGTCTCCGGCTAACTGTTACTCATCCGAAATTTCTCTGGGACCGGAGTCTTCGGATCCCTATATCCGGTACTCCGGATATATACCCGGAGTATCCGGATACCCTTCACCTAACGGCTAGTTTTCTGTGAGAGGGGGTCTAAATACCCCCCATACCCTTTCATTTCTCTCTCTTGCTCATTTGAACCAGAACAAGCCAGCAATTAAAAGGAGAGCTCACTCACTTCCCTCTTTCATTCTTGAATAATTTTCTTAGGGGATTCGAGTGAGATTGTTGTAAGAGCAAAGATTCATGCCAGTAAGCTTCCATTCCATCTCTTGAGCACAACACCCTTAGCCAGTGGATTCAAGTTTATTACTCTTGGAGCTTCAAGCTCCTAGACGGCTTGGCGTCGCTTGTAAGTGTTCAAGCAAGTTGTGAGCACCACAAGAATTTTGTAATCTTCATTCCTCGCGGAGGAACTCATAGCAAGTAACCTTGGGTTTGAGCGTTGGTCTTACCCTTGGAATAGGAGCATAGGGGTTCTTGAGCATCGTCTCTTAAATCCTTCCTCAACGGAGATGTAGCTCCTTTGGGAGTGAATTTCGGGAAACAAATTCTATCTCTCTTTTGTGCTCCTTACTAGTTTTATTAGATATTTGCTTGTGAGACTAACTTTCTAAGGTTTGAGGTCGATCTACATTTATATTAGTCTCTAGAGTAAGACAATTGATTAGAAACACTTCTAAGGTACTACTAGCTTGCCTAAATTTACTCGATCTAAATTGTAGCATCAATATCTTGTTAGTGCATACGTTGTTTCATACCCGGACTCTCTAGACAATATTTCTGGAAACTCCGGTATACAAAACCCGGAGTATCTGGACATATATCTGGAGTATCCGGACACCCGTATTACTGACAGTGTGTAAAGTGTTTTAAGTTTCAGATTAGCCTATTCACCCCCCTCCCTCTAAGCATCTTGAGATCCTTTCACTAATTACGGACTAATTAGGTTTAATACATTCGTCTCGCGAATAAGCTTAGATGTTAGAATTTGTTTTATTATTAGTCTATATTTAATACTTCTAATTAGCATCCAAACATCCAACATCCAATACGCCGGGGCTTAAAATAAACCCCTAGCGAACCAAACACCCTTAGCATAGGGTAGGATCTAAGAACTTTGTTGGCAATTGCCACTTGGCAGGTTTAGAGCATGTTTGGTTGCTTGCACCTTAGGTGCCATTGTGAAAAGATGATACTGTTTGGTTTTCTTACACATCTTCGCACCCACAGGAGACGCAAGTGGGTAGCCAATAGTATTTTATGGGTGAACTAAATAATTACGATGGCATGCCATCCTAGTTTATTTCTTCTCTTAAATTAATTACGCACAATACCATCCTAATTTATTTTATCAAAATTTTAAATTAATCTAATAATCTAAAATAAATATAACTTGCATCCCTAGCCAGAGCTTTAGCCTTGTTTGTCACGCCACAACTGCGCCGGCGATTTTTGACGCTCCAATTTGAACGTCGTTAAACCTTGAGAGTTGGGCATGATTTGTTACGGTTGTAAGCTAAAGGCATCCTTATAAATCGAGAGTTTGTAGTTCAAAAAAAAATAGATCGAGGGTTTTGGCCGCATGGTTGAATTGAGTAAGATCTACGTGCCCAGTTGTCACTGTAATAAATATTTAGCTATTCCGAACAAAAGTTGAAGCTAGAACGAGCCATTATTTAATGGGGCTAGCGCTTCAGCTGTCAGGATGGTCAAAATGCAATTTAAAATCTTGAACCAAAATTTTGAATTTACATGTGGAAATAAATGTAAAATCAAATAATTAAAATTATATACCTATGCTTACATTATGATATCCAATATCCATGATAAAATGACTTTTTTCTTTTCAATTTCTGCTGCTCATGTCTCCTTCATGCACGCATCTGGAGAACAGTTGTGACGTGTGAATAATGTCAGCCGGTAGTAACGGTAGATCTCATGAACTGAGCTAGAAAATGTCATCGTACATGGCAACTTTACTATCAGTGAATTAGCGTGGCACAAGTTTAGATAAATAGTCACAGATGACCGTGAAGTCTATGAAAAACGGTTCAAGAATGATATATGAACAATTTTCTCAAAAAAAAAGCACTAGCCCCAAAGAGGAGTGTAAAAACGGGCACATTAGCAACTAATATATTGGTAAACCATTATCTTTAAAAAAGAACATAAGAAATTCACGAGAACCACAAATAGAAATAGCCAACAAGTACTAGATGACAAGCCAACTATGGCTAATGGCAGATCTACTCACTTAACAAATCCAAATGAGCCCAGAATTCAAGTTACCAAGATACGTGCACGCACGAGCCTTGCATGTGCAGGCTCTGATGCAGCAGCAGCACAATATTATGATGCAGCAGCAGCACAATATGGAATAAACATCGACAAAGCTCAAAGGTGAATGCAAATGCATACATTTGAGATTTGACACATCTTTGAGTAAAGAAGCAATCAACAAATAGCTAGGGGTCTTTGGGTAAAGAAGTAATCAATAAATAACTAGCTAGGCCAAATAGGAAAATATAGAGCAAGGAACACGTTTGGTCATTCAAAGAAAGAAAACAATAATCCATGGTAACTTGTTTGTGACGAGAAAAATCAAATTACTAGTATATTGCAATTCAGATAATCAATAATGCCTATGCAAGCAAAAGCAGAAAAGAAGATAGCACTATCGATCATGGCAGCTTTGGTCAGTGTTGATGGAACACATTTGGTCAGCAAGTTGAGACGCTTTTCATTTAACATAATATACACGTAGCAGTCAACTTATTACATGATATATATACAAACCCGAGCAACTTCACTCTTTGGTTGCTGCAGACACGAGTTACGGACCCACATTGCACGTCCTTCTCTTTAATATGTACAGGAGCAATGCAAAAACACAAGAGAACTCAGACAATCATGGGTTAACCACAACACCTTGCAGTAGACAGGGATGCCCAGTTGTCATCTGCTCTGCCTCAAGAGAGCAGGTCTCTCTCCCCACATTCTCAGGTAGAGCCTCCTTGCAGGCGCAACATCGAAGCCACAGGTATGAAAAACCAGCAAAAGCTGCCTTGCTAGCAAACTGCACACGGTATATTAAGCTTATCTCCCACAATCCACTGCCCATATTAAGTGCCAACGTATCCGCATTATACCCTTCTAGGTCTGATTCTGAGACCATCACAAATGCGCTGTCATCAAATGCAACAAGGTTACGAGTCGCAAGGAACAACGGTGGCTTGATGATAGGATTGTCGAGGCAAGCAGACTTCCCAGTTTTCTTCACTCTAAGTTGGTAGAATTCTTGCACAGCCTATAAAATAAGATAAGCAATACCACAGAATTAGTGGTGGCATACACTGGTACATCACCAGCAGAGCACAAACTAAATGCCTATTCAACACCACCCACTCTGCTTTTAGTGATAATATGTTTGTTCAGGATCAGTTAATATATCTGCTTATGCTGTGATCCTTTGAAAATATCCAGGTACATGCTTTCGGATCATATCTTGAATTGAATAAAAAGAAAAGAAATGAGTCATGAAATGATATTTGCAGTTCCAGCAGAAAACTGCCAAGAACACATAATTATGTCAAATGCTGTTTATTGAAGTCTTCGTTCACCAAGCCTTGAGGACCTCCTCATCTACTAAAATATCACCTAACATCTTAACGAATCTTGACAGTATGGCAGATGGCCTAACTATTGATTAAAAATGAAGTATCCAAACACACAAAGCCCTTTTGCCAACTATATTTCCCAGAAGCAACTAAAAGATTACCTAAATTGGCAAACAATATAGCTTACTGAGAGAAGTCATAACTAAAACGAGCCCAACAGATACCTAACAGGTTCTCCTTTCTAATTTTGTATTGATAACAGCCTTTTCTTCTATGTAAACAGTGTTCAGAAAAAAAATACTATTGACACAATTATATGCAAGCAAGAGAAAAATTTGTGAAACTTACTTGCCACTGTGCAGAAGCTAATAACACCCTAGGCCGACGCAAGCGGACATGTTCATAAGCTTCTGCAGGAGTCATATTTTTATATTGCACCTAGAGAGCATGGTCAGCTAGTCACAACATTATTCATATTACAGAATCAAATGAATGACAATATTTAGTAGAGCAAATTGACATACCAAGTAGCAAATAACAACAGTAGTGCTACGTCCACGACCAGCTTTGCAGTGGACGTAAGTTAACTTCCCAGATAAAGCATTTCCTTGAAGTATTATAAATTTGAAACAAAACCATTAAACCATGCGCCAAATCAGAAAATTGAAGGAAAGGTAAGAGAAAAGATAAATATATGCTTTATCTGTGACTTTTTCCAGTTAGAGAGAACCATAGATAGATTTCCCATTATATGCTCAAGAGGCAAATTCCAGGAGAAAAAAAGGAGAGGGCACTCAACAAGGAACTGAATGCAGGTAAAGAACAAACAAAGTGTATCATATTATTATCTAGCCATGTTTCACGTAGAGCATCATTAGCATATGCTTCTTCTGACATAAATTGGTATGCAAAACAATGCAGTTCGTAAAATATAGGCATTCTCAGTTCTTTTCTGTTTGAAAATAAGAAAGAAAATTGGAAGATGTGCACATGCTGATATTAAACATGCATGTTACTACCTCATCAAATTCGTTTGTCTCCTAAATCTTTAATTAGCATGCACAGCTAGGAATCCAGGAAGATTTAACCACATCTTTTAAGTCCTATAATATGATATCAAATAAGAAAGAACTACCACTCCTAAAACATCATATAGAAAAGAATGGAGTACTTTATTCTTCAGAGCACACTAAAAAGGAGTTTGAATTGTCATATCACAAGTGTTGAGCTCAGTTCAACAATCCAGCAAAAAACTGTAACCTTCACATAATGCAACATCAGGAGATATATTTTTTTTTGAAGATTCTTACTGTGGATGAAATCAGCAGCTTCACAAAGGTTGACAAAAGAAGGTGCATAAAGGTAATCCCTTGTTGGTAGCACCAGGTTTTCGATTCCATGAGCCTAAAATCACAAACACTATCCGATTACTTGTTGCTTCTGGGAAGAGAACACAACAGACAAAAATAAGAAATAACTAGCATAGTAACATGAATTGGTTTGAGCATCAGCATATCATGGCAATTGGTAAATTATCACCATCCTATACAACATCTAAATTCACATCAAACACAGTTAACATGTAAAGGAATACAGTAGTCCAAATGGTACAAAGGAGAACAATACAACAGATTGTTAATAAAAATCAACAATGTTGCTGCATCGGTGCTATTGTTCTCATAGCCACTGCACTATATTGGGAAATTTTAATTCCCAGCTATCAGTACCAGCTCCACAATGCACCTCAATTACCACCATAGTTGACTTTCAAAGACCAGCCTACCAAACAATCTCAATTCATCATTCAATCAGACAAAAACAGAATCCCTCACGAACGATTCAAGAATTGATCATACACAGGATCTGATGGGAGGAATCAACCAACAAAGCTGCACTTGATGGTTGCATACATTCAACTCAATATTGTTGTAGGGAAATCAGATTAAAAGTTCTCAAAGTTAAACTAAGAAGTATGTCCTAGTTAATCTGATCAACTATTTGGTTTACAATTACATCATACCATCAGATATTCAGATCACAATCCACCAATATATCACAATAAAATGGCCGCAGAACAGTATAATTGGATTCACTCGATCAGTCAGTTGTAATATACTAACCTCGTATAGCGATCTAGGGACGAGCCTCTCATATGATTCATTCAGTGTTACCACACCACAAACTCCAAGCTCCTTTAGACGGAGAACATCGCTAGGGAATGGAACAGCACCGAGCAGAACATGCTGATCCAACCAAAAAAGATCAAAGTCAGTTAGAGCAGAACCTGCAGAAATTCTGAGTGAATTGAAACAGGAAAAGGCAGAAGAATTTTTTGTGTTTTCAGAACTTATTAGCAAACACAAAACGAAATCCAGAATCAGAAGAAAATCCCCAAGCCAATAAGCAGAAAAACAAAACCTAAGACCAAACACCATGACTGCAAACTGCCAGGCCTTACCATAGGAGAAGCAAGCAACATTCCAGTACGAAGCCCGATGCCGACGCACAGTAACCAAAATCCCACAGCAACCAAATAATAGATCGGACAAAGCTACCGGATCAGCAAAGCAGCCACAACAACATCGATCAAAAAGGAGAAGAAAAATTCCCCACCTCGTCGACCTGATCCCACCAGTGGAAGTGCGACTCAAGCCGATTCCTCACGACGTTGTAGCAGAGCGTCGGGTAGAACAGCATCCGCGCGCCGACGCCCACCGCCGCGCGCTTCGCGTCGACGGCCACCCGCATCACCACCCCACCCTCCCCCGCCGCGGCGCCGCAGTCCCCGAGACGCAGCTGCGGAAGCTCCTCCCCACCCTCTCCCCCACCTCCTCCTCCGGAATCGCCCGGAAGCTCCTCGATTCGCATCGCTCCCCGATCAACTCAACTCAGCCCGATCCGATCGGTGGCCCCAAAAAATCGCCCAAAAAACAAAATTCCCAAAGACGATCGATTTGGGGAAAGTGGGTGGGCCGATTTGGGGGGTTGGAATCCGATCTGAGGTGTTGGGTGGAACCGAATTAGATTCTCGATTCGGCAACCGGGGTAATCGAGATCGGAAGCCTCTCCATCCCCACTTTCCTCGCGCTCACGCCTTCTCCCCACCCTTCCCACCTCGCGTCTCCGAACTGTGGAAGAAGTCGAAAGTCGAAACTGCCCGAGCCAAGCAGCAACCCGCACGTCACCATATGACTCGGCGACGTGCCACCAGAACACTGACAGGTGGGCCTCCTGGTGCCTCGTCCATCCAATACTGATTTGTGGGCCATACTGAGAAGAGAAAGAATAGAAGCCAAATCACGGTCAAGGAAATTAATTAGCGATGACCCGCGGTCGCTGCGCCGCCCGGCCGCCGTGTGCTGAAAGAACCACGGCAGCACGTCCGGCGGCGGCGATGGAGCCGGGAGAACAAGTTGCTGAAGAGGAAGCTGATGTGGCAGAAACTGAGGATATGGTGCAAGTTGCTGAATAGGAAGAGGAGCCTGTAGAAAGTGAGGCGGGGCTGCAAGGTGCTGAAGAGGAAGCGTAGGCGGTGGCGCGTTGCCGGGGAAGAATCGCTCCCGGACGTGGCGGAACACCATTGCCCGATGAAGATGGCGGCGACGGTGGCGGCCGCGGCCACGATGGCAGTGCCGATCTGGGCGCCTACTCCAAGGGGGTGGCCGAGGCACGCTGCTGGTTCCGGGCCTCCGGGGTTATCAGCTCCCAGCCTCCCACCCAATCCGGCCACAAATCGGAGGAGCTCCTCTGCCACGGCCAGATTTGATTGGTCGTTTGCAACTGCTATTCGGCGAAAACAATTGCATATGCTTGGAAGGAGGATAGCGAGGACGTCACACGAAAAACTGGAAGAGTGAAGCCACAGCCAGCCACGCCGCAGGTGCGGCGCCGCCTAACTTGAGGCGCCGAAAATTGAGGCTACGCTTTGGCGGGAATTCTGCACTGGCTCTGCCTTGTCGTTTCCTGTAGCGGCCAATATTTATTAACCAATCAAACACTGATCAAAATTTTTGCGGCTCGCCTCAACTGCGGCGTGGCTGGTTGTGGCCAGCAACCAAGCACGTGCCTATATCTGTACACATAATTGTTTGTCTATATCCGTTCCTCTTTGAATCAAGTTAGCGGGCAAATGCACAGTTTTACTAACAACGAGCTACATCCCGTTTTGGAAACTACTGGCTGCAGACCCCAGACCCAGTGCTAATATCTAACAAGGTCAACAATTTGTCAAATCAAATTCAACAATTTGATATGGAATGTCAACGTTTTCTTAAGAAACTGTTAAAACAATACATAAGTTCAACATCTTGATGTTCAAATACTAAATTAAGAATGTTGAAAATAGTGCACCCAAAATGTTGAAACGTTGGGCGGTTTTTCGCTAGGGAGGTCTGGCAAACGCTATGGCAGGGCGTGGGTCCTTGGCAAGAAGTCGGAGCTGCTCTTCTCTTAAGCTTGGCAATGATGACCTATCGCGGCCTCTTGCCGCACCCGCTTGTTTTGGCATCGCTAGTCATCTGGGGTCGACCCTGGGGAGTCGGAGCTACTGGCTACTATGCAACCATGCTCGGCAACGATAACCCAGGGTTGCTGTGTACTCTGCTGCGTCACGTGGATGGGTTAACCTTCAGGTGCTCGGGGTGGGCGTGGCTTGTTTGGTTACCCTTTCTTGTACATGAATTCATTCGTCTTAATTAAAAGGTAGAGCTCCTGCTACTGTATCAAAAAAATGTTGAAATAATAAATTCAAAATGTTAAAATAGTGCATCCGAAATGTTAGAATTATATATTTGAAATGTTGAAATAATTCACCAAAACGTTGAGGTAGTAAATTTGAAATGTTGAAATAGTGCATATTAGATTTGTTGATTTTTTCAAGAATTCAAAATTATAAACAAATATTCGTAGTGGATCTTATTTTGTTACATTAATTAGAAAAAAAAACGCCATATATATTTAATTAGATCTAACTAGTAGTCACAAGTAAATACATGTGGAAATCCATGGAATACTTTGAATTTGGGTAGTACCATGATTAACCTCCTGCAGAAATTGCTTCCCTCTAGAAAAGCAGACATTTCTGGACGAAATATTTCTTCCCCGAAGGCCAAAGGTATGCATGGGTTCCAAAACTAAAGAGCTGCATTGAGCTCACGACTACTGCAGCGCAAAGAACCAAACAAACACTTGCAAAAGCTAACTATAACCAGCATGGTAGCACGTTCAATGTGCTCACAACGCTTCATGAATGTAACATATACAACATCTTGTGCCATGTCAAATGTGTAAAAATCTCAAATTTTAAACTTTTTCAGCGAATGTTTGAATTCATTTAAATAAGGTAAGAAAAACTAAGCCAAAGCTGCTCATCTCGTCCCAGATTCAATTTCAGTAAATCTATTTTGAGCATTTGAGGTAGAGCATGAGGCATGGTTGAGTTGGAATTTATTTAGTTTTTATTTGAAAAATAGGAGTGAAATTTGAATATGGATCTAATTCAAATTTTAAGTTTATTTGTATTATATCTATAAATGAAAACCTGTCTATTTTATTACTAAACCAATTTGGGCCAGATCCTGATCAAAACTCAGCCCACCATAAAAAAAATTACGGTGATTTCGACCTTGTAAAACCATCAGCACTCAAAGTAGTACAAAGCATTGCTGAATTACCAACAATGTACTAATTGAATCTAATAAAAATGATTTGATTATATATTTGAGTTTGTGTTGATAAAAGATGATTGATGTAACGAAAAGAATGACAAAGAGTATCATCGTGGCTCGCAAGCTAAGTAGCTAACCTGTGAAAGCGCATGGGTTGACAGCTAGTTCACCAGCTAATAATTTGAGATGCTATATTCTCTTGTTACTACCAGATCAGTAGCAAGATAAGACGACTAAGCTATTGGTCGCTTGAGGCAAAACAAATGCCTGATCAGCCAGCCACCAAGAGATTGATTGCAGAAGCCGATCGATCTCTTGGCCAAAAAATACACTCATGGCTTGCATGAACAACACCTCCATTCATCACCTACATGAATGTTTACAAGTGGTTCCAGGCAACTATCATATGCGGCATCCTTTTATCTCTGAAGTCTGGATGATCCAGCTACGTAACTAAAACGAAAACAGACGGTCATCGTCGGCCGGCGATCTACTTGGCGTGGTGCTTGACGCCCCGCGGCCCCGCGGACTTCTTTATGGACTCGATTCTCTGCCGCCTGATCTGCTCCCTGAACCTGGCGATGAATTCCTCCGCCTTCTTGTCCACCTCGTTCTCGTCTACTTCCGGCGTCGACTCCCTCGGCGAGTTGGTCCTCGTCGAGTACGCGCCGACGTCGTCGTCGTCGCTGCTTTCGGTGTCGTCCGAGGACACGGCGACCCCGCCCAAGATAGGATCGCTCACTGACCTCTCGTACTGGAACCTGGGAATGGACTGGTAGGCTCTGTAACCATACGACTCCTCCAATCCGTGCATGCCCACTGCGTCACGGCCATCGCCGGCGTCGTCAGGCAGTTCCTGGCTTTGGCCTTGGAAGGCTGCGGGCTCCCTTGCCCTGATCGTTCTCACCGACTTACCAACTGAAGCCGACGAGGAGGAGCCGCCGCCGCCGTCGAAAGAGTTTCTTGGCTTTGCCGTCGAGGAGTTGTTGCTGCTGTAAGCAGAGGTGCTGAAGACGCCCGTATTGGGCGAGTAGTGGTCTTCTCCTCGGCCTCTCATACTGTGATGCTGCAGCTCCTCCTTGAAGCTTTTTCCCACCGCCGCCCGGCGTTCTGCCGCCGGGTGGTAACCGTGGACAAGGAACGGGGGCGGCGGCGGAGGTGGTGCCGGCGGTGGCGAGGAGATGGACGAAGACCTGTACGGGCTCCTCCGCTTGGCGTAGTACTCCTCCTCGCTGGCCTTGGCCAGCGTTTCTCTAGCCAAGGACGACGCAGGGGAGAGCCTCTTGGGAGACGGCGAGGGGCTCGGCGACGCGGGCCGCCCCGCGTCGAGCCTCCCGGACCGCGACCGCCACGGGATCGGCGAAGGTAGCACGGTCTCGTCGCGGGCGCCGCCTGTCGCAGGGTCCTGAGAGCCCCGGCGCGACCGCGAGCGCGGCGTCTCGCCGCCGCCCGCGCTGGCGTCCTGCGCCGACTGCGGCTTCAGCGTCCGGACGGGCAGCGACAGCGGCGCCTGCGCGTCCGCGGCGTGCCCATTCCGCCCGCCACCGCCGTTGGACACGACGACCACGGGGTCCTCGGGCCGGTGCAGCGCGCTCCAAGACCTCATCTTCTCTCTGCCGCCGCCGCCGCCGGAAGGACTGTCCGGCAGCACCTCGTCGTCCTCCTCGTCGTCGAACGGCGCGATCGAGTCCCTGAACATCCGCCACGCGTACCGCGCGTCCGCCTTGGCCGGCTCCGGCCCCGCGGCGGCGTCCTTCTCCGCGGCGGCGTGCCCGGCGCGCCCATCGTCGGCGGTGTTCTTGCGGCTGAAGAGCCCGTACGAGACGGCGATCCCGATGAACAGCAGGTGCAGCAGCTCGCACGCCTTGGCGAGGAACGCCTGGCCGGCTTCCCCCGTCCCCGCCTCGGGCGCCGCGGGGAGGAGCGGCAGCAGCGCGACGCAGAGCGCAAGCACGGCCGCCCTGAACGGGAAGCTCTGCAGCACCGAGGCGGCGGCGGCCTGCTGCTGCGCTGCCATCGATCTCAAGAGGGGAAAAAAGGTGGGGAAGGAGAGAGGCGCCCAACGTGACGACCAGCTCTTTTAAGCTTTTCTCTTTGCCGCCGCGATCGCCTCGCTTTACTCCCCCCTGCTCGCCGGCGCGGCGGTGTGGCGGTCGATGCCCTGCTCCCTCGCGCCAAATAAAGTTGAGCTCCGCTTTATCTGCGATGTATCCAATTCCTCTCTCTCTCTCTCTCTCTCTCTCTCTCTCTCTCTCTCTCTCTACCCCCCCCCCCTCCCCCCTCTCTCTCTGATGCTGCGCACTTATGCCCGTGTCACCGTGTGGATCGGACCCGGCGATCGATCGAGGTGGTCGTGGTATCTTTCTTGCTTGTTCCGGTGGCGGTTTGAGACGGTGGAAGGCGCGGAGGAGAGGAAGGAGGAGAATCGCTTAGCGGGGAAGGGAGGAATTTGAAGGCGGGGAGAAAGGGGGGATAGATATAGACCTCCGAGGTAGGACTAGGAGGACTCGTTGGAGCTGCATGCGTATGCGTGGATGTCTAGCGTGATGGTGAAGCGCGGCTGTCGTCGTCTTCTGAATTCCGATGCCATGCCACCACGAGCATCTATCCACCGGCGCTTCCATTCGAAAATGTTCGTGGATGTTACGCGAACTAGTAAGTGGCTGTAGTAGTAGATGGTAAATGATCCAGTGGTTGAGTGGTACCACCCACGTCCATGTGTTATCTTGCTGAATGCTGATGATGAACCTCTGACGACGTGCTTGCACAACTCGAAAAGCAGACTAGGGCGGATGAGAGACCAGACCAGGTGGCAGAGTTAGCTCGAACCATTTCCCTTCCCTACCAACCACGAGCTGAGGCCTGGTTTCGATGGTGGATTACTTCCTCCGTATCAAAATAAATGTCCGATCAGCAATATCAGTCACAAATATTATAATTAATTAGAGGTAACATCATTTTCCACTATATCAAACACTTATTTTAGGACGAAAAGAGTATGTTTTTTCTAAAAAAAGCTCTAGCTGATGCAAACTAACTAACTATCCCTCTATAACTTTTACCAGCTCTTGCATTGAAAAAAAAATAACAAACTGCCTTTGAAGTTTTAACGGTACAAGTGTACAACTCATGCTCATATAGGCCATGACAAGTTGGAGCTGCCAATTGAGGAAGCCAGAGTAAGATGTCTAGTGTTAGCGAGACGTACAACGGCTCGGTGCTGTGCTCGCCAACGTCCGCGCGGCAGTTACGCCGTGCCCACGTCGTCCGTGTCCATGTTGCGCGTCTCACTTCGCCCGCGTCGCACGCCACGCTCCTCCTGTAATCTCGCTATTAGTTAGAACTTTGCAAGTATATATGTAACCATTCATCGATCAATGAGAAGTGCGGTTGATCTCTCTCTTTCTCTCGTTTTCTCCTCCTTCATGGTATCAGTGACCGAACAATCTGCCTTTATTAACCCGTTCGCGTCCTCCTCTTCCGCTGCCATGGCCTCACCCTCCCATTCACTACCTCCTCTAACTCCACCACTGGCGAGATCGTCCTTCCTCCCGCTCCTCCATCCGTGGTTCAGCAAGTCAACATCCGCTCCCATGTCCCCGTGCTGCTTGACATCGAATAGTCCAACTACAGCCAGTGGTGGTGCGACTTCGACTCCGTCCTCGGCAAGTTCGGCTTGGTGACACACGTCTCGTCCCCGCTGCCCCTCGACGAACGCGACGCCGAGTGGCTGCAGCTGCATCGTCAACTGGCTGTACACGACGCTGCACAAGCGTGTCTTCGACATCATCTACAAGCCGCGCGCCTCCGCCTTCACCATCCGGTGGACATTGAAGGGCCGCGACAATGAGATGCAGCGCGCCGTGTACCTGGAGGCCAAGTTCCGCAGCCTCCGTCAAGGCGACATGAGCATCACCGACTACACCGCGCGCCTCAAGACCCTCGCCAACAGCCTCCGCGACCTCAGCCAGGCCGTCTCCCAACCCAGCCAGGTGCTCAATCTCATTTGGGGTCTCCATCCGAGGTATCGTCATCTCAAGCCCGTGATCACCTCCAAGAGTCCACCCTACACCTTCATGAGTGCCCGCTCCTACCTCCTGCTGGAAGAACTCTGCGACAAGCATGAAGCCTCGGCGGAGTCCGGGCAGGCGTACCACGCCAGCCACGGTTCCAACTCCGGAACCGCCAACACCGACAACTCAGGCTCCGGCAACTCCTGCAACAAACCGCGCTACAAGAAGCGCAGATCCGGCTCCGGCTCCAACAACAACAGCGGATATCGCGGCGACTAGAATGGCGGGACCGGTACCGACGGCGGCGGCCAAGGTAATAGAGGGGGGGGTCAACATCAGCAATCCCCCTCTGCTAGCTTGCCATGGGCCGCTGGCTACAACCCATGGACCGGCCTGGTACAGGCCTGGCCCATGCCCTTCCGCGCGCCTGGAGCAGGCGTGCTGGGCCTCCGGCCACCCTTTCAGCCGCAACAGGCAACGACGGCCTAGCACCACTTCAGTTGCCCCAACGCAGCTGCATCGTCCTCGTCGTCCTCCACCTGGGATCCGGCTGCATTCTTCAGCATGCTCTCCATCGCCGGCAACCAAAACCAGGCTCCACCAAGCTCCAGCGAGTGGTACCTGGACACTAGCGCCTCCACCCATATGTCCACTAACTCTGGTAATCTACACAACTCCTTTCCTGTTCATCCTTCAACTTCTATCACCGTTGGAAATGGTGCGCGGCTGCCTGTTTCACATTCAGCCTTCACCTCAATTCCTACATCCAATTCTCCCTTGCATTTAAATCAAGTTATTGTTTCTCCGTCTCTAGTCAAGAATTTGATCTCTAGTCAAGAATTTGATCTCCGTTCGCAAGCTTACTCGTGACAATAATGTATCCATTGAATTTGATCCACATGGCTCTTCTGCAAAGGACATTCCAACCAGAATGGTGACGCTCTGATGTGAGAGCTCCGGCGACTTGTATCCCCTGCGCATTCCTCCGCAGCTCGCACTTAGCAACCCTGTGGCATCAGCGGCTCGGACACCCAGGGCCTCAAGTTTTGTCCCAAATTCTTCATGATTTTGATTTCCAATGTAATAAATCCCACCCACATATTTGCCTTTCTTGCAAGCTAGGCAAACATGTCGGGTTGCCTTTTGATTCCTCTCAAACGATTTCATATTTTCCCTTTCAATTAATTCATGCGGGTTTGGACCTCCCCTGTGATGAGTTTATCTGAATACTAATATTATCTCATTCTCCTGGATGATTACACGCACTATGTGTGGACATTTCCCACGCGCCAGAAATCCGAAGTTCTTCCCCTCCTCTGTGATTTCCACGATTATATTGGCACACAGTTGGGCTTGCGCTTACTTGCTTTGCAGACCGACAATGGAAAGGAATTCGACTCCACGGCGTTGCGCTTCTTCCTCTCCACACATGGCGTCGCCCTCCGGCTCTCCTGCCCATACACTTCCCAATAG
Source organism: Panicum hallii (assembly GCF_002211085.1). Classification (NCBI taxonomy): domain Eukaryota; kingdom Viridiplantae; phylum Streptophyta; class Magnoliopsida; order Poales; family Poaceae; genus Panicum; species Panicum hallii. The sequence goes on from NC_038050.1 coordinate 55,488,447, forward strand.
AATGGGAAGGCGAAGCGAACCCTGCGGACACGCAACGACTGCCTCCGCACTCTGCTCATCCACAGCGGCGCGTCAACCTCATTTTGGGCAGAGCGCTCTCCACCGCCACGCACCTCATCAATCGACGACTGTGCCACGCCACCTCCGCCAAGACACCATTTGAGCTCCTGTTCGGCATCCCACCCACCTACGACGAGCTGCGTGTGTTCGGCTCCCTCTGCTTCCCCAACACGACGGCAACAACGACTCACAAGCTCATGCCTCGCTCCATGCCATGTGCCTTCATCGGGTACCCAGCAGACCACCATGGCTACCGCTGCTACAACCTCGCCACCAGCCGCGTCTACACCTCTCGGCATGTGGTATTCGACGAGCAGCAGTTCCCATTTCGTACGGTAGCGACTGCAGCTTCGGCGCCCTCATCACCGCCTCCTCCTCTTGTTGAGGACGAGAGCCCCGTTCGCGTACCGCTGCCGCCCGCCTCCAGTGGACGGCGACACGACATGACTCCAGCCTCACCGCCGTACTCGCCACCGTCTGCGCCCCATGCTGCTACCCCGACGGACTCGCCTCCCACTCCCACCGCAAAGCATACCATGCTCCGCGCCGCCACCTAGTGCCAGCCAACACGCCACCAGCACACCAGCTGCCGCGCCGCCACCCAGCGCCATTCGCCACGACGCCGCCGCCGCTCCGTCCGCCGCGCAGCAACTCCATCCCCAGCACCACATGGTGACCCGAACAAAGGCCGGCATCCACAAACCCAATCCCAAATATGCCATGACAAGCACCATATCGAGCATCCCTCCGGTGCCCACGTCGGTCCGCGCGGCACTCAAGGATCCATCCTGGCGTGACGCCATGCAAGCTGAATACGACGCGCTTCTTCGTAACAAGATCTGGACAGTCGTCGAGTGTCCTACCGGTGCTCGCATGATCTCCGGCAAGCGGGTGTTTAAACACAAGCTGCACTCGGACGACACACTCAAGCTCTACAAGGCCCGGTGGGTGGTTCGTGGCTTCCATCAGCGACCGGGCGTGGACTTCGGTGAAACGTTCACACTTGTCGTTAAGCCAGCCACCATCCGGACCGTCCTTATCGTCGTCGCCACCAAGCATTGGCCCGCGCACCAGCTGGACGTCTCCAACGCCTTCCTCCATGGCAACTTGACAGAGCGAGTATATTGCCAGCAGCGCACTAGGTTTGCAGACCCTCAGCGAGCCGGCGCCGTCTGCCTCCTGTCGCGCTCCCTCTATGGTCTCTGACAAGCTCCTCGCGCCTGTTCACGCGCTTCGTCGAGTTTGTGACATCCATCAGGTTCACGCAAACTCGATCCGACTCGCCATTGTTCGTGCTTCGTATCGGCACCGGCGTGGCGTATCTTCCCCTGTACGTCGACGACATGATCCTCTCGGCATCCTCAACGAGCCTTCTCCAACAAATGATCGCCAAGATTAAGTCTGAGTTCGCTGTCAAAGACATGGGCATGTCAGGGATAGATCCCCTGGGTACCGCAAGAAAGCTACCCGTGAGGAAAAAGAAGTCTGATTCCTACTAGAATTCCACTGTAATCCTATTAGAACTCATACCTTGTAATCCTATTAGGACTCCTACCTTATAATCCTACTAGAAACCCCATCCCTTGGGATATATAAAGGAGGGCAACGATACCTAGATAGGCAGAGAACCAACAGAGAGCAGCTAATAGGTAACTCAACACTCAAGCGCAGGGCGCAATATACAACACCCCAAAATAGGACGTAGGGTACTGCGCTATTCTAGCGGTCCGAACCGGTCTAAATTTGTGTCTTGCGTCCTTGCGTTCACCTTCAAGTTTCAGATCCGGCGACCCCTCACCAAATAATCATCTAACTTAGGGTATTCCTAGGTAGGCCGACGGTAAAAACACCGAGAGATTTAAATGGCCTAAAAAAGAGCTCGGCACAATAATTTTTACACCGAATAAATTTTGGTGTCTTCACATTATTACTGAGTACTACTCGGTATCTTCGCATTATGCTACATAATGTATGTATTGTCTTTTTTCAGATTAAGCTTCGACAACAACCCTCCAGGCAGCACGGCGTGCCATCACAGTTCCGCTAGTTCCCAGGCTCGGGGGCTGGGCAATACACACTACTCGACATGGCTCCTTCGGCTATCCTGGCTCGTAAGCTCGGGGGCTGGACGTCGCAAAACTACTCGAAGACAACTCATATGAAGACTGAGAGTGCAGAAGAAATTCTAAGTCACCGCTGGTTAAATAAACCAGCGGGAGGCTCAATTTCACTGTGTAGAAGGTGAAGAGTTTTTCTCAGTCTGATTCTTCGATTCAACCTAAGGCTCGGGGGCTACTCCATATGAAGTGCGATTTCCATCGCACCCCATACAAAAGAAGACTTGAAGCTATTCGGGGCATGAGCACCTTATAGCCTCGATGCAACCAAGGAAGTACTCGAAGAAGACCTTCGAGACGGAGTTTCAGAAGAAGCCGTAGACTATTTTAGAAGTACTCGAAATGCATGCAGTACTCGGCTATGAAGAGCTTGGGATCTTGTCAGGGATAGATCCCTGGATACCGCAAGAAAACTACCCGTGAGGAAAAAGAAGTCTGATTCCTACTAGAATTCCACTATATCCTATTAGAACTCATACCTTGTAGTCCTACTAGGACTCCTACCTTGTAATCCTACTAGGAACCTCATCCCCTGAGATATATAAAGGAGGGCAGAGATACCTAGATAGGCAGAGAACCAACAGAGAACTAACAGAGAGCAGCCAACATGCAACTTAACACCCAAGCGCAGGGCGCAATATACAGCACCCCAAAACAGGACGTAGGGTATTACACTACTCTAGTGGCCCAAACCTGTCTAAATTTGTGTCTTGTGTCCTTGCGTTCACCTTCAAGTTCCAGATCCGCCGATCCCTTACCAAATAATCACCTAACTTAGGGTATCTCTAACTAGGCCGACGGTAAAAACACCGACAGGGCGCACTCCAGTGCTTCCTTGGCATCGACGTCTAGCGCACAACGGCTTCTTCCTCTCGCAGGCCAGCTACGTCGACGACCTCCTCGAGCCCGCCGGCATGCTAAACTGCAAGCCCGTGGCCACCCCGTGCGACACGAAGCCAAAGCCCTCCTCCACTCCTGGCAAGCCCATTGCCACGCAAGCTTTTACCGCAGCATGGCAGGTGCTCTGCAGTTCCTCACCGTGACATATCCAGGCATCGCCCACGCTGTTCAACAAGTGTGCCTCCACATGCACTCTCCAACGGACGTCCACTCTGCCATGCTAAAGCGCATCATGAGGTACACCAAGGGGACACCGTCACTTGGGATTCATCTAGGTGCTGCCTCTTCACCAACACCGACGGCGTACAGCGACGCCGACTGGGCCGGCTGCCTGGACACCAGGCGCTCCATGTCCGGGTTCTGCGTATTTCTCAGTGATTCGTTGATCTCTTGGTCATCGAAGCGCCAAACCACCGTATCCTGCTTGAGCGCGGAGGCGGGGTACCGGGTCGTTGCCAACACCGTCGCTGAGTGTTCGTGGCTACGACATCTCCTCGGCGAACAGCACTGCGACGTCTCCAAGGCAACGGTGGTCTTCTGTGACAATGTCGCCACGGTTTACATATCCCGCAACCCAGTACATCACAAGCGCACCAAGCACATTGAACTTGACATCCACTTCGTCCGGGAGAAGGTCGCGATTGGCAAAGTTTGAGTCCTGAATGTTCCCAGTGCGCATCAGCTCGCCGATGTGTTCACCAAAGGATTGCCCACAACTCTCTACAACGACTTCAGAGACAATCTTTGTGTCGACAGCAGCGATGTCAAGATTGTGTGTGTGTGGGGGGGGGGGTGTTAGTGAGACGTACAACGGCTCGGCGCTGTGCTCGCCAATGTCCGCGCGGCAGTTACGCCGCGCCCACGTCGTCCGCCCACATCACGCGTCTCAATCCGCCCGCGTCGCACGCCACGCTCCGCTTGTAATCTCGTTGTTAGTTAGAACTCTGCAAGTATATATGTAATCATTCATCGATCAATGAGAAGTGTGGTTGATCTCTCTCTTTCTCTCGTTTTCTCCTCCTTCATCTAGCTTAATGGACATGGTGCTTAACTGCTTATCCATGAGTTGGGCAGGGCATTAGCATCATACCTTTTCACCGAAGCTGCTCTAGTGTGCTCTTGCACATCCACATGACTATCAGAGTACCCGATCAATGGACAACAGGTCGAGAGTGTGCATTCCGAAACGCATGGGTTGGTCAAGATAATTTGGCACTCCACAAGTCACCGTGCACAATTCTTCTTAACAAAAAAAAAGAAATGACCAATGGGAAAAAGCACGCACGCACAGCACATCTTGCTAGTGGCTGGCCACTGCGCTCGTAGCGATCACATCAGTAAAACTGAGCGGCCACAGGGAACAGCGCGCGGCGGATATGCACGCGAGGACGACGCGGCTCCAGATCGGACGATTCGGGATTCCCCGCCTGCTTTTGGCCCGCGTACGCTAGCTACAGAGCTCTCTTTCTCTCGCTCATGTCGCGCCATGTGGGGGATCGCGGCGCGTATGGATGGATGGATGCCGCCGATCAGAAAACCCCCGGCACATCGCCCCCGCGCCACACTTTTTGCCCCCCGTTGATCTCGCAGAGGCGAGGCGAGCACGGAATGGGATGCCCATGCTTTCCTCCTTTTGCCCGGGGGTGAACTCGGCAGCCGGGTCGGGGCGTCGGTCTCCGCCTTTCACCTGGTCTGAACTCTGAAGCCAAGAGTTATGCTCGTTTGGCCAAATCTCACGCACGCCGACCTTGACGGTTCAACGAAATTCTAGTGTAAGTTTACTACAGGAGAATCGAGATTCTAGTTTGCTTGCTTCACCTTGTACTTCATGCAGCTATCGTCGGTGAACAAGTGCGACTCCCTTTTATCCATCTGTGAATTGGATTCATTTCTGTCAGCACAGCGTCGCCCTACTACTGAACTCCGGAAACACAATGAGATTCAGCTAACTAAACAAATCCCTTGCTGCTGAAAGTTTCTAGTGGCCCGGGTTATTTTTAAAATAAGGCTGCGAACTTTTGAGTCGCTTATCGCATCGGAATCAGATGTGCGCCACGTCCGACGCCGGTCAGCGAATCCTGAACCTAAAGCGTAAGCACGCAGCTAAGTAAACTACCAAAAGCTAAAGCAAACGGGCACGATTAGAGCCGGCAGAAGCTTATCCCAGCGGCTTAAACAAACAGCGTGGGGATTAGTCGCTTAAGCATGGCCACCATAAGCAGAGAGAATCATTCCGTGTCACCAGCTCAGGTTCGGGCGTTAGAGTAGTAATCTTCTTGCTCAAAAGAAGTGCTAGGCTACTGTTCCCTGCGATTCCAAGGTAGTAGCGACCAAAGCAGAGAGGGCCACTAGCCGCGGGACGGCAGTGTGGCTTGCCGGCGGAGTAGATGGCGTCCGATCAACGCGAACGATCTGATGGCATGGTAGGATAAATTTAACAGGGGGCAGAAAATGGAAAGTTCAGTCGGCGCCACCGCATCAGCTGATGGAACGAGTCGCATACTCGGATTCACCCACCACCCACCCACGCATCGCCTTTCTGCAGGCCAATGGAGACGCAACCTTATTCTCCACATTAATGCTCGTTTTCTTTTAAATTTACGAAGGTCCTGTTTGCCTACATCTCATCGATACATGTACTAGCAAAATAGACTTGTGATTTTCTTTGGATTTTGTTTATGCGCTATCATGGTCAGACAGAACTCACTGCATGATTTGATTTTCTGCGGTTGGGCCCAGGGAGGCCTTTACGCCTGGTTGGGCCGGAACTCCTATGGGCTGAACGGGAAGAGGACCGACCACCAAGACGGCCGGGGGGCAACAAAAAAAAAAGAAAAAGAAAACCCTTCCTGTCCATCGCCGGACCGCCGTTACCACTGTATGGGACAGGAATTAGTGGCAAGACAAGATTCTTCAGCGGTGGGGCCCACGAGAGTAATGTCGAAATGAGCTACCACTGTCTGGGATGTGGGCCCGGTTCACCAGGTCCGATGGGACACGGGACTGATCAACAGACAACAGCCAAGATGGCACGAACGCGTAGGCTGCACTGCCATGTGGCCATCCCCTTCCCCTCACTCATCTACCGTCCCTCGGTGACTCAGTTCATCGGCGTCTGGAGATCCTCAGCCAAGCTCTCCGATCTTCGCCGGCGCCATCCTCCCCTGTACCATTTCTCCTCAAAAACTTCCCTGTAGGATTCCGATATGCTTTCGCTGCCTACTAATTTGATAAAAGAAAAGCATTCTGTGATGGTTTTCTCATGGGAAGTTGGGGTATTGGTGTGTTTGAAGCTGCATATGCAGGGACGGTATCTCAGTTTGTGTGTTTGCAACTTTGCATCCAGGGAGATTTTGTTTGACGAGGAAGAAGCAACAGAAGGGATCAGGCCCTGGGAACCCACCATCAGAGCATTAAGGTGACTGAAGCTTTCTTATTCTTTCAGTTTTCCACATCACATGGATCGATCCTTGTCTGGGTAGAATAGTTAGAGCTTCATTTCTATGGGTTAGGCTAGATTGCAGGCCGGCACAAGTTGTAACAAACGGATTTCAGATTACTTGTTGCTGCCATCACAGTTCTGAAGAGGAGGAAAAAACGAGAGAGATGGGCAGGGCTGGTTTCAGAAGGAAATACATGTCAAGAAAATCAGGGAACGGAGCAACAACCGCAATGCACAGGCCGACAAGGTCCTAAAAAATACGCACCTGCCTTCTCCCAATCACCTGCACAATATTTCTCTTTTCTTGTCAGTTGTAGGTGAGTTCAATGACACATCGGCATGCACCATGTTTGTGTTCTTCAGGAGCCACGGCACCGGGCATCACCCATCAGGATCGTGAGGCTGTACCCTCACCTTACCCCGGAGCAGCGCAAGATGATAGAGGACGCCGGCTTTGGAGGCCTCCTGAAAATCGGCTTCCCGACATTCCCTTTGGGGTTCTGCGGTTGGCTCCTCCGGCGATTCGACACCGACTACTGCGAGCTGGTGATCAAGGGCCGGGGAAGGATCCCGGTCACCAGCGACAGCGTGCTGGGCCCGAACGGCGGGGGTGATGTCAAGTACTGCTTGGATGAGGATGCCATTGCCTTCATGTTCGACAGGTTCGGTGTTTCAGGCAGGTACTCGCCAACCGTCAAAAGCATAGAAAATTCCCTCAAGCACATGAAGTCCGCGGACGAGCATTTCCTCCGGACGTTCATGGTGCTTGCGGTCTCAAGCTTCCTTTGCCCGACTACTAGTCTAAGAATCAGCCCACGTTGCTTCCTGGCATTGGTGGACATTGGGTCGATCAGGGAGCTGAATTGGTGCGAGTTTGTTGTGGAGCAGCTCAGGAAGTCTATAAGCGCATATGGCAGAAAGAGCAGTGTGTCGGGCTGCCTTTTCTACCTTGTGGTGAGCACTCTTTGCATCAGTCGCTTGGAGAAAATATCCATTTATCCTCTCTGATATAGTTTTACCATCTTTGTTGTAGAATCTATATCTAGATTCACTTGATACCCGTGACATACAAATTCCCGATGGAGCACCACGGATTTCTGCATGGAACAAAAAGCTTGTAAACAAAGTAATTGAGATGGACATGAAGGACAATGGCTCTTTCGGGAAATGCCTTGCAAGTTTTCGTATACCACTATGGCAACCATTTATTCCTCTGAAATGGCAGCGTATTTGTATCTCTTATGAACTTACAATCCTATTCTGTATTTGCTTCCAACGTTACATGCAGTTGAAAAGGAGAGCTCCTGATAACATCAAATCTAGGGGAGCATCAAGCACATCTGCCATCCTCGGAGGGATCCCCGAAATAGCAGATTTTGTGTCAACAAATGTCGCGGCCGGGTACAGTGCACAGGTAACAATGTCATTTATCCGCATCATAGTTTCCTCGGAACTCTGTAACTGAGTTTGTGCTTTTGCACATGTTTTGGACTGTAGAAGAAATAGGTGTTATGCAATGCAGTAGGCAAGCTTTGTGCAACTATCACAAACGCTCTCTCAAAGTTCATGCATGAGGTCTCTGCACTCGAAGGCAGCAGTGAAGAAGCCGGCAGAGATCATAGTCCTGGCCCTGTAGAAAATAACGATGTTAACAATGTGGAGGAGAATGACAACCAAGAGGAGGAAAACATGCTCCCAGAAGATAGTTCTGAGTTGCCAACTGAGGATACGAAAGACACATCGGGAGATGAAAGCTCCGTGGATGGAGGTAGCACGGACAACGGCTCTGAGGATGATCCTGACTGGGATCAAGACGACTTCAATAGCAGCAAGCAGAAATGTGTTAGAACTGAGCCTGGAGATGGAGCGACAAGATCTGAAAAAGGTAGAGTCAGAGGTTCAGGACATTATTCAGACACTCAAAAGGGAAATCAAGAAGAGCATGCAAATCTTATGAAGCGTACTTTGGCCTGTGTCGATGGGGGTACGTCGTCGCAAGCAAGGAGCGCACGCCAAAAAACCGGCGGAAAAAGCGACGTCGTTGTGGAGAAGACAACAGTTCAGACCCCCGGCAGCCTGCTGCATGGCGGTGAAAGATCGTGAAGTTCTGGCCCGAGACTTGATGATGGGAGACCCTTGAAGGTAGAGGAGATGGACAAGACGCCTGTCATTGATTTGTGTACTCCGACGAGCTCAGAAAGCGACTGTGTTGTCCTTAAGACTGCAGAAAACCCTTCTTCTGTTGATGCACTTGATGGCCCCGAACGGGCCTCATGACTCGCAACACAGTAGCTCAAATGGTCCTGAAGCACGTGTTCTTAGAGATCGAGGCCGCCGTTGGTTTGTCAGTTAAGGTTCAGTTGGGTCACTTCATGTGTTGTAAAAATTCAGAATAAGTTGACCTGTTATTGACTGCATACTTCTCTTTGTCGATGCCAAGCATTTGCAAACTTGATTTGGTTGCAAAACGAAACCAGAAAAATGTAGTTTTAGCGGATCAAGTAGTGTTTTCATTTATGAGAAGATCATGTGCCAAGCTGCTCATAAGTCATAACCACATGCGCCTCCGGTCTCCTACAATAGGATCCCCCTACAATACTGGAGTGCAGGTTTAGCTGAACAATGCTGGTGCGCTAGTCTGAACTTTCTCTGAATCGAGCAACTTCAGTCGAGAATTTTGACCGTGTTCATTCCATCTAGTCTAAAACTGAATATTCTGAACAGAAGAATGCAGTCTGAATTTCGGACAAATACCTATGCCCTAAATTTTGGTTAGGCTGTAAAGCAGTTGAGATAATTTCCATTATGGCATGAGATTGCTTCAATTGGTAGGCTGTAATGTTACATCTTACACGGTTTCCTGAACGAATTTTTTGCTATCGCTGACTTCGGAAAAAAAATGTGCAAGATGGAGGTGTTTAGTTTGTTCAGGCTGCCACTTCGGTTCTTTCAGATATGTTGTTCAGCAATATGTCAGCGTTTGCTCTAATTGACGTGCGGTGTGAGGAGTGCCCAGAGAATCGCACCGAAGCAGGCCCTAGCATGAATCATCAAACTGACATGACATGTAATAGTAGTTGCAGCCCAGTATTAGGATATGAGCCGCAGGCCCACAACACGGCCACCACCCCACTGCAAAAAAGAACAACGATGTGGATTATGCTGAACAATCGCAGCAACAGCAGTGTGCCATCAGCCCATCACCCCAGTTCTCTGCCTCCGGCCTCCGCTGTGTTCGCCCACACTTTTCTCTGCTCCAGGAAAAAAGCCTGGGAAGGAAAAGGGCGAACTGAAAAAAATACAGACGGGTCCCAGAATGATTAGGCTTTTAGCGGTAACCACCACTCTGCAGCTTTTCTAACTAGGAGCTTTGCGCAGGCAAACACCACGACCACAAAAGACGGTCACATGACAACTGAACTAGTACTAGTAAACTACCACGATTACCTACCTATTCAGCTTGGAAACCTTCAAAGCGGAAAAAGATTCAGTGGAGTGGCCGCAAAAGCAGGCAGGCAGGCAGGCAGGGGAGCAAGGTGTCCCGGGCGCCAGCGTTTTCTAATCAGAATCCGGAGGCCAGGCCAGCACCGCACCATCAGCTAGCTTGGCTTGCATGCAGCTCTGGCTCCCGGGGTTAAGCTGAGGCCCTCCGCGTGGGCTCCCCCGGGTCAACACCCACGCCCCTCTCTCTCTCTCTCGCTCACGGTCTCGCTCCAACTCCATTAATATTTATATTAGCGGCGCATCATCGGTGGCACGCATCTCTGTCTGGCAATGCCAAATGATTAGGGCACGGCGGTGGGGAAGGGTGATGAGTGGATACGCGTGTGCAACTGCAAGAGGGAGGGGGGGGGCTCACGTGGGGTGTTGGGAGGGAACGGTGGTTAGCGACTAGATTAGTGCCAACGGATTAGGCCACCAGGGTCTACTGCTAGTTCTATTATATACACTCTATACTTGATGAGGAGCAGGCGCGCGCGCGCACGCCCGGATCTAACCAAGATTGCGTTGCCCCCCTTCGCTGACGAGGGCGTTGCCAAATCATGCAGGCACACCTGCACCTACTTAAGCTCTAGTTTAATGGCGGTGGTTGTGCTAATGCTGGAGCTAGTGGTGGCTAATCAAACCTTTGTTGGTTCCCGAAAAAAAACCACGATCTGTTTGGTCCGTAGGAACTCCACACGGGTCCTTTTCGACCTGGCCCATCTCGCTGGGATCCTGTGAATTTTCGTCTTGGAGATTTGAATCCAGCGATCGATCCCCCCAGCTTACGTTCTTTTCGGTCAGATTCGGCAGGATTTTTCCGCCGTAGCACGCGGCAGAGAATGTACTCGGCTCGTGAGATTTGACTGGCCGGCGGAAGTTGGCTGCTGAAAACGTAGCCTGCCTGCCGGCTCATTTCAGACGGCGCCACCCGCCTGCCTGCTTGTTCAGCGGCACATGTGAATCCTGCCGTGCTGCGTGTGCGCGACCAGAGACAGCCAAGGAAAAAATCGCCCTGTTTTTCTTCGCTTCTCGTGGTCTGGTGGATGGCACCAGCCAGCCTTTCACCTCCGCTCCTGTGGGTTCCTTCGATTTTCCTGGATGGAGATGCTAGTACTTGTCACTTGTCGGGAACGCTTCGACGATGAGAACACGGCGAGGAGAAGCTGGAGGGAGGTTTCCTCATCGGACTCCAACATCGACATCAGAAACTTCATCAGACTTTACTGCGACACAAGGAAAAGAAATAGCTGGCTGGCTAGCAGTCCCTCTTGACACTTATTTTGTAGAACATAATCATTGCACTAATCCCATGATTGCATAGAGGATGGAGTTCCGAAATATTGTGGAACTGGAAAGTCATCTGTAAGGAACGTGCTTCGACTTTGAACAAGCATCAGAAACAAGCAAACACACATCATCAACCGACATCGTAGACAGAGGTCTCACATGCCTCGACAGAGATGGTATGGTACCCATGTAGATGCAGAGATTAATAAACAAGCACATGAGCACGTATATCTTCAGAGTAATAAAACCATTTGCATGCCTTATGAGTACAAGAAGAACAAGACATTGTCTATTTTGAGCAAATAAAACGGTGCCAAAAAAACAAAGATTATAGGACGAAAACTAAAAACTAAGCTGCTGGTATAAAGACAAATCCAACCAACCTAATTAGTAATTAGCAAGCACATCTCATGCCATATCGGTAGTACTACTAGTAGTGGCTAACCAAAACCAAACCAGCCACCAACTTTTTTTTTTCTACAACCACCGCCGGTTCCGCCGCTGCTGGGGTTCGGGGGGCGCGTCTGCCTGAGTCGACGTTCATGACCTCCGGGCCGGGCCGTCGACGAACACGGGCCGCACGGGGACGGGGCCCCAGGGCCCCGTGGGCGCGGGGCGGGCCGCGCGGCCGGCCTCGTCGGCGGACGCGAGGCGCTCGCAGGAGGGGCACATGGTGAGCGTGGTGGGCGGCGGCATGCGCGCGTACTGGTGCGGCGCGACGAGCTTGAGCGCGCGCAGCTCCGCCACCTCCCGCTGCAGCCGCCGGTTCTCCTCCGTCAGCGTCTCGCAGCAGCGCTTCAGGAACTCGCAGTCCACCTCCGTCTGCTTCAGCTTCGTCCTGGTCAATTTGATTATCGATTGATTAGCAACGGATCAATGGGGTGATTAGATAAACAGATGAAATCATCAGGTTAATAGTTATTAATGGGGTTGATTAATTGTTTATTTACCTGGCTTTGCCCAAAAAAAAGATGTTTATTTACCTGGCCCTGCGGTTCTGGAACCAGACCTCGACCTGGCGCGGCTTCAGGTTCAGCTGCTTCGCCAGCGCCGCCTTCTGCTTCTGAGAAAGAGACGATACAGGAAAACACCATCAGATTTTTTGAGATTTTTTTTGCGATGCCTCGAGAGGAAGATTGATTGGTGTTAGAGTTCTGATGAAAATGGTCAGGAGTCGAGACTCGAGAGTGATTATACGTACGGGGTTGAGGGTGTTGTGCTCCTTGAAGCTCTCCTCGAGGACGGCGGCCTGGTCCTTGGAGAGGCGGAGCTTCTTGCGGGACCCGCCGCCGGCGCCGCTGTCCTCGTCGTCGCTGCCGACGCCGACGCCGCCGGCCCTCGGGGTGTGGTCGCCCTCTAGCTCCCCGCTCCTCGTCGCCGCGGCCCGCTTCCCGCTGAGGCTGGACAGCGTGCTGTTGGGCGACGATGCGGCGGGCTCCTCGTCCTCGCTGCAGCTGCCCCTCCGGGCCTCCCCGGCCGGCGCCCGGTTCACGTCGATCCCCCGCAGGAACGGCATCTCGTGGCCGTGGCACGCCGCCAGCGCGGCCGGCTGCTGCTGCTGCTTCCTCTCCATAGATCGATCCGTCCCTGCATGCATGCACGCCCGGTCGATCTCGATCAGTATCAGAGCGCCACTCGATCGGCGTCTCTAGATCGAAAATAACGAGACGCATGCATGTGTAGCAGCCTAGTCTGCTCCTAAAATAGCAGTGCTCACCGGAGGAGGGGGAGAAGAAGAGACCGGCACCGCTCCACCACTGCGGCTGCGGCGGCGCGGGGCGGGAGGAGATGGGGGCGACGCTCATAGCTCGCGGCGGCGGCGGAGGAGACTCGACCGGAGCCGCGGTGGCGATGCTCAGGCTGAGGCTGAGCCCGAGCCCGAGACCGTGCTGCTCCCGATCCCTCGCATTAACCGTCATCTCCATCGATGGGTACTCTGAACTTGGGTTCCCTTCCTTCTCTGGGAAACCGGAGGCTGCTTGCAGTCTTGCAGAGAAAGAGACGGTGGATCGATCGACCTCGGTGTGGTGACTGGTCTGTCAGGCAATGAGGAGCGAGGGTAGAGAGGGTGTTGCTTTTAAAGAGCACACAGGGGGGGGGGGGGGGGGGGAGAGAGAGAGAGAGAGAGATATCATTAGCGAGGTGATGGCGTAAATCAAAAGTGATATTTTGTGGGGCGGAGGAAAGGTCAAAATATCATAATAGTAGGAGGCAAAACAAAACCAAAAAAAAAAGATGAAGACGTGAAGCGCCCGCACATTGCTGGAGTGGATCAGCGATGATGATGGGTGTTGGCAGGCGCGTCACCCTCGCCGGCGCAGCCCAATCATCAGCCCAGCTGAGCCTCGCCCTGGCCGTGGGGGTCCGGCCAGGCGCAGGCACGTAGCGCGCGGTGGCGCCCCTCTTTTGACTTGTCCCCGCCGGGTCCGGGGGGGCATCGCCACCGATGGCTACCGGTGGCGCGGCCGAGTCCTGGTCGCTCCCCACCCCCACCGCGCACGAGGCTGGGCCGGGTCACCGGTGCCGCCAGGATCCCGGCGCCGCGCTGGCCTGGACGATGCTGCGGCCCCTGTTGCTCCTCGACACGGGAGAAAGAGACAAGAGAGACGCAGACCCTCGATCGAGAAGTTCTGGCGTCAACCCAGACCCAGGTGCGGCTGGATCTCTACGGTAGTAGTACGGTACGATATGATCCGGACAAAGATGCTATCTACTCCGTATTCATGGATACATGACCTTTCATTTTTGATGCTATCTTCTTCCTCTGTAGCCATCTCGACAAAAGAAAAGAAGAAGAAGAAGAAAGGACGACGCGGGTAATTTTGTTTCGTTTTTTTTTTGAGCATCACGAGGGTAATTTTGTTCGTCAGTGAACTGTCATGCACGACGCGAGTGATGATGTGGCGGCGGGCGCAGTGACATGAGAGCGACGGAATCGGGAGGGACGCGATTGACGGACGGACACGGCATGGACGGACGCGATTGGGCCGTGAGCCGTGGGACAATTATTAGGTGTCGCCTGCCCGGAGCACCGGGCGCATGCCGACGCCGGGCCGTGCGGCCTCGTCTGCCATCACGCTGTCCCCCCGTGCCCAACCGGCACCAGCGCGCCCCCTCACCCGATTGTCTGCGCCGCCCCGCCCTGCAGCTTCACCCTGCCCCCCACACCCACGCTGCCGAGCTGCCTGCTGCTTTCATCGCCTCCGGCGAGCAGCTTTCCGCTCGCGTGTCGATGGCGATATGCAGTAGCAGCAGGGTGATGGGATGCTCGGCCGGGGAGGCGGGGACCCCGCGACCAGCTTACAGTACAGCGGCGGGATCGGGATGCGGCAGGGCCCGCCCGATCGCCTGTTGCCGATGCGCCTTTTCTTTTGGTTTGCCCTTTTTGCACTGTACTGGCCGTAGACGGCCTGATGCCCCTGCTATCATCATCGTCATCGCCTCAATCATGAACCGGAATGAGTTCATGATTGGGTCTCGGCACGGCGCACCTTCCATGATTGCTCGCTCTTGCGGTCTTGCCCTCTTGCTGGTTCGGGCACTCACATTCACCTTTCTGTCACGGACAAGAAAAAGGAGAGGAAGAGGAGGCAGCGGCCATGCGCGCAGCGTGCCCGATCAATCCACGGTTCCCTCTTCCCTGGCCCGGCCATGAGTCGAGCCGAGAGCTTTGCACGGAGCATGATGCAGCAGATGAGCTCGAGCCGGACGCAGCCCTGAGCTGGTGCCAGCGCTAGGTCCAGTAGCTAGGGCGATAGGGCGAGCCACCGGGGCAGACAGCGTCACGTGGAGCGGGGCGGGAAAGCGGGAGGGAGACCGGGGCCGGGGTCACGTGGGCGCGCCCGCCTCGCCGCCACGCCGGAGCGCACCGAGAGGGAGGGAGGCGGAGCCCCCACGCGCGCCTGCCTGCCCCGCGCGGCCCCGACAGCGCCCACCGGCCCCAATCATTGACATTCACGCCCGCCCTCCCATCCGACTCAACTCAACTCGCAGATGATGATGATGATGGGGCGAGCTTTCAGGCTCTCTCTCTCTCTCTCTCTCTCTCTCTCTCTCTCTCTCTCTCTCTCTCTCTCTCTCTCTCTCTCTGATAATGATCAGATAACCACATCTCCTCCGTCCGTCCGTTCTGGAATATAATCTGATCTGTATTCTCCCGAGCAAAATATTCTGCATCGATTTTTTTAGTCTTTAGACTACTTATGGTTAAAATCAACTGTGAATATGTTCAAGGAGATCACAACGGCCTCCTTTTCTTCATTAGAATCGTCGTGGAGCTAGACCACAGCATGCACCAGTCGCATTAGACATTGCCCCTATCCACTGCACCCACATCACCATGCATGAGGAGGGACGACGCATGTGTGCGACCCGCGTGTATCCCTCGCGCCAATTATTGGCTCTCGCGGCTGTGGCGATGGCGTTGATCAGCATGCAAAGCGCGCGGCCACCGGCAATTGGGCGGGGGCGACGGGTCGCACAAACGGCGCGTGCACCCTGACCTTTGTCCGGCCGAGAGGGAGGAGGGTATAGTCATCTGGGGCATAGAGATACGCTCATGTGTGCCCCCCGGACTACGCTCGGTTCCGTCGCTGAACTAGGCAGCCTCATATCAAGTATATTGGTATTGTCTTGTAGACGGTATCGTACATTGCCACGTATTTTAAACCGGTTTATCAGACAACCTCTACAATAGATTGTGTGTTTAGTTGTTTTATGATAATTCAAAAGTCCTAAATTCATGCATGATCCAAATCAATGTAGTGATCTTTTATTTCACCGTGGTGTTTTTTGGAATATGTTTTGACTGCCTTCATTAATCATTAATGTTATCAACATCAACAATATATATGAGCAGTCCGCGAACCAGGCACTGAATGTGCATTGCCTTGTTCAGAGGTGAAAGTGATGACTTCACTTGGGCTATTTGTGCGACTATGGCTGTGGTGCCTCAAATGAAACATATGGAGCAGGGGCACCAGTATAAAAATAATTACTTGCTTGACATTGGTAACTGGTGACGAGTTTCTTCAGGAAGAGAGCAACTAGATGGAAGAGAGCAACTAGATGAACGTTGAAGACAACTTAGGATTGCACGTCAGTTGAGTTCAGATCTGATCTATGGACCATGGGAGGAGAACAACTGGGCACAAAAGCAGGGGCATAGACAACCATGTCGGGGCAGCAGCAATTGAACTTGGAAGCTTGTAGTTCCGACATCGGCGGCGAAGGAGCCTCCTGGTGCACTGCCGTCATCTTCGATTGAGGAGCCATGCTCGCGGGCTGGGGCGGCGGGGAGGGGGTGGTGGGCACGGGCGTCGTTTGGGACGGTGGCCAGGGGAGCCATGTGCTTCGCCGTCGTGTAGGTCGCCGTGAGCTGGGTCGTGGTAGAGGGATGCTGTGGATTGAAATCGAGGATCTTGAACTGTTCTTATTCATGTTCGTGGGGAGGCAACATATGGAAGAGGCATTGGCAACCAGTGGAAATTTTGTTTGGCTTTGCGCCATAGAATTGATTTCACGCGCGAAGCGCAGGGAAGAGAGCGGAAAAGAGGATTTGGCGCAGTGAATCCATATAAGAGGGAAAAACTGAAACTATCATTTGTTTCGTGAAGAAAAGTGAGATGATTCGTGCATGAAATCGATCTGTTCCGATAATTTTGTGAATAAAATTTAGTTTATTGGTGGATCGGAATCAGATCATCTAAGCCATGGCTCCGGATGATGCTAGGTGGGCAAGCGCTACGTGTTAACCTGATCAGGATCGGCGCAACAACCACCGTACCCAGTCCTGACCATACCCTACCACTTGCTACGACTTTGGGGATCCTTCACGCTTACGATCAATTCATTCTCTCTAGTCTCTGCTACTTGCACTACGTACATACTAGGAGACTAGGAGTAGGACTACGACCAGTAGGACGTACGTACCTGTGACACCCTAGGTGTCAAAATTATAAAACATTAGGAAGGAATGTGTAATGTATGTATTGAATTGTGTGAAATTGAATGAATGAGTGGCAACAAGGACTTACGTGTAATTTTTCAAAAATAGGAGTCCTTTTATGCAAAAATATTGAATTACAAAGGTAACCTTTAAATTTTACTAGGGGTCAAAGTGTAAAAGTGATAGTCATCATGGCATTACAGAAAACTTGCAATTAAGTCCAAAGACATATGGAATTTACCCTAATAAGGACAAAAACTTTATAAAGTTTGAATTAAGGCCAAGGTTTTAAAATAAAATTCTATCCTCTGAGTTTTGAATTTGAACCTTAAATAAAGTTGTAGGGTTTGAAAAGTTCTACAACCTTTACTTTGACCATTTTCTCATTTGAGCTTTAGAACAGTGAGAAAATTTGGCTTTACATCGAGGTCCCTGGAATTTTTGAAATTTCACAGCAGCCCCTGGCGCCCCCCTCCCTTCTTCTTCCTCTGCTCCCCCTCTGCTGCACCGCAGCGCCGCCGCTGGTCGTCGTGCCGCGCTGCCCGAGGCCCGCCCCTGCCTCTCCTGGCCTCCACGC
Organism: Panicum hallii; assembly: GCF_002211085.1. Lineage (NCBI taxonomy): Eukaryota > Viridiplantae > Streptophyta > Magnoliopsida > Poales > Poaceae > Panicum > Panicum hallii. The sequence continues at coordinate 55,506,263 of NC_038050.1, forward strand.
GTCGTCCTCGAGCTCAGCCACCGCCTCAGCGCTCCCCCGAGCGCGCCACGCCGCCAGCAGCTGCTTGCCGTCGCCGCCGCTGCTCACCGTTGCTGCAGCTCTGCCGGCGCCACCTCCTGCTCTGGTAGCTCCCACGCGTCACCTCCAAGCCGGCCACCGCTCTAGCTCCTCTCCTCTAGCCTTCTCCCGCGCGCTCCACGTCGCCCCGCCTCTGCCCGAGCTCTGCCCGCCGCCGCCGTTGTGGCTAGCGCCGTGCGTGCCTCCCCACCCTTCTATGCTAGTCTAAGATGCTCACTAGCTCCCCCTCCCTCCATTTCGCTCTCTCTGGCACTCGCATTCCACACTGAGTTTCGAATCCACCGTCCCCGCTCGAGTTCTTCTCCGGCGACCTCTCTGCTCACCGTGGGCAGACCACCACAGCCTCTTCCGATCCACGACAGCCCCTCCTCTAGCTTCGCCATGATCCCGTGAAGCTCACAGCCCCTCACTCGACTACTTTTGAGCTCCAATTTGGCCTTCCCGACGCTCGCCGGTGTTCTTCTCCTCCGCCGTCATCACGATCACTGTCGGTCACCTCCTTTCCGTAGCTATTAGCCTCAATTGAATGCAGCAGTGAATCACCCGTGGCTCACCGATGCTCGTGTACAGGACCTTCACCGACGTTGATCACCGGAGCATCGCCATCGCCGTCGACCTCTCTGCCGCCGCCTCTGTCTGTCGTGGGAACCTACCTTCCCGACTACTCCAATCCTCGCCAAGGTGCTCAATCAAACCGCTTTGCTCCTCTCGAGCTTTTCCCCAACCTCTGGATCACCACCGGTGAACCCCCTTGCCGGAACGCCACCGCCATAGTCGAGCTCCATCGCCGCCACCTCGGATCGCCGTCGTTTTACCCCCTCCGGTCAACCCCGACCATCATATCACCCCCAGCGAGGACCGCCCTAGTCCCCTGATCCTCCCTTGCCAGTTCCCCCTCGCCGCCGGTGACCACCGTCGCCGGAATTTGGCCAGCAAGTCTCAGCTCTTCTTCCCCAATGAGCCAAGGACCCAATTGCTTTGATTTAAATCTTTCTGAGGGTCTGACTGCAAGATTTCAGTCCCTCTCTTCAATTCAAAAGCAATGATCTTTAGAAATTTATAGGAATTTGTAGGAAATTCAGAAAAATGTCAAACCAGTTTTGTTTGAATCCTTGAAATAAACTCTACAACTTTTATGTAATAACCTTGAGCTGAATAAGTGGACATTTTGAATTAGAATAAATACTAGGAAATGGGTGTGTTAATTAGATCTTTTGATCCCTAGCTGTGGTGATGCTAATATTTGAAACATAGAACATGTGTCTTATGTATAGCTCTATATAAAATTTTTAGACTCAGAACTGTTTTCTAACTATGATATTCAAGTATCTTTGTTTCAATTGATGAAAGCTTTAAGATTTATTCTAGAGTGAATCTGTTAGTATTTGTAGCTGAAAGTTTTACTTTAACCTTCTTTAAGCATGTGTAATCCATGATAAAATTTTGAACATCAATGGTATAGATTAGCTTAAGTTATGAATTTAAGCTTAGATTTAAAGATAATTCATGAATAATAGTTCTGATTTATAAAAATTTATGAAATTAAATTAGAGTATTACTTTTGAATAGTTTAATATGCTCACAAAATTTCAACACAAGATCTAGTATAGAACTTCTAATATAAATAAATTAGGATCTTTCCCAATACTACGTAATGTAATTAGCTTAATTATTTGGAGTAACTCCACATGTCGTTTAATGAAGTTAGGTAATGTAAGTTAATACTCGATAAATGACTGCCCATAGAAGAAGTTTAATTAACTTGTTGGATTGCAACTTTATCGTGAAATAAAGTTCTTAAATCAATAACCATTGCTTCAAATCACTGCATATCATGTAGATTCGACTACACTCGCCGACGGAACCTACGAGTTGATTCTAGAACCCGAGCAGGGCATTTCGGAAGACCAAGTGAACGTCGCCAAGGAATTAACTGAAGCCTCTAACCAAAGTTCGGAAGTTATTGATATCCCTGACCCTAGCCCCACCAGCGAAGGCAAGCCCCGGACATAAACCGCTATTTTTACTACACTGCAATCTATATCTCTCTATATATATATATATCTACTTGTGCATTTACGTTTCTAGGACTTGTATTGAAACCTTAGTTGCATATTCTTAGGAACCTATGTATTGAATACTAGAACCTGAGTCCGACTAGTTGCTAAGCTAATAGGACCGGTAGAAGTCGAGTGATTTCCGGTCACTCGCGAGCTTATAGGAGTTGCAATGTTTACATTCTTGCAACCACTATAAGGATGACGGACGGGGTTGTGATTATGATTCATAACTTTGGCAGAAACCCTGTCTGTGTGGATGAAAATTTGATAAGGTCGCAGTATGTGGTAGCGGTGGTTAAACGTTTGAAATGTACTAGCCACATGCTGTGAAATATGGTAAGCGGTAAGCCTAGTAACCAATAGGCCCGAGGAGTGGACATACCCCCCACCACTTGTAATTTGTTTTTTCGCACGCGCACCGACGTGCGGGAGTACGTTCCGCAGCGGATGAGAGTACATCCTACAGTCACGCACACTGTAGGAGTACGTTTCACACAGCGGATAGGAGTACGGTCATGTAGTCGCGCTAAAGACGTACGTCCTGCACATTGGATGTGCGTATGGTCCTACAGTCCCTTGTGGTGGCACTGATCCACGCGTCGGAATAAAAGACAAACGGTTGCTTCGGAACAATGATTGGATGTTCCAAGCGTGTGAGTTAGGTTTACCCTTACAAGGTTTTGAAATTCGATTCAGAATCGTCCGTTTCTCGCGAAGATCGAGACTGCTTGATCCCTTTGCCACATAGAGTAATAAGAGCAACATGATGATGATCAAAGATGATGTCAGACCCGGGGCCATGGGGCTGTATACATAGCGTAGTTTAAGAGATTAAGTCCGTCTTATATCTTATTTACCTCGTTTATCTCTTATTTATTCCGTTTAAATAAGAGATAAGGCTAACCGATAGAGAGGGAATCTACTCGAGATATGTTCTGGTACGATTCCTTAGCTGGCATTGGTTAGTATCTTTGTAACCCTGGCCTCTCGGATATATAAGGGAGGTCAGGGATCCCTCTCAAAAGAAGATCTCTAGGTCATTCTACATAAAAGGCAATACAAACCACCATACAGTACGTAGGGTGTTACGCATCTTGCGGCCCGAACCTGTCTAAGTTTTGTGTTCCTTGTACCTTCGAGTTCCTGATCTCGGCGTCTCCTCACCCAAAACTTACCACCTTGGGTATATCCCTTGGTGGGCAGCCGGTTAAACACCGACAGCTGGCGCGCCAGGTAGGGGTGCGCGTCGAAGATCCACCGGCGAGCTCGATGGCATCTTTCAATTTCATCAGGTCAGTTCCCTCTCAGGGAACGACATTCGTTTTTGGCTCGTGGGTCTGCATCGCAGATGGTGTGGGCAACTTTCGGCAATTTCTCGTCGACATGAGGCCGAAGACCTTCGCTGTGGATCCTCGCAGCAACCTCGACAAGCTCGTCGATGGGCTCGACAACTTGCCGCTCCGTGCCTTCGCAGCATAGATCGAGATGGAATCTGCTCCAGGCTTGACTTCTTCTGGTGTTGCGACAACTTCTTCTGGATTGGACTTGTTCCAATTTAGGGATCTGCATAGCCAATCTCAACTTGGCTCATGCAAACCGGCCACTGATCTTCAGGAGGCCAATGTCTCTGGGTCCCTCTCCATGTTAGAGAAGGACCTGGACTTGCTGCTCCAGGGCGGAAAGCCGGAAGCCACCGCGTGTCGGGGGGCTTCGGGTTGTTCTGGTACCGGCGATCTGGTGATCACCTCTTTGCCGGAGGGGTGCATTGTGCTTTGGAAGGGCATGATGCTCTCCGATCTACTCGAGGCAGAGGGTCGACTTGTGGCTCACCTCGAGCCCTTGCCTTTTCAAGAAGGCAGGCCATTGGCTACCGCGGCGGAGGGGTCGACTGAACTAGTCGACGAAAGCTCTCATGAGCTTTCCTCCCGCCAGGTGCTGATGGCCGAAGAAGGCAAGGACGATGGGGATCTTCCCATCGTCAACTTTGAAGCGGTCTCCAAAGATGAGATCACGGCCAACGCCGGCGACGAGAACGACGCCGACCGTGAGGCGCGGAGGGCTAGGAACAGGGCCCGTACAATCCGGCGGAAGAGGGCCAACGAGCGTAGGCGATCTATGCATCGCGAGCTTGACCCTGAGTTTGCCGCTGTAAGCGAGCGGGGTTTCAAGACTCCGGTACCCAACATCGCCAGGGTAACGGCCATCCTCGAGCGCAGCCACGATCCGGAAGTACGTCAAGCACTTCTTTACGAGCAGAGGGCTTCGATCCAGTTGGATCAGCACAACCCGGCGTCCACCATTAGGGAGGAGCGCGTGGGAGAAAGTCGAAGTCAGGCTCACAGCCGAACGGCTGGCGGCCGTCCTCGACACCAGCTCAGCAACGACAACGCTCGCGGGAGTCTGGCTCGAGGCGGGAGGCAGCAGCCACCGCAAGGGGGTCATCCGCTGCAGGCCAATCATCGACCTTCTCTAGAGGACCTGCGCCAGCACATCAATGAAGGTCGCGACGTGCGGACAGTGATCTCCTCCAGGCGCAAGGTCCGCGAAGAAGTCGAAACTGAAGGTACTGACTGTAGCGACCGATTCCCTACTTTTTCTGCTCGTTTTAGCAGCTACAAGTATCCAGAAGGCTTCAAACCGATTGGCATTACCAAGTACGACGGCAAGCAAGCTCTCAGCAGTGGCTCCGTTGCTACTCCACGGCCATTGAGGTCGCAGGGGGGTCGAATATCTCCAAAGTCGTCTACTTCCCGATGGCTTTGGACCCTGCACCGCTTACTTGGTTGGAAAGCCTCAGCAACAACTCGATCGACTCCTGGGAGCGCCTTAAGAAGGTCTCAACGACAATTTCTAGGGAGCGATTGCTCGTGCAGGTACTCGTCACGATCTTGCTCAGTGTAAGCAGGAACGTAATGAGCTCCTGCGGTCCTACACACGTCGCTTCTTCGACGTTCGCGCCACCATCGCCAACATCTCAGAGGACGACATCATCGACTGTTTCTACAATGGCATCACCGACCCGGGCATCTACAGGGATTTCGGGCGGAATAGGCCGAAGACTGTTGCGGGCCTTCGTGATATGATGCACGATTGGTCCGAACAGGAGGAGAAGATGCGGGAGCGGTTCCCGCAGCGTCAAGATAACAATCTGCGGCGTCCAAACGACAACCGCAACGACAAAGGCCAGCGGGACTTTTCGGGTCCGCCCCGAAAATGAAAGCCAGATGATGTCATCGCGGCTATCGATCGTCCTTCACGGGGCAAGAAGTCGATGATGCAGGAGGAGTTTGAGAAGCTCCTAGAGAAGAAGTGCCCTTGGCACCCAGGTGCCAATCATGCCGCCATTGACTGTTACCACCTTCGGAGGACGTTCAGCAACTCCGGGGTGGCAAGAAGAACAAGAAGCCTGCGGACAAAGAACCCGAGGATGACGAGGATCAAGGGCGCAACCCGAAGTTTCAAGACGCCTCGAAGGTCGTCAACATCATCTTCGGTGGAGATGAGGAATTTGGTTCCAGGCGGGACCAGAAGTTGCTCCTCCGGGAGATTTTGTCTATTGAGCCGGCGGTAGCACGACCACTCCGTTGGTCAGAGGTCCCCATCTCATTCTCTCGCGATGACCAGTGGACGAGCTTTTTGGAGCCCGGTAAATTCCCCTTGGTCCTGGATCCGGTGGTGGCGGAGGTTAAGCTCACCAAGGTCCTCATCGATGGCGGGAGCAGGCTCAATCTCATTTTCGTCAGCACTCTGAAGAAAATGGGCCTGAGTTTCAAGGACATGCTGGTTCCCAGCAAGTCCCCCTTTTACGGCATCGTCCCAGGTAACGCGGCACACCCGCTTGGTACGGTGGTCCTCCCAGTCACCTTCGGCACGCGGGAGAACTATCGTACCGACTTCATCAAATTCGAAGTGGCTAACTTCGAATCTTCTTACCATGCCATATTGGGTCGTCCGGCACTCGCCAAGTTCATGGCAGTGCCGCATTACGTCTATCTACTTCTTAAGATGCCAGGACTCAGTGGAGTACTCACCCTCCGTGGCGACTTGAAGAAGTCATATGATTGCAATCAGGAGGCGATCCTGTATGCTTCGACTACTCGCGTGCCAGATGCTTCGGGAGAAGTACTCGCGGCCGCGCAGCAGCTTTCCCAATTCGGACTGGAGATTCCTTCCAAGAAGGCCAGCAAGTCGAGCATCCAGTCGACTGATGACGTGGCCCTCAAGATGATCCAGCTTCAGGAGGGAGATTCATCTAAGACCGCTGTCATCGGTGCGGGCTTAGGTGACAAATAGGAACTCGCGCTCGTCAGCTTCCTACGGGCTAACCGAGACATATTCGCGTAGAAACCAGCGGATATGCCAGGGGTGCCCAGGGAGTTGATCGAGCATGCTTTAGATGTACACCCGAAGGCTACCCCTAAAAAGCAACGCCTGCGAAGGTTTGCCCACGATAAGCGTGAGGCCATTAAACGGGAGATTGCTAAACTTCTCGCGGCTGGATTCATTAAAAAAGTAATCCATCCAGAGTGGGTAGCGAATCCCGTTCTTGTAAAGAAAAAGAATAATGAATGGAGAATGTGTGTCGACTACACTGATCTCAACAAGCACTGCCCAAAGGACCATTTTGGGCTGCCGCGCATTGACCAAGTTGTTGATTCGACGGCTAGTTGTGTTCTTCTCTGTTTTCTTGATTGTTATTCAGGTTATCATCAGATTGTACTAAAGGAGGAGGACCAAATCAAGACTGCATTCATCACCCCGTACGGGACTTACGCCTACAAAACAATATCCTTCGGGTTGAAGAACGCAGGAGCAACCTATCAGCGTGCGATCCAGATGTGTTTCGCGGATCAGCTGCACCGGAATGTTGAGGCTTATGTGGACGACGTCATCATCAAGACCAGGGCGTCCAACAACTTGATAGCAGATTTGGAAGAAATATTTAGCAGTCTGCGCAGATTCCGGTGGAAACTCAATCCCACCAAGTGCGTTTTTGGAGTACCTTTAGGGAAATTGCTCGAGTTCATCGTCAGCAACCAGGGCATCGAAGCCAACCCTGTAAAAATCACGGCCATCACTGATATGGAGGCTCCGGCCACAATCAAGGATGTCCAGAAGTTAACAGGTTGTATGGCGGCCCTGAACAGGTTCATCTCCCGACTCGGGGAGAAAGGACTACCTTTCTTCAAACTTCTGAAATGCCAAGATAAGTTCCAATGGACGGAGGAGGCCGAACGGGCCTTGCAGGATCTGAAACATCATCTTCAGTCACCTCCGATCCTTACTGCACCGTTGCCAGGGGAGGATCTACTACTTTACATTGCGGCAACAACTCATGTTGTCAGCAGTGCCAGTGTAGTTGAGCGTAGCGAGGAAGGCCATGCGTTTGGAGTGCAGAGGCCTGTCTACTTCATCAGCGAGGTCCTCTCCGAATCTAAGGTACGGTATTCAGCTGTTCAAAAGCTTTTATATGCAATCTTAATCACATCAAGAAAGCTACACCATTACTTCGACGAGTACAAGATTACTGTGATCACGGATTTCCCGTTGGGGATATTCTTCATAATCAAGATGCCACGGGGCGCATATCCAAGTGGGCAGTGGAACTGGGGGCTTTGTCAATCGACTTCAAGCCACGCACTGCAATAAAGTCACAGGCTCTAGTCGACTTCATGGCCGAATGGAGGGAGAATCAAGTTCACACTCCAGTAGATAAGCCAGAGCACTGGACCATGTACTTTGATGGGTCTCTCAAGCTCGACGGCGGCGGTGTTGGTGTTCTGTTATTTCTCCACGAGGTGAACAATTGAAATATGTCCTTCAGATCCTGTGGGTGGTATCCAACAATGAAGCCGATTATGAAGCCCTGCTTCACGGGCTTCGTTTGGCGATATCACTAGGGATCAAGCGACTACTTGTATATGAAGATTCCCTTCTTGTTGTTCAACAGGTCTACAAGGAATGGGACTGCAACAAGGAGACGATGGATGCTTATGTACAGGAAGTGCGAAAGTTGGAAAGCAACTTCTCCGGTTTGGAGGTTCACCATGTATTGCGGGAGCACAATGTTGGCACGGATATCCTATCCAAACTGGGGACCACACGTGCTCAGGTCCCACCGGGAGTCTTCGTCCAGGAGCTCAAGAAGCCATCCATCAAGTCTTCTCCGCAGGTAACCATCGACGCGGGTTCCCAACAACCCGATCGAGAGGTTATGGTGCTAGGGGAGGACTGGCGAGAGGTTTTTATCGACTTCATTCGAGATCAAAGGCTACCAGCGGGAATTGATGCCAAGAGCGCGGAGGCGGCACGCGTCCTGCGAAGGAGCAAGGGTTTCGTCCTGGTCGACGGCAAGCTTTATCGGCGTGGCGCTCGGTCAGGAGTTCTCATGAAGTGCGTCACAAAGGAAGATGGTTACGACATACTGCGGGAGATCCACGAGGGCGTCTACGGAAACCATACGGCTTCAAGAACGCTGGTGGGGAAAGCATACAGGGCCAGTTTCTGGTGGCCCGCTGCAGTCACCGACGCGGAAGATCTTGTGCGTCGGTGCCAAAATTGTCAATTCTTCGGCAAACAGACTCATGTTCCAGCCCATAGCCTCATCACTATACCGCCATCCTGGCCTTTTGCTTGTTGGAGCCTCGACATGATCGGGCCCTTCACGATGGCGCCAGGCGGTTTCACCCACGTTCTGGTGGCTATCGACAAGTTTACTAAGTGGATTGAGTACAAGCCGATAGCCAAGCTCACGCCAGATCGGGTCGTCGACTTCATCTCAGATATTTTGCATCATTTCGGATTCCCCAACACCATCGTCACGGACCTAGGATCAAACTTCACGGCAAACCAATTCTAGGAGTTCTACGAGAATGCTTGCATCGAAGTTAAATATGTCTCGGTCGCACACCGAAGGGCCAATGGACAAGTCGAAAGGGCGAACGGCTTGATAATTGACGGCCTCAAGAAGAGACTTTATGACGAAAACAGCAAGAAGGGAGGCAAATGGGTGCATAAGCTGCCACATGTCGTCTGGGGGCTTCGGACTCAGCCGTCCAAAGCCACAGGACAAACACCTTTCTTCCTCGTATATGGATCTGAAGCTATTTTACCAGCCGATATCATGTGGAAGTCTCCAAGGGTCGAACTGTATAATGAAGGCGAGGCGGACGAGGCGAGGCAGTTAGAGCTCGATTCCGTGGAGGAAGCTCGCTGCACCGCTCTTGTTCAGTCAGCTCGGTACCTGCAGGGGATCCGGCGATATCATGATCGCAACGTCAGGGAATGGTCATTCAGTGCTGGTGATTTGGTCTTGCGTCGCATTCAGGATGAATCTGGCCTACACAAGCTCAACTCAAGGTGGGAGGGCCCGTTCGTCGTCAAGCAAGTTACAAGGCCAGGGTCTTATCGGCTACAATATCCTGAGGGTCAAGATGTCCCGAACTCCTGGAACATTCAGAACCTGCCCAAGTTCTACCCATAAGACGAGGTCTGGTGATAGCCGAATCCCCGGGGGCTTGGAAGATTTTGTTTCCTCGAATCAATTTGGAGGCTATGAGCCACAAGATTCGGGTTGTACATTCCCTCTTACGCGCACGATGGCCGCGGTCACGTGCAAACACTTATATAAATCAACTTCTTGTCGTGAATATTACGGGGGCTATGGCCACGTTCATATCCTTTCAACTTCATTCTCTGGCGGAACCCTCGGCTCCGTCTAACTCCTCTACATATCGATTTCCGCCGCGACCTTGGATGGTCGCACGTGACAGCAGTTGCATTTTTCCCAACATAACCGACCCGTTCGACTGGTTTATTCCCAGTTTGTTGGATGAGCTCGTGCAAAGAGCTGTTTCGACTACATCCTGCGTGGTGGCACCCAAAGTAGTCTCGTCCCGGCCAAGAGCATGGCATACCAGTGGCGACGCCCGCATTCACTTCCAGCAAGTCCGATCCGTCCGTCCGGGTCCTATATAACTTGCGGAGCACGCTCCTATGAGGAGCAACCCCGACTACGACCAGAGTCGATGCACTCGGGGTAGTTTTTCCTTAAAACCTGGCAATTGCGCGATGATGCTCGCGTTCTTTCCTAACAGTTTTAGACCCGCAAGTTCGGGTTGTGGTCAACTTGTTAGACAAGTTCCTACATGGAGCTATGGCTACCTTTAGAGTCGTTGCACCCAGGGTAGTGTCTACTACTTACGCCTTGTAAGCCTGGATACCAATTCAGCCTAGGCACACACACAAGTAGAGACACCAAATGAAAACACATATGTACAAGGAAGCGAATACTTGTTTTCAGTACCCTAATCTTGCATTACACTTTGAACTATGCGTTCTGATACAGGTTGGGCCTCTAAGAGGTATCTGTCGAATTACTCCTCGGTGCAGTCCGCCGCCATGCCTTGAGCAAATATCTCCAGCTTCGCGCTCGGCAGGAAGGACTTCACAATGGCGAGGGCGTTGTTGACGCACGTGACAGGTGCCTCGGAAAGGAACTCCATCACTTTCTTTGGGGCCGGGGGCTTGCTTCGTCTTATTCTGGTGGATCCACCACGTCCACCAGCTCCCGAGCGGCCCCCCTGATGCTCTCGAGTTCTTCGCCCAGCGTCTTGATTCGCTGAAGACTGTCGACGAACTGTTGCTCAGTGTCGCCGATCACCTTCTGCAGCTTCTCGACGTCATCCGTACGGCGATAGAGCAGGTTCTTCACGTCAGTAAGTAGCTCTTCTTTACTGGTTAAGATTCTCCTAAGCTCTATGGTGGACAGCTTTTCAGAACCCAGGTTGAGTCATACAGTGCAAGTACCCGAGGGAAGCAATGGTTGACCTTGGTGCGCCTTCTTTTGCTCCCTGAGTTGCTCCTTATGCGCCTCGAGCTCCTTCTTCTGCTCCTCGAGTTGTCGTTGGAGCTCGGCGTTGACCTTCTCAAGATGAACGCTCTCCGTCTTCTCATCGTCAAGGCGCTTCCTCAGGGCAGCGAGTTCCTTGCGGTCGCGGGCAAGAGTCTTCAATTCTTCCGGTTGCCTCCGGGAGTGGGCGATCACGCTCTGCATAAACAAGGGGAAATCCAGATTAGCAACTCGATATAGCCATCCATCAGGTCTTACCATGGTAAAGTCATGCGCCTTCTTGAGGTTCTCTATATTGCCATCCGTCAGTAGCAGCTCACCTACCGGGTCGGCGGCAACGGCAACTTGACAACCAGACCCGGCCTGCAGCAGCTCAACGGGTCTCCCGGAGGTTCCCACGACTTCTTCTGTAGTCAGCTGCTGCACACCTGCAATCACAAATGTTCTCAGCATACAGCATGCGGACTCCGGTAGCTAGCCGGGACGATCAGATGCCCACCTGCGCCATCCGTAGGAGTGGTGCTAGGGGTCTCGACTTGTTTCTCGCCACTGGCCCCGATCTCGACTTGTCAGAGCTCAGGCGGCGGCAGGTCGGGCAGCGTCGCGTCCGTCCCGGGGGCTGGTTCCGCGGGCGCTGACCCCTCTGGGGCCGCTGCCTCGGGGGCTGACGCAGCGGCGACTGGCCAAGCACTTGATGATTCCTCCCGGGCCGGGGACCCGGGGGCTGGGGTAGTCGAAGCCGGCGTCAGCTGGAGGTCCGCGCCACTTGCAGCACTAATGAAGTCGAAGTTAGTCAACACACAAGTAAGTCGAAAGATCAAATCATTTGCTGTGAAACCAGAGGCAGACTCACAGTACAGATTTCTTCTTAATGGCTCTCTTCATCCGCACGGCCTGATGCGGCGCCCCCGTTGCTGGCGGCGGGGTTTCACCAGCTTGTGGCGTGGTCCCCGCCACGGGGATGGTGACGGCGGCAGCGGCCGCTGGGCTCGTCCTTTCTTCTTCGGGCTCGGCCCGGGCGGAGGACGTGGAAGGACTACAGGAGGATGTTCTAAGTACAACTTAGCATTAAGGTTCCGCATTACAACAAACCAGTAGACTCTTACCCGGAGGTTTCGAGTTCCTGCGCCTTGCATTTGCGCACCAGTCGATGGCCTTGCAGCACCAGCGGCAAAGCCCTGGTCAACTCCACGCTTTGCTTGGAGGAGTTGTCCCGGCACGCTTCTCCTTCAACTCCTTCCCCCGCCTGCGAGCTCACGCCCTCGGTGGACTCGCTGCTGCGATGAGCTGCAGCAAGGCGAGCCTTCTTGGCTTCAGCGGCGGCAGTGGGGAGGAGGTGGTCTGGTCGGGGGATGTCGAGTCACGGCGGGTAGCTGCGGTACAGCTCTGTGTGCCCCTGCAGAGAGTTCTTCAGTTAAGTAATGGAGTAATAGAGGTTATCTTCAGCAAAAAAGAAGTTGAATACTCACTGGTTTGGGCGGATTTCATGCGGAAAACAATGTGGGCACGTACGGCACGGCGTCCACGTCCAACAGCACCCGCTGAACTCGCTGGAGCGCGGCTTCATCTGGCAAATCCTCTGCGCACATGCGAGAAGGATCAGCGGGGCCTGTGTACTCGAATCCCCGGCGATGGCGCTGTTGGATGGGTTGGACGTGGCGTTTGTAAAATGCGAACATGACGGAGGCGCCGGTCACTCCCTTCTTCTTCTGTGCCTCTATGACATCCAGCAGCTCCTTGACCTGATCCATCTCCCCACCGGAGGGTTCGAGATTCCACTCTCCCCTCACTACAGGTGGTCTGTTCGACTTCGTCGGGAGATGGGGAGCATGGTTCTCGATGTAAAACCAATGGTTCTTCCATCCAGGAAGGTTGGAGGGGAATTTGTATGAGAGATATTTGTCGCCGGCCTGCTGACGCAGTTGGATGCCGGCGGCCCCCACAACGGAAAGATTCTTGGAGGTGGGCTGTGGTTTGATGCGGAAGAGGAAGCGGAAAAGATCCCAGTGGGGTTCGATTCCAAGAAAAGCGTCGCAGTAATAGATGAAAATTGAAATGTGGCAAATAGAATTTGGGTTGAGATGATGAAGCTCAAGCCCGTAGTAATACAGAAGGCCTCGAAAGAAGGAACAAGAGGGGAGGGCCAACCCCCGTTCGGCAAAATGGAGAAATGAGACGATTTCGTCAACATTTTCCATGGGAAAAGGTTCACAGTTTTTTCCCACTGTTGTCGCGGGGTTAAATAACCAGCAGGGTGGGGCAAAGTTACTGTTCCGAAGTTCAAGTGTCGTTTTTTGGGAATATTCCGAATAGGAGAGGTCATTTGGTGGACTGTTTGGATTAAATATTCGATTAATCATTTTTTCAGGGCTAGTTAGCCCGAAAAAAGGGGTTTTTCGGGTTGATGATCTAGTTTCCATCAAGTGTATCATCAATTTGGTAATTTTTCAAGTCATCATTTTTAGCTTGCATGCCACGGTTTTTAGATCCTTATGTCCATATTTGTGGGATTTGGATTTAAGGCTCGGGGGCTGTGGGGTACGTGGCATCGACTACTTATTTTTCAAATTTCTTTGAAGGATAAGGAGGATTACAGACTAATGGGACCCTCAGCCTGATTCTCCGATTCAACCTAAGGCTCGGGGGCTACTCCATATGGAGTGCGATTTTTAAATCGCACACCATAACAAAAATTCAGGGTATGAGCACCTCATAGTTTCGATGCAGCCAAGCAAGTACTCGAAGAAGGACTTCAAAACGAAGCTTCAGAAGAAGTCGAAGACTACTTCGAAAGTACTCGATAAGCCTGCAGTACTCAGCTACGAAGAGCTCGGGGGCTTGTCAGACCCGGGGCCACGGGGCTGTATACATAGCGTAGTTTAAGAGATTAAGTCTGTCTTATCTCTTATTTACCTCGTTTATCTCTTATTTATTCCGTTTAAATAAGAGATAAGGCTAACCGATACAGGGAGAATCTACTCGAGATATGTTCTGGTACGATTCCTTAGCTGGTATTGGTTAGTATCTTTGTAACTCTGGCCTCTCGGATATATAAGGGAGGTCAGGGACCCCTCTCAAAAGAAGATCTCTAGGTCATTCTACACAAAAGGCAATACAAACCACCATACAGGATGTAGGGTGTTACGCATCTTGCGGCCCGAACCTGTCTAAGTTTTGTGTTCCTTGTACCTTCGAATTCGTGATCTCGGCGTCTCCTCACCCAAAACTTACCACCTTGGGTATATCCCTCGGTGGGCAGCCGGTTAAACACCGACAGATGATGTTTGTTTTAAAAGTTCTACCATATTTGAGTAGCTATAGTTGCTTACTTAGAATGGATAATCAACTAGAACCTGAAAGCTAAAAGTTGAAATTAAGGATCTACTCTTTGTTGCTTTTCAGCTGAAATTATCCCCAGAACCATTACAAGCCTTCATAGTCTAGCTACATGGCTAAGTATACCATGAAACGGATAAGTCTTGCTGAGTATTAGCATACTCAGCCTTGCAATGTGACTTTGTTTTCAGGTATTCCCCCTGAGGACTCTACTCTGCCTTTACCCTGACCCTATGCCCTTTCTGATGGTTGGTTCGTGGAATGGGATCCATCCCCGGCCAACACAGATTCCTCCGAGTGATGTTGAGCTTGGGCTTAGCTCAATATCCATTCCGCGATGTCTGGTAGTGGCGTGCTTTTATGTTCCGCTGCAAATACTTTAACTTTGAATAAGTTTTGTATAAATTCGTAATAGTTAGGTCTTGCTACTAAGTATGTTTGAATACTAATGTAATATTATGCCTGTGATGTAAAAATTATAGGTGATTGTATCTCTGGACTCACCTTCGTGCGAGGTACCTTGTTTTGATCCTGAGTTAGGTGGTTTTATCGGGACTTTACCCGACAGACCACGGGGTTACACCGTTTGAAGTGCGGTTGAGTCCTTACTGCCGTCCGAGTAAAGATCAGCGCACTTGAGTCGGTGTAATTCAGGTTGGTTCTGCCACAGTACCCATCCGCGGCAGTCGGCAACGTAGACGTCGTGTATCTCTAATCTCTGCTACTTGCACTACGTACATACTAGGAGACTAGGAGTAGGACTACGACCAGTAGTACGTACGTACCCATCCGCGGCGGTCGGCAGCGTAGACGTCATGTAGCGTGATCGGTGTAAGGAATATGATAGCATTAGATTATAATTGTAATTTTGGCGATTGTGTGATAACATAGTCAATTGGACTAACAAATTTTGTAAAGATCAAGTTTGCAGGATTTTTAGATCCCATGGATGGAGTTCAATCTATATATAAAGATTGTCCAATTCGCTATTTAAGATGTCCAATGGGACTAACAATTTGAGGGGTCCAAATGATTGTAGCGATAATTTGGACAAGTCTCAGCATGAATATACGCGTCGGTTGAACCGAATGTATGAATTTATAACTGAGCGGTGCATTGGACTATTGAAATGAAGATCAAGTGAAGAAAAGTCTACTGCACCGGTTAAATCGACGGGTGTCACACATTTTGTCGGTGCAAAAGAAACTGCCATAACTATCTACCCCGTAGCATCAGAAGGTTCGGGTCAAAACCAACTTCAGCACGGTTGAACCGACGCTAAAAAAAAGACGTCGGTGCATTGTTACTTCATATACTCGAGAGATTTTCCAAGATACAGAAGCCTGTAGAAACGTTCGAGGAATAAGATCTTCAGCACTGGTTGAACTGATTGTGCGTTGATGCATTGCATCGGTGCAACGACATCAGTAGAAGTGAACGTTGAAGCTCAACCACTAGCATGCAGGGTCAGTGTGACCGGTTAAACTGATGGTGGCGACCAGTTAAACCGACGCTTTATGCTTTTTAAGGAAAAAGTATGTAACGGTTGGGAGTGGATCTCTAGCCTATATAAGGCCTCGCCCGGGGTCATTTGAGGCTGCTAGAGTTCGTGAGAAGCTACAGAAACTATGAAGAAGTTCTCCAAGCTAACCAAAGAGCTCATTGATCAAATCATTAGGTTTAGTACAAGCTTTGTGAGGTGTAATGCTAGGCTATCTCTAGAGAAAGTGTGAGAGCAAGGTGTTGTGATCTTGTGCTGCTTCTTGAGTGAACTTCAAACTTGTATCTCGGTGTGCCAGCTCCTTGGAGTCTTCGTGGCTCATCAGCAAGTCATCGACCCTCCAGCTTGGTGTGTAGTGGCGACGACGGCTTTATATGGGAGATGTGGAGACCCCCTTCCTTTGTGAAGAAACTCCTTAGTGGAGACGGCATCGAGGTGACCAGAGATTTGGCGTGGGCCTTAGTGGCGAGTCAAGAAGAGTTCCGCGAGCAACTCAGTGACCGGAAAGCAATACTCTTAGTGAGTGCTTCAACAATATAGACTAGGGGTGGTCTTGTGCCTACCAATATCACAAGATAAATCTTTATGTCGAGAGTTTGCTTCTCCTCGTTCTTTCTTTTAAATTTCCGTATTTTTTATTGTAATCTTATGTGTCTTTACATTCCTAATATAGTATCTTACTAGAGTTGGCTATTAGAATGGGTTATAGTTTATAAAACTCTTTAGGATAAAATTTTCATACTAGTTAAATCTAATTGCACATCTAGATTATATATTTTAGTTTATATTTTATACTAGCTAGTTTAAATTATAGATTAAAAATTTAAATTAGCCTAATTCACTCTCCTCCATTTAGACTACGACGACCAATTCCTTTCAACCGGCCGGCCATCGCCTCGGGATCATCATCGCAGGCAGAGGAGAATAAAGAAGCCCATACGGATCAAACCCGTTCTAGGTACGCTGCATATATATGCGTTACCAGCCACGTCGCGCGCGGACGTGGGGCGCCCCTGCCTGCATGCAGCGCCTCGCCGCGCCACGTACGCGTGCTGCATGCACCATCCGCGCGCGCAGCCATGCACGAATACGATCGGGTTATGGTCGGTCGACGAACCCAATCGGTCAGCCATCATCGTTTGAATCGCGGCATGCCAAGCCAAGTCAAGCTTCTCGCGCGCTGACTTTTACTACTGCTTGCTTGGCCGCGAGGTCACGCGGCGAGATGGGAGATCCATCGTATCATCAGACGGCCACGGCCGGAGGCTGGAGCGGCCCAGCTGGGTCGACCGGTCAGCTGGGGCCGCGGCGACGTGGCCGCCCCGGCGAGAACGCGGGGGCGCGGCCGGCGACAGCCACTGGTGCCCCCACGCACGTGCACGTGCGCGCCCGCGCACTGGCTGCTGGGACGACCGGACGAGCCGCGCGCACCCATGCTTGCTCGTCGCTCCCCCACCTGCGCTGGTTGCTGACGCGTACGAGCGCCTCAATTATTCGCGCGCTGCTGGATGGATCGAACGGTCGTATCGATCGGTCTCGTGTGAGCTGGACATCCGGCCAGCGAGCTGGCTGGCTGGCTGGCTGCGACGGCGTCGTCCCATCTACCTCGGACACGTTGCGGCGTCCGGTTCGTTCGATGCAGGATCGGGTAGTAGTACATCGCACGTACAACTGCGACTGCTTGCTGTGTCTCTCGATGTCGATCTGTTACACCTGGTGTGACGTGACGCGACGGTTGGTTAGATCATTTTGGCCACGACGCACCGTTGGGCGACGTTGCCACCAGCGTACGCATCGCCCCATCGCAGGGGATGCTAGCTAGGGTCGTCGTCGTCGTCGAGGCACGTACGTACGTATCTTGTAGTTAAATGTGTTTTCATGGGAAGCGATCACCACGTACGCACACCCATAACGCGCGTCTCGGAGTACGTGCATGGCGGCCGTGCAGTGAGCTCAAGGCTTTAGTTGAGCAATCATGCATGCATGCATCAGTTTAATTCGGAGTCTGCTGTCAATGGTCAGAGGATCCAGTGCTAGCTACAGTGATTCGTCTTGAGAAGGGCACGAGAACAGAGAGGGGCAGGAACCTCTTGGCTCTTGCAATAATTTAGGAGTCCGCACGTAGAAAACTGTGGAGTTAGTAATGTGGAGTACTTACCAGGTCATTTTTTCTTTGGGCACGTAGAAAACTGTGGAGTACTTACCAGGGCTTTTTTTTGTGTGTGGGGAGGGGGAGGAGAGAGGAAGATGCACTGTGCAGTGGGTGGTGGTGTTGCGACAGTGACACGAACCCGGCAAGGCGTATGGTGGTCATGATTGAGTTCCAAGCGTGCCCCCGTCGGTGAGTGCAAGCTGCCCCACCTGTCCCCCGTCTCCCTTGGCTGCTCCACTCTGACTCGAACCCCACTCTCCACTAAACTAATGTTTGGGCGCCGGCCGACTGAACGATTGCACATACAAATGGACGGGATTAGGCAATCATCGTACAACTGGGGGACAATCAGTAGCAAATCATCCAAACCCTCTTGGATTTTCATAATACTAATAATACTATAATAAATAATTTCTTATTCTTTTTACGAAACACAGTACAGACGCAGACGCTCACAAACACACGCGCACACTCATCAAATGAATACACGCACGCAACCCAGTCCCTAGGAGCACCTTCGAGAGACTGAGCCAGCAAATCCTCGCGATCGATGAAGTTACCACAGGCGTCTCACTGTCGACGAGCATGTTGTCTACCACTAAAAGAATAACACCGATTAAATCCTGAAATAAATCTAGAAAATCGTAGTCTTATTCTCAAAAAATAATTTCGCAATTTTAGATTAAACCTTCCGTCAAAATATGCTCGCCCGTGCAGATTTGGCATTGTTTCTCTCCTTTCCTCTCAGTCATCTTCTTTTGGCCGTGCAGATACTTACTTCATTCAGATTTCAGAGTGGTACTCGCATATGCCACACCACATGAAGGGGAATCATGACACTTCCTGTTCAGCTGTCCGTGTTCGATCGAATTAAGATACGGCTTGAAAGAGACGGACAGAAAACGCCGTTGCGCCAACAATTAACTCGTGGGGGGGTACATACGCGTCTTCCCCAACACCAGCAGGATCTTCCGGCTGGAGACTTGGGGTCTGGGCGTGGATTAAATTGATCGATGAGCTAGTTGGTGAGTGGTGACTGCTACTAGAAACTGCAAGAAGGAATGATTCCAGGCGGCAATCAGGGGGCCATGTTCCCTTGATTGAAGAACTCTCCCTTTCAGCTACTGCATGCTGCTCCTACTAACAAGATTGGCACTAATCCCACTTGGTCAAAGGCCAGGTAGGATACTAGCAATACTCCAGTGTATATGCACTGCTCACTTCGCCAAAAAAAATAATTTTTTTTTTAAAAAAGGTATGGACATGATCATAGCCACGGGAGTGTATCGCTCCCGTTACTATTTGTGGTCAACTTTGAGGCGAGGCGACCAATTATTGGAGTATACGTATGAGCATGGCTGTCTAAATATATCCGGGTCATCACCTGGCTTGAGTTCAAAGCCACAAGGACGGAAGAAAAATTAAGGCCGTGGCGTCGTCTTGCTAAACGTGGAAGCTTATCCCACCCGCCTCGTGGCGCCATTTCGCAGTCATGCATGCTGCGGCTAATACAATATGCAGTTAACTAATGACTCTGGGATTTGAAGATCTCTTGCTACTGCTAGTATTTTATTCATGCACTTATGCATAGATTATCAGATTGTGTGGTACCACCGGACGCTAGCACGCTGCCGCCACATGAACAACACAACTGCAATGTGAGGTCCGAGCTATCGGCGGACCAGGCATCGTTGGGCTGTAAAGAATGGCACCAACAGGCCCAACAATGAAACTGGCCCTACATTCTGATGAGATGACCACCCCATACGGCCATACCCGATCAGGATCCATCAGTCAAATAAACTAGAAAGGCGCACGCCGCACTGGGCTAGTATTCCGTGGCGTACAGGACTGTAGTTGATACAAATTTTAGTTTTTATATATAGTAATTATTGTACGTAGCTAAATGTAAATTTTTTTTAATCAATACAGGTAAGATAAATCCATCGTTTCGTTATTTTCGCATAGTTGTTATTGTCTAAAGCCCGTTGTTATACTTGGTATATATTTAGGCCAATCTATTATCGTGATGCTATTTTTTAAGTAATATATTATTTTGGGTATCACAATGGAACTATGATATTTTTTTCCTATATTTGTTGTGGTGAAAGGAGTGGTAAAATATTTATTGGGGTGGGCGGAGTATAATTAGCCGGAAGCTTGATGTAATTGCGAAATGAGGAGAGTTGAACTTCCAATCATGAGATTTGGCAATTAATTGACGTGATGGTATTTTCTTTAAAAAAGTAGGGGCTATATTAAAATATAGTGCGTTATTGTGGAGGTAGCATGAGAAGCCATAGAAAAACGGTGGAACGATATCATATTTTTAGCAAAATAGGATTTTATGTTGTTGTGGTAATTATTCATGTAAGTAGTGTCAGTATTAGAAAATGACATATTCTTATAGGGTTTGTACGTTTTTCTGTTAAAGAATAGGATCTCAGAGCGTGGCGGGTTAGTTGTGTAAGATATGGAGGTTCTTTTTTCAAGAATAATTCATTGGACTGTGGTTTGATTTTCAGCAAATAGAAGGGGACATTTGTGCAAACGAATTACGAAAATGTTTTGAATTTTAAAATTTCCTCTATAATGAAGTTGTAGTTTTTGAATTTTTGATCAAATTTTGTATTGAACAACTTTTGATTTCAACGCCTTTTGGTGTTCAAATTTTATGATAATGTTGCTCGTGTAGAAGTAACGGATGGAATAGATTGTGGTTTGATTTAATTAAAATCCGAGGGTTTTCCTTAAGAAATCCTGAGAGAGGACCAGGACGGCGAGTTGATTTTATGAAAACTCAAGGTTTTCTTTGCAAATTTTCCCGAACCGCGTAGGGCCCGTATTTGGTGTCGTCGGATTGTAGTTGATTTAGGTCATGTAAAGAGTAGTAATTATTGTATGTGTAGGTATCATGGTCTGCAGCACGTTGTTGTACTTGGTATATATTTTGGACTCTCTATTATCGTGACGCTACTATTATTTTTAGTATGGAAATGGAACTATCATTTTTTGTTATATTAGTGTTTTGGTTATCATTTATTTTAAAAGTTTGTTTTGTAGCGAACCTTTAAGTTTTGAAATTTTGAGCAATTTTGT
The DNA here is from genome assembly GCF_002211085.1 of Panicum hallii. Lineage (NCBI taxonomy): Eukaryota > Viridiplantae > Streptophyta > Magnoliopsida > Poales > Poaceae > Panicum > Panicum hallii. The sequence continues at coordinate 55,527,340 of NC_038050.1, forward strand.
ATTCAAAACTTATTGACGTGAAGACGTTTTGGTGTCCGAATTGTAGGTAGAATGGATCCTACGTAAATATTTATGCGGATGAATTGTAAAAGCGTTTTGAATTTGAAATCGTACTGTATAATAAAGATGTAGATTTTGAATCTATGAGCAATTTTTGTATTGAACATTTTTTAATTTGAAGCCGTTTGATGTCCATATGGTAGGTATGACGGATCGCACGCAAGCATTTGTACAAATGAGTTGTGAAAGCGTTTTGAATTCTAAAATTTGCTCTATGATAAAGTTGAAGTTTTGAATTTTTATCAAATTCTATATTGAACAATTTTTGACTTCAACACGTTTTGGTGTTCAAATTATACGTATAGTGGTGCTCGTGTAGAAGTAAGGGATGGAATGTTTTGTGGTTTGATTTAATTAAAATCTGAGAGTTTTTTTCTGAAGAAATTTCTGAGGGACAATACGGTGGGTTGATTTGATAAGAACTTAGGGTTTTCTTTGCAAATTTTCCAAACTGGGAAGATTGGACTGCAGGTTGATTCCAAGAAAAGTTGTGGGTTTCTCTGCAAAATTACCTAAGAGAGGAGGCCCAACCGCAGGTTGATTTCTCTGAAGTCCACAGGTTTTTTGCAAAATAATCAGGACACTCACGATCTGGGCCATCCATCCGGCCGATCCAACGTCGGGAATTGCCCGTGATGTGGCCACTCTCTCCGGCCACCTTTTGGTGCAGAAATTGTATATAGAGAAACACGCCCTTCACAGATCACACATATGCATGTTACTTTATCATTTCTGAACTAACTGCTGAATATAATCTCAAAATTAACAATAATATTTCCCATAATTTCGGGGGGAAATTGAAGCATTAATCCAGTATAAAACTGGGTGCATCTTCCAGGTACCAGGCAGCAGACAGGCAGACGCAGAGCCAGACAAAGCTGGGAGGCGGATCACTAATCTCAACCATTACAGAAGAAACACACGAGGCAATATTGAGGGAAAATTTCACTACCTTTCAGAGATATATAAGCCAACACTTGAGAAATTGGAATATACCATTACTAGAGTTCCCGCTAATAAAATCCTGTAAAGAATCCATGTGATACTCGGCAGATTCAGAACTATAATTTGGTCTGAACAAAAGGTAACCTTCAAAGTTTATCCTAGGTATCATCTATGAGATGCTGCAAAACTGCTACTTACAGAGTACCCACGTCACCACTGTGACTACAGTATATGGAGGTTACCAAGACAAACCTGTACAGCATTAGCTTCTAGTGCAGTATCCATGGGTAGTTCAGAGAACCCACAACACCACTGTGACTATAGTATATGGAGGGTACCAAGACAAACCTGTACAGCATTAGCTTCTAGGGCAGTATCCATGGGTAGTTCAGAGAACCCACAACACCACTGTGACTATAGTATATGGAGGTTACCAAGACACCTGGACAGCATTAGCTTCTAGTGCAGTATCCATGGGTAGTTCAGAGAACCCACAACGCCACTGTAACTACAGTATATGGAGGTTACCAAGACGAACCTGTACAGCATTAGCTTCTAGCGCAGTATCCATGGGTAGTTAAGTTCAGCCAGTGATCCCACCAGTTCCTGCTTCTCCCTTCCAACTATTAATTGCGCATAGCAGAGCATGATTGGGCACCAAGTTCTTGTCAGGAAGCTGTGTCTTTGTCAATGGCGACACATCATTCTCATGCAGCCACATCTCAATCGCAACCCGCTCGTAAGAGTACCCATCAGACGCAATGCATGGATCCTGCATTACCCTCTGCAGAGCAAAAAAAGAAAAATATACAAAGCTTCACGTCGCATCTTTCAGGTAAAATAATGGAGACAGCAAACTATGAGTAACTTAATATCGGATTGGCTGTAAGTCTCACTGTAGTTTAATTTTGCATCAGGTACACCATAAAATTCTTTAAATTATAAAATACATCAGCTTAGCTCCAATGCAATTAGGTATCTTCATGAAAGGCAGCTGAACCATTTTCAACAGGACACCTTAATATTCTTAAAATTTTAAAATGGTTCAGCTGCCTTTCATGAAGATAACAAACTAAATGCCTAAACTTAGCCTTGATGCAATTAGGTATGATAGAAAGGACGCGATGCAACAAATACCTTGAGTATAGGGCAGATAAAATGGCTTGGTGGTGCAGTTGGGACTGGCCGTACTGAGTCACGTGCGGTGCTGGCAATCTTGTTCAGCCGCTCTAAAACTACAAGAACATTAGACTTCAGGTCAGGTCGATTCTTGCCTCGCATTTCCAAACAGCTTAGCCCAAGCTGAGCAAGCTCGTATGCTGCTTTTACAGGCCATTTTCCTGCACGCTGGTCCAGGATGTCAACAAGGCGACGCTGTTCCACTGCTCGCTCAACAATGTCTGCTAGCCCCATTGGTGACTTTGCAGTCAGCAGTTGCAAGAATACCATGCCCAAGGCATATACATCAGATTTTGCCGAAACTTGACCTGACCTTTGATACTCTGGGTCCATGTAAAACAGTGTACCAACTAGATCTGTGTGTTTGCGAATTGTATGTGTTGATGAGGCCTCACTTAAAGGAAGTAATGTCGCAATGCCAGCATCGCCAATTTTGCTAGTGAAATTGCTGTCAAGGAGTATATTTGCAGGCTTGAGGTCACGGTGGATAATTGGCTTTGGTCTCGAGCTGTGTAGGTAGATAAGTGCCAATGCTATTTCCCAGGCAATACGGAAACGGTAGTACCATGGGAGTGGGGATGTGCCTCCTTTGCACTGTAACCGATCCTCAAGGCTGCCATTCTCCATGTACTCGTACACCAAGCAGGCTCTGTCCAGACAGGCACCTAGCAGCAGCAACAAATGGCGATGACGGGTCTTACTCAAAACCTCAAGCTGCAGAAGAGAGTGCATCCCATAAGAATTTCATGTACCAACATGACTACATGAGATAATAAGACAAGGCATGTAGTTTTGTATATTCATGGACTTGATTGTAGATTTCAATACAGCACAACTACCTAGCATAGTAGCATGTTGGGTTCTAGCATAGGGGCATATTTGCATACCTTAGCTTTAATTTGTACTGCTAGTACAGACATTTAATCGATGATACAATTATGATCTTGGCACTTAATTGAACTTTGTAATGATGCAGGAAATACCTCCTGTTTGAAATGTTTGGTAACACGGCTGTCGTCAGATTTGAGTAGTTTTATGGCCACAGTTGTTTGGTGGATTTTACCCTTGTACACTGTCCCGTTAGCTCCCGACCCAATCTTAAGTGCCTCTGAAAAAGATGATGTAGCAGATTCCATCTCTTCCCATGTAAACAATATGTATGGCTTGCCTCCCAATTCAAGAAGTTTCTCCAGCTTTTGCATATCATCAGCCTCCCTTGACGCCGTAAGCTGCACATGCTGCTTTTTCAGAGCTTCTTCATTTGCAAGGTCCCTCACATGCCTAGCTTGCGCCTCTGCAGCATACCGCTGCTCCCTCTCTTTCCGTGCTGCCTCAATGGCAGTGTTGATCCTGGAGTGGACCTCCACCAGCCGAGCTTCCTCTTGAGCACGTTTTTCAATTAAGTCAATCATCTAACATATGTTGAAGATATGTAAGATGATGTGAATTTGGAAAGTAATTAGCTGCTAGTATTAAAGAACACTACCTCTAAACTTACTTGCTGAGAAGCGCTGGTGGACTCATCCTCAACGAGTTTGCACACTCCTCTCATATGTCCTAGTTTAATCTTGAGCTTTTCACGCTCAAAATTGACATTGTCCTATGTTAGGAAAAAATGAATTATGGAAGCTCGGAAATATATTAGCAAAACATGACCTTGCCTAGTCAAGAAGTTTAAATAAGTCAGCTAAATGATTTAACCGAGTGTATTTTTTTCCCGAACTGCAAGAAACGAAGAGTGAATTTTTAGAGCCAAAAAAGGGTACTCTACAGGGATCGGTCATGTCATTGCCAACTTCAGATAACTAATTACAAAAAGGTTTGAAATGTATTTGATGCATAAAGGATTGTGAAGAATATTGCATGACCAACCTTGTCCTCTGAAAGCATCAATTCCTGCAGTGCGTTGCTTACGGTTGTAGCTTTGTCTGTGATCGGCAAGTTACTAGATCCAGATATTTGATCACTAGCACAAGGAGTGTTTGCCTAGTTAAGAAATTTGAATAGATTAGAAAAATGAAGTCATTCAAGTGTTAAATCTGTTGAATTAAATGAAACTGCAAACATTTGAGAAGACAAAAACTTTATGAAAAAAAGTAAATACTGTACAAATGTTGCCAAAATGTGATTTCACAGAACCTTTAGTACAGACAACATAGATCTGAAACCGATTCTCATGTACATTCAACCCCATGTATCAGTAGTTCACTAAAAGGTGCAGTGTGAAGATGATTATGCAACTAACCTTGTCCTCTGAAAGCATCAATTCTTGCAGCGCACTCTTTACGGATGCAGCTTTGTCCGAGACAGGCAAATTAGTTGGTGCAGAAATATGACCAGCACAAAGAGTGCTTGCCTAGTTAAGTATTAATAAATCAGGTAAGTGATGCAACATGGTGCCATATTTTTCAAATTACAAGACATTACAGAGGTCAATTTGAAAGCAAGAAGAAAGGGTAAGTAGCGCACATGTTGCAATATGTGACTGTGGATCTGCTTTAGACAGACAACTAACTGGAGGAGATATAGAGGTCTGACATGGACTCTCATGTATGATAATTCAACCTCATAATGCAGTAAAATGAAGAGAAATTTGAAGAAAACTGCATGACTAACCTTGTCCTCTGAGCGCATCAATTCCTGTAGTGCTCTGCTCACAGTTGGACTTTTCTCTGAGATCCGCAAGTTACTAGATTCAGTTATTTGATCAGCACCACGAGGACTGCCACTTTGATCTTTATCAACAATAGCTGCTAAAGTGCTTCCAGTGAGATATTCTTGTAAAGAGCGTGGCCGATTATGTTCTGCAGAGGAGGAACTATCCAGATTTCCCCCTGGCAAGCTGGATCCGGAAATTCTGGAAGGTGTAATATCTGCATGGGATGAAAAGGATAAATTTCTTGGGCTGGTTTGTGCTGAACCAAATGATCTCCATTCCTTTCTCATTGGTATCCAAAGGGCCAATAATACACCATTCAGATCATAAAAAAGGAAATTAGGTGCTCCAAACTTCACGAGTACAAATGTAGCAAACACGCTTTTCTATATCAGCTTCATGAGTACAAGGAGGGTCCACACAACTACTCTGGTAGGTAAAATAGAGCAAAGAAATCAAGTTGGAGTCTATTTATCATGTTATCCTGGCAACACAATGGAAATTTCCAGATACTTTACCTGACACTGATGACTTATCATCTGAATAAAGCTCGCTGTTAGAACTCTCATTGACCTGGAATATCTCATAACTGTTGTTACCTTCCGATCCAGGAGAATAAACCATGGACAAGCCACCTTTTGAAACAGCATACACCATACAAAAGCTTGGAACACTCTTGCATATTCGAGAGGATGTCCTAGTGCCCTTGGATTTCCTAAGCCATTTCACCAAATTAGCACCGTTTTCATCTCCAGTTCATAATTAATTAGTACGGGGCAGGTTTTGAGTACCTCATAAAGTTGCCCTGAGAAGAGACACCAACAACAAGCTTGTGGATTTGGCAAGCTGAGACAACACCTGAAATAGTTTCTGCCACATCATCACCCTTGACAACCAATATTTCTGCTTCAACCTGAAAACCAAGGCATCACATACGTAAAGCAGGTTGTTCGAAAATTTGTAGAACTATTGCTGGCTGAAGCTCTTTCCTGTTTTGATAAATTTATCTGATATGCTTGAAAAGACTATACTGGACACAGTTAATTAATTCAAATGGTAAGCCTGATTATTCTTGCACATTCTAGTTATTTTATTTATTTCATTATTTTTGCTCAGTTTGAGTGTGCACTTGAGAATGAATTTCATAAAGAACAAAAAATGCTGTCTTGAATAGAAGCTTCGGACCTTTCCATTGCACATGTTCTTGTACATAAGGAGCATATTTTGGGCCTCACATTCGACTTCCTTTTCGTATGCACTGGCAATGTCATCCCTCACTTGATCAACAGGAATATAGTTGCCCACTACATAAAACCAAGCAAAATTGTAGTGCCAACAAGCTTTGCAACTGCAAGAGAATGTGCATATTTGAATTGAAGAATGGCTACTTACTCGGGGTCGGGACAAGTGTGACCTTTTGCCGGACATGAATGAGCATGAATCTTGTCCTCTCTCTGGCACTGAAATTTTTCAGAGCCCATTTCACTGCGTACTTGCTGGACTTGGAGCTACTCACGGCCAGCCCAATAGTGATAGGTGGATCACTAGACGATGATGATTCAGGGACTACAGCTTCTTCCTGGGTGGCCATTGCTTTGCAATTTGTGTTGCTTGTATCCCATGTACAAGAGCCCTATAGTGGGGAACACTGTATGATCAACAACCTAAACAACAGACTCTGAGTCCAGCAATTGCATCATCCACTTGCTGTGGTATAAAATGAACATAAGTAGGAAATTTCTGTAAAATATTCTTCAGAAACTGCAAGGGAGATGCCGCTAACACCATGGGACATTGCATCTATCTACGATGTAGAAAAAAATAATTGCAGCCAAACCGTATGGCGAACCCTTAGAACATCACATTCCGAGGATCGAGCAGGAAATGAAAAAGGCCAGGCACAAGGGCGCACAAGCACACGCCCGCGCACACAGCCGCGCGCTGAAGCACAAGTACACGCACGGACGCACCACAGCGAGCGCGCAGCCTCACGCACATGAGCAAGCGCAACCACCCACGCGTGCGCCCCGCCCGCTCGCGCGCACACACAACAAGACAGCAAGCCTCGCAGATGAACGAGAATCAAAACGGAGTGGAGCGCAACACCCGCACGCATTCGCGTTTCATCCACCACTAGCTCTACTTGGGGGGAAAACCAAAAGGGGAACGAGGGATTCGATCGGGAACCCAAACCCTACCTTCTCCGCTGTCGTCTCGAACTCCGACTACGGCGACGGCGTGGCTTCTCCCGAGTCGAGCCGCCGCTCCCGCTCGCCACCGCCACCGCCACAAAGCAGGAGGCGGAAGTCCAGAAGCGGAATCAACCAAAACTCGTGTGGGAGGGAGGGGAAAGAAAAGCAAGCGGCGGCAGCAGCGGGTCCGTCGCACGGCCAATATGAGGCCCAGACAGCAGGGTTGGACGCTGGGCTTTAGTGGGCTCCACCGCCTGCAGTTTGTTCTGGCCCAGCAATAGCACACACACACAAGCCCAGCCCAGAAAGAGAAACGCACGCCGGCAGAGCGGCGGCGGCGCCAGTCCGGCAGTCCGTCAGAGGTGGCCGGCGGGAGTCCACACCGACCCTCCCCGTGGCGGACGACGTCGCGTGCTCCGGCGCCTCCATCCAGGCCGCCGCCAAATCTTCTGGAAGGTAGGGATCCTGCTCCGCTTCCTCCGTCTGATGGACTCAGCAAACACAATCACTCGGGTCCAGCAGGCAGTTGTGCCCATCTCTTGCGTTAGTGAGTCTGGGAGTGTGAGTGTATGATTCTGTGAATCCATCGTTTACCATAGTAACAGTTCTGACTTGGGAGCCTGCTCCTTGGAAGACATTTTTACTGCAACTATGTATGGTCAATATGAACTGCAGCTACATTCCATTTCGTAACAGCAAGTTGGTTTCGACCTGTCAACATCAGGAACATGTGTGCCTACTTTCTATGCAACGTGATCAACATGTTAGAATTCTTACTGAAGAAAAAGAGGTGATACAGGTATGGTTCTTACTTAAAGTTCTGTTTTGTGACGGTGTGGTGCTTGGATTGGAAAATAAAGTCGTTTTTGTACTCGGTTCTTTTTTCCCCCTTAACGAGAAATGTCACTACAGGAAAATAGTTTAATTTCGTCGGCCAGAAACCATCAAAAATAGCTAGAAAACCGTAAAAAATATATAATAGGTCGACGGAATAAAATCGACGAAAATGAACGCAAATACATCTCTTTTCGTCGACCAACGAAGCCGACGAAAATACACACCATATTTTTATTGGCCAGCGCAGCCGACAAAAAAGATACAGTTTGTTTCGTCGGTCTCAAAGATCGGCGAAAATAATAGTAGTTAGTTTCGTCAGCTTCCCTAGCTGACGAAAATACTAGATACGCTCCAGTATTTTCGTCGGCCACCTAGCCAACGAAAATACTGGACGCCTGCTAAAAAAACAGCTGCTACATAGTAGTTTTTCAGAATTACAAATATGAGTTAATTAACATAAAAATAGCCATCCATAAACATAATCATGAAATACATCATCACATAATTATGAAATACATCCAATAAGTGCAGTCATGAAATCTATGGTCTAAATGACATATATATGTCAACCAAACGCAAAAGCACAAATCAACGAGGGGTAATATTATATCCGCTGTCACCATCACCTTCAGAAATGTTCTGCGTTGTCGATGGTGGCGTGGACGGGCTGCTAGAAATGATGCCTCTCTCCAGAATGATAGTGTAGGCTTCTCTCCATCCCTCCGAATGAGGGATGCCTCTCTAAATACCAAGTACATAGAATCTCTAGTAGAATACTAGAGTTCTATGATCCGTTTCATTACCCTTTGACAAGGGGAATGCAAAGAATTATACCCCCTCCTAGGCGAGGGCTCGGCTCCCTCTGCTCTGCTGCCAGGAAAGGTATAGGGAAGTGTTCAGTTCTTTTTACTCTGCCTTTCATGGCAGCAGAGCTATAACCCCGAATGAAATAACTACCTAATAATCCCAAAAAAACTCCCCTAGAGGGGAGGTAGGAGGGGTGACCCTAAAGGCAAAGGTGGTTTAAAGACCTAAGCCCCCTTGAGGGGGTTTGGGGGTGGGTCGGGAGCAGCCCGGGGGCGGGCGGTAGTAATTCCATTCTTCCGTCAAGTAGTAGGTTGATCAACACCGAAGATCCTAATAGCCAGTTGATCAACCATTCCACTTGTTTTGGAGGGGGGTTCGGTGGGAACCTTTTAAATTCCCCCGAACTGAGCTATTTCATGATTTTAGAAATCATGAAATGACATCCAAAAAAATTCGACAATTTTTTCGGTACACTTCCTATACAAATAGCACCCCCGAAGGGGCCCTTTCCAGTATAGCGTCGCGTCGGTCACTATCGCAGGACGGACCCCCTTGGGATCCGCCCAGTGGATTCTTCCTCCTAGCAAGGAAGAGATTCCACAGTCTGTGCCTTCTTGTCCGATAATGCTCTAGTCGTCTTGTACCAGCCCTTGCCGGGGAATGTATCGATAAAAATTGGTTAATTCTGTTATCCCCGGGGGCTGATTGCGGGTAGGTTCTTATGGCGCTCCCTAAGCTAGTCAATCGGCAAGGTCGAAACTTAGTATTGGTTTTGCTGCCTCTTTTGAGGAATCGAACCCTGAGCTCCGAACCCTGATTATAGACAAAGTTAAATGTATATAGTACATATATATAAGAAAATTTGAGCATTGCTAGTTTTACGAAAAAATTACCACTTGTGGAGATGGTAGATGCATGTATGGTACAAAAGCCGGCGGTGGTGGAGGAGATGAAGGAAGAGGTGGCAAATTAAATTGTGATGCATGGATAGCCGCTAACATTTCCTAGAAACCGATAATAAATCAAGTATCTTATAGCAATGAAAAGTGCACAATGACTTGAAAAATATCAAACTTGCATAATATCTGAAACTATCGTTGCTGAGTGAAAAAATCTTGCATGTACTCGTGTTGTTGCTTTGCCCACTCCTCTTGCCTCTGCATCGCCTCTTTATGCTGTCTTATCTCCTCCTACAGTCGACTTTTCCTTTCGTAGCCCCGAGCACTCTGAGTGGACTAAGAAGACCTTGCCTCACTCAAAGCACCCCTTGTATCAATAACGCCATTCAACATGCTGAACCTGCCATGCTTCTTTCCTCCCCCACTTGAGTATAAGGCACCGACATTCACATCACTCCTCCTCCAATCATACTCCCCCCATGACGTGTGTGACGCCCTGAAAATTTCAAATTTAAACTACGCGTTAAGGTGTCCTGACCGAAAATTTATTCGTCGTAAAACCCTGATTCCCTCCGTTTCACCGCCACACTGACGGCCGACGCGAGCCTGACCGCCGTCCCATCCCGCATCGCTCACGCGCGACCGTTTTCCGCAATCAGCGCCGGCGCGATGCTGTTCTTCTCGCGCAGCGCGCGGGCGACGCACGCGCGTGGCCGACCGACCGCGGTCGCTGCCGCGATCGGCGCCGACGCGCCCCTCCCTTTTCTCTCTCCCTCCTATTTCTTTTCTTTTTCCCTTTTTCCCTCTCTTTCTTTTCTTTCTTCCTTCCTTTCTTCTTTTCCCTCCTTCTTTCTCCCCCTTCTCCTCTCCCCTGCTCCCGGGCGCCGCTCAGCCCGCGCCGCCCCCCATCCTGCTTGGCCCCAAGCCACGGCCCCCCTCCTCCCCTCGCGCGCGCACACGCCCCCGTGCCCGGCCGCCTGTGCCCACGCGAACGCCCGCGCGTGCACCACGTGCCGCGCCGCCCGCCGCGACGCCCGTCGCTCACCGCGCACGCCGGCTGGCTGTGCGCACCACGCCCCGAGCCGCGCCGCCGGCACCCCCCACCCCTCCTCTGTTTCGTGCGGGAGGAAGGAGGAAGAAAGGGGCTTTTTGCCCAAAGCCCCCTCCCCTTTCCCTGTATTACCCCAAAGAAACCCCCTTACTTACTCTCTTTTGCAAACGGGACCCCGTTCTTTCCGTTATTTCAAAAATAAACCCTCCATTACATAAACCTAAACAAAACCGACACCCTTTAGCGTGCCCTGAGTATTTCTAGGATTCGCAAATAGATCCTTACTCCTTCCGGATAATTACGAACAAGCCCCTGGACCCCCGTTTAATCCCTGAAACCATCTTTGACTCGTCATTTTATGTGCGAAACGACCTCCGATCGACCCGAAACTTTACCACGCCCTTTCTAGTATAGTCCTAGCCACGCCATTGAGAAACCACCCGAAAATTTTACCCCTACCTCCGTAACTAAGTTATTTCCGATTCAAGCTCAACGATAAAAGCTTTTAGTTCTCTCGCTTGATTGTATGCCTGTTTGTTTGCGTCATAGGACACGGAGTGAAAGAAGAAGTCCCTGACTGCGACCAAGCAACCGAGGACCAGTTTTGCGACCCCGAACCCGAGGGACAGTGCTTCGATCAGGACCTCCCGCAAGGGTTTGACGATGGCAAGTTCAATTCCGCCCTTTGATGCATATTTTTGTCCTAGTTTTTATAAACACAACCCAGCGGCCTGTTTTATAAAATTGCATGGTTTTGCTTGCTGGAAACATTGTAGGATAGCCACCCTTGTTTGTGATAACCATACCTTGACCACCTAGTTTTATAAAGAAATGTGTGCGTGTGGGAAGGGATAAAATGTGGTTTTGAAAGATGAGTCAGACGGGATGGATGGCATTTCTGTGTGATTTGCCGTTGGTGTGCTCGTACCTGTGTGGTTGAGCGAGGAAGGGAGATATCCATCTTGTCACCCCTAAGGACCGAGTTGATGTGTCATCTCACCTAGCTTCCTGTCGTGCAAACCACTTGACCGTTGTATGGGCAACGGCTTAGCCTAACCCCACTAGTTAGTCTGATAGCCATCAGGAGAGCTGGGAGCAACGGGTGATCAAGGGGACGGGATAAGCTCTGTGTGACTTATGCCCCGGTTAAACCTCGGTTATAGGTCGAATGACCCCTTGATAGATCCCGTGGTGGCTAGCCAGGTCTAGCTAAGATGGGTAAGGGCTACGATGGGATTTGCACCGGCACTAAGGTGTTCGTGCTGTGGTACCCCACCTGTGGGTAAAGTTGCACACCTCTGCAGAGTTAAAATCTATTCGAATAGCCGTGCCCACGGTATTGGGCAAGTTACGGTGTGGTCACATAACTAGTGTTTCTCTCTGGGAATGGTTGGACTGGTGTGGGTTGTTTGGGAAATGTCCGGCCGCTGTGCCGTGTGCTACGACGGACGGGGAGTCCGGTAGTAGTTTTAAACTGGATCCTGTGTGGATCAACACCATGTGCTCCTTGATGCTTAACGACTTGTTTTTAAAATGTTTTAAACGAACCTTTGCATAAAGTCGAGTTTTCCACAAATGAACCATAACCTTATCCTTGGATTATCCTGTGCATTTAATTCTGTTATAACCCCCTCCGCGGTGTGATTGGACTTGCTGAGTACGTTCGTACTCACCCCATTCTTACTTTTACAGTGGAAGATCCCGACTACATCCCCGAAGACGACGAGTAGGGTTCCGTCCTGCACCCAGTCTTGCCTGTGGGTGAGGTCACCGTTGGAGCTCCGCATGGCGCAAGACTCTGATGATCCCCTTTTCGTAATTAGTATAGTAGTATGGATTTTAGTTGTAATCCTCGCGATAGTGGCGCTTCACTGCCCATTACCGCGAAGAATTGTACGGTGATGTACCATCTGATGTAATAAAAGTGTTATCAGCCTCCTGGGACTCATAAAGTAACATTTTTAAGTCTTCCCAGATGGGGGGACGCTTCAGGTGGTATCAGAGCCGTAGGCTGGCCGTAGGACGTGACCCTAGGAGCGAGACCCCTTTTCAGGCCCTGGAACTTGTCCCGATTTAGAAATTTTCTGCACAAACACTCACCACTGGTCTTTGCCTTGTTCCAGATGGCTGGCAATGGATGGGTTAACGGAATCTGCCACGCAGAGCCCGGCCTTCCCAAGTTACTATTGCTCAGCCTGGAACGCGTTGGGATTATGGAACCACCAGAGTATGCCTACCGTGAGTACATCGCCGGAGGCACCCTTCGGTGCGACATGATGGTTTTTGTGGAGAGAAGCACCCGCTACCCTGATGTGGACCCTTGGTTCATCTCCACCGCTGGCTTCCGCTTCCCCGACACCTATCGAAAGGCCGCTCGTAAAGCCCTGCGACGGCTACGTGTGCTCTACAGGCACCACCTTCAGCGGACTCCTATGGGATTTTTCCCACCCGCTGAGGGAAGAGGACGCACTTGGATTGCCCGAATGAGGGGACTTGGACGAGAAGAAGAAGACCTAGAAGACACGGTCTCCCACCTGTCCATCTACCTTACTGGCTTGGATGCACTCTACCGCGAACAGGCGGCACAGCTGAAGCAGCTAATCCATGGGATTGAAAAGATAACCCAGGAGCTGGAGGAACAACGGACAAGAGCCGCAAGCGCCGAGTATTCCTTAGCCGCCCTCCAAGCCCAGATGCGAGAATACGAGAACCGCAACGGAATAGGTGGATGGATAGAGGAAGAAGAAGAAGAACCCATGGAAAATTGGGATAAGGGTACTCAGACTGAAAAATGAGAAGGATCGGTTCCTTCCAATAAAGAAGCGCTCCATCAGGACCGAGGAAGAATCCCCATAATAGGATTAGCACTTCAAGCTAGAACCCGACCCTAATAACCCCGTATCCATGAAAAATGTACCCCATTGCAATAATGAATATTATCTACTCCCTTTTGCATCTGTGCTAGACTGTTTACTCTGCCCTTGTTTCAGATGGCTGAGGAAGGATGGACCCAGGGCGATTGCCAAGCAGCACCTGGCTTTCCCGGCCTTTTGATCAACACCCTGAAAGGCCTTGGCGTTACAGAACGCCCAAGGTACTACAGCCGAGAGTACGAGCACCACGGTACCCTCCGTTGCAGGGTGATCCTGGTCATCGCCAGGAGCAACCGCTACCCCGACATCCAGCCATGGCGAGTGACTGCCACAGGGTTTAGACACCAGGACACCTACCCCTTGGCCATCAGAAAAGCACTCCGTTATTTGTGCCGGATTTTTGAAGAACACCTCGCCCCCACGCCAGCGAAGTTCTTCCCGCCGGCCATCAGAACCCCCGTCTGGGAAGCACGCATGAGAAACCTGGAACGACGTCGCCACGAAGAAGGTCCCCTGTACCAAGTGGCTACTTACCTGGCCGCTCTGGACCAACTCTTTGATGAGCAAGCCAACCTTCTAAGGGAGCAGATCCATCGAGCCGAGCAAGCAGAGCTCGCAGTGAGATTACAGCAGATCCGAGCCGCCCACGCCGAAGCAAGAACCGCAGCCGCGGTCAGTAGCGAAGCAGTCGCCCAAGAGAGCCTTAGGCAGGCCCGAGACCGGCGTATGCAAGATTGGACCCAAAGTGGAACACCGGTCCCGGCAATCGGGGAAGACCATGTTTTACTCGGGACACCCGTCATAGGGTGGGGATCGCTCTTTGGGAGCACACGAGCCCCACCCGAGAACCCTGAAAGTTCTGCTGCCGCCGACGAAGGGGATGCTGCAATGCAGCCCCTGACCGATGGGAACCCAGAAGACGGCGAGCGAGGACCTCTCCCCCTTCCCGCCCCGGAAGAAGGCACACCGTGCAAGTAGAGGGACCGACGCCGTCCCAGTGATGCCCTTCCCCAGCCTTTCTGTTTACGACGTACTCTTAAGACAAGACCCTGGCCGAGTAGCACGAGACCTAGTCGTACCCCCAAGTTGTACCCCCCTTGCAGTAATAAAAGGGTTTGTGCTTGTTGTTTGTGATGATTGTGTGCTGGTTTGTTGTGTGCTGCTTGTTTATATGGGTACCGGCAGAAGGTAGACTCTGCCTTATATATACGAATTAAACAACTTAAACATCACATAATCGTAACAATCAACAGGTGACCCCCCGGAACGTCGCGAGGGCCTCCCGTGGCCGGAACCCCGTAGCCGCTAGTGCCGGAGCACAGCCCGTTGAACAAGATCTTTCCCAAGGAGAACAAGAAGTAAGCCAGACCCGAGGAGGAAGTCAAGAAGGAGAGCAACTACCACCACCCCCACCCCTCGGAGACTTGGCGCAGATAATCCATAACCAGACCCTCATTCTGGAAACACTGGCGAATGCCCTCATTAACCGGCAGCCACGAGGGCAGAATATGAACGACAAGCTGACGGCCTTTCTCAGAACCAAGCCACCCACCTTTGCCGGGTCCTGCAACCCGTTGGATGCAGACGACTAGTTGCGAGTGATTCAGAGGAAGCTCGAACCATTCGAATGCCAGGACCGGGACAAAGTTCTTTTAGCAGCCCACCAGCTCACCGGAACAGCATTATCCTGGTGGGAAAACTATTGTACCGCAGCCGAGGATGCCTCTACCATCACCTGGGGAGAATTTGTAAGGGAGTTCCGCCGCTACCACATCCCTTCGGCCACCATGAAGCGCAAGGCGGATGAATTCCGCGCACTACAACAAGGAAGCATGACGGTGGAAGAGTACACCCACCGGTTCATAGAATTGGCCCGATATGCACCGGAAGAAGTGAGCGACGACGATAAGAAGCAAGACATGTTCAAGAAGGGGTTAAGCCCAGAGCTCCGGACCTTACTTACTCCACAGATCTATCCAGACTTCAACACCCTGATGAACAAAGCTATCCTCACGGAAAGGGCCAAAGCCGAAGAGAGGAAGGATAATAAACGCAAATTCCTGGAAAGTAAGGCCCGACAACAGGACCGCTTCCAAAAGCCGAGAAACTTCAACTACACTACACCAAGATCTCAGGCCCCAATGCAGTATAGGACTCAGTCCCAGGTGACAGGACCACGGGCCCCTGAAGCACAGCCTAAAAGTCAGAACACCATGAGAGCCCCGCAGAGCAACACAAGCCTGGCTGCCTCCGACAACAACAATGTTAGGGCCTGTTTCAACTGCCGTGATACAGGGCACTTCATCGCCAATTGCCCTTATGCTAAGAGTAAGCCGGCAACATCGGCCTTCTCCAACACGGTGAATGGGCCCAGACCAGCCCTGACCGGTGCCAACCGAGTGCCCATCCGCAACAACGACAACAGCCAGCAGATGAAGCAGCAATCATTTGGACGAGCCCGCGTCAATCACATCGACGCGCAGGAGGCTCAAGGCGTAGTGCTCGGTAAGTACCTAGTCAACTCAACTCTAGCAACAGTACTATTCGACTCTGGAGCGTCGCACTCGTTCATATCCTCGAGTTTTATGGAAAAACACAGAATACCTACAGTGCTACTAAAAACACCCCTATTAACCCGGACGCCTGGAGGCGACATTAATTGTCAGTTGGGTTGTCCACGGGTAAGGATCAATTTAAGTGGGGTAGACTTTCTAGCAGAATTGGTAGTACTTAAGTCTGGGGGAATAGACGTGATCCTTGGAATGGACTGGTTAAGCCGACACAATGGTCTCATAGGCTGTACCGACAAAGTGGTACACCTAACAAACCCCGAAGGAGTCCAAGTGATCTGCCCTACCCGGACAGTAAGTTCGACCCAATGGTGTTTAGCGTGGAAACCAAGCCCTTAGAAGGAGTCCCGGTAGTAAACGAATACCCAGATGTATTCCCCGAAGAGCTTCCCGGTATGCCGCCGGACAGGGATATAGAGTTCGTCATAGACCTTATCCCCGGAACATCCCCTATAGCCAAGAGACCCTACAGGATGGCGGCCTCTGAGTTAACAGAATTAAAGAAGCAACTAGAAGAGCTGCAACAAATTGGCTTCATTATACCAAGCTCGTCACCGTGGGGAGCCCCAGTACTGTTTGTCAAGAAGAAAGATGGGAGTATGAGGTTGTGTGTAGATTACCGAGCACTGAACGAGGTTACCATTAAGAATAAGTACCCTCTCCCCAGGATTGATGACCTGTTCGATCAGCTAAAAGGAGCCAAGTACTTTTCCAAGATCGATCTAAGGTCAGGGTACTTCCAGCTCAAGATTAGAGAAAGTGACATCCCTAAGACAGCTTTTGTCACCCGCTACGGGCAATTTGAGTTCACCGTAATGTCCTTCGGACTAACCAATGTCCCTGCCTATTTTATGAACCTCATGAACAAGGTATTCATGGACGAACTGGATAAGTTTGTCGTAGTCTTTATCGACGACATACTTATCTATTCCAAGAGTGTTCAGGAACATGAACAACATTTGCGGGTAGTGTTGGAAAAACTAAGGATACACAAACTATATGCAAAATTTAGCAAGTGTGAATTCTGGCTGGAGAGAGTAGCTTTTCTTGGTCACATTCTGACCGCGGAAGGTATAGCAGTGGACCCAGAGAAGGTCGAAGCCGTATCCAACTGGCAGCGACCGACTAATGTTAGTGAGATCAGAAGTTTTCTTGGATTAGCCGGATACTATCGGAGATTTATTGAGGGATTCTCGAAGATAGCCCGACCCATGACGGAACTTCTTAAGAAGGAGAAAAAGTTCGCTTGGACAGAATCCTGTGAGAGAAGTTTTCAAGAATTGAAGCAAAGGTTGACAACCGCCCCAGTGCTGACCCTACCGGACATTCATCGGGACTTTGTCATTTATTGTGACGCATCCCGACAAGGATTAGGGTGTGTGCTGATGCAAGACGGGAGAGTCGTTGCATATGCTTCCCGCCAACTCAGGACTCATGAGCGGAATTATCCGACCCATGACTTGGAATTGGCAGCCGTTGTGCATGCCCTTAAGATTTGGAGACACTACCTGATTGGAAATAAGTGTGAGGTTTACACCGACCACAAGAGTTTGAAGTATATATTCACCCAACCGGATTTAAACCTAAGGCAAAGGAGATGGTTGGAGTTGGTCAAGGACTACGATTTGGAAATTCAGTATCACCCCGGGAAAGCGAACGTAGTAGCCGATGCCCTAAGCTGAAAATCCTATGGACCCAAGGATGACCACCTACGAGAGGAAATGGCACGATTAAATGTGCACGTTGTGCCTCGAGGTTCCAGCCAGGTGCTGAACGTCCGATCAACACTAGAGGATAGGATCAGAGAGGCTCAAGGATCGGATCAAGAGTTAGTAAAGATTTGCAAACAAACTGGAGAAAACAAAGCACCAGGTTTCAGAGTAGACGATAAGGGAACGTTATGGTACAAGGATAGGATTTGTGTACCCCAGAACGGAGACTTCAGGCAGATAATCATGGACGAAGCCCATAACTCGGCCTACTCCATCCACCCAGGATCCACCAAAATGTATATGGACATAAGGCAAAAATATTGGTGGAATGGAATGAAGGCGGACATTGCACAATTCGTGGCTCATTGTGATACTTGCCAAAGGATCAAAGCCGAACATCAGAAACCAGCGGGATTGTTGCAACCCTTGCCTATCCCGGTGTGGAAATGGGATGAGATAGGAATGGACTTTGTAGTGGGTCTACCTAAAACACAGAAGGGACACGATTCCATATGGGTAATAGTGGACCGACTCACTAAATCGGCTCATTTCATACCCGTACGAACTAATTACGGTGGAGAAAAGCTGGCAAAGCTTTATGTGGAGAACATAGTAAAGTTACATGGAGTGCCTAGCAGAATTGTCTCAGACAGAGGAACCCAATTCACCTCTAGGTTCTGGAAAAGCTTGCATCAAGCCATGGGCATGAAGTTAGATTTCAGCTCTGCATATCATCCACAGACGGATGGTCAAACCGAAAGGGTAAATCAGGTTATGGAAGATGTGCTGAGAGCATGTGTCCTGACCTACGGAAAGGACTGGGAGCAGAGTGTGCCCTATGCAGAATTCTCGTACAATAATAGTTACCAAGCCAGCTTGGGCATGTCGCCATTCGAAGCCCTCTATGGAAGAAAGTGCAAAACTCCCTTGATGTGGTCGGAGGTTGGAGAACGTGCACTAGTAGGACCTGCACTTATAAAAGAAGCAGAAGAAAAAGTAGCGGAGATCCGCGAGAAGTTGAAGGCGGCTCAATCTTGACAAAAGAACTACGCGGATAAGAGAAGGCGAGAAATAAGTTTCAACCCAGGCGATTTTGTTTATCTCAAGGTCTCACCCATTCGGGGAACGCGAAGGTTTCAAGTACAAGGAAAATTGGCCCCTCGATACATTGGACCGTATCGGGTTCTAAAGAGGGTCGGAGCAGTAGCATACCGACTGGAGTTACCAGAAGAAATGTCGGATGTACATCCAGTATTTCACGTCTCGCAAATAAGGAGATGCCAGAGAGTACCCGAAGGAGAACACGTGCCAGTGGAAACAATAGACCTGCAACCGGATCTGCGGTACCAGGAGGTACCGGTCAAAATTCTGGACACTGTCACTAGAAGGACAAGAAACTCCGAGGTACGGATATGCAGGGTTCAATGGAGCAGACACGGAATAGAAGAAGCAACCTGGGAACGCGAGGAGGCGCTAAAGGAGGAGTTTCCCCATCTATTTAGGAACCAGCCGAATCTCGAGGACGAGATTCATTTAAGTCGGGTAGGTTTGTGACGCCCTGAAAATTTCAAATTTAAACTACGCGTTAAGGTGTCCTGACCGAAAATTTATTCGTCGTAAAACCCTGATTCCCTCCGTTTCACCGCCACACTGACGGCCAACGCGAGCCTGACCGCCGTCCCATCCCGCACCGCTCACGCGCGACCGTTTTCCGCAATCAGCGCCGGCGCGATGCTGTTCTTCTCGCGCAGCGCGCGGGCGACGCACGCGCGTGGCCGACCGACCGCGGTCGCCGCCGCGATCGGCGCCGACGCGCCCCTCCCTTTTCTCTCTCCCTCCTATTTCTTTTCTTTTTCCCTTTTTCCCTCTCTTTCTTTTCTTTCTTCCTTCCTTTCTTCTTTTCCCTTCTTCTTTCTCCCCCTTCTCCTCTCCCCTGCTCCCGGGCGCCGCTCAGCCCGCGCCGCCCCCCATCCTGCTTGGCCCCGAGCCACGGCCCCCCTCCTCCCCTCGCGCGCGCACACGCCCCCGTGCCCGGCCGCCTGTGCCCACGCGAACGCCCGCGCGTGCACCACGTGCCGCGCCGCCCGCCGCGACGCCCGTCGCTCACCGCGCACGCCGGCTGGCTGTGCGCACCACGCCCCGAGCCGCGCCGCCCGGCCTCTGGCCTCGGCCACGCCGCCCCGCCCTCACGCGCACGCCGCCTTACGCGCGCGCACCGCCGGACCGCGCGCGCCCGCGACCCACGCGCACGCGCACGGCCACGGCACGCATGCGCAACCACACGGCTGCCGCACTGCCCGTCGCCGCTCGCCGCTGCTCCCCTGCTGCACCGCCCTGTGCCCGCACAGCGCCCGCCCACGTGCCCGAGCCATCGCGTCGCTCCGGCCTTGCCGCCCGCGCCGCCGCTCCACGACACGGGCGCCATTAAGGTGCTCCGCGCCGCCCGCCGGCCTCCTCACCGGCCACCGCCGCCCACCCCCTCTGGCCGCCTACAAATAGACCCCGCGCGGCCCGCTACCCCCCCACAACTCCCACCGCCGCCCCTGCCCTCTCCCCTAGCCCACAGCGCCGCCGCCGCCCGTGACACCGCCGCCGCCCGCCTGCTCCCGTGGGCGTGCCTCCTCGCCCCACCGCAGCCCGTGGTGAGTAGGGGGATCGGTTCCCCTCCTTCCCCTTCCCCTTTTCCCCTTGCCCCGAGCCACCCCTGGGTCTCGGCCGGCCGTATTGGCCGCCGCCGCCGGCACCCCCCACCCCTCCTCTGTTTCGTGCGGGAGGAAGGAGGAAGAAAGGGGCTTTTTGCCCAAAGCCCCCTCCCCTTTCCCTGTATTACCCCAAAGAAACCCCCTTACTTACTCTCTTTTGCAAACGGGACCCCGTTCTTTCCGTTATTTCAAAAATAAACCCTCCATTACATAAAACTAAACAAAACCGACACCCTTTAGCGTGCCCTGAGTATTTCTAGGATTCACAAATAGGTCCTTACTCCTTCCGGATAATTACGAACAAGCCCCTGGACCCCCGTTTAATCCCTGAAACCATCTTTGACTCGTCATTTTATGTGCGAAACGACCTCCGATCGACCCGAAACTTTACCACGCCCTTTCTAGTATAGTCCTAGCCACGCCACTGAGAAACCACCTGAAAATATTACCCCTACCTCCGTAACTAAGTTATTTCCGATTCAAGCTCAACGATAAAAGCTTTTAGTTCTCTCGCTTGATTGTATGCCTGTTTGTTTGCGTCATAGGACACGGAGTGAAAGAAGAAGTCCCTGACTGCGACCAAGCAACCGAGGACCAGTTTTGTGACCCCGAACCCGAGGGACAGTGCTTCGATCAGGACCTCCCGCAAGGGTTTGACGATGGCAAGTTCAATTCCGCCCTTTGATGCATATTTTTGTCCTAGTTTTTATAAACACAACCCAGCGGCCTGTTTTATAAAATTGCATGGTTTTGCTTGCTGGAAACATGGTAGGATAGCCACCCTTGTTTGTGATAACCATACCTTGACCACCTAGTTTTATAAAGAAATGTGTGCGTGTGGGAAGGGATAAAATGTGGTTTTGAAAGATGAGTCAGACGGGATGGATGGCATTTCTGTGTGATTTGCCGTTGGTGTGCTCGTACCTGTGTGGTTGAGCGAGGAAGGGAGATATCCATCTTGTCACCCCTAAGGACCGAGTTGATGTGTCATCTCACCTAGCTTCCTGTCGTGCAAACCACTTGACCGTTGTATGGACAACAGCTTAGCCTAACCCCACTAGTTAGTCTGATAGCCATCAGGAGAGCTGGGAGCAACGGGTGATCAAGGGGACGGGATAAGCTCTGTGTGACTTATGCCCCGGTTAAACCTCGGTTATAGGTCGAATGACCCCTTGATAGATCCCGTGGTGGCTAGCCAGGTCTAGCTAAGATGGGTAAGGGCTACGATGGGATCTGCACCGGCACTAAGGTGTTCGTGCTGTGGTACCCCACCTATGGGTAAAGTTGCACACCTCTGCAGAGTTAAAATCTATTCGAATAGCCGTGCCCACGGTATTGGGCAAGTTACAGTGTGGTCACATAACTAGTGTTTCTCTCTGGGAATGGTTGGACTGATGTGGGTTGTTTGGGAAATGTCCGGCCGCTGTGCCGTGTGCTACGACGGACGGGGAGTCCGGTAGCAGTTTTAAACTGGATCCTGTGTGGATCAACACCATGTGCTCCTTGATGCTTAACGACTTGTTTTTAAAATGTTTTAAACGAACCTTTGCATAAAGTCGAGTTTTCCGCAAATGAACCATAACCTTATCCTTGGATTATCCTGTGCATTTAATTCTGTTATAACCCCCTCCGCGGTGTGATTGGACTTGCTGAGTACGTTCGTACTCACCCCATTCTTACTTTTACAGTGGAAGATCCCGACTACATCCCCGAAGACGACGAGTAGGGTTCCGTCCTGCACCCAGTCTTGCCTGTGGGTGAGGTCACCGTTGGAGCTCCGCATGGCGCAAGACTCTGATGATCCCCTTTTCGTAGTTAGTATAGTAGTATGGATTTTAGTTGTAATCCTCGCGATAGTGGCGCTTCACTGCCCATTACCGTGAAGAATTGTACGATGATGTACCATCTGATGTAATAAAAGTGTTATCAGCCTCCTGGGACTGATAAAGTAACACTTTTAAGTCTTCCCTGATGGGGGGACGCTTCAACGTGCCACCATTTAATCACCATATCTCACCTACCATTCAAGCAAGCAATATTAAGTTAATATTAGAATCATCGCTTAATTGAAATCAAATTATTTTACTAACCAAAGTCTTTATGGTATTCTCATTGCAAAGCAACTCTGGCTGTGTATGATCTGCGCTGTGGTGGCATCGAATGTATGTCTCAATATAGCTTGGGGCCACCCCACTTTGTGCCTCCAGCCAAAGAAGAAATTGTGATATTGCAAGCAAGTACATAATAATTAAATTAAAATAATAAACACCTACCATTCGACGAGCCAAATGAAGGTGTCCATCGGCCCCATATCTTTGTGTAACCCGTGGTCCTGCTTGACGATTAGCTCTCTTCATCTTGGATTTTTCCACAAAGCTGGGTGAAGCCCAATAAGCACAAAGTGCTCGTCAAGCATCTGGACGCTTTCTTAACCACGGAAAACCACTAATATCAACTTAAAAATACTCATCCACTCGAAGATATATCTTAGAAGCGCCCAGTTTCTTGTTCATATCTTGTTGCTTTATTTTCTTGTAGTATAAGCACACACACACTGTATACGAGCATTGGACATCATGTTCCTAACCATCTTCGTCGCTGCCTTGTCAAACACAGAACGAGCCCTAGCTTGTAGGCACTGCTCCTCCTCCTTCGGCAAATGATACCTCTCCTAAAATGAAAATAAATTAGTCAGACAACTTATAAATGAATCAAATAGATAGTAGTTATACAAGTTATGATAAAAATAGTACCCAGAACTCATTCCAAACCCTCACTGCAGTCGTGACACCCTGATCATCTGATTGCAGCTTATAGTGCTCCCACTTCAATGCAGCCTGAAGCACATCTCAAATAGTGACCATTCCTGGATAGTGAAACCGATAAAATGTTCCCAATGTTGCATTCACAGATTTTAACCTATTTTTTCCCTCCCAACAAATGTCACCATGACCAGTACCATGCCTCGTTTCATATGTTGTCAACATTATTTTGGTTGCACGACGTGGTCGTTTTTTCTTACGGACCTCAGAAACTATTATATCACCGGTGTCACCATCTAATTTGTCAAGTGCCATCCAAATATCAACTTCAAAAGGTCCATTACACTCATCTTACTGAAATGCTTCAGAAACAGTACGATCAACCTCACATTCATCGTAACCTTTATTTCCAGGAATAGGCGATCGACCAGGAGGACATACTTTCTGAACAATCCACCATGGTTCTAAACTTTCCGAACGGTATGGATACGACATATAATATACCACCTCAACTTGATGTGCGAGGGCAAATGGATTGTAACCTGAAAGTCGCAATTTATGGTTCACCTCCACTAAACCAAGTTTTTTGTTATACTTTACCTCAGAACCTAATTTATTATTGAATCAATCACAATAAAAGAACACAACTCTTAAATCTTTTGAACCTTCAAACTTCAGCTCCACTATATTCTAAATGACACCGAAATACTCCGTAATAGAACCATCTGAGGCACTCGCGGTGGTTACAACTCCACTATTTGTTGTAGCGGTATGTGAATTTTTCTCTTCAAACTTGGTTGAACGGAACCAAAATCCGTTTATATCATAACAACCATAACTCCTTGCAGTCGTGCTTCCATGTGAAAGCTGTCTTAGATCATCATGGACACTGCTATCCCTCATGCACTATAAATTTTGCAATTTTGTTAACTCATAACGAGTTATATAAATAATGTAGTTAGAGTAGCAATGCTTACATATTTTCTAAACCATGTGACAAAATTGGGACCACCACGTAAACCCTCACGCAATAAAGTTTCAACCTGTTTAGCAGTTGGTTGTCGTGCATATCTCCATTCTTCTTGATCAAACAATCTACATATTCTTTATTTAACATAAGTACATCGCTAAACGTGAATCGCATATGAGATATATGATGGTACTTACACGAAATATTTGTCTATCTCCTCTATATTTGTGTACATATATAACAATGCAGTGTTCCATTCTTGTATGCACATTTCATAAACCAAACTAGCACCGACGGCCTTACCAGTCCACTGAAACAACATGAGATTGCTCCTCGGTTTCTCATGCGAGGTGTGGTAGCGCGGTATATGAGCATTAATGTTATTTTCTTCTGCAAAATATGTGCTCGTGTATTATGAGATCTGCTTAAGATAGAATGCCTCAGCAATGCATCCCTCCACTCGTGTTTTATTACCGATGGTTGCTTTAAGTCTCTTTAAGTCTTGTTCTATAAAGTACATCCACCTGTATTGTATGGGGCCACCGATCTCAGCTTCATAAGGCAAATGTACTAACAAGTGTTGTATTACATTCATAAAACCCGGGAGGAACACTGTCGGTACATTCAGACAGGAGTACTTCCTGCTAGTGTGTCCAGCCCGAGGGGCGTGAGGTTATCCGTAACCTCACACTAAGCCTTTGGGTGACGGGGCGTAGGAACCGGGCCTGACAACTGGGGTCACGGTCTCTGGACCTCACCCCGTGCTCTAGCAGGTCCGGCGCCTCCACGTGCCCACCTAGACAAGGTGCTCAGGAACGGCTACCGCGGGCCCGAACACCGCGGGGTAGTCCGGACCCCTACGTGTGGAAGCCAGACCCTAGGGGGCCTGCGCGCCTGGGCCAGCCTTGGCGACCCGGACCTCCCTTCCCACCGGGGAAGAGGTCCGGTGCCGCCATGTGCTCTTGGGGAAGTGGCCGCTAATACCAGCACCGTCACGTGTTCGGAGGGTTCCAATCTTCTACGAGAAGCCAACCCAACTAACGCATTAAATGCGGGTAGGTGGGGTGCGCGTGCCCAAGACAGAGTATGGGCTGCCCACTGAAACGTTGGGCAGGAGGGCCGCGGCGTACGCTGCTACAGTGCGCACGGAGGCTACAGCACGGCAGGTCAACATAGCCCATAGCCCCTTCGCCTGTCAGCGGGAACTGTGACCCAATAGTGACAGCACGTCTCCCATGTGCGTGTCACTGGCAGCAGACGCTATGCAGGCAAAACGGCACAAGACCAAATCCAGATGGAGGATACGCACGGGAGCCGAAGAGGAAGATTTCCGAATCTGTAGCATTTCAGGCTCCAATGTGTACGTTATTTAGTATATCGCCGGGTCCACCTGTTGGGACCCCGCTCAGTGTACGCGCTCCCCTTGAGCCTATAAAAGGGAGAGTGCACGCGTTAGAACACAAGTCTCTAAGGTTCACAAAGGCACTCACAAGCACACACAAGCTTTCCAAAGTCCCAGAGACACTCAGACTCACAAGCAATACAACACACAGTGGACGTAGGGTTTTACGCTCCGGCGGTCTGAATCACTCTAAATTCCTTGTGTGCTTTCCGTGTTCATACGCCTCTTGATCTAGCATTCCTTGGCTTCCCCCAAACTCATCCTAAACTAGGATTAGGCGGGTTCATTCCGCCACCCGGCTGGAGAAATTCTCCGACAAACACCTTCTCCATTTTACATATTAAGACAGGTATTTCCTTACTCAGTTTTCTCATTGTACTGTAACATCTTAACGGGCACACTTGTTATCTGCATACTTCCATCTTTGTTCACCATCTTCTTGTATCTGCACTTCTTACAAAACGTGTAACGAACAGTACTTGAGATTTTTATTTTTCTTCCAAAATAACATGCAATTATTCTCACACATATGAATTTTGTGTAGTAAAAGTCTTTCGAGGACTTGTGAGGTTTCGGAAGTATGTCCAATACTAAATCAACAAGACCATTATAATAACTTACTGAAAAGTTGTACTTCGACTTAATAGCCATTAATCGTGTCACAGCAGCAAGCTATGGTAAAGTAGTGGCCCCATGTAATGGTTCTTTTGATGACGCAAGCAGATCAAAATATTCTGGGATCTCAGCAGCATTCTCAACATGCTCGACAAAATCATCCATCATTGCATCCATCCTATCTTCATTTTTCACAAAGCTATGAACTAGGTTGTATGCCTCCTGCTACTGTGACTCCCTATGCTGGTACCACCTCTCATAATTTGGCATGAAACCAGACTTGCAGAGGTGACGCTCCTTTTCAATCTTCACTTGACGAGAACAACTCTAACACTTGTTGCATGGACACTTTGCCAAACCACCGCTAGGAGACAAGAAAAATACATAATCAACAAAAGCTTGTGTGTTGACCATCCACTCTCGCGTAGGCATTCCGTTACTTCTCCAACCATCATACATCCAACTTCAATCATCTCCCATTTTCTCAAACTAACTACTTCATTAACGAAATTAAGAAATGTTACTTCCTTAACGATACTAAGCAAACAAAATTTATCAAGCATATGTAACACAAATCTTTTTAGATATCATTAATACTATATATTTTTTAAGAAATGAATCAGAAATCTTATAACAATCACAAATTTTCTATGAACAGAATCACAAATATAGTTACAATAAGATCAACCACATTTCTAATAGGATTAACCAAAAAACAACTACAATCAAGAGATTAATACCTGAGCTCGAGCAGGGGACGGCCGAGAGGAGCACGTCGGCGGTGGCTCGGATGTGTGGGTGGTGGCAGCACGGGGGGCAGCACGGGTACCACGGGCGGTAGCACTGGGGGCAGTGGGGGGGGCGGAGGGGGTAGCAGCACGAGCACGGGGGGGGGGGGGGGGCGGCGCGCGGGAACAGTGGCGCGTGGGGGCAGCGGCGCGGGGGTGTGGGGCGCCGGCGGGCGCGTGCGAGGGCGGCGGCGCGGGGCGCTGGGCACGGCGGCGCGCGGGGGCGGCAACGGGGCGCGGGGCGGGGGCGGCGCAAGGGGCGAGGAAGACTCGGGCGGCAGCGAAATAAAGAGAAGGTGAGGTGGGTGAACACTTAGGGCAACTGTATTTTCGTCGGCTCGAGTGAGGCCGACAAAATTAGATTTATTTTCGTCGGCTTAGGTTAAGCTTATGAAAATGTTACTTTAGTTTCGTCGGCCCTAACTAGGCTGATGAAAATAGTACTTTAGTTTCGTCGGCCATAATTAGGCCGATGAAAATAAGTATAATTTCGTCGGCTTTGGTAAACCGACAAACTAATTTAGTTATTTTCGTCGGCTTGCCGTGGACCGACGAAAATAAATGTAGCCGATGAAATTGAGTTGTTTTGGTGTAGTATGTGCCAGTGAGCCGTGGCACACACTCCGAAATCATAATTCTCGGTGGGGTTTGGTTTGACTTGACATGGACGCACACAGCAAAAAAATCTGCCAATACAACCCAGGACCGCAGCTGATTGATATGAACCTGGAGCATTTGTAAAATACGGTTAGTATCTTGACCATGTGAGTGAACTCCATCCAACCGCATCAACAAAATAATGTCATGACGATCTGGAGGTTGGTACGCAGCTTTCTCTCTACATGTGTGCAATCTCCATCCCCTTTTATAGCACTGGATGATGAGGATAATTACGCGTCACTCGGTCGCGATAGACTCCTGATTTTTTTATTTTCTTACGGTCGCTTTCTGGTCCACATATTTAATCAAGTATAACTTTTTTCTTAGTAAGAACAGGAAGCAAACTTAGTCTGAGAGGTCACTGTCAGCTCAAGATACCATACAACTCCGGATTTTTGTTTTCACCCCGAGTACCGTGTAGCGAAGGCATGTGCACGCGCCGACTTCGTGTTCATTATTATCCGAGGACAAATCTGCTAGGCTTTTCCTTAAGTTATCTACTTATCTGGCTGGTCTGCTGAGAGCTCCCGGAGAAGCTATTTTATTTAATACCAGTTCTGACTTGTGAGCAGATAACATTCTGGGTTTAGATAAGCCGTCCTCGCCTCTCGCTTGACGTGATCTGGTGGTACGGCGGCACACTGTTTGGAGCGATCTATCGTAATGTCGGTTTCGGAGCTGATCAAATCTCTTGCCTTGCAGAGCTCTCATGGGTTGATCCCTTTTGACCTTGCCGGTTTGCTTCAGAGTTCAGGCTGCCTGATCGGTATCTGTTCCTGAAAAAGGTACGAGGAATTGCGTGCGCCTCTTGCCTCTTGTTTCCCATGGGTCAAGCCTTTGCCCCGCAAAGGAGCCTACACGGAGGCCCGCCGCGGGCGATCACGCGCTGCCAGATGCTTGCAAGTTGCGACCGCGGGCGATCATGCGGTTTGACTGGTCTCCTCATCGTCCTTATTTTTGTCGGCACGCGGCACGTCAATGATTTGATCGCCGACGCCGTATCCGGTGTGCGCACGGGTCGTGCAACCGCGCCCTTCCGCCCAGATTCCATTTCCACTTGTGTGGCCGTGCACCAAACACTCCAATCTTCCCGTAAATCTCTGAAGATTCAAACGAGTTCCGTTCCATATCGCAGATTACTCGATTTGTGCACACCCATACTACATATCTTGTCACTTTTAGATTGATCTCCTAGCCCATCGGACCCTAACGGGCCGATGGGCTACCTCACCCAAGCGCCCTGATCGGGGGCGCCCCAGCTCAACCCTAGCTGGTGGGCCCCGTCGCGCCGCGCAATATAAAGGGGGTGGGGGCCAGCGGCTCGCATCACGAGGTTCGACGCGCCGCCGCCGCCCCACCCACAGTTGACCTAACCGATCTAGTCGTGCGCGGTCAGCGGCGGGAATCCCCTCCGGACGTCTTCTGCGCCTCTGCCTCGACCTCAAGCTCTCCGACGCGATCTAGACCTCGACTACCGCGAGCACGATCGTCTACGGCCGAGCGACCCCGGGCACCCGAACTACATCACCATGTCGGGCACATCTGCATCCGCCGCCGGCCTAGGGCACGAAGGTATACTCCGTGATATCCCCCTCTCTCTCTGTCTCTCTAATCATCTCTATCTCTTGATTAAGCCATCAAACAGAGCACATTCTAATCTAATTGATGCATTAGCCGATCCAAAGTACACAACAGTCACAACATCGGACCTACCCATATGGTGAGAGGAGAAAGGAACAAACTAATAAAGAGAGGTACAGCCCAAATCCGAAAGACTATCTTGTTTCAATTGTTTTTCAGCGCGATGATTTCAACCAAATATTCATGTGATTGTATTCGCTATTTGGATCATTAGAACATTAGGGTAACATATAGCTGGAGTATATCGTAGCTTCGTAATAATCTTGCAAAGTCTCCGCATAATTTCGTTCGGATCGAGCCAACATCTGTTGCGACCATTCATCGCCTTCAAAAGACCTCCATTCCAAGACTGTACATGAAGTTTTCAATTCCTAATATTAAGCAAAAATTACATGGTATAGAGATCGCATTTCATCTCATCTCATCACTATGAATACTTGTCCCGGAAGAAAGAAATATGCCCTCCCGGGTCTTGAAACAGATGAGAAACGGACAAGACCGACGAGCGGCTTGCCATTGCTCACCACTCACGACGAAGTGGACAGGAAATGTGGATGAAATGGTCCGAGGACCCGGCGATGAAAACGAAACGAGAGGAGACGGGAGCACGGCGCAGCGAGCGGAGAGGAGACGCGGGACGCAGCCGTGTCCACGGACAAAAGGCAGGAGGAGCCAGCCAGGAAGGGAGGGAGGCGTGCCCCACAAGCCGCTGCCCAAGTCACACGTATATCCCCGCGGGAATATCCGCCACGTGGACGGCCCACGCTCGCCGACCACCTTAACCAATCACCACTCAACAGTTCAGTTAATCCCTCCCCCCTTCCCCCTCGCCTCTTCTCCACACACGGCTTCCTCTCCTCCCCCCGCTCCTCCCCCATCACCACCAGTCACCGCCACCACCACCACTCCTCTTCCGACTCGCGCAGCCGCGGACCGAGGCGCCCGCGCGAGCCCTAGCTGGCGGCGGGAGGCGGGGGCGGCGCGGCGATGACGCGGCGGTGCTCTCACTGCAGCCACAACGGGCACAACTCGCGCACGTGCCCCAACCGCGGGGTCAAGATCTTCGGGGTGCGCCTCACCGATGGCTCGGCCATCCGCAAGAGCGCGAGCATGGGGAACCTCTCCCTCCTCTCCGCCGGATCCACCAGCGGCGGCGCCTCCCCCGCCGACGGGCCCGACCTCGCCGACGGCGGCGGGGGCTACGCATCCGACGATTT
Source organism: Panicum hallii (assembly GCF_002211085.1). Lineage (NCBI taxonomy): Eukaryota > Viridiplantae > Streptophyta > Magnoliopsida > Poales > Poaceae > Panicum > Panicum hallii. The sequence continues at coordinate 55,557,878 of NC_038050.1, forward strand.
CGTCCAGGGGTCCTCCTCCGCCAGCCGCGAGCGCAAGAAGGGTGAGCTACCGATCGATCTCTACCCCTCCCCATCCACTCTAATCGATCATCAGTCACTCCTAGCTGATGCGGGACCCTAGATAGTAGATCCTCTCCGTCCCAACTAGGTCCAAACTTCCCCATTCATTTAGCTGGTGTTTTGCTCCTTTTTTTTAGATATATTTATGCTCAGTGATTAGGAGTCGTGTAAGCTCGGGAAATGGATACAACTACATAGTACAAGCTCCTTAGTTATTACTGGGGCAGCCTAGCTGCGAGAAAAGCATTAATAGCCTTAACAGTACTACGGCACTACCAGTACTATTGTAGTTTGTACAAATGGGTGGATTTGGTACTACTTGGGTCGATGCATATGGCACTCGAATTCGATCCGTTATTGGTACAAGGACCACCTGTGGAGGTTCTGACTCCTGCACTGTTTGATTGGATTATGGGGATGTTTCGAGAAGCTCAGCTCCAGAATTTTTTAGAATAAGGGGTATGGATTGTTCCAAGCAGTGGCATCAGTTTATTTGGGAGAAATTTGGCCTGATTTGTGATGCTGAAAGGCTGTAGGGCTATAGGGGGATTGTTCCAAGCAGTGGCATCAGTTTATTTGGGAGAAATTTGGCCTGATTTGTGATGCTGAAAGGCTGTAGGGCTATAGGGCCACCTAATCAGGAAGGAGTGAAGGACAAGCAGAGCAATAGAAACTGCTGCGCTAACTGCTAACATATAGTCTTAGGTCTACCATACATGTCCCAGCGGACAAGTCTTAGTGTAAATGCACTACTACACTGGGATGCAATCACTAATTATGCAGTTCCAAATTCCATCTGTCCATACTTAATAAGGAAACAGGTTGTTCATAGGTTCAGAGCAAAATCAAATGATTGATTAATGAGTACCAATGGTCTACAAAGCCTGTCTGTCTTTATTGTTGATTATGCTGCTGATTCTTGCGAGGTTTTCTGAGAACAGTGATTGCTAGTTCTTGGTTTATATTTGGTGGTGGGTGGTAGGTGTTTTAATGTAAATCAAGGGGCAGTTGTCTTCAGATTATGCCAATCCTTTTTAGCTCTGTTCTGGTTTTGTGTTGTTTGACTAGTCCCTTATGTATCGATGGTACCCTCCCTATATGTTTTGTTTAATAGCGAAGTAATGTGCTAACTTTTCCCATTCTTCATTAGTATGCCGGTGTTCATCGATTTCTGTTCACTGGCTTGTTGCAGCTTCGCATATTACTGCCTGACTGCATTCTGGACTTTATATGCCATGTTGCTGATTAAGATTGTTCTGGTAGGTGTTCCTTGGACTGAAGAAGAACACCGGAGGTTTTTGCTGGGATTACAAAAGCTTGGAAAAGGTGATTGGCGAGGAATTTCTCGTAATTTTGTGGTCTCAAGGACACCCACTCAAGTAGCAAGTCACGCTCAAAAATATTTTATACGCCAATCAAATATGAGCAGAAGGAAGAGAAGGTCTAGCCTTTTTGACATGGTGCCTGATGAGGTAATCATTTAATGCAAATGTTGCTTTCTATGGATTTTTTCATACTTATATATATGTGTAGTAGCTACACCATCACTATTTTTTGTGGCAATATATATCATGTTACTTATGCTAGTGCAGTTTTTTTCGATCTAATTCTTTAGTTTGTGTATTTCACGGACAGCTATGACATTGTCCCGTCCTGAGGCTCATTAGGTGGTTCTTATTGTGCTTTGCATATAATTTAGAACTGAATTGTGTTCTCTTTGTTTTACAGTCAATGGACCTTCCACCCCTTCCTGGGAGTCAAGAACCAGAGGCCTCAGTATTAAATCAACCACCGTTGCCACCACCTGTGGAGGAGGAGGTAGAATCGATGGAGTCAGATACTTCTGCTGTTGCAGAAAGTTCCACAGCTTCTGCTCTCATGCCAGAGAATCTGCACCCAAGCTATCCGGTGATTCTTCCAGCTTATTTCTCACCGTTCTTGCAATTCTCAGTTCCGTTCTGGCCAAACCAGAAAGATGGAGATGATCTGCCACAAGAAACGCATGAGATTGTCAAGCCTGTTGCAGTTCATTCCAAGAATCCAATTAACGTTGATGAGCTTGTGGGCATGTCGAAGCTAAGCATAGGGGAAACTGGTCAGGAGACAGTATCAACTTCTCTTTCGTTAAATCTGCTAGGGGATCAAAATAGACAATCAGCTTTCCATGCAAATCCTCAAACGAGGGCTCAGGCCTGATCTTCATCACACAAAACTGCATTAGATGAAACCCTGGCAAAATAAGCTTTGCCTCCTTGTTTTTTTTTAAATATTTAAGATTAACCGTCTCTGTAGCTTGTATCATGTGCTGTAAGTTATGCTATGTATGAATGTATCTGTTGTTTCTCTGGCACGCATGATATCACACTATATGTTAACAAAGTCATTAATGTTAGTGCTGATCTTGATGGTTGTAATGTTGTAAACTTTTTGTAAGAAGAAAGTGTTAGTCAGTTCTGTGGGCGCAGTTCTCGGCCTGATGTTTCATTGCATTGCTGAAGCTGATTCCGCTGGATCACTGGCCATGCTACTGTGTTCGTGATATTGCTCTGCTGAAGTTGGTTATTCTAGCAGCATGGGCACGAGTTCATCATACCGATTTAGCTGTTTGCTGCATATTTGCTACTATTTCGTTCTCGTTGAGTCAGTTGGGTTAATAAGTTTGCGCCGAGCACAAACTGTTTGATTCTTATGTGTATGTGCGCCCGGCACAACGTTTGATTCTTCTCGTGCAACATGCTTATAGAATATTCTTTGAGATTCTATTGGGTAGCACCTTACCTTTCGATCCTGGTGACTGGTGCTCTCACTTGCATTCTGCACCAAGTGTTACATGTGTGGTTGGTGACAGTAGTGACAAGTGACCAGTCCCTTTCATGTTATCTTGGTCATCCAAGCACAGGTCACCATGTCACTTTTTTGTCTTTATCAAAAGTCTTTCGCTTTGTAGCGTTGCAGGCTGCTAAAAGCTCCAAGAATCATCAAAGATTGTTTCACCAGCAACATCAGTCCCGTCTGCAACAGGCATGTTATCTAGATCCATTTTCTCCTTTTTCGCTGAATCGGAGTGACTTTCTCAGTACTCAGTAGTATCTTTGTCATAGTGCCGGTCAGTGAACTTTTTTTTTTATAAAAAATGGGGCATGAGTGCTGCCATTCGTTGAAGGAAGAGAAGAGTGAATACAAAGAAAAAACGTCAGCTGAAAATGGAAAACACGCATCAGACAACTAGAAATGTTGATCAGAATCACCAACATGTTTGGTAATTTCTTTTTCCGTTTGTAGCTACATCAAAAAGAAATAGCAAGGCTGTTTCTATATTCCTGTCGGATGTATCATTTCTTGTTTCTTACCATTTGGAATGGCCAGCTATAACAAACTCACAACAGCAGACAGGTCAGTTGTTATATATTTACATACAATCGAATACTTACATCAGCTAATCACAATCCTATATTTTCCTTGCAGGTTTGGTCACATACACTCCAATTAAAAAGGAGCCAGGAGGCTAGGTCAGCTAGGAGACATAATCTCTTTTTCTCCGAACCGAAGACTTATCAGTAGTGTGTGTTTGTCATCGTGCTGATCAGTCATGTCAGCATCATAAGTAATTCTTCTTTTTACAGATGAACATGAAGGAAAATAAATAGCAGGTCCATTTGAACATTCTCCTTATATAATACTACCTCCGTTTATATAATACTACCTCCGTCCAAAATTACAATTCGTTTTGACTTTTCTAGATACATATATTTTGCTATGCAGCTAGATGTACACTATGTCTAGATATATAGAAAAACTACGTATGTATAAAAATCAAAATGAGGGAATATTTCTAGATCCTCACCATTTGGAAATTGTCATTGTCAGTTATAGGAACTGACAATGCCAGCACACTAGTGACTTACTCTAGTTCATTCTTCTTATATAATGTTTCTAGATTCCCACCATTTGGAATGGTCAGTTACAGGAACTGACAGGGGCAACAGACATAGTAACAAACTCTAGTTACATACAATCATACATTTACATCTGCTAATGACAATCACATACTATATTTTCTTTGCAGACTATATTTTCTTTGCAGATTTGATTAAATGCACCCCCAATTCAGAAAAGCACTACAAGCTCGGCAAAGCTGTTTTCCCTGAATTTGCTTGTTTCTTCTCCACTTTCTCCCCTACAATCTTCTTCCAGAACCAGTGTCTCGACCAGACCTGCTCCATCTGCTCCATGGGCAGCTTCTTTGTTTCCGGCAAGAACAGATAAACAAAAAGTGTCATCAAGCAGATCCACCCACCAAAGACAAAGAACGTTGCTGACTTGATACTACAAAGAACCTCAAGGAAAATCTGGCCGATCACGAAAGCCATCAAGAAAACCACAGCAACAACAATGCTCTGCCCTGCGGACCTGATCTCCAGTGGGCAAACCTCAGCAGGGACCAAGAATGTAAGAGGGCCCCATGACCACGCAAAGCCTGCAACGAACACACACATTGTGATCAACACTAGGTATGCATACTCATTGTCCATGTCCTCATAGTCCTTGAACTTTGCAGCCAATATTGCACCAACAGTGAACTGCGAGAGGATCATCTGCACACCGCCTATAAGGAAGAGCTTCCTGCGCCCAAACCTGTCAACCACCATCATCGCTATGATGTTGGCAAATGTTGCGCATAGGCGTGTCACCACCGAGGAGAAGAGGGACGCCCTCTCCTTGAGACCGATTGTCCTGAACATGACTGGTGCATAAAAGTTCATCACATTGATCCCAGTTACCTGATTGAAGAATGGGATCAGCAGTGCAATTACAAGCTGTGGCCTGTACTTTCTCTTGAATATGTTTCTGAATGGATACTGTGTTGTCCTTGAGAGGTTACTAGCAGAAACCAAGTCATCAAGCTCTTTTTGGACTGAGGTTGTTCCACGCAGCTTCTGGAGCAGGATCCTTGCCTTGTTGGTGTCACCATCGTGTTGGATTATAAAGCTTGGTGTCTCAGGAAGGAAGATTGCGCCGATGGTTAGGAACGCAGCAGGGAGTGCTGCCATGGACAGGGATATCCTCCATCCCCATCCTGCTGTAATTTTTATAACAAAATAGTTGAGGATGTTTGCAAAGAGAATGCCAAGGCTGATGCAAAGCTCAAAGCCATTGTTGATTGCTCCACGGTATCGCGGTGGCGCCATTTCGGACAAGTACAATGGGATTGACTGCAAATACAATTTGCATAGTACAATATTAGCACAGTTCTGTTTGTTCACCAGGATACAAGGAACTATTACTATTATATAAGACATCTAGTACAAGCTACAGGTGAAGGAATTATCTCTAATTCATAAATACAAAATGAAATGAAGCTTGATTACCCTTGTTTTCTTTAAAATATGTGATTATATAGGACAGTATTATTAAGCTATTGATGTGTTAAGACCTTTCGTCTCCCTTTCTCTTGCAGAATGTGAATTTCTGAAAATTCACTGTTTTTTCTACTAGCTATTCTAATTATTAGGCAGTAAATACAACTACCAAAGTTGAAACTAGGAGTTAAAATGGAAATCTCACTTTTACTTTCCAGCTATATTGTATGTCCACTTGATACATATCGCTTTATCTCTCCAAAATTTCAAGGTTCGAACATTCTTTAGAAAGCAACTATTCTGTAAGGGAGCGCACAAAGATGGACACATGAGTACTTGTCGGATTCTGGTTGATGGGTCAAAATCCAGCAACAACAATAACACTTGAAAGTCATCACATGTCGTTGCTCAAACTTTGGCTGTCTATTACTGCCAACTTGGGAGCTGGAACAAATCACACCCACAAGAACCCTTTGTCTTTAGTCACCCAGTCCAACTCAATGAAAGACTTGACCTGTCTACAAAAGGTTGCATCTCAAGTCTGACACTGGTTTCATAGCCAGACACAATTTTCTGCGTTCATGACAGATACGCACGCACAGTCATTTATGTTTCTAATGTTCTAGAAAAGTGTACTGATTTATTGAGCTATATAACATGTCGTAAACAATTCAAAGTCTTTTTTTTACTTATATTGCACACGCTTGACCACATCCAGTGCCTGTGTTTCCTTCAAATCTGAATTATTCTACAAGTCTGACGAAAGAAGTACTGTACTACTGATTTATGATTTCTTGAACTATATCTGTGCCATATCACATACTAATAATTCTAGCATAAGTTACCTGATTAGTGAATCCCAGACCAATTCCGAGTAGGATTCGGTTAAGGATCAGCATGGGAACATTTACAGCTGCGCCACCGAACACAGAGCCAGCGACGAAGATGGTGCCACCGATGAGCATCGACACACGGCGGCCATACCTCCTTGTGATGGAAGCCGCAACGAGAGTTGCGACAAGGCCAGCAATGTACAGGGAGGACGTGAACATGGTGAGGAGTTCGCTGTTGAACTCGCAGTAGTGGCTCACTTTGGTGTCCTGCATCTGACTCTGACGGTACACCTCCGGGAAGAACCTCTTCAGGAATGAGTCCATTGAGGTGACGCCACCTATCACACACACGAGCAGTAATTGAACTTTCACGAAAATTTAATTGGAATCCATGCATAGAATTGATGAAATTATGAAACGTTCACCAATTCCATTGACTAGTGAAATCAGGGAAGGGCTGATATTGCCAGGTTCTGCAGTTCCAGAAAGGCAATGCTACCTTCTCTGCTCGACTGGAACCTATATATAGATATCTTAAACTGAAATAGTGTGCGATAGGGGTTCTGTTCTGTCTTCCGTGAATGGCGATTTAGCGATGAAGGACGAATCGTGATGCGGATCCTTTCTTCACTGAATCCTTCTCGAGTTCTCATCCAAATTCACTCAAAAAAACAAAGAAGGCCATGTCATGTGTTCATCCACAGCTGTTGGTGGCAACCAAGCTGAAGGCGAAACGTGAGCTGAATTTGGCTCTGCCCGACCCGGCCCTGCCGTTGGTTTTGGCCAATGCATCTTTCAGGCCCAGTCTCCCGTATAGGCCGTAGCCCCACGCAACCAATCACCCACGCAAATCCTGCATCCCAATCGACTAATGGCTCTACGAAATTGCGTGCAAAATGCATACACAGCAGAAAGTGAGGAACCAGCAGGCGGCACTAACCGGAGATGCCGAGGTCGTAGCCGAAGAGGATGCCGCCGCTGCTGGCGACGACGCAGGACAGCACCACGAACGGCGTCACGCGGCCGCTGTACCCTTCCCCGCCGTCCGCCAGAGCGCCCTCCGCGAACGCGCCGATCGCCATCTACGAATCCGTCCTGTCCCGGTCGCCTCCCCCGCTAGCCCCTATCCAGCTTCAGCTTCTCCTTGGCAGGGCGGAGTGGAGTGCAACGGCTAATAGATACTGTCGCCGCTCTAGTGCCGGCAGTCTATTAATCCGGCGGGTGCAGACGTGTCCACGCTCGCCGACGCCGCCCTTTAAGACCATAATTTTTAAATTAGGAGACTAAATAAATTTTTTTAGATTTTTGGCAGGAATTATAAAATTTTATCCAAATTCTTTTAATTTTATAATATTTATCGTGAATTAATTAAAATATTTAGCCCTAAAAGGAAATATACGGTTATCTAGATTTTGTACATTTCATGTTAATATATTGTGTTATTGATTGTATTCAGTTGGATTTAAATTCTCCAATTTAAATTTAAATAAATTATGCTTGGTTTCTTTTTATTCAAATAAAACTCTTCCTTTTCTTTTCCTCCCTCTCTCTTCCTTTCTCTTAGTCCGGCCAAACCTTCTCTCTTTCTTCCTTTCTCCCTTTTCCTCCCACGCGACCCAACCCATCCGGCTCAAACACTTCTCTCGGCCTACCCCGCCTCTCTCTCCTCTCCCCCACCCGCTGATAGGTGGAGTCCACCTGTGGAACCCATCCCAAGCTCCAGCCAGGCTCGGACTTGCACCCGAGTCCAGCCGGCACACGCCTCCTCGCGCGTCTTGTGTGGCAGAACCAACTCGAATTACACCGGCTCAAGTACGCGAGTCCACTTCTGCGGGCTCCAACGTGCTTCAAACGGTATAATCCCTTGGCGTGTCGGGTAACGTCCCGATAAACCACCGATACAGGATCAAACAAGGTACCCCGCACGAAGGCGAGTCCAGAGATACAAATGCCATCACATTTTACATCACAGGCAGATATATTACATGAGTGTTTAAAAGTGACATGATTTTTCCAACTGAGGGAATTTATTACAAAACAACCATAAGTTTTAAGTCATGCAGCGGAGTTTAAAGTACGGCATTGTACACGTCGTCAGTGCAGATGGCAGATGTCATGCTCGCCCTTGCATGACATCACTCAGAAGGGTCTGCGTTAGCCGGGGACGAGTCCCACTCCACGGACCAACCATCAGGCAGAGGATAGGGCCACAGTACAGGCAGTGCTGAGTCATCAGGAGGATTACCTGAACAAAAGTTACAAGGCAAGACTGAGTATTCTAATACTCAGCAAGTCTTAGCCGGTCATGGTATACACCGCCATGTAACTAGACTTATGAAGGCGTTTCAGGTTTTGGGTAGGGTTTTCAGCTGAAAAGCAACAAAGAGTACGTCCTTAATTTCAACTTTTAGCTTTCAAGTTCTATGTAATTATCCATTCTAAATAAGCACCTATAACTAATCAAGCATGGTAGAATTATTAGCCAATCATCATCTTTGATACCATACAGTTTCTCTTGTTACCCTATGTGACAAATGGATCAAGCAGTCTCAATCTCCGCGAGAAACGGACGATTCTGAATCGAATTTCAACCTTGCAAGGAAAAACCTAACTCACACGGTTGGAACATCCAACGATGATTCCGAAGCAACCATTTGCCTTTCATTCCGACTCGTGGACAGGTCCACCACAAGCGACTGCAGGACCATACGCACTTCCAAAGTGCAGGACGTACGCCTGTAGCGCGGCTACATGTCCGTACTCCTGATTGCCCTTGCAACACGTATTCCTACACGTCGAATCAAGTAACCAGAAGAAGCAAATACGAGCGGTGGGAGGTATGTCCACTCCTCGGGCCGATTGGTTACTAGGCTTGCCGCTTACCCAAAACTCACGGCATGTGGTTAGTACTTTCAAACGCTTAACCCCGATCACCACACACTGCGACCTTATCAAAATTCAACAACACAGACGGGGTATCATTCCCTTCCATGATATTGTACATAACCCCGTCCGTCATCCTTATAGTGACAACATAATTGTAAACAACCAATTCCTATATCGCGCGAGTGACCGGAAATCACCCGACTTCTACCGGTCCTATTAGCATAGCAGCTAGTCGGACTCAATTTCTAATGTTCAATACATCGGTTTCTGGAATTATGCAACTAGGGTTCCAAGCAATTCCTAAGAACTTAATGCATAGAATTACATAAATAGATATAGATTGCAGTGTAAATAAAATAGTGGGTTATGTCCGGGGCTTGCCTTCTTGCGTAGGGTTGGGGGCAGTAGGGTCAAGGTTTTCCGAACTTTGGTTCGGAGCTTCAGTTAGACTTTCGACGGCGTCTCCGGGGTCTGCAGGAATTTCCACGGCTTGGTCCGTGATCAGCTCGTAATCACCGTCGGCGAAAGTAGTTGGGTCTACATGATATGCAAAGATATAAAATTAAGGAGTGTATACCCTTTTATTTTATTTTACAATAAGTTGTAATCCAAAAAGGCTAACACTCAAGTACTCATGGCACAAAAAGGAATCCTAGTTTTGAATTATTATTTATATTCAACTTAGGACTATAGCATTAAATTAATTGAAAACAAGCATTAAAATATTTTAAGTTTAGACTCAAAATCAAATTTGAATTTTAATCCTTGGGTAAATAAAATTATAAAGTTTTGAAAATTTAAACATAGATCAATTACATACTTAAAAGATTATGATTAAGAGATCTAATTAGTTAAGCTTTAATAGGTATCCTTAGCTAATTCTATTATAAAACAAATTGAATTTGATCAACTTAAAAGAATTTAGGTTACAAGATAAAATTAGGTTTGAAAATTCCACATCAATTCATACATAATTTATAGAAATTGTATACCAAAAATCATGATCAACAAAGTTAACATGTAAGAGCTATGGACATTGTACTCCCTTATCTTAGATTTAAAATAGATTAAAAAATACTCAGATTCAAACCAAACTCATTTAACAAAAGTTGTAGGATTTAAAATCTAGTTTCTAGTAAAAATTAGTTTTGTAATTTTTGGATTTTTCTACCGTTTGTTATGAAATTTACAAGACAGCAACAGCATCACATGAAATAATAGCAAACTTAGGGGGGGTCTCGGGCATTCTTGCACTGGGGTCCCTGGGGCGAGAAATCTATTTGCAAATGGGTCCCTGCCCGACCTTGGCGACGGTCGGCCGATCGGCTTAGGTGGTGTTCTCACCGGCGGCGAGCTTTCCGGCGAGGAGGACGGGCTAAACACGACCTACGGGACCCAGGGAGTGCACGGGAAAGGGGTGTGCTGGATGGGCAGCAGTGGGACATGGCCGACGACGGGAGGGTGCGGCGGCCGTGGCGGCGCATCACCATTCCGGCGAAGGGCCGGCGAACATGGAGGTCAAACATGCGCACGAGCATCGGTGTGCTACGGGGAGTCGATCTGTATACCTGGAGGAGCCGGAGTTCAAGCGGAGGGAGCTGTCGACGACGGGGTCGAGCTCGGACGGCTCCGGTGAGCGGCGGCTTGGGGGGAGGGCAATTCCGGCGGAGGAAGGTTGGGGACTGGGCTAGATCAAGTCGAGGAGCTAGGGAAGAGGGTGGAGAAGCAGCTGGCCAAGTGAATTTGGGCGAGGTGGCGCGATTGGGGAGTATTCCGGTGAGAAACAACGGCGGCGGCTCGGTGTCGCGAGGAGGAAGAAAGGCAATGCAGCTGAAGGAAGAGGGGAAGTTTGGTCGGGTTTGTAGCCTCACTGGGTTGCAGAAGAGAAGAAAAAAGAGTAGAGGAAGGGACGGCCACGGCTGCGCTCCGGATGGCGGGCGGCGAGGTGGCGGCCGGCAAGCACTCGGGAGCACCGTGGCGCGCACAGGAGAGGACACCGGGGAAGGGCTACAGCGGCGGCAGGAGTAGGGGGACGCGTGGGGAGAGAGTAGACAGGAGCTGAACGGCGGCGAGGGCAGGGCAGCGGCCAGGGGGGAGGTTCTGCGCCGGCGGCAGAGCGGGAAGCAGAGGGAGCAGGGGTGTTCAGAGGTAGGAGAAGAGGGGAAAGGTCCAGGGATTGGTTTGTAAAACTTGGAAAGTGCAGGGGTCTCTCAGTAAACTAAAATTTCTCACTGATCTAAAGATCAAATGAGGAAATGTCCAAAATGAAAGTTGTAGAGTTTTTCAAACTCTACAAACTTGCTTTAGGACTCAAATTCAAAAACTCAAAGCTTGCAACATTACATGTTGAATTTTAAGCAAGGTAGAATTTAAATTACCCCTGTCCTTACCAAAAGATGTTTTGATTAAATTTTTGATATATTTGCAAATATTCATGAAATATCATGATGATTAGTACTTTTACAAGTAGGCCCTCAGGTAAACTTGAAAGTTACTTTTATTTCACAGCTACTTTGCATAAAAGACCTTATGGTTTATGTTTATTTACAGGTAGGTCCCTATACTTAAGGGCTTATTTTCCTTATGACAACACAAATTTAACAACTAATATTATATTTCTCCTAGGTTTCAAGGCTACCTTCCAATCCACCCATCATATACTTAAAGGCCTATATTGTTTAGAAATTACAAATGCACCCCTAGCCCTTTGTACTACCCATATCAAACATGCCTATTTCACACTAGAGTTTAGTGCCTATATCCCTTATTACCTGGATGTCACATCTTGGGCTCTGTAACATTCCATGTTTACCTAGAGTGTTTAGATAGCCAAATTTGTGATTTTCAAAAACTTTTTGTGGATACACTTGATTTGGAGTTGTTGCTGGATTTTGTTGCCTGGGAATCTCCATTTGCTATTTCAATTGTGTGGGATTTGAATTTGAAAAGGCTATTCAAATTCAAATCCAAAAACCCATCCTCTAATACCCCCATGGGCCACCAGCCCACCGAGCCCAGCTGCTCCTCCTTTCTTTCTCTTCTTTCCCCCGCGCGTGAACCGGCCCGCACGACGGCCCAGCCCAGCGTCGCGAACCCTCGCGCCCCTTCCCCTCCAATCCATCCGGGGCAGCTGACGGGCGGGTCCCACCCGTCAGCTTTCCCCTTCCTCCCGACCGCCGCGACCCCGGTCTTCTCCCGCTCGCTCGCCTCCGCCGCGTCGCCGCTCCGCGACAGAACCCGCAACCGCCTGCCTCTCTTTTTCCTTTTCCTTCCCCCACCGCGGCCCCGCTCCCTCGCGTCACCTGCAAGCCGCACGCGCCTGTCGCCGCTCCGCGACAGCGCAGCGCCACCGCCCGCGCGCGCCCCTTTTCCCCGCGCCGCGAACCCTAACCCTAGCCGCGCTCGCCCCCGCCGCGATGCCGCCACGCGTCCCGGCGCGGACGCCCAAAAGCCCGGCGCCGCGCATAAGAACCCCAGCCACGCTCCTAAACCCTAACCACCCGAGCCCCAGTCCCAATCCGTCGCCGCCGCACCCGAGAGAGAGGGGGAGAAGGAGGAGGAGGAGGGGAGCCCGAGGAGGACGACGCCATCGACGCCACCCGGAGCCGACCGAGGAGGATGCTGCCACCGCCACCGGAGCTCCACCGCGCCTGTGCCCGTACGACGATGCCAACGTAGCCGCGCTTCCTGCACTGCACCGACCCACCGGCCTCGCCTCACCGCTGCCCCGAGCACCCTCTGCTCCAGCCCCGTCGGTGAGCGCAGCCGCCGCCGTCCCTCTTCCATTTCCCCTCTGCTGCCGGTGTGAGGCCTTGCGCCGCCGAGGAACCCTCCGCAGCCAGCCATAGGACCACCCTTTCCCTTCCGGCCTCTGTGCCATTTTCATGCAGGAGCCCGTCGCGCCGCGATCCTCACCGCTACCACCGTCGCCCTACCGCCGCCGCGTCGTGCCGCGGGCCCGGGATGCCGGTGCCCCGCGCACGGCACGGCTACGCCGCGGCCCTGGGCAGCCAGGCTCCGCGCGTGTGCGTGCGCACCCACGCCGCAAGGCCACGGCCGCGTCCACCCTCGCCATGCCCACGCCACGGCCTCGCCGTGCACGTCCACCCGCGACGTGGCCGCGACGTCGCGTTCGCGTCGCGGCCAAGTCTTTGGGGCCTTTCCCCGAGCACTTCTCGGGCGCCACAGGCACACACCCGCGGCTCCCGCGCACGCACGCCTGTCAGGGAAGAGAGGAAGAGAAGACCGCCCGGCCCGCCAGGAGGAGGAGACGAAGCGTCAAGCTAGCCCACTGCGGCCCAAGGATCGTCATGGCCCAGGAAGAAGCCGACCCGCGAAGGACCCGAGCCGAGCCGACCTACACGGCTGGATAACCCACCTGTCCGAGCCGGCCTGCTGAGCCGCAGGCCGAGCTGACGCCGCGAGCCTAGCCAAGCCTAGCCGGGCCTTGAGCCGGCCCAACTCCGCTTTCAGCCCAAAAATCCAACCGAGACCCCTTTTTCTTTTTACTTACCCGGCCTGACCCGGGGGCCCACCTGTCAGCCTCGTGCCGAGGCTGACCAGTGGGGCCCGTTGACCTCGGACCCCACCTGGACCGTTGACCGTTGACCGATCAACGTTGACCGGTCGACGCTGATGTCAGCAGGGCCCACTGCTGACATCATCATCCCGGACCCCCCTGATGACGTCATGCTGACGTCAGCATGCCACGTGGCACGCCCTGGTGCTGCCACGTGTCTCTGTTTAGTGTTTTTCTTTTCTGAAACTCTTTTATTAATTTCAGAAATAGGTTTTTCCTTAGAAAATTCATAATAAATTATCCGGACCTCCGAAAATTATAAAACCAGTTTCATAATTCTTCTAAAATCATGAACCACCTGTTAGAATAAGCATTGTGGTGATTTGGATCTTATTTGCCGCATTTTGTGCATATTTGCACTATGGTCCCTACTCTTACCCGTATTTACAAATAGGACCCGTCCGCGAGGAGCTGACCGACGACCAGGACTACCCGGAGGCTCAGGAGGACTTCGATGAGACGCCAGGTTCACGCCCATCTACGAATTGAATTCCTATTAGGCATTTGCTTGTAGATATGCTACCGCTGTATGTGTATATATATATATAAGTATATATCGAGATAAACCTGCATGGCCTCCTTTATGTACCCTACTCCTTGCCAACCTATCTTACTTGTTTATTATATGATACGCCTTGTAAATCCTTGAATGTGTATGTGTGGGATATGGATGGATAGTCTTGGCGTGTGTGAAGTGGTTCTCTTCAGGAGTTGGTGATTAGGGTTTAGCCGGGAGTGGGCAACCTAACTCGATCGTGGATCGAGGGCTTGGGGTGTGTATCTTGGCACACCCTACGGAGTACCTGTGGCGGGTACAGTTCTGGTTACGTGTTTGAGGTGTTTGGGGCACCCGTCAAGGGTGCAGCTGCGGACCACCGTGGTGGATACGCTTTTGACGAAGATGTCCGCTCCGGCAGATAAGGACCGGGTGAGAGTAACCATGACTTGTGGAAATTTGTTAAGCGTGCACACCACTTACCCATTATGAGGGTGGGCCCGATCTGGAATTAGCAAGCGCGGTACCAAGCCGGTAGGAGGATCGAGAATCGGTGCAGGGGAAGGAGGTGCTGACCTCACGTTCCCCGAGATGCTTGGGAGGCTTCACAGTCCCGGGGCGACCTCTCGTGGGAGGATGCGCCCAAGACCCGGGAAAGCCGGATGGTGCCGTGGCTCCTATTTCCGTTCTATAGACCGGTGTTTCGTATACTAATCGGCTGATCTCCGACTAGTGTCGATTCGAGTGGGTCCAGGTGTACAACCCCTGCAGGGTGAAAACTATACGTATAGCTGCGTCCTCGGTTATGGATATCCCTACTCCTCTGTTGCTCTTATTAGTTAGTGTTACTCATGTTTTCTACCTCCCTCTAGATTATTTTTCCTGCCAGGGGGCAGTTGAGATGCGAGGAGAGGGAGCCCTCGCATCGACTTGGCGGTTAAGGAAGGTGTGTGTGACCGGGAGTCCGGAATGCCGGAAGAGCCTGAGACGGGAATGAAAGAAGTTGTGTATTCTTATACATATATATATTGCATGCATAGGGGAAACCCCCAGCTTTACCTCTTGAACTCTTGTATATCTGTAGTGTAGACCACAATAAAGCTTGCATACAGATGGTGACGTGAACCTATCCCATTCCTTGGGGATAGCCTGGTACGATGCAGGATCCGACCCGGAATTCGACCCCAACGACGACGGATGGTACGACTGAGGCCCGAGCTACGCTCAAGTCGCCTGTGGAGGAGGTTCCCGAAGATGAAGGACGGCCGAAGACCTAGCTACCGTTTCGCGCCTTCTGCTTGTTCGATTAGCCAAGAGGCTTGTAATAAATTCCGTACTACAGATCCTCTGGATTTATGTAATAATTAAACTCGTGATTGACCTCATAATGAGTATGACTGTGATATTATGCCTAAAATGAGTTCTGTATGTGATAGCGCTTGATCCAGGGACTATCACAACGATACAGGGAGTCGGACTCCTCGATTCAGGAATCCGGTTCATTTCAGTTGGTATCAGAGCCATGCTTGACCGCAGCACGAGCCTTAGACATGGTCGGTAGACCTAGGGAAATCTATACGATTCTATCCACTTATTATAATACCTTGGACTATTTTTCGTCGACCCCTTGATTCAGTTTTCCTCCACTCTTGAGTTACTCTCTTACCTACGCTGACTCAATTCTTACGTTCCTACGCAGGGTAGCAACCGCGATGGCAACCACGATGGAGAGCGTGACCCACGACCTCGAGCTGTACGAGAGTACCACCAGAGGGGTGTCTTCAAGTGGTTCGAGCGTGTGGTGGAGCACATCGGCATCGACCTGGCTTACATCAAGCTCTCCCTGAAGTCGACCACCGCTCCCCCATACTACTCCAAGATGGCCACGCTCATCGTTTTGCCAGACCCCGCAGTGCCCGCCTTCGAGGGCAAGATGGTCCACAGCTTCGGCGTACTCACCGAGACCGCCGTCCAGTCAGCCGCTCGGAAGATGACGATGGAGCTGCTTGCCCAGATCTGACAGACCAAGTTCGCGGACTCCTCTTTCCGCCTGCTACCTCGGGCCGTCCTACCCAATGAGGATCCCGAGGCCGTCTACCTGGAGATGTACTCTGCCCCGGTTCAGGAGATCGGAGGGGACCAGTCCATGATCCACACCACCGGCTCTTACCTCTACGACCTGGACCACCTAGCTGTGAACCTCTCCTCGGAGAGCGAACAGCTCCACCTGGGTTTCTGCGACAGTGTGAGGCACATCCACGTCCTGCAGCACGAGATTCAGGGGTGGAACCAGCTCTACACCACAGCCCAGAGAGAGGCCCGCCGCAACCAGAGGAATTACATGGAGGCGCATTTGATGCGTCAGACAGAGACCCAGCTAAGGACGGCCGCCGAAGCCAAGCTACTCCAGACCGAGACCGAGCTCCAGAAGCTCCGGGAGGAGAAGGCCGAGTGGAAGCTCAAGGAGAAGGACTACCTCGCCACCATCAGCAAGCTCAAGGACCGGGCCACCGAACGTGAGGCCGAGTGCCGCCAGCTGCAGACTCAGGTGGACGACCAGCAGGACTTCATGACCCTGCACGGCTACTTCGAGGCCAAGGTGGAGGACCGGGTGAAGGAACTGGAGACCCGGCTGGAGAGGAACAAGAAGAACATCGCCTTGCTGACCCGCACCGCCGTGTACCTCCGCGACAAGGCCGCGCGCGCCTTGCAGATGTGGGAGATTTCCGACTCCATCCGCGTCGATGAGATCCACGAGCTGAGGAACCAGCTACCCGAGGAGAGTCAGCCCCTGGTGAGAAAGGAGGATTTCAAGCTCATCCCCACGGAGCTTCGCCTGCACCTATGCCCTCACGAGGAGATGCCGCCCGCGATCGAGACTGAGGAGGTGGTGGAGGCCATCGCAGCCATCGACGCCATCTTTCCGGAGGACTACCCGGAGGAGTACAAGCGTGTGCTGTCCTACAAGAAGCCACGCGTCACCTTCTACTAGGGAGTGAGTCTGAGTCTTAGGTAGGGGTAGACGTAGGGTAAGTAGCCGCCGATGGTCCATTCCGGCGGGAGTTCTCATGAGTCTTGTTCTGAGCCGATGATGTGTTTCCAGCTAGCGTCCTAGGATGTCACGAGTCCAGGTAGACACGATAGGAGTCGCCACTCTTTTGTAAACATTCACGATGTCTTCTTAGAGTGTGAGTTGGGGGTGTTATCTTGAAGGCTTTTGTGTGGCCTCGAGATAACACCGGTGATTCCTTGTACTGCCTGAATGATGTCTAAATGGATGGATGTTATGTCTCTTTATTTCTCGCATTATTTTGTTCGATAATTGCTTTCATTTTAAAATGTTATTGCTTTTATTCTTGCATCTTTTTGGATAATTGGCATGTTGCCCATGTGTGTATTCTTTTACTTTGGGTGGTGAGTGCCGACGTTTACAGGAGAGAATTCCCCCCTTCACCCTATACAGGAAATGTCGATCCGGAGATCCGATCGCTTGATGGCCCGTTTCGAGCAAGCCGCCCTGGAGGAAGCCGCAGCCGAGGCACGCGGACGAGGCCGCCCGTTTGGCCGTGGGCGTGGACGTGCTGCCCAGCACGTGCCCCGGCAGCAGGGCGTGGAAGAGGCAGAGGACCTGCCGCGGGTGCTGCACCCCGCGCCTTTGGGGAGGCACGCCGTGGAGACGAAGCTGATGAGGAGGAGGTCGATGAGGAGATCGACGCTGAGCCAGCACAGCAGCCACCGCCACCACCGCCGACACTCGCGGAGATCATGGACAGGCAGACTCAGCTACTCCAGCGTCTGGCCGAGTCAGTTGATCAGAGGAACCACGGGGCCAACCGTCATGGCCCGCCTGAAGAGGACCTCCAGCGCAAGATCGAGAGATTCATCCGCCTGAAGGCTCCGACTTTCAGCTACCCCGAGGACCCCTTGGAGGCCGATGACTGGCTGAGGGTGATCGAGACAAAGCTGGACCTCACCAACTGCACCGACGAGGAGTGCGTCGCACTCGCAGTCCACCAGCTTGAGGGTACCGCCAAGTCGTGGTGGGACAGCTACTGTGACTCCCACCATGACCCAGCACACATCTCATGGGAGGAGTTTGCCAGGGCATTCCGTGAGCAGCACGTGCCCCGACAAGTGATGATCCAGAAGGCCCAGGAGTTCCGTACGATGACTCAGGGTACGATGAGGATGGAGGAGTACGAGCGTCACTTCACCAAGATGATGAGGTATGCTGCAGACGACACCAACACCGAGGAGAAGAAGCAGTTCTGGTTTCTCCGAGGACTACACCACGGCATCCGTCAGATCGTGACTGGATGCGAGTACCCGTCGCTCCGCAGCTTGGTCAACCGTGCCATTGCTGTGGAGATGGAGAGACTCGGATGGGAAGACCGTCAGCGCAATAAGAAGCGCCAGACCGACCACCAGGTACGAGACCGGCCCTTCCAGAAGGCAAGGAACGCACCACCTCTGCCACCGAGGAGCGGTTTCCGTTCCGGCTCCAGTCAGCCGAGCAGGAACTACGGTGGGGGAGGCAACCACTACTCCGGCAACAGGACCCATGGAGGACAGAACCAGGGAGGAGGCAGCTACCACCGCCAGCAGCCGGCACAGAGGACCAACAGTGGCTCGACGCCGTTTGTTTGCTTCACCAGCAACAAACCGGGCCACAAGTCCTATGTGTGCCCCGAGAAGAAGACCTCGACCCCAGCTCGCGCGCCTGGCTCCACCGGCAGGCCCGCTCAAGCTCCGCGCTCCGCAGACCGTGGCCGCCTCACCCACCTGACTGAGGAGGAGGCCCGGGATGCCCCCGACGTCGTGTCAGGTGAGTACCTTATCAACAGCTCTAAAGCCTTGGTGTTGTTTGACTCTGGAGCCACTTGCTCCTACATCTCTTCAAAGTGTGTTACACAAAAATCCCTTCCGATGACCCCAAGAAGCCATCCTATCATCACTAGCTCCCCACTGGGGGATCATAGGTGCACATTACCATGTAAGGGAGTGAAAATCATGATTCAGGGACTGCCATTCACAGCTGACCTGACATTACTGCCGTCAGAAGGGATAGATGTTATTTTGGGGATGGACTGGTTGACTGCACACAAGGGTGTCATATCCTGCTCGCCCAGGTTGGTGACCCTGGAACACCCTAGTGGGAAGAAGATCGAGGTGGAACCGTTGAAGTCCCGAGATGTACCCCAGGTGTACAATTTGAACAGCTTGGAGAAGAGAACACTCGAAGATGTGCCAGTGGTTTGCGAGTATCCTGATGTGTTTCCCGAGGAGCTGCCGGGTCTACCACCGGACAGGGATGTCGAGTTCGTGATTGACCTTGTGCCGGGGACGGCACCGATCGCGAAGCGACCCTACCGCATGTCCGCAGAAGAGCTCACCGAGTTGAAGGGACAGCTGAAGGACCTGTTAGATAAGCAGTACATCAGGCCTAGTGCATCGCCATGGGGATCACCCGTGTTGTTCGTGAGGAAGAAAGATGGAAGCATGAGGTTATGCATCGACTACCGATCGCTGAACGCCGTGACCATCAAGAACAAGTATCCGCTACCCAGAATCGATGATCTGCTTGACCAGTTGAGAAAGGCCAAATTCTTCAGTAAGATTGATCTGAGATCAGGGTACCATCAGATGAAAATCCGGGAGTGTGACATTCCGAAGACAGCATTCGTGACCAGATATGGCCAGTACGAGTTCACCGTGGTATCTTTCGGACTGACCAATGCACCCGCCTACTTTATGAACATGATGAACAAGGTGTTCATGGAAGAACTGGACAAGTTCATCATAGTTTTCATCGACGACATCTTGATCTACTCCGAGACAGCCGAAGAACACGCTGAGCACCTGAGGATAGTACTCGAGAGGTTGAGACAGAACCAGCTGTATGCCAAGTTCAGTAAATGCGAGTTTTGGCTAGAGAAGGTTGCCTTCCTAGGCCACGTGTTGACTGCAGACGGGGTTGCTGTGGATCCCGAGAAGATCGAAGCAGTGTCCGAGTGGCAGCAGCCAAAGAGCGTTACCGATATTCAAAGCTTTTTGGGTTTGGCAGGCTACTACCGACGATTTATTGAGAACTTTTCCAAGATTGCCAAGCCTATGACCGAGCTACTCAAGAACAACGTACCATTCGTATGGACATCAAAGTGCGAAGCCAGCTTTCAAGAGCTCAAGTCACGACTCACAACTACCCCAGTCCTCACTCTTCCGGACATCCGGAAGGACTTCATGGTCTATTGTGACGCTTCTCGTCAGGGCCTGGGTTGTGTACTGATGCAAGATGGCAAAGTTGTTGCATACGCCTCCCGACAGTTGAGGAAACACGAGGAAAACTACCTTACCCATGACCTTGAACTCGCAGCTATTGTGCACGCCTTGAAGATTTGGAGGCACTACCTCATTGGTAACAAGTGCGACATCTATACCGACCACAAGAGTCTAAAGTATTTCTTCACTCAGGCAGAGCTGAATATGAGGCAGAGGAGATAGTTAGAGCTGATCAAGGACTACGACCTGAATATTCAGTACCACCCCGGCAAGGCTAACGTTGTAGCAGATGCCTTAAGCAGAAAGCACTATTGCAGCAACCTGATGGTTCGGGACAAACAGCCTGCGCTGTGTGATGAACTCGAGAGACTGAAGTTGGAAATAGTAGAACAAGGGCACCTAAACACGATGACAGTCAAGTACGATCTGGAAGATCGAATCAGGCAAGCACAGCGACGATGCCCAGAACTTCAGAAGCTCAAGCGGGCAATGCGAGACGGAAAAGCGACCGACTACACGGTCGACGACCAAGGGACCATATGGCTGAAAGATCGCATATGTGTACCCCAAGATCAAGGGATCTGTGCCAAGATTCTGGATGAAGCGCATAACTCCAAGTACACCATACACCCAGGGTGCACGAAGATGTACCAAAACCTGAAGGACCGTTTCTGGTGGAACGACATGAGAACAGACATAGCTGAATTCGTGGCCAAGTGCGACATTTGTAGGAGAATCAAGGCTGAACACCAGCGCCCTGCCGGTCTGCTGAAACCACTTGATATTCCCGTATGGAAGTGGGACGACATCTGCATGGACTTCATAACAGGTTTACCCCGGACTCAGAAGGGAAATGACTCCATTTGGGTAATCGTTGATCGCCTAACCAAAGTGGCACATTTCATCCCCGTCAAGACCACCTACACCGTGAGTCGACTATCCGAGCTGTACATAGAGAACATTCTGAAACTTCATGGAGCACCTCGAAGCATAGTATCAGATCGAGTCCCTCAATTCATCGTGAAATTCTGGCAGAGTTTGCATAAATCCCTTGGGACTCAGCTAGACTACAGCACTGCCTTTCACCCCCAAACCGATGGGCAGACTGAGAGAGTGAACCGGATACTCGAGGACTTGCTTAGAGCGTGTGTGTTAGCCTACGGAAGCGATTGGGAAAAGAGTTTGTCCTATGCTAAGTTCACATACAACAACAGTCACCAGGCCAGTCTGCAAATGTCACCCTTCGAGGCACTTTATGGCAGAAAATGCAGAACACCGCTAATGTGGTCAGAAACCGGGGAGAGATCGTATTTTGGCCCAGACTCAATCGTAGAAGCCGAAGAAAATGTCGCCAGGATCAGGGAAAACCTGAAGATAGCACAGAGCAGACAGAAGAGCTACGCAGGCAAGAGAAGGAGAGACCTCTCATTTGAAGTCGGAGACCACGTGTACCTGAAGGTGTCACCGCTCCGAGGCACCAAGAGGTTCCATGTCAATGGGAAGCTAGCTCCGAGATTCGTTGGACCGAATCCGATCATCCAAAGGATCGGAGGGTTAGCGTACAAACTAAAGCTACCAGAAGAACTTGCTGGGGTACATCCAGTGTTCCACGTATCTCAACTACGCAAATGCTTGCGAGTGCCGGATGAGACAATACCCCCAGAGGCGGTGGACTTGCAAGAAACGCTCGAGTATGTCGAGTATCCCGTGAAGATACTGGCCCGGGCAGTTAAGGAGACCAGAAGGACCTCCATTCCCTACTGCAAGGTTCTTTGGAGTAATCACACTGAACGGGAAGCCACTTGGGAGAAGGAGTCCGAGCTGAAGGAGAAATACCCACACCTTTTCGAGGATCAGGTAAACCTTTAATCTCGAGGACGAGATTCTTGTGAGGGGGGGAGTCTGTAACATTCCATGTTTACCTAGAGTGTTTAGATAGCCAAATTTGTGATTTTCAAAAACTTTTTGCGGATACACTTGATTTGGAGTTGTTGCTGGATTTTGTTGCCTGGGAATCTCCATTTGCTATTTCAATTGTGTGGGATTTGAATTTGAAAAGGCTATTCAAATTCAAATCCAAAAACCCATCCTCTAATACCCCCATGGGCCACCAGCCCACCGAGCCCAGCTGCTCCTCCTTTCTTTCTCTCCTTTCCCCCGCGCGTGAACCGGCCCGCACGACGGCCCAGCCCAGCGTCGCGAACCCTCGCGCCCCTTCCCCTCCAATCCACCCGGGGCAGCTGACGGGCGGGTCCCACCCGTCAGCTTTCCCCTTCCTCCCGACCGCCGCGACCCCGGTCTTCTCCCGCTCGCTCGCCTCCGCCGTGTCGCCGCTCTGCGACAGAACCAGCAACCGCCTGCCTCTCTTTTTCCTTTTCCTTCCCCCGCCGCGGCCCCGCTCCCTCGCGTCACCTGCAAGCCGCGCGCGCCTGTCGCCGCTCCGCGACAGCGCAGCGCCACCGCCCGCGCGCGCCCCTTTTCCCCGCGCCGCGAACCCTAACCCTAGCCGCGCTCGCCCCCGCCGCGATGCCGCCACGCGTCCCGGCGCGGACGCCCAAAAGCCCGGCGCCGCGCATAAGAACCCCAGCCACGCTCCTAAACCCTAACCACCCGAGCCCCAGTCCCAATCCGTCGCCGCCGCACCCGAGAGAGAGGGGGAGAAGGAGGAGGAGGAGGGGAGCCCGAGGAGGACGACGCCATCGACGCCACCCGGAGCCGACCGAGGAGGATGCTGCCACCGCCACCGGAGCTCCACCGACCCACCGGCCTCGCCTCACCGCTGCCCCGAGCACCCTCTGCTCCAGCCCCGTCGGTGAGCGCAGCCGCCGCTGTCCCTCTTCCATTTACCCTCTGCTGCCGGTGTGAGGCCTTGCGCCGCCGAGGAACCCTCCGCAGCCAGCCATAGGACCACCCTTCCCCTTCCGGCCTCTGTGCCATTTTCATGCAGGAGCCCGTCGCGCCGCGATCCTCACCGCTACCACCGTCGCCCTACCGCCGCCGCGTCGTGCCGCGGGCTCGGGATGCCGGTGCCCCGCGCACGGCACGGCCACGCCGCGGCCCTGGGCAGCCAGGCTCCGCGCGCGTGCGTGGGCACCCGCGCCGCAAGGCCACGGCCGCGTCCACCCTCGCCATGCCCACGCTACGGCCTCGCCGTGCGCGTCCACCCGCGACGTGGCCGCGACGTCGTGCTCGCGTCGCGGCCAAGTCTTTGGGGCCTTTCCCCGAGCACTTCTCGGGCGCCACAGGCACACACCCGCGGCTCCCGCGCACGCACACACACCCTCATCTGTCGCACCGAATCCGGGCCCACCACACCGGATCCCGCGGGGACCGACAACTGGGCCCGTCCTGTCAGGGAAGAGAGGAAGAGAAGACCGCCCGGCCCGCCAGGAGGAGGAGACGAAGCGTCGAGCCAGCCCACTGCGGCCCAAGGATCGTCACGGCCCAGGAAGAAGCCGACCCGCGAAGGACCCGAGCCGAGCCGACCTACACGGCTGGATAACCCACCTGTCCGAGCCAGCCTGCTGAGCCGCAGGCCGAGCTGACGCCGCGAGCCTAGCCAAGCCTAGCCGGGCCTTGAGCCGGCCCAACTCCGCTTTCAGCCCAAAAATCCAACCGAGACCCCTTTTTCTTTTTACTTACCCGGCCTGACCCGGGGGGCCCACCTGTCAGCCTCGTGCCGAGGCTGACCAGTGGGGCCCGTTGACCTCGGACCCCACCTGGACCGTTGACCGTTGACCGGTCAACGTTGACCGGTCAACGCTGACGTCAGCAGGGCCCACTGCTGACGTCATCATCCCGGACCCCCCCTGATGACGTCATGCTGACGTCAGCATGCCACGTGGCACGCCCTGGTGCTGCCACGTGTCTCTGTTTAGTGTTTTTCTTTTCTGAAACTCTTTTATTAATTTCAGAAATAGGTTTTTCCTTAGAAAATTCATAATAAATTATCCGGACCTCCGAAAATTATGAAACCAATTTCATAATTCTTCTAAAATCATGAACCACCTGTTAGAATAAGCATTGTGGTGATTTGGATCTTATTTGCCGCATTTTGTGCATATTTGCACTATGGTCCCTACTCTTACCCGTATTTACGAATAGGACCCGTCCGCGAGGAGCTGACCGACGACGAGGACTACCAGAAGGCTCAGGAGGACTTCGAAGAGATGCCAGGTTCACGCCCATCTACGAATTAAATTCCTATTAGGCATTTGCTTGTAGATATGCTACCGCTGTATGTGTATATATATAAGTATATATCGAGATAAACCTGCATGGCCTCCTTTATGTACCCTACTCCTTGCCAACCTATCTTACTTGTTTATTATATGATACGCCTTGTAAATCCTTGAATGTGTATGTGTGGGATATGGATGGATAGTCTTGGCGTGTGTGATGTGGTTCTCTTCAGGAGTTGGTGACTAGGGTTTAGCCGGGAGTGGGCAACCTAACTCGATCGTGGATCGAGGGCTTGGGGTGTGTATCTTAGCACACCCTACGGAGTACCTATGGCGGGTACAGTTCTGGTTACGTGTTTGAGGTGTTTGGGGCGCCCGTCAAGGGTGCAGCTGCGGACCACCGTGGTGGATAGCTTTTGACGAAGATGCCCGCTCCGGCAGATAAGGACCGGGTGAGAGTAACCATGACTTGTGGGAATTTGTTAAGCGTGCACACCACTTACCCATTATGAGGGTGGGCCTGATCCGGAATTAGCAAGCGCGGTACCAAGCCGGTAGGAGGATCGAGAATCGGTGCAGGGGAAGGAGGTGCTGACCTCACATTCCCCGAGACGCTTGGGAGGCTTCACAGTCCCGGGGCGACCTCTCGTGGGAGGATGCGCCCAAGACCCGGGAAAGCCGGATGGTGCTGTGGCTCCTATTTCCGTTCTGTAGACCGGTGTTTCGTATACTAGTCATCTCCGACTAGTGTCAATTCGAGTGGGTCCAGGTGTACAACCCCTGCAGGGTGAAAACTATACGTATAGCCGCGTCCTCGGTTATGGACATCCCTACTCCTCTGTTGCTCTTATTAGTTAGTGTTACTCATGTTTTCTACCTCCCTCTAGATTATTTTTCCTGCCAGGGGGCAGTTGAGATGCGAGGAGAGGGAGTCCTCGCATCGACTTGGCGGTTAAGGAAGGTGTGTGTGACCGGGAGTCCGGAATGCCGGAAGAGCCCGAGACGGGAATGAAAGAAGTTGTGTATTCTTATACATATATATATTGCATGCATAGGGAAACCCCCAGCTTTACCTCTTGAACTCTTGTATATCCGTAGTGTAGACCACAATAAAGCTTGCATACAGATGGTGACGTGAACCTATCCCATTCCTTGGGGATAGCCTGGTACGATGCAGGATCCGACCCGGAATTCGACCCCAACGACGACGGATGGTACGACTGAGGCCCGAGCTACGCTCAAGTCGCCTGTGGAGGAGGTTCCCGAAGATGAAGGACGGCCGAAGACCTAGCTACCGTTTCGCGCCTTCTGCTTGTTCGATTAGCCGAGAGGCTTGTAATAAATTCCGTACTACAGATCCTCTGGATTTATGTAATAATTAAACTCGTGATTGACCTCATAATGAGTATGACTGTGATATTATGCCTGAAATGAGTTCTGTATGTGATAGCGCTTGATCCAGGGACTATCACGACGATACAGGGAGTTGGACTCCTCGATTCAGGAATCCGGTTCATTTCAGGCTCGCACATCGACATCCCCTCGATCACCCCTATTTAAGGCACCGCCTCGTGCCCCTTGACTCCCATCGACCGCCGCCTCGCGCCCCTTGACTCCCATCAACCGCCGCTTCCTTTGACCCTGCAAACCCTAGCCTTAGTGTGATCTCGCTGCCGCCGCCCTTCAAGCTTTCGGTGCTGCACGCCGCCCTCTCTCGACAACCCAGCGCCGTAAAAGCTTGGCGTGGAGGCGAGGATCGCCATCGGCCTTTCCCCCTCTCCCTCGTGCCTTTCCGTCGTGGCAATTGCTCGTCGGAGCAAGGGCGTCGTGTGCCGCCGCCGTGCGCTCGTCTCCAGCCGCCACACCACCTTGTCGACCTCCCCACTGCGTTCCCCGTCTCGCTCTCCCTCTCCGCATTTTGCCCGAGCGAAACCGAGCCGGAAATGCGTTACCGCGTAACTCTGGCGATCCCGCCACCGCCCGCTGCTGCAAGCCGTGCCGCCGGCCACCCAGCGCCGCCACCCGAGCTGCCCAGCCCGCTCCCAGCCGTCCGATCTAGATCCCATTGCCCAGATTGGATCTAGACCCGAGTCAAAATTCAACGTACCAGTCAACCCTATATAGTTTTGCAAAAGAGCTCCCCTATTTTCTCGAAATCAACCCGCAGTCCGCCCTAGTTCAAAAGTAATTACGTCCAGGTCCTTTTTATTCTGTTTTAACCCTAGATCTTTTCTAAAATATAACCCACCATCCCTAGCTTCTCTATTTCTCAATCTAAACCCTAGATTTAAGATTTATTTATGTTTTAGCCCTCGGTTTCTTCGTTCAGAGTCCTTTTATTTTTAAATCTTTTACAAATAAGCTTCTGGAATCATGTTTTAGCCGTAACTTCTACATTTTAACTCCGTTTTCATCAATTCTTGCGCTCACACGATCCTTGTGATGTGTACAGTAGCTTTATAATCTTATTTTATTCTGTTTATATTATTTGGTGTACTGTTTCTTATTTGTTGTACTTATTTGCTTGTATGAACTTGTATGGTGTGATAGACGGTGTGTAGTTCGAGGAGCCGCAAGAGCAAGGCTTTGAAGACGCCCCTCAGCAGCAGTGCTTTGAGGATGGCAAGTGGACCTTGATCATACTTCGGTCCTAATAATCTTAATACATATTTTTACTTTATGTGCATGCATGTGTCTATAATATGATGGATCCCAAACTAAGGACATGCCTAGTTTCTAGTTTCTATTGTACTTCCTTGATCAAATCTGGGTTGCTTTACTTTATGTTGTAGCTATGCTAGTTGCTCATCTACTTAGACTATGGTTAGTTAATTTGGAAATAATTCTACACTTGTTTTACCTCATGTTCTGGAATATTTTATGATGATAATTATAAGATCATTATTTTTAATTGGAACATGGAGAACCACCAAGGAAAACAGTGCAACCACAATACTACATGGCTCTGGTGTTGGCTAATTAATTAGAAACTTTAACTTATGATGGTCTTACTAAAAGGGCAAGAGGGGTTGCATTGTCATGGTATAGCTCGGTCTTCTTGAGGTTATGATATGGTCCCGGTTAACGTGTCTTCCTCATTAGGGAGATTAATATATCTTCCTCATTAGGCAGAGTTATGACCGCTTTGAATTCAAACTTTAGATGTCATAAGTTAGGAAATCTTTGTAAAGGTCTCGTAATGAATCACTACCACTCACCTCGGAAGAGTTTAAGGGTCTTGCAAACCCATGCATAAAGGGAAACAGGAGTTGTGCGTAAAGTGTACAACCTCTATAGAATGAAAACTGATATATCAGCCGTGCTCACAGTTAAGAGTGGCTTGGACCCTCACATAATAATTGAACTTGAATGAATTTGAAAATAATCTAAATTGATATTCTTTGTTGACACTTATCTCTTTTACTTATTTATGGGTTTTGGTATAAACTTATACCTAGTTAATGCTTGCTAAATAAAATTTGACCAACTAAAAGTGCTTACCGAAGTTAAACCATGTCAACAATTTCTTAAAATTGACCTTGCATGTCATATAATTTACTCCACTCGCTCAGTACCAACAATAATAAGTGTACTCATACTTGCTTTATTAAAACCAATACTGCTCAGAACAAGATAACTGTCCGGAGTTACTGAGGACTTCAAGGAGTTTTAGGCGTATGTTTTCCAGTCATCTGCCTATGAAGTTGAAGTTTTGCTGTTAGTTAAGTTAAAGACATTCATTTGCTTGCTTAAGATTAAGACTTCCGGTCATGTAATAAAGTATTCTAATACTTTCTTTCGTTATGATATTATTTTGGATATACACTTGTATCGTCTATCATATGTGTGTAAACTTAATCCTGGCGCACATATGAGATGTATTCGATTCCTTTCTAAAATCGGGTGTGACAGCCCTCTTGGTTGGAGTACTCCGTTCCGGCAACACAGGCGACGGCGACGTGGCCTCTTTGATGATTCGGCAAGTCTCTTGTTTGATTGCTGGTAATCTTAGTTAGGGTCTGTTTGGATCATCCTTGCTAAAAGTTTAGCAAGGCTCCTCTTTAGTCCACAACTTTGACATTTTAAAACGTGTCAGGTTCAACTTTGAGGCCTGTCTAACGATGGAAAATGCCACATCTTCTATGTTGCCAACCAAAACTTCCAACTGTAGAGTAGCTTCTGGAATGTCAGCGTACGTAGCAAAGTTATAGAATGAACTATACGTTCCTACACCATAATAAGATGGAGATATATACGTTCCTACACCATAATAAGATGGAGATATCAAATAAGATGTAATAGAATTTATAGATGCCAGCAAATTCTCTCCGTGGCAAATAGCAAAGACGAGCACGCCTAACGTGAGCAATCAGGCCATGTTCGCGTTCTGGCTCCCTGATGGCAACACCGCAGCATGGGCAGACCTCCATTGGGCCAGGCAGTCGGCAGCTATTCATTCGGCAACAGAACACGGGATGCCTTTTGACCCTCGGGACTTGCACGACGCCTCCAGTCCCCTAGGCAGGATAGCGACGGCCTGCTCTTCTTCCTAGCGCTTGTGGCTTGCCCACCGTCAGTAGCTGCTCTCCTTCCCGATACCTGCTCGCCCTTCACCAGCTTAGGAGCTTACCAGTGGCGGATCTAAAGGGGCCTGCCCCTACCTTCTCAGGATCAATGGAGACCCTTAAGCTCCTCTTTCATTTTTAAGAGAAAAATAAAGAAGAAAAAAAGGAGAAAGAAAAAAAGAAAGGAGATAAGCCCCTTGACTGCTGGATTCGCCACCGGAGCTTACTGTCAACCGCACGGCTTGCTCCGACAGCCCGAGATCCATGCGCGAAGCCTCCTCCACTCATGAAAACGACACACCCCTCCACACCCCTGCCTTAGGAGCCTAGAGCGATGCCACTCGCCACTGACAGTGGGGTACCCATCGGCCATTGCGCCTCGGACGAGATAGCAGCCAACGCACGCGAGCCCCAGGGGACCGATGCGGATGAAGACACTCAGCGGCCGAAGCCGGTCGCTGCGGCGGCCAATGACGACAACAATACAGGGCTGAAGCAGATCGAAGAAGAAAAACAGCTCGCCGCGGACACACACGCCTGCCACTGGACACGAATCCGCAAGCCTCAGAGGCAGCTTGCTACGGCTCGGCGGGCGCTCATCTCACCGGATGCAATGTAAGTATTCAAATCTGCCCTCATCAGTTAATTAGATTCGGAACCCATGTAGAAAGCAATCGAGGGAATGAATAAACTCCACTGTATATATGCTATAAAT
This sequence comes from Panicum hallii, assembly GCF_002211085.1. Taxonomy (NCBI): domain Eukaryota; kingdom Viridiplantae; phylum Streptophyta; class Magnoliopsida; order Poales; family Poaceae; genus Panicum; species Panicum hallii. The sequence goes on from NC_038050.1 coordinate 55,587,832, forward strand.
ATTATTTATTTGTCATCACCTGAATACATGATTAATTAATGCCTCACAATCCTATATATAGGTGTTCCATAATTGAGAATATCAGAGGGCAACCACAAAACAAAATGTTGGTGGACATTGACGATTTGAGAGAAATTTAGCTAAGTTTTTTTTTGTACAACTTCTATAGCCGGCTAGCCTGTTTTTAGATATAGATAGCTAAATGCTTTAGTCGGCTATTTGAAACATTGGTTTTTAACGAGAGAGTATATGGAATATCTTTTTCATGATACCCGTCACGTGGACGGCTGCGCAAGTACATTTTTGTATAGTCTAATTGTAACCTTTGTTCTCTGCTTGTAATAAATATAGGTCTTAAATGCATACATCCATCTTATGAGGGCTGAAGAGCATCTATGTAACATGAAAGGTGGAAAGGTATTCCTAGAGAATACATTTGTTTCTAGCATTTTAAAACGTGACGGCAAGATCGATGTGGATGAAGTAAATCCTAAGGTGGCTGCCATCAAGAAAAGAGTGTATAATTATCTAGACCATGACATGGTAAAAAAAAACTTTTTATCTCTCTTTCTCTCTCATCGGTAATATTCCTTACCTTTCTATATTTTTAGACAATGGTTTCCCCTATCCTAGTACCTACGTTTTGGTTGCAGATCCTTATTCCATGCTCAAATTCCATTACTGGCACATTCATGCTGTTTGTGCTAGACCTAAAGGCCAAAGTTATCTCTATACTAGATCCAGTTCCTGTAGATCCTCATGAAAATTGCATGCCAGTGGAATGAGAGTGTTTATCTATGAGATCATACGATCCCAAATGGTGTTCAAATAAAAATAGATAGGTAACTTTCTTATACTCATGAGGATCTTCTTTATATAGCACAAAGATATTAATTAATTCTTCCACAGTGAATTATCTGGATATTATGTTCTACTTTTCATGCGTGCATAGGATAGTGAAAGGCTACAAGCACTAACTCGCATGGTGAGTATTCTGCATGGCACATCGATACATACTTATTAATACATGGGCTCTAATTATTTTTTATACAACTATCTATATGATGTATGTGCAGGATGACCGTGAACTGAGAAAGCGCTTTTATACATACTTGAAGTTCTATGAGATTATCTCGGACGCTATGTTAGCCTCATAAATGGAAAAGTATGAATTGTTATAGCATTCTCTATCTAGATGATTCTTAGAAAATTGTACCAGAAGTTTAAGATATTTAGGAGGTTGGATACACTTTCTTTCCATAAAATTTATAGTTTATTAGACAATGTATGTATCTATTGTCTTCTTACCTTAAAATTTATGTGCCCGTAGCATCACACGGGCCTTTACCTAGTATGTATTGAAAACATTAGCCTTACCCAAATAAGTACGAAACTGAGAAGGGAAGAAACTAGCGATAAAAGAGGTCGATGATTTAAATTGCATGATAACTACACTTGTAAGTGCCCAAGTGGTAAAGCTTTTTTAGTGGAGGTATGTGCCCAAGTGGCAAAGCTTTTTTAGTGGAGGTAAGTGCCCAAGTTAACTAAGGATATAAAGCACTTTGAAAAAGCAACTCATCCTTGTTCAGTTTGTGGATTTACTTGCCAAAGCCCAAATTAGGATGTCCCGGAACGGCCCATCTGAGTTAGGCTTTGAGCCCACTAAAATGGGCTTAAGAATTTAGCCCTTGTTACACTGGAATTCTCTCTAATATCACTGGCTGCCTAGCTGGGCCAGTTTACCGGCGGCAGTGATCCAACCGTCAGATCCGATCTCCCGGTCGCCGGCGGCGACATGGACTTGCCGGCGAGCCGCGGCCGGTGGCGCAGGCGGAGCGCCCGGTCGCACCTGCCCGTTGTCGTGGCCGTCCTCGTACTCCTCCTCCCGACCTTGCTACTCTTCTCATCCGCCTACTCCACCATGCTCCGCGCCCTCCTCCCCTTCACCTCCTCCGCCTCCGGGGGCGGTGGCGTGCCCCAGTGCGGGGGCTCGGTGGAGCTCGGGGGAGAGAGGTTCCTGTGGTACGCACCACACAGCGGGTTCAGCAATCAGGTGGGCGAGCTCCGGAACGCCGCAGTGGCCGCCGCGCTGCTGAACCGCACTCTCGTCGTGCCCCCCGTGCTCGACCACCACGCCGTCGTCCTCGGGAGCTGCCCCAGGTTCAGGGTCACCGACCCAGCATCGCTGCGCGCCGCTGTCTGGGATCACGCCATGCAGCTCCTCCGGGAGGGGAGGTAATGTCGTAATGACCACACCTGGCATTCAATTTGGCCGGGTTTGATTGATCTTTGGTGTAGCAGCAGTTGCTTGGCTTCGAATGTGTTCTACACCTTTTGCTTGAAGCTTGCTTATTGTGGAATGATCAAATGATTGCAGTAGTTTGGAACATTGTGGCAATCACAAAGTAGTAAATCAGAACCCCATAAGATGTTTGACAATGCCTGCAAGTCTGCAAGACAATGAAGACGGCAGCAGCATCTTCTTTGCTAGTGCTCGGCTGTTTTAAGGATTGTAGATAACATTGCATTATTCAGTTTACTTATTGATGGAAATATGGCGAAATTATTTCCAGTAGGAAGGTATAGAGAAGCATTCTATGTTGCACAGCTAGAGTACCCACTTTCACATTGTGTATAATAGATTGCTGAATTCATTGTGGACTGTGCACATGATAATTAGTACCTAATACTAATCTGTTTAACTTCCAGGTATGTTTCGATGGGCGACATAGTTGATCTGTCCCCAATCAAATCCATGGTTAGGACGATTGACTTCAGGGTTTTTGTCTCGCTGTGGTGTGGTGTAGACATGAGGAAGACTTGCTTTTCTGGGTTGTGCTGTGCTGTTTCTGGTGGTAGCTCTATGCCAGCGGACTACAATAGATGCCGAGCTTTGCTGTCTGGTCTAGGAGGCAGTGAAAAAGGCTGTGTGTATCCCGTACAAGATGACTGTAGAACAACGGTCTGGACGTATCAGCAGAACAATGATGGGGCCTTGGATCAATTTCAACCAGATGAAGAGTTGAAAAGGAGGAAGAAGATCTCATACGTCCGGAGGCGCAGAGATATATACAAGGTTTTAGGGCCTGGTTCACAAGCTGAGGATGCTACCTTGTTGGCATTTGGGACACTGTTCTCAGGACCATACAAGGGGTCAGAGTCTTATTTTGATATCCATGAGTCACCAAAAGATCAAAGAATACAGAGTTTACAAGAGAAGATTGAGTTTCTTCCTTTTGCCCCAGAGATCATGGCTGCAGGTAGAGAGTTTGCTAAGAACAAGATCAAGGAGCCCTTTCTTTGTGCGCAACTAAGACTGCTAGACGGTCAATTCAAAAATCACTGGAAAGCCACATTTTCTGCCCTCAAAGAGAAGTTGAAAGCTGTTGAGTTGGAAATGAAGAGAAACAAGAATAGCGGTCCTGTTCACATGTTCATCATGACCGATCTCCCACCAGCAAACTGGACCAAAACCTATCTTGCAAATGTTGCAAAAGATGAGCGATACAAATTGTACACCCTGAAGGAAAGTGATGAATTAGTGGTGCAGACTGCACAAAGACTTATGGCGGCAGAGCATGGTGTACGGTCTGGATTCCTTCCAAAAACCATAGAGAACAGGAAGAAGGATTGTGACACTGTTCAACTACCAGAAATTCTGTTGTATGTTGAAGAATCTGTTTGTAGCTGCGCATCACTAGGATTTGTTGGGACATCTGGATCTACCATAGCAGGAAGTATAGGAACAATGAGAAAGAACAACGTCTGCAAATGGTAGGAAAACAACATCCTTTGGGTAGCTACCTGAACCTAACCAGCGCTGATTGATGTGTTATAGCATTGTGGGAACCAATATGATCTAGAGGGCTGAAGCATCGTACGTTTTGCACACACCAGTGCAAGCATGAGGCTGCAAGATCTGGTTTCGCTGGCATGGTAGGATTGACTGTATAATGAACCGTTGAACCAATTTTTTTCCCTAACTGTATAGAAACTAGAAAGATCAGGTTCGTTGTTGTGTTGCCTGAATCATTTTGTGCTATGTAATTTTCTCTCCTCAGTTTTGTAGCCTTACATTTATTTTTCTGTCCGTAGGGTATCCTACCTCACTCTTCTCCTGACTTCTGAATGACAATGATAGCTTCTGAAAAAAAAATACTGGAACTAGATATTATTCTACTAGTTTCTAATTGTATATGCATGTCGTTGTTTGGGCAAGGATCCTGGTCCCTTGGTGTATCGATTTTGGCGCCAGGTCGCTTCCCTATTTGAACTGAGAAAGCGTGCCATTGTCCCCGTGTGCAATAAGCTTCTCAAGTCTGAAACTCTGAAATGAAGCAGCTGCAGCGCTGGGCGTTATCTGTGCATCTCGAGCGGCGCTCCTGGCCGCAGCAGAGGAAGGCCACACCGTGGCCGAGGTTGTCGACGATTCGACGTCCGTGTTGCGTGACGCCGTCCTGATCCCGAGGGTTGAGGAGCATAAGGCAAGTCGTCGCCGACGCCATTGTCACTTGCACACCAACAGAGTCAGTGACCATCAGTGTGTGAAGCAGCATCACTAGGAGCCATTACACTGGAGGTGCGTGATTCAAAGACTGAAAGACCCTGCTTCATGGCCGGGTTTATGTAGAGCGTTGAGCTCTAGAGGAATACTTGCGCATGTTGGGCAGAAATGTGCTCCTCTTATTTGCAGTCGTGTTCAGTTCATCTGTGTGCTGTTCCTAAATGATTCTGTGTTTTCATCTCTCCCTCCTCGAGTTCTCGTGCTCTCTGTATCGTAGACAGTGATAGCTTCTCAAAATATGCTGGAATCAGTTTTCTCGTGTCTCTTTGACTCTTTCATCACCACCTCTCGTTTCAGTTTGACATCCAGAAACCATCCGAATCCAACAGTAATTTATCAGCAAAACATGTCACAGGCCCGGTTAACAAGAGTGGTAGCATCACATGATGGATTCATTCACCAAGAAAATCTGATAGAATTTTATGAAGTCTCACAGTACCTCACAATATAGACAGACAGCATATACTGTTTCACATGATGGATTCATCCACCAAGACAATCTGATAATTTTTTTTTTGAAATCTCACAGTACCTGACAATTGTCAACATAAACTGCTTAGCAGAGTGCATCCCAGAGCAACATTATCATGCACAAAACTCTGAATATTGCAATGCAGAACCAGAGGCCACGGCTAACACTTGCATTCGCCTACAACCTTTGGCTGTCAGGTATCAGCACGATGGAGCCGGATGTTCTCCGGGCCTCAAGATCCTTGTGCGCACGGGCAGCCTCTGACAGCAGGTACACGTGGTTGGCGCGTACCTGCAGCACCCCGGACATGATGCAGGCAAAGACTTCACCAGCAGCCTGCAGCAATTCGTCGCGGTTGGTGGTGTAGTGCATCAGTCCTGGTCTGCCGAGGATCAACGATTTTGGCGCGAGATCGCTCAGCCGGACAGGGTCTGGCCTACTACCTGAAGACTGGCCATAGGAGATCATGCAGCCGCGCAGCATCAAGCACGCCAACGATCCCTACTCAACAAAGTGCGGAGCCTGATTAGAACCTGAGGATTTGATAAGAAACAATTCATTTCTTGCAGGAACTAAAATCTTCTGTTCCAAAGGGAGCATTAGTTGCTTTTAGCATCAGCAAGAACGCAACAAACGACTCCGCTAATCCGCTTCATGTAAAACAAAGTTGACAGTTCATTGTTGATTTGAGATTCCATAGCAAGGCTCCATCAAGAACGGCAAAAGGGAAAAACAACAAGAGGGTCTAATCTGCACCTGGAATGTGTCCTTCCCGACGGCATCGTAGACAACATGAACACCTCCCCCTGACGTGATCTCAGCAACCCGGGTAACGAAATCCTCCTTCGTGTACACTATCACATGCTGGCATCCATCTTGGGTTGCTTGGCCGACCTTCTCTTCAGTTGAAACAGTGCCAATGACGGTGGCGCCAAGGGCATTTGCCCACTGGCAGAGGAGAGAACCGACTCCACCAGCAGCAGCATGGACTAGAACAGTGTGGCCTCTCTGGACCTGCAAAAAATGAGCAAAATGGATCTCTCTAAGCTGTATTCTTTTTTTCCCTTTTCAAAAGGCTTGCAGCAAAATAGAATTTGTTTAGATATCTATATTTCTGCATAGCATAATACAAGAGAGTTAGACGTTTATGAAAGAAAAAGGCAATTAACCTTGAAGGCTTGTCGCACAAGGATATATGCAGTCATTCCCTTCATTAAAACAGATGCTGCAGTTATATAGTCTATTGCATGGGGTATAGGAACGGCCACACTTGCCGGGATGATTTGTTCTTCAGCATAAGAACCCATTGGGTTATCAGCATAGCCAACAACATCACCGACTTTGAAGCTAGTAACACCAGGACCCACGGCAGACACAACACCAACTGCTTCCTTGCCTGGATGAACAGGTGTCCATGTTTCAAGAAGGTAAGCATGCTGACCAGGAATATTAGTTGGTCAGTCACAAGTTACTGTGTTTAGGTACTTCAAACAACTCAAGGAGCATAAATATTTATCTTACTAGGCCTGAGTTCATTTGCAACTGGTAATTGGCACTTGTGAAGTGAGAAATCCTAGATAGGAAGAGTAAGAGAAGTTTTACTACTAACTCAGGTCAGGCGCCATCTTAAAGAATGAATAACAAAGGTATAATGAAATTAATTTCTGTAGAAAATATGATAAGATATGCAGACCTACAAAACCTTTTATATTTTGATTTTTGTTACGGAATATTATAAACCTTTTATATCAGAAACAACTTCCCTCATTGTGATCATACTCTAATCTTATGCTGGTCAATCACACATCTACTAGGCATGTGAAGCAGCACGTGTTCTGTATACCACTTTTTTTAAAAAAAGAAAGAAAGAAATAAACTCTGAATTGAATGACATGTGTGCCCTGTGCACAAGACTTGAAAACATCCAACTGCACCGATATGAGTTTTGTATGGACCCACTAATCAAGAGCAATGCTAGTAAAATCTCTACCAGGAATAAATGGGAGAGGAGCTCGATGTAATCCGGTACGGTAATATATATCGACATAGTTAACTCCGATGGCCTTGTTCTTGATCCGGATTTCTCCTTCGTTGGGATCCCCAATCTCAACCTCTTCCCAACTTAGTACCTATTAGTTCATCAAGACAAAACTTTTAAATATCAAATATTCACTTACGCAAAGATCTGGGAGACTGGGACAAGAATGTAAGGAGACAGGAATTAAATGGTGCGTATGTTAGCAGAACACGTACTTCTGGGCCACCGAGCTCGTGGACTTTTATTGCCTTCACCCACATCCCCAGAGACAGTTACAGAGCTAACACAGTCTCATGTACTTCAATGGAACTCCAAGAGCTGATGTGGTGGTTTTGTATCAGCGTAGTTCCAGGTGATAAATTGGTAAACGCTCCAATACTCAGGAAAAGGACAGGCATGCCAATAATATGGATCAGGCATATTGTGTGATATACACAACTTTTATTGTTTCATAAAACTACTATACGGATCACTTATTTTATGGTATGGAACTTCCTTCTGCTGCAATATGCATGACTCTGGTTTAAATTCTTCATGGCACTGCTTCAGGCCAGCAATTTTATAAGATGATGGCATTGAGTGGCAGAATTGCTCAGCACAATATTCCAGCACTAAAAATACGACTAGCTACTGTTCAATGCATGAAAACAATGGCGTGATAATTATTTCAAAGAAACCACCTTTCTAAAGTGATATGTTAGCTATGAGCTTTATGCACTGACATAGCAAGATGCTGAAATGACAATTGATAGTCATATTCAAATACACTTCCGATTAAAAATACTTAAACTTATGAAGGTAAGAATTATGCCATTACACTGAAAGTCATCTTGTGCTCTTTCTTATGTGTAAAACAATTGAGAAGTTGAGAGTCTGAAATTACTATAATAGTAGCTAAAGTGTTAGCACCATTGTCTTTACGGTGGTAAGGCGAGGCGCGGCGACCCACCCCCTTCTGGACGCCTAGGCAAATAAGGCGCACGGCGACGCGACGCCATACACATATCCTCATTTAGAATGGAGCATCACAAATATAAGCGATTAAGCATTTTTATACTAACTGAACAACAAGCACAACACAGAGATTCATAGTTTAAACTAGGAGCACACAATCATTAAACAAAAGGCAACGCACGGAAGCTAAGCAAAAGGCAGCACACGAACATGCATCAGGCAGACAGGCACACACCACACATTCACACAAAGCTATCTACTTATATATCAGATTAGCAGCACTACAGCAGAGCAGAGCACCAACTCCAAGCACAAGCAGATGCGCTAGCAGCCTAGCAGAGGGAAAGAAGAGGAGAGGAAAAGGAACCCTTGTCCGTGTGATGCAGCTGCGGGAGGGAGTGCCGGCAGGGAGGCGGAAGAAGAACCAGGAGCTCGTGGATGGAGAAGGAGTGGAGGAAGTCCGCCCGGATTGGTTGGAGAAGAGGAAGAAGATGCAGAGGTCGGAGGCGCCGATCTGCAGGCGGAGGCTTCAATCGGCGGACGGGTGGAGCGCAGGTCGGAGGCCGTGGAGGCGTGGAGTAGCAGCAGGAGACTCGAATCGGCGGAGCGGAAGAAGCGGGAGCGGCTGGATGGAGGCGGCGCGCCGCCGGATTCCAGGTCCTGCCGCCGCCCTCTTGTCTTCACCCTCTCCTCTCTTTCCTCCTCCTCTCTCAATTGGCGCGCTGCAGCGATGGGGCGTGCCCGCTCGGGAGTATAGGCACGCGATGCCCCCGCGCCCCCCCCCCCCCCTCCCCCCGCGCGCGCATCCGCCTTCCGCTCGTGTGGCGTCCGTCCGAGGCCTTGGCGACGACTTTCTGCGCGAGGCGACGCCATAGGCAGGAAGGGCGTGGCGGGCGAGACGCTTCGGCTAGGCGACGCCATAAAAACGATTAGCACAAAAAAGCCAACCATTAATATATGTCATATATCCATCTGTCTGACCATGAGCCATAGGATTATCAGATGTCTAGGTCGGCAGGTATGCATGCAGTACACACCTAACAAACAGTGGGTCACCGAACTGACATAGCTAACAAAAATAGCCAATTCAAATCTTAGCCTATCACATCCAATTTTTAAGCAGCATACACAGCAATTGCATGATTTGGCTGTAGAAAAGCCTATATAGTTACCATCTGAGTGTCCAAATAGCCATCAATTTGTAGCTCAAGTATTCAACCAACATGGGGGATGGAACGGAAGATGTTTGTGCTCATGCTGAAGTTATCACCAATGGATGCATGCTTCTGATCAGGGCATCCTCTTCCTGACCAGTTCTTACAATGTAGCTTGGATAGCACACGCTAAAACTCCACCAGGAAACACCCAGAGACCGGGCCAGTGTGCTCTGAGACTGAGCGGCTCTCGGCATCCGTCTCCATCGAGGATTCGAGGTGGTGGATATGCGGCGAGGAGACGAGATAGTAGCAAGCCGAGGTGAAATGTCAACGCAACAGGAAAGTACACTGCCCATTCCATGATCCAACGCTTGGATGCTTGAACCAAATCGACGGAATCGATGGAAAGGGGATGCAGATCGTCACCGTGCTCTCCGCCTCGGATGCTGGAGCAGAAGGCCTACTGAAGTACCGAGGCAAACGCGACTCAAGGCACTGGAGGTTGGATTCCGTTCACCCCTGCGGGGCTACGATTTTTTGTTCAGCTCGGTTCGACTCGTCTGCAACATACGATTTTCGTTCTGCGCACACGAGTCGACTCTCACAATGGACACGGTTCGGTTTCGCAGCGCGACGATTCGATTTTACCGCACGCTGGAGCTGCCCTAGCTCAGTGGCGGTGGAGACCTTTGGGGCGTCCGTCCCGCCGGCGCCTCTCGCCGCTGCATCCGCTGAAGCCGGCGACCGGAGTGAAGCCGTGGTGTCCAGTCACGACCCAGATATTGCGAGAAACCCCTGCATATAGTACATTTATATAAAACCTCCTATTTGTGAACCTACATTTTGCAAATTAACCCCCTATCTTTCTTCACACACACATGACTCATGCCAGATTGACAGTAGGGTTACCCGCACAAACGTTTGGAGATCCACCAATAAACACAATTTACTAGATACACATATACAGGACCAAGTTGAAACATATTTAATTTTTCGTTTAAAACTTTGCTAGAAATTATCTCCAATTCATGAAATGTCACAAATTAAGAAGTTATGGGAAAAAAGAATGGATGACGATGAGCTAAGAATAGAGATAGGGACAATTGACGGCATCAAACAGAGTGAGCAGTGGCGGAACGTGATCTTAGGAAAAGGGGCTAATTTGAAACAGCTATATGAAAAGGTTGAAAAAACCTAAGAAGTAGAGAACATTCTGGCACGTATGCATACATGCAAGGGAAAATTCCCATTAGAAGGGGGCCGGAGCCCAATTTGATCTCTATTGTGTTCCACCAGTGAGAGTGAGACAGCGTTATCAGGCTAGCTGCAATCATTGTGCAATTTTATGGTGGGACGCTGAAGAATGAGAAATTTGGGAGCTTTGGGGTCTAAGCAGTGGTAGATTTAGAATGTAAATCTAGGAGCCTTATTTTCCTTTTCTTATTCCTCCCTCCTCTCTTTTTCTTTTTTTTCCTTCTTTTCTTCTTCCTCTTCTTCATTCATGATTGAAAATTGTTGGAGGGAAGAAAGAGGGGGCTTTGAAGGGGCTTCATGAGCTGCATAGGGTAGGAGGCTCCAGCCCCACTGCAACCCCCGGTCTAAGGGGTAAAGGAAGACGAGAATGAAACTGTGGTGTTCCCTCTCTCACCGTTGGTGCACCCTCCACCCAGATGAAGCTATGGTATTCTTGCGGGCGCGGTTATATACCGTTGGAAGCGATATACTCCCGATGCGTCACCTGAAGAGGGCTCATAACTAGGAACAACCCAGCACAACAGGAGGAGAGAGGAGTGGCCCGTGTGAGCAGGAGGTGGGAGCGGCCCGCCCAGAAAAGAAAAGCGGAAGCAGCCCATGGAGCAGGAGAGAGTGGAAGTGGCCCAGTATGGCGTGAAAAAATTGGGTAGAACCTATGGTGCAGCAATAGCATGCGAGTGGGCCGCTAGGTGGAGGAAAACATGAATTCCAGTGATCCAATAATATAATATTTGGCTCTTCTTTAACTATTTGTTGACCATGAACACGGAAATGTTTATACAATTAAAGAAATAGTTACTTGTATCTGCCTTCGAAAAATTATTCTATCTCGCGAACAAAATATACCAACACCGCAAATAAATTATTTATATAGGCGAACAATTTAGTTCGCAAAACATACAAATAAATCTACATAGCGAACAAATAGATCCAAACATACAAATAAATAACTCTACACACAAACAAATAAATCCGCACAGTGAACAAATAAATCTCCACACGCGAACAAATCATTCTTGTACGAGGAACAAGTGCATCCATGTGGCAAAACAAATCATTCTTACATAGGAACAAAATATGTCCACTTAACGAACAATTTAGTATACAATGTAAATAAATCAGTTTATATAACCAAATGAGTTTACAATATGAAAAAACAGTATACACAAACATGGATAATTGTTTTTATGCGAATAAATAATTCAGCTATGCGAAAAAGAAACTATAGGTTTATTAATATCCGGTTATACAACAAATATAGATGGATGATAAAAATTATGAAAAATTTCCAATTAATATATATGTTGAAAGGATATCTCCTTGAGATTTAATAGAAAGAAAGAGGAAAAGAAGAATAAAAAAATAAAAATTGGAAGGAAATAAATTGAAAATGAGAAGAAAAAAGAATAAAATACTACGATAATGGCCAACTCGCTTGGAGTGTCGGCCAAGACAAAACAAATGAATAAGAAAAGAAAAATAAAATTAAAGGAGGAGAAAGAAAGAGAAACATCCTATTGATCGGTGAAGTTTTGGGTAAATTTGCCGCTGGACACTCTTTGATATTATTTTTTTTGCTGGTGGATACTATTAAATCATGTATTTGCTAGTGGACACTCTTCAAATTTGTATATTTGCTACAAAACGTCATAATTATTAAAATAATAACCTTTTGGTTTAGAGGAAAGACAAAACATGTAAAATGACCAAATACCCCTACGGGACCACATTGCCCAGGTATGCATCGATAAAGAAAAGAGACATTAGTATCCGTACATGTTCAAAGCCATTACAAGGCTCCATATACATACATATCGAGGATAGCCATGATAAGGTTCGAAAGCCGTACATGTCAAGCCATACAGGTTCATAAAAGCCAGCAGCAATTCTTTGGCGAATCCACGCTGTGCAAACGTTTCACCGGACTGTTCATGACGACCGTCGCTCAGTTCATGGCGCAGTGATGCAGACGGGGGCGAACACCATATACGGTTGGACAGCAGAGAGGACGGCACTGGGCAGCTCCTGTAGGGCACGAGGTGGTCGGCGTTGGGCACTTACTGCAAGCGCGGGGCGAGTCGCGGCGGCGCCGGCGTCTGGGAGCTGGGGCGCCGATTCGAGGGGCCAACGGCGTCCGATTCCTGAGCTGGGGTGGAGCGCGGCACTGATTTGTGCGAGGGTTTGGCGGAGCTACACCAGCAGGCTCGATTTTGGTGGAATCTGAGGCCGGCGGCACCGTCGCTTGAGCTGCAGGCGGTGGCCTGCGACGCTGCAGCCTGTCGCAGGTGGGGAACGAGGGTGGCTGTCGGTGGGCTGGGAATGGGTGGAAGGGAAGGGAGGGATCGCATGAATAGGATAAGATCTCAGGGGTAGTTTCACAGTTTGGTCTTTCTTTTAATTCTATTACTCCTTTAATTAGAAAATAAATATTATAATACATGTAGTGTCTTATAGCAAATATGTGAACTTGAAGAGTGTTTATTGGTAAAGATAGAATTGAGAGGTGTCCATCAACAAATATTAATATTGAAGAGTGTCCAACAACAAATTTACCCTGAAGTTAATGGACAGTCATGCTCTCTCTCCCCATGCAGGATAGAAACATAGCACCAGTATGCAGTATGCTATTTTTTGATTGAACCAGTTTTATTGCAGTTCGCATGTATGGCCATGGGTCTATATGTCGCTATTTTACCGCTAAATCCACCTTGGCATATCTCGAGGTGGTTGATTTGTAGGTAGAATGTCGTTGAGATCAGGAACTCGAAGATGCAAGCAATACAAGGTTTAAACATATTCGGGCCGCGACTTGTATAATACCTTACGTCCTTTTAATGGTTTGTATTTTTTGAGATTTTTAGGTTGTAGGTTATGCTTTGGAGGGGTCTTTGCCAGCCCTTATATACTCTGGGGCAGGTTTATAAGGAAATCTAGCCTAATACGAGCTTAAAAGTCCTACCCGGACACTATCCGAGTAGTTTCCTTCTGTACTGACAAATCCTACTCGTATGCAAGTATATTATATTACAACAGCAGATTTAAGGTATAGGACATACCCTATCCTTATTCTACCCAGATCCTTGCTATGTAAGCAATCCTGTGGCTCCGGGTCTGATAAGCTCCCGAGCTCTTCGTAGTCGAGCAGTGCACGCTTCCGCGTACTTCTGGAGGCATCTTCGAGTTCTTCGGAACTTCACCTAGAATATTTTTCCCCGAGTATCTTTCAGGCTGCTTCGAGGCTATGAGGTGCTCTTGCCCCGAGTAGACTTCAAGTCTTTAGAAATTAATCTTATTTATGGGGTGCAGTGAAAATCTTGATGCGCACAAGTGCTAATAACAAAGAGGTGTGCAAACCTCGCCTAACTCTAGGCTAACACCCAAAGCAATGCGCTACTAAACTAGCACTAATCAAACCTCAAGACTTATGCTAATTGTCTTAATCTTCTCTTAATCACTTTGGTGGATAGAGCATTTGAATGTGTGTAGGAACCAAGCCTATAGGTCCTCCAAGCTCTAACACCTTTGAAACGATCGGGTGGGGGTATTTATAACCCGAACTAAAAAGACTAGCCGTTGCACCAATAGGTAGAAAATCTACCTTGACCGACCGATTCGGTCCCCTCACAATGCCACCACCAAATGAGTCGGTGATACTGTGCAGGATAGCCGTCGGGCAACTGACTCCCGGGCCTCAAGAGCCTTACTGATTGATTCGGTGGTGCTCTAGTGGATATGACCGAATGTTTCGATCATTCTAGAGCCATCCTTCTTCCTTCTAGCACCACCGACTGATTCGGTGATGGTCTTCACGGACAGGACTGAATGAGTCAGTCATTCCAGAGACTTTCTTCAGCTTCTCAGGGTCACCGGCTGGTTCGGTGGTTGTCTTGATGGACATGACCGAATGAATCGGTCATTCCAAAGACTTCTGCTTCTGCTGGCCTTGATCACCTATTGATGCTGTGGTTCTTCTGCCCCGACCCTCACCGAATGGGTTGCTCAAATGCGGCGGTGAGGTTCTGACTTAGTTTCTTCACAGGTCTTTTCTCTATTGATCATTTGATGGCTTCCATTGTATTCTTGGAACCTATAAATATCCACAAAGGTATATCTTGATAAACGTATTAGTTCCAATGATTATGTTGTTATTCAATCACCAAAATCACAAATGGCTAAGGGTCATTACCCTTACAAGATCAAATGCTAATATTCACCTGTCCAACTTTCAGGTGTGTTTAGGTGGGTGACATAGTTGAGAGACCCCAAAATGGCATGGTTATTAGAACGACTGACTTCAGGGTGTTTCTGACATTGTACTGTGGAGCAGATGCCATTGGCAGTAACGCATATGGACTAATGGTTCTGGAGTTGTATATCTGAACTCTGAAATCAAAAGTAGTGTTTTTGCTTTCAAGATGGGCTATGCGTTGAGGACTGAAATTATTGTCAGTATGGCATCAACCTTAGAGACTCATAGGACAAGGATCCCTTCGGCAGAATAGAGAACAGATGACACAGTTTTTCATTCCACTGCAGGAGGTAGAGGGTGGCCACAGCCACACAGCACAGGAGGGTCGACCGTTACTTGCACGAAGGAACAGATTTTGTATGTATATAGCTTGCATACTTTTATATAGCTTGCAGCCTTGCACAGGATCCAAATGGACTAGAAACCAGCATTCCATTATTCCAAACACGACAAGGATACCTGGTCAATCGCCAGATTGTTGAACAACAAAACAACTAACAAATGCAATTTCAGGAATTAAAGTACCGCTGATCAACCATGCATTCCGCGGCGCAACCGCGCAAACATACATAGAACAGTGGACTCAGGCACTCAGCCATGAGCCCATGATGGACACGGCGAGTTTAGCACGGAGGCATGTAGCACTGCACCCACATGTCGTGGCCGTTGACACTGAAGAACGCTCAGGTCTTCTTGAACATTGCCTGGTCCCCTAGAGCAACTCTCCCTAGAGCAACTCTAAGAGCCTAGCTAAATCCATTCGAATATGTAAAGATGGAAAAATACTGAAAAAAAGATCCAACAGCCTCTCCATCTTCCTCTCTTCTCTATCTGGCTCGGCATCCCCTCCCTTCCGCTAGGCATCTTTGCCGAGCGGCTCCGACTCGCCATCTACCTCGCGCGCGCTCTTTTCCCGCAGCACTTCCTCCTCCCGCTCGCCCTCCCCGCCCCTCTGCTCCATCCCCACGCCCCCTGCCCAAGCAGCAACCCCATCCCTGCCTGACCGCCACTCGCGGCCGCCCCTTCCAGCCCACGTGCAGCGGTGGAGCAACAGCCGGACGGACTCCCAGCCAGCGCGCGGCGGCGGAGGAGCGCGCGACCGCCCGGCGCCCCTCCTACCTAGCGCGCAACGGCGGAGGCATGCTGGCCGACCTCGCCAGAGACCAAGGAGGCACGGGCGTCCACCCCTCCCCGCTGCCCCTCCCTGCCAGCGCGGCTTGTCCCCGCCGCTACTCCCTTGTGGCCGAGGAGGCGCGGGCGGCTGCCCCCTCCCTGCGCGTGGCCGTCGCGCCGACGCTCCTCCCCGTCCCTTGGCGCGCTGGCTGCGACACCCACCGCGGGACCATGTACTCGCGGCGGCGCGAGGAGGACGAAGAGGATGACACCATAGGACCAGGCATCGGCCTTGGCGCCATCGTAGGCGGTGGAGCACCTGGGGCGCCGTGAAGGTGGGGGTGCTGCAGGCGGTTTGTAGGCGGCTGTCGTCGCGGAGCGAGTCCGGGAATACGGCAAGGCCGAAGTTGAAGACCTTGAGGTTGCTGTCGGTGTTGAGGAGCATGTTTTGCGGTTTGGCGTCGCGGTGGAACACCCCGCGCGCGTGGCTGTAGATGAGCGCCGACACCAACTGCAGGAACACGCGGCGCGCGGCGTGCTCGGGGAGCCTGCGTGCGGGCAGGGAGGCGAGCCGGGATAGGAGGTTACCGCCGGGGGCTAGCTCCATGACGAGGTACACGGAGCGCGTGGCGAGCACCTCGCGGAGGCAGAGCACGTTCGGGTGGCGGAGGCGGCGCATGGCGGAGATCTCGCTGAGGCACCAGACGTCCAGCGGGCGTCGAGGGGAAAAAAATCGCCCATGCAGGTGATTTGAATATGGATAGTCAAGATTTTAGAGAGTGTTGGTTTATCCCACTGGTTAAGAAGGTTTCTATTTTTTTACTAAAACTCTAAATTTAGTTAGCATTATACCTTAGCTTCTTGGAGTTGCTCTTAGCTTTCTCGTCCTAAACACGATGACACCGTGCTTCGCCGTCTGTCCCGGAAGCGGCTGCTCCATCGCGATGTGCTCGATGCAGCGCCCAAACACCGGGCGCCTGCAAATACGTACATGAAATTAGTCATAGCAGTTCAGGGACAAAAATAAAGAGATTGCTCCTGGCAGCTGCCATTTTTTTTCTCTACTGACGGTTGTCAAGACGAATTAATTTCTGACTAGCTTGACACGTACTTACCGCTCAAAGTAGTTCTTGATGTCTTCTGAGCTTAGAGGGTGGCATACGGGGAACGCAAAGAACACAGTTCCGAGTCCACGGACGGCGTCCTCTTGAGGGCGACGAACGGCGGCGCCATCAGCTCCGGAGCTGGCACTGGGTTGGGGAACCGGCGCAGCATTGCGTGCAGGTTGTCGTCGAACACGAGCGCCGCGACGGTGTCCTCGATCACGATGACGCCGCGCGCGGCGACGCCCCTGTGGAACTTGAAGAACCTGAAGTCGACCAGCCGACCGCCACCGCAGAGGGCCACGATGGTCGGGATGACTTGGAGTTGTGGCAGCGTGTGGTGGACGTAGAGGAGGTAGCTGTACACGGCCTCCGCCTCCATGGCGACCTGCGTGAGCGTGGTGTCGCCGGGCGCCATGGCCGCCACGTTGTTGAGGACGTCGATCCCCATGCTTGTCTCCAGCCAGAGGAGGAGGTATATCACCTTCTGGGCAACCTCCTGCTCGGTCGGCCGAGAGAGGACGCGCAGGTACGCACTGCAGGCGTTCTTGTTCTGGCTGGCGTTGAGGACTTCCCACACCCGAGCAACCATGGTAAACCTGATGGTGGAGAGATGTACAGTACTTCTAGAGAGAGAGAGAGAGAGACTGATGTAGGAGGGAGAGAGCCAGCGAAGGATGCAATACTTGGCATATATAGGAGAGAGTCTGCTGGGAGGGTTGTAGAAGGAGGTTATGTTGGATGGGGATGGTGTGACTCAGCTCTGGCAACAGTTGGTTCGACGAACATGGAGAGAGACGAGGAGGAATACAAGTGCATTTACTGGTGTTACTACACCTTCCATGTTTGCAGTAACTGGGAATGGTGAAATTGCTTCAGTTAGAGCGTAGTATCTTTGTAGATCACAAATTCAGAAACAAATCATCACTGTGAAATTCGAAATTCTCAGTTCTTTTAATTCATGCGGTGTGAACTTTCCGTACATGGATGCTCCTTTGACGGTGATTTTGACTTGTCAGTCAACATATCCGTGTTCGCCGTTATGGAGTATTGTCTCTTCTATTAATGAAAAAGTGGATAGTGTACAGTCATCGACAACTTTGTCGTATCGGGATAACACTTTGAGAGACACAGGGTGACGAAGTGACCGCGTGTCGCAATAACGCTAGTTACATGCAAATACACGTGGACAACTTCTTGTAGCTATAAGTGACAAAAATATTATACACTAAAATTTATGATGTTCTACAAGATTTAGGGAAGTATAAAGATATTTAGTTAAAATTGAACTATGAAAATGACATCATTATAACCAAGTTCTCTTAAGTCTATATTGTTCCTCTCTCGCAACTCATTAGCATATCGATCATCCCAAATGACTCATCATGGTTTATCATATTGGGGCATTCTCACAAGAATATCTTCACCAACAATGTAAACATCCCATAGAAGTTCTTCTCGTGGAGCTATACATACCAAACTCAAACATGCCCAAACTAAAAGGTAAGGAAATATGGAGCTGACAGAAGTGTTACAGTATATGCACCTAACTTGAGTGTCTCCAAAATAAAAGAGAAACTGAAATATAAAAGCTACATAAAAAGTCGAGGAGGTTACTAGTGTTGAGGCTTTTCATATGAGAAAAGATGGCTAGGTACATCGATGAGTGTCCATAGCGCCATGCATGCTCCCTCGTGTGACATCTCTCGTCTCGTAGCACCTAGCAAGCAACAACTCCTTTGGATGCATGCTTACTTTGCTCCCAGTGAGTGAAGCATTTCTTGTGTCTGTTTTTGGTTTTTTGCTGGACTTGACGTTCTTCTTGTCCAGTGATCTATCATCAAGGTTGTTGCATGTATTTCATGTTTGTGGGGCAGGGACCATGTCGATCACGATCACTTTTGGCCAGTCTCACCACCTTGGATGCCAAAGATCACCATGCCAAGCATGATAGGCAACCTGCTCCGCCTCCACTCCACAAGCTTCTGCGCGGCTTGTTCCACCAGCTGGTGCACGACCATGGCACATGGTCTCATTCTTGCTGAGAGAAATAATTTTGGGAAATAAAATTACAAGACCCTGCCACTAAAAATGAAATTTCAGAAATATCGCTACAAGTTTTTCTTTAATTTTAGCATGATTTGCTAAAAAACTCTAATCCAACATATTCTTAGGAGTATATTTTGGTAATAAATTTATCGGACACACGGACATATAAGATATGATTATGTGGGTATTTGCATAATCTTAAAACTATTCCCAAAATTTTCCCAATTTTCCCCTTCTCTAACTTTTTTTGCGCGGCCGTGCCTGAGCACGTATTTCTTCATTAAGAGGAACCCTTCTCTAACTTGAGTTCGCTAGTCATCCCAACTTGATTATGTGGGTATTTCCATTGGGCCAGGAACCGATGTGCTACAAGAAATCATTTAATCTATGATGAATTTTTTGTGATGTTTACAAAAACCGTCCTAAATAGACAACATCCATGACGATTTATGAATTTTCATCATAATTTTGCAAATAGCCCATACGGACTCTAATTTGGGTCCAGTTTCTGTGACAAACCTCTGAAGACGTCATAGAACTAAAACAGAAATAGTCACGGATTTGATATCGTGCTCAAACCACAATGTTGATAAAGAAAAATATGTTATAGTTAACATGAGCCCACGCATCATCATAAGATACCGAGTAAAAATATGCATCCAAGTTGCTACATAATATTTTGTTTGCACAAGAATATTCTTATATGAAATCTTATCATTTTATTCATATTTAAATTCAATTTTTATTATTTTTAAAGTTTTTGTTGTATGGGAAAATATTTTTGGCCCCGATACATTCTCTCTTTCCTTTTAGTCCACACCGGTAGGGGTGGGCCCATGCTGAATCAAAGGTATTCAGTTGAATACCCATTATTTTTAGAAAAAAATTATATATAGTGTATTTCTCAAGTATATGAAGAAAAAACGAAAAATAGACATAATATCAGCATAACAGGCTTAAAACAAGAAGCAGCTCACCTCCCCCGTCCCATCTCCCCACTAACAGCCAATGTTGCCACCCCACGGCCCACCTGGGCAGCCCACCCCACGCGGCTCCCTATCTTTCTTTCGAGATCCACCCACCCCACTCGCCCTTGATCTCCTCCTGAGTCCCGATTCCCCATCCGACCGGCCATCCCAGCTGCAACCCTAGGCGGCGGCGCGCGGCAATAGGGGCAGGCGGCACGGCGACCGGCGGCGAGGGCAGGCGCAGGTGGCAGCAGTAGGGGCGCAGTCGGAGAGCCGCGAAGGGATCGTGGGGCGCGGGCAACGGGCAGCCGGCGGCGGCAAGGCTGGCTGCGGAGGCAAGGCGGCAGGCGCTGAGGTGCAGGCAGGCGGAGGGCCGCGAGCCGGCGACAAGGTAGCGCCGCAGTGGCCAGCATCACAGCACCGCATTAGGTAGGCGCCAGGCGGGAGCAGGGATTGGCGCAAGCACAGGGGCAAGCCAGCAAGGCGGCAAGGGCAATTAACACCAAGGTTAGCGAAAATTTGTTCATTTCTTTCCTAAAAACTGTCATTGCAATTTAGACTTTGATATGTTGATCATTAAGTACGTCTATTATTTATATGTTGAACAATTTGCGTTGTCGATACTCAATTATGTGCTACTAATATGTACTTTGGGCTGTTAATTTTTTTGCACTACTTAAAATTTTGAATACGCACCTCTCAAATCCTGGGCCTGCCCCTGCACACCGGCCCAGTGCAACATCGAGTCAAGCATAAAAGCTCATGTGGCCCGCGTGCGATGGCGGCTGCTGCGCCATGTTTCAACGTTAAAATGGTAAAAAGAGAAAAAAAATGATGATCAAGTAGGCATAGAACCCACGACATAGGACTCAGAGTTGAGCCCGCCATACCACCCCATACCGCCTCGTCGTATATGTCAACTCTTGGGATTTAGATCTATAGGGTTTGTCATTCTTATATTCGATGTAATGAATGGCCGCCGCCGCGTCATTTATGGGCTCCGAGCCGGAGTCATTGGTAGGCTGTATGCTGGCCTGCTAGACGAGTTTTTTTCTAAATTGGAATGATATGGCTAGAGTTCGAACTCGTGACCTCGTAGAGGAGTCAAGCATACACTACCACTGGTCTACTAGCTTGATTATGGTAAAAGTCGACATTAATACCTATCTGTACCCACACTGCCACGTGGATTCACATGAAGAACATATGAACAGTTCATCTCTTTCTTTTTAATTTGGAATTAAAATTTGTAATTGGTATTTCTCTCTCGTAAAAACTTCAAATTTGATGGTTCCTTTTCCTAAATTTCTCTAAAATCACGATCTTTCATTTAGTGGTATTTGTTTGTATATAAATTGCTATTCTTGATCTTTTTGATATAGTTTATTTTCTTTTATGTAAGTAGAGAATAGAAAAACATATGTTTTTTATAACAATGGCAATATAACTTCATATTTTCTAATATTATGGTAAACATAAGATTGTGTTCAAATTTGAAGTTTATAAGAGTTCAAAAATATTATGATGTATGCAAATCTCAAAGTTTAACTTGAGTTGTTTGAAACAATGTGAAAGATCTATCCATTTTGTGAACAATGTATACTCCAATTATCATAAATCTTATGAAACTTTTATGTCAAGCTTATATGTCTATAAAATAATTCTATTCAAATTTACAGAATTTTCGAAGAAGTTTTAGGTATTATCATCATTATTTTATAATATGGTTGTAAATAGAAGTTTCATTGTCCCTAACAAACATTTAAATTTTTTACCTATTGTTAGGATATGAGGTATAATAGAACAGCTGTACTTAAAATATATTATTTTGTAATTTTTTAAATATTGCTTGAGATATATGTAGTTCAAATTGTAATTATTTTTAATAAACGTACAGAAATTCATTTAAACTACTGAAAATAGTAAATGAGCTCAAAAATTATTGAAACTCCTTTGATTCCCAAGTATTTAAGTCTCTGATGATACCTCAACATCTTTTTGGGCTCTTGCCATCCTGCATGTAAATTGCAATGCAAATATTCTATTCTCTATTCTATCTGTGGCATGTCCATCTGCCACGTGCTATCTCTGCTGAATGATAGTTTTGTTCTTCGGTGCCTGTGCTTCTACTGCAAGTGCCAACTTTCAATCTCAGTCCTGTTCAACTATTTGCTTAACCATGTCTCTTAATTTCTGTTTGCAGAATTCCATTGGGCCGACATGCTCAAGTGGTCGGTAGCTTGAGTTGCCAAGGTACTTCTAGATGATCTGAATGCTTTTTATCCTTGTATGTCAGCTCTGAATGTCTATTGCATGAAAGTATGCTTCGCTGAGTAGTTGTGATTGTTTCTAGCTTGATCTTTATGTGCATCTATACTGCCTTAGCTTGAATGGAATTTAAGAAATGTGAATAATCAAATGCTATATTGGATCTATTCTGTAATTTGCAAAGAGCATAGGTTCAGTTAAACATGCTTCCCTGAGTAGCTGAACCTATGGAATAAGAATTTAAGAAATGTGAATCATCAAATGCTATATTGGTTCGGTTCTGTAATTTGCAAGGAGCATAGATTGAAATGCCTAACTGAACCTATGGAACAAGAATTGAATTCTTGCCTATCTCCAGCATATATTTTTACCTATCTCCTTTCTTCATCCCCATAAATATGTACTATAGGAAGAGCATATAATTTTTCTCTTTTATTTCTTAAATGTCAATGCATAAATATTTACAAACTGTAAATGCCCTTTTGTTTTGCAGCACGCCAAAGCTAAATATATTGAAGATGGGTTGATTCTTTTCGGTGATCACCTCTGGACTATCCATGGACTTTGGTCAGGTCACTGTCACATATAAATCATCTGCCGTTTGGCTGTTTAAAAGTAATCTATTTTGATTTTGTCGCTTACAATTTAATTTGCAGAGTTATCAGCAAAGAGGTCCGGGCATCAGCATCTGTGGATGTAAGCATGAATGCAAAACTTGAGCTCGTGCTTGAAGCTACTTTTTATTTGCAGTATTATGAGATTTTGTGCTAGATTAACTAGAGTTAGACCGATTTCATGCTGAATCGAAAAACTTCGATGTTGTATGTACGTGGTGAGATGTTGGATCGGAATTTATCTATATATAGGCTGGTTTATATCTTGATTTGGGTTGAAATGATAATAGAATGATTAGAAAATGGGCCATATTTTAATGGGCCGGATGTGCAATGGGCTCTGCTTTTTTCTGAGCAGAAACTTATGTTGATTTGGGTTGAAATGATAATAGAATGATTAGAAAATGGGCCATATTTTAATGGACCGGATGTGCAATGGGCTCTGCTTTTTTCTAAGCAGAAACTTAAATGGGCTTTATGCAAATGGACCGAAATTGACCCATTTATTTCTTGCCATATCATCATCCACGTCAGCATCCATGTGACAACCATGCCATCACCACTTTCCACATCATTGCCATGTCAACAACCACATCATTGACCATGTCAATGTACACGTCATCATTTCCATTCACATTGTCGCCATATCAGCAGCCATATCATTGACCACGCCAGCAGACATGTCAACATTATCATCCATATCATAAACCACGTCATCCTCCATGTCATCTATTTGTAACGTGGCAATTGAATCCGTGATGTTTATTTTCATCATAAATAATAGGCTTGGGCTTGGCTGTCCGGGCCTGAGGCTATTTTATGACAGTTTCAAAATATTATGGATTAATTTAATCTATGACGATTTTGTTAAAAACGTCACGCAGTGTAATCTGTGATGCTCAATACATAATGAAATCGTCAAAGATACCATTTTATTACGGTTTTTAACTAATCTATGATGAAATTTAACCGTTATGAATTAACAGAGTTTTTATAGTGGTAGCTGCGATAGGCAGCCCATCTCTGATCTGGCCAGCTTTGAAGGCGCTGTGAGGAGGTCTTGGATGGTATCACTTACGTACACACTTATCTTCTCTTCGAGCGTTTTGTTTACGTTCACGGGCCCACCTTTGAACCCCTACTACTCGTGTATTTTTCAGGGTGGATCCATAGATAAGGCTAAACGTAGAGCTGCAGAGGCTGGATATATTTGTTTAGTACCGGCACCTGTGTCTTTTTAGAATTTTCCGATATTCGCTTGACATAACCTTTTTCCAAAGCCATCAATATCCATCCAATACAATTGGTCTCGAAGTCACAGATAATAATTGTCTAGCCTTTACATTTTAGAAATTTCAAGTATTAATCCAACAAAACTTTCAAAACACATCTTTAAAGGTCTTAGATTTTGTATTTCATAAGTTTCAAAAACTTTAGATGAGGCATTTATACTTTTAAATGAATTAAAGAACTTGTAATTGAAATCAAAAGCTCTCAGCAATAAAATTGGCCAATAAGGAATACTTAATTTGCGGAATCCAATTCTACACTCGTGTGCTACCACGGTTCATGGCGTGCGACGCGACAGCCGCGGTGGAGCTAACTGCACCGATCCACGTGACAGCCCAGGTATTCATTTGTTTTCTCATTTCATTTCTATTTTTTCCTTTACGTTCCCTAATGGCAAGTGCTATCATTTCCTTTCTTTTTCAGGTTTCCTTTTTACCTTCTATATGGTTGAAGTTCTCTTGACAACTTTTTTTTTTATGGAAATCATACAAAAAGATTATACTGAGGATTGTTCTTAGAAATTGTATGATGAACTTGTCCGTAAAAGCTCTGCGAGAAATCTTCCTAATAATATCTTCATAGAACTTGTGCTAAAAATTATCGTCTACAAATTATTTGAAAAAACTATGCATTAAACTTGTATGTCATAAAAGTTTTACTAAAAAATATTCTCAAGAAGTTGTTAGGAAAGAGTTATACATAAAAGTTATGCGTATCATAAAAGTTACGATGAGAATTTATTCTCTCAGAAGGTGTGTGTAAAGAGTTGCGTGTAATTATTGTGCTTACAAGATATAACTTTCCAAAAATACAAAGTTGCGGAGAAAACAACTTTTCAAAAAAGGAAAGATACCTACTGTTGGAGATCGCACGCCGCGAGCCCGCTACCGCTCATGGTGTGCGCGCGGCGAGTTGCAGGCCCCACTTAATTTAGAGTTTCTGATGTTATGACGTGCTACTAGCGGTCGCCCACGAAGTGAAACTCTTGTTTTCGGGAGTACTCTTCTACCTAGCCCCCTTGCGCATTTGAAAACCCATCTATAGGCTTATAGTATAGGAGTAAATTGAAAAAGAGAAAATTCAGCTATGCAAGGATGACCTGCGGCCAAAGGCCAAGGCCTCAAAGGCTTCGGAGTCTGCTCTAAGATGCAACCAAGATCACGCATGGCGAGGAAAGTAGCGCGGATGAAGCCATCCCAAGGAGTGGTAGGGGCCTTGCTTGAATGTCTGAAGTTGAGTCAACAGAGGTGAGGCCTGGCGTTTCAGCATGAACTATGAGGCAATAAAGGAGCTTCACACTTGCTACTCCATCCGCACCAAGAGTCTTACTTTCTCTAATGGCAATCAAAAGGAAAGATCACCCAAGTGAGCTTCTCTCTTGTAATCGACAAGCAGTAGTCGAATATTCAAAATATGCATTCTTTGTAATTATGTAACGATAATTTTCCGAATATTGCATATAGTACTATGTAGTGTTTGAGTTGGATTAAGTTGTAATTATATCTGGTGACAGTTTGCTTCCCTATAAAAAGAGCGGCAGTATAAACGAGAGGACATTTAATGCCGCTCTTTATCTTTCCTCTAATGATGGAACGGAATATTATCAGGGCCTAAGCATGCTAGTGTTTGGCATCCGAGATGCATGTGACCGATACTTATTATAAAACATGCACCTCTAATAAGGCCAACAAAAGTCCAATAACCAAGACAAAAGAGAGTCTAAACAGGAGACGGAGTTTACCCATATAAAGATGAATAGATCTTGAAACAATACTTATATATTGTTCTATCAAACCTTCACCTATGCCTAGCGATCTCCATGACCCCTCGGGATGAGTCTCCTCTTCCGACCCCTCCTCGTCTCATGGCTGTTGGGATAATTGCCATTTCTGCTCGACCAGAGTGCTGCACCCCTCAAGGGCGTCACCGCGTCGCTGCGTGCGCTTAGATCAGGTGAGCCACTGCTTTGCCGAAGAAGGTAGAAGAATGCCACATGATCTGCCAGCCCAGGATTTGGCATGGATAATTTCTGTATGTCTAGCTTCCACGGGATTCAAAATCAACTAGAATCCATCATTCCAAAGTCCAAATAATACAACGACAAATACCCTGATCGCTCGCAAATCAATTTTAGGAAACAAACGTGCGAGCTATCTCCGATCGGCATATCATACGGATATGACGAGCTTTACAACGGAGGCTTATAGGCCTGCACCCACATGTCGTAGCCGTTGACCCTGTAATACACCGCGGTCTCGTTGAACATCACCTGCTCCCTCAGCTCCGCGCTCGAGAACACGATGACGGCATGCTTTGGCGTCTGCCCCGCACACGGCTGCTCCGTCTCGACGCGCTCGATGCAGCGCCCGAACCCTAGAAGCCTGCACAAGACGCACATGAAATTAATCCTGGCAATTCAGGGATAAAAAAAAAGAACAGAGATCGCGTGTTAATTTTACTGGCGCTTGCCAAAGGCTAAGACTCGTCCTACTGTTCAAAGTAGTTGATGATGTCCTGTGAGCTAAGAGGGTGGCCTTCCCAGAAGGCGACGAACGCCGTCCGGGAGTCCTCGGGTGGCGTCCTCGTAATGGCGACGAACGGGGCGATCAGCTCCGGCGTTGGCATGCTGGTGGTCACCGATGTCGATGAGTGGACCTCATCCTCGAACCGGCGCAGCATCATGTGAAGGTGGTCGCTAAAGATGACCTCCGCGATGGTGTCCCGGATCACGGTGACGCCACGTGCGACAAGGTCCCTATGGAACTTGAAGAGCCTGAAGTCCACCGGCTGTCCGCTGTTGCAGAGTGCCTTGATGGCCGGGATGCCCACGAGGGGCTCCGGCAGCGCCTCCTGCCCGTGGAGGAGGTAGTTGTAGAGGGCGTCAGCCTCTATGACGAGCCGCGACAGCGTGATGCCGCTGCCCTCCATGGCTGGTACGTCTTCGAGAATATGGACGCCCGCGATCGTCTCCAGCCAGAGGAGAAGGCAGATCATATTATTGGCAACCTCTATACTGGTCGGCCGAGCGAGGACCCGTTCATACACCCTGCAGGCAGTCTCTCCGGCGTCGAGCACGTCCCACACCCGAATGACCTTGGACTTCATGGTGGGCATTTGGATAGAGAGGGAGAAAGAGAAAGAGACACACTGGTGGATTGGGGAAGAGAGGAAGAGGCAGCAAGAGCGATGCACCTGCAGAAGCATATGTAAAGCCTTGTGTTGAAGATGGCTAAAACGGTGTGGAGATATGTAATGTGAATCAACACCCGCTGGCACCAAGGTTGTCGCAGCCTCACAGGTTCGGTTGACCTGAATCGGAGATACGTGCATGAAAGCAAAAAAAATGCATTCAATGGGGTCATACCTGTTGGATTGTAATATGGCGAGTGGGCCTGGCCACGATGCCTATATATATATGCACGCTGAGCAATTGCAATAATCATTGAGAATTTCTCCAATCACTTCTTATCATCGTATCAGAGCCTTCCCCACCTTCGAGGAGGCTCGCACGCTTCTCCTGCTCGAGGAGATCGACATCGACGACATCGCCGCCAGCGAGGCCGCCGGGGCCTCTGATCCACCGGCCTCCTCCACGTCGACCGCCCTCGTCGCTGCCCCTCATCCCCCAACCGAACGGTCTTACGGCGGCCACGGGCAGGGTGGCCAGGGCGGACACGACCAAGGCCGGCCAGCCGGCTATGGACAGCCCGGCCAGGGCAACTACGGCCAGCAGCGAACCGGCCGCCGCCGCGGCGGGCGCGGACGCAACCAGCAGCACTCGGTCGGCACCACCAGCACTGGCCCGCAACCCCAGGCACAGTACTACAATCCGTGGGCGGGCCACGTTCAGTTCGGGCCGTGCCCACCGAACACCTCCGGGACATCGTTCCGTCCTCCGCCGGCTGCCTTCGCCGCCTAGCAGCAGTACATGCAGCAGCCATACCAGCAGCAGTACGTACAGCAGCCGTACACTCTTGGGCCTCCTCCAGGTTTCAGCTATGGAGGACCACCACCACCACAGCAGCTGCAGCAGCAGCCCTGGACGCCAATGCAAGGCACGTCCTGGGATCCGTCCGCCCTCGTCAGCAACTTCAACACCATGACGCTGACACCTCCTCCGTCGGGGAATGGTATGCTGACTCCGGCGCCGATGCTCATATGGTCAACAACGCTGGTATACTTTCTAGCCTTCACCCTCCATCGTCATCCAGTCCTTCAGCTATCATTGTGGGTAACGGAGCTTCGCTTCCCGTTACATCTATTGGGTCACATTCTTTCCCTACAGAACGACTTCCTCTTGTTCTCTCTAATGTTCTAGTGTCACCCAGCATTATTAAGAATTTAATCTCTGTACATGTTTCACTACTGATAATAATTATTCCATTGAATTTGATCCATTTGGCCTTTCTGTGAAGGACCTTCAGACACGGAGCGTGATCGCTAGGTGCAATAGTATGGGTGACCTCTACCCTTTCTTTCCCGTCGCATCCAGCAGCACCACTGCCCTCACCACCACCGCGTCGTCCTCTTCACTTTGGCACCGTCGTCTTGGTCACCTCGGACCCGCAGCTTTATCTAAACTTATTAGTTCCAATGCCATTTCATGTAATAAGCACATTGATGATCACATTTGTCATGCTTGTCAGCTAGGTCGCCATGTGCGCCTACCATTTAGTGTCTCCAACTCTCGTGCTGTTAATCCTTTCGACTTAATACATTGTGATCTTTGGACATCTCCAGTGGTTAGTGTGTCTGGCTATAAATATTATTTAGTCATTCTCGATGACTGCACTCACTACACCTGGACCTTTCCTTTACACCTTAAGTCCGAAACTTTCAGTGTCATTTCTAACTTTTTCTAGTATGTTCACACGCAGTTTGACTCCTCCATCAAGGCAGTACAGTGCGACAACGGCCGCGAGTTCGATCACTCCTCAGCCCGCACGTTCTTCCTCACTCACGGGGTCATTCTCCGCATGTCGTGCCCATACACCTCCCAATAGAACGGACGTGCAGAGCGCATTCTTCGCACAATCAACAACATTGTGCGGTCCCTTCTATTTCAGGCTAGTCTCCTTCCGGTTTATTGGGCTGACTCTCTCCACACCGCCACCTACCTCCTCAATCGTCATCCCACTAAAACCCTAGACGGCCATACTCCCTTTTTCGCTGTCCACGGCACATAGCCATCTTACACTCACCTTCTTGTTTTTGGCTATGCCTGCTATCCCAACCTATCCTCCACAGCTCCACACAAGCTATCACCACGCTCCTCCCTATGTGTTTTCCTCGGGTATTCCTCCAACCATAAGGGATATCGCTGTCTCGACCTCCACTCTAACGGCCGGATCATCGTCTCTCGTCATGTTGTGTTCGACGAGATGCTGTTTCCGTTCTCCGAGATGTCCACCTCCCCCCAGGATCCCAACACACTAGCGTTTTTGGACGATGCTGATGATTCCTCTTCGCCTATTTGGCCAAGAGCTGTGATTGCAGGTACACGACTCCCTGGCGGCATGGATACCGCACATGGGACAGCCGGCGCCCCTCCCTCTACTACCTCGACCAGCAGCCAGGGTGGCCACGGCCACGGAGGCCAGCCCGAACATGGTCTGGGCGGCACAGCCGGCCACGGTGGGCGCGGCTGCAGCGACCAGGGCACCGTTGACCTCGGCCAGCTCAACCCAGGCGGTCAGCCCGACCAGGGCGGCCCCTCCACCAGTCCGGTTGGTGCCGCTGCCCCTGAGGACTCCGCGTCCCAGGTTGTTGCCAGTGGCACCGGGCGGACCACCAGCCGCACCATCGCCACTGCTCCAACGACGATCGTCCCCATCACCAATGCGCACAGCATGCGCACTCGTGGCAAGGACGGCTTCCGGCAACCCATGGACCGTCTCAACCTCAGCACGACGGTCGCGGCCACCTCCCCGCTACTGACATCCGTTCGCACAGCTCTCTCGGACCCGGCCTGGCGTCAGGCTATGCAGGCCGAGTTCGACGCTCTGCAGGACAATGACACCTGGACCTTGATGCCCCGCCCTCCTGGCATCAACCTCGTCACTGGCAAGTGGGTTTTTCATCACAAGTTCAAGTCCGATGGCTCTCTTGACCGCTACAAAGCTCGCTGGGTCCTTCGCGGGTTTACACAGCGGCCGGGCATTGACTATGATGAAACTTTCAGTCCAGTTGTCAAGCCAGCCACCATCCGGGTGGTTCTCACTCTGGCTCTATCTCGCTCATGGAGGATTCACCAACTGGATGTGAAGAATGCTTTTCTCCATGGCAATGTGAATGAGACAGTCTACTGCGTCCAGCCTACTGGGTTTGTTGACTCCGCCAAGCCCAATAATGTCTGCCGTCTGAACAAGTCACTCTATGGGTTGAAGCAAGCTCCTCGCGCCTGGCACAGTCGCTTTGCCTCTCACATCACCTCTCTTGGATTTGTTGCGGCCAAGTCCGACACGTCGCTGTTCATCTACTGCAGAGGTGCTGATGTGGCTTTTCTCCTCCTATATGTTGATGATATTGTTCTTACTGCGTCCTCTCCGAGTTTTCTTCACCGGATTATCGCAGCTCTCCGCCGGGAATTTTCTATGACAGACATGGGGCCTCTCCACCATTTTCTGGGTGTCAGTGTTCAGCGCCGTGGTGACAGTCTTTTTCTCTCTCAGCGCCAGTATATGCTGGAGATATTGGAGCGAGCTTGTATGAGTAACTGCAAGGCGAGCAGCACTCCTGTGGATACTCACTCGAAACTCCCTGCTGATGGTGCCTCTGTCTCCGATCCCAGCCAGTACCGCAGTCTTGCTGGGGCTCTTCAGTACCTCACCTTCACCAGGCCAGATATCGCCTATGCAGTTCAGCAGGTCTGCTTGTACATGCATGATCCCCGCGAACCTCATCTAAGCGCACTGAAGCGCATTCTTCGGTACCTTCAGGGTACTTTGGATCTCGGGCTGCACCTTCACCGAACCTCTCCAGCTGATCTCACTGTCTACACCGATGCCGATTGGGCGGGATGTCCTGACACACGCAAATCCACCTCGGGTTATGCGGTGTTCCTTGGGGACAATCTCATCTCCTGGTCGTACAAGAGACAGCCGACAGTGTCTCGGTCCAGTGCAGAGGCGGAATATCGAGCAGTTGCGAATGGAGTCGCCGAAGCCAGCTGGCTACGCCAGCTCCTCCTAGAGCTTCGCTGTCCACTCCGTCGTGCTACAGTGGTTTATTGTGATAATGTCAGCGCCGTTTATCTCTCCACCAACCCGATTCAGTATCAGCGAACCAAGCATATTGAGATCAACCTCCACTTCGTCAGAGAGCGAGTCGCCCTCGGTGAAGTCCGCGTCCTGCACGTTCCCACTATGTCCCAGTACGCCGACATCTTCACCAAAGGTTTGCCGACGTCCGTGTTCACAGAGTTTAGGTCCAGTCTTAATGTTTGCGGTGCTCCCAGTTTAGACTGCGGGGAAGTGTTGGATTGTAATATGGCGAGTGGGCCTGTCCACGATGCCTATATATATATATATGCACGCTGAGCAATTGCAATAATCATTGAGAATTCCCCAAATCACTTCTTATCAATACCACCTTCCATGCTGTCTGCAAAAACTAGATTAGTGATATTGCTTTATTTAAAACATATATTTGTGGATTACCAATTCTGGCTCAAACTACCTGTGTGAAACCAAGCAACTTATGTGGTGAGTTGTGTAGAAGTGCCTATCTCGGTTTGAAAAATCCCATTAATTTAAAATTCATGGTATGGCCGGTGTGAACTTTCCTTCGCCAGGTTGCTCGACCGGCCTGTTGAAAAACTCGCCTACGTAAATATGTTCAACCCAACATATTTGTTCTTTTGTTGGCCAATTACAACTAAGATAATAGGACAGATGATATAGAGTCCTCCAAACATATTCTAGGAAAAAGTGAAATGAAAAATTACTCACCCAGATAAGTTTTGAGGAAGATAGTAATGGATGCTAGTGGTAGCTTCTGTATATTTCAATGATGCAAAAAATCGCTGTTGCACATACCCACCTGTGTTCAAGCCTAGCTCAAGAGATAGATGTCACGCGGGTGGGTATGTATGGAATATAAAGGCAGCCATACCATATATGATAGAGGATCATATTGGTTGACATGATTTAGCAACAATAAAAAATAAAAAGTAGAAATAAGAAATCCAAAATCTCCTATTGCAACTTGGGTAGTCAAATCTTTTTTTTCATGATGAGAGAGATTGGGTAGTCAATAGATAGGTGACTCATCACATCTTCAAGTTCCTTCTTCACTCCAGGTTGAAATGATGACCGCAGGACAGAGAAGTCACGGTCGGCTTGGAGAAAGTTTGCCGGGCTATGTGTCCAGAAAAATTGAATTTTAACTTGTGTCCTCTCAGATCTGGTGCTTCAATTTACACAACCAAGCAGGTCGTCGATGCCTACAACCAAACTAGTATCGATGCAGCGGCGGTGCTGGCAGCAGGGCCTCCAAAAAACTGGATCGATTGTAGGCTGAACCTGGTTGCATTTAAAAACGTATTTGATTGCTTCCATACCATATCTTGTAGATAATTTTCTTTTCTTTTAATTTCGAATTTATATATTTATTAGTCGTACTCGATATGTACTTTTTAAGATTAATTTAGATTGTTAGATGTTCATAAAATCCAATGTTGTATATCCTTCTCTTTTTTCAATTAATGTGATAATTTCTGGACCCTCTCGGCGAACGTGGTGGCTCTTTTAATACTATTGTATTAAGATAATAGATAATGAATGCATACTAATAATGGGGTTGCCTCTCTCCATGCATGCTTCACAACTTGGAAGGTCTTATAATAGCTCCTCTTATATGGTGGCATACACCACTACAGATTGGTTTTCATTTTGAAAAGAATCATAGGTCGGCAAAGTGGGACTAAACTCTCACACAACACATTGACTTTTCATATTGAATTTGGACCCAAAGAGCAGCAGCCCTTTGGCTCAATCATGAATATATAGTCTATTGGGCGTCAAATGCCAACATAATCTTGACTTTCGGTAGACACATTCGGTGAATATTAAGATTGGTTATTATTCTAGCAATTGATTGGGGGCTCATATTCAAACCATGACCAACCTGTAGTTGCAGTATTGATCTTTACCATTGCAATAAGATGATGAGGACACAGGAAAGAAGAAACAAACTGGGATAAATTCTGGACGCATAACCTAGAATTGACTAGAAATTACCCTTCGATTATTATTCCAAACATGACGAGAATAGCTGATCACTCCCTGGATCAATCGAACAACAACGATGACTATACAATTCAATTCCAGAAAACACAATACCGCTAATTAACCATACGGTGGTGCAAACATCCATGGATAGATAGGACTCAGCAATGGACACGACCAGTTTAGTAGGGAGGCATGTAGGGCTGCACCCACATGTCACGGCCATCGACCCTGAAGAACACCGCGGCCTCCCCGTGCATCGCCTCATCCCTCAGCTCCGCGCTCCTGAACACTACGACGCCATGCTTCGCCGACTGCCTCGTGCACGGCCGTTCTGTGGCGATGCGCTCGATGCAGTGACCGAACCCCAGAGTCCTGCATAATACAACCGTAGCAATTCAGGGTGGGGTGAATGCGATCCATCAGTCCATAGTCCATATGTATGTGTGCATACATGTCACTAACTCACTATACCAAGAAGCCAAGAACAGATTAGTCCTGGCATTCACCGGCAACTTTTCACTGACGCTTGTCAAGACGAATTGCTGACTAAGTTCACACGTACCTCTCAAAGTAGTCCTTGATGTCTTGAGAGCTTAGAGGGTGGTATTCGGGGAAGGCAACGAACACTGTTTGCGAGTCCTCAGGTGGTGTCGTCGTGGAGATGATGAATGGCGCCATCAGCTCCGGAGCTGGCACCGGGTTCGGGATGAAGAGCGAGTTGGAATCATCTTCGAACCGGCGCAGCATCGCGTGCAGGTTGTCGTTGAAGACGAGCGCCGCGACAGTGTCCCGGATCATAGTGACGCCGCGCGAGACGAGGTCCTTGTGAAACCTAAAGAACCTGTGGTCGATCAGCCGGCCCCCGCCGCAGAGGGCCGTGATGGCCGGGAAGCCCTCGAAGGGCGGCGGCATCGCGTAGTAGCCGTGGAGGACGTAGGTGCACAACGCGTTCGCCTCAAAGACGATCCGCGCGAGCGAGATGTCATCAGGCACCATGGCCGCCACGCTACGGAGGATGTCGAAGCCCATGGTTGTCTCCAACCAAAGGAGAAGGCAGATGGCATTCTGGGCAACCTCCCGCCTGGTCGGCCGAGAGAGGATGCGCAGGTACGCACTACGGGCGGTCTCGTTGGCATCGAGGACTTCCCACACCCGAACCATGGTAACCTGATGGTGGAGAGATCTACAGGGAGAGAGAGAGAGAGAGAGATGATGAGAGATTGACGGAGCAGAGAGAGGCGAGAGAGGGATGCAATGCTTGCCGTAGGAGTGAGAGAGAGGCCGCTGTGGTTTATAAAGAGGCTAGGGTGGGTGGACAATGTGACTGACTCAGCGTTATTAGCACCTGGAGAAAGATGAGCATGCAGGAACATAATATCAGGCAAGGTAGTACATTTACTGGTGTTAGTACATTTCATGTTTTCACTATCTGTGATAGTGAAAGTACTTCATTTGTTGCATATCTTTGTAGATCACAAATTCTGATTCACGTCATCATTGTGAAACAAACTAGTATTGAAGCCAATTGTGTAGAACCACCAAAAAGTTTGAAATTTGAAAATTCCCGCTTGTTTTGATTAATTCATGGGTCATAGGTGTGAACCTCCGATAGTGACTTCGAGTTGTTAGTCAACGCATCTGTGTTTGCCGTTACGAAATCCCGTCTCATCTTCTACTAATGAAATAACACCCCCAAACTAGTAATGTACGGTCAGTAACAACTTTCTTGTCATGTCGCAATGACGCTAACGACGCGCAAACTCATGTCGATAACTTCTTTTAGCTATAAGCGACAAAAATGGAATATCATACTTGTTCACGAGATCTAGGCAAGAATAAACTTTCTTCAAATTGAACTGTGAAAATGACAAAATTATAATTTACCACGACGTGCTATGCTCGAGTTCTGCTAAGTCTCCGATTGTTACTCTCTTGTAGCTTTCAATCATCCCATATGACGCATCATTGTAACCGTGTTGGGTTAATTACATTCATATGTTCACCAACAATGTACGTGAAAAATCCTATAAAAGGTACCTAACTCAAATATTGCCAAATAACATAAAGATATATGAGCTGGCAAAAAGTTAATACATACGCACCTAACTCGAGTGTTTCCAAAACAAAAGAAAAACTGTAACACAAAACCACACTAAAGGGTTGGAGGAGGTTAGTGGTATATGTAGAAGCATTTCATGTGAGGCAAGGTGGCTAGGAACATTGCAGTGCAGCTATACATGCTCCCCTTGTGCATTCTCTTGTCTTGTAGCCACCACCAAGCAACAGCCTCCCTGGATGCATTCTTGCTTTGCTCTCAGCGGCCTAACAGTTTCTGGCCTTTTTCTCTGATGGGCTGCATGCTCTTTTCCTTGATCTGTCATCAGGGTGGTTGCGTGCACGTTGCGTTTCAGTTACTGCTGGCGGGGCGTGAACATCGTAAAAACTTTTTCCCCCTCAAGGAACCTCAGAGTTTTATGTACCTAACTCTAATATGTCCAAATACAAAAGGTAAAGAAACATCAAGGTGAAAAAAGTAAATATAGATACACCTAACCCAAATGCTTCCAAAATAAAGGAGAATTTGTATCACAAAGCTCCGCAAAAGACTGAAAAGGTTAATAGTGTTAAGCCTTTTCATGTAATGCAAGATTTGGCTAGGTACATTGACGTGTGTTCACAGTACCATGCATGCTCTCTCGTGTGTGCGCTCTTGTCTCGTAGCCACCACCCACCAGTAAGAAAAATCTCCTTGGAAGCATGCTTGGTTTGCTCTCAGTGGGAAAAATCGCTGCCGTCTTCGGGGCGTGCGTGGAAACGGTGATGGTGGGAAGGTGGCGCCAGGGCAGCTGCCGGTGATCCTGAACAGCCGGCGGCGATGGTCCCTGTGGTGCTGGACGGGAGGCGGCAGACAGCCAAGTTCCTGATCAAAGGCTAGCTGGCACCTCTGGGTGGGATCTACATCTACATCCCAAGCACCAAGATCTCCGATCCGACGCCTGATGCCAGCCACTGCGCTCTACAGGTAAGAAGCCGTGGAAAGAGCGAGCTAGAGCCAGGAGCTAGCCTACTAATGCTAGACGTCTGTAACCAGACTACCAGAGCTTACCCTGGAGCTAGCTAAGCCAGGGAGTAAGCTGTAATCACACTATGCCAAAATCCCTAATCTGAGACACGCTCTGGACAAAATGCGAGACGAGCAAGGGTCGCGTCCCCCATTATCGCGTCTCAGATTACAAAGTAATCTGAGACGCGCCTCCGCTCGTCTCAGACTACGAAAATGAGAGACGCGCCTTCCCTAGGGCGCGTCTCGCATTTTCCTCCCCGCGCGCCGGGGAAGCCAATTGCGAGACGAGCCTTAGGGGAGCCGCGTCTCTCATTAGACTGAGATGCGAGACGCGCCTCCCTTAAGGCGCGTCTTGCGTTTTGCTTCACACAGGCTTCCCTGTAAGCCAATTGTGAGACGCGCCCTATGGGAAGCACGTCTCTCATTAGACTGAGATGCGAGACGCGCCTCCCTTAAGGTGTGTCTCGCATTTTGCTTCACACATGCTTCTCTGGGAGCCAATTGCGAGAAGCGCCTTAAGTAAGGCGCGTCTCGCATTAGTCTAGCCCCCAATAGGGCCTTTTTCTTTCCGGCTGCATCCTGGAACTAGTCAGGATTTGGCAGCCGCAATCAAATACCTGTAAAAGATTTCAATTCACAGAATTCACTGCAATCATCGCACGCATCCATACAATTCACACAGTACGAGACACACAAGCAAAGATAGTATTATATAACACATGTACAATCATCCACAGCAATTAGCCTCGTCCAAAACTCAAAATAAGGCTCAACCTAACTCAAAACAACAATCATCAACAAGAACAATAGAAGAAAAGCAAAGCAAGTCTCAATCTAGCTCAATTTCGCCTGCCGTGCTATGAGAAATGGAACTCCCCATTTGGGTTGATCACCTCGATCGTGAGGAACCTGGCTAGCCTCTCTCGGATATCCTTCACATTATCAATCGTCATATGATTGAAATAATCATCTTCGTCCTTTGAAAAATAATTACAAACAATTAGAATGCAAGATGAAGATAGATATACTTAATTAGAACACGTGAGAATTCTTACCGTGAAATCCGATACCGCTGCAACTAGAAGCATATTGTTGCAAACATAGAACCCACATACGTTACCCGAGGGTTGCTGTGTGCACTACATGTCAAAGATAGATAGAAATTAACATTTTGCAACACTTAGAACCAAGAAAACATCGTAATAGTTAAGCGATTTAGTTATATTAGTTACCGTCCATGCGGTGTGATGTGTAAACGCAACTTGACGTTGCTCTTTGTATCCTTCTGCGGCCCTAAGATGCCTGTCAAGAGACCTAAACACAGACATCCGGATGTTATATTAAAAATGATTGTGAAATGGGCAAACGATAAAAAACTAAAACAAACAACAAACTTACTCGTCAAGTATTGAGATGACTAGAGAATAATCACGTATCTATGGCTTTCCGCACTCATCTGATGGAATTCTCGAGTCAAAGTAAAAGACTTGCTTGCTCTTGACATTGATGACGAGTGTAAGCCAATGGTTGCCTGGGTTGTACGGTACCACAATGTGCTCCTTGTCAGCATGTTCTCGCATGCACTTCACCATGTACCTGACCAAGTTGAAATGGAAACACGCGGTTACATGTGTTAAATGGAAACAAGTGACTACATGTGGCTACAAGTTGAAATGAAAACAAATTTAACTATTGCATGTGCGTACCTGACCAAGCCATCTCTATCTAAAGTCATTAGTGTCACCGTTATCATCTGTGGGTCAATGTACCCACACTTCTTTCCGGTTTGACGCCTTGTCTCTTGTTGCATGTGCCTACACGATCCATATGCATTGAAATAGAAACGAGATAAATTGTTGAACGTATATCAAATGCATTGAAATGGAAACAAGTATTAATCGACTTACAATGCAAAGCACCGAATAAGAGAAAGATCCAAAGCGTCGAGGTTGAAAAGGTCGAACAAATCGGAGAAGGCAACAGTAAAGATGCCTTCAGTGCCCTCAAGCTGCAGAAAGTGCCGCTCTTTGAATGCCACTATGATATCCTGGAGTTTATTGGCATTGTGTATGCAGTAGTTGTGCAGCTCCATACAATATTGACCTGCTCTCCGAAGCTCAGAGCAACTAAGTAAGGCCTTTCCAACCCTGTACTTTGGATTCTCAGAAGTGTAATATAACGGAACCGGGTTTTTTTTATCTCCTCCACCTTTTTCTTACCCTCTAAGATCTGCTTCCTCTGCAACGGCCTACTCTGCTTCTTCCTCACAGGATTAGTCTTGCTTGGCTTCTTGGGAGTGGTAACTGGCTCTGTCAGAACAGGTGGAGGGGGGGTAATATGAGGCCAAGTAGGGATAGGAGGATGCAGATCCGTAAACGCTTCCCATTGATCCGGCAGCTGTGGCCGTGGCTCAGAAAACGTCGGTGGCAACGGAGGACTCTGTGGCTGAGGTTCAGTGGTCTGTACTGAATCTGCATCTGCTGGATCAATATAAATACCAGCTCTCCGCCACTGAACCCTTCTCGCAACTGCATCCCGCAAAATGGTGGTCATGTCATCTGGTGGCACATCCAGCTTGATACCCTTTGCAAACTCATGCAGTAAGTCAATCTTGACCACAGCATAATCAGCACTGACCTGCAACAACAACAAAACCTTTAAATCTCAAGCAAGTTGGACAAACCAGAAGAAAAAAAAGTAAAGAAATAGGAGAAAAGAAAAGAGAGGCAAAGACCAATGCACTGACCTGGACATCGTCAAGCTGGGACACACCGGGATACACAAGCCCTTTCCCGACCTCCAATCGAGATGATCCTCCGACCTGCACGAGAAGACTGCATCGGGTCGGACGAGCCAAGCCATCTATCGTATCCGGCTCCACTGATGTAGGCACTGAGAAGCACCCGCTGCAGTAGAAGTGAAGCTGCTCCTTCGCTCTTCAGTCATCGTCATCCCCGACAAATCAGGGAATGACAAACCCTGAGACTCGAAGATGGGCTTCAGCTCTCCAAACATCTCCATCTTCAGCTCCCTTTTGATCTCCTCTATGTCAACCTTTGATGAGGAGACTCGAGTCCGCTTCCGGTAGCTACCTTTGTGTCCAGGGAACCCCTCCTTCCAGGTCATCTGACTGGAAACACCACGGACACGACCCCGTTGCTCATGGGTTCCCAAAGCTCTGGTGAGCGCATCAAACTCCCTCTCTCCTTCATTTGAACCTTGGCTACTCTCCATCAAAGCCTTTTGAGTATTCCACTTTTGAACAAGCTCCTCCCAGGCTTATGCTGTCAAATCCCCATACTTGTTGAAAGGGTTCTCGTTCTGCTTCCAACACTTTAAAAGCCTGCACAACAAAACAATAAATCTGCATAAGTGACAGTAGATAATGAAAAAATGACAGTAAATGACAATAGTAAGTGACAACACTTTACTTGTTCTTGTAGCTCCTCCAGGCTTTAGAGATGATCTTCATAGCATGCTTCGTAGCCTTATCGTGCAACTCTCTCGGATATTCAACATAGGGTTGAATATCGTTTGCGAAGATATTCTTTTTGTCATCCCAAGACAAGTCATCGAAATGTTCCAAGGTGAGTGGCACTCTTTGCTGGGCAGCGAGGCCACAAACCCGTCCTAATCTCACTTTGACTGACGGGTCTTCTGGTGCTGCCTCAGAATTGACCCAGCCACAACTTTTCACATCTGATGGCCACGTTGTCTGTGACCTTTTCTTTCTAACAGCACGAGACGTGCTAGCTCCTGACTACGACCGTGACGGCCGTTCTGCAGCTGCTCTGTCGTCTGTAGGTTGCTGCACATGGTCCTCACCGCTTGCAGCTTGCTGCACACGGTCCTCACCACTGGACATCGTGCTACACGAGAAAGAAAAAAGAAAATCAGATACAACCATAGAGGAAGAGCCATCCATCTCTCTCATTACATTAGTTGATTGGAGGAAGAGAAGTAAAACTCTTTCCACTGATCACGTCATACAACCATAGAATGTAGCATATTGTCTGAACTTATAGGGTCTTTCCTTACACTAACTATACTCTTTTCTACTCTTCAAATATATATAATACCTAATTCAAATATATATAATACCTAATTCAAATATATAATACCTAATTCAAATACAGGTGATCTAGCTAACATGGATGAAAAGGAAAAGGAAAACTCTCATTACCAAACTAGGGCAAGGACGGCGGCAGTGGACGGCGCCAGGGGCCGGGGAGGTAGGGGAAGGGCTCGGGGCGGCGCTGCGGGCGACAGTGGCTCGGGGCGGCGTCGCGGGGCCGGGGACGATGGTGCGACGGCTCGGGGAAGGCTCGACGGCGGCGGCACTCGCGGGCGGCGCGAGAGGACGGCAGCGGCGGGGAGCAGTTACGGGGATGGCGCGGGTGTGAAAATTGGACTAAAGTCCCAAGAAGGCAGAGGGGCGGGCCAAATGAGAGATGCGCCTCAACTAAAGCGCGTCTCGCATTTGAAAATTCTCCCCCCACCCACAATCACGCAATTCAGTCTCCAGAACTGAACATACTCATTCAGTTCTGAAACTGAATTCAGTCTCCAGAACTGAATTTGTTCAGTTCCAGAACTGAACATACTCATTCAGTTCTAAAACTGAATTCAGTCTCCAGAACTGATTTGTTCAGTTCCAGAACTGCACATACTCATTCAGTTCTGAAACTGAATTCTTTTCAATTTTTCACTCAATTTTAAATCAAAACACAACACTTTCATTCAAATATTCACGCATTACCATAGTTCACAAAGGAACAATTAAAGTCACACAATTACCATATTTCACAAAGGAACAATTAGAGTCACAAAATAACCGTATTTGACAAAGGAACAATTAATATACATTGTGTGCCCAATCATTTTGCTACTTTCCGTTGCTCCCTTGGTTTTTTGAAATTCTTGACTTTTTCTTGATAGTCGTTGCGCAAGTAGGGAGTTTCGTTGGCCGATGGTATTCTTGGCTTGATCATTGAGGTGGCAAAAGTAGGTATCTCATCAAAATGATCAAACTCTTCCTCATCGACCGCATTCTCAACACCGATGATTCGCCATTTTCTAGGTATAACCACCTTGAGCTTTTGTTTGTTGTGTCAGAAACATAGAACACTTGAGCCACATGTTGTGCGAGCACGAAAGGGTCCGTCTTGTATCCGTGACGGCTAAGATTGACACTAATGAACCCGTACTTGTATTTTTGTACACCTCTATTTGCATCAACCCAATTGCAACGGAAAAGAGCTATTTTAAAACCGTGAAAGTCAAGCTCCCATATCTCTTGTATTTGACCATAGTACGCGGTTTTGTCGTCTCCGTTAACATCGTAAGCATCAACACGTACACCACTATTCTGATACATGCTTTTCTAATCTTGTCGTTCGGTGTAGAATGTGTATCCATTTATATCATACCCTTCATATCTCATAACGGTGAATATAGGACCAAGAGCCAACTTTTTGAGTTGTTCACTTATAGGAGTATCTGATCGTGAAATTTGATTCCGGAGCCAACCACAAAATTTTTTCATGTGTTCCTTTGCTAACCATGATTCACTGTATCCAGGATTCTCTCTAAGCAACAGCTCCTTGTGCTCATCAAAGTACTCAGACACAATGTCCATCTGTTGCAACACGTGGAAATGCGCCATATGAAATAAATCTCGATCTGGAATTATAGCCTTCTTCCCGATCGTCCCCGTGCCTATGAGCCTCCCCTCATGACGAGACTTGGGAACACCAACCGGGTTACTCGGGTCAGCGTAGTTTAGTGCCCACTCAATGGCTTCCTCTATACAATATCCTTGTACCATGCTGCCCTCGGGGAAAGCTCGATTTCTTACTAGTGACTTCAAGATACCGTTGAATCTCTCATATGCATACATCTGGTGAAGGAACACAGAACCAAGTAGCTTTATCTCCTTGACAAGATGGGCCGTGAAATGAAGGCTGATATCGAAAAAGGCAGGTGGAAAATACATCTCAAGAATGCACAAAGTTTCATAGTGCTTCTTTCCAATGACTCAAGATCTTGTTCACTTAGAACCTTTTGACCAATTGCATTAAAGAAAAAGCAAAGGGTCATAATAGCCTCCCGAACATTGACTGATAGGATATTCCGAATTCCTACGGCAATCATCTGCGTCAGCAATACATGGTAATCATGAGACTTTATGCCGGGAGCTAGCTTTAGATCAGGCATTGAAACAAGCTTCGAGACGTTGGTTGAGTAGCTAGTTGGAACTTTCACACTTTTCAAGAACTCGCAAAACTCCTTCTTCTCATTCTTTGAAAGGGTGATGCATGATGTGGGCAGCTCCATTCCTTTCACGGAGTCATCATTGAGCCACAACTCTTCTCTAATTTTCATTTTCTTCAGATCAGCTCGTGCATGTGTGTGATCTTTTGTTTTTCCATCCATATTAAGCAATGTGCCGAGAAGGCTCTCACACACATTCTTCTCCACGTGCATCACATCAATAGAACAACGGACGTCTAAGTCCTTCCAATACAATAGCTCCCAGAAAATCGACTGCTTCTTCCACATATCATCTTCTTCAACAACGACCTTCTTGCCCTTCTTGCCTTTCTTCTCCCTTTTCCGCTTACCGAGGACAACATGGACATTATTAACCATTTCATAGACATCATGACCTAAGAAATACGGTGGAGGACGCCTCTTCTCGGCCTTACCGTTGAAGTGATCACACATGTTCCGGAACGGTGTGTTTCATTCCAAGGTAGTGTCGATGTCCCATGTACACTATTTTTTTTGACTCACTCAAGTACTCAGAGTCTGTCTCTCTCAAACAATGTGGGCACCCGCAACCTACTTTCTTGCTCTATCCAGACAAGTTACGTGCCGCTGGAGAGTCACTAATAGTCGCGAACAAAATGGCTAGAAGCTGAAAGTACTCACGCTTGTACTCATCCCAGACCTCCACTCCTTTACACCACAACAACTTCAGATCGTCAACCAAAGGCCTAAAATAAGCGTCGATGTCATTCCCAGGTTGATGTGGCCCCGGTATCAAGCCTGACAGCATAATGTACTTCCGTTTGTTACACAACCGAGGCGGAAGGTTGTATATCGTCAGAACAATTGGCCAGGTGCTATGTGTGCTATTGTTCATGAATGGGTTCATGCCATCTGTGCTCATTGCAATCCTAATATTACACGGATCTTCCGCAAATTCAGGATTTCGCGAATCAATGTTCCGCCATTGTGTGGCATCAGCAGGATGTCTTATCAACCCGTCACCCTTATGCTTCTCCTTGTGCCATCGCAATAATTCTGACTCCTTTTTGTTTGCAAACCAGCGCATCAATCGAGGAATGATTGGAAAGTACCAAAACACCTTTTTAGGTCCGCCCTTTGTTCTATTGCAGTCCTCATCATCACCACCATCTTTTCTACGGTTGAATCGATCGAGTCCACAAACAGGGCACTTCTCAAGGTCCTGATAATCCGAGCCACGATAGAGAATGCAATCATTCTTGCACGCATGGATCTTTTCCACCTCCAATCCCAATGGGCAGATAATCTGTTTGGCCTCATAAATGGTCTCAGGGACGGTGTTGCCTTGTGGAAGCATGTCCTTAAGGAGTGCTAACAACTCCTTGAAACTGCCATCACTCCATCTGTGGCTTGCTTTCAACTGGAAAAGCTTCACCATTGCAAATAGCCTTGAGTAATTCAGTGCACAATCAGTATAGAAAGG
Organism: Panicum hallii; assembly: GCF_002211085.1. Classification (NCBI taxonomy): domain Eukaryota; kingdom Viridiplantae; phylum Streptophyta; class Magnoliopsida; order Poales; family Poaceae; genus Panicum; species Panicum hallii. Next base: position 55,631,954 of record NC_038050.1, read on the forward strand.
TTTCTTAGAGTCTTCGATCATCCTCTTGTACGTTGAGAATTCACCTCCTTTGTACTCATCATCGCCGTGTCTCTCAACATTGCGAACCATCTCCTCTATGTTATCAACCTGTCAAGCCGGACATGAAAAGTCATATTACCACGACCTTATTATACTAATTGTAAGCTTTATTATAGAGCCAGGTTTGATTACAACCTGATCCATGAAGTCGTCATTGCTCAACCCTAGTATACCCGCCTCGTCCACATCGTCGTCCTCTTCTTCGACAATGGTAGGGACCTCCCTCTCCACATAGGAATCCCTACTCTCTGCTTCATTAAGTCCTTCTTCACCGTGTTTATTCCAACATCGATAATCCTCCATGAATCCACGTTTGATCAAGTGTGATTTCAACACATCCTCTAGAAGATATCTCTTCTCATTTTTACAATTCTTGCATGGGCAATAAAGATACTGTCTACCATTGTCCACTATATCTTTCTTCGCGTTCTCAATGAAGGCATGAACACCATCCATATACTCTTTGCAAAGGCGTGGACCATACATCCAACTCTGATACGACATCTATATAGAATATGAAATCAAAATGTTAGGATTCTCATATTACTACAAATCAAAGCGACGAAATAATTAAATCTTGTGTTCGATAAGCTATAGGTATAATACATGCGTACTAACAAATTTAACCAACTACTATAAAAGAAAAAGCAAAATCCAAACAATATTTATACCTCTGAAGTAGTATGCAAGGACATGACCATCTCAAGTACAGCAAGGCACAATAGATATGCTGGAAGATGATAGATGGAAATATTTAGATGCATACCTCTGAAGCTTCTTGGGGATGGAAATGATGCTTGGCAAGAGCTCCATGGACCTGGTTCTTGTCCCCCATGCGCTGGCGGTCATGGTCGAGTACCATCTGCTCCTCCTCCACTGGATCCTTCGGCGTCCGCAGTGACAAATGCGTCTCGTATAGACAAATGCGAGACGCGCCTTTGAGTGGCGCGTCTCGCATTACTTTCCCCAGGCGAGGCGGAGGTGGGAACTAATGCGAGACGCACCATCCAAATGCGCGTCTCTCATTTGTCTTTGAGAGACGCGTCTTACTAAGACACGTCTCGCATTTGTCCCTTCCTGCTATTTAAGAAAAGAAATAGTCACGAGATGTATTGCTGAACAATGAGCACCGACAAAATCCCCCTCCCCACCAGCGTCCCAGAGACCACGGCGCTCGGCATCACCCTCCGCGACGCATCCTCTGAGACCGCCGCGCTCCTGGAGTGCACCGCCTTGGAGATCACGGTGGTGGCGACCGCCGGCAGATCTGCGGCGCCTCCTCCGAGACCGCCACCAGTGGGCTTCTCCCGGAGCGCGCCGACACGGGGACCACAGCGCCCATCACCACCAACATCCCCCGCGCATCAGGATCGGGTACCCCCATTGTTACATGTATTTGTTGGAATCATCGCATTCTGCCTGTATCTGCATCAGCAAACCAACAAAACCCACAGACGAAGTTTCTCTTTGTTTGCTTTAGTGGTAGGATTCTATCGATTTCTATTTTCTCACAAAACCCAAGCTGGTCCAAGATGAAATTTCTGAGCTGGTCGAAGCTGTTTAGCTGCTTCGGCGGCTGTCTCCCCTGCAGCAACTGCTCTAAGCTGCTGTGGCACGATAACCAACAATAGTTACGGGGCAGGAATCAGAAAGCCAAGCTAGCGCTAGTAAGCAAGCTGCATTGCCTGATTTAATATCCATGTAATAATTAATATCGATGTAATAATAATTGCTAGATTTAGTTAGACCAATTGCATCTGTGAGATGATTTGTATTGTGAGATATGAGATGTAATGTATTGTTACTCTTAGAGCCGGGAACTAGTGTAATATAATGTAATGTAGTGTAATGTAATGTAATGTAATGTAGGGCAGGCAAGACAAATGCGAGACGCGCCTTAGTAAGACGCGTCTCGCATTACTTTCCCCGGGCGGGGCTTGTCTCGGAGGTGGGAACTAATGCGAGACGTGCCACGCAAAGGCGCGTCTCAGATCTCAACATGATCTGAGACGCGCCATCCAAAGGCGCATCTGGCATTTATCTCATCATGCGGGCGCGTCAATCTCAGAACAGTAAAATAAAACGAGACGTGCTCCTATAGCGCGCGTCTTGCTTTAATTAAGCGAGACGCGCGCTATAGGGGCGCGTCTCGCTTTACCCTCCCCCACCCCTCGCAGCGCCGCACCCGCATTTTTAGCTCATCTCTCTAGAGACTCGTCTCAGATTGCTTACTTCTATTTGCTTTTTTAGCGTAGTGTCAGAGCTTTGCTGAACTATTGGTCTTTGTGTCATCTCGTTGAGTGTCTGTGGTATGTACTATACGTTCCAGAGTTCGCCATGTTACCATGTACCCTTTGTGTTCAATAAATGTTTGTGATATCGTGACAGTGCCTAGCAAATTTTCAGTTCCAGATTTCTGCTGGTCTCACTGAATATTTAATTTCCAGGTTAAATTCGTTGATTGGGTTATACAATTTGTGATGTCCCATTCTGGAGAATAAATAATGCAGCGTCTCCGCCTGGCACAGCCCAATCAACAAATTAATAGACCTGGGCATTTTGAAGAGTTCACCGCACCCAGTGTGGAGTTAAGCAGCCAAGTCCATTTCTAGTGTAGCACGGCCAGATTTCTCCAGGCAAGATTCAGGAAATCAGGACAGAATACTTATAAACAGACTTTTGATATCATCCAAGGAATGAGAAACGCTAAAAGTAATTCGCAACCTGCAAAGGAACCCAAGATCAGTTAATCTCAGGCGATGGAACGACCTCAATGATTGATCAAAAATTCCATTGAAGATTGAAGTACTTTGGAGTACGAAACGAAACGTTTTTAAGAGATAAAAGTGGAGAATGGAATTAAAAACTGTTTTCCGTTCTAGTCTGATTCTCTTTCCGCTCACTTCTCGGTGTTTATCAATCAGCTTTCTAACCTGTCTTAGGATCAACACTAGGGAATGTGTAATCTTGGTGGTTATTAGAGAAGTGTGTTTGGTAGAAATCTAGATTGGCCATCTAAGAAATTGGGTGGAGCCCTCATTCAGCCCGTCCAGTCGCATTGCCCATCTTCCACACCATGTGAACGAGATATGTGGACAGAACAACAGGATGGTCAACAGCTACATGCAATTCAGAAATGAACATCGGGAAACTTTGTATCTAATTTTTATAAGACCCCCCTTTTTGCAAATTTATCCCTCTTCAAGCCTCCCAGAAACTTCAGTTTTTGACACCGCATTGGGGTGCCACTGCAATTTTTACGCTGGTTTATTCTTTTATAAAATGGAAATAGTTCCGGCCCTATGACTGCACACATCCAAGTCTTTATAAATTTATTTAGCTAAACCACTATCATATAAATAGAGAAATGTGAACCATGATCCAAGGATAAAATCATAGGCAAAAGTCTATTATTGCTTCTTCATCCATTCTTAGCAAAAATGTCCAAACGATCCTAATTGTCTTGCATGTTGTTCGGATGGTTTCCCTGGCCTCTTCATGTTGTAGCAGCGCCCAAAACTGTAACCTGTAGGTTGGTTCCCCTGAAAGTAGCATGTATAAAAGATATATATCATTGTGCCTTTTCGTTCTTTTGTTTTGTCACCCTACCACACTAGTTTCTTCAAAATATAACACTTTGTACGTTTCGCCCCTCTTCTTCTCATGCTCTTGCCATGATCACCGCCTTAAGCTTCTTCTTTAATTTGCTCAAGGAGGTTAAAGCCTTAAAGGAGTTCTAACCATCAGCTAAGCATTGCAGGTTTCAGAACGTCAATGTGGTGATATGCACAGAGTGTTCTCATCCAAAAAAAAATTCTCATAAAAAAATATGCAGAGTGGAAAGGGCTTGCCTTCAGCTTCAGTTTCTCTCTTCCGAGCTTATGCAGATCGAGGGACAGAAAACAGTATGAGAGGTTCCGATTCCATGGAAACAAGAAGATGGGGACATGAGATATTTGAAAGCAATAACAAACGAACCGCGACAAATTTTGTATGCCTATCTTGCACAGAATTCAGATCGACTAGAAATTGTGTCATACCAAAAAAGACGACGACGATGGCCGATTAATTACTCGCCGGATCGAACAACAACTACTGAAAAGTACTGACCAGTTCTAGGTAACGGACTACCGCTGATCAATCATCTGCCATATGGCGGCGCAAACATACATAGATCGGTCGGCCTCGGCAATGGAGGCGACGAGCTTAGTTAGAGCGGAGGCATGTAGAGCTGCACCCACATGCCATGGTCGTCGACCCTGAAGAACACCGCGGTCTCCTGGAACATCGCCTGGTCCCTCAGCTCCGCGCTCATGAACACGATGATGCCGTGCTTCGGCGCCTGCCCCGCGCCCGGCCGCTCCGTCTCCACGCGCTCGATGCAACGCCCAAACCCCAGAGTCCTGAGATTTAGAGATGTATAAAGATGTTAAACAGATAGGACATGAAAGCACAAGACGTTTGCGGAGCCGAATTTCTGAGCTCTGACTGTGTATATGGGTTCTACATACTGTTCGAAGTAGTTCACGATGTCCTGTGAACTTGGACGGTGGCCGTGGCACTCAGGGAACGCGACTAACGCCGACCGGGAGTCCTCGGGCGGCGTCCTCGTCGTGGCCTCGAACGGCGCCATGAGCTCCGGAGCTGGCGGCGGTCTGGGCGTCAATAGCAGGTTGACATCATCTTCGAACCGGCGCAGCATGGCGTGGAGGTTGTCGTCGAACACGAGCGCCCCGACGTTGTCCCGGATCACGGCGACGCCGTGAGCGACCAGGTCCTTGTGGAACTTGAAGAACCTGAAGTCGACCAGCCGGCCCCCACCGCAGAGGGCCACGATGGTGGGGATGCCCTGGAGAGGCGCCGGCAGCGGGTGGCCGTGGAGGATGTAGCTGAACAGGGCGCTCGCCTCCGTGACAACCAGCGTGAGCGAGATGGCGGCTGGAGCCATGGCCGCCACGTTGTCGAGGACTTGGACGCCCATGATCGTCTCCAACCAGAGGAGGAGGCAGATCACGTTCCTGGCAACCTCCAGCTCTGTCGGCCTTGCGAGGACAAGCTGGTACGCCCTCCGGGCAGTGTCTCTGGCGTTGAGGACTTCCAACACCCGAACTGCCTTGTTAGACCCCATGGTGTTGAGAATAGTGGCTGACGGACGAGGGAGAGAAAGGCGAGAGAGGGATGGCTACGCTTGGCGCAGTAGAGAGGCTGCTGGGTTGTACATAGAACAAAGTTACAGCGGTGGAGATAGCGTGAATCAGCTAGCACTAGCAACAAGTTCACAGGCTGGACGAACCTGGCCAGAGGTGAGCAGGAATATTATGCAATTGCATGGTGGTTGTACGTTTACTGGTGTCATTACAACCTTCCAAATTTGCAGCAACTGGAATAGTGAAATTGCTTCATTTTGAGCATATCTTTGTGGATCTCAAATCCTGATTCTTCACATAGAGAATTGTGAAATTGCTTCGTTTAGAGCATATCTTTGTGGATCACAAATTCTGATTCGCATCACCAGTGTGAAAGCAACAATTGTGGAATATTGTTTAGAAGTGCCTAAGGTTTGAAAGTAAAAAAATCTCGCTTGTATATTCATGGTTATCGACTTTCCTCCGTCTCGTGCCGTGGCACTGTCTTGGGTAGGCCCGTTGGACGACGGATTCCATTGTTTTAGTATGAAAACCAAACCAGCCCCATATCGTACGGGTTAGACGGTTTGGTTTGGATGGTCTGACGGTTTTACATTTATAAAAATAATTGTGAAAATAATGGTAAAGGTCCAATTTTCATAACGTGCCAACAAGCTATTTTAATGAAGTCTACCATTCTTCCTTCGTTTTAACTCATGATCCTATCACTACTTTAGCAGGGGTCATCACCGTCAGATCGAAAATCCATAGAATTTGGATCGGCTGTGATGGCATCACCGCCGGATCGTTAAAAACATGCCACAGCCGCCCGTCCCCGGCCGCAGCTGCCTTGGCGCCGTCCGTCCTCCTTCCCCATCCACGGACGCGTCGCACGTCTCTGGCCGGAGCCCACCTCGGCGCCGCCCGTCCTCCATCCCCGTCCCCGGCCACGGCCCCCTCGGCACTACCAGTCCCCCATCCCGGCGCCGCTCGTTCCCGTCTGGCACCAAGGTGGTCGCGGCCGCGCAGGTGCCACTCCGTGACCGGCGGGCCGAGCGTGTGGCCGTGCCGGCACCGCCCGTCCCCAGCTGACCTCGGACCTCGCCTCCGCCGCCGCCGCCCCTCGTCGCCCTCCGCCTTGCATCGGCTCTGTGGGGAGAGGGGGAGGGGAGGGGCTAGCGGGGAGGGGACCGGCTGCACAGGGGGGCAGCAACTTGATCGATGCTTGCTTTGCTCTAAGTGGGCAAAGCGTTTCTTCTCTCTCTCTTTTTTCTGTTAGACTGCTTGCTGTTTTCCTTGGTCTTTCCATCGATCGAGGTGGACGCGTGCACGTCGCCGTTTCCGCTGCTTGGCCGGACAGGGAGCTCTCGGACGTCAACGATCGCCCTCAACGGTCTGATGATGATATCCATTTCTCCTCTTCCTCAAGCTCGAGGGGGGCATGTTCCCCTGGCTGGGGCATGACCTCACCTAATGACCATGCGCTAGGTGATCCTGTTCTGCGACTAGCTTAGAGTCGCAGGCCCGCGCGCGCCACTGATTTCATCCACCGTGTCTCCGCATTGGCAGCCCCGATGTTTTCCGCTTCCTAGAGGAGCCAATAGCTAGCGTGCCTGCGCTGCCCCGCTGGCCCACGCCATCAGCTTGTTCTCATATTTTGACCATTGCTCCTATATATGCTAGCAAGTTTTAGAGACATAAAACTTCAGTACGTTGTCAGATAATAATGCACATCTTGTTTACCTTATTTTTCTTTAGTATTGCTACAGTATGTGAAAAGGCCCAATCGTCTTTGAAGAGTGCATGTATGTAAAAGTGAGAATCAGTGATAAGAACACCCCGTGGGTTGATCGCCATGGCATGAGCGAGGGAAGAGAGAGAGCCTTATAGAGAGATAAGATTGTCCGCACTCCGTGCTTGCCCGCCGCTCAAAGCTAATTAAGAGAACGAGTGTGTCTCACCTCTAACGCCATTTTATTATTTAAAGTCTACCATTCTTCCTCTCGTATAACTCGTTATCCTATCGATCATCCCATATGACTCACTATGGTTGTTGCTTTGGATAATCCTTTACAAGCATGTATATCTCTTCACCAACAATGTGAACATCCTGAAAAGATTCTTTTTCCTTAAGGAGCCTCGGAGTTATATGCACCTAACTCTAATATGACCAAATAAAAAGATAATGAAACATCAAGGTGAAGAAAGCAAATATAGATCCACATGGCCCGAGTGCTTCCAAAATAAAAGGAGAAACTGCAGCACAAATCTCGCAAAAGGCTAAGGAGGTTAGTAGTGTTGAGGCTTTTCATGTAAGGCAAGGTTTGGCTAGGTACATCTACGTGTGACCACAGTGACATGCATGCTCCCTCCCTCGTGTGCACTCTCTTGTCTCGTAGCCACCAGCAAGCAACACCCTCTTTGGATGCATGCTTGCTTTTCTCTCAATGGGTGAAGTGGCTCTTGAATGCCTTTTTTTTCACCTGGGTTTCATGCTCTTCTCCTCATCTAGTGACCCGGCCATCGAGGTGGTCGCGTGCAAGGTATCATTGGCCTTGCTGTTTGTGAAGAGAGCCCGGTCGACAATCACCATGGCCAGCCTGACCACCATGGAGAAGATGCTCCTCTTCCACAAGCTTGAGAGCGACTTGTTCCACCGACTAGTGCACGACCTCGCCCAGGACCCGGCGGCCATGCGGTGGGTGATCGCGCTCTGGCTCTGGTTCGAGTCCGTTGGCCACCACGACTTCATCCGCCGCGTGGCCGCTCTACCGGGCCCAGTCGTGCTGCGGTTCGTCGAGGAGGCGATCGCCTGCCTCCGCTGCCTTGCCAACCCACCGGGCCAAGGGGCCACGGCAAGCGATGGCGACGGACGCGACAGGCGCCTGCCCTGCACGAACGCGCTCCTGACTGAGCACATCAACGACGTGGCCTACTTCCAAGGTCGCCGTGAAGTCTTGGACGGCGTCAGCCACCAGCACAGGAGCATCTGCCTCGCCGTTTGCAATGTCGGCAACACCACCACTTGCATGCCCAGCAACACGGGCGGTGTGCCTGCTACCCCGCCGATGGTCAGCTCCCCTATCCGCGCCACCCCGAGGGTGGTACCCTTGCCACTTAACCCGATGGCAACATCCTTTCCACTAAACCCCATGGCATCCCCGTGGATTCCAATAATGCAAAGCCCCTTGCCGGACGACTACCGATCCCTATTCATCACCTTCTCCAAAGGCTACCCCATCAGCAAGGAGGACATCATGGAGTTCTTCAACTCGTAAGCCCACTTCTCTTCTTCTCCGCTTGCGTGCGTGTATATATATGGCTAAATTTGAACCCTACTCCGTTATGCATAGTCATGGGCGAATCCTATCTATTTATCGAGGTGCCTTGCAGTGGCGTCAACACATTATTTCTCGACGTGGCGGACAATAGTTACGTAAAGGCTATGTTTTTAGAAGTTTTCAATGTCGACTCGATAATGGAACTTTTTTAAAACCTAGCTCCTAAAGTAGCCGACAATAAGTGTTCGGCTTTTACTTTTTTTAGATGTTTCCAAAATGTATCCAACGGAACTTTCAAAACCAGGAATTCCAAGATCTTATTCGGGTACTTCACAAGTCAAAACCAAGAACTTTTAAATGTGATCCCAACACTTTCTATTGAGATTAAAAAGCTTTCAGTGACAAAATGGTTGGGATCTAGAACTGTTCGATCACTGGAAAAGAGCTTGAGCAGCTAAAAAGGCGATAAATTTGCGCTCCGCATAAGAAATTACTACGCGGTCCATTGAATTAGTCCATGTTGATTTTTTGTTCAAACTTCTCTATTAGGGGCATGATTTTTGCAGGGACATAATAACACAGATACATAGCAGCGCTGGATAATTTGTGCATACATGATGCGTTGTAGGGTGTTTGGGCCGTGCGTTGAGACGGTGATGGTTGAGAAGGTGGCGCCGGGGCAGCAGCCGGTGTACGGGCGGGTGGTCCTGCGCAGCGCGGCGATGATCCCGGTGGTGCTGGACGGGAGGCAGACAGCCAAGTTCCTGATCAAAGGCAGGCACCTCTGGGCCAGGATCTACATCCCAAGCACCAGGCTCTCCGACGCCTGATGCCAGCCACTGCGCTCTGCAGACCAGCAGATGAGAAGCCTGGGTACGAGCAGAGCAGAGCTGGAGCTTACTGATGTTACGTACGTGCCAACATGTCGAAGCCGGGGTAAGCCGTGATCACAGCTTTGCTCAACGGTCTCGTCGAATAAATAATCCGAGTGCTAAATGTCTATGTCTGTGCTATGTATATACGCCTGTGAGTTTCAGACTTCGCCGTGTGCCCGTTATGTTCGCCATGTACCCCCTTGTGGTCAATAAATGTTTGTGATGCCGCCTGCCAAGTTTCCAGTTTCGGGGTGCTGCTGATCTCACTCAAAATGTAGTGTCTCCCGGTTGATTTAGATGATTGGGTCATGGATTTTGGGATATCTCGTTCTGGAGAATAAATGCAGTGTCTCCTGGCACGGACAAATCAACAAATCTGGGTATTTTGAACAGTTCCCACTTCCCAGTGTGCAGCAAACCAAGGGATATCTATCAGGACAGTTTACTTATAAACTGCAGGATGAGACCACAGAGATTCTGCTGAGGTTGTTCGTGGTACAAACCAATATGAATGCATACAAATAACCGTGCCAAGCAACACCAATCTAACGCCTCTTCTTGTAGCATCCAGCATAACCTAAGCTACTACCACTTCCTAAAGCCGGACCTGGAACCTGAACTCAGATGGATTGTTGCTTACAGCTTCGACACTGCAGCGTAGCTCTGCTCAGCATGTTTGTCAGGAAGCCAGGGTGTGAGTGCATCAACCAGCCTTTTGATATCATCCGAGGAATGAGAAGCACTAAGAGTAATTCGCAACCTGCAAAGAACCCAAGATATAAGCTAATCTCAGTTGAACAGCCTCTATTTCGTTCTCAGTAGATCAAGAGAAGGTTATATGTACAGCAAAGTCTAGTAGAGATTCTATCGACAGCGAGCTAAGATGACCATACAAGTAAACAGAAAATTATTTTACGGAATGTACCCTAAGTCTTAAGTCTCAGATTACTCGTTCTATGACCACTCATAATTTTAGTCTGGTTGACAGTGACCTTGAGTTGGGTGGAACTGGAAAATAACAATTACAAAGGAGAATTTGAACCTGCAGGAGTTGGGTGGCACCGTGGGCGGTCGAATTGGTGTAACATGAAATCCAGATCTTAGCAAATGCCTGCATTTAAAAAAAATAAATACAAGAATCAGGTACTTGAAGCAATGAAAGACCACTTTGAATGTTAGGGGCACGAATAGTAAACCTGCCAGCCCTAAGCGCTGCTTCTTCACTTCCAACTACAATGGATATTATAGGACTAGTTATGTCAACTCTGGTCAAAGAGGCAAAATATTGCACATGCCTCCAGACCACTGATCTTCGCCATCTCTCCTTCCTTGATACATAAAGGGCAGCTGAAATCCAAAATAGTTTCTATTAAAAACACATCCCTGATGTATAATCTTCATGCAGCACCCTCCAACTGTATCTTTTAGGACAGCAGCAATGTTCTACTTAAATACTCAAAGCCGTAAATACCATGTTGCATTTTTTTTCTCATACACAAGAATGTGATAGAGAAAAATGATGGTAGAAATGAATATAGATGCCCATCTCAAGATATTGAAAGACAATTATGCTCTGCCACGGTGCTAAATTGTGAATATTACCATGCACAGAAGCAACTACTGGCACTGGCAAAGCAGTCGAAAATATGAATGAGCGACCTCGTGATTGAATCAAACTCTTCCATCTAGTGCTGCTCAACAGATTGCAAACTATTAGTTACAAATCTAGCAAGAGAGTGTTTACTTGTATAGAGGAGCAAATCAGATTCAGCCTTTATTATTCATAGAGCAAATAGAGATGATTCTCCTGCTGTTTTTCCTGTAAAAATGTGATTACTACTGGCATTCTGGTATTCAGAGAAAAGTTATCCCCTCTTCATAGAATTTGTAAACATGAGAGTCTGCAGTTGCGCAGCGCAACTTTGTAATTACTAATCCAGATGGCATGACCTAAAATCTCCGATGCCACAATATTTGATCTCCAGAGTCCATGCTACATTAGTAGCTCCATGCAAAAAAAAAAAGAAGGAAAAAAAAAGAAATGACTCTCACATTTCTCGGCATATTATTGTATTAATATATTGTCTCACATATTTTGTATAGCCTCTACGTTTAGACTTTAGACCGATGTGCTTCATTTGCACAGTTTATTATATGCATTTCTTTTATTAAAAAATGAAATATGAGCATTTAATACATTACCTGCATGCTATAAAACCACCTTGGCAGCCAGCAGCTTTGCTTAAGGTGCCAACACTAATGTCAATGTCATTTTCACAATCAAACAGCTCAGCTGCACCACCACCATTCTCACCACAAACAAGTGTTCCATGAGCCTTAAAAAAACAAAATGCAAACAGAATTCGATTAGCACCAAGATCTGTAAAATCGTATTTGAGAGGAGATAAAATACTTACATCATCGATGACCAACAAAAACCCATACTTTCTGCGTAACTTGACAAGTTCAGGGAATGGAGCAAAATCACCATCCATGCTGAACAGGCTGTAATTTATAAATGAAAAAAGTTCTCAGTTTTTAAGTCTCAAATATGCAAATGCAAGAAATCACTAGCCATCAATGTTAACAAAAACATAAACACTTATTCAGTGACGTCTTGCCTATCTGTGACAACAACTTTCTTCACCATAGAGCAACTGGACCTGCACAGAGAATCAAGATATTTTTATAGCTAACTCAAGTAGCGTCAATATTCTGCATTGTATTACTGTTTTGCGAAGAAGGAACATACAGCAGGAAATCAAGATGGAACATGTCACAGTGCTTGTAGACAAACACTAACGCTTCTTGCTGTCGCTCCAAAAGGCGAATTCCATCAATGATTGAAGCATGGTTCAGCGCATCTGAGAAGATCGCGATTCTCTCATCCTCTGCAGGCTTTCTCCCAACAGCCAAAAGAGAGCTGATACTCCCCAGGGCCATCATCACAGCCATGTTGGCCGAAAATCCAGTGGGGCATAGAAGACAATCCTGCAGAACCACTACACAGTAAGGATCCAAAGCTGAAGCAATGATGGCACGTGTGCAAAATTTGCAAATCATACCTCTTTTTTCTTGAGTTCTGCCAATGATTCCTCCACCAATTTGTGATAAGTTGTATAGCCACATATCAACGCGGAACCTCTTGGACCCATGCCATACTCTTGTGCTGCCTAGCAAACATGCACTAAGTCGTTAATTGAAACTAATCGATAGCATATCAATGGCCGCAGCAAAGAATTTGGCACACCTTCACTGCAGCCTCACGGACTGCCGGATGCGAGCTGAGGCCCATGTAGTCATTCCCGGAGAAAAGAATCAGATTCCCGTCCAGGTTCTCTTCCTGCTCAACCGTTTCACCACCTAAGCAAATCGAACGTGTCCATAAGTAGGGGGGAAATAAAGTAGCAGGCTGCATCGCTCGTTCATGAAGAAACTAAGAAAGGAACAAACGATGACTACAATTTTGGCATGTGCCAGAGAGGGGGGAGAGGAAGGTTTGCTTGGAACCGACCTTCGGCGAGCCATTTGTGGAGGGTTCCGAGGTCGAGCCGGATCTCGACGGCAGCGCGGTCCCAGGGCCCCGGGCCAGCAAAGGTCTCCGGGGCCGCGGGCGGCGGCGCGAGCGCGATGGGGCGCGTGGCACGCAGCAGGCTCCTGGTCTCCAGCCTCGCGAGCGCGGCGTCCACCAGGGCGTCCCACTGCGCCATCACGTCGAACAGGCGGCGCGGGTGGGGCGGCGGCGGAGCGCGCACGCAGAGAGGAGAGCAAGCTCGCCGCTTGGAGAGAGCTGGGACTTGGGTAGCGTGCCGGTGGGCGCCGCCGCGCAGGGTGATGGCCGATGGGCGGGTAGTTGGCCCACCCGCCAACGGGCAACGCTAGGTGGACCCCATCAGATAAGAGGAACTGGCAATGTTTACAAGGCCCACAACAGCTGCACACGGATTTGCCATGATTAGCCGACGAAACTGTGAGAACCAAAAACATCAGACGGCCCACATTTAAGAAAAATGATGGGCCTAATATGTTTAAGAAGCCCAACAAGTTGTCCCTTAGGCCTAAACCCAGCAAGTTCTCATTGGGCCTTAATGGCCTCTAGGCCTTACGTCCTCCTCTCCAAACAAAAAAGAAAAAGAAAAAAGAAAACCTAGGCCTTCACGTTTGGTCCATGTAGCATGTTCCCCTACCATTTTCCAACAAGGGTTCAGTCATTCAGGATTTCAAAAGGCAACCCTTCAAAACCCAAGGATTGCAAAAGGCAGCAGTCGGTTGGCAATCATCATCAATCCATGCACAAAGCAGAAGCAAGAACAGTGCTTCTAAGCGACCGTAATACAGTGCCATCTCAGCAGGAGTGCGCGCTGGAAACCATTCCAGGCCCGGTGGCGGTGCGTGCAGTGTGCACTGTGCAGCTTGCTGGTCTCGCGTGCATGAACAAACAAAGCACTCAACACCACTCGCCTTGCTTCTGATTCGGATTGGTACGATGGGATTAAAGGCCGGTACGGTCGATAATCTGGATTAGTACGGTGAGGCTAACCATCATCAGCACGGCAAAAAGGTTCACGAGCTATATAAACACAACTTGACTTGACACGCACAACAAAAGGGCCACCGGAATGCGTTTCTTGCCAAGACTGCAAAGCAAGGGGGCGTTGCTTTTGCGCCCCCCCCACGCCATGCCGTACGCCGCTGCGCCTGAGCGATCGGCCGTGGCGCGACGCGGGCACCACGTCCTCCCACCCCGTGCTCGTATTCAAGAAATGGCCAGTGAAATAAAAGAAGCGCAGTGCAGTGCGGAGCAGGCTGCACACGCCGGCAGTGAAACACGCAACAACCAGCCGTGCTACGGTTCCCCTGGGACCAGTTAATGACGAAGAAAAAAAAAACACGAGAGAACAGCAGCAAGGAAAAGGAGGGACAGCGTGGTACGTCTCGGCATGACGGCACGGACCGGAACGGGACGACCAGAAGAGAACACGCAGGCTGATCAGTAACGCCATGCGCGCGCGCTTCCCTTGTGCTCGGAGAGGAAATGAGATCGCCGGAGAAACAGCGGTAGATTCGGAGATCGCGCGAGACAGCAACTACAAGCGATCAGGACGGCACGCGGAGAAACGGAGGGGAGCGGCCGATGAAGCGTCACAGCGAGCAGGGTCAAGCGGCCGAGCCAATCAATCGCCGGTTCCCAGCATGCCAGGACGGCCCTGGCGCGCGGCGATTGGACCGAAAATCGCCGTGGGCCAAGCGCGAGAGCACGAGCGAGAAGAGCAGCGGCGCCGGAGGCGGTGCGCCGTGCACTGCCGGCCGTGGCTTGTTCGGGACGGTTCAATTTGGTCCGCCCCCTGCTGGGTGCGGGGGGCGGACAGTCCAGGCACGGAACATGTCGGGCGCACATGGGGCGGGCGCCGGGGCGGAGCCGGGCCGTGGCGAGGTGGACGATGGGGGTGGTGGTCAACCGGCACATGCCCACGCCGCCGCCCGTCCATCCATCCATCGCTGCCGCTCCTGGTCTCCGCACCGGCGCGCGCGCGTTCGCCGCCCCGTTTCAGCGGGGGTAAGGTAATCGCCAGCACGCCGGCCCCGCGGCGATCGCGACCCATCTCTCGCACAGGCCAGGCCAGACCAGGGCGCCGCTGATATTTTCTCCCGACTCTCCCCTGCACGCATCGCGCGCAGCCCGGTGAACTGGCGAAGCGACGTCGCGTTGTCGGAGCCGTTGAAACTGGCACGGCGCAGGGTCCTCGTCTGAAACGCGCCGGCAGAGTCCGGCCGCGAGCCGCAGACAGACAGACGTGTGCCTGTGGGCGCCGCGCAGGGAAACAGAATTACCCGATACGACATGCGGGGACAAGGGTACGAGCCCTGCGAGGCGCGGATCGACCTGGCAGCTCGGTCCAGAACGGGGCAGGGAGGATCGCCCGCTCGCCCCCCTCGCATCGCATGTGGGCCAACTGCGACCGGAGTCCAGCTGCGCGCATAAGATACAGCGTTTCTGGAATCCAAGGAGACCCTCCCTGCCCCCCAATCATGGAGATCGGAGAGAAGGGCTCGCCCTCGCCGGCTCACTTGCCGCTTGGGTCCAAGGAAGCCGGAGCAGGAGCGGCCGCAACACTGCCATGGCTGCCAGCGTGTGGTTTGTTTTCCCTTCCAGAGACAGCACGCCAGCAGGGCGCTGCAAAAGGCCGGATGGGCCCACCGACCAGGAGAGAGCGCCATCCCTCTCTCTCTCTCGTCCCCAGTGGGCGCTGTGGGCAAGCACCAGGCAGGGCAAATCCATGCATGTGCCCCAGCCCCGATCGCGCCCCTAACCATATGCTCTGCAGGTCGCCTTGCCACTTGCGTAGGGTTGCCATCTCCCTCCCACAGATCGATCCTAGCTAGCCTTGTGGCCTGCAGCAAGTCGCGGTCGCACCCGTCGACCTTTGCGGCACGGCAGCCCAGTAGTGTGCAGCGCGGACAGCAACGCGCACGCGACCCCGCGCGGCCGGATGAGTTGTAAATCGGCGGCCCCGCGGTGGTGGTCTGGCGCAACACATGACGGCCGCGGCGTGCTTTGGGGGCTCCCCGGCCGGGTTGTGTCACCAGCAAGACACCAGGAGAGGAGGGGGCTGAAAGCAACGGAGCGCTGGGGGCGCCTCATTGTGTCCGCTCCACCTGTCCATGGCTCCATTTGTGCCATGGGGCCCCATGTGTCCGTGATTTCCGACTGCAAGATCCATCAGGGTTTTGATTTAATATGTTCTCGAGAAAGAAAGAAAATAAACAAAAAGGATTGGGAGAGGCATTTGGCAGCGATGGGTGTGTTGCACTGGCCGCTCCTCCCTGGTCTTCTTCGCTCTGCATGGGCCCATCCCATCACCCTGCGTTGCACCGCAGATATGAAAGTGTGAGTGCTATCCTGATAGATGCCCCCCGGGTGCTTGCACCACAAGGCGGGCAACACACGTTTTCAGGTAGCAGCAGCAATGATGCCTCTGTGACTACCAAGTGTCCGCTGTTTTTCGCCAAGTGCAGTTTAAATTTGGGGTTAGCTGTTGGTTTCTTGGTCGACATGTTGCCCGAGCCTCGAATTGCTTTCGTACACTGTAGCTGGGTTATTATGGAAGACAAGCCATCACAAATGATGAATAGTGTGTCTAGCAGGAAGGTGACTGAACATAAATACCGTACGCAAAGTCTAAGGATTTAATAGAAAGGTAAAATAAGACGAGGACGGTACATGTATGATGATGTTATGGATTAAGAGATGAAAGGCGACTAGGTTAATCCATTATTGCTACCAAATTGGCAGCACATGATCAGATCGAAACCAATAAAGCAAGTTTTGACTACATTATCGTCAAGGTAGTTCTAAGGTGGAGATCATCGAGCTCAAAGCCTCGACTTACATTTCAGTGAGAATATGTGGATTAGTTCTAGAAGAAACCGTGTCTCGCTTATTAGTGATGTGTATGCTGATTGATTTCTCTTTTTTTATTTACAAGGTGTATATTTTGCAGCGGTTCTAGTTTTGGAAGTTTACGAGTCCATTCAAGCATCATATTTCTCTATAGTCAGAGAGTGTTTGGTTTCCTAGGGTTTATTTTAAGTCATGTCACATCGAATATTTCAATACCAATTAGAAAGACTAAATATAAGTTAATTATAAAACTAACTGCATAAGCTTAGGGCTTATTCACGAGACGAATCTATGAAGCCTAATTAATCTATAATTAGCATATGGTTACTGTAGCATCACATGAACTAATCACGGACTAATTAGGTTTAATAGATGAATTTATTTTATCATTAGCCTACATTTAATATTTCTAATTAGCATCCAAACAACCGATGTGACGGAGCTTAAAATAAACCTTTGGGGAACAAACACCCCCTAGAAGACTACTTTTACTAACCCCGCTGGACGTTCCATCACTATGACGGATAGCAAGAGCAACACCAAGAAATTTACAAAACATATGTTGCACACAAAGTTTACTAGTTTGTTAAAAGCAAAGTTATTAAACTGTAATTCTTGCATTGTACCGCTCACTTAAAGGTAGTTCGCTCAACCTCTTGCCAAAAAAAAATGACAGCACATAGTTAGATGAACATTTGAAACAAGTAATTGGTACATCATCAGCACTAATCAATATTCCTGGCGCCAACCACTCGAATTGTACATGAAGCCCAGCACAACAAGTAAAACACTTTCATCATCACGCGGTTTAAGTAGCAGTACAAGCAACCAGAGAACCACATGATACAATCAAACAAGCTAGTACCTCCCCTCAAACAGAAGCAACAAAACGGTGGGACAACACAGGGGGTGCGCCTAGCATATGTAGCAACCCACGTTCTTGATTTCCCCCAAGTAACTTTTCTTGCATCCCCACCCTCATTTGGCACTCATGATAAAAGGCCCTCATTCCCACATAAAAACAGAGGCAGCACTCCCAAGTCCTCCAAGGAGCAGCAGCAAACCAAGCAAGCAGCAGCCCATACTCCTCATCACCTCATCCTCCTGCACACCACTGCGCAGTGCGCGCAGCTCGCTAGCTGCTAGCCATGGCTAAAGAGCTCCGAGAAACCTCCTCATCCTCTGCCACCACCACCTCGTCGTGTACCACCTCCTGCTGCTCTTCCACCGTGACGGACTCGTCTTCCTCGCCCCCGTCGCCGGCTGCGGCCAATGCCGCGCCCGCGCCACGGAAGCGGCAGGCGGCGGAGGCAGATGCCGAGGCCGAGGCCGAGGCTGAGGTGGGCGGGGAGGAAGAGGAGGAAGAGTTCGCGGGTAAGACGGCGGCGGCGGCGAAGAAGAAGAGGAAGCGGAGCAGCGAGGGGAAGCACCCGACGTACCGCGGCGTGCGGATGCGGGCGTGGGGCAAGTGGGTGTCGGAGATCCGCGAGCCCCGCAAGAAGTCGCGCATCTGGCTCGGCACGTTCCCCACCGCCGAGATGGCCGCGCGCGCCCACGACGTCGCCGCGCTCGCCATCAAGGGCCGCGCCGCGCACCTCAACTTCCCGGGCCTCGCCGGGGTGCTCCCGCGCGCCGCGTCCGCGGCGCCCAAGGACGTCCAGGCCGCCGCCGCATTGGCCGCCGCGTTCGAGTCGCCATCGTCACCATTCTCGGAGCCCGACGCCGGGGCTGCGCCGGAGCCGTGCCACGCCCAAGAAGATCCCGCCGCCGAGAACGTCGCTGCCGCGCCCGAGGAGGCCGCCGCCGAGGCCGCCGTACCACCGCCGACCTCCCAACCGGCGACGCCGTCGAGCAGCGTAGAGGAGGAGCGCCATCTGTTCGACCTGCCGGACCTGCTCCTAGACATCCGGGACGGGTTCGGGTGCTTCCCGCCGATGTGGGCGCCGCTCCCCGACGTGGAGGAGGTCAATGCGGAGCTGCGCCTCGAGGAGCCTCTGCTTTGGGAGTAGCAGTCAGAGATGCTTGCATTGCAAGGACTAAACAATCGTAGTACTAGCCTATCTCCTCCTCCTCTTCTTCTTTCTCCTTTTTAGTTTACTCTGGAGAAAAGCAGCTACTTTTTTTCTTCTTCTTTCTATCGGGTTAATAAGTACTATAAACATATATAAACGAGAAACATAAGCCATGTACTTATAAGACTAGGTAGCTACTACTATCAGTCAATTATCACTGCATGTACCGATGCTACTCCTAATGTGTGAATTCCAGCCGCAGCAGCAGTTGACCATGCTAGATTTTAGTTGCTCTGCGCTTGCTCTGCCCCATGTGTACTGCACCAAATTCCCCAGCGAGAAAGCGTATCTCATCAGCCTCACTGCTGACCTTGAAAATAGTATCTTAACCTCACAGAGGTTAGGTATATCAATTGTTAATCACCAACCTGCAGGTAGCGCATTTACCGTTAACCAGGACCGATGATCAGTCCAAGCCCAGCATCCATATTCCACTTCCTGCCATTTTCTAATCAGCAACTGCAGTTAACTTACTGTTCAGAGACTTCTGAGGCAGCAGGGGGGCCGTGCCTGCCTGTCTGAATCCTCATTCGAGTGGCCAGTCTCGGTCTGCACCCCATGATCAAGTGGTGACAAAGGGTAGCATTCCTCATGTGGCTAGCTGCAGCATCTCGCCTTCCACATCCGCAGCTTCTCTGCAGCTTTGGAAGGCTCCTTTTCCTTTCCGGAGATGCCGATGCCGATGCTGCCGGTTCCGCGGTGTGATCGGGGGATGGGGTTGATTATTATTTTAAGCGCGGCCACCATCTGCGGCGCGGAAAGCCGGTGCCCGCTCTTACTGCCGATTACCATAGCGGGACGGAAGCGGAACGGCGTGCCCCCCACGCCCTGCGCTTTCGCTGGAGCAGGGGCGCTGCCCCTCCCGGCAGGGCAAGCCCCGCGCGTGAGGCCCGGCTGCCGGTGTGCCCTCGCCACGTCGGCGGCCGGGACGTTGAGCTGGCGATCAGCGGCGCCGCGCCGCACCGCACCGCCACCGCGGGACGCGGCGTGCTCCGGTCAGCGTCCAGCTCAGGTTTAACCTGTGCGTGGGAGACTGCTGGGAGTGAGGTGAGAATACTTGGGCGCATACGGCTTGGCGTGGACGTACGTAGACGGATACGACGTGCGGTGTCTGTACAGTACATGGTACCCCCTGCGTACCGCGTACGTACGTACGTACGCGGCACGTCACGTCGCCACGGGGATCGTTTTCGGGATGTGTGGATCGCGGCCGCGGCCTGGTGCGGTCGAGCTGGACACAGTTGTCACCCTCGTGTGCAATTAATTGGCCAGCAACCAAGGAGGGGCGGAGTAGCATCTAAAGTTCTAAATACAGTATCTTCGCGTGGTGTTGTCAGCAAACACGGATGCCAAGGTTGTGGTGTTCTCTAGAAATTTTACTCCTCGGTCTCGCTAACTGTTTTCCGTAGCATATCTAAGTTTTTTTAAAAAAAAACCTCAAGGAAAAATTATAAAACCAACTTAATAAAGTCAGGGGTTTATGTCAAATATCAACATGCATCTCACTGCCTGAAAGTTTTATGTGCTTTCATATTTCCCCAATATATGGATTGATGTCATCAGTAGGCAATAGCCATATTAAATAATACAGCATGTCTTTGTTTCAAGCATTTAATCGTCAATGAACAGAAATAGTGAAATGCATTTTTCTTGAGTCCGTAAATGAACATAGCGAAGTGCAGGGAGTAGTAACCTAAATTGGGGTAGTGAACGACATATAAATTTGAGAAGATTGACAATTTCGTTGTTTTTTTATCTTTTCACGGTAAAAATGTTACTACAACCTACAAGGTGGCGGCTATCGATGTTGTCCTATGTGGTGGGATTCCAACTTTTTTCAATTTTCAGTGGTGTCAAAATTTGCTTATATGGCACAATATATGTGTTATGAAGAGAATTAGATTAGTGATCAATTATTGTAATTGATTAATTGATTAGTGATTAATGATATCATTAAGTAGCTTACTAATCATGGAAGGGCCAATCGTGAAGGAGTGTGTCCCAACGGCCCTTGGCCCCTTGAGCATGTATATATCTCTCCTCTACAGTTGAGGCCGACGTGCCTCATCCTAAACTTCAACAAATAAGAATGAACTCCGTTCATCTTCTTTCTTTGCATCTCAAGGAGGATTCCTTGTTCTTCCTCTCCACGACCGGTGAAGGAACAATGGCTGCATGTTAGTTCTTCAACGATGATGGCGCATCCATGCCTGTACAGCTGCCTTCGGCAGCGGCGCCCACATGGCCACCATCAGCGCAGTAGCGGCACCAACAACGGTGCCCTCGGCGCCTGCTCCTCCTCCACCAGGGACGACGCCTACGACGCCCGCTCCTCCACCAGTAGCGCCGCCCTCAGCGGCCACTCCTCCTCCACCCGCGACAGCCTCTTCTTCCCCACCCTCGGTGGTTCCCGTGGCAGTGCCCGTATCTCCGCCATCGCAGTCAGCGCTCCTCCACTGGCAGCCCCAGCCTCCTCGCCCGCTCGTGGCCTCGGCCACGTCGTGGTCATGGACCGCCGGCTAGGCGTGCAGTGCGGCTCATGGAGCCCAGCAGTGCTGAGCTTCTCCAATGGGCCAGAGGTGGCTGGTGGCGGCCGGCAACGCCGGCGAACAGGGGGAGGAGAATAGGGAGAGGCAGGGAGACACGATGGCGCACGCGGATCGGGGAGGCAAGACACACTCAACAGCAGACGGCGGTGGCAAATGGAGGCGGCGGGTTAGGGTAAACCCTAACCGCCCTCATATACAGGCAGGCCTCGGCCGGATCGGGCTGGGCTGCTCATGGGCTGCAAATGGCCCGCTGGCCAAGCGTGGCAACAAGCCGTGGTGGGTGGCAAGCCAAGCTGGGCCGCTGGCAGGCTACCCGCAGACCGACCGAGCCAGGCCACCAGCCAAGCCCCCCCCCCTCTCCCCCATAAAATCTTACAATGAGGCTGTTGACGCCGTTTTTTGGCACAAGTCTGGTTTATGATGAAGCAAAGGAGACAGCCAATAGAAGTGGGCTGATGTTGAAACGGAGTTGGCCGATTGGCCAACGAGGTGTCGTAGCCGATGGAGCGGAATTGATGCTGATAGATTACGTCAACAAAAGGTTATATGGAATCCGAGTCTTGTACGAGTCGTTATGTTTTAGAAAGTTTGTTTTCTTTTTAGTCAAGTCATATGATGTCATGATCGACTAGGGTTTATTAGTTTAGACTATAAATATTAACCTACAGGCTTGTAATCAGAGATCGCATAATCAATACAATATACCCTTTTCTTTACTGTCGGCAACTTCGCAAAACTCTAGTTCTGTAGCTTTTTCTTCTTTCAGTGAGTTCTTCCGGCTTGCAGGGCTGCATCGCTTCGATCTCTAGCTTGCTGGTAAGTTCTGTGTTTACTGAGCAAATTAGATCTTTGATTGACAGCGCATCGCTTCTTTTTCGATCTGTTTACTCACTAGTTATCGATATTTGTTAATCTTTGTGAGGTTAGATTTTTTTCTAGTCTTGTTTAGTTTAGCCTTTGTCACGGTTATCCAGCTTAGATCTCAGGCTTCCTATCGGCTGCAGCTACGTTTTTATTGATCCAATTTATCATATAGATTATAGCAGATTAGATCTGAATCTAGATGTTGTTCGTGAAGTATTGCTGAGCAATCAGTATTGCTTCCTGCAGTATAATCAGCTAATTTTAGCCAAATGCTTATCAAATTCGTATCGAGCTTTTGGCCCATACTCTCTCGGAAGGTTCATAAATCCAGCCGATACGTTGTAGTATTTGATGTTGCCTTATTCCTTATCAATTACATGTCAAATTAACTGGCACGCCTAGCACCTACGCGAAGCTATTTCGAGCCTGCGCCGGAGTAAAGCAAATCTCCTAGGTCCTCATGTGGGTTTACACAGAAAACCGATCACCGGTTTTTTGCGTCAACACACTTTTAGCATGCCCGGTGAGACCAAACAACAACTTCACCATGACCATCCAGAAGCCAGCTGAGCTGGACAATGATAACATCCTCAAGGTCACCGACGAAGTTATAAAGATATCCGTCATAATGGTTTCCATATAGAAACACATAATGACAACAAAGATGAATATCTATTCATCACAAAAAAGGACAGATATACCAAGCAACTGCTTGAGAAAATTTCTTCACTATCAATCGATTGTATATCAAACCCCTACAACATGTTGCATATAGATAATTTTTTAAAATCTTGATGTCTTCAAGACTTGGCATGATCGTCTAGGTCATCCTGGAATTGGAATGATAATATTATCAGCAATTCACTTGGTCATCACATGAATATATTAAAATTTCTCAAACCTTCAGATTTTGAATTTTGTGTGGACTGCATGTGCCATGGGAAAATTAATCTTATGACCCTCTTATCTTAAGATAAAGGCTGAACCACTAATATTTCTTCAACGCACTCAAGGTGATATTTGTGGTCCTATTCATCCATTAACTGGGCTATTCAGATACTTCATGATACTTATTGATGCATAAACAAGATAGTCCCATGTATGTTTATTATCCATTAGAAGCCATGCTTTCGCGAGGTTCACTGCTCAAATTATCAAATTAAGAGCACATTATCCGGACAATCCAATAAAATTTATCAGGATAGATAATGCCGCTGAGTTTTCCTCCAAAGCCTTCAATGACTATTGTATGGCTCTAGGCATTAATGTGGAACATTCTGTACCTTATGTACATACACAAAATGGATTAGCCGAATATCTTATCAAGAGAGTAAAATTAATTGCAAGATCATTATTCCAGAATTGCAAATTCAACATCTTGTTGGGGGCATGCGGTCTTGCACGCCGCAGACTTGATTCAAATAAGATCTACTGCATATCATACAGCATCCCCGTTGTAGTTAGTACGTGGGAATCAACCAAGTATTTACCATCTGCGAAAATTCAGTTGCGCTGTATACGTACCATTTTCACCACCGCAGTGGACATCAATGGGCCTCATAAAATTAGGGATATATGTGGGGTATAAATTACCGTTAATCATAAAAGACCTCGAGCTGATTGCATCTTCGAGGATAATTTTTCAGAATTAGGGGGAGACAATACGTACCATAACGAATGCTAGGAAATAAATTTGAATGCTTCAGGTATTCAGTCCTATGATCCACGTACTACAAATCTGACCATGAAGTTCAAAAGATTATTAATTTGCAAAGCATTGCAAATAACCTACTAGAAGCATTTACTGATGACAAAGGTGTCATAAAATCACATAATCCTGCTGTTAATATACCAGAAAGAGTAGAGATTTCTAATCAAAATCTCCCAAATCAAAATAAGCGGGGGAGAAATATGTTAACAAAGGATAAAACTCCAAAATAGCATCCGCAAAAATAAAGGAAGGATACTTCCAAAACGGTAAATGCAAATCAACATCATGTTGATAGACACCAATTGGATATTGAAACTCCAAATAATTTGGATGTTAGACCCGGGGCTACGGGACTGCGCACATAGCATAGAATATTCTAGAATAAGGGATAGGGCATGTCCCATACCTTATATCTATTGTAACTACTCACATGCGAGTGGGACTAGTCGAAACAGAAGGAAACTAACCGAGTAGTACTTGGGTAGAGTTCTTAATCTAGTATCAGGCTAGGATTTGATGTAACCCTATCCCCAAAGTATATAAGGGCGGGAAGGGACTGTCGGTGTTTAACCGGCTGCCCACCGTGGGATATACCCAAGGTGGTAAGTTTTGGGTGAGGAGACGCCGAGATCAGGAACTCGAAGGTGCAAGGAACACAAGACTTAGACAGGTTCGGGCCGCACGGAGCGTAACACCCTACGTCCTGTATGGCTTGTATTGCCTTCTGTATAGAATGACCTAATGATCTTCTGTTTTTAGGGGGGTCCCTGACCTCCCTTATATATCCGAGAGGCCAGGGTTACAAAGATGCTAACCAACCCCCTCCGAGGGATCACACCCAAACTGATCTCGAGTAGATCCTCTCCGTGTTGGTTAGCTCTATCTCCTATTTAAACGGGATAAACAAGAGATAAACAAAACAAATAAGAGACAAGACGGGCTTAATCTCTTAAACTTCGTAACGTGCCCAGCCCGGTGGCCCCGGGTCTGACAAGCCCCTGAGCTCTTCATAGCTGAGCACTGCAGGCTTATCGAGTACTTTCGAAGCAGTCTTCGACTTCTTTCTGACGATTCGTCCTGAAGTCCTTCTTCGAGTACTTGCTTGGCTGCATCGAAGCTATGAGGTGCTCATGCCCTGAATTTTATTTCTGATATGGCGTGCGATTGCAAAATCGCACTCCATATGGAGTAGCCCCCGAGCCTTAGGTTGAATCGGAGAATCAGGCTGGGGATCCCGCTTGTCAGTAGTCTTCCTTACCCTTCAAAGAAATTTGAAAAATAAGTAGTCGATGCCACGTACCCCGCAGCCCCCGAGCCTCGAATCCAAATCCCACAAAGTTTGGAGATAAGGGTCCAAAAATCATGGCATACAGGCTAAACAATGACACGTTAACGAGGAAAACAAAGGGACGGTACAAATGATGTAACTAGACCAAAGATTCGAAAAACCCCTTTTTCCGGGCTTATTAGCCCTGAAAAAATGATTAATCAAATATGCCATCTAATCAAATCACCAAATGACCCCTCATCTTCGGATTAGTCCATGAAACGGCGCTTGACCTTCAGAACAGTAATTTTCCCCCACTCCGCTGGTTATTTAACCCCGCGATAACTGGAGGGAAAAACCACGCTTTCAATCTGCATTCCATCGAGAACCACCAAATTCCCCAATCCAAACCAAGCGCCGCCGCCTTCCCCCAAGAAGAGCTCCCACCCCGACCTCCCCGCCCCTCTCCCCGCAGCCCCCGAGAATCTCGTGGCCGGCGCATCGGAGATGACGTCCAAGAAGTCGGAGATCGAGGGAGTGAAGAAGGATGCGGAACCAACAACCGCGGAGTGGACACACAGTAAGTGCTCCCTCAACAATCTGAAAAAACTTGTTTCCGAGGGGTTGCTGCAAGAGAAAAATCTCGTCAACTGGCGCCCCTCTTTCCGTGAACCGTTCCCCATGGAGAATGTCGACGAAATCGTCACATTCTACCATTTTGCCGAACGGGGATTGGCCCTCCCCACTTGTTCTTTCTTCCGCGGCCTTCTTTACTACTACGGGCTTGAGCTCCATCACCTCAACCCGAATTCCATCTGCCACATCTCCATTTTCATCCACTTTTGTGAAGCATTTCTCGGAATTGAGCCCCACTGGGATCTATTCCACTTCCTTTTCCGCTTGAAACCCCAACCGACCACGAAAAAACTCGCTGTGGTAGGGGGCGCCGGCATCCAACTGCGACAGCAGGCCGGTGAAAAATACCTTGCATATAAATTCCCCTCCAACCTTCCTGGGTGGAAATCCCTCTGGTTCTACATCGAGAACCATGCGCCCCCCCTGCCGACGAAGTCGAGCAAACCGCCCGTGGTGAGGGGGGAATGGAACCTTGAACCCTCCAGTATGGAAATGATCCAAGTCAAGGAGCTGCTGGAGGCCATCGACGCACTGAAGAGGGAGGGGGTGACCGGCGCCTCCGTCATGTTCTCCTTTTACAAGCGCCGCGTCCAACCCATCCAACAGAGATGTTGCCTGGGCTTCGAGTACACCGGCCCTGCTGACCCTTCTCGCATGTGCACAGAAGAGGTGCCAGATGAGGTCGCGCTCCAGCGGGTTCAGCGGGTGCTGCTGGATGTGAACGCCGTGCCGTACGTGCCCACCCTGTACTCCGCGCAACATCCGCCCCCGACGGTAAGTGCTCGACTTCTTGTTGCCGAAGAAATCGACTACTGCGCCGATACTGAACTGAGGGACTTTCCGCAGGGACACTCGGAACTGTACTGCAGCTACCCGCCGCAGCCGGACCTCCCCCGAGCGTATCACCTCCTTCCTTCTGCAGTTACGGCGGCCAAGAGAGCTCGCCTTGCTGCGATCCAGAACCGCAACGATGCCATCGAACGCGGGGTCTCGCCAGCGGGGGAAGAAGCCGAGGGAGGCCCGCGCCCTGTTGCCGCCATTGCCACCAAGGCGGCTCGCCATGCTGCAGTTCAAGGCAGCAGCGAGTCCACCGGGTGCGTGGGCTCGCAGGCGAGTGAAGGGACCGTGGAGGAACCGCACGGGGACAACTCCTCCGATCAGAGCGTGGAGTTGACCGACGCTCTGCCACCGGTGCCGAAGGGCCAGCGCCAGGTGCGCAAACGCAAGGCTCAAGAAGTCGAGTCCTCCAGGTACGGAATTACTGTGTTGGCCAATTCCAAAGTTTCCATGGTGCTGAGAACTGACAGCGTCCCCTTGCAGCCTCCCTGCTCCGCCGCCCGGGACGGAGCCCGAAGGGGTGGAGGCGGGCCCTTCTGCCGCCACGACGGTGACCATCGCCGTGTTGGGGACCCCTCCATCGGCCGATCAGATCCCTCCGTCCGCAGCGGGCGTCCCCCATCGGGCCTGGCGGGTGAAGAAGGCTGCCAAGAAGAAGTCGACACTGTGAGTTTTGCTTCGATCGCTTGAAAAGCTTGGCCGCGCCTGCGTGAATAACCATGTTGTCGATGTCGCCAGGGCTGCAAGTGCGGTGCGACTCCAGCTGGAACCGGGCAGGGCTGCGGCGCCTGCCTCAGCTGCAGCAGCCCCCGAGCCCTCGGCGCCTGGGGGACCTGTACTCGCAGAGGCGGCCCCTGAAGCGGATGCGGGGCTCCCCGACTTGCCGCCTCCCGAGTCCCAACAAGGTGGGGCCGGGCCCGGTGGCGATGAACAAGTCGTGGCCCCGGAAGCGGATGCGGGGCTCCCCGACTCGCCGCCTCCCGGGTCCAGGCAAGAGGGAGCCGGGCCCAGTGGCGGGGAACAAGTCGTGGCCCCTGGTGCCGCTCCTACCAGTGGTACAGGTACGCACTTACCCGCCCGCGGCTTGATGTCAGGGTCCGAGGGCAATATGGTGACTACTTCGTATGCTTGCAGGTGTCCAGCCGCCGCCGTCCGGGGATGCCGCCGGGCCCTCGGAGAGTCCCCGTGAGGTGCTGAGGACCGGGCCAGGGTACCAGCACATCATCACCACCGACCTGGTGGATGATCTTCTGCTAACGGCCGAGAACCTGGAGACCTTCAAGAGCACCTTCAAGGAGTTATACAACTTCTCCATGGTAGTGCTCGCGTAAAGTTCCGGGTGTGTGCATTGGTTAGTTGTTTAGTACTCATTCTCCTCCTTTGGCGCAGCATGTGATTACCAAATCCCAGAAGAAGTCGGAGAAACTCCGTGCGGTTGTGAGCGACGCGCGGGAGTTAGGTGCCCTGCACAAGCGCATCTCCGAGGAGAAGACGAAGAACTGCTATCTGCAGCGCGAGCTGGACATGCTGAAGCAGGAAAGGACTCGAGAGACCTGGCTGCTCAAGAATGACCTGAAGAACCTTGAAGCGGCCAACTCCGAGCTCCACCAACGGGTCAAGGAGCAACAAGCAGAGTACCAGGAGCGGCTCAAGGCGGAGAAGAAGGCGCACCAAGGTAGGCCCCCGCTTCCCTCGAGTACTTTTCCTTAGTGATTTCACTTGCTTGCTGAAACATCTTCACCACAGAGCTTAGGAAAGTAATAAAACACAAAGAGGAGCTGCTTACTGACGTGAAGAATATGCTGTATCGTCGTACAGATGAAGTCGAAAGGCTGCAGAAGGTGATCGACGACACTGAACGGCAGTTCGTCGACTGCCTTCAGCAAGTCAAAGCGCTGGGCGAGAGGGACGAGCAGCGGCGCAAGGAGCTGGAGGACCTCCAGGGAGCCGCCCAGGAACTGGTGGACATGGTGGACCCGCCCGAAGAAGGCGAGGCCGGCCCGCGGCCCTGCTGGGACGGCTCCGTGAAGCCCCGAAAAAGATGCTCAAGTTCTTATCCGAAGCTCCAGTCGCTTGCGTAAGCAACGCCCTTGCGTACGTCAAGTCCCTCGTGCCGACCGCGCAGCTGAGCATCTTCGCGCAAGGGATGGCGGCGGACTGCTCGGACGAGCGGTTCGAGGAGTACCTGCAAGAGGCCCGACCTGTAGCAGAACAGATTGTACACAATGTACTGCAGGATTAGGGTGTATGAGACACTTAATCATTCTCTTATGTAAATGCTTCCCTTGACATCTCTACGTATTTGCGTGTCTTAGCTGAATTGGGATCCAGGCTTACGAGACTCAAGTAGAGACGCGTCCTTGGGTGCAACGACCCGAAGGGCAGCTAGAATTCGTCTAACAGAGTAGCCACAACTCGATCGAGCGGGTCTAGACCTGTTAGGGAAGAACGCGAGCATCGTCGCGGGGGTGCCGTGCGTAGGGCGAAAAGTTAGGACTAGCTCGAGTGCGGTGACTCTGATTGTAGTCGAAAACGCTCGTGCTTATGAGCGTGCTCCGTAAGCTGGGTGAGACCCAGGCGGACGGATCGAGCTTGTTAGGAGCAGGTGCGGTCGTTGCCGCGTTTTGGCCATTCTTTTGGCAAAAACATGACTGTTCTGAGTGCAGCCACTCATGATGTAGTCGAGGTGGCTCTTTATGCGAGCCTTTCCAACGCGCTGTTTTTTAGCCAGTCGAGCGGATCAACTGAGTTGGACAAGGTGCGACTTCAGTCGCGTGCGACCACCTAAGGTCGTGGCGGAACTCGATATATCGAGGAGTTTTAGCCGGAGCGGATGGTTCGACAAAAAATGAAGTCGATAAAGGCCGCTCGCCAATCCTCCCCCAGCATCAGAACCTCTCGGTCGGGTTGTTGGGGACCCGAGTCGATGGTTACCGGCGGAGAAGGCTTGATGGATGGCTGAGCGAGCTCCTGGACGAAGACTCCCGGTGGGACTTGAGCGCGTGTTGACCCCAGTTTGGACAGGATATCTGCACCAACGTTGTGTTCTCGTAGCACATGGTGGACCTCCAAGCCGGAGAACTTGCTTTCCAGCTTGCGCACTTCCTGAACGTATGCCTCCATCATCTCCTTGTTGCAATCCCATTCCTTATTTACCTGCTGAACGACAAGAAGAGAGTCGCCATATACAAGTAGTCGCTTGATCCCTAGTGATATCGCCAAACGAAGCCCGTGAAGCAAGGCTTCATACTCGGCTTCATTGTTGGATACCGCCCACAGGATCTGAAGGACGTATTTCAACTGCTCACCTCGTGGGGAGATAAGCAAGACACCAGCACCCCCGCCGTCGAGCTTGAGGGATCCATCAAAGTACATGGTCCAGTGCTCTGGCTTGTCCACATGGGTTGGAACTTGATTCTCCCTCCATTCAGCCATGAAATCGACTAGAGCCTGTGACTTGATTGCAGTGCGTGGCTTGAAGTCGATTGACAGAGCCCCCAGTTCCACTGCCCACTTAGATATGCGTCCCGTGGCATCTTGATTATGAAGAATATCCGCCAGCGGGAAATCCGTAACCACAGTGATCTTGTAGTCGTCGAAGTAATGGCGCAACTTCCTTGATGTGATTAAAATTGCATATAAGAGCTTTTGAACTGCTGGGTACCGTACCTTTGACTCGGAGAGGACCTCGCTGACGAAGTAGACGGGCCTCTGCACTCCAAACGCATGGCCTTCTTCGCCTCGCTCGACTACAATAGTGCTGCTGACAACATGGGTTGTTGCCGCAATGTAGAGTAGTAGGTCCTCTTCTGGTAGCGGAGCGGTGAGGATCGGAGGCGACTGGAGATGAATTTTCAGGTCTTGTAGGGCCCGCTCGGCCTCCTCCGTCCATTGGAATCTGTCTTGGCGTTTTAGGAGCTTGAAGAAAGGTAGTCCTCTCTCCCCGAGTCGGGAGATGAACCTGTTCAAGGCCGCCATACAACCTGTCAGCTTCTGCACATCCTTGACTGTGGCCGGAGCCTCCATATCAGTGATGGCCGTGATCTTTACAGGGTTGGCTTCGATGCCCCGGTTGCTGACAATGAACCCGAGCAGTTTCCCTGAAGGTACTCCAAAAACGCATTTGGTGGGATTGAGTTTCCACCGATATCTGCGTAGACTGCTAAAAGTTTCTTCCAGATCTGTGATCAAGTTATCGGACTCCCTGATCTTGATGACCACGTCGTCCACGTAGGCCTCGACGTTCCGGTGCAACTGATCCGCGAAACACATCTGGATTGCGCGTTGGTAAGTTGCTCCCGCATTCTTCAACCCGAAGGACATTGTTTTGTAAGCGTAGGTCCCGTACGGGGTGATGAAGGCAGTCTTGATTTGGTCCTCCTCCTTAAGCGCGATCTGGTGATAGCCTGAGTAACAATCGAGGAAACAAAGAAGGACGCAGCCGGCTGTTGAGTCGACAACTTGGTCAATACGCGGCAGCCCAAAATAATCTTTTGGGCAATGCTTGTTGAGATCAGTGTAGTCGACACACATTCTCCATTCATTATTTTTTTTCTTTACAAGAACGGGATTCGCTACCCACTCTGGATGGATTACTTCTTTAATGAATCCAGCCGCGAGAAGTTTAGCGATCTCTCGTTTGATGGCCTCACGCTTGTCGTGGGCAAACCTCCGGAGGCGTTGCTTTTTGGGCGTGGCCTTCGGGTCTACATTCAAAGCATGCTCGATCAACTCCCTGGGCACCCCTGGCATGTCCGCAGGTTTCCATGCGAATATGTCTCGGTTAGCCCGAAGAAAGCTGACGAGCGCGAGTTCCTATTTGTCGCCTAAGCCCGCGCCAATGACGGCGGTCTTAGACGGATCTCCCTCCTGGAGTTGGATCGACTTGAGGGCCACGCCATCAGTCGACTGGATGCTCGACTTGCTGGCCTTCTTGGAGGGAATTTCCAGCCCAGACTGGGAAAGCTGCTGCGCGGCCGCGAGTACTTCTCCCGAAGCATCTGGCACACGAGTAGTCGAAGCATATTGGATCGCCTCCTGGTTGCAGTCATATGACTTCTTCAAGTCGCCACGGAGGGTGAGAACTCCACCGAGCCCTGGCATCTTAAGAAGCAGATAAACATAGTGCGGCACTGCCATGAACTTAGCTAGTGCCGGACGACCCAATATTGCATGGTAAGAGGAATCAAAAATAGCCACCTCAAACTTGATAAACTCGGTACGATAATTCTCCCGCGTGCCAAAGGTGACTGGGAGGACCACCGTGCCAAGCGGGTGCGCCGCATTACCTGGGACGATCCCGTAGAAGGGAGACTTGCTGGGCACCAGCATATCCTTGAAATCCAGGCCCATCTTCTTCAAAGTACTGACGAAGATGAGATTGAGCCCGCTTCCGCCATCGATGAGGACCTTGGTGAGCTTGACCTCCGCCACCACGGGATCCAGAACTAATGGGAACTTACCGGGCTCCGAGAAGCTCTTCCATTGATCGTCGCGAGAGAACGAGATGGGGACCTCCGACCAACGGAGCGGCCGTGGTACCGCCGGCTCGACGGACAAGATTTCACGAAGAAGCAGCTTCTGGTCCCTCCTGGAACCGAAATCCTCATCACCGCCGAAGATAACGTTGACGACCTTCGAGGCATCCTGAAACTTCGGATTACGCCCCTGGTCGTCGTGATCGTCATCCTCGGGTTCTTTGTCGGCAGGCTTCTTATTCTTCTTTCCACCACCGGTGTTACTGAACGTCCTCCGAAGGTGGTAGCAGTCAATGGCGGCGTGGCTAGCGCCCGGATGCCATGGGCACTTCTTCTGCAGGAGCTTCTCGAACTCCTCCTGCGTCGTCGACTTCTTGCCCCGCGAAGGACGATCGATAGCCGCGATAACATTATCTGGCTTTCGTTTTCGGAGTGAACCCGAAAAGTCCCGCTGGCTTGTGTCGTTGCGGTTGTCGTTTGAGCGCCGCAAATTATTATCTTGACGCTGCGGGAACCGCTCCCGCATCTTCTCCTCTTGTTCGGACCAATCGTGCATCATGTCACGAAGGCCCGCAACAGTCTTTGGCCTGTTCCGCCCGAAATCCCTGTAGATGCTGGGGTCGGTGATGCCGTTGTAGAAACAGTCGATGATGTCTTCTTCCGAGATGTTCGCGATAGTGGCGCGGACGTCGAAGAAGCGACGCGTGTAGGATCGCAGGAGCTCGTTGCGTTCTTGCTTGCACTGGGCAAGATCATGTCGAGTTCCTGCACGAGCGATCACTCCCTGGAAATTGTCGATGAAGACTTTCTTAAGCCGTTCCCAGGAGTCGATTGTGTTGCTGCCGAGGCTCTCCAGCCAAGTGAGCGGCGCAGGGTCCAAAGCCATCGGGAAGTAGACGACTTTGGTGATATTTGAGCCCCCTGCGACGTCAATGGCCGTAGAGTAGCAACGAAGCCACTGCTGGGGAGCCTGCTTGCCGTCGTACTTGGTGATGC
The DNA here is from genome assembly GCF_002211085.1 of Panicum hallii. Lineage (NCBI taxonomy): Eukaryota > Viridiplantae > Streptophyta > Magnoliopsida > Poales > Poaceae > Panicum > Panicum hallii. Next base: position 55,665,107 of record NC_038050.1, read on the forward strand.
CGATCGGCTTGAAACCCTCCGGGTACTTGTAGCTGCTGAAACGAGCGGAAAAAGCAGGAAATCGATCGCTACAATCAGTACCTTCATTCTCGACTTCTTCACGGGTCTTGCGCCTGGAAGAAATCACGGTGCGCGCATCGCGGCCTTCATTGATGTGTTGACGCAGATCCTCCGGAGGGAGTCGATGATGGGCTTGTCGTGGCTGACCCCCTTGCGGTGGCTGCTGCCTCCCGCCAGGGGTCTGGCTCCCGCAAGCGTTGTCGTTGCTGGGTTGACGTCGAGGACAGCCGCCAGCCGCTCGGCTGTGGTTCTGACTTCGACTTTCACCCACACGCTCCTCCCTGATGGTAAGCGCCGGGTTGTGTTGATCCAACTGGATCCAAGCCCTCTGCGCGTACAAGAGTGCTTGACGTACCTCCGGGTCATGGCTGCGCTCGAGGATAGCCGTAACCCTGGCGATGTTGGCCACCGGAGTCCGAAACCCCCGTTCGCTGACGGCGGCGAACTCAGGATCGAGCTCACGATGCATAGATCTCCTACGCTCGTTGGCCCTCCTCTGCCGGATTGTGCGGGCCCTGTTTCTGGCCCTCCGCGCTTCACGATCGGCGTCGTTTTCGTCGCCGACGTTGGCTATGATCTCATCCTCGGAGACCGCTTCAAAGTTGTCGATGGGAAAATCCCCATCGTCCTCGCCTTCTTCGGCCATCAGCACCTGGCGGGATGAAAGCTCATGAGAACTTTCGTCGACTAGTTCGGTTGACCCCTCAGCCTCGGTGGCCAACGGCCTGCCTTCTTGAAAAGGCAAGGGCTCGAGGTGGGCCACGAGTCGGCCCTCTGCCTCGAGTAGTTTGGGGGGGCGTCATGCCCCTCCAGTACACCACGTGCCCCTCCGGCAGGGGGGTGACCACCAGATCACCGGTACCGGGACAACCCGAAGCCCCCCGACACGCGGTGGCCTCAAGCTTTTCGGTCTGGAGTAACAAGTCCAGGTCCTTCTCAGACATGGAGAAGGACCCAGAGTCGTGAGCCTCCTGAAGGTTAGTGGCCAAATCGCACAAACCGAGTTGATATCGGCTGTGCTGGTCCCTAGATTGGAACGAATCCAAACCAGGGGGAGTTGACACAATACCAGAAGAAGTCGAAGCTAGATCGGACTCCAACTCGATCTGTGCTGCGGAAGCGTGGAGCGGCAAGTTGTCGAGCCCGTCGACGAACTTGTCAAGGTTGCTGCGGAGATCCGCAGCGGAGGTTTTTGGCTTCATGTCGACGAGGAATCGCCGGAAACTGCCCGCACCATCTGCGATGCAGACCCATGAACCAAAAACGAACGTCGTGCCCTGAGAGGGAACTGATCTGATGAATCCAAACGATGCCATCGAGCTCGCCGGTGGATCTTCGACGTGCACCCCTACCTGGCGCGCCAGCTGTCGGTGTTTAACCGGCTGCCCACCGTGGGATATACCCAAGGTGGTAAGTTTTGGGTGAGGAGACACCGAGATTAGGAACTCGAAGGTGCAAGGAACACAAGACTTAGACAGGTTCGGGCCGCACGGAGCGTAACACCCTACGTCCTGTATGGCTTGTATTGCCTTCTGTATAGAATGACCTAATGATCTTCTATTTTTAGGGGGGTCCCTGACCTCCCTTATATATCCGAGAGGCCAGGGTTACAAAGATGCTAACCAACCCCCTCCGAGGGATCACACCCAAACTGATCTCGAGTAGATCCTCTCCGTGTTGGTTAGCTCTATCTCCTATTTAAACGGGATAAACAAGAGATAAACAAAACAAATAAGAGACAAGACGGGCTTAATCTCTTAAACTTCGTAACGTGCCCAGCTCGGTGGCCCCGGGTCTGACAGGGACCCCCTCCAAAACATAACCAACCCTAAACAATACAAACTATCGTATAGGATATAGGGTATTACGCAACATGCGGTCCGAATCTGTCTAAACCTTGTGTTGCTTGCACTTCAAATTTCTGATCTCGTTGACACACTGCCTACAAGTCTACTACCTTAGGATATCCCTAGGTAGCCTTTCCGGTAAAACACCAACAATGGATGTTCAACGGATACACCATATACCTAACACAAATGTGCACATAAATATAACTGCTAGGACATCGAAAATTCTTGACTCGAATACTTCAAGAAATATAGAAAGAGTCACAAAGGGTAAATAAAATTTCTACCAATTATATTGGTTCTGGAGAATCATTCAATAGAAACACTACAATTATCGACATAAATTTTTGCTCTAAGATTGCAATTGTCCTTCAACCTGATCCAGAAAATAAGTCCACGGCAGAGTCCATCAAGCACTCCGACTGGATCAAATGGAAGGAAGCAATCGAGGCAGAATTGTGCTCACTCAAAAACAAGTTGTATTCTCATCGGTTATACCTACTCCTTGTAACATTTTTCCCATGGGATCAAAATGGGTTTTCGTCCGTAAAAGGAATGAAAAAAAATAAGGTGGTGAGACACAAAGCGAGGCTTCTAGCATAAGGGTTCACGCGGAGACCCAACATTGATTTCGATGAAACATATTCTCCAGTTACGAGTGGTATAACATTCTAATACTTAATATCATTGGCAGCTCAGAAAGGTCTATCCCTACATCTCATGGATGTAGTGACCACATACCTTTATAGGTCGCTAGATTCGGATATTCATATGAAAGTTCACGGAGGGCTTGGTATTCCGAACAAGAATCATTCTCGCAACATGTTTGTGTAAAGCTTCAAAAGTCATTATACTATTTAAAGTAGTTAGGAAGAATATGGTACAACCGACTAAAAGAATTCCTTTTACAGAAAGATTGTTCCAATAGTGACGATTGTCCATGCGTATTCATCAAGAAACCTTGAAGTGGATTTTGTATTATATCCGTGTATGTGGATGATCTCAGTATCATTGGAAATACACGAGATATAGATGAAGCACGCAACCATCTAAATACGGAATTTGAAATGAAATATTTGGGTAAAACCTAATTTTTTGTGTAGGCTTTCAGCTTGAACATCTCCCATCAGGCTCCATTTGGATGTCGATATTGAGAGGCTTAGCATTGAATTGAGTTCAATACCAAATCAGGCCTAGGGATGAGGATGAAGAATTATTGGGACCTGAAGTTCCATATCTTAGTGCCACTGGAGCGCTAATGTATGTCGCAAATTGCACTAGGCCTGATATTGCATTTACGATAAACTTACTAGCTAGACATAGCGCGCACAGCTCCAACAAAACTTCATTGGATAGGAGTTAAAAATATCTTCAAATATTTCTAAGGTACAACAGATCTTGGTTTATTCTATCAGTTTGACCAAGATAAAGCTATAATTAGGTATACAAACGTTGGCTATCTATATGATCCCCGCAATGCCAGATCTTAGATAGGCTTTGTATTTTTACATGGTGGAACAACTATATCATAAAAATCATCCAAACAAACTTTAATAGCAAAATCTACTAATCATTCTGAAATAATTGCATTATACGAAGCTTCACGTGAATGTGTATGGCTTCGTAGGATGATCAATCACATACAACAGTCATGTGATATTGGTTCCATCATGAAACCAACGATTATCTATGAAGATAATTCTGCTTGCATTGCACAAATGAATGCAGGTTATATAAAAAAGCAATATCAGAAAACACATTGCTCCTAAATTATTCTATCCTCATGAGCTACAGAAAAATGGAGAGATAGAAATCTTGCAAATTAAGTCATGTGATAATTTTGCAGATTTATTCATAAAGTCCTTACCTACTTCATTATTCCAGAAATATGTTTTTAGAATTTGTATGAGATGACTTAAAGATTTACAAGTATCAGGGGAGTAAACCCTTGATATAACATTTTATAATCTTCAGATCATAAAGTTGCACTCTTTTCCTAATGAGTTTTTCCTATCAAGATTTTCTCATTCATAGATTTTTAATGAGGCAATATGCTATCAAGCAATCATATATGTCATATCAATATTTTCTCCTATTTCCTCAAAAGGGTTTTAAAGGAGTTTTTTCTATGACATATCCATACTTCTTCTTATTTTTTTCATAGAATTTTCAAGGAGTTATTCCATTATTTACAAGACCACAAGAAGAACAAATTGATCCAGGTGGTGTTATGAAGAGAATTAGATTAGTGATCAATTATTATAATTAATTAATTGATTAGTGATTAATAATATCATTAAGTAGCCTACTAATCATGAAAGGACCAACCCCAAAGGGGTGTGTCCCTTCAGCCCTTGACCCCTTGGGCATGTATATAAACAGTGGTCCCCCATCACTGAATACAACAAGTCACTTTCACCTCTCTTCTACTTTTACATTCAACAATATGGACTATGGTGCCACATAGATTGTCTAGACAGTTTTAAATAGTCGAGACGACATTATATATATCTGGTTTCATAGGTGGATGGATATGGTTAAGAGGCAACCTTACATGACCGAGGAGTGAAGTAAGGCTTTTTCCAAAACTAAAACATTAAAAAAAAATGGAGATCACCTCAACCTACACCGAAACATACTAACAAGGAAACATGGTGCACTTTCCATATTTGCAACATTTGTGAAATGGTAGGCTCAGCTTGTACCCATTTTTCTGCCGAAACGAAACAGCCACTAGGACATGTGTAATTGGAAACTCTTTCCCCTTTTCTTCCAGTTTCACGTTCGTACACGGCCCAAATCTGACCACAGTGAGAATGTAAATCGCAGCATCTGGATCGCATTCACATCTGCAGGTGATGAAACGCAGGGGAGATAAGGTTTTGAGTTCAACGCCTAATCTAGCAGCTACGAGCCTACGATCGATATATTTACTGTCGCAGCCGGTGAGAGATCACCGTTACCTCCTCTGACAAGTCCCCGTTCCGTAATTACACTGACAGCGCTAGCTGACAAGAGTGACAGGTGATGAAAGACACATATGTACAACGTCCAGGATGGTACGTAACTACAGTGACTTCAAACAATCAAGAGACTGCTGCTGGTAAGCTTGTCCGGCTCGTGTCGTCGATGATGGCTAAAGGTTACTCAGACAGAGGAGATGGAGTGATCATGACGGGTCATGTCCTTTTGTTGTGAGGCCTACTTCAGCAAGGACGGTTTCTTGCATTGGTAGCTATGCTATCTACTTGGGATTTGCACTGCTTTGCAACAGGTTGACGTGGAAACATTGTGTCGATCTACGGCGCAAGGTGATCTTGCAAAGGTAGATTAACCAGTTGATGAATCTTGACTCGCGTGAACTTTACCTCGTCTGCTCCATACAGAGCAGATGTTGATGTTGGAGTGGTTACCATTTGCCATTTAGTAAATTTTATGTTGAAGTACTACACATAAGAAATGACAGCTGCTTGTTAGTCTGCTGCAGTCTCCTCTCCTCTGAAGAAACGACAGCAGGCCTCAAGTAAATTGTCTAGGTTAGGACATAACCGGTTAGTTTGTCAAAAGCACGCGCTTACCTAACAACAATTATTAAGTTTATCTTTGGTTTGTCTGGCGCTAATTATGCCAGAACTAACAAGCTCCAGGGTACAAAAGTAACATCCATAGTATGTAGTTTATGTGGTGGGACTGCACGTTGGTTTCGTCTTTTCGCCAGACGCTGACCCGCCCTCAGTTTCCTTTTTCCAAAGAGATAATAGCACACATGAGGAGGAGGTGACATCAACCTGCATTTCAGATGGGGGTTAACAGGAAATTGCATGCTTATTAGTACAGTGCAGTCCCACAAAAAGCATCTCATGAATGCAATTAAAGCAAAGGCAAAGAGGGGAACCAAATAAAGCAGATCTTTGAACATGTACTGGATGCAAAGCTGTGATCACAACCTCATCATGTCCCTACTCATCTTCTGTGCCAGTATAGGGCATGCACACAAATGCAATGCAATATTGCACATGAAAAATTAAAGCTTAACAGTATCATAGTATATATAGTATATACAGCATAGGTAATTAGTACTGTTGATAGGAATGAAGCTAGCTAGCTCGACGCCCCTCTGCTTTTAGAGGTAGTTTAGAAACGTATGGATCTCAACCTAATGATCGATGTCCAGATCTTCCTAGTTCCTACATGCTTAATCTGCCGATTAGTCAAGATCTAGCAAGGACTTTGGAAAAAGGAGGAGGGCGCAACCGTGGCCAACTCAAAGTGTGTTAACAATGACTGGACAACAAACAAAGGGTGCAATTTTTTTTGCTTGACTCGGCTGCTTTCATGGAAAAAGAAAAAAAGGACACCGGCCGTGGCCCGTGGAGAAGAACAAGCTACTGCCATGAGGGCCACTGTGCTGCGGCTACAAGCAAAGAATAAAGCGAAGCGAAACCACAAGCTAGCACAGACCCAAACTCGTACATTGTGCCTCTCGATCGATCAGACCTTTGCTGGCCTGCACGTTCGTTCTGATCGAGCGATGAAGAACGAAACCCATCTCTGCAAGGCAGCAGCACAGGAGATGGATCGGATGGCTGGATGGGGTCATGGCTTGCCTGACAGTTGCTTACTGTTGGAAAGGGAGCTCCGTCATATGGTATGGACGCAGCAGTCAAGAGCTCGCAGGCTGGCTGTGGCTAGCTTTCACTCGCCATGATTAGATGCTTCGCGGCGTGATGGTGCATCTCTCTCACATGCATGTGGACGCTTTTTGGAAAACCAGGCCGTCCTGTCGTTAACTAATATAAGTTGGAGTGAAGTGATTCTTGTGAATTATTAGTTCTTTTGTTTTTGAAATGAACAATTAGTTCTTTTCTGTTTTTAAACGAACAAGAAGGAGATCTGCTTGCTTATTCTACTTGCGCTAATACTGAACGAATAATTTGTAGTGTTCACAAAAATATACCTGCCTTGTGCAGAGATTGTTAGCTTTTGACTAGTGATCGGCGATGATCATGTGTCCCTGTCCATGCATCTGAACTCTGAAGAACATGTAATTGCTGTCATTGTGCCAGATCTGAAGTCTCCGAGGAGAAACCTAGGCGATTCTCTGGATCTGTCAAGATATGCAAATTATTGCACTTGGACGTAGAACAAAATTAAATAAGAAATATTATTAATCAGTTACAAAAGGCGTTCCCGAATATGAAGAGACAAGAGGATCGAAACATCAGCCCAATTGTTGATGAAGAACATCGAAGCGATTAAGGCAAATGGAACACAGAAGAACGCAGCAGGCCCTGAGGGCCTAGTTCTCTGTTTATATAATTTGTATACACGGAAAACAATCAGAGTACTGTTCATAGTGTTTTACAGATCGATGCTAACACTATGATAATACAGTCTGAAAACTATGCATTTCTAGGGCCTTCCTGCCTCCGGAAACTGGCAAAAAGAATACATATCAACATTAAGTTTAAATCGCAGGACCATTCCTGAATGGTAGTTAGCTTCATGAATCCTGTCTGACTTAATAGCTCTGATAACAAAATTTGTGACAAAGGCACAAAGGTACCAACATAGCAAAATGTTTAGATGGGTAATTTCTAAATATCTAATCTAAACAAATGATAAAGCTGATTACAATATGGAAAGTGTTGGTGAATAACGTGGCCCACGTTGCCCAGCACAGCAGCCCTTGACAACTTCAGCGGTAATCTCTGTGTTTCTGTTTAAGCAATGGCACCTTGCATGCATAAGTTGTATTGAGATGGCTGTGATACAAGGAAAGAATCTCTCGGAGGGAGTACACACTAACCTTTCCTGGTCTTTGTTCAATCATGAATTCTTGACCAGTGTGTAAAAAAACGAATTCATGCATCATGATTAGAAACGAACCTGTCCAAAACTGGAGATCGAAAACAACAACAGCTGAGCATGGAGGCCGGAGCAATCTGAATCCACAAACGGGTAAGTTGTTGAATTGCATCCAATTCGCGCCGGCAGCTGGGATTTGATACAAACTTTAGATTCAAGACGGTCCTGTTTTATTGTAATTCACCACGTGTAATTCAACAGCCGAGATAGGTGTTTGCCTGAATAACAACTGAAGTATCCCTAACATACCCTTTCTCAATCAACGGATGATATCAATTTCTCAACAAGGCAGGCACTATGTGCCTTACAAACACCGTATAAGATCCCATATCACACGGACTGATTGGTTAGTTGACTCTCAAAAAAAAAGATTAATCGGTAATGCACTCCTGAATTTATTATCAACCAGGACAGAGCAACGATCCAGTACAGGCCAACAATAGTCAGGGGAGATGACTAGGGTGGAAAACAACGTCGCACCCATCTGACGACGGAGAAAGGCGATGGCCGATGGGACGTTGTTGCTGCTGTGCAGGAGGTTCCTTTCTCTTGAACAGATTGCTACCAATTAATTTGTTCCTGACGCTTTTACTTATTTCCTCCTCCTCCTCCTCCTCCTCCTCCTCGTCTTCTTCTTCTTACCATGACTATTGACTAATGCCTGGAGCGGTATTAAATTTATGGATGCGTTTACTATATCACACAGGCAAAACTACCAGAAGAAATGAAGAGTGTTTTGGAAATTATAATAAAATGAATTAATTGAAAACATGAATGCTGTGTTGATATCAGTGAAAATGGGGCAAGGCTGCGGCCTAGTATCGTTCTATGAAAAATAGATGCGGTGATATATTTTCAAGGTCCATCTGTGTTTCTCCTTGTTCTAGGGTAAGTATCCTAATCTAGCCTGCTAATGTATTTCAGTTTATTGACAGGTGTCACGCAGTACAGTTGCACTGTTCCTCTTTTCCTTGTCTGAACGCCAAGTTTTATAAAAATGGTGGTATTAACAACCTAAATCATCCGTGACGAAATGTGGTGCCTGGAATGGTCCTGTCAATCAACATATTTTTTACCCGCAAAAAAAAACTACATATTTTTTGCATCAAGTATCATTGTATAGAGCTTGTAGTTTGGATACATAAAAATTCTATGAGTTAATACTGTATGTCCTAGCAATACATTTTTTTAAGAAAAAGTATTCCTAACAAAACTTTAAAGAATAGTAGTACCATTGCATTACTTCGTGGGTTACACTAAATTAAACAGTGATCAATGTGCCGAGTTTGATAAAGTGGGCACGGGTGGTCCTTTGATGGAATGTATTCCCCTTAATTCGCCTGCCAAATCTGTCTACATAGCTACTGAACCCTTTTTACGAGTCATCACGCCTGAAATGTACTGTACTACAAACCTGTGTCCACCTAATGAGAAAACGATGAGAGAGAGAGAGAGAGAGAAGATCGAGTGTGCTTGCCTTGCCAAGGGGGCACTGCAATTGCAATGGTCGTAGCAAAAGTGCCACGCCACCTACCGGCCGTACGACACGTGCTTGCAGATGCAGTGGGCGACAGCGACAGCCGTGCAATTGCAAACGCTGTTTGCAACTGTGCGCAGAGGACACCGTCTGCTGGTCCAGCCAAGGAGTTGATGCGCAAAAGAACAAGGCAAGCATACGACGCGGCGCAACCAAATGGCAACGTAAACTTCAGAATTAATTAATGAAGCCGGGTACTGAACAAATCAGAAGCGCAAGAGCATGCATGGCCACTCCGAGGGCAGCCAACTGAAGGGCCTATTTGACACATCTCTAATCGATTAATTTTTGTTTCTCCCAGTCCATTTTCACTGCTCAAAAGGAGCTTGGCTCCTCCAAAGCCGGCGAGAGCTCCTAGTCGAGCCAACTAATTGGCATTAGGGATGCAAGCGTGGCGGGCTTTGCCGCGAACCCACCGGCTCAGCCCGCGCCGCAAAACCGCATAGCCCGCACCGCGAACCCGCGTGGAAGCCGACCCCGCGACTCTGTTCGCGGTGCCCAGTGGCGCCGCAACCCCAACCCCGCGTCCCGTCCCTTCCGGCGTCCGAGCAAGGCACCGCGAGGTGCGAGCTCCTCTGCCCTCGCGCCCGCCCCTGCGCCAAGTCCGGTGTCCGATCAGCATCCAGGCGGCGGCAGCAGCAGCAACGCGGCGTGGCCACGTGAGTATGGCAATGGTGTGTAGATCCTAGCGGGCGCTTGTTGCAAGTGCGGCGGCGTGCCGATTGTTGCGTGCGACCAGGAGGTCGTCTCACGGTGCAGTGCTGGAGCTTGCGCTAACTGCAATTGCGCGGACAAGAGGCCAGCGATGCCGTTCTCGGCCCTCGCTCGCTGTCTCCGCGATGGCTGCCGTACGCTATGAGGCTGGCGGCGGACACGTGCGGCAGCCGCAAAGCCCGCAAAATGCAAGCGGCGCTACGCTGGCAGCCGCGACGGCACTCGCGGCTCGTGCGGACGCGGGGCGGGCAGCCGCAACCCGCCCCGCTTGCATCCCTACCATGCATAACATCAGACTCACCCAACCATATGAATGCACATCATAACCAAATCCTACTGATTCTAATTGAATGACTGGACGGTGTGTTCTCCTTTACAAAGAAAAAGAGAGGGGGGGGGGGGGGGGCAGCATGTGTAGGCCGTGTGTTTGTAGCACGACTTCTCTAGGTCTAGGGCTCTAGGTAGTTGGAGGCCCCCATGGTTGAGGTAGATTTGATTGGTAAGCCATTGCTCTCTGACCCATCAGCAGGGGATCACAGAGTTCACGCGCAGAGTTAGTTGATAACTACCGCTGCGGCCTAGGCCTGGGCCATCCTACGTGTTCTCGCCATCCTCCCTAAAGAATAAGAATAATTAAAGGTATAGTTAAGAGGGTGCTTAGATCTAAGTGCTAATACCTTAAAGTGCTAAAGTTTAGCACTAATCTATCTAAACGGGAGTGCTAATAAGATGTGCTAAATTTTAGCTAAGACTAAAAACTTTAGAATGGGTACCTTACTATTACTAATTGGAGGCTTCTTTTGAAGCCTCCACGTGAAGCCACGCTAAAAATATTAGAGAAATTCTAGAAAAATTCTCATAAAAAATAAAAATATCCGACCATCAATCCGACAACTCTAATCACAATAGTTATTGGTTCTGTTATCTTTCTAAATAAATTACCGACCTCTACTATTATGAAAATAGACTAAAGTAACCCCTAAACATGTATCTAAATTACCCACCTCTGCTTATTATAAAAAAATCTAAAGTAACCCTCTAATCTTTATGTAAATTACCCACCTATGCTATTATAAAAATAATACAAATAACCCCCTAAATTTGCATGTAAATTATCCATTATGTCATTATTAAAAGTTACAGTAACCCCTAATTCTGAATCTAAATTATATAATTATAACAAAATATTAAAATGCACCAATATAAAATTCTAAATTACTATTTTTATCATATTAATTTATTATTTATGTTATTTTTTATATAAAAATACTATCATGAATGAGAAGAGATAAGAATAACAATTCATAAATAAATAGTTTAATTAAATATATATCAAATACATATGGATGCGTGTGCAAAATAAAATCTATTGTAACTAAAAAATAATAAATATATATTTTAGAGTATGTGTTAGAATATTCAATAGATGAAAGAGGGCGTGAGATATATAATTATAATTATTAGATGTGAGTCTTATTTTTATATTAATTCTAATTAGCCTGGATGGGAGAATGTATTGATAGCCCAGTGAGTGCTCATAGATGTTCATCCAAACATACCCTTTAAGCTCCCTCTCTAGTCTCTAGCTAGCAATGTGCTCGAAATGTTCCAGAACTGGAAGCGGAGGGCCACTCAAGCAACGCGCTCGAAATGGAAAATCCAGGGCCGCTGATCAGGAGCCTAGGACCACGCCGATTCATCTCGGTGGATCGGTCGGGCTCGGTCCAGCTCGAGATTAATTTCGCCGTGGGGTCAGGCTCAGCCAGGCCGCACGCCATTCGCCCGTTCGCGTGCTTTCTTGCGGGTTCGTTAGCTGTGCTAATGAATACTGAGATCACGGTCACCGGCCCACAATCAGTGACGCTGGCACTTACACTCGGCATTACCGGGACCGTGCATTCTCCTGGCGAGCTGGGAGCAAAAAAACAAAAAAAAGAAAACATAACAAAACAAAACTCTATATTGTGGTGCCGTGGTGCTGGTGAAGTCAGTAAATCGATGGCTCCGCCCGTCAGAGTTTAAATCCTTATGTCTACTTATCTATACATTTTTTCATTTAATAGTGCTGTATATAGCCATTGTTGGTGTGAGGCTGAAAGTTACAACTTCCTTCTTCTACAAAGGAATTACTGCAGATCGTGTTGCCATCACCGTTGTCACAACCCAAAAATTAAAACCACATGGTTAAAAATTTAAAACATCATCATGAGCATCATCCAAGCATAATCAAGCATCATGTGCATGTTTTGACTTGAGTTACTTAATTTTTCTTGTTATTGTTGAGTGTAGCTTGTGAAGAAAGTTCAAAATTTTCTATGTGGCTGTGCCCCCAAATATTTTATTCAAATACTAGATTTCAAATGATGATTTCTAAATATGTTTATTCAATTTTTGGATGTTTAACCCGAGCTATAAAATTCTTGGAAACATTGAAAACTGCAATGTTGTTTGAATTTTTATGAGCATGTCAGACCCGGGGCCACCGGGCTGGGCACGTTACGAAGTTTAAGAGATTAAGCCCGTCTTGTCTCTTATTTGTTTTGTTTATCTCTTGTTTATCCCGTTTAAATAGGAGATAGAGCTAACCAACACAGAGAGGATCTACTCGAGATCAGTTCGGGTCTGATCCCTCGGAGGGGGTTGGTTAGTATCTTTGTAACTCTGACCTCTCGGATATATAAGGGAGGTCAGGGACCCCCCTCGGAAAAAGAGATCATTAGGTCATTCTATACAGAAGGCAATACAAACCATACAGGACGTAGGGTGTTACGCTCCGTGCGGCCCGAACCTGTCTAAGTCTTGTGTTCCTTGCACCTTCGAGTTCCTGATCTCGGCGTCCCCTCACCCAAAACTTACCACCTTGGGTATACCCCACGGTGGGCAGCCGGTTAAACCCCGACAGCTGGCGCGCCAGGTAGGGGTGCGCGTCGAAGATCCACCGGCGAGCTCGATGGCATCGTTCAGATTCATCAGGTCAGTTCCCTCTCAGGGTACGACGTTCGTTTTTGGTTCATGGGTCTGCATCGCAGATGGTGCGGGCAGTTTCCGGCGATTCCTCGTCGACATGAAGCCAAAAACCTCCGCTGCGGATCTCCGCAGCGACCTTGACAAGTTCGTCGACGGGCTCGACAACTTGCCGCTCCACGCTTCCGCAGCACAGATCGAGTTGGAGTCCGATCTAGCTTCGACTTCTTCTGGTGTTGTGGCAACTCCCCCTGGTTTGGATTCGTTCCAATCTAGGGACCAGCACAACCGATATCAACTCGGTTTGTGCGATTTGGCCACTAACCTTCAGGAGGCCCACGACTCTGGGTCCCTCTCCATGTCTGAGAAGGACCTGGACTTGTTACTCCAGATCGGAAAGCTTGAGGCCACCGCGTGTCGGGGGGCTTCGGGTTGTTCCGGTACCGGTGATCTGGTGGTCACCCCCCTGCCGGAGGGGCACGTGGTGTACTGGAGGGGCATGACGCTCCCCAAACTACTCGAGGTAGAGGGCCGACTCGTGGCCCACCTCGAGCCCTTGCCTTTTCAAGAAGGCAGGCCGTTGGCCACCGAGGCTGAGGGGTCGACCGAACTAGTCGACGAAAGTTCTCATGAGCTTTCCTCCCGCCAGGTGCTGATGGCCGAAGAAGGCGAGGACGATGGGGATTTTCCCATCGACAACTTTGAAGCGGTCTCCGAGGATGAGATCACAGCCAACGTCGGCGACGAAAATGACACCGATCGTGAAGCGCGGAGGGCCAGAAACAAGGCCCGCACAATCCGGCGGAGGAGGGCCAACGAGCGTAGGAGATCTATGCATCGTGAGCTTGATCCTGAGTTCGCCGCCATCAGCGAACGGGGGTTTCGGACTCCGGTGGCCAACATCGCCAGGGTTACGGCCATCCTCGAGCGCAGCCATGACCCGGAGGTACGTCAAGCACTCTTGTACGCGCAGAGGGCTTGGATCCAGTTGGATCAACACAACCCGGCGCTTACCATCAGGGAGGAGCGCGTGGGTGAAAGTCGAAGTCAGAACCACAGCCGAGCGGCTGGCGGCTGTCCTCGACGTCAACCCAGCAACGACAACGCTTGCGGGAGCCAGACCCCTGGCGGGAGGCAGCAGCCACCGCAAGGGGGTCAGCCACGACAAGCCCATCATCGACTCCCTCCGGAGGATCTGCGCCAACACATCAATGAAGGCCGCGATGCGCGCACCGTGATTTCTTCCAGGCGCAAGACCCTTGAAGAAGTCGAGAATGAAGGTACTGATTGTAGCGATCGATTTCCTGCTTTTTCTGCTCGTTTCAGCAGCTACAAGTACCCGGAGGGCTTCAAGCCGATTGGCATCACCAAGTACGACGGCAAGCAGGCTCCCCAGCAGTGGCTTCGTTGCTACTCTACGGCCATTGACGTCGCGGGGGGCTCAAATATCACCAAAGTCGTCTACTTCCCGATGGCTTTGGACCCTGCGCCGCTCACTTGGCTGGAGAGCCTCGGCAGCAACACAATCGACTCCTGGGAACGGCTTAAGAAAGTCTTCATCGACAATTTCCAGGGAGCGATCGCTCGTGCAGGAACTCGACATGATCTTGCCCAGTGCAAGCAAGAACGCAACGAGCTCCTGCGATCCTACATGCGTCGCTTCTTCGACGTCCGCGCCACTATCACGAACATCTCGGAAGAAGACATCATCGACTGTTTCTACAACGGCATCACCGACCCCAGCATCTACAGGGATTTCGGGCGGAACAGGCCAAAGACTGTTGCGGGCCTTCGTGACATGATGCACGATTGGTCCGAACAAGAGGAGAAGATGCGGGAGCGGTTCCCGCGGCGTCAAGATAATAATTTGCGGTGCTCAAACGACAACCGCAACGACACAAGCCAGCGGGACTTTTCGGGTTCACTCCGAAAACGAAAGCCAGATAATGTTATCGCGGCTATCGATCGTCCTTCGCGGGGCAAGAAGTCGACGACGCAGGAGGAGTTCGAGAAGCTCCTGCAGAAGAAGTGCCCATGGCATCCGGGCGTTAGCCACGCCGCCATTGACTGCTACCACCTTCGGAGGACGTTCAGTAACACCGGTGGTGGAAAGAAGAATAAGAAGCCTGCCGACAAAGAACCCGAGGATGATGATCACGACGACCAGGGGCGTAATCCGAAGTTTCAGGATGCCTCGAAGGTCGTCAACGTTATCTTCGGCGGTGATGAGGATCTCGGTTCCAGGAGGGACCAGAAGCTGCTTCTTCGTGAGATCTTGTCCGTCGAGCCGGCGGTACCACGGCCGCTCCGTTGGTCGGAGGTCCCCATCTCGTTCTCTCGCGATGATCAATGGACGAGCTTCTCGGAGCCCGGTAAGTTCCCATTGGTTCTGGATCCCGTGGTGGCGGAGGTCAAGCTCACCAAGGTCCTCATCGATGGCGGAAGCGGGCTCAATCTCATCTTCGTCAGTACTTTGAAGAAGATGGGCCTGGATTTCAAGGATATGCTGGTGCCCAGCAAGTCTCCCTTCTACGGGATCGTCCCAGGTAATGCGGCGCACCCGCTTGGCACGGTGGTCCTCCCAGTCACCTTTGGCACGCGGGAGAACTATCGTACCGAGTTTATCAAGTTTGAGGTGGCTACTTTTGATTCCTCTTACCATGCAATATTGGGTCGTCCGGCACTAGCTAAGTTCATGGCAGTGCCGCACTATGTTTATCTGCTTCTTAAGATGCCAGGACTCGGTGGAGTGCTCACCCTCCGTGGCGACTTGAAGAAGTCATGTGACTGCAACCAGGAGGCGATCCAATATGCTTCGACTACTCGTGTGCCAGATGCTTCGGGAGAAGTACTCGCGGCCGCGCAGCAGCTTTCCCAGTCTGGGCTGGAAATTCCCTCCAAGAAGGCCAGCAAGTCGAGCATCCAGTCGACTGATGGCGTGGCCCTCAAGTCGATCCAGCTCCAGGAGGGAGATCCATCTAAGACCGCCGTCATTGGCGCGGGCTTAGGTGACAAATAGGAACTCGCGCTCGTCAGCTTTCTTCGGGCTAACCGAGACGTATTCGCATGGAAACCTGCGGACATGCCAGGGGTGCCCAGGGAGTTGATCGAGCATGCTTTGAATGTAGACCCGAAGGCCATGCCCAAAAAGCAACGCCTCCGGAGGTTTGCCCACGACAAGCGTGAGGCCATCAAACGGGAGATCGCTAAACTTCTCGCGGCTGGATTCATTAAAGAAGTAATCCATCCAGAGTGGGTAGCGAATCCCGTTCTTGTAAAGAAAAAGAATAATGAATGGAGAATGTGTGTCGACTACACTGATCTCAACAAGCATTGCCCAAAAGATCATTTTGGGCTGCCGCGTATTGACCAAGTTGTCGACTCAACAGCCGGCTGCGTCCTTCTTTGTTTCCTGGATTGTTACTCAGGCTATCACCAGATCGCGCTCAAGGAGGAGGACCAAATCAAGACTGCCTTCATCACCCCGTACGGGACCTACGCTTACAAAACAATGTCCTTCGGGTTGAAGAATGCAGGAGCAACTTACCAACGCGCGATCCAGATGTGTTTCGCGGATCAGCTGCACCGGAACGTCGAGGCCTACGTGGACGACGTGGTCATCAAGACCAGGGAGTCCGATAACTTGATCACAGATCTGGAAGAAACTTTTAGCAGTCTACGCAGATATCGGTGGAAACTCAATCCCACCAAATGCGTTTTTGGAGTGCCTTCAGGGAAACTGCTCGGGTTCATTGTCAGCAACCGGGGCATCGAAGCCAACCCTGTAAAGATCACGGCCATCACTGATATGGAGGCTCCGGCCACGGTCAAGGATGTGCAGAAGCTGACAGGTTGTATGGCGGCCTTGAACAGGTTCATCTCCCGACTCGGGGAGAGAGGACTACCTTTCTTCAAGCTCCTAAAACGCCAAGACAAATTCCAATGGACGGAGGAGGCCGAGCGGGCCCTACAAGACCTGAAAATTCATCTCCAGTCGCCTCCGATCCTCACCGCTCCGCTACCGGAAGAGGACCTACTACTCTACATTGCGGCAACAACCCATGTTGTCAGCAGCGCTATTGTAGTCGAGCGAGGCGAAGAAGGCCATGCGTTTGGAGTGCAGAGGCCCGTCTACTTCGTCAGCGAGGTCCTCTCCGAGTCAAAGGTACGGTACCCAGCAGTTCAAAAGCTCTTATATGCAATTTTAATCACATCAAGGAAGTTGCGCCATTATTTCGACGACTACAAGATCACTGTGGTTACAGATTTCCCGCTGGCGGATATTCTTCACAATCAAGATGCCACGGGACGCATATCTAAGTGGGCAGTGGAACTGGGGGCTCTGTCAATCGACTTCAAGCCACGCACTGCAATCAAGTCACAGGCTCTAGTCGACTTCATGGCTGAATGGAGGGAGAATCAAGTCCCAACCCCAGTGGACAAGCCAGAGCACTGGACCATGTACTTTGATGGATCCCTCAAGCTCGACGGCTGGGGTGCTGGTGTCTTGCTTATCTCCCCACGAGGTGAGCAGTTGAAATACGTCCTTCAGATCCTGTGGGCGGTATCCAATAATGAAGCCGAGTATGAAGCCTTGCTTCACGGGCTTCGTTTGGCGATATCACTAGGGATCAAGCGACTACTTGTATATGGCGACTCTCTTCTTGTCGTTCAGCAGGTCAATAAGGAATGGGACTGCAACAAGGAGACGATGGAAGCATACGTTCAGAAAGTGCGCAAGCTGGAGAGCAAGTTCTCCGGCTTGGAGGTCCACCATGTGCTACGAGAACACAATGTTGGTGCAGATATCCTATCCAAACTGGGGTCAACACGCGCTCAAGTCCCACCGGGAGTCTTCGTCCAGGAGCTCGCTCAGCCATCCATCAAGCCTTCTCCGCCGGTAACCATCGACTCGGGTTCCCAACAACCCGACCGAGAGGTTCTGATGCTGGGGGAGGATTGGCGAGCGGCTTTTATCGACTTCATCCAAGACCAACGGCTACCGGCGGGAATTGACGCCAAGAGCGTAGAAGCGGCACGCATCTTGCGAAGGAGCAAGGGCTTCGCCCTGGTCAAAGGCAAGCTCTACAGGCGTGGCGCTCGGTCAGGAGTTCTCATGAAGTGCGTCACGAAGGAGGACGGTTACGACATACTGCGGGAGATTCACGAAGGCGTCTGCGGCAACCATGCGGCATCAAGAACGCTGGTTGGGAAAGCGTACAGGGCTGGTTTCTGGTGGCCCACCGCAGTCACCGACGCGGAGGATCTCGTGCGCAGGTGCCAAAATTGTCAATTCTTCGGCAAACAGACACATGTTCCGGCCCATAGCCTCATCACTATACCGCCATCTTGGCCGTTTGCTTGTTGGAGTCTCGACATGATCGGGCCCTTCACGACGGCGCCAGGCAGTTTTACCCATGTGCTGGTGGCTATCGACAAGTTTACGAAGTGGATCGAGTACAAGCCAATCGCCAAGCTCACGCCGGATCGGGTTGTTGATTTCATCTCAGATATCTTGCATCGTTTCGGCTTCCCCAACACCATCATCACGGACTTGGGGTCAAATTTCACGGCCAACCAGTTCTGGGAATTCTGCGAGAATGCTTGCATCGAAGTTAAGTATGTCTCAGTTGCACACCCGCGGGCCAACGAACAAGTCGAGCGGGCGAACGGCTTGATAATCGACGGCCTCAAGAAGCGGCTATATGACGAGAACAGCAAGAAGGGAGGCAAATGGGTACACGAGCTGCCGCATGTAGTCTGGGGGCTTCGGACTCAGCCGTCCAAAGCCACAGGCCAAACACCTTTCTTCCTTGTATATGGATCCGAAGCCATTTTACCAGCCGATATCATGTGGAAGTCACCGAGGGTCGAAATGTACAATGAAGGCGAGGCGGACGAGGCGCGACAGTTAGAGCTCGACTCTGTAGAAGAAGCTCGTTGCACCGCTCTTGTCCAGTCAGCCCGATACCTACAGGGGATCCGCCGATACCATGATCGCAACATCAAGGAGCGGTCATTCAGTGTTGGCGACCTGGTCTTGCGTCGTATCCAGGACGAATCTGGCCTACACAAGCTCAACTCAAGGTGGGAGGGCCCGTTCGTCGTCAAGCAGGTCACACGGCCAGGGTCGTATCGACTACAGTGCCCCGAAGGCCAGGACATCCCAAATTCCTGGAACGTCCAACACCTGCGCAAGTTCTACCCATAAGCAAATGCCCGGTGATATCCGAATCCCCTGGGGGCTTGAAGATCTCCTTTCCTCGATTCATATTGGAGGCCTCGAGCCACAATATTCGGGTTGAACACTTCTTCCCCGGCGACAACAGCCACGGCCACGGGCGAAACTCTCGTGTAAACTGGCTACTCGTCGTGAATAAAGCTATGACTACATTCACAACTTATCGACTTCATTTTTTGTCGAACCACCCGCTCCGGCTAAAACTCCTCGATATATCGAGTTCCGCCACGACCTTAGGTGGTCGCACGCGACTGAAGTCGCACTTTGTCCAACTCAGTTGATCCGCTCGACTGGCTAAAAAACAGCGCGTTGGAAAGGCTCGCATAAAGAGCCACCTCGACTATATCATGAGTGGCTGCACTCAGAACAGTCATGTTCTTGCCAAAAGAATGGCCAAAACGCGGCAACGACCGCACCTGCTCCTAACAAGCTCGATCCGTCCGCCCGGGTCTCGCCCAGCTTACGGAGCACGCTCATAAGCACGAGCGTTTTCGACTACAATCAGAGTCACCGCACTCGAGCTAGTCCTAACTTTTCGCCCTACGCACGGCACCCCCGCGACGATGCTCGCGTTCTTCCCTAACAGGTCTAGACCCGCTCGATCGGGTTGTGGCTACTCTGTTAGACGAATTCTAGCTGCCCTTCGGGTCGTCGCACCCAAGGACGCGTCTCTACTTGAGTCTCGTAAGCCTGGATCCCAATTCAGCTAAGACACGCAACCAAGCAGAGATGTCAAGGGGAGCATTTACATAAGAGAATGATTAAGTGTCTCATACACCCTAATCCTGCAGTACATTGTGTACAATCTGTTCTGCTACAGGTTGGGCCTCTTGCAGGTACTCCTCGAACCGCTCGTCCGAGCAGTCCGCCGCCATCCCTTGCGCGAAGATGCTCAGCTGCGCGGTCGGCACGAAGGACTTGACGTACGCAAGGGCGTTGCTTACGCAAGCGACTGGAGCTTCGGATAAGAACTTGAGCATCTTTTTCGGGGCTTCACGGAGCCGTCCCAGCAGGGGCCGCGGGCCGGCCTCGCCTTCTTCGGGCGGGTCCACCATGTCCACCAGTTCCTGGGCGGCTCCCTGGAGGTCCTCCAGCTCCTTGCGCCGCTGCTCGTCCCTCTCGCCCAGCGCTTTGACTTGCTGAAGGCAGTCGACGAACTGACGTTCAGTGTCGTCGATCACCTTCTGCAGCCTTTCGACTTCATCTGTACGACAATACAGCATATTCTTCACGTCAGTAAGCAGCTCCTCTTTGTGTTTTATTACTTTCCTAAGCTCTGTGGTGAAGATGTTTCAGCAAGCAAGTGAAATCACTAAGGACAAGTACTCGAGGGAAGCGAGGGCCTACCTTGATGCGCCTTCTTTTCCGCCTTGAGCTGCTCCTGGTACTCTGCTTGTTGCTCCTTGAGCCGTTGTTGGAGCTCGGAGTTGGCCTCTTCAAGGTTCTTCAGGTCATTCTTGAGCAGCCAGGTCTCTCGAGTCCTTTCCTGCTTCAGCATATCAAGCTCGCGCTGCAGATAGCAGTTCTTCGTCTTCTCCTCGGAGATGCGCTTGTGCAGGGCACCTAACTCCCACGCGTCACTCACAACCGCGCGGAGTTTCTCCGACTTCTTCTGGGATGTGGTAATCACATGCTGCGCCAAAGGAGGAGAATGAGTACTAAACAACTCACCAATGCACATACCCGGAACTTTACGCGAGTACTACCATGGAGAAGTCGTATAACTCCTTGAAGGTGCTCTTGAAGGTCTGCAGGTTCTCGGCCGTTAGCAGAGGATCATCCACCAGGTCGGTGGTGATGATGTTCTGGTACCCTGGCCCGGTCCTCAGCACCTCACGGGGACTCTCCGAGGGCCCGGCGGCATCCTCGGACGGTGGCGGCTGGACACCTGCAAGCATACGACATAGTCACCACATTGTCCCCGGACCCTGGCTTCAAGCCGCGGGCGGGTAAGCGCGTACCTGTACCACTGGTAGGAGCGGCACCAGGGGCCACGACTTGTTCCTCGCCACTGAGCCCGGCTCCCTGTCGCCGGGACCCGGGAGGCGGCAAGTTGGGGAGCCCCGCATCCGCTTCCGGGGCCACGACCTGTTCATCACCACCGGGCCCGGCTCCTCCTTGTCGGGACTCGGGAGGCGGCAAGTCGGAGAGCCCCGCATCTGCCCCAGGGGCCACCTCTGCGGGTACAGGCCCCCCAGGGGCCGAGGGCTCGGGGGCTGCTGCGGCTGAGGCAGGCGCCGCAGCCCTGCCCGGTTCCAGCTGGAGTTGCACCGCACTTGAAGCCCTGGCGACATCGACAACATGGTTATTCACGCAGGCGCGGCCAAGCTTTTCAAGCGATCGAAGCAAAACTCACAGTGTCGACTTCTTCTTGGCAGCCTTCTTCACCCGCCAGGCCCGACGGGGGACGCCCGCCGCGGATGGAGGGGTCTGATCGGCCGATGGAGGGGTCCCCGCCACGGCGATGGTCACCGTCGTGGCGGCAGAAGGGCCCGCCTCCACCCCTTCGGGCTCCGTCCCGGGCGGCGGAGCAGGGAGGCTGCAAGGGGACGCTGTCAGTTCTCAGCACCATGGAAACTTTGGAATTGGCCAACACAGTAATTCCGTACCTGGAGGACTCGACTTCTTGAGCCTTGCGTTTGCGCACCTGGCGCTGGCCCTTCGGCACCGGTGGCAGAGCGCCGGTCAACTCCACGCTCTGATCGGAGGAGTTGTCCCCGTGCAGCTCCCCCACGGTCCCTTCACTCGCCTGCGAGCCCACGCACCCGGTGGACTCGCTGCTGCCTTGAACTGCAGCATGGCGAGCCGCCTTGGTGGCAACGGCGGCAACAGGGCGCGGGCCTCCCTCGGCTTCTTCCCCCGCTGGCAAGACCCCGCGTTCGGTGGCATCGTTGCGGCTCTGGATCGCAGCAAGGCGAGCTTTCTTGGCCGCCGTAACTGCAGAAGGAAGGAGGTGATACGCTCGGGGGAGGTCCGGCTGCGGCGGGTAGCTGCAGTACAGTTCCGAGTGTCCCTGCGGAAAGTCCCTCAGTTCAGTATCGGCGCAGTAGTCGATTTCTTCGGCAACAAGAAGTCGAGCACTTACCGGCGGGGGCGGATGTTGCGCGGAGTACAGGGTGGGCACGTACGGCACGGTGTTCACGTCCAGCAGCACCCGCTGAACCCGCTGGAGCGCGACTTCATCTGGCACCTCTTCTGTGCACATGCGAGAAGGGTCAGAAGGGCCGGTGTACTCGAAGCCCAGGCAACATCTCTGTTGGATGGGTTGGACGCGGCGCTTGTAAAAGGAGAACATGACGGAGGCGCCGGTCACCCCCTCCTTCTTCAGTGCGTCGATGGCCTCCAGCAGCTCCTTGACTTGGATCATTTCCATGCCGGAGGGTTCAAGGTTCCATTCCCCCCTCACCACGGGCGGTTTGTGTGACAGTTCATGTGTTTGTAAACTAGGCATATAATTTGTTAGTGTGAAATATGTATTGTTTATATAAAGCTTATGTGAGTTTATGTGAAACTTTTGAAAATTTAAAAGTACAAGTTAAAAGGGTATTTTTGTAATTACAGAAAAACCTAGGGTTGTTTTTGCAAAATGTATTTGGGAAAGGATAATTTTAAAATAAGTGAAAGGTGGTTTTGTAAACATATTTTCCTTATTTTATCTCTTGTAAAAATATATATTTATTTACCCAAAAAGCTGCATTTGAAATGCATATGTTGAAGTGGGTAAAAAGTTAGGGTAAAATGGTAAAAATAAGGGTATTTGTATAATTTTATAAAAGTGCAAGTCCTTTTATGCAAATGTTGGATTTACAAAAGTAACTTTCAAATTACTCAGGACTAAAGTGTAAAAAGTGCAAGTCATCGTGACATGTCTATCCAACCATTATGACGAGTTTATCCCGTCATTATGACGTGTCATAAATGCTTGTATTTAGGTCCTGAATTTTATAAAGTTACGCTCTATAGGACAAAAGTAATTCAAATCCGACTTTTGTTCAAAGATTCACGTGTAAAAATATAAGTTTTGAGTTTTTGAACTTGAGCCCTAAAGCAATGTTGTAGAGCTTGAAAAACTCTCCAACTTTCGTTTTGGGCATTTCTTCATTAGGGTTTTAAATCAACGGAAAATTTTGGTCTTATAAACAGGTCCCTGCAGTTTTCAGAAATTACGCATAGGCCCCTGGGGAAAACCAATCCCCTTTCTCCTCTGTTTCCTTGTCTCTGGCGCCCTTATCTCCTTCCCCACGGCAGCAGCTCTGTTCAACTCCATTTTCCCCTCCCTCTCTCCTCCAACCAAGATTGCACCGGCGGCATGGGGGGTGCGCGCGCTGGGCGCTGCCGCGGCAGGCGGTCCGAGCGGCGCGCGCTGGCGGGGCGCGCGGGGCCGGCGCCCGGTGGCCCGGTGCAGGTGCTGGGCGAGCGGCCCACGCGCGCGGGAGGCGCTGGCGGTGCGGGCGGCTCGTGGGCGCGGTGGCTTGGCGAGCGCGACGCGGGAGCGGCTGGCGCTGGGCCGGCGCGGGCTGGCGGCTGGCGGCGCGCTGGGCGGAGGCAGGCCGGCGCTGAGGCAGCGGGCCAGCAGGCTGGGGCAGCGGCTGGTGCAGGCCGTGGCTGACGCGGTGGAGCGGCTCGGCGCGGATGAGCGCGCGCGCGAGCTGCGGCAGGGCGCAGGCGCACGGCTGGAGGCGGGCTGGCGGCGGCTCCTGGCGCAGGTCGGGCGGCAGCTCGGTGCTAGCGTGGGGACCGGAGGCGCGCGGGCTGGCGGGTCCCAGGCAGGCGGACGCGCGCAGCTGCGGGCGTCAGCGCGGCAGAGCAGGAGCGGCCCGAGCGAGCGGCGTGAACTGAGCCGGTGAGCGCAGACACAGGGAGCCGGTGAGGATACGGCAGTGGCGCGAACGAGCGCGCGCAGGTGGAGTGGAGGCCGAGCAGGACGACGACGTGCAGGCGTGCGTGTGCGGATGCGAGACCGGCGACACGTTGTGGAACGGTCTGCGCGAGCTTGAGCGCGGAGTTCGCGAATGCGGGAATGCGCAGGCACACGTATGTGGGAGTGTCGGCGAGGCTGTCGGCGATAGTGCAGGAGTGACGATGGCGGCTGTTATTCAGGGACGCGAACCCAATCATCAGGCCGGCGCCGACGCTAGCAAGCACGGGGAGGAGGCGGTCGCCAGTTCGGGGGCACCGCCATCAATGGAGCACGCCCGACGAAGACCGACGAATTGAAAGGAAGGATGCGAGCTCGCTCGCTCATGAGATGCACGAGGAGCGGCGAGCCGAAAGGAAAGGCGGCAACGCGGAGGTGGCGATCGGATGCAATGAGCTCGGAGGAGCCACGCACGGCGAGTTCCCTTCATCCGTGCGGAAGTCGAGGCAAAGAGGGTGAGTGTGGCGCGGCGAGGCGAAAGCGAAGGTCCGGACGGATTTGGACTAGCACGTCCACGGATACGAGCGAGAGTGCTCTACCGGTGACCGGCTCGACTCGATTCAGCAAGCGCGTGCGTGTACAAGACAACAGGCCATCTTCCACCCACGGCAACCATCCCCGACAAACTTCTTCGTCATCCTCAGGATCTCGTCATCGTCGAGCTCATCTTATCGTCGCCAATTCTATTCACCGCGGGAATTCACTTTCCGCGTATTCCCCTTCATAACCAAAGCTACCCAAGGTTTGCCCCGTTTCATTAATCTTTTTAATGCCGGCGATTTCTTTGCCGGAATATCGCCGTTAACTTCCTGTTATCTATTTTTCCAGACCAGGGACTTGATTGCTTCGCTTTAGAAAGTTCTAGGGTGTTTTCTGTAAACGTTTACAAGTTTTATGTTGTGCTCTTGAATTGAAAATCTTGATGTGTGGTCTAGGTCAACTGTTAGGGAATGAATGTTTTATTGTGCTTTGTATTGTATGCTTATGTTATAGCTGGAAAGTAAGCCATAGCATGTATGTCTTAAATAGAGTTGTGTGATATCTAGTTAATCTTCTTATACGAATGCTCATGTCCCTGCCATCAGGACTTTGTCCTCGTCTCGATTGCTATTTCTTTAGGTTCCTTGTTGTATAAGGGTCCCGTTAGTTCTTGCGTGTCTGCTGCTTAGCCAAAACATCTCGACAGCTATGCTTCAGTGTTAGGTTATCAACCCAGCCACTTAGCATCCGTTTTCGTTAAGTCTATGATGTTTCCATATAACAGCTGTCAGTCGATACTTCTACCATCGGCTGGTTAGCTAATACGGTTGTTACCTTTCTAGTATCGACTATTGCCGATACAAGTCTGTTGTTCTATCCTACATCGACTACACCTAGTCGATGTATCAAAGGTGCACATGCAATCTTAGGATTCTTGCCATCGGCCGATCCAAGCCGATTTTGGTTGCTTTTCCATAATCGGTCAAGCACGGCCGATCAATCCTTAGTTTTTTTTTCCCATCCTTAACCACACACTTCTATCAGTCGATTTATCGACTGAGAGGTCGGCCTTATACTTATCGGTCATGTACCCTTAACCACACTCCAATCGGCTATACGTCACTCAATTGTTGTGTTGACGTAATTGAGTCAATACAACCACACTTAGTTACCTAGAATAAGACTTAAGCACATCTCAGTTAAAACACAACTGCTTTAGGAATCATTCCTCTGCTGAAGTAATCGATGCTTTCATCGATCGTCTGGAAAACCGATGCACCTTTCCATCAGCTAAACCCCCGTTGTTTCCAATCGGCTCTGTTGTGATCTTCAACGAGCAGCCGATTCCAATTAGTTGTCCACCTAAAGCTCTATCTAAGTTTAGTTTTAGATCTTTTTGGGTGTAATGTGAATAGTATGTTATATGAGTGTTGGATTGTAACTGTATTGAGAAGTAAGGTAGTTTTATGTGCGCACTAGAATGTAATGTCGCATTGCATGTAGATACGATTACTTCGGCAACGGTACCTACGAGATCTCCCCGGAGTCTACGGAGGATGTTCCTGAAGACCGAGTGAATGTCACCAAGAGATCAACTGAAGCCCCGAACCAAAGTTCGGAAGATGTTGACTTACTGACTTCAGACCCACCAGTAAAGGCAAGCCCCGGACATATCCCATTACTTTATTTACACTGCAATCTAAGTCTATTATATTATATCTTGCATTAAGTCTAGGAATTGAAGTGAAACCCTAGATGCATGAATCCTAGGAATCCAATGTAATGCTCCCGAGTCCTTATCGGATAGTTGCTCCGCTAATAGGACCGGTAGAAGTCGAGTGATTTCCTGTCACTCGCGCGATATAGGAGTTGCATGTTTACTATTCTGCAACCACTATAAGGATGACGGACAGGGTCATGTATTGTATCATGACCTGGAAGATTACCCTGTCTGTTTTGATAAAAGCTTTAAGGTCGAAATGTGTGGTAGTGGTGGCTAAGTTTTTGAAAGTACTAGCCACATGCCGCGAAATATGGTAAGCGGTAAGCCTAGTAACCAATCGGCCCGGCAAGTGGACATACCTCCCACCACTCGATTTTATGTTATGTATACACGCACCGACGTGCGGGAGTACGTTCTGCAAGGCAGACAGGAATACGGTTTTTGTAGTCGCGCTACAGACGTATGTCCTGTACACATTGGGTGTGCGTACGGTCCTGCAGTCGCTTGTGGTGGACCTGATCCACGACCCGGAATGAAAGGCAAACGGTTGCTTCGGAACGATCGTTGGATCTTCCAAGCGTGTGTGTTAGGTTTACCTTGCAAGGTTAAATTCGATTCGAATCGTCCGCCTCTCACGAGGATTGAGACTGCTTATCCCTTCTGCCACATTGAGTAAAAAGTATAACTGTTGATGAGATAATCTTGGTGAATGATAATATCTATCATGCTTGTTTAGTATAGATGCTAACCTAGAATGGCTAATCAAACTAGAATCTGAAAGCTAAAACTTGAAAATAGGTTATATTCTTAGTTGCTTTTCAGCTAAAACTAAACCCGGAACCATTACAAGCTTTCATGAGTCTAGCTATGGACTAAAGTATACCCAATCCCGGGTAAGCCTTGCTGAGTATTAGTATACTCAGCCTTGCTAGTTTTATATTTTTCAGGTAAAGCCTTTGAAGACCCTACTCTTTCCCTGTCATGGCCCTGTGCTCTTCCAGATGATTGGTCCGTGGAATGGGATTCGTCCCCGGCCAGCACTGGTGATATCGAGTGATGTCGTGCCCGGGCTTAGCATGACATCCGTCTCGACGACGTGCTGTAAATGATCGCATATGTTTTCCGCTGCCAAAAGTCATAGCTTTAACAGTTTGTAGTGTTTTCTCTAGACTTGAAACTTCGTACTTCTTTTGAAAACTCTTGTAATGTAATTCCTTGTTTTGTAAAATGTGATGGTGATTGTATCTCTGGACTCACCTTCGTGTGAGGTAACCTTATTTGATCCTGTGTATCGGTGGTTTATCGGGACGTTACCCGACAGGCCAAGGGATTATACTGTTTGAAGCACGTTGGAGCCCTCGGAAGTGGACTCGCGTACTTGAGCCGGTATAATTCAGGTTGGTTCTGCCACAGCTGGTATCAGAGCTATAAGGTTACCCTGGAGATACACTTTACCTTAAAAATGTTTTCAGTATAAAAGTTTGACCAACAAAGTATTTGGCAAAACTACATTGGATTCGTTAAGGATTATGTATAGTACGTAAAGCCCTAGGGTGATGTTTAAGGGAACTAGAGGTGGCTATAATATATATATATAATCCTAACTACCAGCATTACTTTTCTGTCAAAACTTAAATTCATGCACAACTCAACTTTACTTTTTGTAACGACATCTTCGATGGTGAGGTAAGAAGGTAAGGATCCTCAGCCAACTGAGGGAGCTTGGCCTTCCCGTCGGTGATGCGAACCGAACGCTGTTTCTCAAGCAGTGGCCTACTTGAGATGCTGCCAATGTGCCAACTTCGGTTGACTACATTGGGAGTATATGGTTCGGCGCAGGGTATGGCGATCGCAGTTCATACCCCCGCATTTTGCGGTACCACTGTGAATACGTTATCTCGATAACGTATGTTAACGTTGTCTGTACGGCGGTAATTGTACAGATGCTGTTTCTATAGTGAACAGTAATGATTGGGGACGCTTTCATGACATGCTGGCATGAAAGGTTCAGTATATACATACTGTGTTTTCTGCAGGTACACTAACCCCGTTACGTAAGCTTGAACGTAAGAACGACTAGTATATATATAGGGAGAGACGTATTTATATGATGCCACCGTAATTAACCACGTAAGTCCAAGGTTACTTGGCAATTATTTTTGGTTGTGAGGACGTGTAGAACGTGCATGCATCCTGACCTCTTGGATTGATCTGATTGCCTTGGTTGTTACGTTGATGTACTGAAACATGTGCTTGTATCTGAATGCCTGTTTTGACTCTGTGTGGTAGGAGCCAACGTAATCTGCTAGGCTAACCTGAAGTGAGAAGATCTTTTATGAATCTAGTGGGATGGGTCATGTCTGGACCTTGTCACCGATCCTAGCTTGACCGCTAAATCAAATCCTTGATTTTGCTTTAAATCTGTTTCGGCAGAATCATTGAACTTCTCCTTTGATAGTTAAACCTTGATAACTATCATCAAACCCGTCAATCCATCATTTAGTTATCCATTTATCCTCTCCTGATGTTGTACCTTACTTTGTTGGCTATTCTGGTTACAACATCCGAAAAGATATACCTTCAATTCTTGCTCAGATGCTTTTGGATAAATTAAAAAGATTTATGACAACAATTACTTTTTGGATACAATTCTCCCAGCAAAAGTCATGCATCATAACCCATACCATCTTTGATCAATGCATGGTGTTGCATTGTCATCGAAGATCCGTAGACTGACTAACGGGTGCGCCTTTAGTATAGCTTTGGGTTGTCTTCGGTTTCCTAAGATCCATCTTGTTGCTGTTGGCACTACAAGGTTATTATTCCTCTTTTGTGGTGGTGTTTAATCACATGACCATGATGCCGTGTCGGAACCTAAGGCCTCATGTGCACTGCAGTCACATGATTGAGCCATTAGGGGCGCACTGGTGACTAGGTACATGTGACGTAACAACACTGCAATCTCTTCTTATGCAACCTTACTAGTGTCCTAACTTCTAATCCTTGTCTAAGGATATAGAGCTACCCAGGTGTTCGTTACGAGAGAACGGCTGTAGAGTGCGACTCATATGCATCATTAACTCATAAGGATATGCATCATACTTCATGCATTTCATATGTGCATGCATTGCAAGTATCATCATCCTTGCATCATGGTGTCTGCATCATTTGGTCAGCATCATGATAATTGCCTTGTGGCATATGCACCATTTCAGTCGTGTATGGAATCCTCCATTCTCGTGTTGCACCATTATTGTAATCATAAAACTCAAACAATGCATCACGATCATGGATAGAGCATTTTGTCATTATTCCTTGATTGCATCGGTCTCAATAGGCATGTTTTGCAATAACATCATCTAAAATTATTTAAGTAATAAACTCTGAGCAAGAATATTTCAAACATCACTTTGTCAATCCCTTGTACTATCCTTACTTATTGTCCATGAGTTTTGTGATGAATGTCATCGACATTTATCGTCCTTATGTATAATCTCTTATCTTGTTAAACTCATCTATGTACCATCTCTTCATGTTTTCGTTATACTCATCTCATCATACTCTCGTCATCAACCTCAATCTTCTCTGGTATGTTTGTTTCCTGTCACTTTCGATGAGTGAAATGTTTCTCTTCCCTTAAGAGTCTTTCGTCCGAATCTCGGGACGAGATTCTTTTTAGGGGGGAGGGCTGTGACAGTTCATGTGTTTGTAAACTAGGCATATAATTTGTTAGTGTGAAATATGTATTGTTTATATAAAGCTTATGTGAGTTTATGTGAAACTTTTGAAAATTTAAAAGTACAAGTTAAAAGGGTATTTTTGTAATTACAGAAAAACCTAGGGTTGTTTTTGCAAAATGTATTTGGGAAAGGATAATTTTAAAATAAGTGAAAGGTGGTTTTGTAAACATATTTTCCTTATTTTATCTCTTGTAAAAATATATATTTATTTACCCAAAAAGCTGCATTTGAAATGCATATGTTGAAGTGGGTAAAAAGTTAGGGTAAAATGGTAAAAATAAGGGTATTTGTATAATTTTATAAAAGTGCAAGTCCTTTTATGCAAATGTTGGATTTACAAAAGTAACTTTCAAATTACTCAGGACTAAAGTGTAAAAAGTGCAAGTCATCGTGACATGTCTATCCAACCATTATGACGAGTTTATCCCGTCATTATGACGTGTCATAAATGCTTGTATTTAGGTCCTGAATTTTATAAAGTTACGCTCTATAGGACAAAAGTAATTCAAATCCGACTTTTGTTCAAAGATTCACGTGTAAAAATATAAGTTTTGAGTTTTTGAACTTGAGCCCTAAAGCAATGTTGTAGAGCTTGAAAAACTCTCCAACTTTCGTTTTGGGCATTTCTTCATTAGGGTTTTAAATCAACGGAAAATTTTGGTCTTATAAACAGGTCCCTGCAGTTTTCAGAAATTACGCATAGGCCCCTGGGGAAAACCAATCCCCTTTCTCCTCTGTTTCCTTGTCTCTGGCGCCCTTATCTCCTTCCCCACGGCAGCAGCTCTGTTCAACTCCATTTTCCCCTCCCTCTCTCCTCCAACCAAGATTGCACCGGCGGCATGGGGGGTGCGCGCGCTGGGCGCTGCCGCGGCAGGCGGTCCGAGCGGCGCGCGCTGGCGGGGCGCGCGGGGCCGGCGCCCGGTGGCCCGGTGCAGGTGCTGGGCGAGCGGCCCACGCGCGCGGGAGGCGCTGGCGGTGCGGGCGGCTCGTGGGCGCGGTGGCTTGGCGAGCGCGACGCGGGAGCGGCTGGCGCTGGGCCGGCGCGGGCTGGCGGCTGGCGGCGCGTTGGGCGGAGGCAGGCCGGCGCTGAGGCAGCGGGCCAGCAGGCTGGGGCAGCGGCTGGTGCAGGCCGTGGCTGACGCGGTGGAGCGGCTCGGCGCGGATGAGCGCGCGCGCGAGCTGCGGCAGGGCGCAGGCGCACGGCTGGAGGCGGGCTGGCGGCGGCTCCTGGCGCAGGTCGGGCGGCAGCTCGGTGCTAGCGTGGGGACCGGAGGCGCGCGGGCTGGCGGGTCCCAGGCAGGCGGACGCGCGCAGCTGCGGGCGTCAGCGCGGCAGAGCAGGAGCGGCCCGAGCGAGCGGCGTGAACTGAGCCGGTGAGCGCAGACACAGGGAGCCGGTGAGGATACGGCAGTGGCGCGAACGAGCGCGCGCAGGTGGAGTGGAGGCCGAGCAGGACGACGACGTGCAGGCGTGCGTGTGCGGATGCGAGACCGGCGACACGTTGTGGAACGGTCTGCGCGAGCTTGAGCGCGGAGTTCGCGAATGCGGGAATGCGCAGGCACACGTATGTGGGAGTGTCGGCGAGGCTGTCGGCGATAGTGCAGGAGTGACGATGGCGGCTGTTATTCAGGGACGCGAACCCAATCATCAGGCC
Source organism: Panicum hallii (assembly GCF_002211085.1). Lineage (NCBI taxonomy): Eukaryota > Viridiplantae > Streptophyta > Magnoliopsida > Poales > Poaceae > Panicum > Panicum hallii. The sequence continues at coordinate 55,696,853 of NC_038050.1, forward strand.
GGCGCCGACGCTAGCAAGCACGGGGAGGAGGCGGTCGCCAGTTCGGGGGCACCGCCATCAATGGAGCACGCCCGACGAAGACCGACGAATTGAAAGGAAGGATGCGAGCTCGCTCGCTCATGAGATGCACGAGGAGCGGCGAGCCGAAAGGAAAGGCGGCAACGCGGAGGTGGCGATCGGATGCAATGAGCTCGGAGGAGCCACGCACGGCGAGTTCCCTTCATCCGTGCGGAAGTCGAGGCAAAGAGGGTGAGTGTGGCGCGGCGAGGCGAAAGCGAAGGTCCGGACGGATTTGGACTAGCACGTCCACGGATACGAGCGAGAGTGCTCTACCGGTGACCGGCTCGACTCGATTCAGCAAGCGCGTGCGTGTACAAGACAACAGGCCATCTTCCACCCACGGCAACCATCCCCGACAAACTTCTTCGTCATCCTCAGGATCTCGTCATCGTCGAGCTCATCTTATCGTCGCCAATTCTATTCACCGCGGGAATTCACTTTCCGCGTATTCCCCTTCATAACCAAAGCTACCCAAGGTTTGCCCCGTTTCATTAATCTTTTTAATGCCGGCGATTTCTTTGCCGGAATATCGCCGTTAACTTCCTGTTATCTATTTTTCCAGACCAGGGACTTGATTGCTTCGCTTTAGAAAGTTCTAGGGTGTTTTCTGTAAACGTTTACAAGTTTTATGTTGTGCTCTTGAATTGAAAATCTTGATGTGTGGTCTAGGTCAACTGTTAGGGAATGAATGTTTTATTGTGCTTTGTATTGTATGCTTATGTTATAGCTGGAAAGTAAGCCATAGCATGTATGTCTTAAATAGAGTTGTGTGATATCTAGTTAATCTTCTTATACGAATGCTCATGTCCCTGCCATCAGGACTTTGTCCTCGTCTCGATTGCTATTTCTTTAGGTTCCTTGTTGTATAAGGGTCCCGTTAGTTCTTGCGTGTCTGCTGCTTAGCCAAAACATCTCGACAGCTATGCTTCAGTGTTAGGTTATCAACCCAGCCACTTAGCATCCGTTTTCGTTAAGTCTATGATGTTTCCATATAACAGCTGTCAGTCGATACTTCTACCATCGGCTGGTTAGCTAATACGGTTGTTACCTTTCTAGTATCGACTATTGCCGATACAAGTCTGTTGTTCTATCCTACATCGACTACACCTAGTCGATGTATCAAAGGTGCACATGCAATCTTAGGATTCTTGCCATCGGCCGATCCAAGCCGATTTTGGTTGCTTTTCCATAATCGGTCAAGCACGGCCGATCAATCCTTAGTTTTTTTTTCCCATCCTTAACCACACACTTCTATCAGTCGATTTATCGACTGAGAGGTCGGCCTTATACTTATCGGTCATGTACCCTTAACCACACTCCAATCGGCTATACGTCACTCAATTGTTGTGTTGACGTAATTGAGTCAATACAACCACACTTAGTTACCTAGAATAAGACTTAAGCACATCTCAGTTAAAACACAACTGCTTTAGGAATCATTCCTCTGCTGAAGTAATCGATGCTTTCATCGATCGTCTGGAAAACCGATGCACCTTTCCATCAGCTAAACCCCCGTTGTTTCCAATCGGCTCTGTTGTGATCTTCAACGAGCAGCCGATTCCAATTAGTTGTCCACCTAAAGCTCTATCTAAGTTTAGTTTTAGATCTTTTTGGGTGTAATGTGAATAGTATGTTATATGAGTGTTGGATTGTAACTGTATTGAGAAGTAAGGTAGTTTTATGTGCGCACTAGAATGTAATGTCGCATTGCATGTAGATACGATTACTTCGGCAACGGTACCTACGAGATCTCCCCGGAGTCTACGGAGGATGTTCCTGAAGACCGAGTGAATGTCACCAAGAGATCAACTGAAGCCCCGAACCAAAGTTCGGAAGATGTTGACTTACTGACTTCAGACCCACCAGTAAAGGCAAGCCCCGGACATATCCCATTACTTTATTTACACTGCAATCTAAGTCTATTATATTATATCTTGCATTAAGTCTAGGAATTGAAGTGAAACCCTAGATGCATGAATCCTAGGAATCCAATGTAATGCTCCCGAGTCCTTATCGGATAGTTGCTCCGCTAATAGGACCGGTAGAAGTCGAGTGATTTCCTGTCACTCGCGCGATATAGGAGTTGCATGTTTACTATTCTGCAACCACTATAAGGATGACGGACAGGGTCATGTATTGTATCATGACCTGGAAGATTACCCTGTCTGTTTTGATAAAAGCTTTAAGGTCGAAATGTGTGGTAGTGGTGGCTAAGTTTTTGAAAGTACTAGCCACATGCCGCGAAATATGGTAAGCGGTAAGCCTAGTAACCAATCGGCCCGGCAAGTGGACATACCTCCCACCACTCGATTTTATGTTATGTATACACGCACCGACGTGCGGGAGTACGTTCTGCAAGGCAGACAGGAATACGGTTTTTGTAGTCGCGCTACAGACGTATGTCCTGTACACATTGGGTGTGCGTACGGTCCTGCAGTCGCTTGTGGTGGACCTGATCCACGACCCGGAATGAAAGGCAAACGGTTGCTTCGGAACGATCGTTGGATCTTCCAAGCGTGTGTGTTAGGTTTACCTTGCAAGGTTAAATTCGATTCGAATCGTCCGCCTCTCACGAGGATTGAGACTGCTTATCCCTTCTGCCACATTGAGTAAAAAGTATAACTGTTGATGAGATAATCTTGGTGAATGATAATATCTATCATGCTTGTTTAGTATAGATGCTAACCTAGAATGGCTAATCAAACTAGAATCTGAAAGCTAAAACTTGAAAATAGGTTATATTCTTAGTTGCTTTTCAGCTAAAACTAAACCCGGAACCATTACAAGCTTTCATGAGTCTAGCTATGGACTAAAGTATACCCAATCCCGGGTAAGCCTTGCTGAGTATTAGTATACTCAGCCTTGCTAGTTTTATATTTTTCAGGTAAAGCCTTTGAAGACCCTACTCTTTCCCTGTCATGGCCCTGTGCTCTTCCAGATGATTGGTCCGTGGAATGGGATTCGTCCCCGGCCAGCACTGGTGATATCGAGTGATGTCGTGCCCGGGCTTAGCATGACATCCGTCTCGACGACGTGCTGTAAATGATCGCATATGTTTTCCGCTGCCAAAAGTCATAGCTTTAACAGTTTGTAGTGTTTTCTCTAGACTTGAAACTTCGTACTTCTTTTGAAAACTCTTGTAATGTAATTCCTTGTTTTGTAAAATGTGATGGTGATTGTATCTCTGGACTCACCTTCGTGTGAGGTAACCTTATTTGATCCTGTGTATCGGTGGTTTATCGGGACGTTACCCGACAGGCCAAGGGATTATACTGTTTGAAGCACGTTGGAGCCCTCGGAAGTGGACTCGCGTACTTGAGCCGGTATAATTCAGGTTGGTTCTGCCACAGTTTGCTCGACTTCGTTGGCAGGGGGGCGCATGGTTCTCGATGTAGAACCAGAGGTTTTTCCACCCAGGAAGGTTGGAGGGGAATTTATATGCAAGGTATTTTTCGCCGGCCTGCTGTCGCAGTTGGATGCCGGCGCCCCCTACCACAGCGAGTTTTTTCGTGGTCGGTTGGGGTTTCAAGCGGAAAAGGAAGCGGAATAGATCCCAGTGGGGCTCAATTCCAAGAAATGCTTCACAAAAGTGGATGAAAATGGAGATGTGGCAGATGGAATTCGGGTTGAGGTGATGGAGCTCAAGCCCGTAGTAGTAAAGAAGGCCGCGGAAGAAAGAACAAGTGGGGAGGGCCAATCCCCATTCGGCAAAATGGTAGAATGTGACGATTTCGTCGACATTCTCCATGGGGAACGGTTCACGGAAAGAGGGGCGCCAGTTGACGAGATTTTTCTCTTGCAGCAACCCCTCGGAAACAAGTTTTTTCAGATTGTTGAGGGAACACTTACTGTGTGTCCACTCCGCGGTTGTTGGTTCCGCATCCTTCTTCACTCCCTCGATCTCCGACTTCTTGGACGTCATCTCCGATGCGCCGGCCACGAGATGCTCGGGGGCTGCGGGGAGAGGGGCGGGGAGGTCGGGGTGGGAGCTCTTCTTGGGGGAAGGCGGCGGCGCTTGGTTTGGATTGGGGAATTTGGTGGTTCTCGATGGAATGCAGATTGAAAGCGTGGTTTTTCCCTCCAGTTATCGCGGGGTTAAATAACCAGCGGAGTGGGGGAAAATTACTGTTCTGAAGGTCAAGCGCCGTTTCGTGGACTATTCCGAAGATGAGGGGTCATTTGGTGATTTGATTAGATTGCATATTTGATTAATCATTTTTTCAGGGCTAATTAGCCCGGAAAAAGGGGTTTTTCGAATCTTTGGTCTAATTACATCATTTGTACCATCCCTTCGTTCTCCTCATTAACGTGTCATTGTTTAGCTTGTATGCCACGATTTTTGGACCCTTATCTCCAAACTTTGTGGCATTTGGATTCAAGGCTCGGGGGCTGCGGGGTACGTGGCATCGACTACTTATTTTTCAAATTTCTTTGAAGGGTAAGGAAGACTACTGACAAGCGGGACCCTCAGCCTGATTCTCCGATTCAACCTAAGGCTCGGGGGCTACTCCATATGGAGTGCGATTTTGCAATCGCACGCCATATCAGAAATAAAATTCGGGGCATGAGCACCTCATAGCTTCGATGCAGCCAAGCAAGTACTCGAAGAAGGACTTCAGGACGAATCGTCAGAAAGAAGTCGAAGACTGCTTCGAAAGTACTCGATAAGCCTGCAGTGCTCAGCTACGAAGAGCTCGGGGGCTTGTCAGACCCGGGGCCACCGGGCTGGGCACGTTACGAAGTTTAAGAGATTAAGCCCGTCTTGTCTCTTATTTGTTTTGTTTATCTCTTGTTTATCCCGTTTAAATAGGAGATAGAGCTAACCAACACAGAGAGGATCTACTCGAGATCAGTTCGGGTGTGATCCCTCGGAGGGGGTTGGTTAGTATCTTTGTAACTCTGACCTCTCGGATATATAAGGGAGGTCAGGGACCCCCCTCGGAAAAATAGATCATTAGGTCATTCTATACAGAAGGCAATACAAACCATACAGGACGTAGGGTGTTACGCTCCGTGCGGCCCGAACCTGTCTAAGTCTTGTGTTCCTTGCACCTTCGAGTTCCTGATCTCGGCGTCCCCTCACCCAAAACTTACCACCTTGGGTATACCCCACGGTGGGCAGCCGGTTAAACCCCGACAGAGCACTCCATAATATATTTTTCAGCTCTAGTGGTTGCATTGTGTTCTTGATGGTTTAATATTGCTCCAGTAAAAAATTAGTGAATTTTAGAGCCCAGTAAGTGAATGTTTTTGAATTTGCAAGTTGAACCGTTGCCTTTCCTTTTCCCCTCCACCCGGCACCACCTGCCAGTCTCTCCCCGCACCCTGAGCCCGCGCGTCAGCCACCCCCTCCACATCCCCCGGCCTTCCGCGCCCGCCCGTTGGGCACCCGTGCAGCGGGGCACGCCGGTGGCCGCTGGCTTGTCCAGCGTGGCCGCCCGGCGCTTCACCTCCTGCGCCGCCTCGCCTTCCCCTCCCCCGCTCCCCATTTCGAACCGCCGCTCCTTCTCCTTCCTCGGCCCAAACCCTAGCCGCCGCTCCCTTCCCGTCCGAGCTGCTCGCCGCCACAATCCGCCGCCGTCGCTTCACCTCCGCCCGATTCCCCGCGCGCGAAGCACCTCCTCCATCCCCTCGCCCGATTCAAGCTCTCCCCGGCCTTCCCCCTTCGCTGCCCGAGCCTCCCGACGCGCGCCCCCGTCCGCCGCCCCACCATCCGCCGCCCCGCCTCGCTCGTCCACGCTGCGGGTGAGCGCCTCCTCCGCACTGTGCTGCCCGCGCGCGCTCCGCTCGTGCGCGTTCGCGCCCCTGGGCTGCAGTCCCGTGCCGGCCGCCGCGACGTCGCGCGCGCGCGTTCGCGTGCGGGCCGCGCCACGGCCCACCCTGGCTGCGTCCGCGGCGAGTCAAGGCCGTGGCTGGTCTTGACTCGGCCCCGTTTCCCCCGGGCCCACCTGTCGCGCTGATAGGTGCCGGCCCGGGTGGCCCTTGCCTTTGTTCCACGTTTTATCCATTTTATTTCATGCTGAATCTTGTAAAATGCCTAGAAAATTGTATAGGTCTCCAAAAATGATGAAAGTTGTTTTGTTTGTTTATTCTATGATAGATCTACCAGGAAAAACTATTGTTGAGCATGTTAGAGTCCTGTACCTTGAGTTATAGGCTATTCTTGCTAAAAAAAGTTAATTGTTAAACTTGTTGTGTGATGCTTTGAAAATGCTAAACTAAATCTTGTTAGATTTCTGGTGAAATGGTTTGTCTCATGGTGCAGCTTTTGTAAATGTTCCTAGGCTGTTTGATAGGGTTTTAATGCATTTTTGGTTTTGCTGCCTGCAAGCTTGTAAAATGAATAACTTTTGTTTGAAAAATGATAAAATGCCAAAAACCACTTCTGTTATCTTTGTTATCATGTCTTGTACCCCTGGTAATTTTCTTAGGATTTTTGAAAATGTTTTGCATAGCTTTTAAGATTTAACTTGATTCTAGTAGCTTAAAATTGTAAATAACATAGGTGATTCCACAAAACTAATTGGGCTGCAAATTCAACTCTCATGATTTTCTCTTGAGATCCCCTGTGTGCAGAACTAAAATCATGATTTATTCTTGCTATTTGTTGTGTGAGCAAGTTCGCCTTCAGGCTTAGAATTTAATTTATTGATCGAGCTTCGTTTACATTGCTTGTGTGCCTCCTTGTGTTGAGGGGCACTTCATTTCCATTTCATATCATGCCATCTCATTTCATGTCGTCGGCATCATTCTAATGCACACATCTCATTCATGCATTATAGTGACCAAGACTCCGGAGGACGAACCCGTTGAGCCCTCCGCAACCATCGAAGCCGAGCCAGGAGCCGAGTTTGCGGTCGAACCCGAAGAGAACCAAGGCAAGCAGCTAAGCATGATCCCTTGACCCTTTTTAACTTGATTAGTTAGTTATCTCAATGGGGTATACATGTATATGCTATATGTTTATCTATTGCATTGCTGATCCTACTTTCAAGTTATGACCTTTCTTGATTTTACTTCCATGTCCTTGTCACGTGTAGTTAACAATTAAATGATCTAGCGAACGCTTAGCCTTGCTTAGACTTGGTCTTAGTTTGCAAGAAACATCGGAATAAGGATCACTTTACTCACTGCACACCTCTTAGTATATTTGTGCTTATCCATTGTTGTCGGAAGTTTGGGAAAAGGGGTTGGCGTGATGGTTATGTCATGATTCGAGCGGAAGGTAGGGCCTAGGGAAAGGAGTCTCGGAGGCATAGTCCGCTCGAATTGGTTAAGGACCGTCCGTAGATGACCTCGGAAATTGAGCACTTATCGTACTACCACATATCCATTCATGGGGTGGATAAACCGATTACCCTCTAGTTCTAATCGTTGATGCACGGTCCCAGATGCGTGGCCGTAGGGCTTTGTAGAGAGGTTTAGGGGTGTCCCCGGTGGACCTAGGTAACTCTCCACGAAAGCTAGGCGTGATGTTCAATGGTTACAACTTATCGGGAAAGGTTGATGCGAGTACCCCCTCACCCCACGTGATCGGTTGGGTGAGTCACATGGTCCTTGTGTCGTTTGGGTAAAGTTGTACACCCTTGCAAGGTTAATGAATCAATTCGAATTGCCGCGCTCTCGGTTATGAGCAAGCTCTTTATCCTACGAAATCTTCGTAGAAGTTTTGGTCAAGTGATTGGTTTCATATTACCTCTTGTTGATACTTAGGATTTGAGTTATCTAATTAACTAAAACTTGAGGTGGGTTGGGCAAGTTAATTAAAATGCTACGAGGCTAGATGGTGGGATTAGGGAGCTCATGCTTATTTAATTCACTTAGCCCTAAAGCCTTTTTTGTGAACCTTCATATGCATATTCCTTGATTTAATTATTCGCGTAAGTCTTGCGAGTACCTTTGTACTCATATTGCTCTGTTATACTAAGTTGCAGGTGAGCCGGAAGTGGTGTTTGGCCATTTCTATCCCGCCGAACCCGGCGCGGGCGAGGAATAGGCCAATATGGTCAATGGTGTCCTTGAGCAAGACGCCATTATTATTTATCGATATAATTTCCGCTGCGTATCGTACTTGGGATCATCATGTTAAACATTAAACACTATGGTTTTTATCTCTTCTATGTTATTTGTGAGCCCGAGGCTTGTATCCCTTAATTGAACCCTAAATTTCAGATTGGAACCTTTCTTAAATTAATGTTGTAATGGTTAGTCGCTTAACCTTGTATTAAAACTTACTCTTTGTGGATCATTGGTGATGTATGAGCATGTGACGGTATGTGCATGTGCATGATCTTGGGCATATGTTGGAGCACATACCCGGACTACTGGGTTTAACATTATTTTCGGCGAAAAGTTAAGTTGGTCCTTGGTAGTTTAGATGTGGGTTAACCCGTGGCGCGCCATTGGTGCGAGTGCATGTTAACTCTCACCTTCATGATAAGGACCGACGGTTTCACTTAAAATGATGTTAAATTGGGCGGTTCTCATAGCGGGTATCAGAGCCAGGTTCCATGAAGTGAACTTAAAAGTTTGCTTAAAGGGGTTGAGAGCGAAATAAAATTGAGTACTTACATTAATATTTATTTCTTGTAAAACTTGAACTTAAGGATTGATTGCTAACTTCCTCCCTTTGTCTTAGAGCTATTATCCTCTCTAATGCTTCACCTATTAATTAAATATGCTTAATCTCTCATGTCTTATTGGATAGATGGCCACGATGATCATGGCGACTCGCGCTCAGGAGACGATTGGGTTCCCGGCGATCCTCAACGAGATGTTGAGGAGCTCGCACTACTTTTTCCAGCCCGAGTACGAGGTCTATGCTCGCGGCTATGGTGTTAGTTTGGTGGACTACATGGCGAGCCTCCACCTTGAGCCAAGATTGGTGGTGGGAGCCGTGAAGTACAACTTCCGCGCCTGTGGTACCTCAGTGCAGATGGTCATTCAAGAGGTGGCACGTGAAGCCATCGCCCGTCTTCGCTACGAGCACCGCAAGCTTTGGGAGGCTCCGTTCACCTACTTTCCGGTGCGGGGACCCGAGGCTCCCATTGCTCATGTTGTCTTGCCTCCAATGGGGCCGTACACCTTGGAGACGTGCATGGCGGACACCATTTCCACCTACGAGATGGCGCACCGGAGTTTGGTATGGGAGTTGGAGGAGACAAGGTGTCGTCTCGTCCGCCTCCACTACCAAGTGGAGCCTTACCTTCGGTCGAAGAAGTTGCCAAGGAAGATCATGGACGACTGGACACGGAACATGCCGCATGAGGAGGCGCCTCCGTCGCACCGCTTTCCACATGTGGTGGGTACTTGGGCAGAGACGCGGGGAACATACAATCCCATTTCGATGGGGTTGCCCGTGTGTCGGTCCCATATGGTGCCCGCCACCTGCGCGAATCTTTTGGGGTTCCCGGAGCCTTTTGACCCATGACTTGCTTATCGTCTAGTGAGAGGGAAAGTCGCCCATTAGTCCAAGTGCTAGTAGGAGGGTCGTGGCACTTGGGGTAATGCAGTTGTAAGGTGGAATTAAGCACTAGGACGTTAAGACGCTCTCATTTTGTGTTGGTTGAACTTTATTGGATGCTTGTGAACTAAAGTCAAGTTGGTCTCATGGTTATGGTTATGCCTCGATGTGTTGTTAGTAGTTTATTTATGCAAAATAATTGAGTACTATTCATGCGTGCTTCCTAAAGAGTTAGTTATGAGCCCTATAATGTTGCGTGGTAACGACGCGAGGCAACGACATATTGCACTCATATGTTGCATGCATGCACGCATACGCATATAATAATTATAAAGCATGTGGGTGACCGTTTTCCATCTTTCTTACTCTCTAAATCTGCCCTAGTAACCTCGAATGGTGATGTTCAAATTTTTTGCGCTCGTCATGTTCATATATTTTCGTTGATAAGTTATCGTTCGGGTCTCGATCTTAAGTCAAATTATTATCTACGCTTTATCATTCCATCGTTTCTCCTTAAGATTATTACTTTCTTCCTCGGTTGCTAACTTATCTTAAATTCTTGCTAGGATGAATTTGCGTTCGGGAACCGGCGCGGACCGCGGGAATGGTTCGGGTGGGAATAACAACAACAACAACAACAACAACAACAACAACAACAACAACAACAACAACAACAACAATCTTCCCGAACCTCCCGTCCACCCCACTTCCGCGGATGTGCTTGCCCAACAAATGCAACTACTTGGGCAATTGGTCAATCATATTGGCAACTTGGGCAACATCAGAATTCAAGCTCCTAGGGAGGAACCGCAAGTGAACAAATTTGGGGATTTCTTCCACACCAACCCACCTATCTTCCGTGGCTCCAAGGATCCACTTGATGCGGATTTTTGGCTTTATGTCATTGAAGAGAAGCTCAATCTCATCCAATGTGAAGAACATGAAAAGGTCTTATTCGCCGCTCACCAACTCCATGATGCCCCGGGGGCTTGGTGGCGGAATTGGAAGGCTTCTCAACCCGCCAATCACCGTTTCACATGGGAGGAATTCCGGACGGCTTTTCGCTCTTTCCATATTCCCAAGGGTATCATAGACATCAAGAAGAAGGAGTTCCTCAATCTCACCCAAGGCCATCGAGATGTAATGGCTTATGTCAATGCTTTCAATACTCTATCTCAATATGCACTCGACGAAGTATCCTCCGATGCTAAGAAGCGGGAGAGGTTCTATGATGGCCTCTCGGAAGAACTACAAGACAAGCTATCCACCACCAAGTTTGATGATTTCAATGACTTGGTGAACATTGCTATCCACGCCGAGCACAAGATGAAGAGACTCGAGGCCAAGCATAAGCGTCCCGCTCCTACCTCGGCGAGTGGTAGCTCATCTCGCCCACGTGTGGGGCCTCAACCTCCCCCACCTCGTGCGCCGGGTGCGCAACCACCGCGCCCTATGTGGGTTGTACGTCATCCTCAACCACCCCAAGGACAACCTCCAAGGCCGGCCAATGCCTTTTGGAACAACCCAAGCGGCGCCACAAGGGGTCCGTGCTACAATTGTGGTGGTACGGGCCACATCTAAAAGTATTGTCCTTCTCCAAGGCAAGGCGTCACCTCCAATGCACCAAGACCTAACAACCCTCCACCGCAAGCCCCACGCCAAGGAGCCAAGCCATCGCAAGCTCCTAAGTGTGGCCGTCTCAACTACACCACCGTGGAAGAGGTTCCGGATGATGCCGAAGTGCTCATGGGTACTCTTCTCATAAACTCCCATTCCGCCCTTGTCCTTTTCGATTTCGGAGCAACCCTTTCTTTCATTAACAAGAAGTTCATGATGCATAGCAAACTCCAAATGCAAACCCTACCACAACCATACCACATAGAATCACCGGGTGGGGAAATCATATCTAAACATTTTGTAGATAAAGTTCCGATTCTTATTGAGGGAGCCACCTTTCGAGCAAATCTTCTCATCCTAGATAAGCTAGGCTTAGATGTAATTCTTGGGATGGATTGGTTGGGAAAACATGATGGGGTTATCAAATGTGGGCCACGCACCATCGATCTCTTGCACCCCTCCGGGGATAGGGTTCTTCTCTCCCTCGCCACAAAGAAAGCTTGTCTCTATGCCTTGATGGGTACCGAAACCACGGCGTTGGAAGATATTATCGTGGTTTGCGAGTATCCGGATGTCTTTCCGGAAGAATTACCGGGCATGCCTCCCGATCGTGAGGTGGAGTTCGTTATTGAATTAATGCCCAGGACGGCTCCCATTTCCAAGCGCCCCTACCGTATGCCTCCTAATGAGTTAAAAGAATTGAAAGAGCAACTCAAGGTCCTTTTGGATAAGGGTTTTATTCGTCCGAGCTCCTCTCCTTGGGGATGCCCGGCTCTCTTTGTGAAGAAGAAGGATGATAGTCTACGGATGTGCACTGACTACCGTCCGTTGAATGAGGTCACCGTCAAAAATAAGTACCCCCTTCCTCGAATCGACATCTTATTTGACCAATTATCGGGAGCTTGTTATTTTTCTAAGATTGATCTAAGGTTGGGTTATCATCAAATTAAGATTCGTCAAGAAGATATTCCAAAAACGGCTTTCTCTACTAGATATGGTCTCTATGAGTACACCGTCATGTCCTTTGGCCTCACCAATGCGCCGGCGTATTTCATGTACTTGATGAATAGTATCTTCATGGAGGAACTCGATATCTTTGTGGTTATCTTTATTGATGACATTCCTATCTATTCGAAGACTCGGGATGATCATGCTCACCACATCCATATTGTGTTACAAAAACTTCGGAAGCAACGTCTTTATGCCAAGTTTAGCAAGTGCGAATTTTGGCTTGAGAAAGTATCCTTTCTTGGTCACATTCTCTCCAAGGATGGTGTTGCCGTCGATCCTAGCAAGGTGCAAGATGTTCTTGAATGGAAACAACCTCGAAATATCACCGATATCCGAAGTTTTCTTGGGCTTGCAGGATACTATCGCCGGTTCATAGAAAACTTTTCAAAAATTGCCAAGCCTATGACCGAGTTGTTGAAAAATGGGGTCAAGTTCGAATGGTCCCAAGCTTGTGAAGAAGCCTTTCAAACTCTCAAAGATCGTCTTACTACCGCTCCCGTTCTCGCTCAACCAAATATTCACAAGAACTTTGATGTCTATTGTGACGCCTCTCGCGTCGGTCTTGGTTGTGTTCTTATGCAAGAAGGCCAAGTGGTGGCTTATGCCTCTCGTCAACTCAAGCGACATGAAGAAAATTATCCAACCCATGATTTGGAGCTTGCGGCCGTTGTCCATGCTGTCGGTGTTTAACCGGCTGCCCACCGAGGGATATACCCAAGGTGGTAAGTTTTGGGTGAGGGGACGCCGAGATCAGGAACTCGAAGGTGCAAGGAACACAAGACTTAGACAGGTTCGGGCCGCACGGAGCGTAACACCCTACGTCCTGTATGGTTTATATTGTCTTTGATGTAGAATGACCTAATGATCTTCTTTTTGAGGGGGGTCCCTGACCTCCCTTATATATCCGAGAGGTCAGAGTTACAAAGATGCTAACCAACTCCCGTCGAGGGATCACACCAGAACACATCTCGAGTAAATCCTCTCCATGTTGGTTAGCTCTATCTCCTATTTAAACGGGATAAACAAGAGATAAACAAAATGAATAAGAGATAAGACGGGCTTAATCTCTTAAACTTCGTAATGTGCCCAGCCCGGTGGCCCCGGGTCTGACAAGCCCCCGAGCTCTTCGTAGTTGAGTACTGCAGGCTTATCGAGTACTTTCGAAGCAGTCTTCGACTTCTTCTGAAGCTTCGTCTTGAAGTCCTTCTTCGAGTACTTGTTCGGCTGCATCGAAGCTATGAGGTGCTCATGCCCCGAATTTTTGTTATGGTGTGCGATTTAAAAATCGCACTCCATATGGAGTAGCCCCCGAGACTTAGGTTGAATCGGAGAATTAGGCTGAGGGTCCCATTTGTCTGTAATCCTCCTTACCTACTCTTCGAATAAATTCAAAAAATAAATAGTCGATGCCACGTACCCCGCAGCCTCCGAGCCTTGAACCCAAATCTCCCAGGTTTGGGAAAAAGGATCCAAGAATCGTGGCATTGGTGTTACTCTGAAATCCCGAGAAAAACTCTTCGCTTTCTGCATAATGAAAGTAAGCCTCCCGCTGGTTTATTTAACCGCGTGGTGACTTAAGGTTTCGTTTGCACTCTCAGTCTTCATATGAGTCTTCTTCGAGTAGTTTTGTGGCGTCCAGCCCCCGAGCTTACGAGCCCGGAGAGCCGAAGGAGCCATGTCGAGTAGTGCGCATCGCCAAGCCCCCAAGCCTGGGAACTAGCAGAACTGTGATGGCACGCCGTGCTGCCTGGAGGGTTGTTGCCGAAGCTTGATCTGAAAAAAGACAATGCATACATTATGTAGCATAATGCGAAGATACCGAGTAGTACTCAGTAATAATATGAAGGAACCAAAATTTATTTGGTGTAAAAATTTCGCGTCTTACTCTTGCTAGGCCATGTAATTTCCCCGGGCAGTTAGCCTGCTACGTTTAAGCACCTGATCCCTGATGGCCATAGACCATAGAGTAGGGAGCTCAGCCGCATGCATGCGTAGGAGCATAGGCTTACAGAAGAGTCGAGGTTTCACGGATTAAGGCGTGTGCTACCCGAGTACTTTAGCAACCGTTAAGAGAAGACAAAGAAGTCGTCATGCGACAAGAGGATGCGCGGTGCGCATAAAGTAGTCGGCGATGTGTAGCTCTGGAGGGTTTTGTACCCATCGAGAGACATACATGCATAAGTAGTCGGCGAGGGCGTGTGTGGCAACACGCAAAGATCTATACTTCCAAAGGGTGTAGTCCCATGAAGCCTCCAGCACTCAGAACACAACCTTGTGGCGTAGCCTCCGTAGTCAGTGTCATAAGGCCGTGGCAAAGCCGCCGGCACTCGGTGCATCAAGTCTATGGCAGAGCCTCCAGTACTCGGTGCACCAAAGCTGTGGCTGTCGATCTAGCATCCCAGGAGTAGTCGATCAGGGCGTAGCCCCCGAGGATTTCATGCCCATCAAGAGGCGTACCCGAAAAGGTAGCCGATCCTGTGAAGAACAAGTCGGAAAAGGTATAAATCACTTAGCTTGATTCGTGGACGAATATTGACGAAGCCGTGGAGCTCGTTAATGGAGCTGCGACGGTTTGTTGATGAAGCTCGACTAGTCGGAGTCGATTCCGACTAGTTTTCAAGTCGAGACGAGTAGTTGAAGTAGTCGTCGGCGGGCTGTCGATCGTCCTCGCGAAGTCAAAGTAGTCGAACCCGTCGCTGCTGCGCGTGGATATTGCAGCACAAGCCGAAGTTGAACTGGGTCGTCGAGGTCGACTGCGGCGGTGCATCGACGTTGCAGCGCGAGGTGAAGTCAAGCCGAGTAGTCGAGATCGATGTAGCCGTTCGCTGAAGGATCCGATCTCAAACTCGATGAATCGACTCGTCGATGCACATGCGTGAAGGTAGCAATCCGCCACCTGGTGAACTAGAAAGATGCCATCGAGTTCGCCGGTGGATCTTCGATGCGCTCCCCTACCTGGCGCGCCAGCTGTCGGTGTTTAACCGTCTGCCCACCGAGGGATATACCCAAGGTGGTAAGTTTTGGGTGAGGGGACGCCGAGATCAGGAACTCGAAGGTGCAAGGAACACAAGACTTAGACAGGTTCGGGCCGCACGGAGCGTAACACCCTACGTCCTGTATGGTTTGTATTGCCTTTGATGTAGAATGACCTAATGATCTTCTTTTTGAGGGGGGTCCCTGACCTCCCTTATATATCCGAGAGGTCAGAGTTACAAAGATGCTAACCAACTCCCGTCGAGGGATCACACCAGAACACATCTCGAGTAGATCCTCTCCGTGTTGGTTAGCTCTATCTCCTATTTAAACGGGATAAACAAGAGATAAACAAAATGAATAAGAGATAAGACGGGCTTAATCTCTTAAACTTCGTAACGTGCCCAGCCCGGTGGCCCCGGGTCTGACACATGCTCTAAAGATATGGCGTCACTATCTTCTTGGTAATCATTGCAATATCTACACCGATCATAAGAGCCTTAAATATATCTTCACCCAATCCGATCTCAACATGAGGCAACGTCGATGGCTTGAATTAATCAAAGATTATGATCTTGAAGTTCACTATCATCCCGGTAAGGCGAATGTTGTTGCCGATGCACTAAGCCGCAAGGCCCAATGCAATTGTTTGACCATGGGGCCTCCTCTTCATACTCTTTGTGATGAATTTTGGAAACTTGGAATGGGAATGTCATGGAGGGTCATCTTGGTGCTCTTATAATCAAGTCCAATCTCTATGATCAAATTAAGGAAGCTCAAAAGAATAACAAAGGTATGGCCCGAATTCGTACACTAATGAAGGAGGGTAAAGCTCAATGTTTTCTCGTGATGATCAAGGAGTCCTATTCTTTGGGAAACGTATTGTCGTGCCTAAGGATCACAACTTGAGGCGCTTAATTCTTGATGAAGCTCATAACTCTCAATTCTCTATTCATCCGGGTAGCACTAAAATGTTTCAAGATCTCAAGCAAAGGTTTTGGTGGACTCGCATGAAGCGGGAAATCGCTCGATATGTCGCCGAGTGCGATGTTTGCCAAAGGGTTAAAGCCGTGCATCTCAAACCAGCCGGTACTCTTCAACCTTTGCCTATTCCATCGTGGAATTGGGAAAATATTGGGATGGACTTTATCACCGGGTTACCGAAGACTATTCATGGGTATGATTCTATTTGGGTAATCGTTGACTGTTTAACCAAATCGGCTCACTTTCTACCGGTCAAGACTACCTATCGAGCCAAGCAATACGCGGAGTTGTATCTTACTCGCATTGTATGTCTTCATGGTGTTCCTAAAACAATTTTCTCCGATCGTGGTCCTCAATTTGTTGCCCACTTTTGGAGAAGTCTTCATGAAGCCATGGGAACCGACCTTACCTATAGTACTGCTTACCACCCTCAAACCGATGGCCAAACCGAGAGAGTGAATCAAATCCTTGAAGATATGTTACGGGCTTGTGTTCTAGTGTATGAGAAGAAGTGGGCCACTTGTTTGCCGTTTGCGGAATTTTCTTATAATAATAGCTATCAAGCAAGTATCAAGATGTCTCCTTTTGAAGCTCTTTATGGACGGCGTTGTAGAACGCCTATCAATTGGTCCGAATCCGGGGAAAGGCCTTTCTTTGTCCCGGATTTGGTGAAAGATGCCGAAGACCAAGTCAAGATCATTCGCGAGAATCTTCGCATTGCTCAATCCCGTCAAAAGCTATATGCCGATCGTCGCCGCTGTGAACTCCATTTCAAGGTCGGTGATTATGTTTATCTAAAGGTCTCTCCTTACAGCGGCACTCGTCGCTTCCGGGTTAAGGGTAAATTGGCACCTTGTTTCGTCAGACCTTTCCAAGTCACTAAAAGGATTGGAATGGTGGCTTATCAATTGGATCTTCCCCGATCACTTTCCACCATTCACAATATGTTTCATATCTCTCAATTGAAGAAATGTCTTCGTGTTCCTACCGACGCCATCGACCTTGAAACACTCAATCTTCAAGCGGGTCTTACCTAAGAGGAGCATCCTATTGCCATCCTAGATCATGTTGAAAGGAAGGTGAAACGAAGCATGGTGAAGTTTGTGAAAGTTCAATGGAGCAACCACTTCGAAGATGAAGCCACATGGGAACGTGAGGATCGTTTGCGTCAAGACTACCCCAAATTTTTCTTCCATGAGTGAGTCCTCAAGCCTCTCCCACCGCACTCAACTTTCTTTATGATGTTCATCCTTCTAGATATCATATATGTGTACACAATCACCATCAAAGAGAAATTAGGGACATCCTACCACGCCGGACCACCCATGCCTTGTACATCCTTTCTTCGATGTTTATCTTGTCTAGGTGAATATGGCCTTCCTACACCCGAAGCCTTATCGTTTTCTATCTACCAAATCCCAGGACGAGATTTTCTTAAGGGGGGAAGAATTGTCACGACCCAAAAATTAAAACCACATGATTAAAAATTTAAAACATCATCATGAGCATCATCCAAGCATAATCAAGAATCATGTGCATGTTTTGACTTGAGTTACTTAATTTTTCTTGTTATTGTTGAGTGTAGCTTGTGAAGAAAGTTCAAAATTTTCTATGTGGCTGTGCCCCCAAATATTTTATTCAAATACTAGATTTCAAATGATGATTTCTAAATATGTTTATTCAATTTTTGGATGTTTAACCCGAGCTATAAAATTCTTGGAAACATTGAAAACTGCAATGTTTTTTGAATTTTTATGAGCAATCCATAATAGATTTTTGAGCTCTAGTGGTTGCAGTGTGTTCGTCATAGTTTAATATTGCTCCAGTAAAAATTTGGTGAATTTTGGAGCTCGGAAAATGCACGTTTTTGAATTATCAAGTTGAACCATTGCCTTTCTTTTTCCCCTACACCCGGCCCCACCTGCCAGTCTCTCCCCGCGCCCTGGGCCCGCGCGTCAGCCGCCCCCTCTGCATCCCCCGGCCTTCCGTGCCCGCCCATTAGGCGCCCACGCGGCGGGGCACGCCGGCGGCCGCTAGCTTGTCCAGCGTGGCCGCCCGGCGCTTCACCTCCCGCGTCGCCTCGCCTTCCCCTCCCCCGCTCCCCATTTCGAACCGCCGCTCCTTCTCCTTCCTCGGCCCAAACCCTAGCCGCTGCTCCCTTCCCGTCGGAGCCGCTTGCCGCCGCAATCTACCGCCGTCGCTTCACCTCCGCCCAATTCCCCGCGCGCGAAGCGCCTCCTCCATCCCCTCGCCCAATTCAAGCTCTCCCCGGCCTTCCCCCTTCGCCGCCCGAGCCTCCCGACGCGTGCCCCCGTCCGCCGCCACCGCTCTCCGCCGTCCCGCCATCCGTCGCCCCGCCTCGCTCGTCCGCGCTGCGGGTGAGCGCCTCCTCCATGCTATGCTGCCCGCGCGCTCTGCCCGTGGGCGTTCGCGCCCCTAGGCTGCAGTCCCGTGCCGGCCGCCGCGCCGTCGCGCGTGCGTTCGCGTGCGGGCCGCGCCACGGCGCACCCTGGCCGCGTCCACGGCGAGTCAAGGCCATGGCTGGCCTTGACTCAGCCCCGTTTCCCCCGGGCCCACCTGTCGGCGCTGATAGGTGCCGGCCCGGGTGGCCCTAGCCTTTGTTCCACGTTTTATCCATTTTATTTCATGCTGAATCTTGTAAAATGCCTAGAAAATTGTATAGGTCTCCAAAAATGATGAAAGTTGTTTTGTTTGTTTATTCTATGATAGATCTACCAGGAAAAACTATTGTTGAGCATGTTAGAGTCCTGTACCTTGAGTTATAGGCTATTCTTGCTAAAAAAAGTTAATTGTTAAACTTGTTGTGTGATGCTTTGAAAATGCTAAACTAAATCTTGTTAGATTTCTGGTGAAATGGTTTGTCTCATGGTGCAGCTTTTGTAAATGTTCCTAGGCTGTTTGATAGGGTTTTAATGCATTTTTGGTTTTGCTGCCTGCAAGCTTGTAAAATGAATAACTTTTGTTTGAAAAATGATAAAATGCCAAAAACCACTTCTGTTATCTTTGTTATCATGTCTTGTACCCCTGGTAATTTTCTTAGGATTTTTGAAAATGTTTTGCATAGCTTTTAAGATTTAACTTGATTCTAGTAGTTTAAAATTGTAAATAACATAGGTGATTCCACAAAACTAATTGGGCTGCAAATTCAACTCTCATGATTTTCTCTTGAGATCCCCTGTGTGCAGAACTAAAATCATGATTTATTCTTGCTATTTGTTGTGTGAGCAAGTTCGCCTTCAGGCTTAGAATTTAATTTATTGATCGAGCTTCGTTTACATTGCTTGTGTGCCTCCTTGTGTTGAGGGGCACTTCATTTCCATTTCATATCATGCCATCTCATTTCATGTCATCGGCATCATTCTAATGCACACATCTCATTCATGCATTATAGTGACCAAGACTCCGGAGGACGAACCCGTTGAGCCCTCCACAACCGTCGAAGCCGAGCCGGGAGCCGAGTTTACGGTCAAACCCGAAGAGAACCAAGGCAAGCAGCTAAGCATGATCCCTTGACCCTTTTTAACTTGATTAGTTAGTTATCTCAATGGGGTATACATGTATATGCTATATGTTTATCTATTGCATTGCTGATCCTACTTTCAAGTTATGACCTTTCTTGATTTTACTTCCATGTCCTTGTCACGTGTAGTTAACAATTAAATGATCTAGCGAACGCTTAGCCTTGCTTAGACTTGGTCTTAGTTTGCAAGAAACATCGGAATAAGGATCACTTTACTCACTGCACACCTCTTAGTATATTTGTGCTTATCCATTGTTGTCGGAAGTTTGGGAAAAGGGGTTGGCGTGATGGTTATGTCATGATTCGAGCGGAAGGTAGGGCCTAGGGAAAGGAGTCTCGGAGGCATAGTCCGCTCGAATTGGTTAAGGATCGTCCGTGGATGACCTCGGAAATTGAGCACTTATCGTACTACCACATATCCATTCATGGGGTGGATAAACCGATTACCCTCTAGTTTTAATCGTTGATGCACGGTCCTAGATGCGTGGCCGTAGGGCTTTGTAGAGAGGCTTAGGGGTGTCCCCGGTGGACCTAGGTAACTCTCCACGCAAGCTAGGCGTGATGTTCAATGGTTACAACTTGTCGGGAAAGGTTGATGCGAGTACCCCCTCACCCCACGTGATCGGTTGGGTGAGTCGCATGGTCCTTGTGTCGTGTGGGTAAAGTTGTACACCCTTGCAAGGTTAATGAATCAATTCGAATTGCCGCGCTCTCGGTTATGAGCAAGCTCTTTATCCTATGAAATCTTCGTAGAAGTTTTGGTCAAGTGATTGGTTTCATATTACCTCTTGTTGATACTTAGGATTTGAGTTATCTAATTAACTAAAACTTGAGGTGGGTTGGGCAAGTTAATTAAAATGCTAGGAGGCTAGATGGTGGGATTAGGGAGCTCATGCTTATTTAATTCACTTAGCCCTAAAGCCTTTTTTGTGAGCCTTCATATGCATATTCCTTGATTTAATTATTCGCGTAAGTCTTGCGAGTACCTTTGTACTCATGTTGCTCTGTTATACTAAGTTACAGGTGAGCCGGAAGTGGTGTTTGGCCATTTCTATCCCGCCGAACCCGGCATGGCGAGGAATAGGCCAATATGGTCAATTGTGTCCTTGAGCAAGACGCCATTATTATTTATCGATATAATTTCCGCTGCGTATCGTACTTGGGATCATCATGTTAAACATTAAATACTATAGTTTTTATCTTTTCTATATTATTTGTGAGCCCGAGACTTGTATCCCTTAATTGAACCCTAAATTTCAGATTGGAACCTTTCCTTAAATTAATGTTGTAATGGTTAGTCGCTTAATCTTGTATTAAAACTTACTCTTTGTGGATCATTGGTGATGTATGAGCTTGTGACGGTATGTGCATGTGCATGATCTTGGACATATGTTGGAGCACATACCGGGACTACCGGGTTTAACATTATTTTCGGCGAAAAGTTAAGTTGGTCCTTGGTAGTTTAGATGTGGGTTAACCCGTGGCGCGCCATTGGTGCGAGTGCGTGTTAACTCTCACCTTCATGATAAGGACCGACGGTTTCGCTTAAAATGATGTTAAATTGGGCGGTTCTCACAACCGTGCTGCGTGTGCCCTAGCTGGTAGTTCATCCTTGTTGAGAGTGAAAGTAAAAAGAGATGCAAGTGACTTGTTATATTCAATTAATAGGAGACCACTTCTTTTATACATGCCCAAAAGGGCTTAGAGCTGAAGGGACACACCCCTTCGGATTGGCCTTTCGTGATTGGTAAGCAACTTAATGATATTATTAATCACTAACTAATTAATTAATTATAGAAATTGATCACTAATTCTAATTTCTTCATAACACTCCCTCTTGATCAATTTGTTCTTCTTGTGATCTTGTAAATAATGGAATAGCTTCTTGAAAACCCTGTGGGAAAAATAAGGAGAAGTGTGGATATTTCACAGGAAAAACTCCTTAAAAACCCTTTTAGGAAAATAGGAGAAAATGTTGATATGACATATATGATTGCTTGATAGCATATTACCTCGTTAAAAATATATGTATGAGAAAACCTTGATAGAAAAAAACTCATTAGAAAAAGAGTGCAATTTTATAATCAGAAGATAATAAATATATTTTATCAAGGGTTACCCCCCTTGATACTTGCAAATTTTTAAGTCGTCTCATACCAATTCCAAAATGTATTTCTGAAATAATGATGTAGGTAAGGACTTAGTAAATAAATTTGCAACATATAACTTAGTTTGCAAGATTTCTATCTCTCCATTTTTTTGTAGCTTATGAGGATAGAATAATTTAGTAGCAATATATTTTGTGATATTGCTCTTTATATAACATGCATTCATTTTTGCAATACAAGCAGAATAATCTTCATAGATAATTATTGGTTTTGTGACTGAACCAATAGCACATGATTGTTGTATGTGATTGATCATTCTGCGAAGCCATACATATTCACATGAAGCTTCGTATATTGCAATTTTTTTAGAATGATTAGTGGATGTGGCTACTAGAGTTTTTTTTGGATGACTTCCATGATATAGCCGTTCCACCATGTAAAAATACAAAGCGTGTCTGAGATCTGGTATTGTGGGGATCAAATGGATAGCCAGCATTTGTATACCCAATTATAGCTTTATCTTGGTCAAACTGATAGAAATAAACCAAAATCTTGTGTACATTTAAGATATCTGAAGATATTCTAAACTCCTGTCCAATGACGTTTTGTTGGAGCTGCGCTATGTCTAGCCAGTAAGTTTACCGCAAATGCAATATCAGGCCTTGTGCAATTTGCGACATACATTAATGCTCCGATGGCACTAAGATATGGAACTTCTGGTCCCAATATTTCTTCATCTTCATCCTTTAGTCTGAATTGATCCTTATTCATATAAAGATAACGAACAACCATAGGTGTATTTGATGGATATGATTTATCCATGTTGAATTTCTGAAGAATTTTCTGGATATATGCAGACTGATGTACTAATATCCCTTATGGGAAATGTTCAAGCTTAAAGCCTAAGCAAGATTTGGTTTTACCCAAATCTTTCATTTCAAATTCCGTCTTTAGATGGTTGCGTGCTTCATCTATATCTCGTGTATTTCCAATGATACTGAGATCATCCACATACATGAATATGATACAAAATCTGCTTAACAATTTATTGATGAATACACATTGGAAAAATCTTTCTGTAGAAGAAATTCCTTTAGTCGGTTGTACCATATTCTTCCCGATTGCTTCAAACCGTATAATGACTTTTGAAAATTTACACAATAAATGTTGCGAGAATGATTCTTGTTCGGAATATCAAGCCCTTTAGGAACTTTCGTATAAATATCCAAACCTAGTATGCGGTCACTACATCCATGAGATACATGGATAGACCTTTCTGAGCTACCAATAATATTAAGTATCGGAATGTTATACCACCCATAACTAGGGAATATGTTTCATCAAAATTGATGTTGGGTCTCTGCATGAATCCTTGTGCTACAAGCCTCGCTTTATATCTCACCACTTTATTGTTTTCATTCCTTTTACGGACGAAAATCCATTTTGATCCCATGGGAAAAAATTTACAAGGTGTAGGTATAACCTATGAGAATACCTCTAATTTTTTGAGCGAGCGCAATTCTGCCTCCATTGCTTCCTTCCATTTGATCCAGCCAGAGTGCTTGATGCACTCTGCCATGGACTTATTTTCTGGATCAGGTTGAAGGCCAATTGCAATCTTAGAGCATAAATTAATGTCGACAATTGTAGTCTTTCAGTTGAACGATTCCTCTAAATCAATATAATTGGCGGAAATTTCATTTACCCTTTGTGACTCTTCTATATTTCTCAAAGTACAAAAGTCAAGGTTTTGTGATGTCCTAGCACTTATATTTGTGTGCACATTTGTGCTAAATATATGGTGTATCAGTTGAACATGCATATTATTTGGATTTTGAACATCCAATTGGTGTCTACCAACATAATGTTGATTTGCATTTACCATTTTGGAAGTATCCTTTCTTTGTTTCCGCGAATGCTGTTTTGGAGTTTTATCCTTTGTTACCATACTTCTCCCCCTCTTATTTTGATTTGGGAGATTTTGAGTAGGAATCTCTACTCTTTCCGGTACATTAACAACAGAATTGTGGGATTTTGTGACACCCTTATAATCAGTAAGTGCTTCTATCAGGTTATTTGCAATGCTTTGCAAATTGAAAATCTTTTGAACTTCATGTTCAGATTCTATAGTACGTGGATCATAGGACTGAATACATGAGGCATTCCAATTTATTTCCTGGCATTCGTTACGTTACATATTGTCTCCCCATAATGTCGGAAAATTATCCTTATCGAAAATGCAATCAGCGTGACGGGAAGTGATAAGTCCCCTGTAAGAGGCTCGAGGTATTATAAGATTGATGGTGATTTATACCCCACATATATCCCTAATTTTCTATGGGGTCCATTGATGTCCAGTGCGATGGTGAAATCGGTACGTATACAGCGCAGCCGAATTTTCGCATGGAAATACTTGGTTGATTCCCACGTACTAACTACAATGGGGAGGCCGTATGATATGCACTAGGTCTTATTTGCATCGAGTCTGCGGCATGTAAGACCGCATGACCCTAACAAGATGACAGTAATTTTCCATTCTGTAATAATGGTCTGGTAATTAACTTTATACTCTTGATAAGAGATTCAGCTAATCCATTTTGCGTAGGTACATAAGGTACAGAATGTTCCACATTAATGCCTAGAGCTATACAATAGTCATTGAAGGCTTTTGAGGAAAAATCGGCGGCATTATCCATCATGATGGATTTTATCGCATTGTCCGAATAATGTGCTCATAATTTGATAATTTGAGCAATGAATATTGTGAGAGCATGGTTTCTGGTGGATAATAAACATACATGGAACCATCTTGTCGATGCATCAATAAGTACCATGAAGTACCTAAATTGCTCAGTTAATGGATGAATAGGACCACAAATATCACCTCGAATGCGTTCAAGAAATGTTAGTGGTTCAGCCTTTATCTTAAGATAAGAGGGTCTTAAGATTAATTTTTCTGTGGCACATGCGGTGCACACAAAATTTGAAGGTTTGGAAATTTTATAGTATTCATGTGATGACCAATTGAGTTGCCGATAATTTTTCTCATCATCCCAATTTCAGAATGACCTAGGCGATCATGCCAAGTCTTGAAAACATCAAGATTTTGAAAAAATATCTTATATGCAACATGTTGTACGGGTTTCATGTACGTGAAATACAATCCAGTTGATAGTGAAGGAATTTTCTCAAGCAGTTGCTTGGCATATCCATCATTTTTTGTGATGAATAGATATTCATCTTTGTTGTCATTATGTGTTTCTACAGTCATTATATGTTTCTATATGGAAACCATTACGACGGATATCTTTGTAACTCAATAGGATACAAGTTGAATCAGGATACAAGAGTGCATCCTCGATTACTAGTTGAGTACCCATAGGGAGAATTATTGTGGCTCTTCCTGAACTAACAATCACGGCATCGCGGCCCGCGATAGTCATGACATTTCCTTTACTCTTTGTGAGAGTTTGGAAATATTTAATTTCCTTGAGTATAGTCTTAGTGCTAGCACTATCCACTAAGTAAAATTCTTCTTCCATTTGGATTGTCCCTGTAGTATGATCTATAGTGAGTAAATCATAATAAGATGAAAGATTTAAATCATAGATTATATATATACATGATTTATTAATCTAGTATCATATGTCTTATGATAGACAACAATTACAACATAATATTATATGAATATGGCTAGGTAATCAAGTTTTGGGGTAATGGAGACTAGTTGGTGTCTCCAAATATGTCGTTGGATTGGAATTCCACGAGCATATCGTCAATGTTGAATAAGTCGTCCAACTGCGGTGGGATGTTCTTATCATTATTTTCCATAGAAGTATCCATGGAGCAACTGGCATTAGTAGGTTGAGTAATGAAGTGTGCTTCATACTTGTTCCCTTGAACTTGGTTTCCAATAAATTTCTGATATAATTTAACCAAATGCCCGGGAATGTGGCACCTCCTGGTCTTATGGTTGTGACAACCACACCTTTGAAAAACTTGAGAGTTGTATTTTTGAGTGCTTTTTCCTTTGTTATGACCTTTGCTTGCCTTGTAATTATGCCTGTTATTGTTCCATTTCCCCTTAGAATTCTATTTGAATTTCTTGCCACCAAATTTCTTTTGAGTGTTATGACTATTGTAGTGAACTTTAGACAAAGGTGATGATGTGCCCACGGGGCACAATTGATGATTATTTGTTAAGAGTTCATCATGTTTTTCTGCCTGGAGTAAGTCATATGTCAAGTTAGAATATTTGGCATAGTTTTAGCGGCGGTATTGCTGTTGCAATAACCTATTTGTAGGGAGAAATATAGACAAAGTCTTTTCAATCTTTGCTGCATCAACCATATGTTGATTGTAGAATTGAGCTTGGAATAAATCTTGTGTACTGCAGAATTATATTCTGCACTAGATTTGAAGACCATAAGGTGGAGCATAGACCACTCACATCTTGCTTCTAGCAAAATTATAGACTGCTATTGATTATGCACTCTTTGAGTGAAACTCAAAAATTTCTAGGATCTTGTTCCATCATATATTCATTCTTAAGATCATAATAAAGATGGTGCCTTAGAAAATGCAAGGTCGTAAACTTGTAAACTTGTTGCTTCTAAAACAGGAGCTTCTGGATTAGGTTCATTAATTGCATTAATGAATTTGCTGATAGCATGATTTTTACATCCATAGCCCAAGTTAGATAGTTAAGTTCAGCAAAATCTTTGTTGACTAAATGAGCCATATTCTTACATGAGAGATCATGTATAGGATTAATTTACTACGGTAAATTAAATAATATGTGGTGTGTAAATTTATGCAAAATTATGATGTCAAGATGATTGCAGTCGATGCCTAGGTCTCCATCACCTTGTGTTTTTTCAAATATTCAGATTTATATACCTTAGTTGTAATTTTGCATATTACTACATGATGTAGGATATAAATCAAGTGCCATATTTGTAAAGATACAAATAAAACGAGTAGCATATGAAAAGATTGTTCTAAATAATATTTGCACAACCAATGTGAGATCTGCGGATCACATAAGGTACAATTACTACGGTAATCATAGCATCCATATTACATTGGTGCTAACCTCCAAACCTGATGGTCTAGATAGCTGTTTACAATATTTATGCAAATCCAGAACAATCGGAGGACTAAAACAGAACAATCTAGGGCCTCAAAAACAAACATGCAGAACATAATATTCTAAACATGCAAATAGATAGAATTTTGGGGGCCTCATTGCAAGATTGCATGGGAGAGAGGGGGTCCGGTGATGCTCGGCCTAGCCTGGCTTGCTGCGGCTCGGCCTGCAGGCGGCTTGGCCTGCTTTGCCTAGCTCGGGTCGGCCTGCTGGTATGGCTTGGCTTCGCCTTGGCTTGCTAGCGGCCCCGCCTGCAGGCTGTTGTGGCCCAGCGCGGCCGAGGCCGGCTTGATTGCATACAGCCCATATAAAAGGCCTAGAGGGGGAGTGGTTAGGGTTTTCAATCCTAAACCGTCTCCACCTCGTGAGCCGTCGCTGCCTGTTGCTTGATGCGCCGCAGCCGCCGTTGTGCGCCGCTGGCGTCGGTGTGCGCCATCACCTCCCCTTCTCCTCTTCTCTTTTTCTCCTTGGTCCAGCCCCCTTATGCCGGCTCTTTCCATTCGCCGACCGTTAGTTGCCGGAGGAGAGCCCCAAGCCGGCAGGGCTCCATGTGCCTCGGCGGATGCCGAGCGGCAGTGCACGGCCGCGGCATGGCCGAATCGGCGGTCGGATGCCGCCGCTGGTGGAGAGGAGGGCATCGAGGAGGATGGTGCTGAAGGCGTCGCCGGTGTTGGTGCAGCGAGGGCGGTGCATAGGCGGGCGCTGCCGATGGTGGTGGAGTGGTGGGCGCCGCCGCCGATGGCATCCATGCGGGTGCTGCCGCGGGGACCGCCAAGGGCGGGTGCCGCCACCGCCGATGGTGAAGCTTTGGAGCATCACCATGGTGTGCCCGATGAAGTTCGAGGCGGCGGTGAATGAAATTTATGGTGGCCTAATGGTTGATGCAAGGATGTCCAGCCTGAAGGTCGAAGCCGGCCATTCGCAGCGAAGGGATGATGTATATGGCAACCATGGAAGCTATTACCACAACCATGACGTGCGCAGAAACACCGTCGCTTGATTCATCACCGGTCATGGAGAGGAAGAACAAGGAATCCTCCTTGAGTTGCAAAGAAACGAAGATGAATAGAGTCCATTCTTACTTGTTGAAGTTTAGGCCTCTGGCCTCATTCCTCTTGCTCGTAGTCAGTAGAGAGCAAAGTGCATGATAACTTGTTGAGAGTGAAAGTAAAAGAGAGATTAAAGTGACTTGTTGTATTCCGTTAATAGAGGATCACTCCTTTTATACATGCCCAAGGGACCAAGGGCTGAAGGACACACCCCTTCAAGTTAGCCCTTCCGTGATTAGTAAGCAACTTAATGATATCATTAATTACTAACTGATTAATTAATTATAGAAATTGATTACTAATTCTAATTTCTTCGTAACAATCCTGAGAAAAAAACTAAGGATGCCGGATGATGTCCTCAATCAATCAAAACTTTATCTTGTTTCCCCACCCCGGTTATCTTTCCCTCTTTTTATATAAAAGAAAGGGAGATACAAAGATTTTAGCATGAGCATCTAATGCGCTCCCTTTAGTACGTGAAACAAACTTTGCTATCTTTGTTTCTCTTTTTTGCGTGCAAATTATTAACAGACTTTGTCAACTAATCTTGCATGCATGTATGAAGCATGAAAGTGTGGGACGTAGCATGCATTAGAATCGTGCTTTCTGCTTTTCTAGTCCGGCCGTCCGGGTTAAAAGGAGAAAAGACAAAACGACAGAGCTAGCTAGCTGACGTATTGTCAACATTTCGGATCATGTAGACCAATTCAATCGTAGAAATAAATATACAACTATACACTTTCAAAATAAAGCGCACACAAATGTGCAAGAGGATTGATTGCAAAGAACTAGATCCAAATGACCAGTAGATCATGTGTAGGCTTGATGTATTTTCATGTGTACGGATTTAATTTGGTGCTCCAGGAAGTGACAGGGGATCCAACAAAATCGAGCCGGGCGACAAGGACAGTCCGGACATCAGTCGACAGAGGAGAGGTCCAAGTCGTCGGTTGGGAATCTTCTTCAGTTTAAGAGAGCACAGTAGCACATAGGACTAGTAGGCAGGTACGGAGTACAGACACAGACATACTCGTACAATCAAAGGCTGGGCAATGCTCTCAAGTCAAAGTGATACAAAATACGGCATGGTCATCCAATGATGCAGGAGGCATAATTGGAACGGGGGCGTGCCCTGGGCACTGTCGCTCACGGAAGGCATGTACCTCCCTGAAACTGTAGCTTCTTGTGTTTGGTGCGCCACCTTCCCAGACACGCACGGCTCAACGTTGGTTGGAGATTCTCTCCATCACTCCATCGAGCCTGTACTTCGGCCGTGCACTTCCGTGTTCTGTGTGTCTTTGCACTTACGATGATGGAGACTGCTGCACGCTCTGTTCCGCGTTTTCTCTCCTCTGGCTAGTGGTGTAGTGCACGACGCCCAGTGCAATTAGCCTATAGCTGTTAGCAAGGGTGAAGGGTCCAACGCTCTTGTTGGATCTACGTACGCAACTGCATCCTTAAATACAAAGTATCCTAGCGTTCAAAATTTATCCTCAAATATAAGACATTCTAGACATGTTTAAATATTGCCTCATTTAATCCTCCTCGGAGTTGGTAGTCAGCATGAGCTCGGTCGCTCTTGCATTATTGGCTGGGTTAGCCAATAGCATTGGGACTGCATAAAACTATAGAAGGGCCACTTCTCACTTGGCAGTCATTCGCCAGAGCAAAGAATCCAGGCATCTTCGGAGTTCAGAAGCTTCTTCTCTGACGCCTCTGGCTTCTTGCTACTGTGCCAGGTACTGCAGATAGTGCTAAAAACTGAAGTTAAAATAGCTGTTGGAAGACAACTGTTTGTTATCTTCATTTTCGATCTTTTTATGTGGCTTTATTTATTTGGAGGATGCAACAATAATCAATACTCAAGGACGGTTTGGGAGGTCAAGAGACGTATGGCAAGAAAGGAACGCAGCACCAAACCTACCTATGGGATTACTACACCCTACTGATGATTAAGGTATCAACATCATAGCGCACTAGACCTTCCTGTTTAATCGGCTGTCGTCGCAATATTTCCTGTTCATTTCTAAAGGAAACACAAAGGAGAGATATCAAGCTGCTGAAAAAAATTCTTCACCGAACTCTGAAATTAATATTTCTGTTCAGCCGTGCACCTCATCCATGGTATTCTATTGGAACGAGCTGCACATTCAAAATGTTTTAAGCTCATGCTCATTGGGTTGCTGCTGATGGTAGATAGGTGGCATATACTTTCTTTCTAGTCATTTTTGTTTTAATATTATTCTTTGTTTATTGTTAGAAGAATATACCAAGCTAACGTTTTAATACCATCGAGCTGAATCATTCTCCTAACTAAACCTTTAATTTAAAGAAAAACACTACCTTCAGTGTGGCAAATATGAAAAGTTTGGAACACTGTTTTTGTGTGATACAGAAAAACGAGGTGAACATATAAAATGTATTTAGCATATAATTCAGCATAATTAAACATTTGGGCATTCTCCAGCCTTTATGGTTCAATTAAGCTAAATTGTTTTAATCAAGCATTGTAGGCATTCTCCATCCCTTATGGGCAAATTAAGGTAAGTTATAAATTTAAAATGCAAGATAGAAATTACTTGCAAATATCAAAATACTGACAATGTTACATGTTATTGGGTTGGTCATGGGGAAAACATCTTGAACAAGTACAATTTCCAGGCCAAACATGCAAAAAGGGACCTGAATGTTAATTTACATGAGGTAAACATCACAACGTAATTTTAGCTAAAGGCAAGAGCTAAAACATAATATTTCAATTCATAGCTTATTTATTACAGTTACAGGGAAAACTAAGGGCTTTCTCTTAATTTTTCCGAACTAAATTACTGAAAACTCCCGAGAATTTCCTAAGTTTTCTGTGAACAGTGTCGATTCCTTATTAGTCATTAGCTTCTTGGGCCTAAAGCCTTTGAGCCGGCCCAACACGGAGCGTATTTTGTTTCCGACGCGCGTTCGACGGTCCAAAAGAAAGGGATAGTGGAAACGGGGAAAACGATATCCAATTGGTCCGGGCCCGTTTCCAGCCCACTCACGGCCCATCCAGACGTGTCGCCGCAATCGAAACCGCTCACGGCGTAGCGTATCAAAGCATCTCCGGTGCCGTCAGCGGCGCAAGCAAACTCTTTCGTTTCGCTTTCCCCTTTTGTCTCCGTGGAGGAGGAGGAAGCCACACGAACTGGTCCGGGCGCCGCACCGCGAGGGAAGGAGAAAGGGGAGCGACGATGCAGGTGAAGCAGAAGGTCTACGAGCTCTACAAGGGCACGGTGGAGCGGGTCACGGGCCCGCGCACCGTCTCAGCCTTCCTCGAGAAGGGCGTCCTCTCCGTCCCCGAGTTCATTCTCGCCGGCGACAACCTCGTCGCCAAGTGCCCCACCTGGTCCTGGTGCGTCCTCCGCTCCTCTCCCCTCGTGCTACCTCCCTCTTCAACTGATTCGGATGGTGTCTGATTGACTGTTTGACTGATTAATCTGGTGGGTGGTTGGGTTGTGCGTGCGTTCGCAGGGAAGCGGGCGACCCAAGCAAGCGGAAGCCGTATCTCCCCGCCGATAAGCAGTTCCTCGTCACCCGCAACGGTATGCTGCTAGTACTTAATCGAGTCACGATTCAGCTTCCATCCATTTTCCCATCTACACAAATTGAATTTTGGTGAATTACAGAATGCACATTATTGGTGGGTAGAGTTGGTAGATTTGTTTCCCCAATCGTGAGGCATTGGATGTGATCAAACATGCTAATTTAGGGAAAATCCTGGAGTACTTGAAAAATAAACACGGGAAAACTAAGAAAAAATAGGGGTATACTGTTTCAAGCTTGTCACTCATTGGGAATTCATGCCTTCAGAATTCTGAATTTTGTGTTGCTCCCAGTTCCTTGTTTAAGACGTGCCATCTCGGTCAAGGAAGAGTATGATGCGGCAGGAGCCGAGGTGATTCTTGATGACGATGATGATGGCGAAGGATGGCTCGCAACACATGGGGTGCAAGGTAAATATCCTCATCAATGCTGCTCAGTTGTGCCTTGTTTGGATTATATGATCTAACCTTTTGTTTTGTCCATTGATAATGTCTAGCATCAAAGCCAGATGAGGAGGAAGACATACCCTCAATGGATACATTGGATATAGGGAAATCTGATGGAATCAAGTCTATTCCCACCTACTTTAGCGGTGGTAAGAAGGAAGAAGAGGAGGAGGAAGATATACCTGACATGGACACTTATGAAGACACAGGGGATAATTTGGTAGGAAGATCACAAGTCTTTATCTAAGATGGGGCCAAGAAAAGCTGATGAAGTTTCTGATTCCAGCTTTGTCTTTATGTTCTTATTGCAGGTTGCTGCTGAGCCGTCATACTTTGTCGCTGAAGAGCCCGAAGATGACAATATCCTTCGTACCAGAACATATGATGTTAGCATAACGTGAGTTCTTTTTATCTTGTCTGCAGTTTTGGGATAATTCTTCTTTTCAGTAGGTTAGTCCAACCATACTATGATTGGTGTATTGTGTATAGTGAGATGAATATGAAGTCTGTCATAGGTTACATGTGTGTAGACATGCTTGTGGCGGACATCTCAAATGCATAATGTTCTGGTTTGTACCATCAAAGTTCTATGTTTTGAACACTTGGGTCTTTTGACACTTCAATTGATACAAACCGCACGCTTGGTGCCTGATGAGTTATAATTAGTAACTTGGCATAATGCACATCTGATTTGCAAAACATTTGCAACCAACAAGTCATTAAACTAGTTAATAGCTGCTGCCTTTAACTTTTGCAACTGTTGACTATTGAAGATTGGATTAACCAATTAGTTCTATTTGCTGGTGAAAAGAACTTTTGACTTCATATGTACCATGTTTGAATTGGAAAACATATTACTAATTGTCCTATTGCAGGTATGACAAATACTACCAAACTCCACGTGTTTGGCTGACTGGATATGATGAGGTAAATTTCGTACATTTCTTGCATGTAGTTACTGTGGTCTTTTACTTACAGCAGCTGGACTTGATTAATTGAATTTGTTTGCCATTGCAGTCGAGAATGCCACTAAAGCCTGAACTTGTGTTTGAAGATATCAGCCAAGACCATGCACGGAAAACGGTAATTTTCCCCATTCATACTTTTGATACTCCGAACATATCAAATGGAATGTGTAGACAAGATAAGAGAAAACTTCTACCATATCAATACTCAATATTGGTAATACTGGTAATGTGTTGATAATTGAGCTATATGGTCAGAATAAAAGAACAATTCAATGTTACAGGCCAGTTGGTCACAGGGTACACAACTTTCAGCTTTTCATTGTGCAACATGTTGTACTAGGATGGTTCGCGTGGCTCCGCTGCGCGCACCTGGAGAACATGGGAAAGGGTAAAAAAATAACACACGCTTCATGTCTTTGACATCAACAACAATTCGTTTGATACATTTATTAGGTAGTACAACAGTGGTATTTACACATTGATATCAGAAATTGAATTTGAAGAGGCGAGAGTTTCGTAGAGTTGTAGGCTTTCGCAATAAACATAATTTACATGCACTGATTAACAGCAGTTCGACTGTGTGAGCCCATGGAAATTGGCGCAAATTTATTGCAGGCTATATCAATGTGTTTAAATTTCTAGCTGTGTTGTCGTCAACAGAAGGAATGATGGATTACCCCTGCACAAATCATAAGGATATATCTTGAATTGGAATATAGAATGATAAACAACACTAACCCTAGAAGTAAAGCATTAAATTAGATATAATTTACACGAAATGTAAGATAGATATCTTTGTTATGCAAAGACATGTATGTTGCCATGCTGGTGACATGCTACATTGTTATTCTGAAGGGAAGAATTCTCCATGGGGAACTGTAGGAAATCAAATTAAACTACAAAGTTGATGTCACAGGACCTTGAGGCTTCCGGTTCTGATAATCATCTGGAAGCACAATGTTAAGAAATCTTGAATCAAACTAATCCATTCTACAAATCATTATTTCCATATATAAAATTCTATGCACAATGAAAATGAACAAAACTTGGAAATTCAACAAAAGAACGTTACTGCTATCACTAATGATAAGACCACAAAAGTTTTCAAGAGGTGGCTAATGAGAGTAGTTTCTGGTGCTTAGCTGGTGCTTCAGCACTCCAGGTACTGCTGATCAGGTCGCTTACCCTGGACACTTAAGCCATTACAGGGTAATGTTTGGTCGCGGTCGAGGTTTCTAGCGTGTGTGGTGTCTGTAATTGGGTGTGTTTGTGAGTAGGCTGTAGGCCTGTTGGCCTCTCCATGTACTTTTTTTCCTCTCTTCTTAATAAAATGACACACAGCTCTCCTGCGCTGTTTGAGAAAAGAAAAGATAAGACCACAGAAAGGTTACCTCAAGATAAGTCAAAACATTTAGGACACATAGGGACAGTGTGGTGTACAAGTGTAGGAGAGATAGCTAGTAGGAAAATTTTAACCCAATAAATAATTGAGCTAGCCAGAGTAAAAATTAGGCTGATAGAATTAATGATGCTAATGGGGAACAGTCAGAAAAGGAGGACTGGTAATTTTGTAACAGATAATCTAATTTCCAGAGAACACACCACTGCTGTGTGAAAGTTGAACATATTAATTGATGATTCCATAATAAGTAGGGCACTAAGATTAGCAAAGGAGGATTGAGACTCACAATCTTATTGTAAACATAGATATCAGCATATGAAAAATGAGCACACCTGTGATTATTTAGAGTCAGAAGCAGCACAAAGTTGAACTCATAGTATTGCTTTCATGGATTTTTAAGGCAGTTATCCATGACATATCATTAAAGATGATTATTTAGAGTCACAAGCCGGTCCCATTTTTCTTTTACACCAGCGAAACAATGAAGTTGTCTTCCATTGGATTGCAGTACAGGTTGCGTAGATGCTATGACATAACACGATGTTTTGGCACAGGTGACTATTGAAGATCATCCTCACTTATTAGCAGGAAAGCATGCTTCAGTTCACCCATGCAAGCATGCAGCTGTGATGAAAAAGATAGTTGATGTTCTTATGTCTCGAGGAGTTGAACCAGAAGTTGACAAGTAATACCCTTTATGTTGATAACCATTTTTTAAGGCACAGTTGATGAAAGCGTCAACCCCCTCATTACCAGTTTCTAACTTCAGTCACCTCATCTGAACAGGTACCTTTTCATATTTTTGAAATTCATAGCATCAGTCATACCAACTATTGAGTATGATTACACAATGGACTTCGACCTGGGCAGTACAAGCTGATGAATGGTTAATTGAAGGTAAGCATAAGTTCTTATCGCCAGACAATGCACTTCCACATCATATATAATAGTAAATCTTGCCCAGACCTGCTTATCAATGAGCCCAAGTCCTAGTGCCTGGCTCAAATTTGTATGACTTGCACCCTGTTCTTTGTTTGTGCTCTAGCTTTGATAAACAGTTGCCTGTTTGCTGGTTGTTACAGGAAGACAAAGCATCCTGCAGAAGGCACACGAAGGCTGAATTGCCAGTTCGTGGTTGGAAGTATTTGTGCATCTGTGTTCATTCCTTTGGATTGGTTGCAATTGTGAACGTGGAACTCTGAAATCTGGCAGACCCACCTTGTACATTATAACATTGTCTGCTTGTGTATTACTTGACTTCATTGCTCTCCTTCCATATAAAGTTCATATAGCATGCTCTCCTGTCTTTGCTGGATATGTACACCTAAGGGTGCAATTCACCCGGTCAGAAAAAAATATATGTAGTTGGGTGCATTGTATCACTTCGATCCAGTAAACAACTAAACATGTGGAAAACTAACCCTGCATCTATTGCGGCATAGTTGGTGATCACTAGTACGTAGTACATTGTACATAACTCATGAGGTTAGTTAGATAATGATTGATCCGATTTGCCCTACTAATAATGCCACAATATAATGTTTAGTATGCATCTTTCCATCACTTTTGGTAATGTGCAAATGCTGTAATGGTCATCTGAAACATGAGGCAGATAGCTGGTTGATTCATTGTTTGAAAGAGCTGAAATTCATTGTCATTTGTCAATACAAGAAAGTAACTGATTATAGTGAAGGAGTGGGACCTGGCGTATTATGCAAGCATCATTCTACAGAGAAGATTTAGATGGCTTATCAGACATGCTGGATGTTCCTGGAACACATAAGCTAGTCCTCAATTGATCTACAATGTATCTTTTTTCAGACCAGTCTTGACATCTCCAAACTTTCTTCTAATGCTAAATGCTCTCGTGAAGTGAAAAACTATCTAACCAAGTCATAAGTTCCCCTAGGCACCTCAAACAAGCAGGCTACTTTCTGTGTGCTTTATAATACGACTCTGTTTATGAGTTGCAGAAGATACTTGTGATCGAGTGCACTACAAGAGGAACTAGATGTCAGTTTAGAGTTTCAGACTGTTCTTCAATTCATAGATTCAATCTATTCTCCAGGGATTGTATAGGACGAAACTATGCTATATCTGTACATGTTTGATGTGTTATTGCTCTGTATCTACTATTACGGAATATGGAATAACTGTTGATACCCGCTCTTGGTGTTTGAACTTGCACACAACGCAGAAATAATTGAACACTTGTTTGTTTCCGCAGTTCCACTGCTTGCAGTTATTTGAAACCATATTCATACCATCTAGATGCTCAATTCGTCATCTGTATGCACATGTTGTATTCCACACCCATTGCACGAGAAATGGAAATCCAAGGAAAATGCAGTGATGTTTGCTTGTTCTGATTGAGCACTTGTGAATGCTTCATGTTTGCTGGAATGTGGTGTACGTCGACCTGAAGCTTGTAGTAAGTACTTAATTAGGAGCAGAGGGGGTATATAACCGTATAAATTCAGGTAGAATGTCAGTCATCAGTTCATCAGGGGGCTATCCAATGGGTTTTCACTTTTTCATCTCAGTTTAATATCATACACATGCAGTTTGATTGAGGAAAGCTATTTTAAATACTGTTTTATATCCATGTCCTTTTGTTTCTTATTTTAGAATAGTTTTTGGAACCATATTCCTTAGTACAGTTTGTAGTTCTGCATATTTGCGCAGATTGCAGCATGCGAGGCTGCAAGCTCTTGTTTCGATCGTCCGATGCGCGGCTATGCATGTAATCTGTTGGGGCGGGGGGCGTGGCTGGTGGGTTGCCGTATCAGCCCGCATGCGGACTTGCAGCTAGCGCAGACTTGGGCGGCCTGCAGCAACCGGGCGCGATTATACGTCATTTTAGGTGACAGAATCGCGCGTCGACACCTGAAGCAAGCGGCTCATGAGCGAGGGCCCGTCATCACCATCGATTCCGCACCGTGAATCTCCCACCCGCCTGCACAGCCTACACATTATGTACAACCCGCGGCCGGATGCGTCCTGCCGTCTCGCCGTCCCCCGGCCCTGTCCATAACCCACCACCACCGCCTGCTATCTTGCCGCCGGCAACCTCCCTCTATAGTCGGCCACGCCGGAGCAACCCCACCCTGGCAACCCAGAACCCCAAAGCTCCAAACCTGAACCCGAACCCGAACCCGAACCCCAAAGCTCCAACGGCGAAGCGGAGGAGAAGCGGTGGCGGCGACATCCGCGACAGCGAGGCGGAGGAGGAAGAAGGTGCGTGGGCTGGGCCGTAAAAGGCCGCAATGAGCTCGCTGCACTCTTCAAGTGATGCATCATGCCCTTGTCGCAAGTGTGATGTATAGTCGAGTTTTTTAAAAAAAAGGGATAAAAATAATTAAATTCAAAAAAGGGGTGCCGATTCGCAAATTTTCGAAGAATGGGTACCTCCCGCTCGATCAACGGGCGGGAGGCGTGGGGCCGGGGACCTCCCGCCAATCCAACGGGCGGGAGGTCCCAAAACTTTTTACACGCCCCTCCCGAGGGCCTCTTCACGAATAAGGAACTTTTCTTATTCGCGAAGAGGCCCCTGAGGCATCCCGCCCGCCCAACGGGCGGGAGGTGCCCACTTTCTTATTTTTTTGTTGGAATTTATATTTTACAAACTATTTAAAATTCATATTTTTTTCAAATACAAGATTTATTCGCCATACTCTTTTGTATACATATAAAATTTTAGTTCAATTTTACGAAAAAGATTACGGTATCTAAAACTCGTATGAAGATGGTTAAGCGATAACATTTTGCAACGTAGAATCCAAATATTACGATAGAAACGATATATCAGGCCATTAAAAATAAAATAGTATGATACAAAAAATAGTTTTAATATATAAATACCAAGTCACAGTTACAATTACAAACACACATAATGATCTGTTAAAAGTCATTGCGGCAAATATTACAAATACACATCCAGATCTGATACAAACTCAACGCGGCAAATATTACACATGAACAAACAACGTTCAAATAAAATTACAACTAAACGATGCCTGATGTCGTAGTAGCACTCGATCGGCGACGTCTCTCACTTCTCGATGCAACCGGAAGTCTTCCATCTATAGCATCACCTGTAGGGCCAGCTTCAGCAGAACTAAGCCCAGCATCATTGTTCGGACAACGTTTGTGTGTCCACTCTGATTACATGCACTGCAGCGCTACATCCTCGTACGGAGCTCTGACTCATCCATATCATTACGAATACGCCGTGTCTGACGGCGCCCTCTCTTAACCCGAGCTGTTCTCGGGTCTGGAATATAGATCACAGGATTCGCTACCTCAGTGAACGCTCCAACCATACGGAACCCATAGATCTCATGCTGCCAGGTGCTGGCAATTATCTCCTTTCTGAATTAATGGGAAACATATATATCGACAGGATGTCCAATATCCGCACAAGCAGCCATTACATGAGAACAAGGTATGTGCAGCAATTTTGGTCTCGTGCATGAGCAACAATAAGTACCATCAACCTTGAGGATGCACTCCTTTACAGGAGTCTGACGTCTCATGCCACGTCGTGCTCTGTCTTTGGGAGCTACCTCAAACTTGAGCTCCTGTGTACCACATTGCCGTACGTGGTGTAGCTGGGCGCTAGCTGGCTTTTTGGTCATATAATTTATCATCATGTTCCCAAAATGTCTGTCAGGATCTTGCATGTATGTCTGATTTTTACTGAACCGATCGCTAAAGTAATCGGTACACCCGTGGACGATGAATTCCACAATTGCAACTAATGGAAGCCCAGGAACACCTCACATCACCCAATTGTAAACCTCGGCGAAGTTGGTGGTCATTATACCGTACCTTGCACCATCGGTATCGTAAAGCAACGCCCACTTCTCCTTCGGTTCATTCTCAATCCATTCAGAAAAAGTTTTCACCGCTGACCCAGACCTTCTCCGAGTACGTGCAGTATCTGTTGGCAAAGGACACAAAGACTCTACTTCATCCTGTGCAGTTCTGGTTTTTGTTGCGTCCTTGCTTCTTTTCTTTCCGGTCAGTTCATCAAGTTTCCGCCACTGCTTGTTAAATTTTTGTTGATCTGTTTCCTTGTATAGCCTCTTGAATATATCCATAAGGTGCTTGTTCTTGAATTGCCTGAAAAAGTTTGCAACAATGTGTCTCATGCACCACCTACTGCGAACATCACGCCACTTGAGCGGCTCTTCGGTCTCCACACACCCCTCCTGCAAATCTAGTATTGCCTTAGTATGCCGGCGTGACGATCATGTAGCAGGTACACATCTTCCCTATCCCGAACGAGTGCAAGCTTAACCTGTTCCAGGAACCAGTACCAACTGTCTGTGTTCTCACTCTCAACAAAAGCAAAAGCAACCGGAAGCAATTGATTGTTTCCATCCACTGCAATAGCTGTCAGCATTTGCAATCTATACTTTCCTGTGAGAAAGGTCCCATCGATGCACAGGATAGGCCGGCAGTGTTGGAATGCGTTAATGCATGGACCCAAGTTGAAAAAGGCCCGCTGCAACATGAAGGGCGGACCTTGTCCTCTGTCTACATTTTTCAGATCATAATAGCTTTCATGATTTCTCTGGCAAATGACGGCCAACAATCGAGAAATATTATCATATGTAGCCTCGAACGTCCCAAACCTCATCTCTAGCACCTTCTGTTTTGCACTCCACACCTTCCCGTACGAGATGATATACTTGTACTTCTCTTGAATATGCCTGATAATAGACTTTGATTCAAATGACAGGTTGTCTACTATCATCCCGTATATCTCGTTTGCAATGTATTGCGACGGAAGGTTGCGATGGGACTTCTGCACGCCCGGCAAATGACAAGTGTGCTGAGTGACAATTGAGCATTCACAATAATCTTTCCATTTACCCTTATAGGCATGCACCCACCATGGACAGCCCTCCTTCACACATAC
The DNA here is from genome assembly GCF_002211085.1 of Panicum hallii. Classification (NCBI taxonomy): domain Eukaryota; kingdom Viridiplantae; phylum Streptophyta; class Magnoliopsida; order Poales; family Poaceae; genus Panicum; species Panicum hallii. The sequence continues at coordinate 55,737,126 of NC_038050.1, forward strand.
CACATCGTACTTACGAGACTTTGCACTTGACTGTTTTGAACTCTCGCATAAGAGAAAGACCAACACTTAACAGCTTCCTTCACCTTATCAATTGAGTGGTACTTCGCACCCTGGATAACTTCGTTCTCCCTGCAATCCCAAGGCACGCTGGGTCCCTCATCTACGACAAGATGACTGAAGTCGCTGCTTACCCATTCTTCAGGCACATCCTTGTCATCATCAGACGAATCGGCATTCATTGCCTCATCCAATTCACGTTCTTCGTCTCGCAGCTGTTCAATAATATGGGGTGTGTTCTCCCCCTCATCAACCACGCATTGAGGTGCTGCGGTGCCACCTGCGTTAATGTTTGGCTCCTCAACTTCTTCATCAATATTTTCATCCCCCGGAGCAGCTTCAATGTTTATCAAAGGCTTCTGGTGCACACTAACAAGTACCAGTGGCCATTGCCAATGACTTGTATTTTGCAAATAAGTTAACCAGTCCTCGTTGCTTGCAAGTGGCATCAGCTCCCAGATCAAAGCGTGAGTGGTACGATTTATGATGCACTGAACACTCACAGTGTGTGTCTCCTGATTAATCCTTAATCCGCTCATTAACCAGTTGCATAAGGATTCAAATGTCCTCTCGTGCGGTCTGGTAATTCCTCTGACCGCACAGTTGAATTCACTTAAATCTACCCCATTCAGCCCATAAATCACATTTCCTTCTCCGTAATATATACTGAAATTACCCTTATGGGAAGACATATCTGTCAATCATTAATAAACTAGTTATACTACGTATTAATACACAACGACCCTAAGTTTCAGCGATTCCCAGATTATATTTTCCAGATTCTAAACTATTCAGAATATAAATTATACTAAAAATAATTAAAAATACTAAAAACTATTCAAAATATAACTACCCTAAGAAATATTTCTAAAAATAATTGAAAATACTAAAAACTATTCAAAATATAACTAATTTAAGAAATATTTCTAAAAACAATTGAAAATACTACAAACTATTCAAAATATAACTACCCTAAGAAATATTTCCTAAATTATAGTTATTTTCAAGTAATTATACGGCTACAACGAGAATATACCTCCAAACCGACGTGTGAACAGGGCTTCGCCGCCTCCTCTCCTCTCTCTTTCTTTTTTTGCTGATTTTTGCTGAATAAAATAGCAATTTGGGGGCAGGCGGAGGGCTTATACAGGGGTTGCGGAACCTCCTGCCCGCCCAACGGGCGGGATGCCCCCCCCCCCACCCCGACAGTCTACGGGCCCCGGACCTCCCTCCCGTTGGGCGGGCGGGATGCCCCCGCGCCCGTATCAGGGGTCTCTTCGCGAATAAGAAAAGTTTCTTCCCGAGTGCCTCGGGAAAAGATTTGGCACCTCCCGCCCTTTGGATGGGCGGGAGGTTCCCGGCCCCACGCCTCCCGCCCGTTGATCGGGCGCGAGGTACCCAATTTTCGAAAATTTTCTAAACAGCACCCATTTTTTGAATTTAATTTTTTTATCCCTTTTTCAAAAAAAATTCATGTATAGTCTCCCCGGCCGCAACCCGGCCCACCTGCGTCCTTGAATCATTGACTTTTTTTTTGACGTTCCAGTGAGTTCATCCCAGTGCGGGGGAGCACCGAACAGAATCAGGCAACCTCCCCCCGCAGATACGTCCGCGGCTGCCCGTGATCGGCGGGCGGGCGGAGGTGATCGTCCACCCGACACGAGATCACGCGCCCTGAATCCGTGACGTACGCCACCCCGGTCGCGCCCGCGTGCACCGAGCTAAACGGAAGGGCCGGCCCCGTCGTCCACCGCGTCGGGCGTCGGCGCGTGACATTGCGTTCTCATGCCGCCGATGCCGGGCCGCCGCGGTGATCTGCCCGGTAGAATGCGCCCGCGCCAACGCCGCGTGGCTGCCCGGCCGGCGGCGTGCGGCGATCGCGATGAGAAATAAAACGGCTGAGTAGCTCGCGTGGCCTCGCAGCACAAACATGTGCCGAGGCGAGTCGATTCATAGGTTCCGTAGGCTCGATCATACTCGAGCGAACGGAAGGCGTACAGGTCGCCACGGCTGCGTCCAGAGGGGTTGTTGGTTGCTCGGATTTGATCGGTTGATGGATCGAGCTAGTGGCTGTGGTAACCTTGGTCTGCCGTCCGTTTCCGTACGGCAGCGGTAAGGTGCGTGCACTGTGTTCAGTACTGCGCACGTTGGGCGCTAGCTAGCTAGGTACAGTAGGTACCTAGGCGGCGGGTGGATGCCAGTGGCCGTCAACAGGTTAGCTCGATGAGCCGAACAGAACGGTCGAGCAGTGCGGTGCAGCGCCGGAAAGGGATCCCCGATCCCTGATCGATCGACAAGACCACAGACCACAGCACGCAAACAGCAGTGCGGCGGTGGCGCGACGCGGGCCAGGGAACTGATCCGCCGGCCACCCCACGTGCGCGCGCGTGTCCCCCCGCGAACCCTCGCCGCAAGACGTGCCCCCGGCTCCGCTCTTAATTCGCCGATGCGATGCGAGATGCGGCGTCGGTGGCGTCGGACGGGCGGGCTCCCTAGTGCGCGCCGCGCGCGGGCCCTTTCTCTCTGTAGCCTCGTCGCTCTCCGTCCGCGTCGCCAAAAGCGAATATGCGCTCTGCTTTCCCCTCCTCGCTTTGCCCGGCTCCGGCCGGTGGGGGGAGCGCAGCACGAGCCGAGCCCGAAGGATCGTCGTAGTAGGGCACGCGTACCACCCTGGATGCGCGAATGGACAGAGGGGGTGGTTGTCGAAACGAGCCCGCGGAAAAGTCGCCGTTGCGAGCTCGCGGCTGGCCCAGATGGCTGCCAGCAGCAGGGCTGGGAGCTGGGTCGCGGCCATTCCTTTCGCTCCGCCCCGCCCTCCTTTCGATGTGGTTCACACGCCGCTGCCGCGAAAACGACGTGGACGTAGCTGCCCAGCCAGTGGGAGGTTTGTGGATGCAATACGGCCGCTCGGGCAGATAGGGGAATAACTGAATAAGCTAGGACCGACCGAGCTAAGCTGCAGCAACTGCGGGTCTGACGACTTGACTGCATTGCATACGGTAGAAATCATGGACACACGTCTTGAGTGATCAATCATAAAAGGTACTAACCACAACGCTTTCAGAAGTTTTTGACATTCATAATTCAGACTGTAAAACACGATGATCAACAGCTTTCCAAAGAAAAAAAAAGTTGAAACTTGAGGCCAATAACTCATACAAACTAGATGGAGCCGTCCCTTCTACGATCGTGCGCCGTTGCGCGATCCGGCCTGGTGCAAGCTAGCGAGGCGTACGCCATCGTCGTCTCGGAAAAGAACGGGCGGGGCAGTGCCGCAGCTCTCGCCCGCCCTCCGCCACAGGCTCGCCGAGACGCCGAGGCGTCGAGGCGCTGGCCGACGCCGACGTCGTGCATCTCCACAGCCACGGGCGTCGCCGCCGCGCGCGCCTCCACTGACCTTGCGTAACCTCAATTGCGCGACGCCGTAAAGGCGCCTGGTGGTCTGAATGCTGGCTGAATCAAGAAGCAATCCAACTTCGTCTTTTCTCCGCTGCCGCGAGACTCCGTGGGCCGCGCGGCGGACACTTGTCGGCCCTGCGCGTCCAGGGAAGTGCACAAACCGTGCGTGTGCACGCGGTGCTCGGGCTTGTGTTTCATGCGCTGCTTAGCATGATCCTAACGTTCCCACTTCCCACATTGTACATCACAAATAGTGGGAGTCTGCCGTATACATAATCAATCAAATAATACTCACTCTAGCTGGATCAAAATACTAGTATTATATATGGCGTTTTTTACAAACGAAACTTACTGTGCCGTTAGAATTGTGCAGCAGTGATTGATATAGTTGGTCAAACAACTTTGTCGCCCATCATTTATGTACTCCCTTCGTTCTAAAGTATAGTTTACTCGAGATTTGTCCTAATTAAGCCAAACTGACCTAGCTCTTTATTGTCTAATCTAGGTTTATATTTTCTTTTAATATAATTAGCGGCTCTCCTATCTTGATCAGTTTTTTATAAAAAAAACTAATTAATACGTACTACCTAGAGTGCCAAATAAATGCACTATCAAAAATATATTTCATGGTAGGTTGAATGAAACTAATTGTATGTTTTAAATGTTAGTGTTTTTTATAAAAATTAGTCAAAGTTAGAGAAGTTTTGCTTAGGACAAATAAATGAGCTAAAGTGAGCTGTAATTGAGAAGTGAGGGATCGGAGTACTATATAGAAAAGAGAAGCGTCATGTAACTGTGAGATGGTAGCAGTTGTTTAGCGAGGGCAAGAAAAGGACGAAAAGATGAAAAGTGCCTTGTAGGTTCTAAGGTGCCATGATGTATTTTGAGAATAATTGAGAAGGCTAAAACCATAGTACGTATTCTGAACTAAAGGCAGTCCTAGCTAACATGAATTAATCAATATAAGACTAGTATTTCTATGAGTCCATGCATAATAAAGCATGTTTATCCCGAGTGCACTTAAACTTGTCTTTTTCTCGCCATCCTGGAATGATGCCAGTATTTATACTTTTTATTTTTCTTGAAAGAGAACGTAGCTAGGCTCTTGACCTCACTACAGCCACACATGTAGCAGCGAACGGTATGGCTCACCCTGAACATTACATGCTCCTGTGTGTCCGTTCCTGCTGCTATGTGGTGCTCAGTGACGCCACAGACAGTCACTGTCTTAGTGCATAGCATGGCGGTACGCAACTTGTTGGCCACACAATAGCCCGTTTGTAGCGATGATGATGATGCATCGATCTGTGCTAACCTATAGTCAAACCTGTATTAATTCTGTTCAGTATAGTATCATGGTCGTCGTGGCATCACCGGTAAACATTGTGTCCCCATCCATTTGCGGCTAGGACCGTTGGATGCAGCTGGAGCTCTAGTGCGTGGAGCTAGCTAGGAAGAACGCCGATCACACACGAGGCCCCATATCCTTGCAGTCAAACGTGGATCCCCTGCGTCCAAGCCTTTCCTCCAAGAGTGGATGAAATGGACCCGTATTTCCATTTGCGCCTTTTGGGAACATCCAAGACAGCGACCCGAGTAGCAGCATGATTCACATGATTATTCTTGCTTCGCGCACCAACAAAATCGATCCAACCCAAGAAATTTATATGTGAAATGAGCAAAACGCCGTCGAGGATATATGCGTGGACCCAAACTGCTCTTTGTTAATTCCTACTTCAAATTAAGACAAAACTCAAACTAGGTATCTTGTGAGTAACCTAATAACGACGATGTGCACGCTGAGACTCTTGTTATATGGTTTTTGTGGTACTGAATTACTAGATGACTGGCTTCCCATAGTTTACCGCTTACTCCCTCCATCCCAAATTATTAATCATTTTGATTTTTCTAAATACGTGAATTTTGCTATGCACCTAGATATAATATATATATATATATAGATGCATAGCAAAATCTATATATTTAGAAAGGCAAAACGACTAACAATTTGGGACGGAGGGAGTACCAGATTATAATAATAAGCTTTCATTAATTTGGCATTGTACGAGACATTTTGAAAAAAAAATACACTCAAAAAAGACATTTTTGTAGCTAGTCGGGATGCAAAAGTTAGTTCAAAGAAGATTATTGTACTAATTTACTGATGGTTCCAACAGTAGAGCACAACAACCAAAATACCAAATCGATCGATTGAAGAAAGAAAGAAAGAAAAAACATGTTTGCGCAGAATCATCCAAGATCTATTGCCTGGCAGGGGGCGCCCAATAGGGAATCGCCCAATGATCCACCCCTTTGGCGAGACGAGAAAGGTGGCTCCGGATCCTCCACGTAAGATCCCTCCCATCTCATATCTCTTGCTCCACTCCCATTGGCCGCACCCGCACCTCGCCGCGCGCGTACTTATTCCTCCCTGCCCTAGCTCTCCATCCCCCTCTCTTCTCCTCCACACACCAACCTGGCCGCTCGATCGAGCGCATCATCATTTGCTCGCAGCAGGCCGGGCACGCGTATGAGCGAAGCGAGAGAGCCAGCGCGCAGAAGCAAACAAGTGGGGAGCTAGAGGGAGCTCACAGACCACACAGGCGGGGAGTGGTGGGAGGAGGAGGAGGAAGAGGAGTCAAGAGAGCGAGCTCATAGCCTCATACGTGCGTGCGGCGACGTCGTCGTACGTACGATGTCGGCGTCGGGCGCCGCGTGCCGCGTGTGCGGTGGCGCGGGGGAGTGCGGCGCGTGCCATGGGCACGGGATCGGCGGCGGGCGGTGCGGGGTCGCTGTCGCCGACCTCAACCGCGGGTTCCCCGGGATGTGGCACCAGGCGGCGGAGGAGGAGCACGGCCACGGCATCGTCGTCGGCGGGGGCGCGGCGGCGGCGGCGGGGCTGCAGGAGTTCCAGTTCTTCGGCCACGACGAGGACCACGAGAGCGTGACGTGGCTGTTCAACGACCCGGCGCCCCACCTGCACCGCGGGCCGGCGGCGGCCGCGGTCGGGAACGGGGTGGCCGAGGCCGCCGAGCAGCGGAGGGCGCCGCCGCTGTTCGACGGGTACGCGCACGTGCAGTACGGCCAGATGCCGGGCCACGGGCTCACGTTTGACGTGCCGCTGAGCCGGGGCGGCGAGGCGGCCGCCGCGGCGGTCCTGGAGGCCGGGCTGGGGCTCGGCGGCGGCGGCAGCAACCCGGCGACGTCCAGCGCCACAATCGTGAGTGGTTCGGTTCCATCTCTCTCCTGATCGATCCCCTCTAATTTCAATCTGCTTGTGCACGCGAGACTCTTGTTCTTGCGAATCTTTATCAGTTCATTGTCAGCAGTTAATCACTTGAGAGGAAAAAGGAACTACGGCTAATCTCGCTAGCTTAGTTTGGTAGATGTCTTTATATGAGTATCTATCGAGCTGTTTGGTACAGATTCAAAAACGTCCAAGGCCGTCAATTTAGTGGTCCATCACACTCTCCAGCTTGTTAGGAGCTAGTCCAAAACAGTGCACCATCATCACTAAGGAACACACCCGTCTTGTTTTTCCTTTCTGTCTCTAATTTCCCTCCAGGATAAAGTCACATTATCAAAGCAGTACACTTTCTACTATTGAGCTCCACGAGAATTGCACAAAACCTCCTTGAAAAATTTCCCGTTAAATTCTTGAGAGACACTAAGATAAGAATCAAAGCTTGGATCAGACAACGATAAGCTCCATCTATGCCAAGGAAATACCGGTGAATTTTCAAACCATATTAATTTTAGTTGGCAGATTCCTTAAAAAATAGTAGGCGGATAGAAGGGAATCGCAAATTAAGAATATATGAGAACTGAAATTTAATTGGGCCTATATATATAATGCACACATGAACTGGAACAACATCCCCAGACCAAATGCAAGTTCTTTTCTTAATATACGTATCGCTATCTGTTGATAACCACAAGTCCTAGCCAAATGCAACTTTCTTTCTTTTTACCATCGCTATCTGTCTATCAACATGCTCACGACTTGTCCTGAACACAACGCTGGGCAACAGCTCATCAGCTCAATTATTCTCATTTCATGTGCTTATGGATGATCCCAAACTATATGCTCATTATTTCACTGAGTGCTGACATAGTAGTTTATCTGATAATAATTAGTAAAAATCAGAAAAAAAAATGTTACAGGTCGCGCCTTGCTTGTCCAGTTGGTTTCCGAACTATCAAATGGTGCTGGTGACATGCATCGATCGGATCCTTATGTTTGGCACGCCCTATCATTAACTTTTTCAGATGACCTTCTGCGGCGGGAGCACGTTCACTGACGCGGCGAGCTCCGTCGTCCCGGGCGAGGTCGCTGCGGCGGCGAACGGGAGCTCGAGCGGCGGCGGCGGGGACCCGGCGATGGACCGGGAGGCGAAGGTGATGCGGTACAAGGAGAAGCGGAAGCGGAGGCGCTACGAGAAGCAGATCCGGTACGCCTCGCGCAAGGCCTACGCCGAGATGCGGCCGCGCGTCAAGGGCCGGTTCGCCAAGGTGCCCGACGGCGAGGCGCCGGCGCCTCCGGCCGCTGCGGGCTATGAGCCCGGCCGGCTCGACCTCGGATGGTTCCGTTCATAGCCAGGATCGATGTACCCGACGTACGTACGTTTATATGCCGGCCGGAGCATTAGCTAGCATAGGCCACTGGTCAATTGAAGGTACGCACGGAAATGTATATGTGATCCATCGACGTACACATGACTAGCTAGCCCTGAAGAATATATTGATACTTACGAGAACAGTACAGCAACAATTGCAACGATCATGTTGAGATGCTTGATTGATGTCGAGGGCTTTTTGCTGGAACATCAGGCATGCACGTTGCCTAATTAGATTACGAGTGCGGTACGTCATGTGCATGCGTGCCTTTTTGCACGGATGTGTCATGCCTCATGTGTCGGTTAACCGCCAAGAGTTCAAGCATGTATGGGTTATGGGCGAACGAGTGCAAGCGGGTAGGACTACTACTCAACGTAGAGTATTGCCGTATTGGTCTATGGATGCATTGTTAGTCCATTTGCATCCCATTTGCTTTCCCCTACTCAAACCTAGACGAGCTCGTTGTTGGAGGAAAAAGGAAAAGGCTCAAATAAACGAATTCTAGATTCTAGGTCAACCGATGACTCTTCCCTGTTTGAGTACATTACAATTGCTTCAATTAGATATCAGAGCTATCTGAAGAAATGCTGAAGATTTTCTTGGGACTGACGGTGCGACACATGAAAGAGAACGGAAGGGATCACATCCTCCCTTCTCTGGCAAATTCAATCCCAGCCATCCATAGCCATCCATTGCCATGGTCGATCATGGGCTTCGATCTCTACAGTTTCCCGAGATTTTGGGATGGCTCGACAGCCTTCCGAGCTTCATCCCTACGGCAGCGGCACCACCGTCTAGAATTCCAGACGCACCCCTCGGCCACCATCACAGCCTGCGGCGGCCTGCAGGAGCGCCACAAGGCAACAACGGCCCTCAACGAGTTCTGCAAGACGCCGAAGGAACCCGCGTCGCGATGCGTCCGGCGTGGCGCCTGCACTCGTTGACCTCGCAATTGATGGCCCTCACAGAGTCACAGTCGACGTGCTCTGCCTCCTAGATAGCGAAGCGCTGCGAGGTGCATCAGGGGCTGTGAGGATCGCAAGTGCGGTCTCCATGCACGCAGGTGTTGGCAGCAGCAGCGATACCCGTGCAATTACAAGCAGGCCATGCGCATGCTCGCATTCAATTGCCTTTGCCTAGAGAGCAACGAATTGTGTGCTGGCCTCATGCTATAGGAAATCTTTATCTTCTTAGCTTATTTCTTCCTATCCATTTCCCTTCCGTGTTGTAGTTTGCACTAAAAGAAAGGCAAATCAGTAGAATTCAGATTCTGTTCTTATGTGTGAACTTGTCGATTAGAACTGCTTCCATGTTTCAGAGAATCACGAGATCAGTCAATCTAAAAAGTTTCCTTGATGACAAAATTCGATATAGAATGCCCTTGATGACAATAATTTGCACAATCATTAAACTTCTGACCATTGAGTTTAGAAAAAATGCATCTAATAGAATTAATCTGCAAGAGAATGTTGACATCAAGCTACGACAATTAAACTAAACAAGACTACAATTAAATTGTTTTGCCCAATGAAACAATGTAAAAGAACTTCAATAATGTATAAATTTTGTCACTTGCAAAAAAAATATTCTAGAGTATAATTAAATTGTCTGTCTCAACAAAATGAAAAAGAATTTTAATAATATATTATGTTGTCACATGCAGAAAGATATTAAACAAAAAGAGAAATTTTACTGTGGTTGGAATAAATGAGAGCCGTTCATTGTGGTAAAATCAACTGTTAAGATATAAGATGTACCTAGAAAATGTACGAAATTTGTGTGAGAGGGTACGAAATTTTTTAATTCGTGAGGCCACCCTCGACGCGTTCGACGCCAAGCACGCCGCTGTCCACGCCCAGGCCCTGGCGGTCGTCAACATCAAGGTGTTGGTCCCCATCACCCTTGATCGCATCGCCAACAACTACGACCGGTGGCGCAAGGTGTTCCTCGTCACGCTCGGCAAATACGTCCTCACCGACCATGTGCTCTCCGATGACGCGCATCCGACGCGCTCGACATGGCAGCAGATGGACTGCACCGTGCTGTCATGGATCTACGGCACCATCAAGGATGATCTGCAGCAGCAGGTCCTGCTCAAGGAGCCCACCGCTCGCGCCGCATGGCTCACCCTCGACAACGAGTTCCTCGGACAGCGCGAGTCCCGCGCTCTCTTGCTGTCCGCCGAGTTTCGTCAGTTCAAGCAGGGCGCCCTCAACATCTCCGACTACTGCCGGCGGTTGGAGACAATGGCGAGCGCTCTCGCTGAATTTGGTGATCCCGTCGGCGATCGGACCTTGGTGCTGACGTTGATCCGCGGCCTCAACGAGACGTTCCGCCACATGATGTCGCACTTGAAGTTCCACCGCCCCTTCCCCACGTTCGACGAGGCGCGCACCCTCCTTCTTCTTGAGGAGATCGACCTCCAGGATGCTGCCGGCGACGAACCGCCGAGCCCAACCGCCTTCTTCGCCTCTGGCGGATCAGGTGGCGCCCCTCAACGCCCCCCCTGGCGGGTCCGGGCAGACCGGGGGCTACGGTGGCCCTCCCGGTGGTCACGCGGGTAGCTCCAACGGCGGCAACGGTGGTCGCAACAACCGCCGCCGCGGCAAGAACAGGAACAACGGTGGAGGTGGCGTTCCTGGTAGTCAGGGGGCCAGTCAAGGGGGAAGCTACCGGCCTAGACCTCCCCCACCGCTGGCTCCCATCCCTAACCCGTGGGCGGGCACCCTCCAGCTGTGGCCGCACCCCTACGGCCCCGGAGGCGGCATGCATTGACCCCCGACGGTGCCGTTTCAGCAACCTCCAACCGCGTTCCACGCGCAGGCGCAGCAGCAGCCCTACTTCGCGTCGCCACAGATGCCCTACCTGCAGCCGCATGGGGCAACTGGTGCCCCCCCCCCCCCCCGGTTTTGGCTACGGGGGTGTGCCTTCTTCGCCGACGACGCAGCAGCAGGCTCCCTGGACTCCTATGGCTGGCGGGTCTTGGCATCAAGGCTCACTGATCGACAACTTCAACACCATGTCGCTCACTGTGCCTCCACCTTCGGCTGAGTGGTACCTCGACTCTGGGGCCGGCTCCCACATGTCCAACACCACTGGTATACTCACCTCCTCCGTTTCTCCACCCTCCTATCCTTCATCCATCATTGTCGGTAACGGGGCGACACTTCCCGTTACATCCGTCGGGTCTACTTCTTTTATCACGCCGCGTCGGTCACTAGTTCTTTCTAATGTTCTTGTTGCTCCTGGCATTATTAAGAACTTGATTTCCGTTCGCCGTTTTACCACTGATAACAATTGTTCCATCGAATTTGACCCGTTCGGTCTTTCCGTGAAAGATCTTCAAACCAGGAGCGTGATCGCCAGGTTCAATAGTTCGGGCGATCTCTACCCGTTCTTTGCTACACCCACCACCAGCACCACCGCCCTCGCAGCCATTGCCGCCCCATCCACCCTATGGCATCGTCGTCTCGGTCACCTAGGGTCTGATGCTTTGTCCAAGCTTCTTAGTTCCAAAGTCATTTCATGTAATAAGAGCACCACTGAAACTTTGTGTCATGCCTGTCCCTGTCAACTAGGTCGTGCATCCAAACCTTTTGATCTTATTCACTGTGATCTTTGGACGTCTCCTATTCTTAGTGTATCGGGGTATAAATATTATCTTGTCATTTTAGATGATTGCACTCACTATACCTGGACATTTCCTCTCCGTCTCAAGTCTGAGACGTTTGAGACGCTGTCCCATTTTTTCGCCTATGTACGCACACAGTTTGGCACCCCCATAAAGGCCGTCCAGTGCGACAATGGCCGCGAGTTTGATCACTCCTCGGCCCGCACGTTCCTCCTTACCCATGGCGCCATTCTCCGTATGTCATGCCCTTACACCTCGCAGCAAAACGGTCGTGCCGAGCGCATTCTTCGAACGATTAATAATATTGTTCGCTCCCTCCTATTCCAGGCTAGCCTACCTCCTGCCTACTGGGCTGACACCCTTCACACTGCCACATATCTTCTCAACCGTCATCCCACTAAAACCTTGGCTGGTCGCACTCCATACCTCGCGCTTCACGGCACACCTCCCACCTATGATCATCTTCGCGTGTTTGGATGTGCTTGTTACCCTAACTTGTCATCCACCGCCACCCATAAGTTTTCGCCTCGCTCCACACTGTGTGTCTTCCTCGGTTATTCTGCAGATCACAAAGGTTATCGGTGCCTGGATCTCCACTCTAATAGGATTATTGTCTCCCGACATGTCGTGTTCGACGAATCGTCCTTTCCCTTCGCCGACATGTCCACAACTCCAGTTGATCCTGGCACTCTAACTTTTTTGAGCGATGATGACACCACCACTTTGCCCATTGGGCCTAGTGTTGCTCCTGCAGGTCCTTCGGACGTCGACGCGGCTGCTCCACCGCCCGGCGCTGCTGCCCCTGCCGACACACCGTCGTAGGTCGCTGCCAGTAGCGCCAACGCGGGCTGCTCCGCCGGTGACCAACGCCCACAGCATGCGTACGAGGGGCAAGTCCGGGTTCATTCAACCAGTGGACAGACCCAACCTCAGTGTTGCTGTCCTCTCTCCGTTACCGGCATCTGTTCGGTCTGCTCTTGTTGACCCGAACTGGCGTGCCGCCATGCAGTCTGAGTCCGACGCTCTCAAGGCCAACGACACCTGGACCTTGGTGCCTCGGCCTCCCGGCGTCAACATTGTCACCGGTAAATGGATTTTTCGGCACAAATTTCTGTCAGATGGCTCTCTTGACCGTTACAAGGCTCGTTGGGTTTTGCGTGGCTTTACTCAGCGTCCTGGCATTGATTATGACGAGACTTTCAGCCCGGTTGTGAAGCCTGCCACAGTTCGTTTGGTTCTCAGCTTAGCTCTCTCTCGGTCTTGGCCTATGCATCAGCTTGACGTCAAGAATGCTTTCCTTCACGGTCACATGACAGAGACAGTATATTGTGCTCAGCCCTCTGGTTTTGTCGATGCATCACATCCTGATCATGTCTGCCGCCTCAACCGGTCACTATATGGGCTCAAGCAGGCGCCGCGCCTGGCACACTCGGTTTGCCTCCTTTCTTACTTCGATTGGCTTTATTGAGTCGAAGTCAGACACCTCTTTATTCACCTTTCACCGTGGCAGTGAAGTGGCCTATCTCCTCCTATATGTTGATGATATTGTGCTCACAGCTTCGTCGCAGAATTTCCTTCACCGGATTATTTCAGCTCTCCGTCAGGAATTCTCTATGACAGACATGGGTCCACTTCATCATTTCTCGGGGATTTCAGTTGCGCGCCGTGGTGATGGTCTGTTTCTTCCACAGCGACAGTATCTCTTGGACATTCTGGACAGGGCGGGCATGCATGACTGCAAGTCGTGCTCCACTCCCGTGGAGACCCACTCCAAGTTGTCAGCTGACGGTACGCCTGTGACAGATCCTACTCACTATCGTAGTATTGCTGGAGCCTTGCACTACCTCACTTTCACTCATCCAGACATCGCCTTCGCTGTTCAGCAAGTGTGCCTGTTCATGCATGACCCCAGAGAACCTCACCTCGCTGCTATGAAACAGATCCTCTGGTATTTGCAGGGCAGCCATGACCTCGATCTTCGCCTTTCTCGGAGTGCACCTCTTGAACTTACAGTGTACTCTGATGCAGACTGGGCAGGATGTCCAGACACTCGCCGCTCCACCTCTGGGTACGCTGTGTTCCTTGGTGACAACCTTGTTTCATGGTCTTCCAAGCGTCAGGCAACAGTGTCCCGTTCGAGTGCTGAGGCCGAGTATCGAGGCGTGGCAAATGGCGTCGCTGAAGCTTGTTGGCTGCGGCAGCTGCTTGGTGAGCTTCGCTGCCCTCTTCGCCGTGCCACCATTGTTTATTGTGACAACGTCAGTGCAGTTTATCTCTCCACCAACCCAGTCCAGCACCAGCGCACTAAACATGTGGAGATTGACCTACACTTCGTTCGTGAGCGCGTCGCCCTTGGAGAAGTTCGTGTTTTGCATGTTCCCACCTCTTCGCAATATGCTGATATCTTCACCAAAGGGCTTCCGACATCAGTGTTTACAGAGTTTAGGTCCAGTCTCAATGTTCGCGGTGATCACAGTTCTGACTGTGGGGGTGTGTTAGAATGTAAACGTGAGGCCATGGGCCTGCCACAAGTGGCTCCCCTAATGGGCTATATGTACTCCCTAATTGTCACTATTGAGGTCAATCCCAAGTATTATCAAACCCTAATACTCTCTCACTATCCATTTCCCTTCCGTGTTGTAGTTTGCACTAAAAGAAAGGCAAATCAGTAGAATTCAGATTCTGTTCTTATGTGTGAACTTGTCGATTAGAACTGCTTCCATGTTTCAGAGAATCACGAGATCAGTCAATCTAAAAAGTTTCCTTGATGACAAAATTCGATATAGAATGCCCTTGATGACAATAATTTGCACAATCATTAAACTTCTGACCATTGAGTTTAGAAAAAAATGCATCTAATAGAATTAATCTGCAAGAGAATGTTGACATCAAGCTACGACAATTAAACTAAACAAGACTACAATTAAATTGTTTTGCCCAATGAAACAATGTAAAAGAACTTCAATAATGTATAAATTTTGTCACTTGCAAAAAAATATTCTAGAGTATAATTAAATTGTCTGTCTCAACAAAATGAAAAAGAATTTTAATAATATATTATGTTGTCACATGCAGAAAGATATTAAACAAAAAGAGAAATTTTACTATGGTTGGAATAAATGAGAGCCGTTCATTGTGGTAAAATCAACTGTTAAGATATAAGATGTACCTAGAAAATGTACGAAATTTGTGTGAGCGGGTACGAAATTTTTTAATTCACGTATCAAATCAACGGTCAGCGATGACCAAACAAAAATAATACCGTTTGGTACCATCTGGTACCTTCCAATAGTAACAAATAGTGTTTATAGTAATACCTCATATAGTTGCAATTCTGTGCACGCCTCGAATGTCAAATGGCGTTGCTGGGCTTCCGATCCAATTAGATAAGCTGTTGTGCTTCGGCTGGCCTTACAAGTTATAATAGTTATGTCCAAATTCTACATTTATCATATGCTTGTTTCCTATAGAAGCCACTTTATGATTGTGTGGAAAGAAAGACCAATTCAGTTCAGAAACCTGATAATATTTTCTTCTATGTAGCAGCATGTGTTCTCCTATTCTGGCAATGCGATTTTTGTACGTCAATCTTTCTCCCTATTAAGGGCTGACTGAAGTTATAATGACATTGCGTCATTCCATTCTACAGGTAAAGAACTCTGATCTGGATACACAAGACATGGTGACCTGATTGTGCCAACTCAAGTTCTGTTCTTTTCATCATACTTAGGTTCCAACAACAATTTTTTGTTTGCGAATTGAAAGAAAAATCAAAGAGGAATGTTGCAAATAGAGAATTTGAAAGCTGAAACCGGATGCTTTAAAGGTTAATACTTTGTGTGCAACTGTTTCTACTTGCATTATTAAAAAAGAGCATATTTTTAAATGCCCTTTTGCTCATTCATTCATTAGATTAGCAAAAATAAACATTGTATGCTGATAACAGGCAAAAGGCTGTATAGTAACCATGCTTCTCTTTGCCAAAATCGCCACTTACATCTCGTCTTTTTATAATACAGCAGGTCTGTTATGGGACATGATTTGATATTTGTTCTTATCGGAATTCATTAAGAAGCTCCAACGGAAAACAGTGGGGAGAAAGTAAGAGAAAAAAGGTTTATTAAACGAAAGAGTTCCATTAGGGAAAAAAAAATACAGTACACTGGCTCAATCAAAATTGGGCGCGGCAACGCCCAAGCCGGCGTTTCTGGTTGATAGCTAAAGTTTACCGTAACCGTGTTCTCTATGGGTGTTGTGTTAGAAAATGAACAAAAAGAAAGCGAATGTAATAGTTTTGTATCATATAATTCTAGCACGTATATGTGCAAGGTTTGATGGGCTAGTTTCTATATAGATGCGTAATATGTGGTATATTAAGGATGAAGCTAAAATATGGGTCGTGTAGGCCATGGCTCGCCCTGAAATTTCACTACCGGATTTACCTTCTTTGCCGAGTGCTTTTTGTCGGGCACTCAGCAAAGTCTTTGCATAAGTTGTCAATAACACATTTTGAACTCATGACCTCCTGCACACAAACAACTCCCTCTACCACTGCACCATTGGATCAAATATGTCAACATTATATTTTTATTCTCCACATATTATAATTAACCGAGTGTAAATCATTTGTTTGAGATAGTAAATAAATTCAAATGAAAAGGTTATTAACTACAAAGTGGCATAACTTTTCGAGATCTACAATTTTTATTTTGATAGTTTCTTCATCCGAGATCGTTTACAAAATTTGAATTTCAAATTTGAAAACTTCAAACGTATTTTAATATGAAACAATGATTTTAAATCAAAACGTTATCAACTACAAACTTTCATAACTTTTTGAGATCTACAACTTTAATTTTGGTGATTTTTTCCATTCGAGGTCATTTGCAAAATTCGAATTTTAAATTTTCTAAATTCAGATGTAGTTTTTCTTGGTAAGATGACTTCAGATTAAAATGTTGCCAACTGTAAAATCTTATAACTTCTCAAGATCTACAAAGTTTATTTTGGTTGTTTTATCATTTCTTTATCTGATATGATAATTCTAATATTATTCACAAATCTTATATATCTCTCTTATAGTTTCATAAACTACGAGAGAGATATATATGTTTTGTGAATAAATTTATATTTATTTTATCAAATGAAGAAATGACCAAAACAAAAATTATGCATCTTGATGAGTTATACAACTTTGTAGTTGAAAATATTTTTATTTGAATTAATTTACTACTTTAAAATATAATTTGAAATTTATCTTTACCCAGTGTTCTAAAAAAACACTCGGCAAAGGGACTCTTTGCCGAGTGTCAAAAAAAGGCACTCGGCAAAGAGCGTCTTTGCCGAGTGTCTAATAAAGGCACTCGGCAAAGAGCCTCTTTGCCGAGTGCCCGAAAAAAACACTCGGCAAAGATCTTTTTTCCGGTAGTGATTTTGGCCCAAAGTAATTTTGGCTAGCTTTCGATCTTTGGGCTTGTTTTTTTCTTTTTTTGTGGATTTGCTTTCCTAACGTTGGTGTTGGTCTATTGTGTTCGGAAGACATTTTTCTATTTTATTCTATTATATGTGATAAATTCTAAACTTCTATGTTGGCATACTATATTTAGTGTTAAATTTTTCTATTAAGTTGGACCACTCTAACCTGAAATCTAGCTACGCTATTGCTCTGATCTAAAACCTGAATTGGGATAATTAGTTGGACTCAAGTCTTTTTCGCATTAGTTTTATGAGGTTTATGTCAGTTGCACATTCAATTATCTTTAATATTTTTGTAGATGGAATTTCTACAAGTGACAACGCTTGCAAACCTATACTGTCTTAAGGTTTTATTTCTGTACTCATTCGCCAACGATCCTTTATAGTTTCTGATGAGACCAAGTAGAAAGAGGTTGATCGAGTTCGTTACGTTTGTGTTGAAGTTGTTGATGGGCATAGTTGGAGATTCTGGATGCTGGTTACTTGATTGCTTACTTGTCTTGCCTGTGTTTTGACAATTGGATTTCTCCAGAGTGAATCTGTGACTCTAGTCGAATTGCTATAGGACGAATTGTCAATTGTGAAAAGTTGAAGAATAAGCATGTGTGACACCAAGCAGAGGAGCTCGAGCAAATTAGCAGCAAACGTACACCATTACTCGTACAACGAAATTAAGAGGAAACTAACGGCAGAGCTAAATTTTGGAATCAAACTACCACCCTTACTTGCTAATGGAAAATCAATCGCTAGAACACCATGTCAACTAGCTGTCGCTTCACTTGGTCTTGACGACCCCTTCGTTCCCGGCGAGCAGCAGGTACTTGTCCTTCCTCGTCAGAGCCGTCCCCTCGAACCCGAGCGCGGAGGCGAGCGCGCGCTGCACCTCGTTCGCCACCTCGATGCTGCTCTTGCCGCTCTCCGTGTTCACCGGCTCCAGGAACTGGACGCTGTACTCCGGCCGGGGATTCATCAGGAAGTAGACCGAGTCGAAGCTCTTGGCGACGGGCGACGTGGACGTGGCGTAGAACACGGTCGTGCGCGCGTCGACCGCCACGGGGGTCACCTCGGAGGCGAGCTCGGCGAACAGCGGGCTGAACCGGAGCAGGTGCGGCTCGCGGCACGTCGTGCCCTCGGGGCACACGACCACGTCGCCCCGCGCCAGCATCGACGACATGCGGCGCCGGTCCTCCTCGCGGTTGCGGGTCAGGCGCCGCAGCGGGATCGGGGAGAGCACCTCCGACAGGCGGCTCAGGCTGTACGTCACGGCCGCGACGGGCCTCTTGAGCGCGCAGGCGATGCCGACCGGGTCCAGAAGCGTGCGGTGGTTGCAGGCGTAGAGCCGGCCGCCGTGGGGCTTGGCGTTGCCGTCCTCCGCCGCAGGGGTGGGCCCGATGACGCGCACCCTCACCCCAGTGAGCCCGGCGACGACGCTCGACAGGCGCCACGGGAGGAGCACGTAGATGGCGATGCGGATGACGGCGAGGACGACGGCGAAGGGGAAGTAGATGTACATGGCGAGCGCGGCCGCCGGCGTCGGCGTGAACGCCAGCCGGCCGTCGTGGAATACCACGGGCTTCGGGTAACTGCACGAGGTCCTCTCTGTTTGCTTCAGAACACGCGGCAGCCTCTCCGTGTCGTCGAACTCGGCCATGACGCCGGTGAGGTATCGTGGCCCTCCCTTGAGCTCCCTCCCGGCCGCCACGTGGAACCCCACGTACTCTTTCAGGAACGCCTCCACCATCACCGTCGGGAACGTCCGGCTCACGGCCACCACCTTCACCTCCTTGGGCAACGCGTTCAGCGCCTCGATGCCGGGCGTGCCCGGCGGCACCTCCCGGGAGAAGAGCTTGGGGAGCACGGCCCTGCCGATCCTCGCCGCCTCGTCGCGCCGGAGCCCGCAGAAGGAGACGAAGGCCATGGCCTTCGCGCGCGCTCCGTGGGGCAGCACGTGCAGGACGGGGTAGAGCGCGAGCAGGACGAGACCCCGGATGTAGCCGCCTGCCTCGACGGCGACGAGGAAGTACGGCGGGAAAGCGGCGCCCGGCGACGGTTTCAGGAGGAGGGCGTCCGCATCGACGACCAGCGCGCTTTTACCGAGCTGGCGTACCAGCGGGGAAGGCGCCGCCGCCGTCGCACCGCCCGGCAGCATGTTCTGGAGGAGCCTGCCCACGAGGCTGCGGTTGACGAAGCGGTGGATGCTGAGCAAGCGGTTGGCGAAGCGCTCGCCGGTCGTCGCCATGCACGCATCCATGATGTTTGCCTCTAATCTCTTGTACTCAAAACTCTAAAGCTTTTGGTCACGCACGCTACAAGCCTCTGTTGTTTAAGAAACAAAGGGTCTTGACCGACTGACTCACGAACACGAGCTACTCCGGAGTCGGCCTCGGAGAGAAGGCTCGGACTCGGGGCGCTGGTGGGAGCCCCGCGCGCGACTAGGGTTGTTTCCCCTCGCCCAACCCGGGAGGGGCCACGGCCCCCTTAACACCAGTGAAAATTTTTAACCTCCTACATATATTCTAAAGTACACGTACACTACACTGATCATCAATACAACGGTGCTTTGTACTTAAATTCTTCAGCTATCATCCTTAACATACCCAACAACATGTGCTCAACGATGCAAATACTCAAAGGTGCATATAATACTCATCTAGCTAGCAGCTAGCTAAATACTAGTCAAATCCAACTATAAGACTCCGATGTTATGGGCCACTGAGATCTGAATCTCTAACAAAAAATCGGAGGTCGCTTGGCGCTCGCGCGCATGACAGCTTCTGCCTCGGCTTCTTGAAGGCTGCAGCGGGAAATGCTGCTAGAAAGCACACCCAGCACAGAGCAGCATGGCATGCAGTCATGTATTTTAGCCCTTGGCAAGTAGGCCATGCAGGTACATATGATTCACGCATATATAGGCCATCAAGTACAGTAAGTTATTGTTATTCTCAAGTACCCATGTTTATTTTTCTTATCTTAAATACACATTACGAAATACTAAACTTGTGTTATAATCTTTTCAGTAAACGGGGCTAAACTAAAAAAGGAAGACATATGTATTATTTCAAAAAAGAAAGAGATTGCAAATTTGCAATACGTTAGCAGATGGCTGCTTATATGCTACGAAATTGTATGAAGTGCAAATAAAATATATGTGAAGTATTTTCTCTATCTAAATTATTGATGGTATATATATTTTGATATATTTTCTCACGTATAATATAAAATATCCGAGGCCTCCCTTATTCAAAATTCCTGGTTCCGCCCCTGCCCTCGCCTTCCTCCCCGTCCGCGCCACACAACCCCTCTCCATCCCATGCGCACACCAAGTTTTTGGTACATTCTATTCTCCCTTCGTCTTGGACTCTTGGTGCTACTTGCTCTTTCGGGTAGTTAGTTTCATGGTCGCTCCGTCCTCTATGCCTACCTTGAAACTTCATAGCTAATGTCTATTGATGCTTTTCTCTTTATCCTCTTAAATACCTTTGCTCAGTTGTACATAATAAAATTTCACCATGAGCTGCTTTTACTGGTAAGGGGCAATAAGGAGCTGCATTGTGTTCTTTTTGTTCTTTCACCACGAGTATGTTCCTTCTTCAAGTGAGCAATCCAAACAGTTCAGGTTAAGATGTTCAGCTGTTTCTTCAGTTCCGACAGCACCAATGATTAGCTAGCAACCCGACACCACCCTTCACTGTGAGTTCAATGCCATTATTGTAATTAATCTTGTCATTCCCTTCAATTTTTTCTGGCCTTGCTCCATTTGCATCATAAACTTTTGAGTCCCATTTTATTTTTATTCCTGTCGGTTCCAAAACCAGGCCTCTGACTACCATTATTTTAGATCCTATTGAAAGGGGATGCTGATGTTCAGGTTAGCAAATTCGCAAGCCTTGTGCCAATCTACTTTTAGTTAGGTAATGGCTCAGCTTGTAGTACAGGTTTCTATTTCCTTAAGAAGATATCATTTGATCATAGTACATATTATCATTGCCGGTTAGCGCAGTTACAAATTACTGAAGAGGGTACATTGAGGTTGGAGCATCACTAATAATACTGAACGTTTGTGCCTACATATGTTGGTGTAGACTGTGGAGAGGCATGCTAGGACGTAAGCAGATATTATTTTTCTACTTTTCCTTTTGGTCAGCACATGTTCTTGTTCATCAGTCGTGTATAGAGTTCGCTCACTGCTAAAAGTAATCACTACTTGACCATTTTACCATTAGGCATGGATAACTTGATTTTTAGTAATGTGCAAAAGTGATATTTTAAGTAGGGAAATCGAAAATTTGTTATAGTTGTATTCAGTATTCACACATTGCTTTGGTTTCAATGTAGCAAAAGCCGGCTCGAACTCGGACTGGACTTGCGCCTAGCCCGACTGACCGACCGACCCCCAACTCCATATAGGCCATATAGGCTATAACCAATTTGGCCGTCCAGCCAACTTCTCTCCTTGCAAGTCACAAACTCACAACCGCGCGCGCCGCCGTCCGTAGTGTGCTCTGGTGTCTCGGTTGCCCGCTTGAGCCGCTGACCTCCAGCCTCCAGCGCAACCCCCGCGGTGTCTACGTGCTCCACTTATGAAGCAGCTTTCAGAAATCAACACCCAGAAGGCCAGAAGTAGTGTCCCATAACCAGAGACTAGCAGTGGCCATCTTGCCAAGCACTGTTGACCAGGGTTCGTTAGCTTTTTACCTCCATGGTTTGTTACTAGATTTTAGCTGCTGCCATTCTCGAGGCTTTGTCAAGATATGGACGATGGTAAGCTTGCTGACCGAGGCAGCTTACTTTTAGTACTTGAGCCACTTCATTAAGGTCGGCGTTAGGAAATTAGGTGTTACTCTTCTTGTGTTTAATTTCCCCCTTATTCTGGCAATGACAACTCATACGGCCATAAACCTTTTTTACAAATTGCCATACACTTAATTAGTTGACAACAACATTCACTCTTAAACAAACAAAGCATAGAATCTATTCCGTATCTCACCATTTTGTATGTAGTACAGCAATATAAAGTCAGTGACAAGAGTACCATCAATATGTACACCTCACATCTATCCCTGATGCAAGGCACTTCCTGTAACACACCGTCTGCTACCATGAGGAGAATGGTTGTATACAGATCGAGGCTGCATTAGCTGAGCTTTAGTAGTCCCAGTTTATTGCCTACTTGCTCCTGCAGGGCCACCTGACGAAGCAGGTTCTGCACATCGTCTACCCACTTCTGTTTGCTCGCGCTGCTCTCGCACTCGAACTCCACGAGACCCTGCGCCGTGCTCAGGCCGAAGCAGCATGTCTCCTCCATGGAGTCCTTCCCTGGCTCCGCCCATGTTGGAAGCTCGCTGTACACGCCGTAAACAACGCCTACGACCAACCACACAGGCACAACGGTCAGTACTCGGCAATAAAATTTTCATGAGCTACCCTACCGGAACCAGTGATTTCCATTCTAGTGGTAGAAAGTATTGGAACTTACTCTTGTTGTTCTTTGACAGTGCACCTCCAATGTGTTTGCTTTTCAGCTTCAGCATCACCTGTTGGTATACAAGAACGTCGTCAGCAACACTACATCTCTCTCTAGTCTGCTCAGCATTTTGTAACTGAATAAAATCCTTCTAACCTGTGACCTCTTGTTGATGTAGATAGATACTCTTGTCTTGTGTAAATCCCCTGCATCAAGAACGAGACTCCGTACCTTAGTTTTGAGTTCTCAACCATGCATAGAAGTTGTCATGATTCTAGATTCTGATTTTTCGTAGCTGAATGTTCTGACGAACCCACTGTTTTTCATCTTACCTTTTCTTGTGCGTTTCAGCAACTCCCCCTCCTTGCACCAGATATCAGTGCTCCATGAATGGCCCTTCTCGTATGGAAGAACACTCGCATTGCTCCTCGTTTCTCGCTGCACTCTCTGCTTCAGTGTAGCTGCTCCACGCAGAGCTGACCAAAACAGCCAAAAATCCGTACGCACTCAGCATATTCTTCTTTGAATCAGCATTTGGAGTCAGATAGTCAGTTTCAACGAGATGGCAACGGCATCATCGGATTCCTTACCAGTGGCCGCGGCCGCCGTGAGCGTCATCAGATCACCGGGGCTCCGGACGCCAACCGCGGCCTGCACGGCGCCGGCCACCTGGTCGTGGCGCGCCCCCGCGTGCTGAGCTGCCTCGACGCAGTGCGAAGCTAGCAGCTCGGTGGCCGACGCCATGGCCGCGGCCATCTTGGTGGCCTGGGCGTCGCAGCTCGTGGCCGCCGCGACGGCGGCGACCGCGGCTGCGACCCGCGCCACGGACACCATGGCGTGCACGTGGGCCTTCTCCGCGCGCTGCTTCTCCTTGCCTCTCTGCCTCACCCGGCATGTCTCGCGGTGGTGGACTTGGAACCATCTGCCGATCGATTGGTGGTGGCCGCTGCTCATGGAATTCCTTCTCGCATCCCTCTGCAGAGATGTTGCGGTAAGCACCATGAATCAGATGGAGGAGAGGATAGCCCAAGTGAAAAAAAAAACAGAGGATCAAGTGAGCTGTGGGTTACATGCTGCTGACGACACGGGAGAGGCACGATGGACGTGGCGAGCACGGAGTCCTCCGGTATGGTCATCTCCGGCAGCCGGCTCGTCGCCGCCGCGACGCCGCTCTTCTTGCCCCCGCCGACGAGAATCTTCGAAATCTCCGAAGCCGACACGCTCCACGACCTGGACAGGTACTCCATGGGCTCGAGCGGCGTCTGCGGCGGCGGTATCGCCGCCACCGCGTCGTCCTCCTCCTCGTCCACCACCTCCATGCCCAAGGCACCAGCGACGACCCTCGCCTTCCAGTCCTTCTCCATGGCCACCTCTCGTACAAGCTGCCGCCCCTTCCTGTCTTCTACTCCTCACCGCTGACTGACTAGTGATGGCTCTGCAAGTGCCTGCGGGACAGCGCCGTGTACTTATAGGGCCGGAGGCACACACGAAGCACAAGGAGGCGGGTGTGGAGCCGCCGTGCTATGGCAGCCAGGCAGGCAGAAGGAACGAAGGGGGAGCACGAGGCTGACAGGCTCCTGGCACCCTTTTCTACCCTGTCGCCGAGCTTCGTTCTCCGCTGCCCGGGGCGGCACACCACCATAAAAAATACACTCGTGTCGCCGTTCTCAAGCTACCTGTGTCCCAGCAGGTGAGCTATCTCGGACCTCGGAACCGGATGGGTTTTCCGTTCGTATCGCCATGTCGACGGTTGTTGCACGGGTCCCAGCCTCCCGGAAGGTGCAGCACAGCAGCCCTGTATTGTATACTGACAGCACGTCAAATGTTTCTGTATGATTTTAATCCTCCTCTTGCGTTCAAGCAACAGCATCATTAGGGATTCAGAACGGTGCCATTGTTTGCATCCGCGGCAATGTCGACAGTACTTATAGTTAAGTGCCTCCTTTTCTGCCAGCATGTTCAGTTTTTCCAAATAAAAAAAAAAGATCGTCAGACCATTCAGAAACAAGATCGTCAGATATTTTCGTCAGCGACAATCCGAAGGAGCGTTCGTGCCGTGCGTATGCTATGGTTGGCATCCGGAGACCCGTCAGTCAGTAGCCGGTAGCGCTCGATGACACGAGACACCATGGATGCCGGACAGTGTCCGCCCGTTCACTGCTGCACGATTCTCCATCTGCTTCCCAGGAGCGATAGGACAAGGGGCTGGACGCTGTCCCCCCGGTCTCGGTCGCCTGTCTGTGCTCGTTCGTTTTTGTTTATTCCCCTTTCTTTCTTTTTCCATCCCAGCAGGTGTGGGGTGGGGCTTGATGCCTCTCGATGTCTTTGTCTCGTGCAGGCCTGGCCGGCGCAGGGAATACAGTAACAGTATATGGTGGCTGGTGGGAGAGAAGAGCCATCGCTTTTGTCTGGAGCAGGTCACCAGGTGACAGCAACGGAACGGTAAGGTTTCGGCAGCAGTGAAACAGCCAGCGCCGTTCATTGGCGAGCAACACCTGCTCGTTCACGCTGCCGTAGGTTAGATGAGAAAGTTCCTTCTGCACCTGCACCCATCCAACATCATAGTAGTAGCAGATCATAGATGCCACTGGTGGTGGTGCCGTGGTGGATAGAAAATGGCTAGGATGGTCAGGCATGCGTCCAAGCAATCCGCGCCTGCTGCCTTTTGCCGATGGGATGGGTGCTGGCTAGGATGCAGTAGATAAAACACCGGTTAGTCTTCTGCTACTGTTAACCTTTTTGCCGTGTCAAGTGTACTTTGCTTGTTCCATCCATGCATCCAAATGGATCTCCAGTTGAATTGCTAGTACGAATTAATAATGTCAAAGCTAGCTAGCAGTTGGTCATTTCAAACGTGTTAGTGGAGCGGTCAAGCGAAGCAAAGCGACCCCGTAGCTAGGAATTGGAAGTGGCCATGAAGCCAGGAGTGCTTTCCTTGTTTCCTTTTGTTCTGTTGGCTTCAGCTCAACCGCCGGTGGACTAGATCGAGCACTGGCTGCGACCGAAATGAATAAACAAGAGCGGCACAGGCTAGCTGCTGGGTGTCAGCCGGTTGGTGCCCTTGCCCCGCGTACCGGGTGGAACGTTTCTGTCCCGTCCCTCGCCGCCCTCATCATCAGGCGCGCGCCGGCCGAGCAAGCGCTGGATGGATGCAGCATGATGGGTGATGGGCTCCGGCCGTGCCAGTCAGGCGTGACGACTGACGAGGGGCGGGCCGGCCGGCCGGCCGGCGGCCAATGATCGGTCGGCTCCGGCCGAGTGGAAGGAATCTCACGCGCCGGCTCGTCCTCGCTCTTGCGTCCCAGGAAACGCCCAGTGCTGCCTCTGATGGGCAGGTGATGAGGGTGCAAGCCGGCAGCGTCCATCTGGAACAGTGCAGTGCAGTGCAGTGCACTGCAGGAGATGGATCATCATACGCCTTTAGCCGCCTAAAAGGAACAGTGTAGGAGATGCTCATCACTTAGCCTGTCGAAAGGATGCACGGTGCTTAATCGATTGACAGCACAATGTGCGCTCTTATCTGATCATTATCTCAGCATGTGGACACCAATAATGCCTGCTGCAAGTCTTAAGAAACTGTCCAGCTCCGGCCGGGCCGCGTTTTTGGTCCTGGCCTCCCGGGGATCGAGTTTTTCTTTCTTTTTCTTTTTTTTTTTTGGCGTGTCAACTTGTTTCACTAGCACAATTCCGTTTCTCCTTTCACTTTCGCTTTGGTTCGTGCTTCTCCTTTCCGTCTCCCTTTGCGCCTGGTCCATGCATGGGTGCCCTCTTTGCGCGCGTGATCCGAGCGATGGCCCAGTCTCCTCGCATACTCGCATCCCGTATTCGCGGTAGATTATAGAACCCTGCCACCGTTCTTCTTCTCATCACCCTTTCACTTTCGCGCGTAGACATAGGCTGCTTATTGCTTCTCGTAGCCACTGTCACCGCGCTAACATACATTGGGCACACGATGGTTTAGTGCGTGATCAATCTCGTTCTCGCCAAGGTGATCGATGGATAGGCACCACGTCCCTTTCTGGCCCGATGGCTTTCTGCCTCGTCTTGCTTCCGCTGGAAGCGACGCGTCCAGCACCCATCCCTGTTCCTGCTGCGAAACCTGCTCCCCCTCTTCGTTCTCTCCCCCCGTCCCGGGCCGGAAGAGCGCACGGAATATATATCAGGGTCGGTGTGAGCGTGGACGTTCCGGGTCGTCATCAGGGGGACGAGCGTTGAGGTTGAGCGAAGCTCTGGGCCACGCGGTGACGCGAGCCCGTCGATCCCCGCACCGTTTCGAGACGCGACTGGCGATCACAACCCTGTCGGGGCGTGCCCGCACGAACCGTGGGGTAATTCTGCGATGATTGGAACCTGAACATTCTCTCCTCGTGTAAAAGACTAAAGCGGGGGAAGAGGCGATGATGGCGCCTGGCGGTGGCATATGGGGCGATGAGTGACGAGGCGCGTGCCATTGCGGCATTGCCAGTCAGCCAGCCTGATGGACGATGGCATGGACGGGGAGGGAGCGGGAGCGGCAGTGCGCCGCGGCACCCATCATCTATTCTCAGCGCGGGGGGAGCGCAGCGAATGATGCCGAGCGCGGCAGCCCCGCCTGGTGGTGCGGCGTTCCACGACCACGCCTGCTGTCCCCTTTTTTTTTCTTTCCGGGGCCAAGAGCACGCGTGCCGAAGCACCACCGTTCCTGGCGCAGGCCACCGCGCACGCCACGGCTCCAACTTCGTCTCCAGCGCCGAGGCGAGAAATAGATCCCTACGTGGACTGAAAACCTGTAATGCAGGTCGTCTTGCAGATCAACCACCAGGCCACCATCCTGCGTAGCAGCTCTACACAGAAATGGGCACTGCCGCAACAGAGCACAGCGGCCCATGACCCTGAGGCCGATCTGGTTCAGGCGCACGGCAGTCTTCGAACCTCCCTCCACAGCATGAACGCTGCTGACCCGAATTCTTCCAAAAGGCGTCTCCATGATCACACAAAACAAATCACCTCATCTTCCAGCCAACGAGAACATGAAAACGTCAGGAGAACAACTCGTCGGTACCAGAACAGAGTGGCATATCACAACAGGGTGGTAGTGATTTTTTTTTTGATGTAACAGGAGGGGATTATCCCCTACTGGATATATTAAGAAAAGAAATAGTTACAACAGGGTGGTAGTGATCGCGGCCATGATAGCAGAACACCATGCGACAGGCTGCTCATTTTGCAAGTACCGGAAGAGTAATCCATAGTTCCATACAGCAAAAGCTCAGTCAAGGTAGAGCTTCACATTGATCCCGTTATCGATCAGTGACTGGACAACGGCCCTAATCTTCCCCTCAAATCTATCCCGCTCCCTCGGCGTGTAGGTGCAGGTGTAGACATCGGCCTCCTTCGCCCTCTCCGCCAGGAAACGGCCCACGGCCAGGCAGGCTGGTATGTCGGACCTCGACTTGAGCGCAGCCTTGATGTCCTTCGAATTGGTCCCGGCGACCGCGACCTGCCTGCACGTCGAACGGTGCGTGAGAGACGCCGAGACGAAGCGCTTGGAAATGAAGACGTCAAGCGTGAAGGGCTCCATGTGCGCGATGGTGCGCTGCTTGAAAGAAATGTGCTTGTGTGGGTTCTTCGATCTCTTTTCCTTCTTGTATGTGTAGGGTCTACTGTTGTCTTCATCCACAAAGTCCTCCACGCCAAAGAAGCTCCTGGAAGAGCTTAAGATCTGGAAAGGGGGGAAACAAATAAACACCTATCAGCAAGCGAATCTTAAAAAGAAATGTAAAACAGCTAGAGAGAAAATACACAATCCAACACCTGCCAGCAAGTGAGTGTGAAAAGGAAAATGCAAAAAAAAGGCATTCAGCAGTAATAATTGCTGAAAGAGAGCCATTTTACTCTGAATTGTGAATTATTGCATCTTTGGTAAGTGAATTGTTTATATAGCGAAACAATGTGCAGCTTATGTGCAATTGTAAAAACCACTGTAAAAGTTCAGTTAAAATAGTCAGAGGAAGCTATAAGCCTTGAGAAATATATGGCATCATTGAAACTGAAAGCTTAAAATGTAATCACGGCAAATGTTGGAATCCAGTCCTGAATTGTTTTCTGGCTTTGTTTTGCGCCAGTTGTGTGACCATTTTTTTTGTTCCTATGTTAATGGATTGGCAGCTCTCTGGCCTATCTTTCCAAAAATAAAAAGGTATCCAGTGCAAATTTTGCAGTAGAAGTTTCAGTATTGCATGTATTCCCAGAAAAAAAAACTATACTGGATGCCCACAGGCTTACGACTAGTTTTGGAGAATGACTTGTATGCATTACCACGTGGACAAAAGGCTTATTGGCACTTGCTCTTTCATCATGTTCACAACCAAAGGTATTATCATCAAACATTATAAAATGGATTAGGTTAGTTCATAGGAGGAATGAGTGGCAGCCAAGCTATTATATTGGCATTTTAGCTAAGAGAGATACATAATATTGACTTTTCATGTCTCAAATCCAATTGCAAGCAAGGCTAATGGGAAATGGAAACTACTGGATGTTGTAAAACTGTTACAATAACACATGCAGAACATTTTTATCCCAAAAATCTTAATAGAAAAGATAAAGAGAAACAGAATTTGCAGCATCGCATCATTCATTATTTGAGCATAACCGTCCTGATGGAAGTGGTGGAGCTAAGAGGTTTTGCTCACTTAAATCAAAGCACACATCTCTCGCAGTTAACTACTAAAACCATTTCAGTCAGCCAATGATCTTGTTACCTGTCCACTGTGAAATCGACTCCAGCATGTATATAGTGCCGGTGCTGGATTTCCTGCTTGGAGCACATGTGCACCTTTCCTCCATGACTGGCTTAAAATGTTCTTCAGCATCTTTACCTCAACTGCAAGCAGTGGCCAGCAGAAAGGGAAACTTCGTAGCCAAGCCTTTATGTTGATCTGTATAAAACAGAAATTCTATTACAGCTGAATTCCTGAAAACTTTTGGAACAATTAAAACCCCATTGGCTTTCTAGAGTTGAATTCAATTCGTCAAATTGGATACAGATTCAGAATCTTTTCCAAGGAATCATTATTTAGATAATGCATCAACGCACTTATGATCTACCTCCCTCACCTGGTTTTTATCTGATTATCCCCAAATCGAGCAGAACAGGCAAATCAACCATTGTCTAGGCAATTAATCTACACAAGGATATTCTGACGCAGGAAAATGGGCTAGATGCTTGTATCTACGGACACAATCTCCACATGAACTACGTCAAAGAAACAAGCAGTAATAGTTTGGATGCACATGAGAATGGAGCCTGGAGGAGGCTGAGCACGATTGGAGAGAGACGGTAGCGGGTGGAGTTGAGTGACGGCGAGGTGTCGGATGAATCTACGGTTTGTAATCGAGGCGGCCGCAGGAACTGTTTGGGGGCTGCGTGGTGGCCCTAGCCGGCGACGGTGGGCTTGGTGCTAGCGGCAGCGGGCTGCAGCTCGGACTCCGGCGTCTACAGGTGCTCTAAACTTAGAGCGGAGCTATGGTGGAGGTGCGAGTATAGACTTGTCTGTGGAGGCAGAGCTAACCTTGATCGGCGGCGAGGAGGGTCGTGGGGGCGATACGATGGAGCACCTGTCGTTGATGGCGGCGGGGGTGCGGCTTGGTTGCCCCCGCTGTCGCCACTTCAGAGAGGACACCGGGGCCCGGGGAGTACGCCCGGCCATCGCCGGCGACTGCCCAGGGAGAGCGAGCTGGGAGCCTGGAACCGAAAGAGCCAAGAGGGCGCTCGGCGGCGCGGCTGCGGGAGATGGCTCACCGTGGTCCGTGGCAACAACACTGGGACAAGACGGCCACACGGCGGAGGTTTCATCGCCTGTGTGGGCCGTCACTTTGCTGGGCCGTAATGCCCCCGCAGTAAATTAGGCCGGTGTCCTAGGCCTTTAGGCCAGTTCACCAACGTACGGCCGGTCACCTAAACTGGCCGGTGTTCCTGTTCACCGCCACGGAGGCGGGTAACTGGCAGGATAATCGAGGTCGTGCGCACGATTTGATTCAACCCATCACGGAAGGTCCAGAAGCGGCCCACCGCTGATGTCCGCCGCTCGTCACATCCCGACGGCTAGGCTAGGGTTCCAAGGTTGCCTAGATTCCTATGTGTCGGTTATAAAGTGGCGGTGGGAGGTTGTCGAACTGGCGGTGGGGCCGATCGAGACAGCGGCTGGGGCACCACCCAGGGTGGTGGGGATGGCGGCTGGGCAGGGATAGTGGCGGAGGAGTCGGCCAGAGTTGGAGAAGAAGGAAGGTTGCGATAGCAGCGGCGGCGGAGACGCCGGGGCAACGCCGGAGCTGGCGAGTGGCGGTGCAGGTGAAGGAGCTCAGCAAGCTAGGTTAGCATCAACGGCGGCGGAGGCACGGAGCAGCGTCGGCAAATGGCGAAGGAGGCGGGGGAGCGGCAGCAGCCCACGAACGGCCGCCGCATGGCTCGCGCCCCGCGTGCCCCCCACGAGGGTAAGTAAGGGTGCGTTTGGTTGGGGAGCCAATTTGAATGGAATGGCTCCATTCCAATTTCTGAGAATGGAGCCGCTCTGTTCTACGTTTGGTAAAGAGAACAGAGCCGCTCCATTTTTTGTTTGGTTGAAGAGTGCACTAGAGTAGAACCGTTCCATTCTGTGTTTGGTTGGAGAGCCAGGTGAGTGTGGTTACCTCCTCCTTTGTTGGGGTGAGCTTACCACCATATTTCAGTTAAAATGCACCATAATTAACTGAGTTTCAACATGACATAATATGCAATATAATTAACTGAGTTTCAACATGACATAATATGTAGAATTAATCCTAAGTGCATTGTTCAAGGACACAGGAAAAAGTACAACGCATACATGAGTTCAAGTCAACCTATTTCTAACATTGTGACCTACCGTGTTTAAAAACATTGCAATCTGCTGCTCAACACACAAATGTATGGTGTCTTGCAAAAGGCCCCAGTCCCTAAAAAGCTTACAAAATCGGAAAAAAGATGCTCTATTAAGTCTAAGCATATTGACACAAGTTACATCATTCTTCCATATCTTATTATTCAGATACTCAATTCTCATTCTATCCCTCTCCTCAATTGGAGCATAGGTAATTGTTTCTACAGGTTCACGTCGTTTTCTTTTTCTAGATTGAATAACCATGGCCATCATTGAAAGTAACATATGCGCTGCAGCTGTGTAAAGTAAAAGTTGCTGCTTTTTATCCATCTAAATTATACAGAAAAAAGATAAAATCAATAAATTTTTAAGGCATAACAAATAATCACACAAGGTATATACTCAGTAGCAGCAACCTTCTGAGGCGTGTACGCTGCCTTCGTTCCTCCAGCCAAATTTCTCCTGCGAACTGCCAAAATAAAAAATAAAGAATCACTGAAACCGAACAGATCAAGTTCAACAAAGCCATGCGGCGGGGGGGGGTGCTGGCGGGAGCCGTGCGGCGGGGGGTGGGGGGCGGGGGAGGGCGCCGGGCGGGGCGGCAGATCCGGCGCCGCCCGGTGGGGGGCGCCGCGCGGCAGAGGGGAGGGGAGAGGGGCGGTCAGTCACCTGCAGAGGGGAGAGGGGCGGGCGGTGACGGGCGCCGGTGCGCGCGCGTGGGGGCGAGCGCCGCGCGGGAGGGGGCTGGCGCGCGCTCGCCGGTCGCCGGCGCGCGGTGGGGGGCGCCGCGCGGCAGAGGGAAGGGGAGAGGGGCGGTCAGTCACCTGCAGAGGGGAGAGGGGCGGGTATCGTTCCGCATCTTCGGCAGCCGCTCTGTTGCACCGTTCCCCGATCAAACACTGCTAAACATGCTGCTAAAAATAGAACCCTTCATCCCATCTTCACCTATCCCACCAACCAGACCTTAGGAGCAACTCCAACATAGTTCTAAATCTGGATCCTAAAATTTATATTAGAGTCTGATTTGTTTAGTTTAGAACCCAAAAACTTTATTAATCTCCAACCCTCGGGTCTCAAATCCCGTCATTTCCAACTAATTCAGTTTTGTTGTTGCCTCCCGCGTTGTTTCCCGCCTACATTTTCACTCCCGCTCATTTTTCCTTCCTCTCCCGCTCTAAGTCTGCTCCATAATTCTGTTCGCACACCGATGCCATCCATGCATATGGCACCAGGTACCTGCCCTGGGTAGCCGGCACCACCGTCGGCCCTTCCGGCAGCACGTCGTCATCCTCCGCGCAACCGACCGGCGTCGCGTTGATTCTGCCGGGAGCACGTCCGCGTCCTCCGTGCAGCCGGCCGGCGTCGCCATCGATCGACGTCGTGGGTCCTCCAGCAGCAGCTCATCCCTGTCCTCCGTCCAGCCGGCCGGCGCCGCCACAGATCCTTCCGCAGCACGTCGCCACAGATTCTTCAAGCAAGCATTTAGCACCCGCAGCCAATTGCCGCTGTTCTTCAAGCAGGCACGCTCCGTCCCTGTACTATCACTGCTGCAAGAATGTCAGACCATGTGCGGTAAGCCCTTCTCAACACGGCCACCAATCTGATTATGCAAGCTAATTAACAATACCATGCGGGTAGACAGTACGTGCTGTTGTTTCAGACTCACATTGAACTTAGTTGCTTGTTCATTCCATTTTGGTTTCGATATGAAGTACCTTGTTGATAATATGAAGCAAGTATATATAGAAATTGTTAAACTTCTTATATTGCAGTTTGACTAACTTGCTGTCTAGAATTCTGTAACTCTGTTGTTCTTAATTATCTTGTTTGATTTATATTTAGTTTGCACAACAGTACGGTGACAATGTTGTTTTCACTGATGGATAATTAATATATTATTATGTCCTGCTCATTTGATTGCACAAGGATGTCTGCAATGAAAAGAACTATGAGGCACCTTGAGGACGATGAGTTGAATGATGAACTTGACCACATCACGGTACTTATGCTTGGTGAGTACCAGAAGAGGAAGAATAAGCAATGAAGAAAGAGAGGAGGTTCGGTATTTGGACATAAGACTTATGATCGTGATAGAGAAGAGCATGATAAAAAATTATACCGTGACTACTTCACTGAAGACCCAACATATCCTGAGAAATTTTTCAGGAGGCGTTTTCGGATGAGCCGCCGTCTTTTCAATCGGATAGCTGAAGCTGTTGCAAAGCATGATGAGTACTTTGTTCAGAAAGAAAATGCTGTTGGTAAGGTTGGTTTTTCTTGTTTGCAGAAAGTGACTGCAGCTTTTAGACAACTAGCTTATGGTGTTCCAGCAGATTATGTTGATGAGTCCTTGCGGATGGGTGAAAGCACTGCTATTTTGTGCCTTCGGAAATTTGTCAAGGCTGTCTGTGAGGTTTTTGGAAAATAATACTTAAGGCCTCCAAATGAAAATGATACAGCTAGGTTGCTTAATATTGCTGAACAACGTGGATTTCCTGGAATGCTTGGAAGTATTGATTGTATGCATTGGAAGTGGAAAAATTGTCCAGCAGCTTTACAAGGCATGTTTTGTGGTCACGTGAAAGAACCAACAATTATACTAGAGGCATGCGGTCACGTGAAAGAACCAACAATTATACTAGAGGCAGTTGCGTCCACTGATTTATGGATATAGCATGCTTTCTTTGGTCTCCCAGGATCACTCAATGATGTTAATGTTTTGCATAGATCTCATCTTTTTGATAGACTAACTCAAGGAGAAGCTCCAGCAGTTAACTATAAAATTAATGGGTACAATTATGATAAAGGCTACTACCTAGCAGATGGGATCTATCCTACTTGGTCGACCTTTGTGAAAATAATTAAAGCTCCGGCAAATTTGAAGGACAAAAATTTTGCTAAAGCACAAGAGTCACAAAGAAAAGATGTTGATGTTGAACGTGCCTTTGGAGTGTTGCAGGCTCGCTTTGCCATTGTTCGAGGGCCAGCAAGGTTTTGCGATAAAGCAACACTTACAAATATAATGATAGCATGTATCATAATGCATAACATGATAATAGAAGATGAATGAGACCGTCATCTTGAGGCACCCTATGATAAGAGCGATGCAGAGACAAAGAATTGGGTTTCACGTGCTGGGACTTCAAATTTTACTTCGTTTGTCGACAAGCATAAAGATATCCGAGATCCTCATATTCATGTTCAGCTGCAGAAGGATCTAGTTGAACATCTATGGGAGTGGCAAGGCAAACATAATATGGTCAAACAGTAGTTTAGAATGTTGTCAATTTTGTACTTTATCAGAATACTTTTAATCCTTCCTGTAAGCATTTTACTATATTGAACCTTTTGATTACTATCATTCTGTCATGAGTTCTGGTGTTATTTAAAGTTACTTGAAATTTAGTGCCTGATGTGAGATTACTCTTTTCAATTTCGTGTTCCCTGAAAAACTTGGGGTGTTGCCTGTATTTGGGACCGAGTTTTCAATTCCAATTACTGTTGGCGGGTATGCTAATGCAACACCATTGCAAGTCTCCACATCATACAGATGTGTTGTTGTCCTACGTGACCTGATCATGCCATATCTTCTTAGGCGTATGAAAGCTGATGTCAATGCACATCTTCCCAAAAAAGCAGAGCATGTTCTTTTTTGCAGTCTTACTCAACAGCAATGTGCTACTTATCGTTGCTTTCCTCGCTAGATGAGGAACTGTAATACTCCTGACACCGTGCCATGCACTGATCTGAAGATAAAAAAATATATGACTCACAAACCAACTTATGATCAGAAATCAGTATAGGTAGCTGCAACCATGAAACGAATATCCTTTTTAAAAGATAGCACAAACCAACTTTCAAGCACACTATATATGACTCACAGACATCGTATACGTTGTAAAGTGTTCCAAATGTAGATAAAATATGTTCTTACATCATATGAATTTCTAATTTGTATTGAAGAAAATAGAGAGTCTAAATTATAAGAATAAAACATCTATAACTGCTTATTCCCAAAACGACGAGCTAGAATCTCTTCTTTCATCAACTGAAAATATTATTTTGCTTGGTCATCCATTGTACTTATGTCAAGTTCCATTATCGTCTTGTCATGCTGGTCTTGCTCCAACTCTATTTTTTTCTTATCAAGCTCAAAGAACCTTTCGTCACGCTCCCTTCGTTCCCTCTCAATTTCTTCTCTTGATTCTCTCATTTTTTTTAACCTCTTCAATGAAAGGATCAGGCTCATCATCGCTGCGCCTTTTCTCTTTCAATTTTTCCTTTTCAGCTTTCCTTCCTGCAGGTCTTTGAGCATTGGGATGATCATCTACATATGCATTGTTCGGTTCATGAGAAGCTTTATCTTCAGCCCACTTTGGCTCATGCCTAAGAATGTTCCATGCATGGAAAAAAGGAAAAGCTTTTTTTCTGAGTTCATAGAACATTGCATTTGCTTTAGCCACCTGCATACACAAAGATAAAATGCAAGCATCACAATTATCCAATTTGACAAAAGTATAGAGCACATTGGTACAGAAAGCTTCATTCACATTCACATAACTACTGAAAAAAATACTATCTAGCTGCTGCTCGCCCTCTTCATAAATATTTTACATACCGAGGTAAGGGACCGAAACAAAACTCGTCAGTGTCAGTAGGTTAAAAATAAGCTTTAACTCACTCAATGCGAGGAGCCTTAACCACTAAAAACAAGCCAGAAACAAATATAATTATTAAAGAATTTCTGAACTCTTCGGAGGCCATCGGTACTGCCATTGTGTTGTGATGGTGCTAGCAACTAATAGTGGGTTACAGCGAAACACTTATTGCTGCAGCTTATTGCTTCGGAAGCCACGAGCGTTTGCTAGCTTATTGCTGCAGCAGAACAGAACAATGACAATTGCACATGCACGAAAACTTTCCTAGCTTCGTCAATATGCAGCAACTATTACCCTGCTATTAGTTATCCATCACAATCGATCATTAGCTGATCTGACAATGATTACCTGGAAAGCTTTGGTCAGGGCAAGCCCCTCCCTTGTGCAGCCAGCCTCCAGCTCAACATTAGATTACATTCAGAACAAAAAAACGGCAATGGAGCCCAAGCAGTAACACTAGTAGCGGCGCAAACAGCTAATGCAATTCACAAACGGACATCCCAGATCACAAATAAGAACCAATAATCACTGGATTCGTTCCTGTACAACAACCGACCAATCGAATTTATTGACATAAACAGAAAGAATTGTACCTATAACCACCCATCGGTGCCAGGGGTTCTTGGTACATTGCTGGCGCCACCGAGGAACGAAAATCGATGTTGTCTGCCATCGTTCGATGTCGAACAGCTCCTGCTTCCAAAGCTAGGGGATCTGCGGCAGCTCCCGGGACCAAGGGAAACCTTCGCGCATCTGGGCGAGCAGAGGCAACCGTCGACCTTCCATTGGCATCTAGGGCCGTCGCCATGGAATTCCGCCTGGGTTTAGCTGCCGAGCATAAACGAGAAAGAGAGGGTGGCTTTCCATCCATCTCCACGGTCGTGCTTCGGTGGAGGCGCGGTGAGGCGGGAGAGGCGGCGCCTTGGGGAGAGGAAAAGTCCGGGAGGTTGCGCGGGCGTGCGAACACATGTAGGACCGCTGGTTTCGAGTCCCTGATTTGGGGCCAGTTCCGTCCGGACCCAAAAAAAAATTTGATGATTGTTTGTAAAATAGAGTCTCATTTTAGTGTTGAGCCCTATATTTTAATTTACAGCTCATTTTAAGACTCCCGTTGGAGTTGCTCTAAAACCAGCAGCCAGCAGGCAGCGTGACGCAGCATGAAGCGTCCCCCCATCAGGGAAGACTTAAAAGTGTCACTTTATCAGTCCCAGGAGGCTGATAACACTTTTATTACATCAGATGGTACATCACCGTACAACTCTTCGCGGTAATGGGCAGTGAAGCGCCACTATCGCGAGGATTACAACAAAAACCCATACTACTACGCTAACTACGAACAAGGGATCATCAGAGTCTTGCGCCATGCGGAGCTCCAACGGTGGCCTCGCCCACAGGCAAGACTGGG
This sequence comes from Panicum hallii, assembly GCF_002211085.1. Lineage (NCBI taxonomy): Eukaryota > Viridiplantae > Streptophyta > Magnoliopsida > Poales > Poaceae > Panicum > Panicum hallii. The sequence goes on from NC_038050.1 coordinate 55,774,711, forward strand.
TGCAGGACGGGACCCTACTCGTCGTTCTCTGGGATGTAGTCGGGATCCTCCACTGTAAAGTAAGAACGGGGTGAGTACAAACGTACTCAGCAAGTCCAATCACACCCACGGGGGGGGTTATAACAGAATTAGATGCACAGGGTAACCCAAGGATAAAGTTACGGTTCTTTTGCGGAAACACAATTATATGCAAGGGTTCGTTTTAAAAGCATTTTTCAAAACAAGTGTCTAAGAATGCACAATGTCGATCCTCACGAATCCTAGTTTCAAACCGCTACCGGACTCCCCGTCCGTCGTAGCACACAGCACTATTGCCGGATACTTTTCAAACAACTCACATCAGATCAACCCTTCCCAGAAAGAAACACTAGTTATGTGACCACACCGTAACTTGCCCAGTACCGTGGGCACGGCTATTCGAATAGATTTTAACTCTGCAGAGGTGTGCAACTTTACCCACAGGTGGGGTACCACAGCACGAACACCTTAGTGCCGGTGCAGATCCCATCGAAGCCCTTACCCACCGTAGCTGGACCTGACTAGCCATCTCGGGATCTATCAAGGGGTCATTCGACCTATCACCGAGGTTTAACCGGGGCATAAGTCACACAGAACTTATCCCGTCTCCTTGATCACCCGTTGCTCCCAGCTCTCCTGATGGCTATCAGACTAACCAACGGGGTTAGGCCAAGCCGTTGCCCATACAACGGTCAAGTGGTTCGCACTACGAGAAGCTAGGTGAGATGTCACATCAACTCGGTCCTTAGGGGCGACAAGATGGATATCTCCCATCCACGCTCAACCACATAGGTACGAGCACACCAGCGGCAATTCACACAGAAATGCCATCCATCTCATCTAACTCGTTTTTCAAACCGCATTTTATCCCTTCCCACACACACGCATTTTCATTATAAATCAGGCCGTCAGAGTATGGTTATTTCAAGCATGGTGGCTATCCTACCGGGTTTCCAGCACGCAAAACAATGCAATTTTATAAAACAGGCCATTGGGTCGTGTTTATAAAAACTAGGGCAGAAATATGCATTAAAGGGCGGAATTGAACTTGCCATCGTCAAACCCTTGCGGGAAGTCCTGATCGGAGCACTGTCCTTTGGGTTCGGGGTCGCAGTACTGGTCCCCAGTTGCTTGGTCGCGGCCGGGAACCTCGTCGTTCACTCCGTGTCCTACGACGCAAACAAACAGACACACAATCAAGCGAAAGAACTAAAAGCTTTTACCGATAGGCTTGAATCGGAAATAATTTAGTTACGGAGTTAGGGGCAATATCTCTGGGTGGTTTCTTAATGGCATGGCTAAAACTATACTAGAAAGGGCGTGGTAAAGTTTCGGGTCAATCGGAGGTCATTTCGCACATAAAATGACGCGCTAGAGGTGGTTTCAGGGCTTAAACGAGGTCCAGGGACTTGTTCGTAATTATCTAAAGGAGGTAAGGGCTTATTCGTTAATCCTAGAAATACCCTGTGCATGCTAAAAGGTATCAAATATATCTAGGTTTATGTATCGAGGGGTTCGCTTTGAATTAACGGAAGGCGTAAGGTTTCTTTTGCAAAAAGGAGTGGACAGGGGGTTTCTTTCGGGAAAATACAAGAAAGGGAGGGGGTTTTGGGCAAAAAGGGCCCTTTCTTCCTCCTCCCACCCGCACAGAGCAGAGGAGGGGTCGGGGGGGGGGGGCGCCGGCGGCCCAATCCCGGCCGGCCAGGGCCAGGGCGGCCCGGGGGTGTGGGGGAAAGGGAGAGGAGGTCACGAGAAACTAACTCCCGGCCTCACCTTGGCTTGAGACGCGGTGAGGGAGTGGGCCCACGGTGGGGGGCGGCGGCCGGTGATGGGGTGCGCGGCGGCGGCGCTAGGGGCAGGGGGGAGGTGTATAGGGCGGTGGCGGTGGTCGTGGTGGTGGTGAGCCACGCGGGCGGCCTATTTATAGGCCGAGGGGAGGGGCGGTGAGGTGGGGGAATTGAGGCGGCCGGCGGGCGGTGCGGGCGCCATTAATGGCGCCCCGGCCGCTTGCTTTCGTCGTGGCGTGGCGTGCGGGCGAGCACGGGGCTGTGGCGGCGTGCGGCGCGTCGGGGCGGGTGCGGCAGCGGCGGACGGCCCGGCGCGGCAGCGGCGGCGGCTCAGCGGGCGGCGCGGCGTAGCGGCGGCGTGTGCGCGCACGGCACGCGCGGCGCGGGCCAGGGGCGAGGCACGGGCGACGGGCGCCGCGGCGCGCGGCGCGTGAGCACGCGGGCACGCGGGCGGGTGTGTGCGCGTGCACGCGGCACGGCCGGGGGGGCAGCGCACAGCGGCGCTCGGGCGCCCGGGAGCAGAGCCAGGGGAAGGAGAGGGGAGAGGAAGGGAAGAGGGAAAAGAAAGGAGAAAGGAAAAAGGGAAAGAAAAAGGAAAAGGGGAGAGAGGAAAGGAGAGAAAGAAAAGAGAGAGAGATTGGAAGAAAAGAAAAAGGGAGAAATGGGAGGGAGAAAAAGAAAAAGAGAGAGGAAAAAAAAGGACGCGCCGGCGCCGATCGCGGCGGCGACCGCGGCCACGCGCGCGCGGGGTTCGCACGCGGCACGAGGAGCGTCGGCGCTTCTTGCGGCATTGGTCGCGGCCGGTCGGCCAAGCGCGCGGCACGAGGAGAGGAGAAAAGGAAGGGGGTCGCGTCTGCGTCAATTACGGTGGACGGTCGCGCGTGAGCGGTGCGAGATGTGACGGCGGTTAAGTCCGCTGTTGGACATGAGGGGCTAGGTTTAGGGTTTCGATGACGAGTGGTTTTTCATTGAAACACATTAGCGCGCGATTTAATTTGGTAAATTTTAAGGGCGTCACAAACCTACCCACTTAAATGAATCTCGTCCTCGAGATTCGGCTGGCTCCTAAACAGATGGGGAAATTCTTTCTTTAGAGCCTCCTCGCGTTCCCAGGTCGCTTCTTCTACTCCGTGTCTGCTCCACTGAACTCTGCATATCCGTACTCCGGAGTTTCTGGTCCTCTTAGTGACAGTGTCTAGAATCTTGACCGGCACTTCCTGATATCGCAAATCCGGCTGCAGGTCTATTGTTTCCACCAGCACATGTTCTCCCTCGGGTACCCTCAGACACCTTCTTAATTGCGAGACATGGAACACTGGGTGTATATCTGACATTTCTTCTGGTAACTCTAGTCGGTACGCCACGGCTCCGACTTTCTTTAGAACTTGATACGGTCCAATGTATCGGGGGGCCAATTTTCCTTGTACCTGAAACCTTCGCGTTCCTCGAATGGGTGAGACTTTGAGATAAACAAAATCTCCTGGGTGGAAACTTATCTCTCGCCTCTTTCTGTCTGCGTAACTCTTTTGTCGGGACTGAGCTGCTTTCAATTTCTCGCGGATCTCCGCTACCTTTTCTTCTGCCTCTTTTATAAAGTCGGGTCCTTCTAGGGCACGTTCTCCGACTTCCGACCACATTAAGGGAGTTTTGCACTTTCTTCCGTAGAGGGCTTCGAATGGCGACATACCCAGGCTGGCTTGGTAACTATTATTGTACGAGAATTCCGCGTAGGGCAGACTCTGTTCCCAATCATTCCCATAGGTTAGCACACATACCCTCAGCATATCTTCCATGATCTGATTTACCCTTTCGGTTTGACCATCCGTCTGTGGGTGGTATGCGGAGCTAAAATCTAACTTAGTGCCCATGGCTTTATGTAGGCTTTTCCAAAACCTAGATGTAAATTGGGTCCCTCTATCCGAGACGATTCTGCTGGGCACTCCATGTAGCTTCACTATATTTTCCACGTAAAGTTTTGCCAGCTTTTCTCCGCCATAAGTGGTCCTTACGGGTATGAAATGTGCCGATTTAGTGAGTCGATCCACAATTACCCATATGGAATCGTGTCCTTTCTGTGTTCTGGGCAGTCCCACTACAAAGTCCATGCCTATCTCATCCCATTTCCAAACTGGAATGGGTAGGGGTTGCAATAATCCTGCCGGCTTTTGATGTTCGGCCTTGATCCTTTGGCAAGTATCACACTGCGCCACAAATCGCGCAATATCCGCTTTCATTCCATTCCACCAATATTTTTGTCTTATGTCCATATACATTTTAGTGGATCCTGGGTGGATGGAGTAGGCCGAGTTATGGGCTTCGTCCATGATCATCTGCCGGAAGTCTCCATTTTGGGGTACGCAAATCCTATCCTCGTACCATAATGTCCCCTTATCGTCTACTCTGAAACCTGGCGCTTTGTTTTCTCCAGTTTGCTTGCAGATCTTTACTAACTCCTGATCCGAGCTTTGAGCCTCTCTAATTCTATCCTCTAGGGTTGAGTGGACGCTTAACACATGGCTGGAACCTCGAGGAACAATGTGCACATTTAATCGTGCCATTTCCTCGCGCAAGTTGACATCCTTGGGCCCATAGGATTTCCGGCTTAAGGCGTCGGCTACCACATTCGCTTTTCCGGGGTGATATTGAATTTCCAAATTATAGTCCTTGACCAACTCCAACCATCTTCTCTGCCTCAAATTTAAATCCGGCTGGGTAAAGATATACTTCAGACTCTTGTGGTCAGTGTAAACCTCACACTTATTCCCGATCAGTTAATGCCTCCAAATTTTAAGGGCATGCACTACGGCTGCTAGTTCCAAATCGTGGGTCGGATAGTTCTGCTCATGAGTCTTGAGTTGGCGGGAGGCATATGCAACGACTTTCCCATCTTGCATCAGTACGCATCCTAAACCTTGTCGGGATGCGTCACAATAAATGACAAAGTCCCGGTGAATATCCGGTAGGGTCAGCACTGGGGCGGTTATCAACCTTTGCTTTAATTCTTGAAAACTTCTCTCACAGGACTCTGTCCAAGCGAACTTTTTCTCCTTCTTAAGAAGTTCCGTCATGGGTCGGGCTATCTTGGAGAATCCCTCGATAAATCTCCGATAGTACCCAGCTAATCCAAGGAAACTCCTGATTTCACTAACATTAGTCGGTTGCTGCCAGTTGGATACTGCCTCGACCTTTTCTGGGTCCACTGCTACACCTTCCGCGGTTAGAATGTGACCAAGGAAAGCTACTCTCTCCAGCCAGAATTCGCATTTGCTAAATTTTGCATATAGTTTGTGTGTCCTTAATTTTTCCAACACTACCCGCAGATGTTGTTCATGTTCCTGAACACTCTTGGAGTAAATAAGTATGTCGTCGATAAAGACCACGACAAACTTATCCAGCTCGTCCATAAACACTTTGTTCATGAGGTTCATAAAGTAAGCAGGGGCATTGGTTAGTCCGAAGGACATTACAGTGAACTCAAACTGCCCGTAGCGGGTGACAAAGGCTGTTTTAGGGATGTCACTTTCTCTAATCTTGAGTTGGAAGTATCCTGACCTTAGATCGATCTTGGAAAAGTACTTGGCTCCCTTTAGCTGATCGAACAGGTCATCAATCCTGGGAAGAGGGTACTTGTTCTTAATGGTAACCTCATTCAGTGCTCGGTAGTCCACGCACAACCTCATACTCCCATCTTTCTTCTTGACAAACAGCACTGGGGCTCCCCATGGCGACGAGCTTGGTCTGATGAAGCCAATCCTCTGCAGTTCCTCTAGTTGCTTCTTTAATTCTGTCAATTCAGAGGCGGCCATCCTATAGGGTCTCTTGGCTATCGGAGATGTCCCGGGGATAAGGTCTATGACGAATTCTATATCCCTATCTGGCGGCATACCGGGAAGCTCTTCGGGGAACACATCTGGGTATTCGTTTACTACCGGGACCCCTTCTAAAGGTTTGGCTTCCATGCTAAATACCATTGGATCGAACTTACTATCTCGGGTTCGGCAGATTACTTGTACCCCTTCGTGGTTTGTTAGGTGTACCACTTTGTCGGTGCAGCCTATGAGACCATTGTGTCGGCTTAACCAATCCATCCCAAGGATCACGTCTATTCCCCCAGGCTTAAGTACTACCAATCTGCTAGAAAGTCTACCCCACTTAAGTTGATCCTTACCCGTGAACAACCTAATTGGCAATTGATGTCGCCTCCAGGCGTCCGGGTTAATAGGGGTGTTTTTAGTAGTACCGTAGGTATTTTGTGTTTCTCCACATAGCTCGAGGATATAAACGAGTGTGATGCTCCAGAATCAAATAATACTGTCGCCAGAGCTGAGTTGACTAGGTACTCACCGAGCACTACGCCTTGGGCTTCTTGAGCCTCCTGCGCGTCGATGTGGTTGACGCGGGCTCGTCCAAATGACTGCTGCTTCCCCTGCTGGCTGCCGTCGTTGTTGCGGACGGGCACTCGGTTAGCACCAGTCAGGGCTGGTCTGGGCCCATTCACCGTGTTGGAGAAGGCCGACGTGGCCGGCTTATTCTTGGCGTAGGGGCAATTGGCGATGAAGTGCCCCGTCTCACGGCAGTTGAAACAGGCCCTGACATTGTTGTTGTCGGTGGTGGTCTGACTTGCACTGCTTTGTGGGGCCCTCGAGATATTCTGGCTTCTAGGCGGGGCCTGTGATCCTGTCACCTGGGACTGAGTTCTATACTGCATCGGGGCCTGAGTTCCTGGTGCAGTATAGCTGGAATTTCTCGGCTTCTGTAAACGGTCTTGTTGGCGAGCCTTACTTTCCAGGAACTTGCGTTTGTTGTCCTTTCTTTCTTCGGCCTTGGCCCTTTCCGTGAGGATGGCCTTGTTCATTAGGGTATTGAAGTCCGGATAGATCTGGGGAGTAAGCAAGGTCCGTAGCTCCGGGCTTAACCCCTTCTTGAACATGTCCTGCTTCTTATCGTCGTCGTTCACTTCTTCCGGCGCGTACCGAGCCAATTCTATGAACCGGTGGGTGTATTCTTCCACCGACATGTTTCCTTGTTGTAGTGCGCGGAATTCATCCGCCTTGCGCTTCATAGTGGCCGAGGGGATATGGTAGCGGCGGAACTCCCTTACGAATTCTCCCCAGGTGATGGTAGAGGCATCTTCGACTGCAGCACAATAGTTTTCCCACCAGGATAATGCCGTTCCGGTGAGCTGGTGGGCTGCCAGAAGGACTTTATCCCGGTCCTGGCATTCGAATGGTTCGAGCTTCCTTTGAATTACTCGCAACCAGTCGTCAGCATCCAGCGGGTTGCAGGATCCGGCGAAGGTAGGTGGCTTGGTCCTTAAGAAGGCCGTCAGCTTGTCGTTCATATTCTGCCCTCGCGGCTGCCGGTTAATGAGGGCATTCGCCAGGGTTTCCAGTATGAGGGTTTGGTTATGGATGATCTGCGCCAGGTCTCCGAGGGGTGGGGGTGGTGGTAGTTGTTCTCCTTCTTGACTTCCCCCTCGGTTCTGGCTTACTTCTTGTTCTCCTTGGGGAAGATCTTGTTCAACGGGATGTGCTCCGACACTAGCGGCTACGGGGTTCCGGCCGCGGGAGGCCCTCGCGACGTTCCGGGGGGTCACCTGTTGATTGGGTAAATCGGGGTTACGATTTTATGATGGTTAAGGTGTTTAATTTGTATATATATAAGGCAGAATCTTCCTTCTGCCGATATCTATATAAATAAGCAGCACACAACACACCAGCACACGACATCACAAGCAACAAGCACCAATTATTTTATTAAGCAGGGAGGGTACAACTTAGGGGTACGACTACGTCTCGTGCTACTCGGCCAGGGTCTTGCAAAAGGGCACGTCTTAAACAGAAAGGCTGGGAAATCCAGGTGCAGCTTGGCAATCGCCCTGGGTCCATCCTTCCTCAGCCATCTGAAACAGAAACAGGGTAAATAATCTGGTACAGGTGCAAAAGCGAGTAGATGATATTTATTATTACAACAAGGGTGGTACAGTTTTCATGGATACGTGGTCATTAGGGTAGGGTTTTTGCTAGGGGTGCTAATCCTATCATGGGGATTCTTCCTCGGCCCTGATAGAGCGCTTCTTTATCGGAAGGAACCGATCCATCTCGTTTTCGGTCTGAGTACCCTTGTCCCAATGGGTCTCCATGGGTTCTTCTTCTTCTTCTTCGATCCATCCACCTATTCCGTTGCGGGTCTCGTATTCTTGCATCTGGGCTTGGAGGGCGGCTAAGGAATACTCGGCGGTTGCAGCTCTTGTCCGTTGTTCCTCCAGTTCCTGGGTCATCTTTTCGACTCCATGGATTAATTTCTTCAGTTGTGCCGCTTGCTCGTTGCAGAGTGCATCTAAGCCAGTGAGGTAGATGGACAGGTGGGAAACCGTGTCTTCCAGGTCTTCTTCTTCTCGCCCAAGTCCCCTCATTCGGGCAATCCAAGTGCGTCCACTTCTTTCAGCGGGTGGGAAAAATCCCATAGGAGTCCGCTGAAGGTAGTGCCTGTAGAGCACACGTAATCGGCGCAGGGCTTTACGGGCGGCCTTTCGGTAGGTGTCGGGGAATCGGAAGCCCTTTGTGGAGATGAACCACGGGTCTACTTCAGGGTAGCGGGTGCTTCTCTCCATAAAAATCATCATGTCACACCGGAGGGTGCCCCCGGAGATGTATTCTCGGTAGGCATACTCCGGTGGTTCCATGATCCCAATGCGTTCCAGGCTGAGCAATAGTAGCTTGGGGAGGCCGGGCTCTGCGTGGCAGATTCCGCTGACCCATCCATTGTCAGCCATCTGGAACAGGGTAAAGAAATCAGCGGTGAGTGTTTATAAGCAAGGGGTTATGTCAGGACAAGTTCTAGGGCCTAAAAAGGGTTTCGCTCCTAGGGTCACATTCTACGGCCAGCCTACGGCTCTGATACCACCTGAAGCGTCCCCCCATCAGGGAAGACTTAAAAGTGTCACTTTATCAGTCCCAGGAGGCTGATAACACTTTTATTACATCAGATGGTACATCACCGTACAACTCTTCGCGGTAATGGGCAGTGAAGCGCCACTATCGCGAGGATTACAACAAAAACCCATACTACTACGCTAACTACGAACAAGGGATCATCAGAGTCTTGCGCCATGCGGAGCTCCAACGGTGGCCTCGCCCACAGGCAAGACTGGGTGCAGGACGGGACCCTACTCGTCGTTCTCTGGGATGTAGTCGGGATCCTCCACTGTAAAGTAAGAACGGGGTGAGTACAAACGTACTCAGCAAGTCCAATCACACCCACGGGGGGGGTTATAACAGAATTAGATGCACAGGGTAACCCAAGGATAAAGTTACGGTTCTTTTGCGGAAACACAATTATATGCAAGGGTTCGTTTTAAAAGCATTTTTCAAAACAAGTGTCTAAGAATGCACAATGTCGATCCTCACGAATCCTAGTTTCAAACCGCTACCGGACTCCCCGTCCGTCGTAGCACACAGCACTATTGCCGGATACTTTTCAAACAACTCACATCAGATCAACCCTTCCCAGAAAGAAACACTAGTTATGTGACCACACCGTAACTTGCCCAGTACCGTGGGCACGGCTATTCGAATAGATTTTAACTCTGCAGAGGTGTGCAACTTTACCCACAGGTGGGGTACCACAGCACGAACACCTTAGTGCCGGTGCAGATCCCATCGAAGCCCTTACCCACCGTAGCTGGACCTGACTAGCCATCTCGGGATCTATCAAGGGGTCATTCGACCTATCACCGAGGTTTAACCGGGGCATAAGTCACACAGAACTTATCCCGTCTCCTTGATCACCCGTTGCTCCCAGCTCTCCTGATGGCTATCAGACTAACCAACGGGGTTAGGCCAAGCCGTTGCCCATACAACGGTCAAGTGGTTCGCACTACGAGAAGCTAGGTGAGATGTCACATCAACTCGGTCCTTAGGGGCGACAAGATGGATATCTCCCATCCACGCTCAACCACATAGGTACGAGCACACCAGCGGCAATTCACACAGAAATGCCATCCATCTCATCTAACTCGTTTTTCAAAACCGCATTTTATCCCTTCCCACACACACGCATTTTCATTATAAATCAGGCCGTCAGAGTATGGTTATTTCAAGCATGGTGGCTATCCTACCGGGTTTCCAGCACGCAAAACAATGCAATTTTATAAAACAGGCCATTGGGTCGTGTTTATAAAAACTAGGGCAGAAATATGCATCAAAGGGCGGAATTGAACTTGCCATCGTCAAACCCTTGCGGGAAGTCCTGATCGGAGCACTGTCCTTCGGGTTCGGGGTCGCAGTACTGGTCCCCAGTTGCTTGGTCGCGGCCGGGAACCTCGTCGTTCACTCCGTGTCCTACGACGCAAACAAACAGACACACAATCAAGCGAAAGAACTAAAAGCTTTTACCGATAGGCTTGAATCGGAAATAATTTAGTTACGGAGTTAGGGGCAATATCTCTGGGTGGTTTCTTAATGGCATGGCTAAAACTATACTAGAAAGGGCGTGGTAAAGTTTCGGGTCAATCGGAGGTCATTTCGCACATAAAATGACGCGCTAGAGGTGGTTTCAGGGCTTAAACGAGGTCCAGGGACTTGTTCGTAATTATCTAAAGGAGGTAAGGGCTTATTCGTTAATCCTAGAAATACCCTGTGCATGCTAAAAGGTATCAAATATATCTAGGTTTATGTATCGAGGGGTTCGCTTTGAATTAACGGAAGGCGTAAGGTTTCTTTTGCAAAAAGGAGTGGACAGGGGGTTTCTTTCGGGAAAATACAAGAAAGGGAGGGGGTTTTGGGCAAAAAGGGCCCTTTCTTCCTCCTCCCACCCGCACAGAGCAGAGGAGGGGTCGGGGGGGCGCCGGCGGCCCAATCCCGGCCGGCCAGGGCCAGGGCGGCCCGGGGGTGTGGGGGAAAGGGAGAGGAGGTCACGGGAAACTAACTCCCGGCCTCACCTTGGCTTGAGACGCGGTGAGGGAGTGGGCCCACGGTGGGGGGCGGCGGCCGGTGATGGGGTGCGCGGCGGCGGCGCTAGGGGCAGGGGGGAGGTGTATAGGGCGGTGGCGGTGGTCGTGGTGGTGGTGAGCCACGCGGGCGGCCTATTTATAGGCCGAGGGGAGGGGCGGTGAGGTGGGGGAATTGAGGCGGCCGGCGGGCGGTGCGGGCGCCATTAATGGCGCCCCGGCCGCTTGCTTTCGTCGTGGCGTGGCGTGCGGGCGAGCACGGGGCTGTGGCGGCGTGCGGCGCGTCGGGGCGGGTGCGGCAGCGGCGGCGGCTCAGCGGGCGGCGCGGCGTAGCGGCGGCGTGTGCGCGCACGGCACGCGCGGCGCGGGCCAGGGGCGAGGCACGGGCGACGAGCGCCGCGGCGCGCGGCGCGTGAGCACGCGGGCACGCGGGCGGGTGTGTGCGCGTGCACGCGGCACGGCCGGGGGGGCAGCGCACAGCGGCGCTCGGGCGCCCGGGAGCAGAGCCAGGGGAAGGAGAGGGGAGAGGAAGGGAAGAGGGAAAAAGAAAGGAGAAAGGAAAAAGGGAAAGAAAAAGGAAAAGGGGAGAGAGGAAAGGAGAGAAAGAAAAAGAGAGAGAGATTGGAAAAAAAGAAAAAGGGAGAAATGGGAGGGAGAAAAAGAAAAAGAGAGAGGAAAAAAAAAGGACGCGCCGGCGCCGATCGCGGCGGCGACCGCGGCCACGCGCGCGCGGGGTTCGCACGCGGCACGAGGAGCGTCGGCGCTTCTTGCGGCATTGGTCGCGGCCGGTCGGCCAAGCGCGCGGCACGAGGAGAGGAGAAAAGGAAGGGGGTCGCGTCTGCGTCAATTACGGTGGACGGTCGCGCGTGAGCGGTGCGAGATGTGACGGCGGTTAAGTCCGCTGTTGGACATGAGGGGCTAGGTTTAGGGTTTCGATGACGAGTGGTTTTTCATTGAAACACATTAGCGCGCGATTTAATTTGGTAAATTTTAAGGGCGTCACACAGCAGCACCGCGGTCCACGGAGGAACGATGAACGGGGTCGTCCCGACCCCCCCGACCGGAGCCGAACACATTGTCAACGCTGAGGATGACCGGCAAGCGCGCGGCGTATCCCGTCGCTCTCGGCGCAACCGAAACGTGGAGCTCCATGAATGAATGGTCGACGCCAACCAAAAAGCTACCAGTACTCTATACTCCTACTAACCCATCGCTCAAGCCGTGGATGCCCCGCAAGAGACGGAACCCGTACCCCGTCCCGGAAGAATCGAGCCATCAATGCGCTCGGTTAGACTTACGCATCAACGGCGCCACCCGATCGTCCTACTCCTCCGACTACTACTGCCAAAGGCTAAAGCTCACCACTTCACTCCGCCCCTGTTGGAATAATGGGCTTGGCCCATTCATTCTATTGCAATTAAAAGAATTTAAAGCCTACTATTAATGCTAGGGAATCAATGCTTAATTCCGTACCGGGAATTGAGGAGGATCTCAACCGACTTAAAAGGTGGACTTCGTGTATACCGCTTGAGAAACCGGTAAGAGGAGGACGGTGAACCACACGCGCGCGCGCTCGCTCGCCTCGCCGAGCCGTGGCCGAGGCGCGGCGCGGCGCGGCCGGCCAGGCGGCGCGGCGCGGCGCGGCGCGGCGCGGCGTGATGTGCTGAGATGAGAACGTTTTTGCAGTAAAGAGCATTAAAACAGAGTGTTAATGTCGATACTAATGACCAGACATTGAAGGCTCTTTACGACGTCCAGGTTCGTTGAACCTGAGGCACATTAACTGCCATTCGTGACGTCCAGGTTCGTTGAATCTGAGGCACATTAAGGCACATTAATTGCCGCTCATCAAAGCCATTCGTGACGTCCAGGTTCGTTGAACCTGAGGCATCTCGAGCCTATATAAGCCAGCACCCTCTCCTCCCATCCTCACTCATCTCAAGCATTCTCAAGGTACTCCTCTTCAGGAGACCTCTCCCTTCTCCCTCAGCTGCTTTCTGCCTTCCCCACCGCTAGCACTGCGCGCACAGGTCTAGCGAGAGCAGGGCCTCCGGAACCTCTGCTCGCTGAAGGTCCTGCACGGGACGCGGGCAATTAGGTTTTTGGGGAGCGTCTTGACGCGACTGCTCGCTCCCTGAACGACTCCTTCGTCTACTTCCCGGCGCAACCGCTCGTGCGAACGACTACTTCGTCTACTTCCCGGCGTAACCGCTCGTGCGAACGACTACTTCGTCTACTTCCCGGCGTAACCGTTCGTGGGACTGCACTGCGAACACCTTCCTGCATCGACTTAGTTCGGCTACTTCAAGCAAGGCCAGTCGAATAGCATGTCTATTCCAGCTGGTAACGGCGCAACCGGTGCCCCCGGCACTGGTCCCGCCTTGGGGTACATACTAAACCTATTCTGATTTAATTATTTGTTCATGCTTATTAGTGAGAATAACATGAACACATGCACATATCTCTTAAACACATTATCACTTATTTATGTCATGAAATTGCTAGTAATATTTGGAATTAAAATATACCGAAAATTGCCTAGATTTCTAACAATCCAAAAACCTAATTTTGTTAATAGGCTTTCGGTATCTAGCTTTGCTGCATCAATCAAACCACCACCATTTGATGGTTCAAATTACAAACGTTGGCAAGAGCGGCTTATACTATGGTTAACACTATCGAGAGTGATCCATGTGAAAGAGGGTAAGCCTGAACAATTCTCTCCAGAGGAAGAGAGTGCGTTCGATGAGGCTGATATCCTCTTTCGAGGCTTGATCATAAGTGTTCTCGGTGATAACCTGGTGGATTCTTATATCCGGCTGCCAACTGGCAAAGCATTGTGGGATGCTCTTGAGGCTCAATATGGAGTATCTGACGCCGGGAGTGAGTTGTATATCATGGAGCAGTTCCTTGAGTACAGGATGGTCGAAGACCGTTCTGTAGTGGAACAGGCTCATGAAATACATACTCTGGCAAAAGATCTCAAAAATTGCAGCAAAGAGTCCCCATGTGTGTTACCCAATAAGTTTGTGGCCGGAGGTATAATCTCTAAGCTGCCACCTTCTTGGAGGGACTTTGCTACTTCTCTAAAACACAAGAGACAGGAGTTCACAATAGATGGACTCATAGGGACTCTTGATGTTGAGGAGAAGGCGAGAGCAAAGGACATACGTGGGAAAGGAGTTGTTGGTGCTTCAAGTGCCAATCTTGTTCAGAAGAACAACTCCCACAAGAATAAGAAAAAGCCACCGCAGAACCAACCAAAGACTAAGAAGACAACCACTTTTAAGAAGAAAAAGAAGACGGGAGCTTGCTATGTGTGCGCTAGTACGGATCACTTTGCTGCAAAGTGTCCGAACCGCAAAGGCAACAACTCCGCCAACATGGTTATTAGCGAGCCTGGAGGAACATCGGGGTACGGTAATTTATTACCTACTGTTCTTTCAGTCTTTGGTTCACCCGAGTGGTGGGTTGACACTGGTGCTAATATTCATGTTTGTGCTGATGCTTCTTTGTTCTCTTCTTACCAGACCGGCGGGACTTCCTCCTTGCTGATGGGGAACGGATCGCATGCGCGTGTTTTTGGTGTTGGTACGGTAAATCTGAAGTTTACTTCGGGGAAGACCGTGCAGCTGAAGAACGTGCAGCATGTCCCCACCATCAAGAAGAATCTAGTCAGCGGCTCTCTACTGTGTAGAGATGGTTTCAAATTAGTCTTTGAGTCCAATAAATGTATCTTGTCTAAGTTTGGTACTTTTGTTGGAAAAGGTTATAAAAGTGGAGGCTTGTTCCGTCTTTCTTTGTCAGATATTTGTAATAAAGTTGCGTACAATGTTATTAACGTTGATGAAACAAATGTTTGGCATTCGAGGCTTTGTCACGTTAATTTTGGTTGTATGATGCGCTTAGCTAATTTGAGCTTAATTCCAAAGTTTACTTTTGTCAAAAATTCTAAGTGCCATGTATGTGTTGAATCAAAACAAACTCGTAAGCCTCATAATACCGCGGAGGCAAGGAGCTTGGCACCCTTAGAATTAATTCATTCCGATTTGTGCGAAATGAATGGAGTGTTGACAAAAGGTGGTAAAAAATATTTCATGACTTTGATTGATGATAGTACTAGATTTTGTTACATCTATTTGTTGAAGTCAAAAGATGAAGCTTTACACTACTTTAAAGTCTATAAAGCTGAAGTAGAAAACCAACTTGAGAGAAAGATCAAAAGAGTTAGGTCAGATCGTGGTGGCGAGTATTTCTCAAATTTATTTACTTTATTCTGCGAGGAACATGGTATTATTCATGAGAGGACGCCTCCCTATTCACCTCAGTCAAATGGGGTTGCCGAAAGAAAGAACCGCACTCTAACGGATTTGGTTAACGCCATGTTAGATACAGCGGGACTTTCCAAGGAATGGTGGGGTGAGGCTATATTGACTGCATGTCATGTCCTAAACCGTGTTCCTACAAAGAATAAAGAGATAACTCCATTCGAGGAATGGGAGAAGAAAAGGCCAACACTGTCATACTTACGTACATGGGGTTGTTTGGCAAAAGTGAGTGTGCCAATAACCAAGAAACGTAAGCTTGGACCTAAAACTGTGGATTGTATCTTTCTAGGTTATGCTATTCACAGCGTTGGATATAGATTTTTAATAGTGAAATCTGGAGTACCTGACATGCATGTTGGTACTATAATGGAGTCCAGAGATGCTACATTTTTTGAAAATATTTTTCCCATGAGAGATGAAACAAGTTCATCTAGGCAAGAGTTCATCGAGGATGATAGCTCTGCTGAGCCGATAGAACACAATGAACATACACTTGTAGAAAATCTTGAGGAGGAGAACAATGATGCTCCGAGAAAGAGCAAGAGACAAAGGACTGTAAAGTCTTTTGGTGATGATTTCATTGTATACCTCATAGATGATACACCCAGAACCATTGAAGAGGCATATTCATCTCCTGATGCTGACTATTGGAAGGAAGCAGTAAGGAGTGAGATGGATTCTATTATATCTAATGGAACCTGGGAGGTTGTTGAACGTCCTTATGGATGTAAACCGGTTGGATGCAAGTGGGTGTTCAAGAAAAAGCTTAGGCCAGATGGTACTATTGAAAAGTACAAGGCTAGGCTTGTGGCCAAGGGTTATACCCAAAAAGAAGGAGAAGATTTCTTTGACACTTATTCACCAGTTGCCCGATTGACCACAATTCGAGTGTTACTTTCCCTGGCAGCCTCTTTTGGTCTTCTCGTTCATCAGATGGACGTTAAGACGGCTTTCCTCAATGGAGAGTTAGAAGAGGAGATCTATATGGATCAGCCGGATGGGTTTGTATCAAAGGGTCAAGAAGGAATGGTTTGTAAGTTGTTAAAATCTTTATATGGTCTCAAGCAAGCGCCTAAGCAGTGGCATGAAAAGTTTGATAGAACTTTGATCTCTGCCGGCTTTGTTGTGAACGAAGCTGACAGATGTGTGTACTATCGCTATGGTGGGGCTGAAGGAGTGATTTTGTGCTTGTATGTGGATGACATACTGATCTTTGGCACTAGCCTTAATGTGATTAAGGAAGTCAAAGAGTTTTTATCTCAAAATTTTGAGATGAAGGATCTGGGAGAAGCTGATGTTATCCTTAATATAAAACTGGTAAAAGAGATCAATGGTGGGGTGATTCTTACACAGTCTCACTATGTGGAGAAGGTGTTAAGTCGCTTTGGTTATAGCGACTATAAACTTGTCTCAACACCATATGATGCCAGTTTAATTCTTAGAAAGAACAAAAGGATAATGCGAGATCAGCTGAGATACTCTCAGATCATTGGTTCATTAATGTATTTAGCGAGCGCTACAAGACCTGACATCTCGTTTGCTGTAAGCAAACTGAGCCGGTTTGTTTCAAACCCGGGAGATGATCATTGGAAGGCTCTTGAAAGAGTAATGCGCTATCTGAAGGGGACAATGAACTATGGAATTCACTACACCGGATACCCAAGGGTACTAGAAGGGTATAGTGATTCAAATTGGATCTCTGATGCTGATGAGATAAAGGCCACAAGTGGATATGTGTTTACACTTGGTGGTGGAGCTGTTTCCTGGAAGTCTTGCAAGCAGACCATCTTAACGAGGTCAACTATGGAAGCAGAACTCACAGCGTTAGATACCGCCACTGTTGAGGCTGAGTGGCTTCGTGAGCTCCTTATGGACTTGCCGATAGTTGAAAAACCATTACCGGCAATTCTAATGAACTGTGACAATCAAACGGTAATTGTCAAGGTGAACAGTTCAAAGGATAACATGAAGTCATCTAGACATGTGAAAAGGCGGTTGAAATCTGTCAGAAAATTGAGAAACTCCGGAGTTATAGCCCTGGACTATGTTCAGACGGCTAAAAATCTGGCAGATCAGTTTACAAAGGGTCTTTCACGAAATGTGATAGACAATGCATCTATGGAATTGGGCTTGAGACCCACGTGAGTCATTCTATAGTGGAAACCTGTCCTATGTGATCGGAGATCCCGTGAATTAGGATGGTGAAACAAACTAAAGTCTGACGGTGAGAAGAGAACCTTTGTGAAAAGGGCTCATTCCGTGTATAAGGTGCATTTCTCTTCTAATCTGTATGGCAGGTTGGTCTATACCTTAATGTGTTCCAGGTGGTTTCTTTAAAACAAATGAGTTGTTTTCTAGAAACAAAGATGTTGTCCTACAGAACATCTGAAAGGAACACACCTATATGAGTTTGACCACTGGTCATGGTCTATGAGAACTGGGTATTCTCTAAAAACTCAAGAAGGGCCTGGAGTATGACTTATAAGCTCCAAACCGCGGGGATGCTCTTGCAGCCTAGTACCAGTGTAGGGCTCTGGTCAAACTTGTTTGCACAAAACTGGCAATTCAAGGCATAGTCCATTGCACAGTTGTGAATAAGTGTAGCCTTTGTCCTAGATGGAAGTTCAACTTAACAGTCTCTGTCGAATACTGGTATATCAATGAGGGAATGAGGGCATTTCTAGTGCGGCTTGAATTTCTTGGTGGGGATTGTTGGAATAATGGGCTTGGCCCATTCATTCTATTGCAATTAAAAGAATTTAAAGCCTACTATTAATGCTAGGGAATCAATGCTTAATTCCGTACCGGGAATTGAGGAGGATCTCAACCGACTTAAAAGGTGGACTTCGTGTACACCGCTTGAGAAGCCGGTAAGAGGAGGACGGTGAACCACGCGCGCGCGCGCGCTCGCTCGCCTCGCCGAGCCGGGCCGTGGCCGAGGCGAGGCGAGGCGCGGCGCGGCGCGGCGCGGCCGGCCGGGCGGGCGGGCGGTGCGGTGCGGTGCGGTGCGGTGCGCGTGCGCGTGCGCGGCCGGACGTGACGTGCGGTGCGGTGCGGCGTGATGTGCTGAGATGAGAACGTTTTTGCAGTAAAGAGCATTAAAACAGAGTGTTAATGTCGATACTAATGACCAGACATTGAAGGCTCTTTACGACGTCCAGGTTCGTTGAACCTGAGGCACATTAACTGCCATTCGTGACGTCCAGGTTCGTTGAATCTGAGGCACATTAAGGCACATTAATTGCCGCTCATCAAAGCCATTCGTGACGTCCAGGTTCGTTGAACCTGAGGCATCTCGAGCCTATATAAGCCAGCACCCTCTCCTCCCATCCTCACTCATCTCAAGCATTCTCAAGGTACTCCTCTTCAGGAGACCTCTCCCTTCTCCCTCAGCTGCTTTCTGCCTTCCCCACCGCTAGCACTGCGCGCACAGGTCTAGCGAGAGCAGGGCCTCCGGAACCTCTGCTCGCTGAAGGTCCTGCACGGGACGCGGGCAATTAGGTTTTTGGGGAGCGTCTTGACGCGACTGCTCGCTCCCTGAACGACTCCTTCGTCTACTTCCCGGCGCAACCGCTCGTGCGAACGACTACTTCGTCTACTTCCCGGCGTAACCGCTCGTGCGAACGACTACTTCGTCTACTTCCCGGCGTAACCGTTCGTGGGACTGCACTGCGAACACCTTCCTGCATCGACTTAGTTCGGCTACTTCAAGCAAGGCCAGTCGAATAGCATGTCTATTCCAGCTGGTAACGGCGCAACCGGTGCCCCCGGCACTGGTCCCGCCTTGGGGTACATACTAAACCTATTCTGGTTTAATTATTTGTTCATGCTTATTAGTGAGAATAACATGAACACATGCACATATCTCTTAAACACATTATCACTTATTTATGTTATGAAATTGCTAGTAATATTTGGAATTAAAATATACCGAAAATTGCCTAGATTTCTAACAGCCCCTTCGTCACGCTGCGATCACGAGGCGTCTGTTTGTTCGTTTCCCTCGCCTTCCTCCTGCAGCTCACCATTTCCTTCACGCCTCTGTTGCGCTTGCAATTGGCCTGTCTTCCTGCGCCATCATTCAGAAAATGGTTCGTGGCCGTACCAGCACGCCTTCAATCCCGCGCCATAAATCGGCGCCGCGAGACAAGTCGCATACGAGGCAGTGGGATCGCCAGGTATCTCTGTATCTCTCCCGTCCTGGCTGCTCCACATGACGCTGGTGATCAGTAGTTCAGTACTACCCGGTAAAACAGTGGGAGTAGACAGCAGCAGTAGCAGCGGTAGATCACAGATGTGTCGCCAGGGCAGGGGTGCTCCACCGAAGTCAACATTAAGAAACAGTCATCAGGCACGCCGAGGCGCTACGAGCCGTGGCCGTGGGGCGGGCGGACAGGTAGGCGAGGGGCCATTAACGCCGGCATTCATACCGGCACCTAACTGCCCGCGTGAGGTCGTGATCCGCTGATCCTGTGCTGGTAGCAGCGTGAGCCCAGCTCCACGGCCGTTGCATGCTACAGTGTCCTAGCAGCGGAGAAGGATCCACTAGGGAGCTCCAAAGGAGAGAAAACACCGGGTAGGCTCGGTGGCGAGTCAGGACACGAACGAGTCATCGAGAGGTCAGAGGGCTACATCATGTGCATAGCTGGGGAGTTCGCTCCCTACTGTTTTCTGACTATACAGGAGCGCCAAGTGACACTCATACTCTATGCGGATTTTGACTCTTTCGCGGGCACGAAATTTGGTCAAGGATGTTAGGTGCAGTGGCACTCGTCGCACAAGAAAAGCAAAGTTTTCGGGACAAGCGGCGTCAGCTCTCGAAGCTCTGGCCAACCGTACCACGCAAGAAACACCACCCGTTTGGCCATTCCCAGAGGGGGCGATCGAGGAGAGGGGGTAAGTGCCACGGCAACGGCGTGGCGATTGGCGAGTCCTTGCTCTAGCTCTATTACTGTGTCTCAGACCTCAGTGCAGCTGTGTGCAGTGCAGGGAAAGCGCAGGCATTAACGCGGCTCACCCACCACAGCGCAACCCATTCGCTCTCCTTCGGCTCCGTCGTCCGTCCGGCCCCGGCCCCCCACGCCGGCAGCGGAGTTACTTCCCCCCTCCCTCGCCAGTCGCCACCCATCGCCTCCGCGCTCCGCACCGGAGTCTCCCAGCTGTGCGCCTGTGCGCTTCGCAGTGCATGCCAATCCAGCTCGTTTCTAATTCCTCCCTCCGTCGCCAGTGCAGCCCCGCTGCAAACCCGCAGGAGCGCCATTACCGCCACCACGCCGTATTTAATCGTCGGCGACGCGGCCCTGCGCGCAGGATGCTCTTTGCCTGCCTGCCTTCCTGCTGCTGTTCAACGCTGCTCATATAAACGCGCGGCTAGCAGCGTCTGGATCGATGTCGAGGCGTGCGATGTAGTAGTGGTGGGCAGGTGGCTACCTAGGCGGTAACAGTGCTAGCTAGCTAGCTCTGCTAGGCACGCCGACGCCGGGATCCATGACAGGCCAGAAGGAAGAAATGATGGAGCAGGCGGGAGGGGCTGTGGCGACCGGAGGGCAAGGACCGACCGAGAAAAACAACGACGCCAACAACGGCGAACCGGAGGCTGCGGTCTCGGCGGCGTGCGCGCCCAAGGCCGCCGCTGTGCCCGCTGCCTTGCCGCGACACCGGCGGTCTAAGAGGTCGGTCTCCGCATGCTGCCGTCAACCGACACTTTTTCCCCCCTCCTCTGCTTCGTCTCCCTTCGCATTTGGAGTTTAAAGTTTCGATGTTTTAACTTTGCCGGCGCCGCGGTTCGTGGTGCAGTGCGTCTTCTGACAGGAACGCGGAGGCGTGCAAGCATGGGCCGGCGCATGGCGCCGCGGAGCAACGCTGCGGCCAAGCACAGGGCGCCGCCACTCCCGGCTCGTCCAAGGTTGGAGATTACTGAACTCTTCACCGCACGGGAGGATGTGGGTTACTTGTAACTGACCGCTGGCGCGTTGTGAATTCTCTGGCAGAACCCGCCGGATGCGAGGAGGTCTTGCGCCACCGCCGCCGGACTATCGGTTCACCAGGGGCCGCGAGATCATAGGCCCAACGCGTCGCCGAACCACCGCGTGTCGCTGGAGAATGATGTGAGGAGCAAAACGAAAGAAGCCATTTTCGATCCGGCGTGTGGTGCTGATCGTGTCAATAACTGTTTCTGAATTCTAGCAGGTTAGGCAGCTGCAGCTGCATTTGCATCAGGAGAGGTCCATCAGGGTCATGCTTGATCGGGCGATTGGCCGTGCATCCAGCACTCTATCTCCTGGCCATAGGCATTTCCCAGCGCAGGTATGACTGATCTGCCATTTGGCCACTTCAAAATTTTCTCCTTGCAAATTGCAATCGGTTCGTGCATCGTACGTGACAGTCAAGTCAAATGTAGAGTGTTCATTTCCATGTAGAGTGCTCCCATCATTTCCATGTACCCTGCAAGTTTCAAGTTTGCAAGTGTTCAATAATTTATTTCATATGGACTGGACACGAAAAATCGGTTATTTAACAAGATAACATTGAGCCCTGAAAAATCTATGGTTGCGTTGTTGATAGCTAGTGTAATGCAAGTTAAAGAAAGGAAAAGCAATTACCAAATCAAGAGATCATGCAAGGGAAAGTGTTACATCTCTGTTACTCAAGTACTAGTACTGTTTAATGGCATTCTAAAGACTGACAGTTGTTCTCCCTGCAGACAAAGGAACTGATAGCTGAGATTGAATTGCTTGAGGAGGAAATCGCCAACCGCGAGCAGCACGTTCTTACTCTCTACAGAAGCATCTTTGATCAGTGCATGTCTGGGCCATCATCAGGGCAGAGCTCTGGTATTTCGTCCCCCGCACACACCAAGAATATCACTACTAGAGCTAGAAGGCAGCCAAGCATAATATCAAGTGCATTCTGCTCATCCAAGAAGCTCCCAATTCAGCCTTTCCAAATCATGGAGTCGCTATCCGAGTCGGGAAGAACCAAGAATATGGTCAAGGCCAAGATCAAGCATCAATCTTTCTCAAGTGAAACGTTGGATATCCATCCTACAGCATTCCCACCAGATCCAAAAAAGGTAACACAAGAAACAATTCTCACAACATGCTCATTTATCTAATTTCAAACATTAACTGCAAATCAATCTATCACTTTGCTACATTAGTGCACCTATTTGAAAAGAATAAAGGAACAGCTTTACTCTACTGATATGCCTGCTCTAAAACACCTTGTTTACTCCATTCAACCAAAATTCAAAGTGGTCCTTTTATGTGCTATTTCGGGGGAAAATGTAGTGTTTTCATGCTCACTTTCAGAAGCATGCAGTTTTGGTACATTTTGTACGAAATTTGTACTTCTATACCGAATGATTTCAAGTCAGAATACAGAATAGCCTTTTTCATCTACTGAACAATGAAGATCATGCAGTAGGCTAATTTTAACTTTTCTTTTTTTGAAAAGCTACCTTATTCTGGGAGTAGTTCTCTGGCCCGCACTCTGAAAGATCACCTTTATCAATGCCCAAGCAAAATATCAGAAGAAATGGTTAGATGCATGGCCTCCATATACTATCTTCTGCGCACTGAGGCACCAGAAAAGCCTGAAAAGGCTCGTTCACCATTCTTGTCAAGATCATCGACAAATGTCATACTTCCTCGGAGGGTGAACGGGGAGGAAAATAGTTCATCAAACAACAAATGTACTGTGGAAATAGCTTCCATATCAGTTGACAAGAACCAGATGCCAGATGTTTCTTATGCGATTACTCACTACAGGTTGGTCCAAAATAAAATACTGCAAACTTTTACCCTCAGGTAATGTGTCCTTTGGAAATCGCAAGTAACAAATTTCTTTTTCTGTCTTGGAGTTTAGGTTGCTTGTGGAGCAGCTTGAAAGGGTTGATCTGAGCATGTCAGAAAACAGTATTAAATTGGCCTTCTGGATTAATGTGTACAATTCTCTTATCATGCATGTAATGTTGAATATTCTACAGTGACTTTGCTTAAGAGTTCTTGTTTTATTGTTTTACTGCCTTATTAATCTGTTTGTTACTCGCTTGCAGGCATATCTGGCATACGGAGTTCCAAACAGCTCGCTGAAAAGAATGGCACTGTTTCACAAGGTGAGACATGTTTCCTAATAAGTAGATTTATGGTTGACCACTGGAAGTTATCCTGAAATGCTTTGCTTTGACGCATCATGCTGTGGATAGCTTGTTGCTCGTTGCTGTAACTGTTACTAACATGAAACTCGCCCTACCGCAGGCTGCCTACAACATTGGAGGACATGCCGTTACTGCCAATTCCATCGAACACGCCTTGCTGTGCTTCAGATCTCCTCGGC
Organism: Panicum hallii; assembly: GCF_002211085.1. NCBI lineage: Eukaryota > Viridiplantae > Streptophyta > Magnoliopsida > Poales > Poaceae > Panicum > Panicum hallii. The sequence goes on from NC_038050.1 coordinate 55,798,131, forward strand.
TTGGTCGTGTATGTATTGCAGTTTCACGCTAAAGTTACAGTTTTTGTTTGATTATTCATGCAAAGCTGGAAACTTCAGATTAACATTATAGACTACAAATAAATAAAATTCCTTGAGCACCTTAACTGCACTACTTGAACACTCTCCCAATTTTGTGTTAAGGCATTGGTTATCAGTCTACTGAAATAACCCGAAGAACATTTTCATCACTCATGTTCATTGCACTGACATATACATAACCACATGCTAAACTGAGAATCCAACGTATCTGTCTGCAGTGGTTCGAGTCCATCCTCTCGACGGCGATGCGTAAGAAATGCGCGGACGAGAAGCAGCTGGTCCAGCTCAAGTTCGGCCTCCTGGACTGCCAGCCTCTGGCCCTTTTCGCCCTGTGCACCGGCGCTTCGTCTGACCCCATGGTACTCGCATTCACCCCTGCACCTGCTCGATCTGATACTCCATGGTCTGTTACTCTAACCATCCGCGGTCGATCGACACGTTCTGCAGCTGCGGGTGTACACGGCGAAGAACGTGATGGAGGAGCTGGAGCGCGCCAAGCGGGAGTTCCTGCAGGCGACGGTGGTGGTGCGCAAGTCCAAGAAGAAGGTGTTCCTGCCGCGCCTCGTCGAGCGGTACGCCCGGGAGGCGTCCCTGTGCCCCGACGACGTCCTCCCGTGGGCGCAGCGCGAGGGGGGCGCCGCCGCCGACGGCCGGGCGCCGCAGGACGACGCCGTCCAGCGGGGCGCGGGAGGCCGGCGCAAGGCCGCGCAGGCCGTCGAGTGGCTCCCGTACGCCGCCAGGTTCCGGTACGCCTTCGCCAGGAGCATGGTCGACAAGCCACACTGCTAGTGCTACTGCTTCACCTACGCGCGGACGGCGGACGCACGCCATCAGTCGTAGACACGTATGTGGTCGCTGCGAGCCTGTGATGCAGCGATAGCCGATGGCCAGATGTGATCGTGTAAATGCGTCGTTGATGCTGCAATGTCGTTGTGATTTGGATCATTGGAATGGTACGCGTGAACTCGTGTAGCTATACTAGTAACCAAGCAAAGTCCTATGTCTGGGACGAAGGCTGTCTCTGCCAAAAGTGTACAGAGGAGAGTTCAGGTGGATTCGTTCGAATTGTTGAGAGCGACTGTTTTCCGATGGGTGGTGTATGGCCGGAACTGAGGAACTCGCACTGCTGCCAAAATTCCCCGAGCGGCTGAGCGCGAATAACAAACGCCGAGTGGAGCTCCGATCCTTCCAACCTGCACGCGGCGGGCGGCCCGTGTGGTGTGAGGGCGCGAGATTCCGAGGAGGGCGTGGTGGGTGAGAATGCGAATGAGCGACGTTGACCTCGTGGGTCCCCACCGAGCGCGGTTCCTGGACCCGGTCCGTGCACCGAGCAGCCTGCGGGCGGAGTTCAGGCGAGCAGCAGCATTGATTAGTTTCGTGTTCCCAAGACATAACTTGATGAGGCGGTGGAAACTTGAGAAACAAGAAGGTTTTTTTTTTGCAATTGTGAGAAAGAAAAACCCAGTTTGATGGCATCATATTGCACGTGGAGACTTGAGAAAGAAGTAGTTTTCCAAAAAAAACTTGAGAAAGAAGACTGCGGAGAAGGTAGTAAATCGTGGTAAATAGATATCTGATTTCTCTTTTTTCAAAAAACATAGATCTTTGAATTAGCATGAAGGTGACATATTCTCACTTGTGTCTTCTTGTGTAGTCCCACATGCCACAAAAGGTCGTCTAGTATTAAAACCATGTTCTCCAGCAGTTCAAATTATTTTATTTTGATCTTTTATGAGACACTTAATCGGGATTGAGTTGTTCTTATCTTCGTGAGCACATCAAAAGACGAACTTAATAGAGACCATAATGATTTTATGTGTTACACTCCTTAACGTCGCTTTTGACCACTCATCGGCTCCATATTACAATTACTCCGCACTTTTGGTTGCTTTCTTTCATAATTCATGCATGAGCAACAAGGCTCGTATCATGTGCCTCTTATGAAGAAACTATCCTGCGTATTCCAGAAAAAATATAAAGAAACTATCATCATCCAACCGGTACACGTGAGCATCTTGTATCCTCAATTCTAATTCGATCAAATCTTGGCATAAACTGCAAACATAGACATAGTCAAGCATGTATTACTAGTCAGAAAACACACCAATTTAGATGGTCAAGACTATTCTATCCACTTTATTCAACTTCAAGTATTTTTATTTATTTTGGTTAACTGACTTAAAAAAAGTCTATTTAATATGTTTAGATAGTTTGAGATATTTTATTTACTCTATTTTGTCAACAGAAAAGTAACAATTCTGAAAGATTTTTAATTTATTACGGCAAAATGAGCAAACATGAAAGTTCATTTGATATTTCCTATCATGTAGTTTGTATGATTTGTTCCTTTGAGCGTTATTAAATTCGTATATCTTCATACCTACGACCGGTGGTCCACGGGCCAACTCCACAGAAGCGCTGACACCTGCAAGTCACGCTCCATCGGTCCACTTCCCAGTGACTCAGAACGCCGCTCCTCGCGAGTCGCGACAGACCAGAGTCTCGTCACAACCCAGGCGGTCACCCGGCCAGACCCAAAACCAAAAGCCAACCCAGCGCACCCCCCCCCCCCCCCCCCCAACCCCGCTCCAGTGCGTCGCCTGTGCCCAGGAAGTGACTGGTGCCCGGTGCGCGAGCCGCGTGGTGCCTCCCTGCGCAGCCGAACCACAAAACCCCACCCCACCACCACCTCCTCCTCCCCAGTCTCCACCAAGCTCCGCTCCCGCCTCCTCCGCTACCTTCGCTTCGCCGCCGGCCACCGCCCCCCGGCCCCGACCGCGACGCTTCGGGCTCCGCCTCCGCCGCAGCTGAAGAGCTAGGGTTTCCGGCGCCGGGCGCCGGGGTATGAGCAGCACCCGCCGCCCCGCAGGATCTAGGGTTCCGACGACTCCGCTCACGGATGGAGGGTGGTAGAAGGGCGGGCGAATCCCTATCGGTACCTCTCCATTTTCCCCCTTCTATTGTCTTTTTACTCGGCGGGCCTTGCTTCTGAGCTGCAGTGTGCGGGTGCTGTGGCCTGTGGGTTACCCGGGTCTTGCGCGTAGCTTGGCGTGCTAGGGTTTGTGGTGGGTGGCACTGGAGCTGGACCGCCTTGTTTTCGGGTGTTTTCGACGGGGTGCAGTTGCGGTTCCTGCTTGACGCTGGGAATTAGGGTTTGCAGCCGTTCTAAAGTTGTATCATGCGATGTGCCGTCAGACTCGTTCAGGTGGTTTGCGAGCTTGATTAGTTCAATTCAACTGGTGTAAATTGCGGCTTTGCTTGTGGAGGGTATGTTTTGCTCATTTGCTGGGACTGTAGTGCTAACGAACTCAGGGTGCTGAGGTCAAAGTGCGTCACCATGTTGTCTTCTCGGGGCAGGAGGGGTATGGTTTTAGTTGACAGAGGATGTTCTGTTAGGAGATTGTATTTCATGTAGAACTTGCCTCTCTTTTCATGCCTTGGAACAGCCATACCATTCATTGTGGTTTCAGTGAGTACCTTTGATTTTGTGCCTAAGTCACCAAGTTCCTGGGACGATGGGATCGAGGGACGAGAACTAGAACGTGGTACGGCACTTGAGATGGATTTTTACACAGCTGGGACGAAAATGTTCCCACGTCCCGTCCCCGGAACGGTGTTCCCGGAACGAGGAACGCAGGGGCGTTCCACGTTCCCGGTGACTATGTTTTGTGCGAGTTATTTGTTATACAGCAAGCATCATTAGTGGGTACAAGGTGGTGGTCTTGTAGAGTTGTCTGAGATGCTGCCTGCCGCGTAAAACACTACCCCTTATCTTACACACACATACACACGCACGTATGGTATTATTTTGCTCAATGATTTTTTGGGATGTCCATCTGAAGAATGAGTGACTAGGTAGTTTTTCTCCCATGTATGAATTGTGTTATATGTAAATGTGATGCTCCAATATATTTAGCTTTTATCCCAAGTTGCTAATATATGTTTGACTAACAGGGACTTTGACTTTATGTTTGACACTTCTCTATTTTGCAGGCATACACCCATGGATCATGACGATAGTGATTTTCAGAGCCAAAACTTTCAACTAGTTGGTGAAGACAGTAACAGGTTCCCTTCAGGTTTGCGGCCATTTACACTGCCAAAACTTGATATCGAGGACCAGCTACAAGGCCATCTTCGATTTGATAATTTGATAGATTCAGAAGCATTTTTCAGCGTACAAGGGCACGAGAGTAATTGGATTGAGGTTTTGTCCACTGGAAGCAGTGTTGTTGATTTTAGTTCCAGTGCTGCTGAATCGTGCTCTGTATCTAAAACAAATAATGTCTGGTCAGAGGCAACATCCACGGAATCCGTGGAAATGTTATTGAAATCAGTGGGAGAAAATGAGACAACGGATAACATGGACAGTAATGCACACCTTCAGTTAAGTGGTACGGACAGTCAAATTGATCAGTCAAACGTGCATCCTGAATCCACTAACTCTCCGACAGATAGTACTGTAGTGCCAACTGAAAAAGATCAGTCTCAGAGTCTCCGAGCTCCTTTCTTGATGGACAAGAAAGCTGAGCAGACAACAGGTTCTGTTGCTGAGAAGTGCATAGCAAGTGAGAAGTTGTCCTCTTCAAATAACACATCAGGAAGCTGCCCAGCTGTTGGCAGCTATTTTGAAGGAGTTCAGGAGGACCTTTCTCTGGACAAACTCAATGTACCCTCCACCAAAGTAGATTCTAGGAACTTGAATAATGAACCTTTCACAGGGTTGGCTCCCCTTCAAAATATATATGTCACTGATTCCTATCACTTTGAACAGGATAATAAAGAACCAGAGGTTGATGTTGTGCCTCAGGATTCGAAGGTTTGCCATTTTAACGAAAATAAAGTTGAAGGAGGACTACCTGAACTACAAAGTTTGTCATGTGCTGGTCAGTCTTTGGGCGCTGTGAACTTGTCCAGTCAAGTTAGCAATGAAACTCTATTGTCAGAAAGTTCTGATGGATTGCTAGAGGCCATTACAAATCCAGTTAAGCTGCACAGAAGTGATGGTACTTGTAATATAGTCAACAGCACTCTTCAGCCATCTTTTTCCCCAGTGCAACATGGAACTGAAGGTCTGAGTAGTTCAGTTGACAGGAGCAATGAACTCATAGTCAACGAGTTTGGCATTAGTTCAACTTCTGCTCTATCTCACCGATCTGAGGCAGACTCACGAAATTCTAATCCTCATCTTGTCAGTTCTCTGTCTCCCAAAAGAAAGGTCACTGATGCCACTGATGTTCCTGAAGAAACAATGAATGCTGGAGCCAGTAGTACAAACATCAGCTGTACTGGTGATGAATCAAAACTTGAAGTGTTGGAGCACCATAAAGATTCTGTTGATAACCTAGAAAGTGGTGCCATGGAAGAAAAGACAATGGAGAAAATACCTGTAGTTTCAGGAAATATGGAGCAAATGGTGGAAAATAACCATGAAGAAAATGCTAGTGGTGCAACAGGTACATCAAAAGATAAGGTTGACTCTTCTGACAGTATTGCACCTGAAAACTCTTCAGCTGATGCTTTCAATGCTTCAGAGGATCCGACCATTCCCTCAATAAATCATGAGGGGTCATTCAATGAACGTGATACTCCTGGTATAGAAGAGGAGCCTGAAAGCTCGCATTTGGTCCTTTCTACTTCTGGGCCTCATGAGAAAATGTCAGCACCGGTTATCAGTTCAAGCAGTGGTATCACTTCAACCACTGTTACTGACACTTTTGGTACTCCAGCGGATAAAAATGGCTGTTCAATAGGTGTTTCTGCTGCTGATTCTTCTGCTTTACCAGATGAGAAGGATTTGATTGTGTCCACGATAAATCATGAGGTGCCATCCAAGGAAGGTGCGAAGTCCGCTTTAGGAGATGAGGACAACAATGTAATTTCTCCTGGCTCTGAACCAGGTGGGGTAATGTCAGCTGTGCCTGCGGACTCAAACATTGATGTTTATGGTAGTACTGTTTCTGTTGCAAAAAAGGAGGAATACAAAGAGCAGGCTAATTCTTTGGGTGGTTTGCCCACAGGAGAAGCTCAGGATAAATCAGGTGAGCCTTTTGTTTATGTTTTTCTCCTATTGTGGTATCGATTAGTTGGGCATTTTTCTGAAGTGTTGGGTGCTTTTTAAGCTTGTTTTACCAATGAAACTGATGATGCTGGGATCCATTCAGGTAACCATCCAGATGGTTCTTCACCAAAATGCCAGACTGATAGATCTTCGGTACGATGTGAACATCATACAGATCCAGCCACACCACCTGCATTAGGCATATCAAGTGGCAAGGTTGCTGAAAAGGTTGTCGAAACTCCGCAAACTGCAAGCAATGATTTGAATGCACATGTGCAAGGTCAGTTGTTTGCTTTAGCACAATGTCAATGCAGCTATTATAATTCCTGTGCTCACCATTTTGAAGAAGAAAATCCAACATTTCAGACTCTGCACATTTATGGTCTATCATGCATGCGCCATAATGCCTTCCCTGATATGTACCAGGCTTATCTTAGTCACTAGTGTCACATGTGTACTATAATCACTTATTCACTTATTGACCTATCTTAATGTACATTTTAAGCTTCAGGAGTGGAAAAAATTAGATGGTTAGTGAGTGTAATCTGTTGGTACTTTTCTTCCTGTATCGTAATCCCCAGTCTGAGCAAAGAATTTGGATTGGGAGATGAACACACCTATGTAAAGCTGTCATTCCCAGCGTATTCATATACGCGTTAAGCCTTGCTAACTTAAGCACCGGAATAACTGTGGGCTGCAATGTGACTTTTTTTTTTTTGCAACAGATGCAGTGTTAAATCATGGTACAAACCATAGTCCTGGTACTGTTACATCCCAGGGCAAGGTAGGCTCAAGCATAGTGGAATCTGGCAACGGTAATGGAATCTGTACCAGCGCTACATGTGGCTCCCCTTTAGTGATCAGTTGTTCCGAACCCTCTCCCCAGGAAGGTGGACAGGGCAGCAGTGCACTACTTCATCATACACTAGATGGACAGTCTGGGGATCCAAAAGATTGTGAAGCCTCCGCTGATGCTGCTCAGAGCTCAAAACAATGTTCTACCAGAAATGTAGAATCTGCTTCTGGTTCTGAGGAGACTAATACAGCAGGAGGTGATAGAAGCTTCTCGTTTGAGGTGGGAGCTCCACCAAATGCATCTGAGAAAGCTCATAGCCCTGTTTGGAGCCCGTTCCCTAGATACAAAGCTTCTCAGAGTACCGAGGTCTGCCTCTCTCTCTCTCTCTCTGTGCGTGCGTGTTTGTTTGTGTGTGTGTGTGTTTTGGTGGGGGTGGGGATTAGCTAGTTATGATGGTATGACCTATTAACATGGCTTATTGTATCCGTATTTTAGATAACCCCAGGAAATCCTCAACCTGGAAGTTCATTGAAGAGTATAAGTGATGATAGTAAGGAAACATCTATTGCAAAGGCTGGTAAAGAACAGCTGTCAGAAAGGAAATTGGCTGAAAGTGCTGGTGGCCCGTCAGACAACTCTAACATTGGCGATGGCACCAAGAGTAACAGTTCACCGCCAGAGCAGTCACAGCAGCAACCAACCCCTGACTGTTCTGGTATACAAACCTCCTATATTCTGACAGTTCAGAGCTATTAAATTTACTTGATTTAAATATTTCTGTTTCTTCTGCAGATTTGGTGAATTTTCCGTTCACAGATCCACAGCATTTGCAGCTACGTGCACAGATTTTTGTTTATGGAGCTCTTATGTGAGTCATGATGTCTTAAATTACTCATATGCCAAATATAAGTCCATATAGCCTTCTCTCAAATGCATAAGTCCATGACTACTCGAATGCAAATTTTTACCTTTTCCTTCCATGTCTTCCCCTTCTTAAGTGCACCCCAATGGCCTAACTAATGCAGTTAACTTGCCTCCTATCTTAACTCTACCAATAATTGACGGACAATATGTACATTGTGCCCCTCACCGTAATTCTTGTGTCCAAGTTCAAATAGATGATATTTGGGATTCGATGAACTATTTATTTTCAGATGTGCAATTTAACATTAATTATTTTTCTTTGGGCAGTCAAGGAACACCACCAGGAGAGGCTTACATGGTGGCAGCTTTCGGAGAGTCTGGTTTGTCCAGTTTCATTGTAGAATGTAATCCTTTTTCTTTTCCACCTTCTCTATGTATCTTACAGATTTTTTTTGTTAAATGGACAGTAGGTGGTGGTGGTAAACCTACATGGGAGGCAGCTTGGCGAGCTGCTCTTGAAAGATTTCAGTACCAAAAATCACTTTATACTGGTTTAGAGACCCCCACAAGTTCACGTATAGGTAAGCATATCAGATATAAATGTATATATATGACATATATCTATTTTTTTTCTAATTATTCCTGATCATTCGAGTTTGCAGGTAGTTCCGTGCCTGAAAAAGCTAGTAAGGGTACAACAGTTAGAACTGCACCAGCTAGCAAAAAGGGTGGCAAAACTGTGGTACCAGCACATTCTACTGCAACCCTGCACTCTCCAACTTTTAATGTGCCTCTCGGTAGTTCTACGTTTAACCTGCAAAGAGGTACTCATCTGGATTTTAGCCAGGCAGTATCACCATTTACATATAATTCACACATGAGGCAGCCGTCTCCTGGTGTTGCCCCCTGGTATACTCAGAGCCCTGGTCCACGTTCTGCACCCTGGCTGATTCCACCACAAAACTTAATATTTGATTCATCAATGCAACCAGCTGGTCCTACAAATGAAACCGCAAAGGGGGCATCATCCAAAAATATATCCATTTCGCATACTGTTTCGCCTGTTTTAGTTCCACCTAGTCCGGCACCTTCTATTGTTTCTTCTCCAGCGGCTGTTGTGAATGATGAAAAACAGAAGGTACCAGCTTCTAGCTCTAAGCATGGAACAGCATCACAAAAGCCAAGAAAAAGAAAGAAAGCTTCAGCAAGTCCAGAACAGCAATCTGTCACTGCCTCCCCTCAGCTCAAAACAGACGTCACGTCTTCTACTCCTGCCACTAAGCACACATCAGGATTCACTTTATCTACCCATTCTCCAAGTAATGCTTTGGTTAGTAGGGTTGTTCCTAACACAGGTCAGATCACCTCTTTACCTAACTACCAGATCACTGGTGGTATGGATAGTGAGCAAAGAATCATCTTTTCGGAACAGATCCGTGGTGCAATAGAACAATCAACTGGACAAGCCAAAGGTGCAAGTATGCACTCAGTGGAGGCAGTTAGGCATAAAGAAGGCATATGGAGCCATCTATCCACAATCTCAAGAAACAAGTTACCTCGTGAAGTTGAAGAGAAGCTTACCTCAGCTGCAGCTGCTGCTGAAGCAGCAGTTTCTGTTGCAAAGGCAGCTGCAGAAGCTGCCAAGATGGCGTCAGAGGCTGCATTGCAGGCGAAGATGATGGCAGAGGAAGCACTTAGCTCTTCTACATCTCTAAAGTCCATGCATCATGAAGCTGGTGAATTTAATATCAGTAGCAATCCACCTGGCCTGTCAAGTTCAACAGCAGCATCATCTCTGAAAATTAAGGACAACAGTCGTACCCCGGGTTCCATCATTTCAGTGGCACGGGAGGCTGCTAGAAAGAGGGTTGAAGAGGCATCTGCAGCTGCAAAACGTGCAGAAAACTTGGATGCCATACTGAAAGCTGCGGAGCTCGCTGCGGAGGCTGTGTTCAGAGCCGGAACTATTATTGGAATGGGTGAACCACTACCTTTTACTCTAAGGGAGCTCTTAGAAGCTGGCCCGGATGGCTACTGGAAGTCTGAGAGTGTGAGGAATAAAGCTGGAAGTGGTAATCACAATCCAGTAACAGAAACATTGGAGGTAGATGCACCTGCTAATTTCAGTAAATCTGGCAGAAAGCGTGGTCGGAAACCTAAATATGATCAAGCACTACCAAATTTGGAGCCATCTTCAAGTGGCAAAGAATTGCAGCCAGAAGGAATACACTCAGGTAAAGTTACAATAAACTTTTGGCATACCAATACCATTGTTCACCTCCAGCTCGTTTACCTTTTGTTTAGCTAATTTAGGACATGGGGTTGAAGATGTTCCCACCACTATGGCACTTGATGGTAACAGAAATAGTACAGCACCAATAAGCATTATCTGGAATGGCATTGAAAAGGGATCTGCTGTCGAGGTCAGTTTCTTTGTTTGGTTTGTATATGGTAGTCAGTGTGCTGCATTATCTCTGAACTCTGGATTCTGGAACTACCTTCTGTTATTCTTGTTCTTCATAGTATGTACTCTAATAATCTATGATATTTACCGATATATTCCCTTGCTTGTTTCCAGAAATGCTATCCAATTAAATTCACACACTAATAAAAATCAGAAAATGTTGTTGCTTGAACCTTTTAATATTAATATGTTAGTAATGATCATAGAAACAATATTGGAGTCCTTGCTAACAAATATATTCATTTCGTTTTTGAGATTTATGCTTCATTTGTGCACAAAACTTCTGATGTACTTTGCTTACATTTTGAAACAGTCATGACATCCTTAAGTTTTTACATGTTCTCTATTAGTACAAGTATTTGTCAGCTTTGTTGTGATCTAATGTGATTTGCGACATCAACTATTCAACCTTCGAAAGTGTCATTTCATTTTGTGTTCAACAGGTATTATCTGACAAGGGTGGTTTTGGAGTAGCTTGGTTTTCTGCCAAGGTTGTTGATATAAATGAAAATAATGCATTTGTCAGCTATGACAACCACAACGGTGGGTACCCATTCGTGCTTTTGTCTTGATGCTCCTTCCATGGTGTCACACTTTTTTTTTAACCTTTTCACATCTAGCTATGTTCATTTAGCTGTTAGGCCTTGTATTAACCGATCTTTTTCAGGAACTGGTCCTCATGAAGAACGAGTGCCATTGATTCCAGATGGGGATAAACCGCCTCAAATACGTCTTCCTTACCCTGCAACCCTCACCAAATTCAAAACTAGGAAACGGCGCAGGGAAACAGCAGGGAGTTGTTTATGGGTTATTGGAGATCACGTAGATGCTTGGGTCAATGATAGGTATTCAATGTTCTCTACAGTTTTCATGGAAAATTCTCTAATTTTTACCAATCGTCAGATTATGTTTATTTTGGGAGCCAAGCAGTTGAAGAATGTGGATAGCTAATGCTTATCCAAAGCTTGATGTTATACTTTTCAATGCTTTCCACCATTTCACTATTTTAGGATGGAGGTTAAATGTGCAGAACCAGTTCACAATTATTTCAAAAGGGATCTTAACACTACTTTTACTAATCGTGGTTTCGCTGATATTCTGTCGGTCCTATGATATGATGATCTGTCTGGCAAGAATCAGCCATAACTGCATAGTTCAAACTAAGTGAAATTTGATGTGGAAGCTTAGGGAAACAGGAAGTTTTGTTTACTTGATCTACTTGCATTTGAGACCAAATTTCTTCATATCTCTTTCCCTCGTTTGTCTGGGTTTGTTGCATTAGATACTTTGTAGTTGTTGGGTCTGTTATTGAAGTTTACCCATGCATGAAGTTATTCTACGTCTGAGCGTAGGTCCCAATTCTTTTGAACTACTATTCTGGCTTTATTTTTTCACCTCTATCTTGTTAGAGCTTTCGCGTAAGTTCCCAAGGTACTTGCTGTAAATTGGTAAGATATTTTCTACATGTGATTAGCTGAACCATCCATTTTCTGTTGCTTGTTATGACATGAATTACAGCTTAAATTGCTGCTTGATACAAGTTTACTATTTGTTGTGGAATCAGTGTCCTTCAGTTACTATTTACTTTATCTGATGCTTGTTTCTTTTAGCAGTTGGCGTGAGGGAGTTATTGCTCAGAATTATGAGGGTGATGAGACAAAGTATGTTGTACATTTTTCAGGTAATTTGCATTCTGCCTCCTCTTCACGTTTTTCTCCCTTTTACCTGGTGGTGTAATTTTAATGTTATATATGTGTTCTTTTGAGTACTATATTTAGAACTGAGCCTTAAAGGCTAGATACAGCGGTTTGGCATTCATCAGTGGACTACAGGTGTGAGATGCCAAAAGAGGAAGCCCATAGTGGCACTGTGAATTTTCAAATTGGCAGAAACAACATTCCTATGCTACATCAAACTAGATTAATATAACAAACTATTCTAATAATTGCGTGTTTCTAACAAAAAAGAAGATGGCACAGCTTATGAGATACTTCCTCAGTCTCCATCCCTTGCTGCAGCATTGTTGATCAGTTTTGTTGGAGATTAAACATGCCTGCCACCTCAGCTGTTCTTTAGCTTCTGCAGTCTCTGTCCCTGGCTGCAGCATTGTTAATCAGTTTTGCTGGAGATTAAACATGCCAGCCACCTCAGCTGTTCTTTAGCTTCTTAAGTGCTATGTAATTTTCAAAGTGTGTCCAGGCCGTCCTCCCCAACAACCCAATATATCGATAAATCATCTTCAATGTGGAGCCTGCACATAAAGTGCTATTGTTCTTCATTAGTATCTGCAACTTTCCATGTAACTGCAACTCTGTCCGTGTAGTATTCTTGAAATGTTGGCCACTGGCCAGCGTCAAGCACTAGATACACAACATGTCTCTTTCTCCTTGCCTAAGATCACACAGATTTCACCCCAAACAACTTAGGGGCTATCATAGCCAAGTGAAGCTATATAATATATTCTTACTCTTAATTGATAAGCATGGTGGACCATCCACCTTTGTTGCTGCAAATTAACATATGAAATCGATTTCATTGGATAAAATGTAAATGATAACGAACTAGAAACCTCCAAATGTCAGGAATAAATGCGAAAGACGCCAATGAGCCTTTATCAAACCATGGGGGTACATATAGCACTGGGCTATTCAATTATGCCCCTGAGCTGAAACTGATAACTTTTAAGTCTTGACAGAATCAATGGGCTGTTGATTTCTTTTGTAATTGTTTTATCTGCTGTATTGTGACATGTTATCATCATTAAAGTTTAACCTTGTCCTAATTGTTTATTTTCAGTTGGAGGTGGTGGTGAGTCATTAGTGGTTGATAGTTGGAATCTTCGTCCGTCACGTGTTTGGAAAGATGGTCAATGGACAGAGTGGTCCCGAGCAAGAGAAAGGAAATCTAAATCTAATAAGGTTGGTTTTACTTTCTAGACTTTTTGTATTTTCTCTTTGTATTATTGCACAATGACCGAATTGCCATACCCTGTGTTTTTAGGGTGATTCACCTCTTGAGAAACGCCAAAGGACAGACCTGCTTCAAGCAGGTGGCGATCTATCCATTGTTGGTGAAGCAGGGGGTCCCTCCAAGGATAAGAATACCAACAATACAAAAAAGCCGGAGGATCTAAAGCCATTGGGTTTGTCTCAGAGGGAAATGGTTTTCAACGTTGGGAAGAGTGTAGTTGAGAATAAATCTGATGCTCTTGCGTTCAAACGGCCTGGATTGCAGAAAGAAGGATCAAAGGTCGTCTACGGTGTTCCAAAACATGGAAAGAAGAAGAAGTTTATGGAAGTAAGCAAACATTATGATGCAGGCCAATCTGACAAGATTTCTGAGGGCAATTCATCAAGCAGATTTGCAAAACATTCAATGCCACAATTGCCAAGACCACGTGAAAATACCTCCAAAGTTGATCATAATAGAGGAAGGAGAGTAGCTGAGATGAGGTCTAGAATACCTAAACCTACAAAGTCACAGAATGTTGCAGCTAACAGTGTTCATGACAAGGATTCCTTGCCCATGTCAGTTCCGAATTCTGGTGTTTCTGAAAGGAGTTTTACTTTTGCGGGAAGTACCACAAGCACTTCCAACACTCAGAAGCCCACTGTAGAAAAAAATAATTCTGCGTTGGGCACGAGCCTTAGAACTGAAGTTCCTTCTGTTTCTGAAATGCAAGCTGCATCTACTGATCCTACTTCCAAGCAGAATGTGTCCACTAACAATCGAGCTAAAAGGAAATATGTTCCTGCTGTGGGTAATGTGAACAGAGGTACACTTAGAACCTCTGAAAAGACTAGTTCTGATTCTGGTGAGCCCCAAAGGACTAGTTCTGATTCTGCTGAACCCAGACGATCTAACCGGCGAATTCAACCAACATCAAGGGTAAGCACAACAAGAGTATATCTCTGTTGCAAGTTGCAACACATTTATATTAATATAGATGTTGCCCTTGGATTCCCTTCTGTCATTGAATGTTAGTAGTACGGCTCTTTCTTTCCCTAATTGTTTACTCTGCATGAAATTATAATTTTGCTTACTACATACTCGTATGCTATTTTCTTGTGGTTATTCTAGCCTTTTCATACTTCGTTTTGTGGGATCATTTGAGATATGTTACGGTGCTTATTTCATACACCTGAGTGGTGCTAGTGTGCGTGCCTGCTGTGGAACTTATGGAATTTTCCTGAAATGACCTACACATCAAATTTTTTTTGTTGTTTATGGCCAACTTTCACTCCAATGTTTTGTGCTACAGTTACTGGAGGGTTTGCAAAGTTCCCTCATAATCTCCAAAGTTCCTGGCGAGAAGGTTCCTAGGAGCAATTACAAAAGTGCTTCATCGAGAGGTAACTCTTACACTTATTTCTTTAGTTTACTTTGTTTTTTTCCTTCTGTGATGATCATTCTGTTATGGAATTTATTGTGTGAACAGGGAGAGCTCATGGCTGAGAAAAGGCACCACAACACTATTTTGGTGGAACAGCTCTCCTCAGCTCTCCTTGTTGTACATAGCTGCAGCCTTCCGGTATGGAAGCCGAAGGATAGGATTGGAGTAGAAGCCTTTATTGGAGCACAAGGATTCGGATGTATGATAAACTAGCATAAGTTTATTATGTTTCCATTTTCTTTTGCTTTGCTTGAATCAGACGTAACTCTTGCCGACTTCCGTGTTGTAGAATAGCCATTAATCTCGTAGAAACCACCTTTTAGTATGTGTGGATACACTGGGAAAGAAATTGGGTGTGGCTTAAATTTATCCAACAGTTTATAATGTCATGTGGGGCCGTGACCCATAAGCGATGCTTGATCATTCATTTCCCTTCTTTAAGTCGAGCTGGCTGCAATCACCGAAGCAAGATGTGTGCCGTTATGTAGTGAAGGCTGTTGATCGTTCATTTTTTTTTGTTTTGTTTTGTAATGCTTGTTGCACCCGTGGAAAGTGGAAACGATGCCAGGAGTGCTAAATTGCTGGTTTGTACATGGTTGTATGAATATCTATCATGGTCTAGATGTGTGGTTGGTGTCAGAGATCTTGATAACCGATGCCGCAGCCGGTACTAAAACTTGTGATGCATCTACTGTTCCTGAATTTGGCACGTGCGGAACTTCCAAGAAAAATTTCGTCAAAATATCTGCCTTGTGTTGTCCTTGTTCCAAATTATAGAGCGTTTTGCATTTTTAAATACATAAGAAATTCTAAAATGATCTATGATTTATAACGAAAAATCTAAAATGATCTATAATTTGGAACGGAGGATTTGTAACGGAGAGTAGCTGTACGATCTATGATTTATAGCTGAAAATTTAAAATAATCTATAATTTGGAACGGAGGGTTTGCAAAGGAGAGGTGAAGAGGTAGCCGTACTCTCGGAAGTCAAAACCCATGAAGACTGATCACTCATGGGAGGAGTTGTGATTCTGCCGAGCACTGAAGCTCCCATCCCAGAACTCGACCACGACCAGCTTCACAGGCGAGCACAGGAGCTATCTCCCTCAGTGTGGACATGAGGTTGAGTTTGAGACACTCCTTTCAGAATCTTTTCAGAGAAATCAGTCGATTGGGCATTCTTAAACAGCTTGAGCAAAGTATTTCCTCTATTTCAAATTATAGATCGTCTTTACTTTTAGATACATGATTTTTACCGTTCACCTATATATACACTATGCCTACATATATAACAAAAACTATGTATTAAGAAAAGAGAAAAAGTTTACAATTTGAAACGAAAGAGAGTAGCGAGTATCTCTATTTCATTCCATCCTGCTGAAGCCCCCGTGAACAATCGCTCAAAAGTAAGCTGGTTGATTTTGAACAACTTCATCTTCAAAAGCTTGTATATTGTCTATGTGATGCTCTAGGTGTTAGATGTACCTTTTGGAAGTGTCTTTGCTTATGTTTCATTTTATTAGTTGGTCTTTCTTGTATTTGTACTGTAGAGTTCGTATCATTTGACAACTGATTGTGATGATGGAGCCATTATTCAATTTGAGAGACAAATTGCAGTTGGTTCCGGTCCCACCAGTTACCGAGACATCCGATGCAAAATTGGCAAATTGGGGCTTGATCTTGTGATATGTTTGCAAAATCCCTTGTATAAAAGCTGGACGAAATGTCGAAATTGTTCTCTTTGGTCTAAAAAAAAAAATCTTCCTCCTGCCGTCCTCGCGATGGCGACGGGGCCGCTTGGGCTTCCTCACTAATCACGCGGGCTTGGATCAAACGAAGGCTTGATTGGCCCCTTGCTCCCCCCACCCCCAATGCCGCGACCTCATCCGCGGCTTCCCCCGGCGGTTCCGCGTCTGATCTAAGGTGCGCTCGATACTTGCATTTCGATTTCAGCGTTTGCGTTTTGACCGCCGCATGCGCCGTGGGAGCTTCACGTGATCACGTCATTGCGATCACTGAGCGGCTGCTACGCGGTCCTGCGGGATGCTTTCGGGGGAAAAATTGGTCCCCGGGGTGGGTTGGGGGGTTGATAAAAGAAAAAGAAAAATAACGACTCTATCAGAAACTCAGCATCGGGTTGGAACCTGGGTCTGAAGATTATCTTCATTTAATAATCTGTACAGGTCGATTTGTCATCGATGGGGCAGAACCATTCTGCAAGTTGCCTAGCATACATACTATTGCAACTAAAAAAGTTTTTTTTTGGCAAACACCCTGGGCTCTCTGCAAATGGTGCAAAGACGATGTGTTCCTCAAGCATTTGTTATGGTTATGCCCATCATCCTACAAAAAGTCTTCGCTTGAAAGTGTAATATGTGAAGATTTGACTTTGTTACCAATTATTGATTGAGTATGCAGACTTATCTTGTAGCTTCATTTGGGGTTAGACCGAAGCCATCGCTACTTGTCATGCTAGCTCCAATCTTAATTATTTCCGGTTCCTTCATGTGAATTGTCTATTGTAGCCTCAGTAGGTATGTAGTCTGCCACTTTCTCAAAAAGAAAAGGAAGGGTAAGTCGTCTGCCAAACTTGATGTCAACTGTTGTCTCAAAGTCGTCTGCCAAAGTTGATGTCAACTGTTGTCTCAAAGAGTCAAAGTCATTGAGCTAGTTGCATCAGGTAAAGTCTGTCGCTTCAAGGAAATCAAGGGAGGATGGCTGAAATCTTTGACAAAATGAAAGTGGAGTTCGTCGACCAAGATGAGAGTGTGCAGGTTATTGCAGATAACATCCGTGATACCGGCGAGGTTCCTGAAAGGTATGTCAAGGTATGTCAGTGTCGGAGGAAATCTCCAGCCGGGAGGCGGAACGCACCCGCCTAATCCTAGTTTAGGAAGAGTTTGGGGGAGACCTAGGAGTGCTTGATCAAAGGGCGGATGAACACGGGAAAGGCGCGAGGATTTAGAGTGGTTCGGGCCGCCGGAGCATAATACCCTACGTCCACTTGAGTGTTGTATTGCTTGAGTGTGCTTGTGGACAGCTTGTGGGTCTAGACCTTGTGAGAGTCCGAGAAAAACTTTTGTTCTAACGGGTGCACTCTCCCTTTTATAGACCAAGGGGAGTGCTTACACTGTGCGGGGCCCGACAGGTGGGTCCGGCCAACAGGAGCCTGTTATATGAGAGATATGGAGATCTTCCTCTCCAGCTCCTCTCTGTAGTCCTCTCGATCGGGAAGTTGATGTGCGTATCTACAGCCAGGATATAGTCTTGTGCCGCCTTACCGGCACAGTACCTGCTGTCAGTGTTACGCACAGTGGAAGACGTGCTGTCACTGTTGGGCTAGAGCCCTCTGACAGGCGTAGGAGCTGCGCTGACCTGCCGCGCTGTTGCCTCCGCGCGCACTGTGGCAGCGCACGCCTCGGCTCTCCTGCAGCAGACCATCATTACCCACGCGTGCAGTGCCGTGAGTAGACTGTACGCCGCTTGCGCACAGTTCACGGTGATACGACGCGCCGTCTTGGAAACAGGCGGGCTTACCGCGGTGTCAGCATACCTGTCCCGTGTGTCAGTGAGCAGGCCATACTTTGACTTGGGCACGCACAGCCCACCTACCCGCATTTAATGCGGTAGTTGGGCCAGCGCCCCACGAGAGGTCTTCTGCCACGGGCACATGGCAGGGTTGGCCCAGCAGCCGCCTCCCTGGCAGCTTGAGGCGACATGTGGTGGCACCGGACCCCTTCCTGGGGAAAGGGAGGTCCGGGCCCCGAGGCCAGTCCGGATAGACAGGCCCCAGAGGGGTCTGGCTCCCACACGCGGCGGCGCCGGACCCCCTGGGGGGTCTGGGCTTGTGGAGGCCATTCCCGAGCACCCTGTTCCCGTGGGCACGTGGTGGCATCGAACCTACGTGAGCACGGGAGGGAGGTCCGGAGACCATGATCCCAGCTGTCAGGCCCGGGCCGTATGCCCCGTCACCCAAAGGACTAAGGTGAGGACACAGATAGCCTTGCGCTCATCTGGTTGGAGGCCCTCCTAGACAGCTTACTGACAGACGGGGCCCGTGGAGAGGCAGGTCGCCTCACAGCGGACTACTACGACCTTCTGGTCGTTGAGCAGCTCCCTGGCGACGATGGAGGATAGGCGGCTGAGCATGTGGTGGCATGCGTCCACCACGATGCGCTTGGCGCACACGCCGGAGCCGGACACCATCGCGCCCTTACCTGTGAGGCGGCAGCTACACGCTAAGGGGCTGGGCACCCTAGCAGGAGGTACCCCTATCCGTATGTACCGACAGTCAGGTATGAGATTAAGGCTAATCCTGTCATAGTCGATGCGGAGGGTTATAATCTACCGGTTATAGATATGTCAAGATTGCTCAACCCCGAGTTTTCTGAGGAGGAGACTGCTAAGCTTGGTGGAGTTCTATAGGAGCTGCCGAAGGCAGGCGAGGCACGCTACAAGGTTTTAGATAGCGTTGAGTTCACCAAGGGCTACTTTGCTGCAAAGCTGGAAGGCAGAAGGTACTTGGAGAGCTTGAAGCTAGGCATATGAGAGTATTCTTTTTTTTTAATTTTTCTGTTGGTGACTGCGTAATGAGTAATTGATAGTGAGTTCATTTTCTGATATATGGTTTCCAGCACAGATGTGAAATGATGCTTCTGTTAGTGAGTGGCTATAGTTGATAGTGCCTTCATTCTTTAGTCTAATGTATCTTGCTTTCAGAATTTATGTGATAAGTAATCCACCAGCGTTGTAATTTTGCTGTTGTGTGCCGGACTATCTGAACAATATACTCAAGTATATTTTTAAGGGCTTATAAATGAATATTTGGCGCGCATTCTGTATCTTGTACATACTATGCAGAAAAGTATGGCCCTTTAAAGCGAAAATTGCATAAAGCATTCCATCCAGTTATCAAATGCCTCTTGCAACGATTTCTAAATTACTCTATGTTACCTTTGCATTTTAAAGAACTCTGTCTAGTGAATTTACATTCCACATGGATAGTCAAATATGCGAAAGATCTGAAAATAACAGCCACTGACACGGGGAGTCCACAAGGCAGTGATACTTTGTTTTGATTTATGTTTTAAGGAACAAATAATTGAGGAACATTGTTCAGACTACGAAAAACAGAATGTTTAAGTCAGAGGCTAATCTTCATTAGTTCAGTTGAATGGACTGATCTAAAGCAGTTCTAATAACAGTAATGCCGCACTCCGACATGACGTAATTTGGAAACAATCATGCGCTACCCATCCTTTCTTTCTTTTCTCTCTTCCACCTTCCACTACTCATTATTTTTCTATTTCCCGTTTTCATCTTTTTATGACAGCATCATCAAGGTCAACAGAGACTGCTTTAGCAGGTTGAAGCACATCTATATTCCAGCAGCATCTCTACCATGTGAGAAACTGCTAGTGGCGAACAACTGCCCTGCAACTGTGCAAGCTTGGGAATACCAATGGCAGCAAGAACCATTGGATCTCTCCCTGTGGCTAATGTGCAGGCACTTGCGGAAGCTTGCAACGGGTTTAATGACAAGATACCTGAAAGATACACCAGGATGGAGGCTAGGTCTGAGGAGGTGATCAGCGGCCATGGTGGTACTTTGGCAATTCCAATTATCGATCTCAATAAGTTATTTGACTTGCAGTCATCGGAGGAGGAGTGCGTGAAGTTGGTATCTGCCTGTCAGAACTGGGGCTTCTTTCAGGTACACAAAAGCAACAAATTCTTGATATTTCAAGCTTTGGATGAGTAGGCAAATAGATAAAAACAAGTGAAAGATGTGCCAATTGGTTGCACAGTACAGATACTAGATGTATCTTCTTGCATATAACATCCGATCCATTGATTTGTTCATTTATCCAGCATATTATTCTGAATTTTGAAAAGTGTGTAGTTGAACGTTCATGGAACAAATTGCAGCTCATCAACCATGGAGTTCCAGATGAAGTGTCAGAGAACCTGATGAATGACATAGCTGAGTTCTTCAGGCAGCCACTTGAAGCCAAGAAGGCTTACTCACAGCTACCAAACAGGATTGAAGGCTACGGACAGGTCTTTGTTGCGTCTGATAACACTGGACTGGTGTGACAGATTTTTCCTTCATGTTCGTCCAGTTGAGTCGAGGGACTTGCGTTTCTGGCCTACAAACCCTGCGTCCTTCAGGTTATCTTCCAAAAATCATCCAATCACCTAAAAACCGTGAATTTACCTCATGATAAGTGTTACTGTTTCATAATCTCAGTATCTCTTGAATTTAGGCACTCTGTGGATGTATATTCCTCGGAGGTAGCGAAGCTATCACGTGGGCTTGCTGGAGTTCATGGCCAAGGGCATGGGCGCTGAGCCAGCATCGCTGCTAGGAATGTTTGAAGGTCAGCCTCAGGGCATGAGGATGAACTACTACCCTCGATGCTGGCAAGCTGATCAGGTGTTAGGGCTGTCACCACAAAGCGACGCATGTGGCCTGACAATATTATTACAGAAGAAAGATGTGCAGGGCCTGCAAGTCAAGAGGGATGGCAAGTGGTTTGCTGTGGACGCTTTGGATGGTGCACTCATTGTTAATGTTGGCGACATACTTGAGGTATTAACTAAAAAGTAATGTTATTTGTAAGATTATTGTATACATTATGTTGTGAAATCTCCAAATAACAGATCGAATGTTTATATACGTAGGACTAGATTTTTGTCATCTCATCTGAGATGCTTAGAAATGTTCAGTTGTTATCTTTGGCTGCAGGGCATGCTCTGCTTCTGTTATCTTCTGTACTGATGTACTAATGAGTTATTCATCATTTACAGATCCTGAGCAATGGAAAGTTTAGAAGTGCTGAGCATAGGGCCGTGATACACCAAAATACAGAGCGAATTTCAGTGGCAGTTTTCCACCAACCTTGCCAGGATCTGATAGTTGGCCCTCTGCCAGAGTTTGTGAAAGGTGACAAAGTGCGGTACAGATCAACAAGCTATCGGGATTTCTTGACACAATTCTTGAAAGCAAAGCTTGATGGAAAAAACCATCTAGAAAAATTGAAGCTGTAGTAGCAACTATCTATCTTTGGAGGGAGGTGCACCCTCTTCTATGTTGTGTCCTACAGATGATATTACTTGTAATATCTGTAGGTGATAAGAAATCCGGTTTCATGATAACAACTTTTCCACATCGTTTATCTCCAACCATATGTTAAGTGAAATGTGTTATCAATCTTTATGTATGCATCTACTCTACATTCTCCCAGAATGCAAACATGAGAATTTGATGAAACAATTTGGGACGGTGTTCTTGACATGCTAATCATGCTCATGTTTTAGTTTTCCGTGAAGTAGTTTATACAGGAAAATGTGTGCTGATAGTCAAAAAAGACCTAAAGATCGAGGAATTCAACTCCAAACTGTAACTATTAGTCAAATCTACCTGCCTAGCTGTACGTTAGTATTATGGCATTCTTGGAAGGGAAATTTTGTAAGAACCATTAGTCAGGAATGGAGTTTGAACTTTGAATATTTATGCAGTATAACCAATGTAGTCAATCATATATAGTGAACATCATCTGAAAGTGACCCTGCACCTGCCCTCAAGGGAAGAAATAAGTAATCTTGCAACTCCAAGTCCACTACGGCGTACTTTTAAATTCTTGAAAGTGACATTGTTAATTGCAACCCGTAGGAGTTCAGACTTTGGAGACAGGCCATGTGATTCTCCACCACGCTAGGCTCAAAACTTTATGTAGATTAATCTTTAATGCAAATGAGTATCATCTCTATGGATTTCTAATACTTCATGTGTTTAGTATAAGAAGACATGTTCTGAAAAGAATCAACACCAGCAAGATCAAGAAATAGCAATGGCACATGATAGAGCTAGAGGATCTCTACCAGTGGCAAATGTGCAGGAACTAGCAGAGACTTGCAACAGATCTATTGGGCAGATACCTTAGAGTAAGAGGTACATCAGGGCAGAGGCTAACACTGAAGAGGTCATCAATGGCTATGGTAGTACCTCTGCAATCCCTATCATTGATCTCAGCAAGCTGTGCGATCCCCAATTATCGCCTGAGTGTGCAAAGCTTGGATCTGCCTGTCAGCAGTGGGGCTTCTTTCAGGTATGAATAGATTATGTTTTGCTGTTTCTATTTTTGAAGGGTGCACAGTTAGATAAGACCATAAGGTCTTAATGTGGTGCTAAGCAGTATTTTTTGAAGCTAAAGTTTAACTGTTTCAGTAGTTCTTTCCATAGACATGTAGTAGAGTATGTCAAAACGATAAATACTTTGTGCGCATAGGGGCAGATGCCCACACCCGCAGTAGCCGACACGTGGAAATATGCATTAGCGGGTGGATCAGTTTTAGCTAGACCAAGGTGACCTTGAAAATAATTAGCACCCTAACACGATCAAGTTTAATTAGCACCCATAGGGGGTGCAAGGCTGCAAGCCAACAGCCTTTAGCTGCTAGTGCACAATAGTGGACCAAGCACCATTGTAAGTGCGTCCCGCACTACTATATGCATAGTGCCAGCAAGAATTTACCTTGCACAATGAACAGAAGCAGAACGCAGTTTTATTTCCGGCCGTTTCAGCTTTCTTCCGTCGTCCTAGGCGTCTGCGCTGCCACGGCTTGGCGATGGAGTCAGGCGGCGTCCCCTGCAGATTTGGTCCGGCATCTATGGAGGCAGCTATGATGACGATGTTAGGACGGCTTCCCTCTCCCCGATCAAGCGCTTCGCCTCACTGTATTTCTATTCCTCAAGCTCCTTCTTTGATTTTATCTTTCTCCTCTCACCCATCATATCATGGAACCTTACGGTCGCGGCGCAGGCTGTATGCAGACGTCCCACATCGCAGACACCAATCGGCCATTGTAACTGAGGTGTTCGGATCTTTCTTCTCCGCCGACGGTAACATGGGCTTGCGTCGTCATATTGTTGATACATCCAGTTGTTTTGTTTGTTTCCAAATGTCCTCCTAAGAATATATACTCTGCAGAAACATGTAGTACTTCAACTAATTTGTGCCTTTTGTCTCCTTCACAACTGCTAATCAGCGTAAGACCCAGTGATGCTGCTTTATTTTCATGCTGTACGTGCTGTTGCTTCGCCCTTATCAGTCCTTATCAGTCAAATGCTAAGCGATAAGCGACAACACATTGCAGTCCCTGCTACCAACTAATGGAACAAGGTACAAGATATTGTCAGTTTGGTGTTATTATTATTACTACCAACGTATTATTATTTGTAAACGTCAACTCTTTGAGGTTATTGTTACTTTTTGAGGTGCATCGACTTCAGGACTACACATGATACAAGATATTGTCAGTTTAGTGCCTACAAATAATTTATCCATATTTTATCTGCATTCTCACACAAGTGCTATAATGTCTTACCATAAGCAGCTAAGGTTGTTTTTTGCTGTTGCTACTTTGCTTCGCCGCCAACCACACAGCTGACAGCCTGACAACTCCGACTGAAATAGAGGATTCATGGCTGGTAGAGAATTTTGTTGTTCCTTCTCAAAGCATCCGTTAATTCCTATCTGGTAAGCCTAGCTGACGGCACCTCGAATCTCAGCATTTTGACGCTTGTAGCACCTTAATATTTTTCTCTCGCTGGCATTCCTTGGTTGTCTTCCACCAGTAGAAATAGAAATAGTAGCTTCCACATGATGGTTTTGTGCGTGATGTTTAAAATTTTATCATTGAACAGACTACATCTATAATAAAAATTCCAGTTTTATCATAGTTCATCGGCATCAGTCATCAGCCCCTATGGAACTATGATGAAACACACGCGTCACAGAACATCTCATATCATCAAAAAATAGCGCCATCAACTCCTCGTATCTATGATGACCGCGACTTGTCATAGAACCGGTGAACCACATGTACCGTTGAAACCCATAGGCCACATGTGATGATGGAGGGTCCAACGTGTCTACGTGGCTGCCACGTGTAGCAATCTGGACCCGCCGGTCCACGTGCTAGGCTTGTGGGGCAACTATGTCAATGCGGATCCATTGGAGAGGTGTGACCGGGCGTCCATGTGTAGGAGTGCGGGCCCAGCAGGCTGACGTGCTAACTGTAGGTTTCGGTTGACTGGTCCAACATATCTACTTGGCAGCCATATGTGCTAACTGGGATCCGAAGGTCCGCGTGTCAGGGTTGTGGGTCAAATATGTCAACGCGGGATCCACTGGAGAAGTAGGACCCGGTCGTCCACGTGTACGAGTACAGACCAATAGATCGACATGGCTAACACGTGTAACTGTAGGCCCCGGTTGACTGGTCCAAGATGTTTAGTGACCGGACACGTGGATCCGCGTGTTTAGTGATATTTTTGCTACGCGTCACAGAACTGAGTATGCTTCCGTGATGAAAGTTTTTCATCACAGAAAAAATCCATTCTGTGACATTTTCAGCATTTCATCACAATAGATCAAACTTGATGCGACTTCTATGATAAAGAAAAATTCATCACAGAACTTGATTTATGACGTATTTGATTCTTACAGTGATGAAAGCCATTCGTCCTTGAAGCTTTGATTCCCACCGGTGTTCCTAATATGCCGCATGCCGGCACATATTTTCTTGTTCATTCAGGTCCTTTTCCCACCAAGCACCGCAATAAATCCATAACATTTCCACCATCTTGAGGAAAATTCTCAAAGGCCATGGACTCACAAATGCTGAGGCAAATCCCCGCGACGACTTCAAAGACATAGTGCTGACTGACAAAAGAGCATCCTGGATGCCGATGTCGAGACGTCCAAGAGAAAGAATACCTCACAGGGGTGCATGATGAAAGCCTCGTTTTCATCACATGAGAGCCAACTGTGAGGCTGCGTCATGCCACAATAGAAAGAACTTTAGAATTGTTTTGCTTGTGGTCAAAGGAGGGGCAAATAAAAATGAAACCGCTTTCGATCATCATATTTCTTTTGAAACAGAAGAGTTGTATGTGTTCAGCCCTTTGCCCGTAACAGAACAAAATTTTCACATGTGTTCATGTATTATTCCTTCAAAACGCTTGCAACCGCCTAAGTCTGCACTTTGCACTTATTCTTCAAACGTGCATTATGTACTATATTAGATGCAAAACATTAAGCATGTCCGTGAGCTCAACCGTACAATTGTCAAGATGAAGGTAACATCCAAAAATGCATTTGGCACCTGCAAGGGAGCACGCAAAACGGAGTGCACTCCCAATTCCAAGCAACCGCGGATCCTTATTTCAACTGTCCACAATGAATGCAACAATATATACCACCAAGTCCCATGTTGGGGCAAATAAAAAAAACAGTAGAAACTCTGCACTTGGGCCAATCACCAACAGATCAACCAAGACATTGTCACCTTGTCGATTCGAGCAGGCGCCCCTAGTGGCGGGCTGGCGAGATTGAAGATCTAGTGGCCGACGCCCACTATGGCGATAAGGACGGCATCCTCCTCCGGCTCCGAGTTCTGTAAGCCAGACATATGCATGGCCCGGTGGGATAGCATCTCTGCCATGACCTTCATGAGGATGCCCGTTCTCTTGCATGTCAATTGTCAACGGCGTGGTCCTGGCTGGTGGTACAAGCTCCGTGTCCTCCTAGAACCTGATGCTCATGTTGCGGAACTTGTTCGCCCTGGGCGAGCGTCCGAGACCGATCTCTTCCGATCCATCGATGGTGTTGAGCTGATAGGAGGTTCCGGGAGGACTGAGATGGGTGTCGACATGTTGGCGCGAGCAGACAATGTCTTGGCGCGTACGGTAGTTCAGAGCTTTTGTTCTGCTCCGCCCAAACCTGATGCCGAATCCAACGTCCCATGAGTACAAGTTGCAGAACTGGTACCCTTCCTCCGCCGAGTTGAACACTGTGCCTGGCACGGGAGCAAGGTTTTAAATCTCCAACTATAGCTTCCGCTATCTCCAGCTATAGCTGTTTGGGAGAGATTTTGCTAAATTTTTTCATGTACAATTTAGCTCTTAGCTGCCGCTATAACCAGTTATAGTCTGTTTTTGGCATAGATAGCTAAATATTTTAGTCGGCTATCTATTTGAAATATTGCACAAGAGTGATGAAGACGCTAAAGCAGCCACGTGCTTCTCCATAAGCGCGTAACGTCCTGTCTACGGCGCTAGTTGGTGAAGCAGGGAGCCGGCTACTTGACCTAACAACGCACGCACCCTGCGAGTGATCAAGGGCCATAAATTTTCCAGTGGTTAGTATATGCTCTTTGTGTCAATGGCTACGACGAGACAAGAACTTTGTGTACCTCAACCGGGCAGCTTGGCCACTGCTCAGGATCTTTACCTCCATTGCCACAAGTCCTTAGTATATGCTCTTCTTCCTGCTACTTGTTTGCACAAGTGTTCAAACTGCGCCGATGCTCCCTGAATGCGCATTCCTTGCGTTTTATACACCCAAGAAGAACTGCTTCGCGTTTGATATCAGTGGGCACCGGAGTTTTTTGAATCCTAGACAGCCTTTTACACTCAGTGAGTGGGCACATGCCCATATGCGTTTCCTACCATCATGGTGGGGCTCAGTAGAACGCTGCTGGGAGCTAAAAGGGTGCACAAAGTTTCAAAATAAAGTGACCGATGTTTCAAAATAAAGTAAACTTCAGCCGGCTGAAGCCTACAAGCTTACTGTTTCTAGGACGAGTTTAGCAAACATGTCACTTTCCAGCTGCGCACCAATCCCAAAGCAATGACCTGATCGTGCGGTGCGATCATGGCACGGGCATCTGCCCCTATGCGCAAAAAATCCATACTCATGTCAAAAATAGGTAAAGTTTCACTGTTTTTGTAGTTTTGTTTTGATAAATGCACATATAGATGTGTATCAACTCAAGCAAAGTGAAATGAGCCTCATTAATTTGGTATCAGTAGATCTGTTGTGACTTGTAATACTTCACCGAAAGATCCATTTTGATTTTTGCAATTAATTGGATTAAAGCTTTAACACGAAAAATTTGAGCTGATCAACCATGGCGTGCCAGACGAAGTGATCTGCAACCTGAGGAAAGAAATTGCTGAGTTCTTCAAACTGCCACTTGAAAGTTGAAACCTTGAAGGCTATGGCCAGGTCTTTGTTGTGTCAGATAGAGAAGCAGAAGCTGGACTGGGCGGACATGTTCTACCTCGTGGCGTGGCTGAATGAGGCAAGGGACCTGAGGTTCTGGCCTGCCCACCCTCCTTCCTTCAGGTAACCGCCAAAACTAGCAATTCGCAAAAATCATACATGTCGAGATGTTTTCCGACTGTCATTCTACTTTTGATCCCGACAACTCTGTTTGCAGAACTTCCATAGATAGGTACCCCTCGCCTCCTCGGAGACGGCGGAAGTGGCACGCTGCTTGTTGGAGTTCATCATGGCCAAGGACATGGGAGCTGATCCGGCATCACTGCATGCTACAGATGTTCCAAGGCCAACCACAGGGTCTTCGGATGAACCACTACCCGCCATGCCGGCAAGCCAACAGAGTGTTGGGCAT
Source organism: Panicum hallii (assembly GCF_002211085.1). Lineage (NCBI taxonomy): Eukaryota > Viridiplantae > Streptophyta > Magnoliopsida > Poales > Poaceae > Panicum > Panicum hallii. Next base: position 55,826,255 of record NC_038050.1, read on the forward strand.
GTCGCCTCACACAGACGCTGCCGGCCTGACACTGCTTCTCCAGGTGAACGACATGCCGGGCCTGCAGATCAGGAGGGACGGCAAGTGGTTCGCCGTCGACGCTCTGGACGGCGCGCTCGTGCTCATCGTCGGTGACATACTTGAGGTGATGGACAATGATAAGTGTTAAAATTGGATGGATAGCCTAGCAAGTAGTAAAAGCCCCTTCAGTTTTTCTTGAACTGAAATGAACAAATGGGTTCTGTTACTGCGTCTCATATACTGAGCAACGGCAAGTACAGATGCGTCGTGCACCAGGCAGCGGTGCACCCGAGCAGAGAGCGCATGTCGGCGGCGGTGTTCCACCGGCCGTGCCTGGGCGCGGTGGTCGGCCCTCTGCCGGAGCCCGTGAAAGACGGCGGCGGCCGGGCGCGGTACAGGTCGATAGGCTACCTGGATTTCATGAAGCAGTATTTCTCGGCCAAGCTTTGACGGACTGAACGACCTCGACATCTTGAAGATTGATCTATGACTATGAGCTTAAAGAAGTTTTAGCGTCTGCTCTCTACGCTTGAAATGGCAAAGGTTCATCTTTCGACTAGGCGTCTAGGCGTGTTGTTGAACTTGGCAGTTTGAGTTGAACGTTTGAATCTCCTTGTGAAAGTTTTCACATTCAAATGCAAGGTTACAAATTTCCTTTAGGAACTGGAAACATCCAGCTTTGAGCAGCTGTGCGACGCCCCACCGGCGGCCGTCTGCCTCTCCCCCGGGGAACGGGGACCGCCGTGACGCCGTGGCGCGCCGCCTGCATGAGCGCCGTGACCGTAAAGCTAGGATGCGCGTATGGACCAAAAGCCCACATTAGTGAACTCGGCCCAGCCCGCTAGTACTGTACCGATACCGACCCCCGTAAAAGAGCCAAACCAATGACGCAGGCGGCCCATGCATTTGTGTACCTTACCCTTCAAGCCTTGCGTTTGTTGGTGAGATTCTGTTCAGGAAGTTCCCCAATCGCTCTACTACCGTAGGGGATTACAAATTCAGAATTAGGTGTTAGTGTTAGCTCTTAGCTTGCTATACTGCTGGATTAGCAAATTGATCAGATTTGTTCTATTTTCTTGTGAATATAAGCATATTAATTAACTCAACGGATTGTAGTATCCATTTAATAGGATGGGGACGAGGTTTCTGCTTTGTTGGTCTGAAACAATCTTGACTGACTGAAAGAAGGAGAGAAGCTGGATGCGGGAACGTCGTTTCAGTTTATACCATTGTTGACACAAGGACGATGTTCCCAAGTCAATGTCTGTTGTCAGATGGTACAGCCAGTTGCTTACCAGGTTTCAGTCACATTGTTTTCAAGAAACAAGCAATTCACGTGTTGTTGTGCTGCAGCAGCTGCAGTGCTGCACAGACAACTGGCCAGCAGCTGCAGCAGCCGGCTGCAGACAGCTCGGCACAACTGCTTGGCGTTGCTGCAGCCGAGTTGCTGTGCTGCCGCAGCCGCAGCTGTGTTCAGCGCAGCCGGAGCCGGAGCCGCAGCCGCAGCACAGCGGCACACCCATTATGTGCATGCATGCATGTATATCAACAGCGTAATCCAAAGGTAAAAATGATATTTCTATATGTGTCCTCTCTAAAGTTTAATATATAGATCCAAACATATATGGACTAAAGTATAGTCACCTGATAATAGTTACCTAAACTTTAGTTAGTTTAGTCCTAGGTAATCTAAACGGACTTATCTGCTCATCAACTCCTTTCGCACGTGTCAGGGAGAAAGTTTTGGGGGACAGAAGATCAAGCCACAATTAGTAGATACTAGCAGTACAGCACGTAGCAATACAAACATCAGACCGAACTTCACGCAAGCTACAAGCTAACAAGCCACAGTACATAACCAAGCGTTATTCATCTCGACTGTTCATAGTTGAACTATATATATTCTATTAACTCTTCAAGCTCTCGAGGTAGCTCCTTCCATCAAGTTTTGCGGCGAAGTAGCCCTTGATGAAATCCACATAACTGATTGAGCCATACAGAGCCTCGCCGTCCTTCTTCACAAGCTCCGGCAGAGGGCCGACGGTGGCATAATCCTGGCATGGCTGGTGGAACACTGCCGCCGACATGCGCTCCTTGGTTGGGTGCACCACGGCCCTGTGCTCAACGCTTTTATACCTTCCATTACTCAGAATCTGCAAGTGATCATTAACAGCCATGGTTAAACCAAGACCTAATAATGTCACCACTAGTTTATGGTCATGAACAGAAACACTGTGAACAACGACTTAGTGTTCGCTTTTCACATGGCATGATGTAAAACCTAGGATCCATGCTCACCTCAAGTATGTCGCCAACGTTGACGATGAAGGCGCCATCAAGGGAGTTTACAGCGACCCACTTGCCATCCTTTCGGATCTGCAGCCCCTGGACGCCATTCGCCTGGAGCAGTAGCGTCAGGCTGGTTGCATCAGTGTGCGGGGACAAGCCCACCACCTTGTCGGCCTGCCTGCATGGAGGGTAGTAGGTCATCCGCGTGTTTTGAGGCTGGCCTCTGAATATCTCCAGGAGAGACTCTGGCTCGGCGCCCATGTCCATGGCCAGGAACTTCAGCAAGCAAGATGCTAGCTTTGCCGTCTCAGAAGAGTACCTATCTATGGAGTTCCTGTCAAAAGTTATCATGCAAGGACAATGTAACTGAAGAGGAAAAAGAGAAGAGTACTGAAGTGATATCTATATCAGGATTAATCCTTGATGTAAAACAGTGGTTCTGTGAGTTTCAGGCAAACCTAAAGGACGGAGGGTGACTAGGCCAGAACCTAGTGTCCCTTGAATCGGTTGGACGGAGAATGAGGAAGAACATGTCTGCCCAGTCCAGTTTCTGGTTCTCGGAAACAACAAAGTGCTGGCCATACCCTTCAAGATTGCCTGGTATCTGTGAATACATCTTTTTGGCTTCCAGTGGCTGCTTGAAGAACTCAGCCATGTCGTTCCTGAAGTTGTGGATCACTTCATCTGATATACCATGGTTGATGAGCTGCAGTGTTTGACATCAACAGACATTATTTTTCTTGATATTATTTCTGCTTGTTAAAACTTGAATCACGTGCAGGTGTAAGTTTGCTTTTTACAGACATCGATCTCTCGCCAAACTGAACTAGCTCTAAAGAGTACAGGATTCCAGACTCCCTAGTTAGGTTTACATATACCTGAAAGAAGCCCCACTGGTTACACGCTGATCCAAGCTTTGCACGCTCCTCTTTTGATGACAGCGGATCAAGCAACTTGTTGAGATCGATGATTGGGATTGCAGAGGAGATGTCACGACCACCGATCACCTCCTCTGCAGCCTCTTCCACCCTGATGTACCTTTCTGGGATCTGCTCGTCTGATGATCCTCCGTTGTAAGTTTGTGCAAGTGCCTGCACATTCGGCACTGGTAGTAGAGACCTTCCAGCATCCGCGTGCACCATTGTTATCTCTCGCTCCCTGCATGTGCTGTGACAACCACGATCACCTGCTTATATGTAGAGTAAAGGCAGATACGTATCTATAGCTAGGAGCGATTGGTCAACAGGATGACGCAACCGACCTTTAGATTTTTCTCACAGGTACGATAAATTAACCTGCAAATTGGCACCAGCCATTACTGGTACAGTGGAAATAAACCACCGGCCTACTATATAGGCCCTGTTTGGGACGGATTGTGATGCAGCTTATGAGCAATTTTAAGCCGCTTTCCAGCCAAACGCTTCGCTTCTTGAAGCGCTTCCCCCGCCAGTTCACAAACGCGCGTAACCGAGCAGCGGGAGCGGACCAGCTTCTCTGCCGCTTCTCGCGCCGCTCCCCCGCGCCGCCCCCACGCCGGCCCCCAGTGCCGCCCAGCGCCGGCCCCCGCGCCCCCCGCCGGCCCCCAGCGCCGCCTAGCACCGCCCCCCGCCGGCCCCCGCGGCGCCGCCCCCCGCCGGCCCCCGCGCCCTGCACCGGCCCCTGCGGCGCCGCGCCCCCCGCGGCGCCGCGCCCCCCGCCGGCCCCCGCGGCGCCGCCCCTGCGCCGGCGGCCCCCGCGCTGCCCCTGCGCCCCGCACCCCACCGGCCCCAGCACCGCCCCCCGCCGGCCCCCACGGCGCCGCCCAGCGCCGCCCCCCGCCGGCCCCCGCGCCCCGCACCGGCCCCCGCGGCGCCGCCCCTGCGCCGGCGGCCCCCGCGCTGCCCCCGCGCCGGCGGCCCCCGCGCTGCCCCCGCGCCGGCCCCCAGCGCCGCCCAGCACCGCCCCCCGCCGGCCCCCGCGGCGCCGCCCAGCGCCGGCCCCCGCCATTGCCGGACCCTTCCACTCCTCACCGTCGAAGTCCCACCTCCGGCTATCGGTCTCGTCATCCAACCACAAAAATCGATTTCTGGTGAGCCTCCGATGCTCATGCTCTCGTTATTTTGCGACGTTCGCCGTCGGTTTCCCCGGAACGCGGCCATGCCGCTCGTCCGCGCCGCCGTGGGCGCCGCTGCTCGTCGCCGGCCATCGCCGGCCAGTCTTTTGGCCGTCACGGGTGGCGTTGCAGGTGTCCCCGGCTGCAGCAAAGCCGATGGTGCCGAACCTCGCCACCGGTTGGCCTCGCCGTCGCCGGGAACGGCCTGTCATGGTCCGGCCATGGCTGGCCATGGCTGACCTTGACTGGTCCCGGTCTGGTTGACCGTGGGCCTAGGTTGTCAGTGACTAAAGGGGTTTCTACGTAGAGTTAGGGCTGGTAGAAAAAGTTTGGTTTGGGTTTCAGACAGGATTTCAGCCCATTCAATAAGCAGTCTGCCAAACATTTAACTTCTGTGACCAGCTGTTTCTTTGGTAAGCTGCTTCTCTGGCCAGCTAGCCACCAGCTGGCTTCAGAACAAGTTTCAGCTGTGCCAAACAGGGCCATAGTACCGGGTGGGGAAAGAGGGCCCAAGCTAGGTGACGTTTATATATTTTGTTTTTCCTTTTTTAGAATGAAACGAACTGATCGGAGAGCTGCCCGACATGCATATTTATATTCCCGTGACAAAGTTTGTCACATTATATCTTTAGTTACTCATGCACATCTTGTTTATATGTTGAGGTTACAACACTATCAAATTGCTCATGCTGGATCTAATCGAGTTGGAGGCGTACATAGAAGATGAAAGTTATTGGAAATTACACGTAACTGAGGCCGGCCATTAAAAAGTGAGCGAGCCTAATGTAAGAAAATTTCAGTGTGACTCAGTTTTCTTTTTAGGAAAAATTCAATTTACTACCCTCACCAATCAACTTTGTCCATTTAACCCCTGAGTAAAATTAAGGCTCAATTTACTTCCCCTAATAATTTTAATTGATCCAATCTACCCCTAATGAAATTTCTCTTTTTTATTTCTCTGTGTATAGATTGAATTTTAAGTTCTAGTTTTGTGAGTGGATAAAGAAAATGCTGCCTTATGTTAAAAAATACATTATGAACTTTTCATGATTATTTTCATAGGTTATGAAGATTTAATATGAAATTGATCTTAGAGATACAATTCTGCACAAAAAGTAATCATGAAAATTCAAAATATATTTTTTATAGCGTATGGCATTATATTATAAGTTACCATGTAAATTTTAAAATTAAAAATTCAACTTGTAGGCAAAGAAATAAAAAAGGAGAAATCTCATTAACAAATAGATTGGAACAACTGAAATAGTTCGAGGAAGCAAATTAAGTCTAAACTTTGTTGAATTTGTGAGGTGAATAAAATGAAATTTTTCTTTTTTTATGAAACAATGTGACAGGGCTTGTTAAGAGAAGTAACTACATCAGCTCACCTTGATTTGGGAGAAACTACTGGTACTTTGTTCCGTGCACAAGTAACAGCTCCTGCTTGTTGTCAACGATGCTACCAAGTACCAAGTACCAACTAATATAATATTCCTACATCGCTTGTATATAAAAAGAATCATTTCTCAATTCTTTCTTTATATTTCAGTCAATCAAGATTTTTTTATCAGTTAACAAGGGACTGTAATCCGATTCAGTCAGTTTTTATTTCTTGAATACTCAGGAGGGTTGTGTATCTTTATATTAAGAGAAAAAAAATGACAAACAACACATTTGCCAAACAACACTATACTGAAACATGCGCCAAAGGATAAGGATTGCCACTATTTGCTAATACAATTCCGAAGAACCCTTAGACTAGATTATCTACCAATGGAAAAAACTGTTACCCAAGGACGAGACAACCTAGATTGGTATAGCTCCAGCTTCAATTCACATTTCTCCTTGTTGCTTGATCTTGGCGAACGGGCGGGTGACCACTGTAGCTTCTTGGTCACGAAATACACTAGCATTCCGTTTTCTTTCCAAATATTACAGGCGACCGGGGCAAAGAGCGAATTGAATCCGTTTCTCTTTATGCCATGGTAGAAGGCGTTAAGAGTTCGACACCAGTTCTGAATGGAGCAATGGTCGGTTGGCAATTGGCATGGCTTACCGAGCACCGACTGAATGGTCCACCAGACTTGTATAGGAGCACGAAACAAACAGGTGCTTGGTTCAGTCAGTTAAGGCTATCCTAGGTCCACAGACCAACAACATAAGATAATCATCGAGACTAATCCAATGTTGACACAGCTCACCTTAATTCCTGATCTCAAATGAGGATCCATGACGGTAACAGAGTAATTAGGGTGAGCTGTTACCCATCCGTACAACTACCTTAGAATTCTCATCTGTACCCATTCGTAATAACTCCCATGTGTACCGGTTACAACTAGCAGGACACAAGCAACATTGTCCAAGCTTCGCTCGTAGTTTGACAAAAAAAAAATGAGCAAAAAAGATAGCAAAGAATCTTTTTCTATACCTAGAAGGGCATACTGCCATGCTACATTGCTACCTATACTTTATTGCTAATACAATGGCTCGTTTTATTCCTTTCAATCCTAGTTGTCTAAACCATTCGTCAGCTATTTCGATATTTAAACGACTTCTAATAAAAATTAATATAGAAATTCTATGTCTCGTTGAAACCTATATTTTTCATCTAAATTTGTCTCTACCAAATCTATATGAAAAAGTTCTTATTTTTTTAAAGTAAGCTAAAATGCAACGGTCTTGACTTGTATTAGGAGTCAGCATGGACAATCAGAGGTATAAATTGGTACTTTTAGCCAGCATGGAAAATAAGTATCTTTGTCGGTTGGTAAGACAAACTGGCACGGATACTCAAAAATTATCCATGCGATGGATAATATTTGTGGTGTTTATCGCTAGGAGCTCTTGCTTACGAACCAACACGAATATTTTATTCATTTCAGTTCTAGTTTTTTGGATGATTATCTAGTTACGATTATTGAGCGGGATATTTTCATCGAAGTGGATGAAGATGACATAATCGAGACTTTCATGTCCTTAAGAAAGCGTAGACTGGGCAACAAGAAGAAGAGCAATCATCTTTAAACTATTATAGATGTGTAAGCTTCTCTTTTGCATATTTTGAACACATATATTTGAACTATTGGTACTTAATTTATGCAAGTTTCACACTTTTTCGTTGAACTTAGTACTTGGTTTCTTATTTTCATTCTTGTGTACCGAATTCTTCGGCAATTTTTTAATTACAAATAAAATTATATAATCATTTGTATATGTACTATACTGAATTGAGTATGAAAAATTGTTGTGGCATACCCAATGATAAAATCCTAGGTCCACCACTGGAAGTAGTCTTGATGTGCATGGTACCATCGGTTCGCCTGCCACATCACTTTGCTTTGTTTTGTGGAAGCTATGTGAGACGCAATCCTATTTAATTTTTTAGCAGCTCAAACATGGATTACCTTATTCTTTATTGGATGACATTATTCGAATAGCCTCCCATTCTCTTCCGCACATATCATTGCCGCGTTACGGGATGTGTATTCCATCATCTTTAGGGGCTCTCTCAGGGGCACGCTAGGCAAAGACTCTACTTTTATATGGGTGGTATTATATCCTCGACATATTGGAGCATGTTAGGATGTTCGAGTACGTGCAAGCCTTGCGGTACACCTACTGATACTCACTCCAAATTCACACGAGATAGAAAATATAAGCATAGGCAACAGTATCATGGAAACTCGTAGGACAAAAGTTTTATAGACTTAGAATACCATGATTGTACCATAAGAACAATTTAAAATGAGAACATAGAAATATAATTTATTGGAAAAGTTAGATAGAAAAAAAACTAAAGAAACAAGAAATGCAAGTATCGCAAAAGCATAGAAAAAGTAAAGAAAAACTCAGCTGGACAGCCTATTACATCGTATGGGCTGAGTGCGGATCCTAATAAGTTGACGAAAAACATCTAAGTCGAGTATGTGGGCCGAGCATACACCATGGGTTGTAGAATAAATAAATAGAATGGAGAACTAACTTGAGGAGGGGGTGGGGCGTCAGCGTTGTCGAAGAGTAAAAGCTAGGAAGAATGAAAAAGAATGAAAAGTGATAAGAGTTGTAGGAGTCTCAAGTGATTTTTATTGATGGGATTGTTTACATATATATACAATTCTAAAGAGCATGATGTCTCTTGGAGTTGGCCGCTTGGAGAGGCCCTTTGGAGTTGGCTCCTTGGGTGATTAATGATATTATTAAATTGATCACTAATGTAATGTTTCACAACACTCCCCCTTGATCAATTTCTTCCTGTGGTCTTGTAAACAATTTGTAAATATCTCCTTCAAAAATTCTATGGGAAAAATATAAGAAGAAGTATGGATAAGTCATAGGAAACACTCTTTTAAAACGTTTTTGAAAAAATAGAAGAAAATATTGATATGACATATATGATTGCTTGATAGCATATTGCCTCATTAAAAACCTATATCTGAGAAAACCTTGATACGAAAAATTTATTAGGAAAAAAGTGCAATTTTGTAATCAGAAGATTATAAAAAAATTATATTAAGGGTTTACTCCCCCGATACTTGCAGATCCTTATGTTGTCTTATACCGATTCCAAAAATATATTTATAAAATAATGATGTAGGTAAGGACTTTGTGAATAAATCAACAAGATTATCACATGACTTAGTTTGCAAGATTTCTATCTCTTTATTTTTCTGTAGCTCATGAGGATATAATAATTTAGGAGCAATGTGTTTTGTGATATTGCTATTTATATCTTGCATTCATTTGTGCAATGCAAGCAAAATGATCTTCATAGATAATTGTTAGTTTCATGATTGAACCAATATCACACGACTGTTGTATGTGATTGATCATTCTACAAAGCCATACACATTCATGTCAAGCTTCGTATAATATGATTATTTCAAAAATGATTAGTGAATGTGGCTACTAGAGTTTGTTTGGATGATTTCCTTGATATAGTCGTTCCACCATGTAAAAATTCAAAGCCTGTCTGAGATCTGGCATTGTGAGAATTAAATAGATAGCCAGCATTTGTATATCTGACTGTAGCTTTAACTTGGTCAAACTGATAGAATAAACCAAAATCTTGTGTACCTTAGAGATATCTGAAGATATTCTTAACTCATGTCCAGTGACGTTTGGTTGGAGCTGTGCTATATCTAGCTAGTAAGTTTACCGCAAATGCAATATCAGACCTGGTGCAATTTGCTACATACATTACGTTAGCGCTCTAATGGCACTAAGATATGGAACTTCAGGTCCCAATAATTCTCCATCTTCATCCTTAGATCTGAATTGATCCTTATTCCTATCAAGAGATCGAATGATCATAGGTGTCTTCGATGGATATGATTTATCCATGTTGAATTTTTGAAGAATTTTCTGGATATATGCAGACTGATATACTAATATCCCTGGTGGGAGATGTTCAAGCTGAAAGCCTAAACAAAATTTGGTTTCACCCAAATCTTTCATTTCAAATTTCGTCTTTAGATGGTTGCGTGCTTCATCTATATCTCGTGTATTTCCAATGATATTGAGATCATCCACATACACAGATATGATACAAAATCCACTTAAGGATTTCTTGATGAATACATATGCGCAATCATCATTATTGGAAAAATATTTCTGTAGAAGGAATTCCTTTAGTCGGTTGTACAAGATTCTTCCCGGCTGCTTCAAGCCGTATAATGACTTTTCAAGCTTTACATAATACATGTTGCGAGAATGATTCTTGTTCGGAATATCAAGCCCTTCAGGAACTTTCATATAAATATCCGAATCTAGCGACCCATAAAGATACGCTGTCACTAAATCCATGAAATGCATGGACACACATTTCTAAGCTGCCAATGATATTAAGTATCGGAATGTTATACCACTCATAATTGGAGAATATATTTCATCAAAATTGATGCCGGGTCTGTACATGAACCCTTGTGCTACAAGCCTCGCTTTATATCTTCATTATTTTCATTCCTTTTACGGACGAAAACCCATTTTGATCCCACGGAAAAATGTTACGAGAAGTAGGTATAACTGATGAGAATACCTCTCGCTTTTTTGAGCGAGTGCAATTCTGCCACGATTGCTTCCTTTCATTTGATCCAGCCAGAGTGCTTGATGCACTCTGCCATGGACTTATTTTCTAGATCAGGTTGAAGGCAAATTGCAATCTTAGAGCAGAAATTAATATCGACAATTGTAGTTTTTCTATTGAATGATTCTCCAGAATCAATGTAATTAGTAGAGATTTTATTTACCATTTGTGACTCTTCAATATTTCCAAAAGTAATAGAGTTAAGGTTTTCTGATGTCCTAGCACTTATATTTTTGTACATATTTGTGCTAGGTATATGGTGTGTCTGTTGAACATCCATATTATTTGGATTTTCAATATCCAATTGGTGTCTATCAACTTGATATTGATTTGCATTTACCATTTTGAAAGTATCCTTTCTTTGTTTCCGCGGATGTTGTTTTGGAGTTTTGTCCTTTGTTACCATACTTCTCCCCCTCTTATTTTGATTTGGGAGATTTTGAGTAGAAATTTCTACTCTTTCTAGTACATTAACAGCAGGATTATGTGATTTTGTGACACCTTTGTAATCAGTAAATGCTTCCAGCAGGTTATTTGCAAAGTTTTGCAAATTGATAACCTTTTAAATTTCACGTTCAGATTCTATAGTACGTGGATCATAGGATTGAATACCTGAGGCATTGCAATTTATTTCCTGGCATTTGTTATGGTACATATTGTCTACCCTAATACTAGGAAATTATCCTCATCGAAGATGCAATCGGCGTTACGGGCAGTGAATAAGTCCCCTGTAAGTGGCTCGAGATATTTTATGATTGACGGTGATTTATACCCCACATATATCCCCAATTTTCTATGGGGACCATTGATGTACGTTGTGGTGGTGAAATCGGTACTTATATAGCGCAACTGAATTTCACAGATTGGAAATACTTGGTTGGTTCCCACATACTAACTGCAACGGGAAAGCCGTATGATATGCAATAGGTCTTATTTGAATAAAGTCTGCGGCGTGTAAGACCGCATGACCCCAACAAGATGTTGGTAATTTGCAATTCTGTAGTAATAGTCTTGCAATTAATTTTACTCTCTTGATAAGAGATTCAGCTAATCCATTTTATGTATGTACATAAGGTACAGAATATTCCACATTAGTGCCTAAAGCCATACAATAGTTATTGAAGGCTTTTGAGGAGAACTTAGTGGCATTGTCCATCTTGATAGATTTTTATTGGATTGTCCGGATAACATGCTCTTAATTTGATAATTTGAGCAATGAACCTTGCAAAAGCATGGTTTCTGGTGGATAATAAACATACATGGGACCATCTTGTTGATGCATCGATAAGTATCATGAAGTACCTAAATGGCCCATTAATGGATGAATAGGGCCACAAATATCACCTTGAATGCGTTCGTTCAAGAAATGTAAGTGGTTCAGCCTTTATCTTAAGATAAGAGAGTCTTAAGATTAATTTTCCTATGGCACATGCGGTGCACAAATTTTGAAGTATACATGTGATGACCAAGTGAATTGCTAATAATTTTTCGTATCATCCCAATTCCAGGATGACCTAGGCGATCACGACAAGTCTTGAAGACATCAAGATTTTAAAAAATTATCTTATATGCAACATTGTACGGGTTTTGATGTATGTGAAATACAATCTAGTTGATAGTGAAGGAGTTTCTTCAAGCACTTACTTGATGTATCCTTCATTTTTACTGATGAATAGATATTCATCCTTGTTGTCATTATGTGTTCAACATTCAAACGATTATGACATATATCTTTTATAAATCAATAGGGTACAAGTTGAATCGGGATACATGAGTGCATCCTCGATTAGCAGTTGAGTGCACGTAGGGAGAATTAATGTGGCTCGACCTGAACCCACAATCACAGCATCGCAATTAGCGATGGTTGTGACATTTCTTTTGCTCTTATTGAGAGTTTGGAAATATTTAATTTCCTTGAGTATTGTATTAGTGGTGAAATTGTCCACTAAACAAATTTGTTCCTCCATTAGAATTGTTCCCGTAATATAATTTATAGTGAGTAAATCATAATAAGATGAAAGATTTAACTCATAGATTATATATGTACATGCTTTATTGATCCAGTATCATATGTCTTATGATACTTGCGACAATAATTATAATATAATATTATATTAATATGGCTAGGTAATCAAGTTTTAGGGTAATGGAGACTAGTTGATGTCTCAAAATATGTCGTTGGACTGAAATTCCACGAGCATATCGTCAGTGCTAAATAAGTTATCCAACTGCGGTGGGATCTTCCAATTGTTGTGTTCTGTAAGAACATCTTCATTGTGTTCTCTAGGTACATGTGCCCACAGGGCACATTTGATGATTCTTTGTTAATAGTTCATCATATTTTTCTGTTTGGAGTAAGTCGTATATCAAGTCATAATATTTAGCATAGTTGTGGTGGCGGTATTATTGTTGCAATAACCTGCTTGTGGGGAGAAATATAGACAAAGTCTTTTCAATCTTTTCTGCATCATCCAAAGGTTGATTGCAGAATTGATGCTTTGGAACAAATCTTGTGTACCTGCGGAATACAATTCTGGTAGAATTATAGCTTGCTATTGATTATAGCACTCTTTGAGTGAAACCCAAAGATTTCTAAGGTCTTATTCCATCATATATTCATTCTTAAGATCATAATCAAAGTGATGCCATGGAAAATGCAAGGTCGTAAACTTGGATGGCTTTTTGAAATAGGAGTTTCTGGATTAGGTTCATTAATGCATTAACGAAACATTTTGCTGATAGCATTAATTTCATATCCATAGTCCATGTCCGATAGTTGCTACCATCTGCTGCAAGTTCAGCGAAATCTTTATTTACTAGATGAGCTATTTTTACATGAAGGATCATGTGTAGGATTAATTTACTGAAGTAAATTATATATCATGTCATAAATATGCAAAATTAAGGTCTAGGACAAAGAGCAGTGCAACTACTTTAAAATATAGATTAATTCCTAAGGGAGTAGATGACTTGATAGTCATATAAAAATTGTCCATTTATGTGAATTTTGGGTGTACACTCTGAAAGGTAGTCATCATATGATGTAGATCTCTCAGTGATGAGCAAGTAATTCAATACCTACAAGCACGGTCTTAGGGCAAATAAATTCTTAGAAAAGAACTTATCGACAGCGCCTAGGTCGCATCACCTTGTGTTATTCCAAAAAAGCTACTTTTATATGCCTTAATTTAATTTTGCATAAATGTTCTACGGATGTAGAAAAGTAAGTGCCAATTTGAAATATATCAACACTATAATGGCACAAGGAAAATTGTTCTAAAATTTGCACAACAGAATACAGGATCTGATGATCACAAAATGCTCAACGATAATAAATATAGCATCCATATTACATTTGTGCCAATACCAAGGTATTTGTATATAATGTACAAGACAATACATGAATGTAGAACAATCCAGGGATTTAAATAAAATATGTAGAATAGAAACTATTCTAAACATATAATTAAGATAAAATCCGGAAGCTTTTCTGCAGAAAGAAAAGAGAAGGGGGGCTGATCTGGCCTCTTGGGCCGGTTTGCCGCGACAGCCTGGAACCAGCCTGCTGAGGCCCGGCCGGAGGCCGCAGCCGGGGAATCGGTCTTTTGGGGAGGGGGCGGTTGGGTGATGCCCGAATCGTCGTGCCCCTTCGTCACCCCCCTGCCTCAACCGCCGCGCATGGAGGGGTGGCAGGCGCTGAGGGCGCCCCTGGTGGAGGAGGAGAAGGAGCACGCGCCGAGGGTGCCGCTGCTGCCGCTGTCGCCTTCATTTGCGACGGCAGTACGGGCGCCGAGGATGCCGCTGCACCATTGTCATTGTAGAACGGCGGTGCACCCCGTCGTGCAGCCATGGTTCCAAGGATGAAATTTGGATGCATGGCCATGGTGCTTCCGACGAAGATATATGCGGCATTTGCGGCAGTGAAGTAAGTGTTGGAGGCTTGTCCATGGCCACTTGGGGTCCGGCCTAAGGGCCGAAGCCGGCGTTGCTGGCGGTTGTCGTTGCAGCGAAGAAACGACGTCTATGGCGGCTATGTAAAAGATTACCCCGGCCACGACGTGCATGTAAACGCCGTCGATTGTTCCATTGCTGGCCGTGAAGAGAAAGAACAAGGAATCCTCATTGTGTTGCAAAGAAACGAAGATGGCATGGATCCATGCTTACCGGATGGAGTTTAGGCCTCGTGGCCTCTTTCCTTTGCTCGTTGTTGTAGAGCATGCGTGCGTGATAACATGTTGAAGAGTAAAAGTGAGAGAGAATGAAAAGTGACAAGAGTTGCAAGAGTCTCAAGTGATTCTCATTGATGGGATTGTTTACACACACATATATATACATATATATATATATATATAGACACACACACACAAGCTCAAAGGGCATGATGTCCCTTAGAGTTGGCCCCTTGGAGAGGCCCCTTGGTGAGGCCCTTTGGAGTTGGCTCCTTGGGTGATTATGATACAATTAACTAAATAAAGTAATTGATCACTAATGTGATGTTTCACAACAAGCGTGTTTCACGCCGATTGGGAGGTATATAGCGTTTACGTGGTGTAGGTGTTAGACGGCTGATTTATGCATCATTGTGCATCTACAGCCTTATGTTGTTCTCGATGTGCTATTTTCTCAATAGAGACCTAAATTAATGTTACTTATGGCATTAAGCCTTTCTTGCTTCAGTTTTATAAGAAAGGATCTCCGTTGTTGTTACGTGCTGCTTGCCCGCGCTAGGCTTCCCGCGGCTTCCTACGCCAGAGTATAAATGGTCTATCATATGCATTGATATCTTCACTAAACATAAGACAACATGTCATAAAGGAAAAGTAAATTCACTATTAGTGCCTCTATTTTTCTAAATGCTATTGTTAACATAACCATTTGAAGAATATAATGCCTTAGAACATGCAGGATCTACTTATTAATAATCTGTTAACATGCAGGATCTATTTATTAATAATCTGTTACGGTTGTTCCATAAGTATCTTCTGTCCTGATAACTAATCACTGCAGTTTAGATTTTCGCAGGTCTCTGATACATTATGTTCTAGCACCCTAATGGAGGCAAGCTGGGGAATAATAACTAACAACTCTTCAACAATATCAGTAACTGATGGCGGGATGTCACACTCAGTTTTTAAAATAAAATCGAATTCATAACTATATGTATGTCATGATCAAATTCCATACATACAGCGACGTCATAATGGAATATTGAGCAACAATATCACGAAAAAGAAACTTACAATAACTAAAAATCTATCAGAGATACACAGCTTTATTCTGGAAACTAAGGCTCTAACTTCACAGGCAATCGACCGGGGGTTGCATACGTCTAGAACTCAGCAACATCTTTAGAAAACTTCACAGCAACTTTCCCTTCTAAGCAGCGATTTTAGCAAGTGTGAGTACACTTATGGTTAGTACTCAGCAGGTATATTAGAAAATAAATGACATGCAAGGTTTAAATAAGAATAAAGGTTGGCTGAATAAAGCAGTAAGCATTTTAATGCACAGTTGAACATTAACAACCTATGTACTAAGTCACGAGTGAATATTGCCCATATTTATGAAATAAATAGATAACTAATAAATAAATAAATTTGGAACAAATAAATTGCTGAATTAACCATAGATTCAATTTAGTTAAGTCATGTGAGAATCCAGGCCGCTCTTACCGTGAGCACGGCTGATATATCACTTTTACACTCTCCAGAGGTTGCACATTGTTGGTGTTTTATCGCCACACCTACCGAGGGATACCCCCAGGGTGGTGAGTTTGTAGGTAGAGTGTCGCTGAGATCAGGGACTCAAAGGTGCAAGGAACACAAAGTTTAGACAGGTTCGGGTCGCCGAGAGCGTAATACCCTACGTTGTGGTTTGTATTATCTTAGGTGGTCATCGGGTGATCTATTGTGTGATTTGTTGCATGAGGCATGAGTTGTCCCTCGTGCTCCTGCTTGAGGGTCTCTGTCCGTCCTTATATAGTCTGGGAGGACAGGGTTACATGGAAGTTCTAGTCGGATAGGAGCCCGAGAGTCCTACCCACTACAACAAAATAGCTTATTTTCGTCGGCCAGAAATCGCCGAAAATAGCCAGAAAGCCGTCGAAAATATATATATTCGTCGGTCGGCCAACGAAAATAGGCCGACGGAATAAAATCGACGAAAATGAACGCATTTTCGTCGGCTTACATATATTTTCGTCGGCTTCTATGGCTGACGAAAATAAAAGCAATATTTTCGTCGGCTGAGCTGGCCGATGAAAAAGATATGTATTTTCATTGGTCGTCGAGACCGACGAAAATATTGGATACGCTCCAGTATTTTCGTCAGCCACCTAGCCGACGAAAATACTGGACGCCTGTTAAAAAAATAGCTGCAGCATTTTTCATAGTTTTCCAGCATTACAAATAACAGTTAATTAACATAAAAATAGCCATCCATAAGCACAATCATGAAATACATCATCACACAATCATGAAATACATTCAATACGTGCAATCATGAAATCCATAGTCTAAATGACATATATATGTCAACGAAACGTAAACGCAAAAGCTCAGTATTACAGGTCAGTATTTCTTATGCAAGCTCAAGAACAAGTGCTCAGTCTTACAGGTCAGTATTTCTTATGCGAGCTCAAGAACAAGTGTTGATGCTCCACCTCCTCCCTAAGGACCTGTTTAAAAAGAAACAAGGACTATGAGGAACTAGATATTTGTAAGATTGAATGATTACTCATTAGAATCAGTATGCTCAGTCTTACAGGTCAGTATTTCTTATACGAGCTCAAGAACAAGTGCTCAGTCTTACAGGTCGGTATTTGCGATAGCCTTTGGTATGGCAAGTGCTGGAGTGGTTGTAAAAAGCTCTGGAACCTGTATAAACAACATTCATAGTTGAAAAGTTACTATTTTAGAATACGAATGACAGGAATTGATAAAATTTGATATCTACATAGTAGCATAAACTGCTCAAGAGAAAATAACTTCCTACATCCTTGAATATTAAGATCATGATGATATATCTAGAAGCGTACTCTACTCTTAAATGAGATAGCTGTTACTATAGCTTGCTTGAGCTGCATCTGCATATCCTTTGATCCTTGCAAGGACTTGCAGGCCAAGCTCTTGAGCCTTCTGCCCACTCACCAAGACTAATGCAGCAGCTCCATCACTGATCCACGTAAAAAAAATTAGATGTAACTAATTGCAGAAGCCTACACAAGCGAACAGTAGGCAGCACACTTGACAGTACCAGTCAAGGGGAAAAATATATAGTGCAAAGTGTAATGAAAGAATGTCAAACAGCATATTTGTAAGTATAAACAGAAGTCAAATATGAAAACAGCAAAAAAGAACAGAATGCATGCATGATATAATAAAAGAATTAATTGTTAACAATGAAATATTTTATTTCTCAGACCTTTCAAAAAAATAGCATATTGCAGGAAAAACTTAAACATTTCACAAAATAAAATAAATGTCAAGCGGTTATACCTTATACTAGAAGCATTTCCAGCTGTAACAGTACCACCATTCTCCTTGAAACTTGGGCGGAGTTTCTTAAGTTTTACAGGGTCAAACTAAGAGATATAGAAATAACACAAGTAAAACTGTCATGTGCATTGACCTTACAATAGCTGTTTGGAAAGCTCTTTATGTAAGGAGGCCCATTGTACTCCTGTGAAGCAAGTATTATGATAAAAGTGCATGCCAGTAATTACCTTGTTCATAACCAACTACAAATTTTATTTCGTTCATAACAACTTTGTTACATGAGAAAATTACCTTGTCCAGGCTTTCATCTTTGTAAGTATTTTCTCAAATTTGTAGTCAATTCTCTAGTTGTAATCCTTGTGAGGTCCAACTCCTGATGCGTTACTGGATCAGCTTCGTTGTAATTTTGGACATAAATGAAAAAGTTCCTTGCTCTACGTTTCTCAAATAGACCCATCAAAGGAGATTTAGGCTCCGTTTGGTTCCGATTCCGGCAGCAGATTCGCTTCCAAAAAATCAGCTTCGCAACCAAAGGGCTCGGATGGCTGCAGCGATTTTTTGGAATCGGCCGATTCCCGCAGTGTAACGACGCAGCGGGTAGGAGGGCAGATTCTACCGATTCCCGCAGTGAAATTACCCGCGTTGCCACTGGTTAGTCGTACCGGTTCGCTTCTTTTCTTTCCGAGCGATCCTTTCCCCATCCATCTACCGTGCGCCTCCTCCCCTGCCCCCCCGACGCGCCCCCGCCGCCCGCCGCCTCCCGAGCCGCCCCCCGCCGCGCCCCCGCCGCCGCGCTCCCTGCCGTGCCCCACGCCGCCGCCCGCCGCCTCCCGGGCCGCCCCCCGACGCGCCCCCAGCCGCCGCCCGCCCCCGACGCGCCTCCCGCCGCCCGCCCCCCGTGTTGTCCCCGAAAAACAGAGGAGAAAGAGAGAAGGAACGGGAAAAGGGAGAAGGAAAAAGGGAAAAAAAAGAAAGAAGGAAAAAGGGAAAAAAAAGAAAGAAGAAAGGAAAAATAGAAAGAAAAAAAGAGGAAAGAAATACAGAGAAAAAATGAAAGAAAAAATAAATTATTCAATTATTTTTATAACGTGGATATATATTTTGTATAAATTATTATATATGTCAAATATTAACAAACATGAATATTTTCTTTCCAAAACGGTCATCTACATATCCATGTGATTAATTAGCATATAAGAGCCTTATGGGATCCTAGGGGCATAATATACATTTCTTACAGAAATCCACAGCTGACAGTTGTTTCAGCCAAACAATTTTCAACTTTCCTACAGTTGTCAGCTAACAGCAGCTTTCCCACAGCTGATTCCAGAAATCAGATTTTTAGGAATCCACAGCTGAACCAAACACACCCTTAAGAGCCTCCATGTCAGTGGCAGGAACCTTATGAATCTGATGAAAATGCAACAAAGCAATATAATTAGAATACAGAAGCCACTTGTGAGAAATCCAGCATAGACTGGACCCACAAGGTAGGAGTAGGATGGATGAGTCTAAGCTTGAGACATTACCTTCCCTTTGCTGAAGACATAGCTTCCATCAACATTGAATGACAAATACTTCATCACATCAGTATGAATGAGAGTACGAACCAAAGTTCCGTTTGCCATCATAAACTGGTTAGAGAAAAGGAGAGTTTGATATATACACTGTCCTCAATACATTAACATAAGAACATATTCCTTGTAGGCTTTAAGCATTTCATGGGCTGAATTATGAATCAAGTTATTGTTCATTGCCGGCAATAATACATTTACAAGAAACACTATCTGAACAGGGTTTGAGACTTCGAGTACAAGGTAGTAATAGCCTCCAGGCAGAATTGGCATGTTCCAATACCAGGCAATCATGTACCAGTCAGGACTAAACTAACAAGTGCCAAGGTATCTGGTATTGCAATGAATAAACAATAGAGAAACTAGTGAGTGTGCAAGAATACCGAATGATATGTTCAGTTAATCTTTGCCGAATATGATAAGTATATGGCAAGAAACAATAAGTACATAGAAAGGTTCAGTCCATGGGGGATCATCGTACCTTTGGAACCATGTCTACGTTGTAATCTCTGCTCGCACCTAGATGTGCCGGTGGCTTCTCTTCCCCCCTAAACCTCTTCCAGAGCTGTTCACAAAAAAAGGGGGATCAAAGGGAATACAATGATAAAACAATACGTCGTCAGTCACTAATTATCCAAACCAACTGAATGACTTGCCAACACACATACATACACACACAAAAAAAAAGACATATAACTACTTAAAACATGTTACAGTTTCAGATAGAACAAGTTACAGTTTCAGATAGAACAAAAATCATAGATTTATAGCTTCTTGCCTGGTTCAGGTTTAGGGAGGTGGAATCTCCTCCGTAGTAGTCATTCCTATCCATGTGTAGAACTTGCAAAAGCATCATAAGAAATTCTTCAGAAATCAGAATCCATTAAGCAAATCCACCATTGGTCAACTTAAAGTAGTAGGCTGATTGTTACACTTCAGCATTGTTCAATCCGGTTTCAATAAATGATAGTTGATCCCTGCCTCGTCGCCTGACATCAGAGGACAGACATCACTATCGTCTTGCAGAACACGGGAAAGCACTTCTAGGTCCCAGAAATGATGATCATACGCTAGATCACAAAATTCAATGCAGTGAACCACCCTTGAATCTAGATAGATGTTACTGGAACTTTTTTTTGGACGGGATGTTACTAGAATCTCACTAGTTTGCCTCCTCATTTAAGAATCTAACCGGCCCCGATCGTGGCACATTCGCATGATTTCACGATCGTGTGGATCAATTGCTAACTCCACGGACCAAAGACAGCTTAGACAAGCGCCCATCCAAGCGCGCCAGGCCTGGATCAAGCAAGGGACTAGCCAGCACCGCCTGATCTACTACCACGACGCGCACAACCGGCCCCACCGGCGCAGGCACCGAGCGGCGTCCGGGGAAGCGGGGAGAGCGGCAGCTCAGACTCGGAGGCAAGCGGGGAGGTCCGGATGCCGGGAGGGAGGTGTACAGAGCTCACCTTGAGGCCGTCGACGGAGAGGAGGCCGCTGAGGATGCACTCCTTGAGCCCTGTGCCCAGCACGATCACGTCGTACTCCTCATCCATGGCGGCGCGCGGGGGCGCGGGCGGCGCGTGGGCGCTGGGGAGCGGGGCCGCGCAGGCGGGGCGGCGGAGCGGGTGCGCGGGCGGCGCACGGGGGCTGGAGCGGGGCGCGGGCGGCGGCGGCGGCGCAACGCTGGGGGAGGAGGGGCTGCTGTGAAAGAAAAGAAAGGGATCGAAGGTGAGCTGTGGGTATAGTTAGGTCAACTATTTTCGTCGGCTTACCGAAGCCGACGAAATTGAGCTTATTTTCGTCGACTTAGGTCTAGCCGACGAAAATGTGGCTATAGTTTCGTCGGCTCTTACTAGGCCGACGAACCTATAGTAGCATTTTCATTGGCTTGACCTAAGCCGACGAAAATAAGGGCAATTTCGTTGGCTTTGTAAGCCGACGAACTAATTTAGTTGTTTTCGTCGGCTTTCGGTGGACCGACGAAAATAAATGTGGCCGACGAAATTGAGCTGTTTTGGTGTAGTGACCCGAGTACTTTTCGGATAGTTTTCTATGCTACTGTATGATTAGTTCTACTACGCTAGTAGTAGTTACAACTGGTGTAGGGCGTGGGCCCTATCCCACCCCTTATCCTGTAAGATATATGCTATGTGCGCAGTCCCGTGGGCCCGACTCTGACATACACTTTACCCATAAGTCGTGTTATCTGTCACGTAGGTGCTGATCAGGCACTACCATCACACTTCCAAGGTATGACTGCATGGGTATACTATGAGGTCTTTACAAAGACTCCCTAACAAGTAATAGTCCACTAAGATTTCACCCACTAGACGAGTGCACCCTCCCCCACCCCGTAGGCGTACCAACCCTTTTGGCAGGCCGAGAACCTAGTCCTCCTCTTGCATCTTTCGTTAAGCTACTAACAAGTTAGAGAAATCTAATTAATTAGCCAAGATCAGAGCCATATAGCTCTTGTGGTTGCACTGTTTTTCCAAGTGGTAGCTCCATGATTTTAAATTAATTATCATCGTCAGTTCATCATAGTGGTTCCAAAATATAAATCACGTATCAAGTGTTGTTTTGATAAACCACCCATAGCTATAGTTTAGCAACTAGGCAAACTACCCGACAGTTAAATATATAACCCGGCTTTTAAGGATATGAATAAATAATATGGATAAAGTAGAAACCCATCAAGTTATGCAAGCATAAACAATAAATATAAATAAAGGTTATTAGGATGAAATATGATCAAGGAATATACTTGCCTTCATTCAAGAAATAGCTGCTCATAGTCTTCACTACTTATTCTTACAACTCTTCATCTTCACAGCTCTCGAACTGTGTTCCTTTCTACTCGCGACAGATATTTGCACAAACATACAACAAACAAATAAGCACACTAAGAACAGAGCAGAAAGCATTAAAAGAGCACACTAAAGGACTATGGCTCGAAGCTACGATGGCGAGGGCGTAAGAAACGCCGAAAACGGAGCTACGTTTGAAAAGATACAGCTATCGAAAGATTTATATTATAAAGAAAAAGAACAAGAACCATAAGCTTGATTTATTTTATTAATGAAAACAGGTATAAAGATACAATTAACTCAATTCAATTTATATTTGTAAAAGTCGAGATAAACTTAGTCAAATTTTATTTATCAAGGTTATTATGTACAAACTAAGCTAATTAATAATTTAACTAGCAAATAAAAGACAGATGAGAGCAACTAGCTTAAAACTAAAACTTTATGATTCGTATTTCACTAAATAAGTTATATTAAAAGACTCATTTATATTGGTATTAATCAATTTAACATGAATTAAGAATACCGGGGTAGAATTCTAATTTGCTTTTAATTAGAAGGTTGTTGCAATAGATATTAAACAAATTAATTATAAATTTAATTATAAAACATAAACTATGGTAGAGCAACGCTACTAACCTATAGCTCATGCTAAAATCAAACTAACAGAATAAGAACGAAATTAAACGGAGCTAAAACGTGAAAACTATGGAAGAAATAAGGCTTCAGTGATCTGTACACAATGAAACATACATTTTAGGAGTTAGATTGCAAAAGCTCGAGCTGACAGAAGTTCGCTGCCGGCTAAAATTTCGGCGATTTAGGGTACGAGAGAGCATGGTAGCGGGAAAAAAAAAAAGAAAGGTCAAGAATGTTCCGTTTAACCGGATACCCATGGCGGGAGGCACCGTGGCGATTGGAAACTGGTGGGGAAGCTGCGGCGGTGGTCTGCTCCGTCGATGTCTCGAGGCCACGGGCGGCGGCGATCTGTTCCGTTGGCCTCGCGAGGCCATGGCTGCAGGGGACACGACCGCACAGGAAGGCAAGGCAGGGGCCGATGGGCGTCCTGGCTTCACGCGAGCAGGAGGGGGCGCGCGTGGCTACAGAGGGCTCAGCCCTTTTTCACGGGCGGCAGCAGGGGCGATGGGGGAGGCCTGGCCGCGGCTCCTGGTGGCGGCGCTGGGTAGGGGCGCGTGTGGGCACAGGGGCGCGGCCACGCAAGGCTGGGCGCTTGCCCCTTTTTGCAAGCGCGGCAGGGAGGCGCAGGTAGCCGGGGGCGCACGGTGCCGCGCGGGCTCCTGGCAAAAGCCAAGCTGGGCTGGCTTGGCCCATTAGCGGAGAGGGAAGGGAGAAGGGGCGAACGGGCTGGCGAGGGAAGCTAGGCTCAGCTCGGGGGAGGGAAAATGGATTTGCAGCCATCAGAGAAAAGGAGAAGAGAAAAAAAAAGATTGGACAGAAAAGGAAAAAAAATGCTTCGGAAGAAAAATAATTTTAATTCTCAAAATTTCCGAGAAAAATCTCAGAGATGAAGTTGGACATGATGAACTTAAATAAAATACTTGGAGCTCGATGAAAGGTTTCTAGAAACTTCTAGAAATATTGGATTTGCTCTAAGAAATTAAGAATAAATACCAGCAAAAACTGGAAATATTCTTAGAAACTCTAGAAGATGGATAAATTTATTCGAAAAGATACTCACAACCAAAAATTGAAATTTTGGGGTGTAACACATGAGAGTATGCCTTTGATTTTCTATGTGTAACTAGGTCATATCTTCTTAATATGAGCCGGTGGGTTGATTCTTTTATGTGTCTGGCTAACTCATTATCAGTGCATTTGGAGCTGCAACGTATATGCAGAAGGGATGAACTTGCCTTCTTTATATTTGCCATTTTGTCTGGTTTAACTTGCTTGTGATAATAGACATGTGGATACATACATACATACATATATATTGGCACTTGTTAGTGCCTGAAGTGATAGATGTTACATGATTCTTTTAGCAGTCAACTGTCAGGACATTGAACTTTAACTGTCAGAACATTGAACTTTCTTTGATTACTACCAGTAACCCCAACCAACCATAGATTGTGAGAACGTTGATAGGCGCGCGAAGCGCGCTTCATTTCTAGTATCTTTTACACATTGCACGATGGTGTTGAGCTCCTGTTCTGAGCTGAGAGGATTGTCGCTTGCCTTTTTGCCGTGTGGGATTGCTCATTCAAGGTTTGGAAGTGCATGTAGAAAACCATAATTGGCTGGAATCGGATGTTGATCTCCTTTTCAATAAGATGGCGCGACAAAGGTTTCTCTGGTGCACTGATGGTCTAAAAAATCTTCGATCCATTGAAAGATGGAGGGACGTAAAGAAATCATTTTTTCCTGTTGGCATCTTTGTTGACAACGAAGGAGGTTTTACGTTTTTATGGAGGGAAGAAATACTCTACTAGTTTCTACAAGTACTACCGCCGTCTGGTAGTGATTCGGTCAGCTGCGTAAAAGATTGAGTTACCTTTGGTTTTGAAGCAATAAGCCTAATCACATTGAAATTTTGCACCTTCGACTAGACGTAATTGCTTTTCGTCAATCCACCGTCTCAACTCCTGGATCCACCATGATGAGGATATCGCCACTAACGATACATCCACACGTACACCAGTATCTACTTCGACAACACTTCTTAGTCCTATTACTCGCGCTCGTGCTCATCGGCTTACCCATCAAATAAATTCACTCTTAAGCTCAGGTTCATCATATTTAGAGAATGGAGACACGTGCACTCTTGTTTTACTGAGGAACAATGGATTGGATCAAAAGGGAAGAGGCATCGCGCAGGCTGGATTCGGACTGCAGGATAGACACGACTTGTGACGGCCGCCATGATTTCATCCGGACTCCGTTTTGGTCGGTCAAGTACTTCCTGGAAAGCTTATCAAATTTACTTTCCAACGGACCGGAATCACCTCCATATCTGTTTGGAGTCAACCGCAATCCTAGATTTATTACAGAGTCCTTTTCAGCCACGGTGCTGCGTCATAGACACGACTTGTGACGGCCGCCATGATTTCATCCGGACTCCGTTTTGATCGGTCAAGTACTTCCTGGAAAGCTTATCAAATTTACTTTCCAACGGACCAGAATCACCTCCATATCTATTTGGAGTCAACCGCAATCCTAGATTTATTACAGAGTCCTTTTCAGCCACGGTGCTGCGTCACCCTAATTTGGCCCAACGGGCCGTGTATCAAGTTGAGTCCAAGTCGGATGCGTTCTAGGGTTGGAACATGACCCCAGCACCCTTGTGGTCGTTCTCCCACTTCTTTATAACCTTTAGCCGCTGTCAAGAACACTCAGATTTTGTTAGATACAAGTTTAGCTTTTGTTACTTCCTTGTAGACGCGCGTGCTGATCCAGCCGCCCGTCCACTTGTTTTCGGAACCCCACCGTAATTGAGATTCGATTTGAGACCTTCAATTACATCTCATAATTTCAGTACTTGTTCTACTTGTTCTTGCTGGTTCTTCGATTGCTTGCAGGACGAGTGCCCTGGTGGCCGGGTGTCGCGCTCCACAAGATTGCGGCAGCCAAAGGAGATGGTGTATCGGTTGCTAAGGCGCAGCATCCTTGGAAAGCTGTAGTCGGGCCGTGAACATCATCTCCTCCATCAATCGAGTTATTCCACGCCTCTCATCGAAAGATTAGGAACAAACCCTAACGGGTTCACATCAGTTGGTAATCAAAGCAAGGTTGTTCGGTGAGAAACTTCCATTCTTTCGCTATTTTTATTTTCCTACAGTCCAGAAAAAGCCAAAAATAGTAGAATTTTTTTCCCCCACGGCAATCCTATAGACCCTTTTGAGCCTTTAATAGTACTGCTTAGTTATGGCTTGTTGAGTTTTCGGTTGCATCGGTTGTGTCGAGCTGCTGGTCTTAGTTGTAGTCCTTTAGAGTTTCGAGTTCTTGTCACGTTTGGTCACGTACGCTGCCTTTTTCATCACTATTTTGGCCGACCCAGAATACACTTTGGCTGCCAAGTTCGACTTGGAATCGGTTAAACGCGTGTTGGCCGAGATCGACTTGAATTCAGGTAGCCTATTCATCTTGCGGTTGCCGAATCTGAGTGTCTCTTTGTTATGAAGTCCGAGTTGGAATCGGTGCCTCTTTGTTATCAAGTCTGAGTTGAATTCGGTGCTGGTTGAATCTGAGTCCGAACTGTGCACTAGAGGCAATAACACTTCACACATATATTTAGGTGTTCGGCCTACTCCGGAATCACCTCCATATCTTTTAATTACCTGTGTACCCCTACTCTTTCTGGAAAAAGCGTGTGTGGTGACGTGCTCACTTGTATTCCTTTATTCATAGAATCTGTTTTTGAGGTTCCCCCTGAAAAAAAAGAAAAAAAAAAGAAAAAAGGATCAGTGTTAAAAAAAGAAAAAAAACAAGAAGCAAGGGGCTAATTCATTGTGTTTGTTTTTCCCTTCTGTTCGGAGTAGTGCTTTGTGACTTCCTTTGTGTCCAGGCTCGCGTCTCTAGCACGGCCTAGACTAGGACCAGCACCGTACCACCGTTGAACGATTATTCAGCTTGCTTTTGTGACTAACGTGGTGCTAGTACTTCCTTGTTCCAGCCCACCTACAGCTCCACATATCCGACTACAGCTCCACAGGTCTTGTTGCTGTAGCGCTGATACACTTCATTCTACGGTTGCGGACTTGTTGGTTGCCGTCCCCTCCTAGCAGCAAGGTAAGAATTGGTAAGAGCTTGTGCAACCGGTTGAGAGTGAGCGCCTTGCAGTAGCTACACCCTATTAGCTGAAGGGATTTTACTACTTCACTTGCTTTTCTTGTTGTTCTTATTTTTCTCACCATGGCAGGCTCCGAGGAGGAGGATCATAGCTTGCATCAATCTCCACGTACCAGGGGCATCATACAACATTTTGAAAGGCATGTGCAGCGGCACACAGAGGGACTTCATAATGATATGCAGGTGACGCATGACAAGATTGGACAATTGGAGGCTACGCAGATTGCCACCAACACCAAGCTTACGGGCCTGGAGACAGCAGTAGGTAATATTGACAAGAGTCTCGCTGCTCTTTTGCGACGTTTTGATGAGCTCCATGCGAAGACCAACAAACAGCGTGATGATTGGGAGGATGAATATATTGCTGATACCGAATAGGATGAACAAGACGCTCGCCATCGCCGCCGGCTACGCACTAATCGTAGAGGTATGGGTGGTTTTCGCCACCGTGAGGTAAGCATCAATGATGATGCTTTCAGCAAGATTAAATTTAAGATACCTTCTTTTGATGGTACATATGACCCTGATGCGTACATTACTTGGAAAATTGCTGTTGATCAAAAGTTTGCATGCCATGATTTTTCTGAAAATGCACGTGTTAGGGCTGCTACTAGTGAGTTCACTGATTTTGCTTCTGTTTGGTGGATAGAACATGGCAAGAAAAATGTTGATGACATGCCACAAACTTGGGATGCTTTGAAACGGGTCATGCGGGCTAGATTCGTTCCTTCTTACTATGCACGTGATCTGTTACATAAGTTACAACAATTGAGGCAGATCACTAGAAGTGTAGAAGAATATTATCAGAAATTGCAAATGGGTATGCTACGTTGTAATTTAGTGGAGGGTGAGGAACCTGCTATGGCTAAATTTTTGGGCGGGTTAAATAGAGAAATTCAGGACATTCTTGCGTACAAAGATTATACTAACATAACCCGTTTGTTCCATCTTGCTCGTAAAGCTGAAAAGGAGGTACAGGGACGACGTGCTAGTGCTAGGTCTAATGTTTCTGCAGATAAATCTACATCATGGCAGCTACGTATAACTATTTCTGTGGGCGGACGTGCACCTGTACCAGCTCCTTCACCGAGTCATACAGCAGCATCTTCTCCATCCAGCGACAAGCCACGCGCTCCTCCCACCACTTCAGCAACCAAGACTGTCCAGAAGCCAGCCGCTAGTGCTTCCTCGGCTGCATCCACGGGTAGAACAAGGGATATCCAGTGTCATCGGTGCAAGGGTTTTTGGCACGTGCAGCGTGACTGTCCTACCAAGCGCGTTTTGGTGGTCAAAGATGATGATGCGTATTCCTCTGCTAGTGATTTTGATGATGATACACTTGCTTTATTTGTTGCTGACCATGCAGGTAACGAGGGACCACCAGACGAACACATTGATGCAGGTGCAGCCGAACACTACGAGAGTCTCATTGTGCAGCGTGCGCTTAGTGCACAAATGGAGAAGGCGGAGCAAAATCAGTGACACACGCTGTTTCAAACTAAGTGTGTCATTAAAGAGCGTTCTTGTCGTATGATTATTGATGGAGGAAGCTGCAACAATTTAGCTAGCAGCGAACTGGTGGAGAAGGTTGCACTCAGCACCAAACCACACCCACACCCGTATCACATTCAATGGCTAAACAACAGTGGTAAGGCTAAGGTAACGAGGCTGGTGCGCATTAATTTTGCGATCAGATCATATCATGATGTTGTTGAGTGCGATGTTGTGCCTATGCAAGCTTGCCATATTCTGCTCGGTAAGACTTGGCAATTTGATATGGATTGTGTGCATTATGGCAGATCAAATTAGTTTTCGCTCTTGCACCATGATAAGAAAATTGTGTTGCTTCCTATGTCTCCTGAAGCTATTGTGCGTGATGATACTGCTAGAGCTACCAAAGATAAAAGTGAGACCAATAAAATTATCAAGTCGGTTGCTAATAAGCAAGATGAGATACGCTTGAAAGGGACTTGCTTGCTTGCTACTAAATCTAATATTAATGACTTGATTGCTACCACTTCTGTTGCCTATGCTTTGGTGTGCAAAGATGTTTTGATTTCCATTCACGATATGCAGCATTCTTTGCCCCCTGCTGTCGCTAACGTTTTGCAGGAGTATTCTGATGTGTTTCCAAGTGAAATACCAGCGGGGCTGCCACCAATACGAGGGATTGAGCACCAAAATGATTTGATTCCAGGTGCATCGCTGCCCAACCGTGCGCCGTACAGGACCAATCCGGAAGAAACGAAAGAGATTCAGCGACAAGTGCAAGAACTACTCGACAAAGGTTATATACGTGAGTCCCTTAGTCCTTGTGCTATTCCGGTTATTTTAGTCCCCAAGAAATATGGAACGTGGCATATGTGTGTCGATTGTAGAGCTTAACAATATCACAATTCGATATCGACATCCTATTCCACGTTTGGATGATATGCTTGATGAATTGAGTGGTGCTGTTGTGTTTACCAAAGTTGATTTGTGTAGTGGGTACCACCAGATTCGCATGAAATTGGGAGATGAATGGAAAACTGCTTTCAAAACTAAGTTCGGGTTATATGAGTGGTTAGTCATGCCTTTTGGGTTAACTAATGCACCTAGTACCTTCATGCGATTAATGAACGAGGTTCTGCGTGCTTTCATTGGCAAATTTGTTGTGGTCTACTTTGATGATATATTGATTTACAACAAATTCATGGAGGCACATCTTGATCATTTACGTGCTGTTTTTACTGCTTTACGTGATGCACGTTTATTTGGTAACCTTGAGAAGTGCATCTTTTGCACAGATCGAGTATCTTTTCTTGGCTATGTTGTTACTCCACAGAGAATTAAAATTGATCAAGCCAAGGTGGAAGCTATTTAGGGATGGCCTGTACCAAAGACCATCACACAGATGCGGAGTTTTGTAGGACTTGCTGGGTTCTATCGTCGCTTCGTGAAGGATTTCAGCACCATTGCGGCACCGTTGAATGCGCTTACGAAGAAGGGGGTGCCCTTTTCTTGGGGCACCACACAAGAGAATGTGTTCACCATGTTGAAAGATAAGTTGACACATGCACCTCTCCTCCAACTTCCTGATTTTAATATGACCTTTGAGCTTGAATGTGATGCTAGTGGAATTGGTTTGGGTGGTGTTTTGTTACAAGATGGTAAACCTGTTGCAATTTTGGTGAGAAATTGAGCGGACCTGTTCTGAATTATTCTACTTATGATAAGGAATTGTATGCTCTTGTGCGCACATTAGAAATATGGCAGCATTATTTGTGGCCCAAAGAGTTTGTTATCCATTATGATCATGAATCTTTGAAACATATTCCTAGTCAAGGAAAACTGAACCGTAGACATGCTAAGTGCGTCGAATTTATTGAATCTTTTTCTTATGTCATCAAACATAAGAAAGGGAAAGAGAACGTCATTGCTGATGCTTTGTCTAGGCGATATACTTTGTTGACACAACTTGATTGCAAGATTTTTGGTTTGGACACAATTAAAACACAATATGTGAATGATGCTGATTTTAAGGATGTTTTGCTGCATTGTAAGGATGGAAAAGTATGGAACAAATTCATCGTCAATGATGGGTTTGTATTTCGAGCTAACAAGCTATGCATTCCAGCTAGCTCCGTACGTTTGTTGTTGTTACAGGAAGCGCATGGAGGTGGCTAGATGGGGTATTTTGGAGCAAAGAAGACAGAGGATGTACTTGCTGGTCATTTCTTTTGGCCAAAAATGAGAAGAGATGTGGAGCGATTTGTTGCATGCAGCACTACATGTCAAAATGCTAAGTCACGTTTAAATCCGCATGGTTTGTATATGCCTTTACCAGTTCCTAGTGCTCCTTGGGAGGATATTTCTATAGATTTTGTGTTGGGATTTCCTAAAACTAGGAAGGGACGTGATAGCGTTTTTGTGGTTGTGAATAGATTTTCCAAGATGGCACACTTTATTCCATGTCATAAAACTGATGATGCTACACATGTTGCTGATTTATTCTTTCGAGAAATTGTTCATTTGCATGGTGTGCCAAACAAAATTGTTTCTGATCGTGATGCCAAATTTCTTAGCCACTTTTGGAGAACTTTATGGGCACAATTGGGAACTAAGCTTCTATTTTCTACCACTTGTCATCCCCAAACTGATGGTCAAACTGAAGTTGTTAATCGAACCTTGTCTACCATGTTAAGAGCTGTTTTAAAGAAGAATATTAAGTTGTGGGAAGAATATTTGCCTCATGTTCAGTTTGCTTATAATCGTTCCATGCATTATACTACAAAGATGTACCCTTTTGAGATTGTTTATGGCTTGATTCCTCGTGCTCCTATTGATTTAATGCCTTTACCCACTTCTAAAAAATTAAACTTTGATGCTAAGCAACGTGCTGAACTGATGTTAAAACTGCATGAAACAACTAAAGAAAACATAGAGCGCATGAATTCTAAGTATAAGCTTGCTGGTGATAAAGGTAGAAAGCAATTGATTTTTAAACATGGTGAATTGGTTTGGTTGCACTTGAGAAAGAATAGGTTTCCTAGTTTGAGAAAATCTAAATTGATGCCTCGGGCTGATAGACTGTTTAAAGTGTTAGAACGAATTAATGATAATGCATATAAGCTAGATCTGTCTGTGGATTTTGGGGTTAGTCCCATATTTAACATTGCAGATTTGAAGCCATATTTGGGAGATGACGATGAGCTTGAGTCGAGGACGACTCAAATGCAAGAAGGGGAGGATGATGAGGACATCGCCACTAACGATACATCCACATCTACACCAGTATCTACTTCGACAACACCTCTTGGTCCTATTACTCTCGCTCGTGCTCGTCGGCTTACCCATTAAGTAAGTTCACTCTTAAGCTCAGGTTCATCATATTTAGAGAATGAAGACACGTGCACTCTTATTTTACTCAGGAACAACGGATTGGATCAAAAGGGGATAGGCATAGCGCAGTCTGGATTCGGACTGCAGGACAGACACGACTTGTGACGGTCGCCACGACTTCATCCGGACTCTGTTTTGGCCATTCAAATACTTCCTGGAAAGCTTATCAAATCTACTTTCCAACGGATCCGGAATCACCTCCATATCTATTCGGAGTCAACCACAATCTTAGATTTACTACAGAGTCCTTTTCAGCCACGGTGCAGCATCACCCTAATTTGGTCCAACGGGCCGTGTATCAAGTTGAGTCCAAGTCGGATGCGTCCTAGGGTTGGAACACGACCCCAGCACCCTTGTGGTCATTCTCCCATTTCTTTATAACCTTTAGCCGCCGTCAAGAACACTCGGATTTTGTTAGATACAAGTTTAGCTTTTGTTACTTCCTTGTAGACGCGCGTGCTGATCCAGCCGCCCGTCCACTTGTTTTCGGAACCCCACCGTAATTGAGATTCGATTTGAGACCTTCAATTACATCTCATAATTTCAGTACTTGTTCTACTTGTTCTTGCTGGTTCTTCGATTGCTTGCAGGACGAGTGCCCTGGTGGCCGGGTGTCGCGCTCCACAAGATCGCGGCAGCCAAAGGAGGTGGTGTATCGGTTGCTAAGGCGCAACATCCTTGAAAGGCTGTAGTCGGGCCGTGAACGTTGTCTCCTCCATCAATCGAGTTATTTCACTCCTCTCATCGAAAGATCAGGAACAAACCCTAACGGGTTCACATCACACCATGAGCCATCTGTTAGTATTTGATTTTCTATATCATCTATTACTTATAAACTATACGCTTTGTACAGCTAATGATATAGTGTTAGGATTATGTTAAGAATATCAAGCTTGGAAAAATGTATGCATAAAACTAACGTGATATTTCGCAGGCCCTCAAGAAAACAATTGATGTTGCACCGCCCAGTATGATACAACGGTGTTTAAATTAATGACAATATTCATGTCTAGTTATCTAGCTAGGTCGTTGATGTATGACTGTGCATGAGGATAAGACTCCGAGTGGAGCAAGTTCAATCCTTTGCTCAAGTTAGAAGAGCTTTTAGGTAACGGTTGATCGATTAGAGATAAGATCAGTACTAAAGATTGAGTTGTTAATTTAGTAATTTGAGTTTATCAGGAGAACTCGGCTCAGCTATCTTAAATCTGCCAGCCATAATGCCACGGAGGATCAGTATAAGTTAAGCCGAAGTCCCCGTCTCTGAATTTTTAATTGTGAGAATACTTCAATGAGAGGCTACGTGTGATTCTCTCCACTAGTAGTAGTATAAAGCTTGAGTGGTTGGCCGGCAGTCCTAGAAATATGTACAACTTATTAATTTTCTTGGCCGTCAGTATTAATATTTAAAACCCTGAATACTTCGTGGGCTAAGTATATAGTGTAAGCACCAGAACTGCTATAAAAAGGAGCTCCTCAAGGTACGCAAGAGCAAGGTAAGGTAACAATGGCTCACGCAGAAGCTGGAGGATCTCTACCAGTGCCAAATGTGCAGGAATTTGCACAGAATTACAACATTTCAGAGGAGCAGATCCCCGAAAGGTACATCAGGTTGGAAGAAACCGCCGAGGAGGTCATCGATGGTCATGACATCTCCTCTTCAATCCCAATTATTGATCTCAACAAGTTGCTGGATCCGCAGTCATCCAAAGAGGAGTGTGCCAAGCTTGGATCTGCCTGTAAGCAGTGGGGCTTCTTTCAGGTACATAAAGCTAAGATCTTCATGTTTAATAACATCGTACAGTTAGATGCAGGTCCATACATCGTACCTGTATAACAAAGATCGGAGCTAAGTAGCTAAGATTGCAACTACCCTGTGACTCCGTTTTTGTTTCAGAAAAGATTGATGTCAATGGCTACAAGTTAGATATTCTACAGAGTTAACTCGCTTATTCACATTTTTTAACAAGCAGGAAAATTTACTGTTGCCGTCAAAAACCGCAGCTCATCAACCATGGTGTACCAGATGAAGTGATCTGCAACTTCAGGAATGACATGACTGAATTCTTCAAGCAGCCACTGGAAGCAAAGAAGGTGTACTCGATGGAACCGGGCAATCTTGAAGGGTATGGCCAGCACTTTGTTGTTTCCGAGAAGCAGAAACTGGACTGGGCAGACATGTTCTACCTCATGCTCCGTCCAAGCGATTCAAGGAACCTGAGGTTCTGGCCTAGCAACCCTCCATCTTTCAGGTCTGCCTGGACTCACATATACATGTTCAGTTTTGTGCCATGAATCTTTATCATATCTGCCACTTCATCCTGATTTTTAACCTCCCTTCCATGGTAAACACTTGAATCTTGATAGGGACTCCATAGATGTGTACTCCTCTGAGGCAGCAAAGCTTGTGTCTTGCTTGCTGCGGTTTGTTGCCATGGACATGGGTGTTGAGCCGGAGTCTCTCCTTGAGAGATTCAGAGGTCAGCCTCAAAGCATGCGGATGACCTATACCCGCCATGCAAGCAGGCTGAAAAGGTGGTCGGACTGTCGCCGCACACTGATGCTACCGGCCTAACGCTGCTGCTCCAGGCGAATGGCGTGCAGGGGCTGCAGATCCGGAAGGATGGCAAGTGGGTTGCTATAAACGCCCTGGATGGCGCGTTCATCGTCAATGTCAGCGACATACTTGAGGTAAGGATGCATGCGTAGCTGCTAGTAAAACATTTTGTGCGAGCACTGAACCACTAATGCTGTCTACAGTGTTCCATTGATGCTAACGAACTAGTGATTGGAATATTAGCTCTTTTAATCGTGATTTTTAAACAACTTGCAGATTCTAAGTAATGGAAGATACAAAAGCATTGAGCACAGGGCCGTGGTGCACCCAACCAAGGAGCGCACGTCGGCGGCAGTGTTCCACCAGCCATGCCAGGATGCCACCGTCGGCCCTCTGCCGGAGCTTGTGAAGAGGGACGGTGAGGCGCTGTATAGCTCAATTGGTTACATGGATTTTATCACACGCTTCTTCGCGGCAAAGCTTGATGGGAGGGATCACCTGGAGAGCTTGAAGAGTTGATGGTTGTCTGTGAAGCAATGGATATGAATAATGCTTGTTGCTTGATCATGTGCTGAAGTTTCTTTCCTGCTGAAGTATTTTTCCGGTTTTTGTTTTGCTTCGTGCTATTGCTTGCAGTTGCAGTTTGATCTACTTGTATCCCCCCAAACTTACTCTGGAATGAACGTTGGGTTTTATCTTGCATGTAAAAAAAATGGTGTCAGTGCTAATTTCCTACAAAAAGGAGGACAAACATATGGCCGACATCACACCGTGTCCAGATTTTTAAAAAACAAGTAACTTGCTTCTTCTACGAAGCATTGACTTTGATGAGTTATAATTATTTTCGCCAAGTACAGATCACAATTCGCACACCATCAATGACGATCTTATACGAACCAACTGGTGCAACTTGCACCTGCCTTTGTTTTTCAGATCTCAACTTGCAACTGCCTAATAAGAGTACGAATACATTCTGAATAGGACCAAGAGCTTCATGACTTCAGCTAGAGATAGTAGTACGTGTTAGAAATCGATAGGCGATATGTAGATAAAACAAAGTGCATCAATATCACAAGAAAAGGAGGTGCCGATTTTTATGTGTAGTTTTGAAGAACATAGTGGGGCACACTTCCGCCATCACCTAGTGGACTGACGTAAAGGATTTTTTTTTTCTAATGCATCATCTGACCGGGCTCAAGACCATGCTGCAAACACCTATCACTGGTACTGGAATTTAGTTGGTGGCGAAGAGGGTTGACTAGATTAGATCTAACTGGACATGCTTGTACGCTTTTTTTATTTTAACATGTTGCACTAAGAGAAACGTGACATATATATATATATGTGTGTGTGGTACATTTTGGAATGTAGATCTAAGAAACATATGGCATGCTATGTTTATTACAACCTGATGCAAAAAAAAAAAGAAGGACACGAGAAGAGAATCGGTATGCTACATGCATGCAGGTCTAAGATCTCGCCTATTGTAGCCTGTTTTTTTTCTCGTTTTCCTCTTTTAGTTGTTTTATCTCTCATAAAAAAATTAAAGATCCAGATTTATTTGAAACTCTTACCTTCTAGGCGAGGTAATTGGAGTACGAAATAACTCTGAGTTTTGCACATCACAATTCACACACCATCAGTGACCTTATACAAACAAACTGGTGCAACTTGCACCTGCCTTTGTTTTTCAGATCTCAACTTGCAACTGCCTAATAAGAGTACGAATACATTCTGAATAGGACCAAGAGCTTCATGACTTCAGCTAGAGATAGTAGAATGCGTTAAAAATCGATAGACAATATATATATATATAGGCAGATAAAACAAAGTACATCAATAACACAAGAAAAGGAGGTGCCGATTTTTTTTAACTATGTACTCCCTCCATTCTGTAATGTAAGGTATTCTAGCAATTTTAAGACAGATTAAGGAAGAAAACAAAAAGATGCATGTACCCCTATTTAATACCTTGTTTGATTGTCATTTCGCTAATTTTTATGGCTGGTTGGAAATAATTAGTTTCCAAAATATCCTAGTATGCCTTATATTTGGGTACAAATTTTGAACCCTTCAATGGTTTATATTTCAGGACGGAGGGAGTATAGTTTCATTCCTATGCATCGTCCGACTGAGCTCAAGACCATGCTGCAAACACCTATCACTGGTATTGGAGTTTATTAGTTATTAGTGGGGAAGAGGGTTGACTCCTAGATAAATTTGAGAAGTAAATTAAACTTGCTTCCATTTAAAAGGAACTCCTTCGACATCATCAGAACTAGCATTATTGTGACAAAAAAAAAAGTAAGGCAAATCAGTGTGGTTCACTCCTAGCGAGATTATGTGGGTTTTTTCTTTAAACATATACAACGTGCTCGCATATCACCTATATGAATACACAAGTTTATTAGTTATTAGTGGGGAAGAGGGTTGACTCCTAGATAAATTTGAGAAGTAAATTTAACTTGCTTCCATTTAAAAGGAACTCCTCCGACATCATCAGAACTTGCATTATTGTGACAAAAAAAATAAGGCAAATCAGAGTGGTTCACTCCTAGCGAGATTATGTGGGGTTTTTTCTTTAAACATATACAACGTGCTCGCATATCACCTATATGAACACACATGTACAATCTACCCTATCAATACCTCCAAAAGAGTAAAAGACTAGAGTACTAGACGATAGATCATGGAATTGATGAAATCACCTCGTATCAATGGACACATCATCTATCACTAAAAAAATAGCATAAAATACAAGTAGCAGTGCAATTTGAAGACTAACAAAAGCAACCTTGATCAAGAGTTTTACCACAGTGAACTCCGTCCATTATTGCCTTGCATATAATAACTAACGCATGCCTATCTATTATGGGCCAGTTTGGTATCGCTCCAGCTCTGAGATTCATGCTGGCGCTGAAGTTTGTAAAATAGATTAAAATATTTTGTATTTTTATTTTAAATCTAAAATAAAAGTATAATAACTCGGTAAAAGACCCTTGATTTATTTAGTTTATTTACACCTCTAGGTCCAAGAATTTCTGAAGGTGGGCAGCAAAAGACCCTTAATTTATGAGCAGCTCCGAGAACTTCACGAATTTTCTAGAGTTGGAGCCATACCGTCCTATATATCAAAATCTTTAGCCGGTTAACATTCAGAAAACCCGAAAATTATAATAAGTCTGAAAAGGACGGATTAAATTGATCTGGGCCGTCCTCCTGACTTAGCCTGTTTGCATCATTGCATGCATTCCTCCCGCCTGCTCGCTTGTTTTTTTGGGTTTGCAATCTGGCCCGAACCTCTCACATGGTGGGCTCACTCATGTCAGGCTCCCACTTCCCCTCGCTCCATTGCAGCAACATTGCATCAAAAACTGAGGCACGAAGTCATTCGGCAATCCACCCAGACCTCACCCAGTACCATTCATATTCCAATCGCATGCATAAGAATCCAGCAATTCCTAAGCCTTAATCCCCAGTTCTCAAAGCAACGCGCTGCTGGCAGATCTGGAAGCACCGGCACGAAGTGGTGTTCCGTGGTGCAACACCAAGCCTTCCTCGTCTCCTCGAACAGTGCAAGGCCGAGTGCCTCCTCTGGCGTTATCGCCTTCCTGCCAGACACAAACATTTGGCTGATCACTGGTGTAACATTTTTAGAATGGCACAGGTCCCTCTCTCTCCCACCATCTGGCTGTAATCTAAGGCCCCCGGGCCAACTTTGTATCGGTGTCTCACACCGTCCATTACCGGTTTACCGGCATTCTCAAAGCAAATCCCCAGGTCCAGTAGCTTGACACCAAGAGTCCAAGTTGTTGAGGGCACACCTGATCCTAGCACAGCTTCTTTTGCCTGCGAGGCCGTGACATTGTCTCCGCATGGACGCCTCGTCGCGCCGCTCGCCGGCCTAGTCGGCTGCCGGGTCGCGTGTCTGGCTTGGTCGGCCCGGAGGCGGGTTGAGTTAGCGGCTTGGGCAGTGCGAGTCGGGCTCAATGAGCTGGCCCATCACTGTGCCACGCTGGCGGGCATGGGCCGACGTGGCACGGTCACCTGGGCTGTAGAGGAAATTTACAACCAGGCCGGCTTGGGGTGGGCTTCTTCAACGAATGGGCTTTGCAATTTTACCAAAGTCTTTTTCTGCATCATTTAACTGTTGCGCAAAATAATCTCAAAAAAAAAACTGTTGT
The DNA here is from genome assembly GCF_002211085.1 of Panicum hallii. Classification (NCBI taxonomy): domain Eukaryota; kingdom Viridiplantae; phylum Streptophyta; class Magnoliopsida; order Poales; family Poaceae; genus Panicum; species Panicum hallii. The sequence goes on from NC_038050.1 coordinate 55,865,050, forward strand.
GCAAAGGCTAGTTTTACACTTTTACTCCCTCATCTACAATACCAGACACTACCGAACATGATGCTGGTTATTTTTTCCTCCCAGCCTTGTTTTAACCAGACTTTCTCGATAGATGTAGAAGATAAAATGAACTTTTTACTTTGCCCATTCCCGTGGAAACAAATGCGCTACAAATTGAGATTACAAACTCGCATTATAAATCTGCAGTCGAATGCCGTTGCACCACTTGTCAACTTGTACGCCCGCAACGGGAAGCTTGATCGTCATGCGGGCAGATCGTGTACCTGCACGCTATTCGCCATGCCACGCATCTGCCTTCTGAGCTGGGGTCCCTGCAGGGGCTGTGCCGTGCGCTGGGTCTGGCTTCTGAGGCGACACCAGCATCCACAGGCCCTGAGGTGCTCTGCTCCCCTGTCGTAGCATAGCATCCTGTTCCAAGACCAAACCGCACTCATCAATCATCATCCCCATCCTAGCTCGCTCGCGCGCGCATCCCGGATAGGGAATCACCAGGATGACATGAGCACAGAGGATGAGGCTGGCTGGCGGTTGCGGCCGAAAGCTCCAACCCGCGCAAGAGGCCACCGAGGCCGTTGCTCCCGGGCCGCGCGGTGCAGCAGGTAAACAGGTGGAGGGAGCCGAGCGGTCGGCGTCGAGACGGCGACCCCCGAAAGCGCTCGCGGCCGCGTCGCGTGCTCCGGCGCGCTGACGGGCGGGTGGAGGCTGTGGGGTCGGGATCGGGCCAGCCACTGGTTCCACCGCAGCAAGGCTTCCAGTTCCATTCCACCGCGTCGAGCACTCGAGCTCGGTTATTTAAACTTTAAAGCAACACGAGCAAAGCACCCCGACGCTGATCGCTCACTATGATCGGGACTTGGGGGAGGATTCGGTTCAGAAGCTCGGATGCCCCAAGCTTCCTGATCGAGTTTATCGATATGATACTCCTGGCTGTGACGCCTAAGCAAGTAGACACAATTTTTTTCTGGTGATACACTTACATATATCGAAGTACAAAATCCACTTAATTAAGTACTTAAAACCAAGCTCAATCAGATGGATAGGCTCCTTTCGCTTTCAGCTTGGCTTTCGTGTAGCAACGTCATTCGACAAGCCCATCCACAATACATCCCCCTCAGTTGCCCCTGGCCCATGCCCATCAAAGCACCGGAGCCACCAATCTCTAAAAATCTGGCTCAATTCTCAAATGCGTCGCCTTTCCTCGCTTGGCCATGTCTGCCTTTGGAATAGCCGATCGGGAGCACGCCGGCCTAATCCACCATCACGCGCCGAGAACACCTCCATGAACACCGCTGCCATGGGCTGTACGTTGACGACACAGCAGGTCGTCCGCCACAGCAGCTAGCTGGTCTTCCCGGGCACGGCACGATTGAATTGTGACCCGTCGTTTACGTGACGAAGAACGCCTCTGCTGTCAGGGGGCAGGGCAGGAGGCGACGAGGTCAGCCGGTGACCAACCGGGACGCCGTCGCCTGACCCACTCCCCTCCTATCTGCAGCCTTCTTAGTTTCGTCTCGTGCGGCGCGAGCACGAAATTCTTTGCCGCCTCCGCGACAAGTAGTGGTAGCCGTGTAACGGGAATAACCGCCCGCCCACAGCTACCTCGGCGACACCCTAACGGCCACGGCAGGCGGCGGCGCCTGGCTCTGATGCTGCCATGTCGCGCGTGCCTCGTATCGGTGGTGCTGCTGCTCCTGCTGCGTCGCCCCCTCCCCGTCTCCTGCCTCCACGTGGCCGCCGACGCGCCCCTGACGGCGACGGACCACCGGCAGGACGGCCCGGCGTGGCGCTCGTTCCAGCAGCTGCTCGACGCGCGCCGGGGCAGCCGCGTCGCGGGCCTGGCGGAGCTCAAGCGCTACCTGGCGAGGTTCGGCTACATGCACGGGGCGGAGCACGAGCCGACGGACGCGTTTGACGCGCACATGGAGGCTGCCGTCCGGCGGTACCAGTCCACGCTGAGCCTGCCGGTCACGGGGCAGCTCGACTCCACCACGCTCGACCGAATCATGGCCCCGCGCTGCGGCGTCGGCGACAACGGCCACGGCGTCACGCCCGTGTCCCTGACGGCCGCGGGGACGGGGAGCCAGGCCGCCGCCGGCGCGGTCAGCCGGTTCACGTTCTTCAAGGGCGAGCCGCGGTGGACGCAACCGGACCCGCTCGTGCTCACGTACGCCATCTCGCCGACGGCCACCGTCGACTACCTGCCTGCCGAGACCGTGCGCGCCGTGTTCCGGCGCGCGTTCGCGCGGTGGGCGCGGGTCATCCCTGTGGTTTTCGTCGAGACCGACGACTACTACGAGGCCAACATCAGGGTGGGATTCTATGTGGGCAGCCACGGCGACGGGATCCCCTTCGACGGGCCGCTAGGCGTGCTCGGCCACGCCTTCTCCCCCAGGAACGGGCGGCTCCACCTCGACGCGGCAGAGCGGTGGGCGGTTGACATGGACACGGAAACGGCGCACTCGGCTATCGACTTGGAGTCCGTGGCCACGCACGAGATCGGGCACGTCCTCGGGCTGGGGCACTCCTCGTCGCCCAAGGCGGTCATGTACCCGAGCCTCAGCCCGCGGCAGAAAAAGGCGGCGCTCACCGTCGACGACATCGAAGGCGTCCAGTGGCTGTATGGACCAAACCCGGGGTTCAGTCTCAGTTCACTGTACCAGCAGGACTCATCCATGGCGACGGGGAGGAGCAACTGGCTTGCAGGGTCAGCTAGTATAGTTTGTGCAGTCCTGATCATACTAGTGACGCAATTGTAGATGGATAGACAGGTTTATAATACGTATAAAAAGGATAAGAACAGAACGGGGGGAAAGCATTAGGTAGCATGATCCTGCTAAGGGAGAGAGAAACGTCTCTTCTTGCAGGTTAGATTAATTTTGCACACAAATGTGTGCAAGAGAGATGCGTCTCTCTTCGTGTAGATTTGTTCTTGCAGAAATGTTCCATGCAACTGTACATCATCTTATCAGTCAGAAAGTGTGAAAAATGTGTTATCTACACAAGAGAACTATGCTCACTGACAGCTAAAACCTCACACCAGAGAGCCCCCTAGTTATTAACATTTCATTCTATTTCTACTGAGACAAACCGAAGTGGAGAGACTTCTACCGCGACACTGTCGTCTGAAGTGGCAACACACTTTCGGGTCCAGCTTCCTCTACCCCAGAGGATTTCTCTGCGGCACTCTTTGACATCCCAAACATCTTCTTCATTGTCTTTGTGAAGCATGTCCGGTGTTCATCGGCAGAGGCATGGATGAACTCATGGATGTGATCTCTCAAATCTGAGACAAATGAACTGCCGGGTACATTCTTTCGGCATGAATTCACAGCACGTTTTGAAGCTGGTTGGGGTGATCCCTCAGATTGGGTGCCACTAGACATAATCTTGAGAAACTGCAAACCAAATAAAAAGATGTAAGCCATAGCACAAGAACCAATTCATCGCCCAAGAGAAACTAAGAAAAAATCACAAACAAGTAGTGATTCTATGCTCCTTAACAGAGTAAGTAAGAGTATCAGGTTTCCAGGAGTAGCACATAGGTCTTTCTGAACAAGATACTAACTTTTTAATTGTTTTGGGCGTCTTTCTGAACAAGATACTAACTACAACATCTGCAATAATCTGTAACCACAAATGGCATGAAGAGCACAGCTAAGCTACAAATCACCTAGGCAAAAGTTCAGTATTGGTCCAGAATGGGCATCATATAATTGTTTGCCTGGAGATATTAACCTCAAACATCCACTCAACAATGGCAGGTCATAGAATGTCTGGGCTAGCATTTAATTGAACAGTGCTAAGAAGAAACAGCATCAGATGTGGTGGAAACATAGTGCTAGCATCAAACGATGCTCTCTTTCTGTTTCTTAAGGCACAAAAACTGTGAAATAGACTGGTAGAGAGAAGAATAGCGAAACCTTAGTCAGTCGCTATTTTTTAGATGAGTCCCTCACTATTTGTATAAGAATAATTGGTGATACTGATGATAATTGATTTTAAATTTCAGACTGAGGATATCAAATTAATGGCAAAAGAACTACTAGTAATACTGAAAAGAGATGGAAGTTCAATGGTAATCCCTGAGTGTTCAAAGATTCCGCTGTAGACAAATTACATATACAGGCTAGAAGTACAGGCAAAGGATGCAAAAGGAGTGTCCGCAGCTACAACCTGAAGGGCCAATTTAACTGACTGCCAGTAGCCCAATATACAAGACATAGTCGCGAAAACCACATCTAGGTGAACCTACTACCAGTTGCGCAACTGAAAAAAATATGCAACCGGCTAACGAGTCACCGTGGTTCTCTGCACCGATACCCCTCAAAATAAAACACTAAGGCATTAGAATGGGACATCAAAACGAAAATAGTTCATTTGCGCCAGGTCCAAAAAGGATGCACTAGCTTACTAATCTACAGAAAACTAAACTCTTAGCCTTCTAGTGCCGAGTTGTGAGTTGATGCGTCAGAGAAGGAAGCACTGCTGCACTAGGCAGAGCCATCCCTTCGATTAGCACAACAACACGAGTTAATGTTGGTGGGCTTACTGACCATCCACACAGGGATTGCTGCCATGGTGGCTGCGGTGTGTGATTGGCTAATTAGCCACCGAGACCAAATACAGACTTAACCAGGAGTCTGCATATTATTTGCTGGCCACTTTGTAACCTCGAAAACCCATACGACCACCGCATCATGAGATTCTCCCAAGGGAGATGGCTATTGAACTGAAGTTTAAGTCGCTCTCATTACAAATCGCACAAACAACAGAGCTACAAACATCAAGAATCAAATCTAACAAAGCACGAATCGCAACATGACGAGAATGGGAGAGAGGAGGGGGATTACCCAGCCGATATTCACCCTTGGAGCCTCTCTTCAAGAGGATCCGCTAGGGCAGCCGAGGAGGTGGAGGAGAACAGCTCCGGAGGAGAGGCGGCGGCTAGGGTTTTAAAGTTGGCTGCCCGTGGGGAATTAGGGCTCGAGTTCGATCGATGCCTCTCGAGATGCGTCGATCCGCGTTTAGGACTGGAGTTGTGGCCTCATCATATAGGCCGGCTAACACTAGGATCCATCAGCCCAGCTCGCGGCCCACTAAACGCCTACGCAGATGCTCCTCGTCGGGCTAAAACAAACAGAACCGAAATAACGCTTTACTAGTTTGTCTTTCTCTTATTGGGCTTTTGGTCCATCTAACTTAAATGTCCCAAATTTTAAGGCCCATGTGGTGCCTTAAACCGGGCCTGATATAGCCATACCATGGGCGGCCGGTCATCATCTAATCCACATGTTGTGATCCTTATTCGTCTTTTTTTCTTTACGAGTACAAAACCCATTGAAGGCTCAGCCAGTAGGCCTACCTAACCAATTCTTGCCGCTGGCCACAAGTCCATCCAACATGCAAAAAAAAAAGTCTTCACATTTGTATGGAGAGATCGGTTTGTGTGTACGGTGCATCATCATCATCATCATTGTTCATTGCAAATAGTATACACACGGCCACGACCCACGAGGGCTCCATCTCGAAATTCACAGCACAAGGCCTCTGTCGAGGCGTTCCGTTCCAGACGTCACTCGCAAAAAGTGAAAACAAGAGGAGGCCGCATCGTGCTGAACCGCTGATGCTCAACTGTTCGAGTAGATTATGCCAGTAAGTTTATGCTACTAGCCTGGTAGGTCAACGTACCTCGACTGATAATCTGTTATACAGGAGTGCTCCTATGTCCTAGACATGCGGTTTCCAATATCTTACTCCCTCCTGCTCCGATCACCGTAACCCCAAAAGAGGATATGGTTGTAAACAGCAGGGGCACTAGTTTACTGCAATTCCGGGTGAACGTGAACCAATCAGCGACGGCGGAATCGGTATCTCCACATCCGCGCGCCTCGGAACCCGGGCGCGCCAGCAAGCATGCATGCCGTGGAGACTGACGTAGCTCGTACTTTAACGACCTCCTCGGCACGGCAGGCACGGGCTCGCAACTTGCAGCGGCGCTGCGCGCGCACGGCGGCGGCGGCGGCGGCGGCCGGGACGGCAGAGCCCGGCCATCAGGGGAGGGCTCGTCGGCTCGTACTCGAGTTGTCAACGCCTCGCGACCATGCGCTTGGGGCGTGGACGGTGCAGTTTTTGCAGGGACCCAAGCGCGCGGCGTGGTAGCCAGCTGGGTGCTCAGCCTCGCCAGCTCCGGCAACCGGAGTCTCTGTTTCTTCGTCCATAATTCACCGCCAAGCACTTTACCTGAACGTTTTTTTGTATCTGAACTTCCTGGAGACCGTTGACCGGCCCCAACTAGCTTGCAGCTTCTCTTATTTTTCTTTGTTTCATTCGATTGTTCTTATTTTCTTTGTTTCATTCGATTGTTCTTGGGTTGATGGATTCCAATTTTCAAAGCTTGGCCGAATGGATGGCTTGCCGTTGGCCGTTGCGGGAAGGGACCGAGCTGAACGAGTAGCTAACTGAGCGGAGCGCAGAGAGCTTTCTGACGAAACTGGCAGGCGGGCAAATCATACAGATGCCCTGTTGGCGAGCTGAACGTACGAGCCGTGCAGGTGCAAACCACGCGAGAAAACAGAAGCAATCAATGGTTTTTTTCTGCCTCTCAAATCGGCCCTAATTACTTCTCTGTCCACGGAACAGAAGGCATGCTTGGTTCGTGGGCGAGGAGCATTATATCGGAGTCTGAAGATGCAGCAGCATTGCACGCCACAGCACAGCTGCAAAAAAAAAATGAAAAGGGGGAAGACGAAAGAGCGCAAAACAAAAAAGCATGCAAGCTACTCTCCATGGTATATACATATATCCAACCAAAATTCCATCTGGAATACAGACTTTGACCATTATAACAATCTGGTTAATTAACTTGTTGCCGTTGGCTTATTAGACTACGACACCAGTAACCAGTGGTAATATAACGGGAATACATCCAATAACATATATATATTCCAAAATGTAGATCGTTTAGCTTTGTTATATCCAGATATATAGCAAAATCTATAGAAAAATCAAAACGACCTATATTTTGAAACGGAAGTAGCAGTATTAGGGACGGATGGTGATGAGTAATCCTTGAGACGTTCAACCTACTAGTACCAGCTATTCATATAGACATCAATAATGCAAGCATAATTATAGGAGCCGTTAATTGGGCTCGAAGTAGGCCATGGCCTACGCACAGCACAACCAATGCGGATGCCAAAAGAGATTGGTTTCAAGCTGGGAAGACAAGAGGGGAAAAGTCATGGCGCCTGCTAGAAGCAATTCCGCAATCATGCATGTGCAAGTGCAGTGCGTCACCGTGGGAGTACTTGCCGCGCCAGTTAATTTCCTTTACCTGCACGATAAACCCGTCCTCTCTCTTTAAGGTTCACCCGACGGGGAAAGCACATTTTGGCAGCTTTTTCTTGCAAAGCAAAGTCGATGGATGTACGAATGCCCTACCACATTAGCATCTGATGCTCGGAAAGCATACTGCATGCAGGTAACCAATCGAAGCATGTGCGGTGTTGTTCGGTTAGGAGAAGCTGAGCTTTTTATCTTTCTGGTTTTACTCGACCGGGCTGTTTGTTCGTATGATACAGTTTAGTTTTCCTTCAAGCAACTGACCACGTATCAATGTTACTAAGGGTGCGTTTGGTTCAGCTGTGAGCTGTTAAAAAGCTGCTGTCACATGTCTGCTGTGAGATGACTGCCGTGAAAAAACTGAAAGTCGTTTGGTTCAAACAGCTGTGAGTTGTCGACTGTGAAAAGTTATATATTATCTTTATGTAAATTGACAGTATACAATATTTATTTGTGATGACCAAATTCTTTTTCCTTTAAATCTTTATTTTTTATATATATGAAAATATTTGGAGTTAATTTTTTTGTATTCTTTTTTATTTTTATTTTTCTATATATGAAAATCTTTATTTTTTATATATAAAAAAGAATTGAAAGGGTATATATGTGACCAATGTAGGTGTGTAGTTTTCACAAATTCGGAAAAGCTGCAAAATCAGGGTACAACCTGCTTTCAAATTTGTACCACAGAAAAGCAGCTTTTTTAAAGCAGCTGCAGAAAAGTTGAACCCCTTTAATTCAACTTCCGCTTTCTGAAAGCAGAATCAGGCTCAAAAAACTGAACCAAACATAGCCTAAAGCAAGCCATAACTTGTTTCTAGTTGAAAACTTTGACGACACAATTTATAGACGTCTGAGTCAAGATCTGATGATTTGTTGCCTACTTTTACCATAACTATGTGACAGGCGGTTGTTTCTTCCCTCAACTTAATTGAAGAGCAGTGTTACTGCCGGTACATAAAAAATAAGGCAGAGTGTTGCGAAGATGGGTGGAAGATTGTCCATGATAGGGCATAGTTAAAAAAAAGTGTGGGGGCACACATGATTGTGACTGTGAAAGAAACACTAGCCTTATTAGACTTTGGCTTGAGTAATCTCCATATATATGTCAAATAGTGTTGCAATAGAAGCTCAAAAAATTTAACAAATCAATTTACAACATGTTTGCGTGCATGTATTTATAGGGGTGAGTGTGCGTGCATGTGGTGAGCATCTGCATTTGTATTATGTTCGTAAAAAAATGATGGGCAAAGTCAGAAAATTTTATCGTCGATGTCAGTGCAATGTACTTAACCTATACTTTGAAATTATAATTTTATGGATAACACAATGAAAACTAAATGATGATATATTATGAGATTGTTAAGTTTTACAATAGTAATTATCCTTTACAATTTCAATTCCTCGCTACCACTATGCAAAATGTTGTGTCACATCAGCACATTTGCTGACATGATAGGGTAACTATGAGGAGAGATGTGGGAGAGTTTCATAGGATGAGAGAGAGGTTTATCACCATAACACTCCTCTAGCACAGTTACCAAGTTCTTAGTCTTGGTAACTATGTAATGAAACTATGCACAGAGATTGGTTTAACATCATCATTTGGAATATCTGAATATGCAATAACCACTATCATGAGTTGTAAAAACAATTAGTCGCTTATCTAACATTCTGCTAAAAAAAAGTAGATCAAAGAATGAAGAATGAAACTAAGCTCTTTCGGCCTCCACTTGCTTACGAAAATGTTGCCGTTGTCAGCTGACAACGCCAACTACACGTAGCTCCACCCTGGCTAGGCATCTCAAGGTTTCTTCGACTTAATGAAGGGCAGTGCCATTCTAGGTAAAAAAAATAAAGGCATAGTATCACAAAGTTGCCATATATATTGTGACTTTACTGTGATTAGTGTCCATATATATTGGTGTTCCCAAAAACAATCTATATTTTGTTTCGAGCAAAAGAAATTACACACAAATTGTTAGTTGTCTTCATTTGAGGTCAAGCTAATTGTTTGCTAATATATTTTGACCTTTGTTTGGTTACTAAGGCAGATGGTGTGACGAAGTTAGGAACAGAATCATCTCTATGAGAGGGCAACCTGTAGATTCCACAAGCCAAGCCAGGATCGGGTTGAGATCTATAAAAGGATGAAAAATTATTGTGCCTATAATATCAACGTCTAGGCCCACCCGATAACCTGATCGGTGCAGCAAAATCAAGCCAAGTCAGGTTGGGTTTGGCCTCGAACTAGTCAACCGTTCTTTTCCCACGTAAAAATACTTTGCTTTTTTATAAATTTCGGGCTAGGCTCGGGCTAGGCCTAATCATTTGGCCTCGAAATTCCTACCTAAGCACGTCTAACAAGTCAATCGTCCCTTCATTTTTGTGATCAATCAGACTCGGGTCGGGCTTGGGACGTGTGAAGCACTCCGGTTACGAACTTTGGTGCTTGTAAAATGTTAGGCATCACAACCTTAAGCATTGGACCAATATTGCCACAACTGTGGCTTGCACGCCCGCATATCCACTACACCAAATTAGCTCAATTTTATGGGCCACATCTAATTTCATCGGCCAAACGCAAGCCGACGAAAATAACAAACTTATTTCATCGGCTTACACAAGCCGACGAAATTTGAGCGTATTTTCGTCGGCCTAGCGCGGACCAACGAAAACAAGTCCATATTTTCGTCGGCTAGGCACGGGCCGACGAAACAAAGCAGAGATTTTCGTCGGCAGGCCGACGAAAATAGATCTAATTTCGTCGGCTCACTCTGGCCGACGAAAATATCGGTACCCTAAGTACCGGCCTCCCCTCGATTTGGTTGTCTTCTACGCAGCAGATTGAGCCCCCACCCCAGCGCCCGCCAACACCGCCCCCGGCCCAGCGCCCCGCCGCCACGGCCCCGCCCCGCGGCCCCCCTGCCACCGCCCCGCGTGCCCCCCTCCCCGCCGCCCCGCGGCCCTGCGGCCGCCCCACTGCCCCGCCGCCCCGGGGGCTGCCGCCGCCTCGCACGGCTCCCCGCCGCGGCCCCGCGGCCTTCCGCTGCGCAGCAGCCCACCGGCGCCGGCCCCGAGGTCCCACGCCGCGACCCCGAGGCCCGCCACCACCCCCGAGGTCCCACGCCGCGGCACCGCCCCCCCCCCAGGCCCACGCAATGCCCCCACGGCCAGCCGCCTCCCCACGGGCCCCGTCGCCGCCCCCGAGGTCCCACACTGCGGCCCCGCGGCCCACTGCCGCCCTGCCGGCCCCCGCCGCCACCCCCGAGGCCCCACGCCATGCCCCTGCGGCCCGCCGCGGCCCTGTGGCCCGCTGCCGCCCCGCAGGCCCCCGCCGCCACCCCGAGGCCCCACGCCGTGCCCCCGCGGCCCACCGCCGCCCACAGGTATGCCTGCCCGTTCTCTTTCCTGCTAGTTTCGAACTAACTGAATAACTATTAAACTTAGTGATGCATTGTTGTCCATTACTCTAAGGCCAGAAGCTGTATTACTCTAAAAATATTTGTGTTACATTTTCTTGATAATTTTTGTTTGCTTAGTATCATTAATGAAGTGATATTTCTCACTTTCGTTATGAAGTAGCTAGTTTGAGAAAATGAGAGAGGATCGAAGACATGTAAGCATCCTTACTCTAACTACCTTATTTATATAACTCGTTATGAGTTAACAAAATTTTAAAAATTGTAGTGCATGAAGGATAGCAGTGTCCATGATGATCTAAGATTGCTTTCACATGGAAGCACGACTGCAAGGACTTATGGTTGTTATGACATAAACGGATTTCGGTTCCGTTCAACCAAGTTTGAAGCAAAAAAATCCACGTGCCGTCACAACAAATAGTGGAGTTGTGACCACTGCGAGTGCATCAGATGGTTCTATCACGGAGTATTTCGGTGTCATTTAGAATATATTGGAGCTGAAGTTTGAAGGTTCAAAAGATTTAAGAGTTGTGTTCTTTTATTGTGATTGATTCAATAATAAATTAGGTTCTGGGGTAAAGCATAACAAAAAACTTGGTTTAGTGGAGGTGAACCATAAATTGCGACTTTCTGGTTACAATCCATTTATCCTCTCACACCAAGTTGAGATGGTCTATTATATGTCGTATCCATGCTGTTCGGAAAGTTTAGAACCATGGTGGATTGTTCAGAGAGTATGTCCTCCTGGTCGATTGTCTATTCCTGGAGATGAAGGTTATGATAAATGATAGATTAGATGGTGACACCGGTGGTGTAATAGTTTCTGAGGTCCGTAAGAAAAAAAGGCCACATCGTGCAAGCAAAATAATGTTGACAACATATAGGCATGGTACTACTCATGGTGACTCCGTAGCTGAAGAAGATGACCCCAAGGACTTTTAACATGTAATGTGATATAAAAACTAGTTTTTCTTAGTAGTGTTTTATTTGCTAATTGTTGTTATGAAACTTGTTATCTTTTATTTACCATTGCTTTATATGATATTAACTAACCATATTTCATTTTTTTCAGGATGAGGTCATTTGTGCACTCTCTGAAGGGAAAGAAGTATGTATCCTCATCTTTAAGGAGTCAGGCAAAGAAGAATGATGGCTCCGTATCTTCGGATAGGTCTTCTCTCTTTAGAGGCAGCAGTTCTCACCTAAGCCGAAGAAGTGCACTTCAGCGATGTCTAGATGAGACTGTGCAAGTTAGTCATATGTAGTTTGCATGTGTAATTTTATTTCATTAATAACACTAAATATCTACTTGTCTTTGAACAGCAAGAAGAGGAAGGTAGGGGTGCGGATGAGGAAGAATATGTCGTGAATGTGGATGGAGATGGAGATGGAGGTGGAGAGGGAGATGGGTGCGAGGACAGAGAAGAGTGCGAGGATAGAGATGGAGATGCAGAGGAGGAGGAAGAGGAGGATACTGCTGCTCAACCTATGTTTAGGTACTTATGATCATTTCATGAAAAATTTTATATGAGCTAGCTAACTAATACAATACATTTAGACTTAGAGGCAACAATGTGATGACTCCTGCAGCAACCAATTCGGCAAATCGTCGACAGATTAGGCCATATGGGGATTGGTAAATAATCTATTTTATTGTTGTGATTGTTTCATTTAATACATTATATAGTTCAAGTAAGAAACATAATGGCTATCATGCTCTAATTGTAGGCTGTGGGACGACATTTGTTGGGAAGGAAGAAATAGGTTAAGACCTGTGAATGCAACATTGGGAACACTTTGTCGATTTCACTACCCAGGAATGGTCACAATTGAAGGTGTGCTTCAGGCTGCATTGAAGTGGGAGCACTATAAGCTGCAATCGGATGATCAGGGCGTCACGACTGCAGCGAGGGTTTGGAATGAGTTCTGGGTAATTTTTTATCATAACTTGTCTAACTTGTATAACTACTATCTATTTGATTCATTTATAAGTTGTCTAACTAATTTATTTTCCTTTTTAGGAGAGGTATCGTTTGCCGGAGGGGGAGGAGCGGTGCCTACAAGCTAGGGCTCGTTCTGTGTTCGGCAAGGCAGCGACGAAGGTGGTAAGGGATATGATGTCCAATGCTCGTATACAGTGTGTTTGTTTATACTATAAAAAAATAAAGCTGCAAGACATGAACAAGAAACTGGGCGCTTCTGAGATATATCTCCGAGAGGATGAGTACCTTCAAGTTGATATTAGCGGTTTGCCTTGGTTGAGAAAGTATCCAGATGCTTGGCGAGCACTTTGTGCTTATTAGGCTTCACCCAGCTTTATGGAAAAATCCAAGATGAAGAGAGCTAATCGTCAAGCAGGACCATGGGTTACACAAAGATATGGGGCTGATGGACACCTTCATTTGGCTCGTCGAATGGTAGGTGTTTATTATTTCAATTTGATTATTATGTACTTACTTGCAATATCACAATTTCTTTTTTGCCAGGAGGCACAAAGTGGGGTGGCCCCAAGCTATATTGAGACATACATTCGAGGCCACCACGGCGCAGATCCTACATAGCCAGAGTTGCTTTGCAGTGAAAATACCGCACAGACTCTGGTTAGTAAAATAATTTAATTTCAATTAAGTGATGATTTGAATATTATCTTATTATTGGTTGCCTGAATGGTAGGTGAGATATGGTGATGAAATGGTGGCACGTCATGGGGAGGAGTACGATTGGAGGAGGAGTGATGTGGATATCGGTGCCTTATACTCAAGCGGGGGAGGGAAGAAGCATGGTAGGTTCAGCATTTTGAATGGCGTTATTGATACAAGTGGTGCTTTGAGTGAGGCAAGGTGTTCTCAGTCCTCTCAGAGTTCTCGGAGCTACCAACGGGAAAGAAAAAAAGAAAGTCGACTGCAGGAGGAGATAAAGCAACATAGAGAGGCGATGCAGAGGCAAGAGGAGTGGGCAAGGAAACAACACGAGTACATGCAAGGTTTTTTCGCTCAGCAACGACAGATTCAGGTACTATGCAAGTTTGATAATTTTTCATGTCCTTATGCACTTTTTATTGCTATAAGATACTTGATTTATTATCGGTTTTTAGAAAATACTAGCGGTTACCCTTGGCTCACAATTTAATTTGCCACCTCTTCCTTCGCCTCCTCCACCACCATCGACTTTTGTACCATATATGCATATACTGTCTCCACAAGTGGTAATTCTATCGTATAACTAGCAATGCTCAAATTTTCTTATATATACGTACTATATACATTTAACTTTATCTATAATCAGGGTTCGACAAGTACTCATCCTCGAGGAGTTTCTGCCAGCCCGTCCAGGCCACCATCGACAGCCCGTAATATTTCTGGAGGTGACTGCGGCAGCGGACATAATATTACCCCTCCTTGATTTGTGTTTTCGCGTTTCGTTGACATATATATGCCATTTAGACTATGGATTTCATGATTGTACTTATTGGATGTATTTGATGATTGTGTGATGATGTATTTCATAATTCTGCTTATGGATATGTTAAGTAACTGCTTATGGATGCTTATGGATGATTGTGTTTCATAATTGCTATTATATGCAGCTGTTTTTTTAGTAGGATCCCAGTATTTTCGTCGGCTAGGTTTCGTCGGCCACCTGGTCGACGAAAATACTGCAGCGTGTCCAGTTTTTTCGTCGGCTACACTAGTCGACGAAAATATGTGCGGTCGTTTTTGTCGGCCTGTCCAGCCGATGAAAATACTACCATCGTTTTTGTCGGCCAGACTGGCCGACGAAAATAGGTGCACATTTTCGTCGGCCAAGACGGCCGACGAAAATAGTTTTATTTTCGTCGGTTGCCGACGAAAATGCGCTTATTTTCGTCGATTTTATTCTGTCGGCCTAATTTCGTCGGCCGACCGACGAAAATAGCTATTTTCGACGGCTTTCGGGCTATTTTCGACGGTTTCTGGCCGACAAAATTACGCTATTTTCTTTTAGTGGTCATATACTTGCTATTTAAGGGAACTTCTTGTTGTAGACCTAAATAGCTTGCAAATTTTAATGGCATGCCACGACTTTTCCAATTTAACTCTCCAATTTATAAGTAGCCAACAAAGTTAATCATGGACCCAAACATGACAATGCCACTATATATGCAAATAAAATTGATTCCATACAGTTTTGTTGGAAAAGGAGTGTTTTACGAGACACTCTAATCCCTACACGTAGGATCTAGGTGGCTGGTGAGAAAGGATCTTATTTGTTGATGCAGCTATGAACCAAATGGGTGTCTAGCTTGGACGAACTTGCCTAGCTCATAATGTAGGAAAAACGGGCCCTTGCTTGCCTAACTGAAAAGGTCTATTCTAGGAGAAACAAAAAAGGAGCTTAATCCGGCTCAAATAAGCCTTTTTCAAAAAGCATGATGTGTATGTTCGATATAAATAGACCTTACGAAAAGAATAAATTTTTCCTCCCACCTACATGCATGCACGGGCCTAGGCTCGCGCGGCAGCTTTATCCAAGCCCGCAAGCAAGCGCAACGCACAAACTGAAGCCTGCATAAAGGGGAGCAACGAAAAGATCCCTTCAATGCGCTCCCCAACCAGCGTGAAAGCTACCGCCCGCACTCAGAGCCCAACCAGACCGTTTCTTGTTTGTCTGAGCTCGCAGCATCCTGTGCATAAAGAAAATATCCAAGTTTCCTCTCGTCTCGTCTCGTCTTCGTCTCGGTTTGCGAGACGTACGGCAGTAGTAGGTAAGACGGAGAGAAATGTACAGAGCATTGCCACCACCAGAGCACCGGTACGGACTAGCCCGGCAAGTTACTACTCGTACTAGCTAGCTAGTAGCTACGATCACCACCGGCCGGGCTCCATGCGTATTGTATTGGTGGGGAGCTGAGGCCGGCCGGGGAGCAGGAGGAGGGCCACATCAACTGGTGCGGCGAGGTGAGGTGCGGTGAGGCAGCGCGATGGCGAAACGAGAGGGGCAAAAACTAGGACCAGCCTCGTCACGCTCACCCCCACCCGGCCCCCGGCGGCGAGCCCGGCTCCGCCTGGGCGCTGGCCACGTGACGGTGGTCCGGCGAGAGCTATCTACGGGGCTCGCTGTAAGCGAGTGGCCAGCGAGTAATGATTATCTGCACTGCCCCGAAAACAACTGCTTTCCCATCCGGAATCATTGGGGCCGCTGGCTGCAAATATCTCTGGGCGCCCGCGCGCGCGGCGGCGAAACGTGAAGGTCAGCATCTCGGAGAAGAGAAGATGCCGGTGAAGGTCAGCTACCACTGACACTGAGGGTGTTGCCTGACGAGGTAGCTGTGTGTGTGTGTGTGTGTGTGAGTGAGGTCAGTGAGACAGCCGGCGGCCAGGACAGCACACATTCTCATCAAGCCGCTACTCGATCGCTTGTGTATGTGGTTACATTGCATGTCACGAGTGCAAGTAGCAAGTAAAACGGGACAATTGAGGAGGTTATTACTAGGAGAGGGAGAGGCGTGCAACGCATGATGGCAGGCAGGCCCAGCTCGGTAGCTAGCTGCCGGCGCACGTCGGCAGGCCGGAGGTATGGCGCGCTGCCCGGCCGCCAACCGACACGTGGCAGGGTACGGCAGGGGCCCTGCGAAAGCAACCGCCACGTGATGCCCAGCAGGCCGGTGTCAGAGGCCCGAAAGGGACGCGTCCCCATCCCTCATCAAAACCCACAAGCCCGCCCGCCCGCCCGCCCCGCCGCGACGCTCCGCCCTAGGGCGCCCCCATGCGAAGTTTCCAACCGACACATGCCCCGCGACCCCCGTCGAGCAACAGCGCCATGCATCACGGCCCGTCGTCAGGGTCAGGCCGATTATTATTTATTTTCTAGTGAATAAAGGTCAGGCCGGTTATTTCCCGTGGTTTTTGTAGGGGAGGGAGAGGGGATTGCTTGTTAACCTGACCGTGCCAAGCTGGCTCCGGGCAGCCGGTTGGCCAGGGGATCCGTTAACTAATCCGGGCGCGGGGATTCTGACGGGCTAGCGCGCTCTAGCTGCGGGGTGGCCGGGCGTCACGTGGGCGGGGGACGGAACTGCGTAAGCACGAGTGGGCACGTGCCGCGGGGATTCCGGGGACCCCCACCCCCACCCGCCCGCGCCTCGGGATCCTCGTCGCCCTCACGTGATTCGATGCCGTCGCCGTGCCGCACTACCGGACCGGCACGCACTCGCCGCGCGCGCATGCACGCAGCATGCCCCCCCCCGCCCGCCCCGCGCGCACCGAGCGGAGCCGGCTCCTCGCGCGCCCTTGGCTCTTGCCGCGGCGTCGCGCGCCCGTCCCCACGACCCCGCTGTGCGCCCGCCCGCTTTCCCTTGGCCTCACTCTTCCCCGTTTGGTTGCAGATAGCCATGTCCTGAGAAATTGCATGCAACGGAGTTCTCTCGGAAAAAGAAAGAAACTGCAACAGAGTTTTCCTCTTTTCATAACGGAGCTGTGAGGTGGAGGTTTTTATTTTTCACGAAATTAAAATGCAATGGGGTTTTCTTCCTGGGCAGAAATCGTACTGGCGTATCCATGCAGGCATGCGCTTGCGAGGGTGGCATCTGACAGGGGGACCGGAGCTGTATGTTTCATGTGTCGCAAGTATTAAAACGGGCGGTACTCAAAAATAATTGATGCTCTGCGCTCTGCAGTGTAGTGTGTATAGATGCCATTATTGCTAGTAAACAACTGGCCTTTGTCAGGCATTTCGTTGCTAAGCTGCGGCTCGAGAGTAATTATTTAATTCCGTCAAGTAGCGCCGGGTGTACTGGACACAGCTTCCCTGCAACTTTTTTTTTTATTTATATACCCTGTAGGTGAAACTTCGTTCATCTCCCTGGAAGTCAGAACCATACAAATATACCATCATGTCGTTGTACCATGCATGAACGCATGGCGACGATAGGTGTACGACGGGATGTCGCGGAAGCAGCATTAACGAGCTAGTAGATAGATAGATAGATAGATAGATAGATAGATAGAACGAACTAGGCCCCACATGTCAGCTCTGCTTCACGTACGCCCTTATATAGGGTGTCTGCCTCCCGGTGTACGCATGGTGCGTATGGTTTTGATTGAGTGGTGGTGGGTGTAGGACGAAGGACGCGAGAGAGGGGTGGTCCTTGACGCAAGTGAACGGGGGCGCACAGCCAGCAGGAGCCATCTTCGTGCACTTCTCATGTCCATGACGAGACAGCACTGCCCTGCTCCACACCCCCGCCGTGTGGTCCTTCATGTGGTCGCAGAATGGCAACCATCCCACCCATCATGAACCCTATCAGTGGTTCCCTGTGCAGCGCTCGGGACTCTAATTAGTTTGCTTGCCACAGCCCCCCACCATGCATGCGGGACGAGAGTATGTGTTTTTTTCCTTCAAAACTGGCGATATCAGCGCGGACGAAACCAGCCGTATCATTCGTTAACGATGACAGTCCCGCGACCGTACATGTTAGCTGAGAAAATGAGATATCCGACATGCCGCCCGTATTCGTGCTAATTATTGCCAAGGCACAAACTGTTGCGGCCATACGCTCCTTGTCGTTGCTTGAAATGGAGACATGTTTTCGAACTAATACAGCCCGAGACAAACCCTAGACCACACTAAATGAGTTGTGTTATTTTGTCTCTGATTTGGATAGCGCTAGCTATGCCATCGGTAGATGTCTGCATACATAATAAAATTTTCTTACGGCGATGCTGCGCGACTTATACAATCCATTCGTAATTTCATATCATCTTTGTAGCCGTATTTTTGCCCCCCAATTACTGTGTATCCTTGCAACGAACGAGAGCTATATATGAGCAGGTAACGAGCGGCGAGGGAGGATTAGGTCGCTCGCAGCACGCATAGCACAATGGGTCGGGGACGTTGTACGGAAGGGCGAAAGGGAACGGCCAAACGGGCGTCCACGTCTCGGACCGGAGGACGGGGGGCAGCGTGCAGGGGGTATGATTATTGCGGTGGCGCCGGCTTTTCTGGGGCTGAGATGGGAGAGATGGCGAGTGGTGAGAGGGAGGGAATTTCTCACCGCTTGCAGAGCGCGGCCCAGCCTCGCACGGTGGTGGTACGGCCATTACGCTGCCAACAAAAGTGGCCGCGCGCTAGTATTATTGTTTTCCCTCGCCACAAGTACGGAGACCTGCCGGCATTGTTATCTCTTGTCGCTTTTACGGCTGGGATTTACCATGCACGGGCGGGCGCTTTCGTTCCCAGTTCCCACTCCTGGGCACTGGCCCGGCGGTGAAAGAGAGGAAGCAGCTAGTCACTGCTCATGTCTTGTACTGCTCCACTACGAGTGCCCCCATGTCGCCATGTGTGTGTGGACGGATAACGTGCACCATGCTTCTCTCTCTCTTCCTCCCCGGCTCGTGATTCGTGAACTCCATCTCTCTCATGAGAGGACGGACGAGGTGAGAGAAGCAAGGCCGGCACGTCGTACTGGGCGGGCAACGGTGAAAGAGTTAATAAAAGGAAAGGGCACTCGGGGGAGAGAAAGTAAACGCGGGGGTGGTGGGGACTTGGCCGGCCGGGGCAGAGCCAGAGGCCCGGAGCCGAGGGGCGCGCGGGCAGGGGGTCCCCGTGGGCGCCGACACTCCACGTTGCCTTGACGTCAACCTGCGCGCCCTTTACCTGCGGTAACTACCACCGCAACCAGCCAATGCGATTCCTCAGCAGCAGCAGGCCCCACCCGGCGTCGTTAAATTCCCTGCCCTGCGCGCTCTCACCTCACCTCATCATTGATTACTGCATGGGGGTGCTGTCAGTGCGTCACACAGGCGAAAGTGACCGGTGTCCGGAGTATAGGAGTATGTTTATATGTTGCATGCAGTAACATTATCTTATCTTATCCGGACCCTCCTGAACGTAAACGCCACTCCGGTGGCCTCCTCCCGTTGAATTGGTTCACCTCATAACCCCCTTTTATCTCCTCTCATCAGGTCACTGACGAGTGTCAATACTACTACTACTGCTGCTGCCGCCGCCCAGCAGTTACCACTGTCATTTCTTGTCCATATATGATGCACGAAAGATTAATCCCACATCTTCCTCGTATGGCATGACGACCAGCTAGGAGCATAGCCAGTTTGCCCACTGCTCCCTCTCCTACTTTCGCTTTGGGCGCACAGTAGGAGGCGTGCCGGATGTAGGCTGGCTGGCTGGCTGGCTGGCTAGCTAAGCACCACCGGCTACTACCTGCTGCCTTTTGACCGGACCCAGGAGTGTCAGTGAAGCTAGCTGTAGTCAAGCCGGGACAGCTCACCGCGGGGCTCGCTGGCTGTGATGGCGGACCAGGCCGGTCGACCGGCGCTGCTGCGCGTCCCCGGCCCGGCCAGCGCGGTGGCACGTACGAATTATGCCGCCCGCCCGGTGGTGCTCCTTATCTTATGCGCCCCGCGCGGGCGGCGCGCTTTAGGCATGTGATCTCGGCGTGTGACCGATCGCGTGCACGCACGGTGCGGTGTGCCCGGCAGGCAGGCAGGCGCACCGTTCCCTCTTGTTAATTCGACGGATCGAATAGGCATGGAGCCTCCCCACGCACTCGAGATCATTAGTTTTTGCCCAGTTTGACTAGCTCCCACGAACATGATCCTTTGCCTATAGAGAGTTTTTCTTTCTTGTTTTTTTTTTCTTCACTAGCTTGCCAGCTAGCTAGCGTTAGCAGCCGTATGTTACGTTGGGCTCACTATGTAGCAGTTGTGGTACTACGCACCGTACCAGCTGTTACTTCGGCCGCTGGTTACTGGGCGGGTAGGGTACTAGTGTACTAGGTTAAAAGTTTAACGGGCGCTTTAACGAACCACCAGTTACTTTAATCAGGAGAAATCTGGGCAGATCCCTGGCTTCACCTAAATGTTTGCAGTACTTCTCCTCCTCGCTCCTCCTACATGACACATGAGGGGGGGGGGAGAGAGAGGGCGGGGTGCGCGTAAAACGACAGCTTCGCATCATTAGCTCACGTATCAATATTCCGCGTGTGTCAGAGGCACCATGTGTCAACATGTCCCGTGTCGGGCTTTGTCGCAGTACTGGCTACTGCGTGGTGCACATCTGCGCGGAAGCTTTCTTTTCAACCTGCAGCAAGCTAGCTAGCTGCCCCCACGCGGCCGGTTTTAATTGGGGTGGTGGAAACGAACTGGGTTACAGCCAGTAATAATCAATGAGCCCATGATCCATTCACCGTACGAGGCCACGTACCACGCGCCCTCTCTCACTTTCTCGCTCGCTCGAACGAGCCGGCGCCGGCGATCGTTAACCGAAAAGGCTGCGGAGCCCTGCGGCTAGCGCAGTTCGATCGGAAAAATTTAGTGTCGCAGCGGCGCGCGGTGCGCTCTGATCCTGTGCTGCGCTGCGGCGACCGCGAGTTATTACGAGCGCTGCGCTCGCCGGAGCGGCCAAGCAGCGTGTGGTGGCGCGGGAAGGCTCGCCTTTACGCTAGCTAGCTCGCTGCGCGTCGACGTACTCACGCCGGCCGGCCGGGCGGCCTTGATGGCGCATGTGCCCAGTCGCCGCATACCGAAGCATGCGCGCAGGCGGGCGCAGCTGGCCTCTGCTCCGCCCGCACCCCGGATAAAGAAAGATTCCCCGAGGGGGTCCGGCGCGGCGAGCCCGGCCGGCCGGGCCTCCGCTCCCAAATCCGTCGAGGCGGGCGCGCGCCGCGGCAGGCCACCGTCTGACGGCGGGGGGGGGGGGTGGCGGCTTTATTGCATGCCGAGACCGGCAAAGACGAGCGGCCGAGGCGGCGAAGGCGCCAGCCAATCGAGCCCGCCCTCCGGGAACGGCAGGCAGTCACTTCCGTCGGGTCGGGTAGATAGACAGGGCGGAGGAGAGGACAGAGGGAAATTGACCGATTAACCATTCTCGGTGCGTGGCAGACTTTTCCCCCTGCTGCCGCGTACGAATGCCCCTGCGAGGTGAGCAGCATTGATTTCCGCCAGGATGCTTCGGCATCCACTTCCATGGACACTTGCACAGGCTACAGCTCATGGAGTCACGTGGTCGTGTGCATGCATTACGGTTAAAGTAACAGGATTCTTTCTTTCTTTCTTTCTCCCCCGGCCCTCCCCACCCCCTCTCTCTCCAAAA
This sequence comes from Panicum hallii, assembly GCF_002211085.1. Taxonomy (NCBI): domain Eukaryota; kingdom Viridiplantae; phylum Streptophyta; class Magnoliopsida; order Poales; family Poaceae; genus Panicum; species Panicum hallii. The sequence goes on from NC_038050.1 coordinate 55,886,919, forward strand.
GAAAAAATACTGAGACTGCTGCTACTAGTACAGCCAGTAGCTAACGGAATTATGCTAGGTAAGGGGGTGAGAGAGAGAGAGAGAGAGAGATGGTGGAGCATATGAATGTGGGTGGGCAGAGAGAGAGAGAGAGAGAGAGGATGGATGCAGTGCATGGGATGGGTCACGTTGGGGCCTGCTGCCGTGCTGGGCTGCAGCTTCCTCTCCCTCTGCACGCTAATTCTATACTCCCCCTAATCGCACCCCCCTAATGCTATCTTCTGCACAGCTTTTGTCAAACATAGTTTTGTGCACACACATGCACTGGCGCCACTAGCTAGCTCCGCCCCTCTCTCCCTCTCCCTCCCCCGCTTCCCTCTATATTAATTACTTCGCAACAACCCCTTGCTCCGTTACTGGTGATCGAGTGACTGGAGCCCTCCAAAGCCCAGCACTATTTCTTCTCCCCCTCCTCGCACCTCTCCCCCTCTCATCACGCCACTCCCTCCCCTCCTCCCGCCTCTCACTCTCGCCACAGCTACTACCAAGGCTCTAGCTGCTAGCTCGTACTAAAACGAGCACACTGTCACTGCTCGCTCGCCGGCCTCAAGGAACTGCCCAGTGCCAATTTAAGTACCACGCCGTACGGCTAGCTCTAGTGCCCGCGTGCGATGGCGTCGGAGTGGGAAATGGCCATGGGGGTGGAGCTCGGCATGGGCATGGGCACGTACCACGGCCACCACCACAACGCCTCCAGCATCACCACCGCGCCGATGAGCAGCCACCACAGCGGCGCCGCCAGCTTCTCCACGCCGCACCACCACCATTACTACGGGATGCCGCCCGTGGGCGACGCCATGCGGGTCGACGAGCTCCTCGACCTCTCCACCGGCGCCGGCGCCCACGACTTCTTCCCCACCGCCGCGGCGGCCGCGGCCACGGACAACGGGCATCACTCGGGGGCCATGGGTGAGCCGTCGCCCACCGCCAACTCGTCGGATCACCAGACGTCGCTCCTCTCCTTCGCCGACGAGTTCTACATACCCGTAAGCACCAAATTAATAGCGATCGCAAAACCAGCATGCATCTACATCACTAGCTACCTATATGAATGTGTTTCTGCCTTCCTGGTAGCTTAGTTACCTAGCTACTTTGAGAGACATGAGATCGCTGAACAATTGCGCGCGATACATGATGATGATGCAGAGCGAGGAAGCTGCGGAGCTGGAGTGGCTATCCAAGTTCGTGGACGACTCCTACTCCGACATGCCGAATTACTCGTCGGCAGCGCATGCCGCAATGGCAGCGGCTGCTGCCGCTAACGCGGCCGGCAACGGTGGTGGCAACTCGGTCGGTCAGGACAGCTGCGTCACGGCGGCGCCCGGCCGCGGCGCGCGTAGCAAGCGGTCCCGCGCGACCGCCGCGGCTGCCGCGGCGTGGCACTCCCTCGTGCCGCGCCCACCGTCGCAGTCGTCGCCATCATCGTCCTGCTCGTCCTCGGACTTCCCGTCGTCGAACAAGCCTGGGCGTCCGAACGGCGCCAACGGCAGCCGCGGCAAGAAGAGCCCGGGCCCCGGCGGGGCCGCGCCGGAGGTGGGCATGGAGGGCGGCGTCCGGCGGTGCACGCACTGCGCGTCGGAGAAGACGCCGCAGTGGCGGACCGGGCCCCTGGGCCCCAAGACCCTGTGCAACGCGTGCGGCGTGCGGTTCAAGTCCGGGCGTCTCATGCCGGAGTACCGGCCGGCGGCCAGCCCCACGTTCGTGCTGACGCAGCACTCGAACTCGCACCGCAAGGTCATGGAGCTGCGCCGCCAGAAGGAGCTGATCCTCATCCGCGGCAGCCACCGCGACGCGGCCGCGGCCGCCGCTGCCGCCTCGGCGGCGGCCGGGTCCGCCGGGCCGAGGCCGGAGCTCATGTTCCGCGACTACGGCGTGTGTTGATAGCCAGCCGGCCGGAGAGGCCCGGCCCGGGGAGCTGGCCGTGCGTTGCATGCATGGAGCCCTCTAGATCCTTTTGCGAACGAAATTCTGCCGCCGTTTCTTCTTTTCTTTCTTCGATCGATCGCCATGCGTATTCCAGATATTTTTCCTTTCTCCTTTTGTTAATTACTATTAAATTGTTGGTACCTACTACCTCCCCGCTTCCAAGTTCTATGAGAGATCAATGAATTCTGTTGGTATAATTGTGGTCGCTTTGTGAGCAATCACGCGCCTAAAAACGCCATGTATCGCGTACACGGATGGTCCTGATTGTGATTTAGCGAGCATATCATCAGTTATGGCGCGCACCCCGTCCGCACTGCTCCATACTTGTACGTGTATGCGTGCACCGCGAGCGCGAGTGCCATCTTCTTAAGTGAGTGACAGATCTCCTCGACAAGTTTCGAAGAGACGGAAACTCTAGGATACTTGCATTGTATGTATGCTCATCAGTTTGTCCTTCAGTTTTCTGTTATTTCTAGGTGAGATTTCTCCTTTCTCTTAGCTGCATCGGAGTACTTTGCTCTCATCGGGTTGCAGCGGCTAGCTTTCCTCGTGGTTATTACTCCTACTACTCCATGCTTCTTTTTTCCTCACCGGTAGGTCAAGCTTTTTCCATGGCGGAAAAGAAGGGAGACGAGAGGACAGGGAGGGAGGGTGAGAGAGCCGGGAATGGTGGGTGGGCCAGCACGTGACTTGGCCCTATCGCGGCCTTTTTGGCAGGGGAAAGAGTGGGCGATGCTCCGGTCACGTGACCGTGCTCCCCCTCCCCCCTCACCTCCTCCGTATCATGATCATCATCATCCATCTTTCCTTCTCTCCTCACTTATTAGCATCATGCAATCGTCTTTCTCCTCCGACTTTTTCCCGGCGCCTGTTTTCGCCGTGGGGCTGCGCAAAAGGCAGGGCGAGTAAAGCGGGCTTGGGGCCGAGCCCCTTGTGGCCATGGAGCGTGTGTGTGTGATGTGCATGCGACCTCTGCCGACTTCCATGTGGGCGTGGTCTCCGGGTGCCCGTATATTGTGCCGCGTTTGATTGGCTGCACTGCTGCCCGTACCAAACAATCATGTCCCCTGTGCTCCCAAAGTCGTAGCTATACACAGTTCTTTTGTGGACGGTGTCCAGGTATATGACTACAGTCCCCACCAAAAAAAACTATACGGTAGTGTTTATGACATGTCATGAAAAAATTATAGTTCTCAATGTATAATTTTTAATCGTGATTATAAAATAAATTCCTCCAATGACCTTTCTCCTCCCTCTACCAATCCCCTTCCTTCCCACTATTTAATTCTATCTTGGTATCTGTGATATCCATCCCAATATGTATCGTGTAGTTTCTTAAACTTTAATTTTTGTGCAGGAAACTATTTCTTGCATGAGACCCAGTTTCTTAGACTTTTCCTCTCTCTCTCCTCTTTATTGTATTGCCAAATCAGCAAAACAGCCTACATGGCATCATATTAAATTAAATGATATGGAAATCATTCTAGTCACTGCATTGGGTCTGCCCTTAAAGCACGGAGAATTGCAAGTAACCTTAAATTTTGAAAAGCAAAATTACATGTATCTCAGGGGGGAAAATGACATTGCGAGTGTTTTATCACGGTTCACTTAGATGCTAAATATAACAAGTTAACAGCCAGTGATTTCACACGATCCAACCTTGATGCCATTGAGAGAGGATTTCCCATTTCAGAGGTAGATGCATCCAATTTTCGGCTGGGTTACAGGTTAAATTAAGGAAAGCATGGGCAACACTTCCCTTGTTGATCTGATCTCAAAGTCGCTGCGGCTCCTAGCTTGACGTGACGCATGTGCCCCATCGCCAGGAACTCTGATGGTTTAATTTGCCGGTGAAGTGACCCGTCGTCGTAGCACGGAGGAACATCGGCGGGGCGCGTCCAGCGCATGCGAACCGGTCGAACACGAGGTCCTGCTGGACTTTGCACGGAGACGGATCGGAGACGAGGAGAGGGCTGGGGCTGACACGGCCCCGGAAGTAGTTATCGGCTGCCACGCTGCGTGCAGCTGCTCGATTTGACACTTGCCCATGCAGGCGCGGTCACTTGCCAGGGCCGCGTGCCGGGAAGACACTTGTCCCGGTCGGCTCCGCCGGCGCCCTGGATTTCTCGCCGCGCCGACGTTGAAGTGCGGGCGGCCTCGCGCCAGGCCCTGCCGGCGCTCGATTGGCTTGCGCTCGCTGCCACTACTTGGCTGCTGGGGTCAGCAGTCCGCCGGTGCACGGCGAGGTGGACGGAACTACCGAGCCCGTGTCGATCGCTCGCTCGCTGCAAGGACGGACTCAATGGCCCACTTGCATGGAAAATGTTTCCGACGCCACAGAACCGGAGAAGCTAACCGGGCTACTTGGGCCGAAACGAGGCAAAGCAACAGAGTTTTTTTTTAAAAAAAAGGTTAAAAAATTAAATTCGAAAAAGGGTGCCATTTTGGAAATTTTAGAAAAATGGGTGCCTCCCGCCCGATCAACGGGCGGGAGGCGTGGACGGGCGGGAGGTCCTAAAATTTTTCCCAGGCCCCTCCCAAGAGCCTCTTCGCGAATAAGAAAAGTTTCTTATTCGTGAAGAGGCCCCCGAGGCATCCCGCCCGCCCAACGGGCGGAAAGTTCCCATTTTCTTATTTTTTGTTCGAATTTATGTTTTACAAACTATTTAAAATTTATACTTTTTTCAAATACAAGATATATTCGCCATACTTTTTTGTATACATATAAAATTTTAATTCAATTTTACGAAGAAGATTACTGTATCTAAAACTCGTATGAAGATAGTTAAACGATAACGTTTTGCAACGTAGAATCCAAATATTACGATAGTACGATACATCAACCCATTAAAAATAAAATAGTATCATACAAAAAACAGTTTAAATATATAGAATCCACCGAATCAGGAGTATCTACTCCGCCTGTCCCGGACCTCGCGCTCTCTTGGTCCTCCCCCCTAATCCTAGGCCGTCGGCGTATGTGCCCCTCCGAGTACGTGAGTGCATCTGGAGCACGGTGAGGACGAGGCGGAGGAGGCGCCGGCGTGAACGGGTCATCCTGGGATGTGGAGCTGGAGCGTCATACGTCTGGGAGGGACCAATGATGTTAGGCCCGGCACCGCCGCCCACCAACTCCGAGAAACTGACGGAGCCGCAGTCCTAGTCGTCCCAGTCCGGCACACCGAATAGACCACCGTGTGCAGAAGCTCCCATCGACCAAGCATGCTGAGTATAGCCCTGAGAATACGGAGCAGCTGGCGTCGAACCTGACGGGAGAGACGTTCCTAGAGCATAGGCGCCAAACGTTTGAGGCTCCATTCTTGCAGGAGGAGGCCCCATTACCGTCAAGTGCATGACTATAAAAATAAACAAAATTAGTCGTGTAAATCAAAGTTGATCGAAATAGCAATTATAAAGGACTTACAGCTCGAACTGGCGGCAGTACCGCTGGACGCTGCGTGCGGTGCTGCAGAGGTCGACGGGCCAGCTGTGTGCATGTTGGCGGACGCATGAGATGAACTGGAGGCCCCCACGTCATCTCTGCTGCGACACGTCAGTGCACGTAACGCTCGCGTCAAGTTGTCATGAATCCGACAAAAGCTCTCTTTGTACTGTGCGTCCGGTACACGTACTCCACGTTCAAACAACGTGATCTGAGATGCAGCTTCGACCTCCACGCAGTTGATCAGATCGATCTGCATGAGTAATGTGAAGCAGAGTAATATTGTTATCGATTTTGTATAAAAAAGATTTAATAATTGAAGTTGCAAAAGACGTACCGCGCCACGCTGCGCCTGATCACGGTACACGGGATACGTGTCCGAGATGGTCGGCGGGTGCTGATGCTCCGCGTCATCAATACGTGAAAGAGTGATATACGGACGCGTGCGAGTGAGGTACCAAGCGGAGGTATGCGCCGTAAGACGCCTCCGTGTGTGGCTGCGGCTCGTCCCACACATCGTCAGGTGCGTCTAGCCACCCTCCTACGTACTCCTGCTTGACAACCCAGTTGACTTCGTTGGCATGATATCCCCTGCGTGAATATCTGTTGCAAATATTTGAAAAATAACATTATTTCATAATTACGGTTATATAATCAATACAAAACGAGTTATCACAAACTTACTCGTGTACGCTGCGCGGCACGGTCTGGAACACTCGAGGTAGGAGAGGGAAGTGTTGTTGTCGTCCGAACTTCCTCATCATTCGCTCGACGCAGTACGGCTCGACGACAATATCGAACACTAGGTTCGCCTTTGTGAGCCAGTACGCCTCGTCGCGCGTGCAGAGGGAGGACAACCCGTGCGGCGCACGTGTCTGGACAGCCGCAGCGGTGTACAGGGTCCAGATGACATCCTGTGGCCGCATCCGATCAAATTCGGACGCGAACTGCGAGTATGCTTTTCGGACCTGCCGATATGCCCAGCTCATCTGCAAAATTACACAATATAGTTATTTTCAAGTAATTATACGACTAGAACAAGAATATACCTCCAAACTGACGTGTGAACAGAGCTTCGCCGCTTCCTCTCCTCTCTTTCTTTTTTTCTTGATTTTTACTGAATAATATGGGAATTTGGGGTAGGTGAGGGCTTAAATAGTGGTGGTGGAACGTCCCGCCCGTTGGGCGGGCGGGATGCCCCTCCGGGTAACCTCCCGCCCATTGGGAGGGCAGGATGCCCCTCGGGGAACCTCCCACCCGTTGGAGGGGCGGGATGCTGCCGCAGCCGCGTCAGGGGGCCTCTTCGCGAATAAGAAAAGTTTCTTATTCGTGAAGAGATCCTTGGGAGGGGCCTGGCAAAAATTTTGCCACCTTCCGCCCGTTGGATGGGCGAGAGGTCGCCGGCCCCACGCCTCCCGCCCGTTGATCGGGCGGGAGGCACCCATTTTTTGAAATTTTCCAAAACGGCACCTTTTTTCGAATTCAATTTTTTTAGCCTTTTTTTTAAAAAAGTCCCAAAGCAACAACGAAGAGGTGTTAGTACACGAGGCCTCGTGCCGGGAGTACTTCTTAACCCAATCCATATATGTGGTCCACGAGGCCCGCAAGGCCGCAGCCCACTGAAACTTGCAGTGATCCATGGTTTCATTGAAATCTTTATTATTTTTGTCAGATTAATTTATCCATATGTTGTTTTCATTTAACCAAAATGTGTCCAAGGTCTCCACTCAAAAAAAAGTGTCTAAGATCTATTTCCGAATGGCTGTAAATTTTGCCATGACTTCTTTATTTAGTACACACATGTATCAATGCAAACGAGTTGAAAACAATGTCTGCCACTTGATTTCCTCCCGGCGACGGTAACGGTAAATTCTGCCATGAGTCTCGTAAGAAACCAAACTTACTGTAGGACGCGGCTATCTGCCAAAGAATTAGAGTAGAGGCGAAGTCGCGAAGATGGAAATAACGTGGTGCTGGGTTGTGGTGTTACAGCCATGCAACGGGAGTGCCGCGCACGGTGAATGGGGAGGTGCTTCACTTTCCGACTTGTTACAACCTCTCTCTCTATATAATTACTATTCCACTCATAGTGTGTTGATTATTATTCAACATACCGGCGCCGCCGCCCACAACTCCGGCAAGCGGAAATTTAAACCGACCCGGAGCCCCCAATTACTCCCCACCCGTAGAAGCGCAATTAATGCAAATACCTTAATAACGATGACCATGTTTAACAGCCAGGCAAGCAAACCAAATGACTAAAAACGTAGACCACCTTTTATGATCGGGGGTGTTTTTTTTGGATAGAATACCGGGATTGTTCAAACCTCTCGGGAATCAAGCCATTGGTTGCTATTGGATTTTTCTCCTCCCAATCCAATAGCAAAATCTACTCACAGCGCAATTAATATTATTCAATGCACAGGCGGAGCGTCCCTGTCAGAAAAAATCCGGCCACCCCCTCCGCAACGGTAAAACTTTGGAATGAAACCGTAAAATAAGCTACATATTTACTTCCAGCGAGTATATAACTTCCTTGCACCTTCTCTCTCATTTTTATACTCTCTTTCTCTCTCCTCGTACGCACTGCATCCGAGATACAGGATCCTCCAGCATCCCCCAGCGCCACTATTCTTATGGTTTGCTGGTGAGCATTGGATATTTCTTTTCTATATATGAGACCCCCGCGGCTCCGTGGATGCTCAGTGTGTCCGCGTCAGCAAAAAATTTACTGCCCATTCGATGTATATCGGACGGTAAAGATCACACCAAGATAATAACTGCTCACCAACTTTTCTTCACGTTGACACCATGCTTGAAGTGGTGGCGTGGAGTCGTAAAGTGAACAGCCCGCCTCGAGCTTCACTCCACTGAACTTTCAAATCACCAGACCCTGCAGCGAGCTCCTCTTCCTAGCAGCTCCTGGCCTTGTTTGGCAATGCTAGAATTCTAGCACGCACACATCCCGAAAAAAAATCTCGCATGCATGAATCACTAAATAAAGTCTATTTGCAAAATTTTTTTAGGGATGGGTGTAACTTTTCGCGACGAACGTGTCCACGTCAGCAAAAAAATTTACTGCCCATTCGATGTATATCGGACGGTAAAGATCACACCGAGGTAATAACTGCCCACCAACTTTTCTCCGCGTTGACACCATGCTTGAAGTGGTGGCGTGGAGTCGTAAAGTGAACAGCCCGCCTCGAGCTTCACTCCACTGAACTTTCAAATCACCAGATCCTGCAGCGAGCTCCTCTTCCTAGCAGCTCCTGGCCTTGTTTGGCAATGCTAGAATTCTAGCACGCACACATCCCGAAAAAAAAAATCTCGCATGCATGAATCACTAAATAAAGTCTATTTGCAAAATTTTTTTAGGGATGGGTGTAACTTTTCGCGACGAATTTAATGACAGTAATTAATTGATAATTAGCTATAGTGATGCTACAGTAACCATTCTCTAATCGCGAAAGGCTCATTAGATTCTTCAGGGTCACTAGCGCGGGGTTCTGAAGTTGGTTTTGTAAACTGACTTTGTTTGACATCATAATTAGTGGTCAAAGTTTGTTACTATTCACTAGCTCTACAATTCTTCCCAAACCAAACAAGGCCCCTGTGAACCCGCGTCAATTTTACTGCCCATTCGATGTTTATCGGACGGTAAAAATAGGCCCCGTTTAGTTCCTAAAATTTTCCCTACAGTACCCGTCACATCGAATCTTTCGACACATGCATGAAGCATTAAATATAGTTGCAAAAATAACTAATTACAAAGAATAACTGATCAGTACGAGACAAATTTTTTAAACCTAATTAATTCATGATTGGACATTATAGGCCCCGTTTAGTTCCAAAATTTTCCCTACAGTACCCATCACATCGAATCTTTCGACGCATGAAGCATTAAATGTAGTTGCAAAAATAACTAATTACACAGACTAACTGATCAGTACGAGATAAATTTTTTAAACCTAATTAGTTTATGATTGAACATTATTTGTCGAGCAAAAACGAAACGTGCTACAAGAACTTTTCACCCAACTTTTTACGAACTAAACACGGCCATACCCAAAATTTTTTCTAAAGTACACGTCACATCGAATCTTTCGACACATGCATGAAGCATTGAATGTAGTTGAAAAAAAACTAATTACACAGTCTAACTGATTAGTAGGAGATGAATTTTTAAAGCCTGATTAGTTTATGATTGGATATTATTTGTCAAGTAACAACGAAACTACAGGAACTTTTCACCCAACTTTTTACGAACTAGACGCGGGCATAGTTCTCCACGGTTGAAACTGTAGCGCCGTTTACCATGTCTTTAGTGTTCACACCGAGGTAATAACTGCGCACCAATTTTTCTCCGTATTCACACCATGCTTGAAGTGGTGGCGTGGAGTCCTAAAGTGAACAGCCCGCCTCGAGCTTCACTCCACTGACCTTTCAAATCACCAGACCCTACAGCGAGCTCCTCTTCCTAGCAGCTCCCGTCAACCCGCGTCTCTCTACTCTCCCGTTGGCATCCTTCTTTGCGGTTCTCTCCTGCATTTTGATTCACTCGGACAGAGCTCTCATTTGCTCGGCTGAAGGTTCTTGCTAAGGGATTTCCCATCGATTTGTCCTGCATTTCGATACACTGGGCTGAGGCTTCTTCCTCGGGATTTCTCGTTCGCTCGGTTCAAGGTTCTTACTGAGGGATTTATCATCGATTTGGTAAGCAACTATTCCCCTTCCATTTGTTCTTTCAAGTCTGCGCGCCTAGTCCTTATGGAAACATTCAAGCTTTTGATTTATATTTTTGCTGCTCGTTGAGTGCAAAGGTTTGCAATTCAGTCGCGCGTCTTGATCTTCTGTCCGTGATATTTCCAAACGCCACAGTTTCCAGATCTGATCCTCCCATTTGTTTTTTGGATAACTGAGTGCTGAAACGAACATTGAACTCGGTTTAACAGGTTGTTTACTTTTCTGAACTGAAGATCTTTATGATTGATTTATATTTATTGAGTAATGTTTACAGTGCTGCTCATTCTAGCGTTGGCTTCAAATATCCTGACATAGAGATGTCTGATTTGCACATATTTCCCGATTCCATGTGTTTTAGTTAGCGGCAGGGAAAAAAATGGTTTGCTGAGTTTTTAATTTAGTTGTATAGGCATGGTCATTGTGGAAATCAATGCTATATTTATACAAAAAAAAACTGTTTTTTTCGGCCATTTAGTGCGAAAAACAGTAACCTAATCTTGTCTAGCGACTGGATACATAAGGGTAACCTAATTAGGCTGGCATAACCTAATTACATAGGGATGCTTACCAGTTAGTTAGCTTATTATAAAGTGACAATAATCTAGACCTATGAACCGATTACACTGAGAAGACTACCCTAATTATGTGCATGCGTACCTCGTGATCGTTAAGATTAGATTACATATGTATTAGTGTTCTTCATATTGCTTAATATCCGTACCTGTACAGTTATTATGTGTATCTCAGTTATTTCTACTACATCTATAAAATTCTGTTACTAAATGCTTGGAGGTTACTAATTAGCTTCCTCCCTGAAAACCTGGTAGGTTACATCTATCAAACTATTCACATCTCGTTTGTGCCTTGGTTCTACTTTAATTATTCAGGTACATCACTTTAATATGCCCGTTTCCATTTTTTTTCAGTAACTACCTTAGATCGCTGTCTATGTGTAAACAGTAGGACTCCGCCCGGTGGGAGCTCCGTAGATTTTCTTGCTACCTTGTATAGACATTACTGCCTTCCATATGCCTCATTGATAGCCGAGATTGGATTTGATGGGGATATATTATGCGGAGTTGAATTGGAATTGCCTCAACTAGAGCTTGTTATACCTCGACATCGCTAATTTTTTTGGACTACTGTTACCACATTTTTTGCTGTGGCTTACGAGCAGTCTGCTTTGCAGGCAAAAGCTTTTCTGCATCGCCTTTATATATCCAGTAAATGATAGGAATGAATAGGACCATTCTAAGTACATAGTTAATTCGCCTTTGTAGAGAAAAAAACAAAACTGAGATGGAGGGGGGGCGCAAACGACGAAACTCCAACCTCTATGATAGAAACCAAAGTAATGCAAAAAGGTTTTTTTAACTACAGAAAGTAAAACCTACTAAATTATATTCATTTTTAATTAACATTTGCAATTTGTTATCCAGCCACTCCAGCTATACACACACCTATTGTTTCTGATCCCGTGGAAGCTCGCCACAAGCGTAGGAAATATTTGAACCAAAAGAAAATGAAACAAGCAGGTATTAATTCAATTTATTGTTGGTACACAAATAAATAAAATAATGCATGATTGCTCGGAAAATGTGTGCTGACTTCTCTTCAGTACAAAATGGTCTTGCTGGTGCCCCTCTAAATTGTGGCCATTTTCCAAAGGAATTGATAGATGCGTTGAAAGGTATGGAATTGTCTAGGTCAATTCCATGTTTGCTATTTTTTCAGTGCAGAAATCTAATATTAACTTATGGGGAAAAAAATACAGAATCATACACTGGGAGATCTTATTATGGCTCACCTGATTATGAGTGCCCCCATTGTCATGCTGTTTTTTGGTTTCAAGAGAGAGTAAAGTGTGCTTCTTCCCAGCGTGGAAACAGAATCATCTACAATAATTGCTGTAAAGGAGGGAGAGTTGTCATACCTCCTTTTCCACCGAGGCCTGAACCTCTTTCTTCATTGGCTCGGTTTGATGGTGGCTCACGCTCAAAAAAATTTATGAAAAATATAAGACAATACAACTGCTTATTTGCTTTTACATCAATGGGTGCAAATATAGATCACTCTGTTAATGATGGTCGTGGCTCTCCTATATTCAAAATCAGTGGGCAGGTACATCACCGAATTGGATCTTTACTACCTGCTGATGGAAATGCTCCCAAATTTTTGCAGCTCTATATATATGATACCTCTAATGAAGTACAGAATCGGATTAATGCTCTCTGTCCTGATGAAATGCCAACTGATCCTATTGATCCAACAATTGTTTCCAGTTTAATACAAATGCTTGATACTCATAATCCATTAGCACAAAAATTCAGAATGGCTAGAGATCGATTGTAACAACACAGTGATGAAAATTTTGTTATTAGAATCGTTGGTCCTCAAGAGGGAGATCCTGCTCAGTATAATCTACCATCAACTGAACAGCTTGCAATGCTTATTGTGGGTGATTTCTCAGCTGATTCCTTCCAACGAGACATAATTATAGAAACTAAGTCTGGTTATCTCAGGCGTATTTCTTCACTGCACCCAGCCTATATGGCTTTGCAATATCCTTTGTTATTCCCTTTTGGCGAGCGAGGTTTCCAAGTTGGTGTTCTTTATAGTGGTCCTGAACAGAACAGTAAAAAGAAGAGGAAAACAATAACTATGCAAGATTATTTTTGATATAATTTCCATTATCGTCGGGGCCATCCCAACCCATTTCTCTGTTATGGTCTTCTATCTAGCCAAATCAAAGTTGATGCTCGAGCTGCTATAGACGAAAATAGATTATGGTATGTATTAAAAAACCAATCCAAACTAAGAATTGAAAATCTGCAAGGTATTGCTGATGCTGTTGGCCGTGGTTGTATAGATGGGAGTGAAATGGGCAAGCTAACTGTGCTTCCAGCTTCACGTACCGGTGGCCGTAGATACATGGTTCAAAATTACCACGATGGCATAGCAATATGCAGAGTATTCGGACCACCTGACTTCTTTGTCACATTCACATGTAACTCCAATTGGCCAGAAATGTTTCTTGGAATTCTTGAACCAGGGCAAAAACCAAGTGATAGGGCAGATATAATTGTTCGGGTATATAACATGAAACTAGAGGAAATGTTAGAAGACATTAGAAATGGGAATATTTTTGGGACTGTTGTTGCAGGTATATAAAACACACAGGAATTTCAGCCTGTTTGCAGTCCTCCACACTGTTGAGTTCCAAAAACGTGGATTACCTCATGCACATATTATTTTCTGGGTTTCTGAGGATACTTCTACTCCAACGGCAGCTTTTATTGATAATTTTATTAGTGCTGAAATTCCTGACCCGAATGAAGATCCTCTGCTATATACTCTTGTTGCTGAACATATGATTCATGGTCCTTGTGGGCCTGATAACCCAAAATCTCCTTGCATGAAGACTGGAAAGTGCTCGAAAGGGTTTCCTAAATCTTTTCAGTCGGAAACGACTATTGATAAAAATGGTTTTGCTGTTTATAAAAGGCCTGACAACGGCCGCTTTGTTCAAAAAGGTCAATGTCGTTTGGATAATAGGTGGGTTGTCCCTTACAATCCATACCTATTAATGAAATTTCAAGCTCATATAAATGTTGAGTGGTGCAACAAAGGAATTTTTATTAAATATCTTTTCAAATATGTTACTAAGGGCCTAGATTGTAGTAAAGCATATATCGAACACACAAAAAAGGGAGAAGAAGTTGCAATTGATGAGACGGCCCAAACTAGGAATGAGGTGCAAGAATATCTTGATTGTCGTTATATATGTGAACAAGATGCATGCTGGCGAGTATTTGGTTATGATATACATAGGCATTTCCCATCTGTCGAACGGCTCCCTGTTCATTTGCCTGGTGAAAATAACATAGTGTACAATGAAGAGACGAACATGGTTGAAGTTGTTTCAAATGAATTCCTAAGAAGAACAATGTTGACTCAATGGTTTGAAGCGAATACACAATATCCAGAAGCTAGAACACTAACATATTTAGAATTCCCATCAAAATGGCGATGGATGGAAGATAGACGTGCTTGGGAACCTAGATGTCTCGGTGGTAAAATTGGCCGCATATACTATGTCCACCCGAGTGTTGGTGAGAGGTATTATCTTAGAATGTTGCTTATGACTGTCAAGGGAGCTACGTGCTTTGAGGATGTAAGAACATATGAAGGTATAATATATGAAACATTTAAACAAGCTTGCAATGCACGTGGTTTATTGGGAAATGATCAAGAATGGTACAATGCTTTTGATGAGGCTGCTAGCTGGGCTACTTCATCTCAGTTGCGACAACTATTTGTTACTATGCTTTTATTTTGTGAGGTTACAGATGAATACGCTTTCTTTGAAAAAGTGTGGCGTCTTCTTTCAGACGACATACAATATCAATTCCGTGAAACAATTGGAAACCCAGCATTTTATTTGTCTGAAAAAGACTTAAAAGATTTTTTGATTGACAATTTATCTGAACTCTTCTTGAAAAATGGGAGCAGAATAGAAGACTTTAATCTACCTAAGAAGATTGGATCATCTCATCGTAACTCTGGTAATCGCCTTGTTGATGAAGAGCTTTCCTACAATACATCTGAGCTACTATTAGAATCTGAAACTTTAATGGTAAGTCTAAATAACGAGCAGCTTGAAGCTTTTTACAGCATTACAGAGACCGTTTTAAATAATAAACCTGGTTTCTTCTTTGTATCTGGTTACGGTGGAACTGGGAAAACATATCTATGGAATGCAGTGATTTCTTATATTCGTGCGCACCAGCACATAGTTCTTACAGTTGCTTCTTCCGGTGTTGCTTCTTTGCTCTTGCCTGGTGGTAGAACTGCTCATTCAAGATTCAAAATACCATGTGATTTAGAAGAGGGAGCTGTCTGCGATATTAAACGAGGTAGTATGCTTGCTGAATTAATAAAGAAAACATCTTTGGTTATCTGGGATGAAGCTTTAATGACCCATCGCATTGCTTTTGAAACTCTAGACAGAACTTTCCGTGACATTCTTTCAGTTCAAACTGAAGAAGCAGTTAATATTCCTTTTGGGGGTAAGGTGGTTGTCCTAGGAGGTGATCCACGGCAAATATTACCGGTGATTGAAAATGGTTCTCAGCAACAGATAGTTAATGCAGCTATAATTAATTCATCTCTCTGGTCCAATGTCCAAATCCTAACTCTAACAACAAATATGAGATTAAAATCACCTGGACCAAACAAGGAAGCAGCTAAAGAATTAGAAATGTTTAGTAAATGGATCCTTGATATTGGAGAGGGGAAGGTTCCTGCTTTTTCAAAGCAAGGAGAATCAGAAGCTACATGGATACAAATACCAGAAGACCTGATACTTAGGACTGATGGTGATAAAATTGCATGTATTGTGAATAGCATTTATAATGATTTGACTGAAAAATATATGGACGCATCTTATTTACGAGAACGAGCAATATTGACACCAACTAATGATATTGTTGATTTAGTCAATAATCACGTTGTATCTTTGATTCCTGGTGAAGCAAAACAGTACTTAAGCTGTGATAGAATATCTAAAGCACCTGGTAGTCATGAATCCTTGGATATACTTTACCTTGTTGAATTTTTGAATTCTTTAAATGGCAACAATTTCCCAACACATGAGTTGATCCTCAAAAAAGGAGTACCTATTATGTTGCTGCGAAATATAAATCAGTCTATTGGTCTATGTAATGGTACAAGACTCATTGTTACAGCTCTTGGGAATATGGTTATTGAGGCCCAAATTATGACTGGAACGCACACAGGACGTACAGTTTTGATACCTCGTATTAGCCAAACTCTTAAGAATACAAAATTACCTTTTACAATGGAAAGGAGGCAACTCCCTATTAAAATATGCTAAGCTATGACTATCAACAAGAGCCAGGGTCAGACTTTATCCTCTGTTGGTGTTTATCTTAAAAACCTGTCTTCACCCATGGTCAACTCTATGTTGCTGTCTCTCGTGTCAATTCGAAAAAGGGCTGAAGATGCTAATAGAGGATGATGATGGAAATTGTACAGACACCACAAGAAATATTGTTTACTCCGAAATTTTTTCTAATATATAGCTACTGCTGTAATTGAATGTATTCCTATAAACAACTAAAATATTATGTGAAAAGGTGATTACTCCTTTTGTGCTTTCCCTGCAGATGTATTTTTCCAATAAATTGTTTACTAAACACAAACTGTTTAAAATGCAGGACCACTATGTCTTTCAGCCAGCTCTCTAGTTTAACTCCTAAAGATAAGCTGAAAACAATTTGTGTGAAAGTATCAAGAAAATGGGAGTTTCGAGGGCTTAACGATGATGGACCTCTGCAGCATGTTGATCTAGTGCTTGTAGATGATCAGGTTGCGCACCTGTGCACTTCTGATTGTTATTTTTGTACTATGCCATCAATTGACTTTTTAAACACAGTGACTTTATAGGACATATAATAATGGATTCTAACTATTTAAATTTTCCATTTTTTCACTCAGGGTAATTCTATTTATGCTGAGATCCCAGCATCTGAGGCAGAAAGACACAGCTCAACTCTTGAAGAAGGGAAAATATATATTATGAGCAGATTCAGAGTTTGCAATGCCAAGAATTATTGCAAGTCTTTACCAGGCCCTTACATGTTGGAGATTACATGCCACACTCGGATTAATTTAGCACGTGAAACAGCAACATTTCCAGAGTATGTTTACTTCTTAACACCTTTTGATGAGATTCCAGGATATATTGGAGACAAGAAAAAATTTCATGGTAACCACCTTTACTATCTACATCATAAGAAACAGCTAGAACAGTTGTTCAGGAATAATTCTATTTGTTTTATGTAGATGTACTTGGCTTCCTTGTACAAATCAATGAACCAGAATGGGTTCATTTTGCTAACCAAGCAACGCCTGCATTGCGAAGGGACATAGTCATTAGAGATGACAAGTACAGTACAACAGCATTCCATATTTCACAATCATTTTGGATATATTTTTAATTTCCGCAATTCTCATGCTCACACAACATTTTTGCTCGTAATGCTCTTTTAATTGCTCTTTGCTTAAATAGGCATGTGGAACTAAAAGTATCTATATGGGGTCGTCGTGTTAGAGATTTCTTGCCCACTGATATGGCAATAGAATCTAGCAATAATCCCATTATTCTGCTTCTAACTGGATGTTTAGTCAAGTTATACCAAGGTAATATAAACTTTTTTCCCACAATTGGAAATGCAATTTGATTTTAATTTAGACCGCATTCGGCAAGACGAAATACGCATGTTGACTAATTATTTCGTGTTTTAATTAATAAAGGCCAACCTTACCTGAGTGGAAGTTCTGCATGCCATTGGTATTTTAATCCAAATATACCTGAAGCAGAAGTTCTACTCAGATCGTAAGCATTTAAATAAAAGAACTCTCTATTATTTGCAGATGAACTAAATTAATTAATTTTAAATAATTTTTAATCGCCAAACTCTGTTTGTTTTTGGATTTTAGCTTGCATGGAAGTGACATAGCAATAAGACGTGTTGGTACTCCTCTTGTTGATGCAACTCAACCAGCGCCTAGACCTGTTGCGCAAAGTATGACTTTACAAAAAATGCAGGAGATCGATCCATATGAATTTCCAGTAAGATAGAACCCTGACATTCTTTACAGTTTAGAATGCCACATTAGTATTCATCTCAAAATTAAATAGAATTGCCACGTGATTTACTTCTGCAGGAAAAAGGTTGCACATGTACTGTCACAATCTCAAGGTTGATTGACGATCGAACATGGTGGTTTCCTTCGTGCAACTTATGCAACAGATCTTACAAAGCTGATGGTGCAGACTATACATGTTATGAATGTGGCACAACTAACAAATATACATACAAGTATGTTCCTCTATCTGAATATGCTGGTTATTTGAAGATATTGCACACCAGTAGACAGTTTCTTAATTAACACAAAGCCCTACCTACAGGTACAAACTATGTTTCATTGCCACTGATGGGACTGATGAAGCTGAAATGATATGTTTTGGTGAGATTGGCCGTTGAATTGTCGGTAAATCTGTTGAAACTATCATGAGAGCCCCTAGAAGTCGTGATGGACTTCCTATGGATATTGCAGCTATAGTTTCTTCAAAGTTCACTCTCGCTGTAACCATGAGTGAAAAAAGCTTTAGGAACCCAAAGAAAACATATCAGATTACAGCAATAATTACAGCATTTGGGAAACAAAAGAATATTCCATACCATTTGCCAAATCAGATTCAGAGCAGTCAAACTGAAATAGCAGGCTCCTCAAGTTGTGCTAATACACCATCTAAACTTCTGCCCATTAATGAAGTTTACCTGCAGACGCCTCCTTCAAAGGAAGTTAGCCGCACACTTGCAAGGTAAGATACTGTCAACGATAGTATTGTTAACGGAATATTTGAGACAAATGTTTTGCTGTGGTACTTTCCTAATGGTCTACAATTTTATTGCAAACTTAAAGTCCGAATCCCGAAGATGAAGCTCACGAAAAGACAAAGAGAAAATTACTTCTGGAAGAAATAAATTTGGTATGCATATTGATACTCCATTCTTTGTTTATCTACAAAACTTTGGGTAATATGATAATATTTCATCTTCTTTTCTAGGAAGAAGACACAAATGCAGATACAGCTGCACAAAACTTATCACCCAATACCAATAACTCTGAAGATGTTGTTCATGCTGGTGTTAAAAGGTACGTTTCTGTAATGTGTTTACTTTACTTATTTCTGATTATTACAATTTGTACTCTCTCAGAGGAGCTACAGAATCAGAACCACTTACTGTCCCCAAAGCTACATCCTCCAAGGGATTACGAAGCCAGAAGAAATAAGAAAATTCACATGCTCCAAGGCTGCTGTGGAAGAGCAGAACTTCATCAAGTTACAACCAGCAACAATGCATCGTAGTTTATTTTATCCAAGTTAGAATATGCAGTGCCGTAGTGGGAAACCACTTTGGTAGAAAAGCGGTATAGATGCACATCCCTCTTAGTGATGATTAGCAGTAACAATAGCTGAATCATTCTGCAAGTATTAGCTGTCATTGTACTTTGAAGAACTCTAGCACTGTCTACACTCTGTGTACTAAGCTAATATTATCGTGCACTAATCCCATTTCGAGCATCATATATTTGCTTCCAAATAATCAATGTACCGAGGAATACCTATTATTAAGCTGATATAGCAGTCTACTAAATCTAAACTATATCTTACCCCTTGAATGTTACAAAGCTCCCAAATGTACTTTTTTTTACCCATTACATATAGACTGCAGCCCATTACAAATTACATAGCACATCTCATGAAACAGAGCCCCCAAAAGTATACTCTTTTTTTGGGCCATTTAATATGGACTGCAGCCCATTACAGATTACATGGTCCATCACATGAATATTCGACTTCATCTAAATTGAGATCCCTTACACTTTTTTTACCATCGTATATTACAAATTAATAATTAAACCAATAAACACCTCCGATCTACGCGCGCGCAACGCGCGCGCAATCCACTAGTGTAGAAACAGATGACACGGTCATCCTGACCGTTCTCCATTGTAACGCCCTGGAGCTATTCTCCCGGCCTCTGTATGCACGTTAGCTAGAATCTAGGAGCTTAGCTAGCAGCTCATGGCTCACGCACATGTATATGTAACGGTCTGTTCAGATGAATCAATCGTTGAGCATTCCATTCCAACTCTCTTCATGGTATCAGTCTAACCACGATCCTATTTTTCCCGGCTGCGCTCTCCCATGGCGTCGCGTTCGTCATCCTCTGACGGCTCCTCGGCGCACAGCTCCAACCCCTTCTTCCAGGCGCCGCCGGTGCCAATTCTTGCTGCCTCTGTCAACCTCATCAACATCAAGACCCATGTTCCGGTGACGCTGGACTTCGACGAGGGAAACTACGCCCAATGGAGCGCCTTCCTCGACAACACCTTCCTGAAGTTCGGCATCATCGACCATGTTGACGGCATGGTCGACGCCCAGAACCGCCTCCACGATCCAGAGTGGACCCAGATCGATCATTGCATCGTTTCTTTGGCTCTACTCCACGGTGACCAAGGGCATCATGGACACCGTCTTCTAGCCTCGGCGCACGGCGTTCTCCCTGTGAACAACGATCCGCAACCACTTCCTCGACAACGCCATGCACCGTACGGTCTACTCCCTTCAAGAATTCCACAGCCTGTTCCAGGGCGACATGACCGTCAACGACTACTGCAGCCGCCTCAAGAAACTCTTCGACATCCTGCGCGACGTCGGCCACCCGGTGTCTAACGCCGCGCTCGTGGTGAGCACTCTCCGCGGGCTCAACCCCAAGTTCACCAACGCCATCTCCGTACTCGGCTCCAGGACTCCGCCCCCCGACTTCCTCTTCGTTCGTTCATACTTGATCCAGGAGGAACGCCGTATGGCGAACACTCACAAGATGGAGGCTGCGACAGCCCTCCTCGCCACCGGCTCGTCCACTTCCTCTAGCCCGGGCAAGTCCACGTCACCTGCCTCCAACTTCTCCCCCAACAAGTTCGGATCCAAGAAAAAGAAGAAGTCCTATGATGGTCGCAGTCGCAACAATGCTGATGCTCCCCAACAGGGCCAAGCACCTCCCCAACAACAGCCCTGGGGCACCGCATACAATCCCTGGACCGGCGTTGTCCAATTCTGGTCCATGCCTCCGTGGCACGCCCCCGGCAGCAGCGTTCTTGGCCCTCGCCCAAACGCCAATCAGGCCCTGACGGCATCGTACCAAGCTGCTGCTCCTTCTGCCGGCATCCTCCCGCCTCCACAGCAGCAACTCTTGGCGTCACCACAGCTGCTCGCCGCCCTCCAGGGCGGCCCTGCTCTTGGCAGCTACTCCGGCGGCGGGGACTGGTTTCTCGACACCGGCGCCTCCACACACATGGCGTTCAACCCTGGTAATTTCTCCATTACTGCTCCCTGTTCATCCTCTTCCCACATTGTTTTCGGTAATGGTGCAACACTCCCTGTTCACCATACGGCACAAGTCTCTATTCCCACTCCAAATTCCACTTTGCATCTGAACAACATTTTGATACTCTTGTTAAAAATCTTATCTCTATTCGTGCACTAACCCGTGACAACTCTGTTACCGTGGAATTTGATCATCTTGGCTTCTTCATCAAGGATCTTCACACCAGGACGATTCTTCTCCGCTGTGATAGCTCCGGGGGCCTCTATCCGCTGCGCCTCCCCGCCAACAACACAGCTTATCATAACCTCCAGGCCGTGCACTCCACCGAGCTCTAGCATGCACGTCTGGGCCATCCTAGCGCTGCTACTTTGTCTCGCATTTTATCTTCTTTTGATTTCATCTGTCATAAAGAAAGTGATCACTCTTGCCAAGCATGCCGGCTGGGCAAACATGTGAGATTACCTTTTGCACAATCAAACAGCATTGCTTTTCTTCCTTTTCACTTGCTTCACTGTGATGTTTGGACGTCGCCCGTGCTCAGTAATTCAGGCTACAAGTATTATCTTGTGATACTCTATGACTGCACACATTTTGCATGGACCTTTCCGTTACGTCACAAATCCGACGTTTTGGCCACGCTCATCTCATTCCACGCCTACGTTGCCACACAGTTTCAGCTGCCCATTCTTTGCTTTCAAACCGACAATGGCAAAGAATTTGACAACCACGCTTGCCGATCCTTCCTCCGCACCCAGGGTATTCAGCTGCGCCTCACTTGTCCATACACATCACCGCAAAACGGCCGAGCTGAACGAGTCTTGCGTACCCTCAATGACATGGTCCGCACATTGCTCGTTGACGTCGCTCTACCACTCAGTTTTTGGCCTGACGCCCTCGCTACGGCAACTTTCCTGCTGAACCGACGCCCGTGCCGGACGAGAAATAGCGCTTCTCCCTTTCACTCTCCTCTTCGGGCGCTCGCCGGAGTATGATCGGCTTCGCGTTTTCGGTTGCAAGTGCTATCCAAACACAACATCCTCATCCCCTCATAAACTCGCCCCCCGTTCTATTCCGTGCGTTTTCATCGGCTATCCAGCCGAGTCAAAGGGATACAGATGTTGTGATCCGGTTTCTCGTCGCGGACTAACCTCTCGTCACGTTCTTTTCGACGAGACAATTTTTCCTTACCCGCACCGGCCGCGCCGCGACGCGCACGGCATGGCGTGCCCGGTCCCCAGAACCCGCACGGCGCTCCAACGGCCGCCCCTCTACAACAACCTGGGGCCGCCCCCGCGTCGCCGAGCCACGACAACCACGCCCAGCTCGACTCGCCACCAGTCGTCACCAACCCGACCTCCACTGCATCCCCACCCGCGGCACCATCGGCATCGCCTTCGCCATCGACACCGGCCGCCACGCCGTCGCCGGTATCATCTCCGTCTGCAGCACCTCCGAACCCAACGCACCACATGGTCACACGTGCAAAGGGGGCACCATCGTCCCCAACCCCCGCTACGCACACGTGGTCACTGCGGATGCCCTTCCCTCGGTGCCGCGCTCTGTCCGTGCCGCCATGGAAGATGAATTCCGTGCACTGCAGGACAATCGCACCTGGTCATTGGTGCCTCGCCCTCATGGTGCCAACATCATCAGCGGCAAGTGGGTGTTCAGGGTCAAAACGAAGCCGGATGGTACTCTTGATCGTCGCAAAGCTCGTTGGGTTGTGCGCGGATTCAACCAGCGCGCCGGCGTGGACTTTGATCAAACGTTCTCCCCCGTCGTCAAGCCTGCCTCGATTCGCGGCGTCCTCACCGTTGCTGCATCAAAACAGTGGCCTGTGCATCAACTGGATGTCAAAAACGCGTTTCTCCATAGTCATCTTATGGAGCGCGTGTACTGCCAACAACCAGCTGGTTTTCTGGATGCCTCGCGACCAGATGATGTGTGCCTCCTCACCAAGTCGCTCTACGGCCTAAAACAAGCTCCCCGCGCCTGGTATCAACGGTTTGCCGGTCATCTCCGGTCTCTCGGCTTCTCTGCGACCACATCTGACACATCATTGTTTGTGTATCGGCAAGGCACTGCCACAGCTTATCTTTTTGCTCTATGTTGACGACATAGTGTTGACAGCTTCGTCACCTCACCTGCTACATCAGATCATTGCCAGCCTCAACAAAGAGTTTGCAATGAAAGATCTCGGTGCTCTCAGCTTCTTTCTTGGCATTCATGTCACCAGAACCAAAGACGGGTTCTTCCTTCATCAATCCAAGTACGCTGACGAGGTCTTTGATCGAGCTGGGATGAGCAACTGCAAGCCTGCTTCTAACACCTGTCGACACCAAAGCAAAAGACGTCAGCCTCGATGGTACACCTGCAACTGATGCAAGCTTCTACAGAAGCATCGTGGGTGCGCTACAATACTTGACCCTGACCCATCCGGAACTTGCATATGCAGCACGTCAAATCTGCCTCCATATTCACGCTCCGACTGACAAGCACCGGCTACTCGTCAAACGGATCCTCAGGTACATTCGCGGCACCACTGCTCATGGCATTCAGTTACATGGTTCTTCCTCAGCGAGCTTGGTGGCCTATTCCGACGCCGATTGGGCTGGCTGCCCGGACACTCGGCGATCAACATCCGGCTATTGTGTATTCTTTGGCGACTCCTTGATCTCATGGTCCTCTTGTCGGCAAACGACCGTGTCTCGCTCTAGCGCTGAAGCTGAGTACCACGCTGTGGCAAATGCAACTGCTGAGTGCTGCTAGATCAGAAATCTTCTTCATGAGATGCACATCACCGTCGACAAGGCCACAATCGTTTACTGTGACAATGTGTCAGCATCATATCTCGCAGCGAATCCAGTGAATCATTGTCGGACTAAACATGTTGAGCTCGATGTCCATTTTGTCCGTGAAAAGGTTGCTTTGGGTCAACTACGTGTTCTCCACGTACCAACATAGCAGCAATTTGCAGACATCATGACTAAAGGGCTTCCATCTGCTGCATTTGATGAGTTCCGAAACAGTCTCTGCATTCGAGCACTCGATGCACACACTGAGTGGGGGTGTAGAAACAGATGACACGGTCATCCTGACCGTTCTCCATTGTAACGCCCTGGAGCTATTCTCCCGGCCTCTGTATGCACGTTAGCTAGAATCTAGGAGCTTAGTTAGCAGCTCATGGCTCACGCACATGTATATGTAACAGTCTGCTCAGATGAATCAATCGTTGAGCATTCCATTCCAACTCTCTTCAGGATATGATAGTGAGCCCCTTTTCTCCTCGATGCAGCCTTGATTTCTCGTTTGCTGTTTTTGATCATGGACTCTTTACAGAGGAGAGTTATCTATTACGTTCGAATCGTTAAATATTTCTGACCTGCATGTAGCAGCTGTAGCCTATCCTCTTGAAGCATCGTGGTGGCGGCAGCACGCCGGCCGAACCACTGGCGCGCCCTTCTCCCTCACGCACGACTGCCTGATTGCCTCTACTGGTGCTTGCAGCACCTCTTTTGGGGGGGGCACATCCTCATGGAACCTTGACAGCCATGGGGATCCTATTGCCAAACCCAACTTGGGAGGTTTCGTTAGCGGTGATATCCGTTTTTAAGGTATATCATTTCCTTTCTTGGTTCTTTGATTAGATTGTTTCATTTTCGAATGAGTTCTGCAATTCGTTCCCCCTCAGATCTGTTCTTGTGTGCCCTCAATTCCAAATTGCACGCTAACTAGTCCATGTTTTCCACTCTAATTTATCCACTTTTAGGCAATTAACCTGTACTATTAGTAGCTTTCTTGTGGGATTTGGAGGGTACAAGCGTTGCCTTCATAAAGATGAAAAAACTCATTTTTCCCCAATGGCTACGTCAATTGGGGCAATATCAAGCTAGAATGGTTTTAGTACAAGCAATAATGTAGTCGTAATTTTCAAATCATCAAAAATCATCATTGTGCTTCCACATCGCAACTCGCAAGGCAGATGCATCTATAGTAGTATTTTTCATAATTCAGTGTAGTATTCTATTCATATTCAAGTAGTTTATTTTTCACAATTTAGAGAAGTATTTTCGTAACTTTGAGTAGTAATTTTTATAATATAGAGTAGTACTTTTTGCGCTTTATAGTAGTTTATTGTGACATCCAGGTAATAAGGGATATAAATACTAAACTCTAGTGTGAAATAGACATGTTTGATATGGGTAGGATAAAGGGCTAGGGGTATATTTGTAATTTCTATGCAATATAGGTTTTTAAGTGCAAGATGTGTGGATTGGAAGGTAGCTTTGAAACCTAGGGGAAATATAATATTAGGTGTTAAATTTATGTTATTATAAGAAAAATAAGCCCTTAAGTATGAATAGGGACCTACTTGATAATAAACATAAACCATAAGATCTTTTATGCAAAGTAGCTGTGAAATAAAAGTAACTTTCATGTTTACCTGAGGGCCTACTTGTAAAAGTACTAGTCATCATGACATTTCATGAATATTTGCAAATATATCAAAAATTTAATCAAAATCTCTTTTGGTAAGGACAGGGGTAATTTAAATTCTACCTTGCTTAAAATTCAACATGTAATATTGCAAGCTTTGAGTTTTTGAATTTGAGTCCTAAAGCAAGTTTGTAGAGTTTGAAAAACTCTACAACTTTCATTTTGGACTTTTCCTCATTTGATCTTTAGATCAGTGAGAAATTTTAGTTTACTAAGAGACCCCTGAACTTTTCAAGTTTTACAAACCAATCCCTGGACTTTTGCCCTCTCCTCCTGCCTCTGAACACCTCTGCTCCCTCTGCTTCCCGCTCTGCCGCCGGCGCAGGACATTCCCCCTGGCCGCTGCCTACCCTCGCCGCCGTTCAGCTCCTACCTACTCTCTCCCCACGCGTCCCCCTACTCCTGCCGCCGCTGTAGCCCTTCCCCGGTGTCCTCTCCTGCGCGCCACAGTGCTCCTGAGTGCTTGCCGGCCGCCACCTCGCCGCCCGCCATCCGGAGCGCAGCCGTGGCCATCCCTTTCTCTATTCTTTTTCTTCTCTTCTGCAAACCCAGTGAGGCTACAAACCCGACCGAACTTTCCCTTTTTCCTTTAGCTGCATTGCCCTTCTTCCTCCTCGCGACACCGAGCCGCCGTCGTTGTTTCTCACCGGAATACTCCCCAAGCGCACCACCTCGCCCAAATTCAATTGGCCAGCTGCTTCTCCACCCTCTTCCCCAGCTCCTCGACTTGATCTAGCCCAGTCCCCAACCTTCCTCCGCCGGAATTGCCCTCACCCCGAGCCGCCGCTCACCGGAGCCGTCCGAGCTCGACCCCGTCGTCGACAGCTCCCTCCGCTTGAACTCCGGCTCCTCCAGGTATACAGATCGACTCCCCGTAGCACACCGATGCTCGTGCGCGTGTTTGACCTCCATGTTCGCCGGCCCTTCGCCGGGAACGGCGATGCGCCGCCACGGCCGCCGCACCCTCCCGTCGTCGGCCATGTCCCACTGCTACCCATCGAGCACACCCCCTTCCCGTGCACTCCCTGGGTCCCGTAGGTCGTGTTTAGCCCGTCCTCCTCGCCGGAAAGCTCGCCGCCAGCGAGAACACCACCTAAGCCGATCGGCCGGCCATCGCCAAGGTCGGGCAGGGACCCATCTGCAAATAGATTTCTCGCCCCAGGGACCCCAGTGCAAGAACGCCCGAGACCCCCCCCCCCCTAAGTTTGCTATTATTTCATGTGATGCTGCTGCCGTCTTGTAAATTTCATAACAAACGGTAGAAAAATCCAAAAATTACAAAACTAATTTTACTAGAAACTAGATTTTAAATCCTACAACTTTTGTTAAATGAATTTGGTTTGAATCTGAGTATTTTTGAATCTATTTTAAATCTAAGATAAGGGAGTATAATGTCCATGGCTTTTACATGTTAACTTTGTTGATCATGATTTTAGGTATACAATTTCTATAAATTATGTATGAATTGCTGTGAAATTTTCAAACCTAATTTTATCTTGTAACTTAAATTCTTTTAAGTTGATCAAATTCAATTTGTTTTATAATAGAATTACCTAAGCATACCTATTAAAACTTAACCAATTAGATCTCTTGGTCATAATCTTTTAAGTATGTAATTGATCTATGTTTAAATTTTCAAAACTTTATAATTTTATTTACCCAAGGATTAAAATTCAAATTTGATTTTGAGTCTAAACTTAAAATATTTTAATGCTTGTTTTCAATTAGTTTAATGCTATAGTCCTAAGTTGAATATAAATGATAATTCAAAACTAGGATTCCTTTTTGTGCCATGAGTACTTGAGTGTTAGCCTTTTTGGATTACAACTTATTGTAAAATAAAATAAAAGGGTATACATTCCTTAATTTTATATCTTTGCATATCATGTAGACCCAACTACTTTCGCCAACGGTGATTACGAGCTGATCGCGGACCAAGCCGTGGAAATTCCTGCAGACCCCGGAGACGCCGTCGAAAGTCTAACTGAAGCTCCAAACCAAAGTTCGGAAAACCTTGACCCTACTGCCCCGAACCCTACGCAAGAAGGCAAGCCCCGGATATAACCCACTATTTTATTTACACTGCAATCTATATCTATTACAGATTTCTATGCATTAAGTTCTCAGGAGTTGCTTGAAACCTTAGTTGCATTCTCCTAGGAACCAATGTGATGGATACTAGCACTTGAGTCCGAATAGCTGCTACGCTAATAGGACCGGTAGAAGTCGGGTGATTTCCTGTCACTCGCGCGACATAGGAGTTGTAATGTTTATATTCCTGCAATCACTATAAGGATGACAGACGGGAAGAATATGAAGTATCATGGTTGAGATGGTACCCTGTCTGTGTTGCGGAATTTGATAAGGTCGCAGTGTGTGGTAGCGGTGGTTAAGCGTTTGAAAGTACTAGCCACATGCCGCAAAATATGGTAAGCGGTAAGCCTAGTGACCAATCGGCCCGAGGAGTGGACATACCTCCCACCACTCGTATTTTGGTTCTTCCTGTTACTCGATTCGATGTGTAGGAATACGTGTTGCTGGGCAACCAGGAGTACGGTCATGTAGTCGCGTTACAGGCGTATGTCCTGCACTTTGGAAGTGCGTATGGTCCTGCAGTCGCTTGTAGTGGCTCTGATCCACGAGTCGGAATGAAAGGCAAACGGTTGCTTCGGAACGACCCTTTGGTGTTCCAAGCGTGTGAGTTAGGTTTATCCTTGCAAGATTGAAAATTCGATTCAGAATCGTCCGTTTCTCGCGGAGATTGAGACTACTTGATCCCTTTACCACAGAGTAACAAGAGCAATGTTATGATTATCAAAGATGATGTTTGGTTAAAGATTTTACCATGCTTGAGTAGTTATAGGTGCTTACCTAGAATAGATAATCAACTAGAACCTGAAGGCTAAATTTTGAAATTAAGGATCTACTCTTTGTTGCTTTTCAGCTGAAAATAAACCCAGAACCATTGAAATGCCTTCATGAGTCTAGTTACGGGCTAAAGTATACCCAATCCCGGGTAAGCTTTGCTGAGTATTAGAATACTCAGTCTTGCCTTGTAACTTTTGTTCAGGTAATCCTCCTGATGACTCAGCACTGCCTGTACCGTGGCCGTATCCCCTGCCTGATGGTTGGTCCGTGGAGTGGGACCCGTCCCCGGCCAACGCAGACTCCTTCGAATGATGTCATGCCAGGGCGAGCATGACATCCACAATGACGACATGTACAATACCGTACTTTGAATTCCGCTGCTTGACCTGAAACTTACATCCGTTTTGTAATATTTTCCCCAGTTGGGAAAGCTATGTCACTTTTAAACACTCATGTAATATATCTGCCTGTGATGTAAAATGTGATGGCATTTGTATCTCTGGACTCGCCTTCGTGCGGGGTACCTTGTTGATCCTGTTTTTGGTGGTTTATCGGGACGTTACCCGACAGGCCAAGAGATTATACCGTTTGAAGCACGTCGGAGCCCGCAAAAGTGGACTCGCGTACTTGAGCCGGTGTAATTCGAGTTGGTTCTGCCACATTTATAACTTGTGAATCATGCGATCATGAGGTCATGCTGCCACACACAACTGTACGACCACTTCAGCGGTCCATTTGAAGTCATACTATGGTGGAAATAATTCTAAAATATTTTTTTCTTGCATATTTTGAAAATGATTGGACCCTACATCTCTGTTGGTTGAAAAACTCTACTTGGCCTGCATTTTATTCAGCGACATGCAAAATTACGGCATGTTCTCTACCAACATACTTTTATTTTATCCAAGGACTAATTCCCCCTTGTCGTACATGCAGATTGCATCAGATATGCAAACTGTAGACCCCCTCAGACTCCAGCCATGGTGGGGAATAGAACGGAAACTAGGAAGTTCGTGTAGGAGGGCTTATCTGCCATCTACCATACCGCTGCACCGCTTGGCTTCATCATCAATTCACAACATTCCCAGCACAAACTACACTTAAATTTTGTCTATTATAACAGCATGTTGTGCTCACTCTAGGAAAAAGTGGGCAATTTCAATATGTTTGTGTGATAAGCTTGTACGGCACTTAAACTTGGTTGAATCAAATTCTATGTGATCGGCCAAGTGATTTTTGAGATCTTTGTTACATGTAACAGATATTACTTCTTGTTTGGTGGTGCAATTTTGAAGTTAAAAAGATTATTACGGTCAAGTTGTAGTTAAAATACTGCTCTAAGTTTTAAAAATTACTTCAAGTCATCGTAGATTGGAAAAAATAAAATTTAAAATAAAGAAATGAATATTACTTACCCCAAAAAATTACATCTTGGGGATTGTTGAGAAATGAATATTGCTCATAGAAAATAAAGAAAATGCTTCTGGGAATAATTGGTCAAATACGCAAGGATTAATATTTTAGAGACTTGAGGAGTAACCTTGTATAATAACAAATAAATTTTCACAATTCTGTTTACATATACAAACGTCTACGACTAAGCATTTCAAGTTTCAATACTAGTTACTCCCTGCTCAGCAGTCTATAAAATATATTGAGTCAAATTATTTTGTGTTATGCATAAGTACTCCTTGTTTGTATGGTAATTACTCCCAGGCGTATCCCACTTTGAAAGTTTGAACCAATCACATGGAAATAAATTTCAGAGATCTATGCATACGAATCCACCAATATGAGTAGCAACTCAATTAATGCACCCATATATTCCTCCCTGAAATAATTTTTACGGCTGCGGAGGCATCAAAACCTGTCCAGGCCGTAAAACGTACATGACAGGGATAGATATGAACTCATGAAATTCATCATAAACGATAGTAAACGTAATTGGGTTTCATCAGGGGATTTTAATTCCAGCAATGATTGCGAGCACCGTTAATTGAGCGATAATCATATTCACGGGAGCCATTCAAGTCACTCCACAGCACGCATGGAATTAAAAGAGCAAATTCCAGTTGATCGGTCAACTGGGCATTTAATCCGATCTTGTAGGCACCTGCAAAAACCTTTTTCACTCACTGCGAATGCAGCGGAGTAATTTTAAATCGCTGGAGCTCAGATGGACTGTCACACTCTAAAATATTTAATTTTAGTATGTGAATATCTTTTAGAATGTGTTCACCCATCGATAGGATTTTCGGGAATTTTTCAGATTTTTCTAGCAATTATTCTCATTTTCTCTAGAGTAAAATTCATTTATTTGAAGGCTCTAAAATCTTTTTCACGAGATCCAAGTATTTGATTTGGACTCGTCTGTCCTACGATTTTTTCCAAAATTTTTCGGATCCTCAGGATATATTTTTCGTAGTTTAAAATATTTATCTAGACTTTTCTAGATTATTTTAAGTCTGGATATATCTTTTCAAAAATAAATTCGTTTTCTTTTCATCTCGAGCCGGATTCAACTCGTTTTGGGTCTAGTCTGCCCTAAATTCTAGAATCATGCCCCGCGCAAGCTTGAGCTTGGCCACCGTCCTTCCATCGTTTATTGTTTTCCTATCGACAAAAGAAAATATAAATCCAAAGCTTCTAGTTGAAGTACCGAAGCAAACACTTATATTTTTTGCTTTTGCCCTTCCTTTCCGTAGCTTAAATTGCTTGTCGGAGCTGGCTGATGTAACACCCTAATTTTCAAATTAGGAATCTACATAAATTTTGCTAGATTTTTTGCAGGATCCATAAGGTTTTATTCAAATTCTTTTAATTTTAGAATATTTACCGTGAATTAACAATAATTTCTTAACCATAAAAAGAAATATAAGGAAATATAGGTCTGGTGCATTTCATGCCGTATTGCATTATTTTATTGCTTATCTTTTATTTGAATTTAAATTTTAAATTCAAATTTAATTATATTTGAATGCAATTCTTTTTCTCTCTCTCTTTTTCTCCTCTTAGCCCCGGCCCACTTCCCTCTCTCCCTTTTTCCTTTCCCTTTCCCTTCCTCCCGCAAGGCCTAGCCCAGCAGGCCTTTTCCTTCTCCCCTACTTGACCCAGCCGGCCCAACCCCTTCTCCCCCTCCTTCCTCTCGCGCGGCCCAGCCAGCCGGCCGTTTCGCCTCCCTCTTTCCCAGCCCAGCGGCCTAGTCCGCCCCCTCCTCTTCTCACCCTTTCTCCCTCACCGCCAGATTGACCCGCCCATCGGGTCCATCCTTGACCTCGAGCCAGACTCGGGTTCGACCCCGAGTCCAGCTGCGGCACGCCGCCTTCACCGCGCGGCACCCTGAGCCCGCGCGTCGAGGCCTCCCCTAGGCTCCAATTTAAGGTGCCGCACCCGTGCCTTTGACCCCTCGTCAAGCCGCAGCCGTCGCCCTTCACCTCGCAAACCCTAGCCGTGCCGAGCTTGCCGCCGCCGCACCTTGGCCGCCCGACGCCTCGCCGCCTCGCCGCTCCTCTGTCGCCGCGAGCCACCGCCGGAGTTTCGCCTTGGGGTAAGGATCCTCGCCGGCCTACTTCCCCCCTTCTTCTTCCCTTCCCGTCGCGGCAATTGCTTGCCGTCGCCGCCTCGCCGCGCCTCCCCGTGGGCAGCCCGCTCCGGCCCTCGTCTTGCCAACCCGAGCCTCTAGATGCGTTCCCCATAGCGCCCTCATTCTCCTCGTGCTGCCCGCGCTTGAAACCGAGCCCGGATGGCCGTTTTCGGCCAAGTCCGGCGAGCTCGCCGCCGCCCCCCACCGTGCACCGTCGCCCGTGCCACCCCAGTCCCGCGCAGCCATCAGATCTCGATCCAACGGGTTAGATGTATCTAACCCGAGTCGAAACCAGTGTACCGGTCAAACCCTGAGTTTTACCGAAATCAACCCATGATCCACGATTGTTCAAAATTATTCACAAACAGATTCTTTTTCTTCCGCTCTAGCCCCTATCTTTTTTCTAAAATAGAACCTGCCGTCTCTAGCCCCTCCCTCTGCTTTTTAATCTAAACCCTAGATTTAAGATTTAATTATATTTTAGCCCTTGGTTTCTTTGTTCAGAGCCCTTTTAGTTTCAAATCTTCTACAAATAAGCCCCTGGAATCATGTTTTATCCATCACTTCTCCGTTTTAACTTTGTTTTCACCAATTCTCGCGCTCACGCGATCCTTGCAACGTGTACAATAGCGTTATAATGTTGTTTTGCTATGTTTACATTGTTTGGTATACTGTTTCTTATTTATTATATTTATTTGTTTGTATCTACTTGTGTGTTGCGATAGACGGTGCATAGTTCGAGGGTCCGCAAGAGCAAGGCTTTGAAGACGCCCTTGAGCAGCAGCAGCAGTACTTTGAAGAAGGCAAGTGGTTCTTGATCATATTTTGGTCCTAATAAATTTCTAAATACATATATTTACTTTATATACATGCATGTGTGTATAAAATGATGGATCCCAAACTAAGGATATGTCTAATTTCTTTTGAACTTTCTTGATTAAACCTATGTTGTTTACTTTATGTTGTAGCTAGACTAGTTGTTTTTTCTTAGAATTTGGTTGGATAACTTGGAAACCGCGCTACACTGGTTTTACTTCATGTTCTGAAATACCTTTATGGTGATAACTTTAATCATTGCATTAATTGGAACATGGAGAGCCAACCAGGAAAACAGTGCAACCACAATACTACATGGCTGTGGTCTTGGCTAATTAATTAGAAATTTTAGCTTATGATAATCTTACCGAAAGGGCAAAAGGGGTTGCATCGTTGGGGTATAGCTCGGTTCTCTTGAGGCTTTATGATATGTGGTCCTTGGTTAAGGTACTTTCTCATTAGGAAGGGTTACGACCGCTTTGACTCGAAATCTTAGCGGATTGCCATAAGTTAGGAAATCTTTATAAAGGCCTCATAGTAAATCCCTACCACTCACCTCGAAAGTGTTTAAGGGTCTTGCAAATTCGGCCACTAAGGGAAATACGAGTTGTGGGTAAAGTGTACAACCTCTGCAGAGTAAAAACTCATATATCAACAATGCTCACGGTTAAGAGCGGTTTGAACCCTCACATGATAATTGACTTGAGGATGATCTAAATTGATATTCTTTATTTATGTTGTTGTTATTTATCTCTTTTATTTAAGGGTTGGTATATACTTACACTTAGTTAATGCTTACTAAATAAAACTTTGCCAACTAAAAATGCTTATCGTAGTCAAACCATGTCACCTATTTCTTGAT
This sequence comes from Panicum hallii, assembly GCF_002211085.1. Classification (NCBI taxonomy): domain Eukaryota; kingdom Viridiplantae; phylum Streptophyta; class Magnoliopsida; order Poales; family Poaceae; genus Panicum; species Panicum hallii. Next base: position 55,920,683 of record NC_038050.1, read on the forward strand.
TGTGGCCTTGCATGTCATATAATTTACTCCACTTGCTGAGTACCAACCATAATTGTACTCACGCTTGCTTTATTGAAACCAATGCTGCTCAGAACAAGATAATTATCCGAAGTTCTCTGAAGATTTTGAGGAGTTCCAGACGTATGTCTTTCAGTCATCTGCATGTGAAGTTGAAGTTCCGCTGCCAGTTATAAACATTTATTCATTCGCTTAAGATTAAGACTTCCAGTCATGTAATAAAGTACTGTAATACTCTTTTTCGTTATGATATTGTTTCGGATATATACTTGTATTATCTATCATATGTGTGAACTTGATCCTGGCGCACACATGAGATGCATTCGGTTCCTTCCAAAATCGGGTGTGACAGCTGACCGCCTCTAACTGCCGATTGCCTTCCTCCACCGAATTGGAGTTATGTATCCAGAAGCTTTCATGTGAGATGAGGAAGCTCCCAAGCCATTTCCCTTTCTTTACCTCATTTTTTGTTCATCATTTCTTGTTGTAGGCAGGCCAAGCCACTGCATTCCCATCCTCCCTTTTTACTATGTCGTAGCCAACACCCTAAAATGCCTATTCCAGTTTCCCCGTTCTCTACCCTTTCTCCTCCAACAAGTCATGCTTGAAACGATGTCCCGTGGCTCGTTTCAGTGTCTTGTGCTGGTCCTTCATTGTCGTCACCGTCAACTTCGATGACCAGCACTGTCGCTCTAAAATCCTAGACTCAAGTTGATCCCCCTCAGCCCCCAGCCTTTTTCCTTCTCTCTTTACCCTTCTCTCCAGGCCTGAATTCTACCCATTGGCACGAATCAATCTCAGCCCAACCGAGCGCCCTTCGTTTCTTCTCTCTTCCTCGAAACAATGGCCAACCTATGCCCTTCTCCCTTGCCTTCTCTCTCTATGACGTTGTGGTCCCTCTTGTCATCTCCTCTTATCCGTTTTGTTTTCACCGCGATAACCATACCATGCAATGCTCGGTTTTCCTACGCGTGCGTGCTATGACTTGTTGGCCGAGTTCAATTTGGCCATGCTTGTTCGTCCTCATCGTACGCCTGTATGCCTGTATGCCACCTGCAGGCCGAGGTAGCATTTCGCCGTGTGCTCATTTTGAACTTCATTCGAGACTAAACGACTCACACTGCTATCCTCGACGTATGCGTCATGCAAACCCGACTGTTCACACCTTATGAAAAAGTGCAGCCCGCTCGACCCTTTTCTCCCTTCTTTCTCTTTCCAGTCTGCTCTCGGATCTATCCTGCTCGCCAGCCCGCGCCTCTACCTTTTTTCAGTCGACCCATTTTCAGTTCGGCCCACACAAACCTATCTTGGCCTAACCCGATCCTGCCAATAGCTTCCAGGCCAGATCAGCCTCTGCACAGCCTGCATCGTGCCTGCGTTGCTGCTGGAACCGTGGCATTCATGCCATGCCGAGCCTGGACGTTCTATCCCTATAAAACGCAAAGCCCTGCTGCCCAGGCGCCCTACCCTGCCGCCGCACTCTCCCTGCTGGGCGCCACCCTACCCTGCGGCCGTCGCCTTCCTGCACCCCGCTGCTGCGCTCTGCCCGTGAGACTCCCCATGTGCCCCCTGCAGCAGCAGCCCCCTTGCCTCGGTTGCCGCACAACCACCACCATCGTTCCCATCATCCCCCCAACCGTGCGTCGCCCCCACCTATTACCGCGTTCGTTCCATCTGCACTGCGCCCTACCCTGCCGCCGCACGCCCCCTACCCAGCGTCGCTGCCTAGGCGTGTTCGCCTCCCGTCGCCAAGAGTCGTGAGCGGGCGCCGCCAGGATGCAGCGCCCCTCCGCCCTCGCCCTCCCTTTTGCCGCGCCCTCGGCCCTGCGCCTCCTACTGCCGTGTCGACGCAGCCCCTGTGCTCGCGCGTCATCCAGGCTGGCGCCGCCACTCGTGTCCTCATAGAACAGACCGCGCCCCCGACCCCTTCCGGCTTTGATTCTTGCCGCCACGGTGAGTCTCCGTCGGCGGTAAGACATACAACGGAAACCCCTCGGCGTCCTCTCTCTTTTCCTCATCTTCCCGTGCTCTGCCGTGTCCTAGAAGGCCGGGGATTGGTGCTATAGTACCCACAGGTCTGCCATGGGGCTATTTCGAGCTTTTGCAATTTAGTCCCTGGAGGAATCTGTAACTTCTACATTTCTTTTTGTGCCTTACAAAGTCTGTAGAAAACCCCCTAATAGATTAGATATTTTCAACCCAGCCCCACCCATGGTCTTTTTCAAGATCTAACCTTGTCCTTCGACTAATTTGCGAGCACTATTTCGTGTGTCTTGCAAAAGTTTTCAGCTAGTCCTTCGCGTCTACGTTTAATCGCGACTAGGTCCTTGCAGCCTCGTTCCTATCGTAGGTTCCACGTTTTAGATCCGTTTTGATCCGTTCTTGCTACGTTAGCTTTGTTTTAGCATGAGCTATCGTGTAGTAGCGTTGTTGTACCGTAGCTTGAGTTTCATAATTAAAATTAGAATTAATCTTATTAATATCCTCTCATCTATTTTTCCTAAATAAAATCTAATTAAGTCTTTACTCCGGTTTTCATAATTAATGTTAACTTGATTAATATCAACTAAAATGTGTTTGTAATTTAATTTGTTTAGTTCAACACGAACCCTAAAGTTCGACGTTTAGATGCTCTCACCAGTTTCTTTTCTAACTAATTATTTAATTAGTGTAATATATACATAGACAATTACAAATAAAATTGGACTAAGTTCTACATCGTTTTCATAAATGCAAATATAATAAGAGTTAATTATATTGAAGGATAATTTCTTTCAAATATCCTTTATGTCAGACCCGGGACCACAGGAGTGCGCACATGGCTTACATATTCTAAGATAAGGGATGGGACGTGGTCCACGCCCTATATCAGTTGTAACTACTCATACCGAACTAGAACTAGTCGGGAAGGAAACTACCCGAATAGTATTCGGGTAGGACTCCTAAGCTCGTATCTGGCCATGATTTCGATGTAACCCTGTCCCCCCAGTTTATATAGGGCGGGCAGGGACCCTCTTCAAACAGAGATACGCCTAAGGCAATATAAATCACCACACAGGACGTAGGGTATTATGCTCTCGGTGGCCCAAACCTATTTATACTTTATGTTCCTTGCACCTTCGAGTTCCTGATCTCGGCGACACCCCACCTACAACTCACCACCTCGGGGGTATCTCTCAGTGGGCTTGGCGGTAAAACACCAACAGCTGGCGCGCCAGGTAGGGGTGTTCATCGAGCATCACCGGAGAACTCGATGGCATCTTTCGACTTTACTAGCGCCGTGCTCGACGAGGGCACAACTTTCATTTTCGGCTCCTAGGTCTACATTGCCAACGGTTCAGGTGGCTACAACAGCCGCCTGGCCGACACCAAGGAGCCGGAGGTGCCAACTGCACCATCACGTTGCGACACCGACGGTCTCGGCGGAATTCAATTTTCCGATCTAATCGGAAAACACGCGAGTCACCTCGGAGCGATCCCATGTCCACAGGTCAACGCTGATGACCTGATCGCCGGAGTGGACCGGGTCGACCGCAACATCGCTGCGTGCATCAAGCTTGCAGAGGCTACCCTTTAACACTTCGGTGACCAGCTTCCCCCAATTAGCCCTGAGATTTCTTGCACTTTTTTCGCTACTCCTGGCGACATCTACTCTGGCATCGATCGAGTTGACTGCAACATCGCAAAATGCGTCGGGCTCGCGGAAACAATTCTTCAGCTTTCCAATTAGAAGCAGCCTGAAGCACCCACCATGGTGTCAACCATGCAATCAACGACTTTTATCGACTACCTGGAACCCCTTGAACCGAGTCCGTCTTGGTCCGAGGTCCCGTAGCACAAGTCCCTCTCTGAGTCGGAGAAGGATTTAGATCGTCTACTACAAGTCGAAGGAGGACTAGCCACCATCTATCAGAGAGCTCCCGTCGCTGTTGACTACTCGGACTTTAACGACGACGCATCGCCCTTATCAAGCGGACACTAGAGCCTGAGGGTGCAATCAACTTGGTTGGGCGGGCTCGGGTATCGAAAGGGCATAGAGTCCTCCAAGCTATCTGACCTCAGCCCACCTTCCTGTGCCATCAACTTGGTCGGGCGGGCTCGGGTATCCGAAGGGCATAATATCCTCCAAGCTACCTAACCTCAGCCCACATTTCTGCACCATCATCTTGGTCGGGTGGGCTCGGGCATCGGAAGGGCACGGAGTCCTCCAAGCTACCCGACCTCAGCCCACCTCCCTGTGCCATCAGCTTGGTCGGGCGAGCTCGGGCATTGGAAGGGCACGAAGTCCTCCAAGCTACCCGACCTCAGCCCACCTTTCTGCGCCATCAACCCCGACAAACTACCGTTTCAGGAAGGCAGGCCCCTCGATTCCTCCGACGAAGAAGAGGGGTGGATCGCCAAAAGCTCCTCGCCGGACCGCGAAGTCTTTATGGCTTTCATTGAAAAAATCCCATTCACGGAAGCGGATGGATTGGATCGGGTCTAACTCGATGACTACTACCTTGACCACGACGACTACATCTCTGACGCCCCTGCAACGCCGAACCGCGACACACGCAGGCCTCCCGAATTTGCTCTCAACACCGTTGACACCGCGAAGAAGGCAAACAAAGACGGCGTGCGAAACGAATGCTGCAGGTTTAATAACGCAAAGCGCGCCAAACGCAGGCACCGCATAGTCAAGCAGCACCAGCAAGGGCAAGGCAACCACTACGACTCCTCGACGAGTGACCTCTGCACTACCATCAACGCCGACCGGGACGCCCGCAACGTCATCATCGCCAGGCAGCAGGAGCGCAACAAGGTGGAGGCCTATAGCCCCACCAACTATCATATTTCCCTCAACTACCTGGGTACAACTCGGAAGCGCAAGCCAGAAGCAGGGGCACAACCCACCCAAAGAAAGAGAACCCTCAACTCGAAGAAGCGATTCGAGGAGGCTCTGCACAAACAATGCCCATGGCACCCGAAGAGCAAGCATTCCACTATTGAATGTCAAACCCTCCAAAGGGTCCTAGGAGCTCCACCACTCAATGAAGACTGAGACCCGATTTAAGGAGATTTTCGAAGATCTTTAGGAAACTTATTTAACCATTATCTTGAATTTTATCTCGAAACAAGGGGTTTTCCCCAAAGAACCCGTTCAACCACTCGGTTGGCCCAAAGGAATTCCTTGGATCTTGGCCCGCCCAAGGAATTCCTTTGGGCCAACCGAGTCATCTTCGCACAACAACAACTTTCATAAAAACGCATGTGAAGGATTGCGTAATCTATTCCTTCGGACCAATCGAGACATCTTCTCATGGCAACATACGACCTGTCTTGGCCCGCCCAAGGAATTGATCAAAACCACGTCAAGCACCTCGTCGTCACTTCCTTCGGGCCAATTGTGACGTTTTCGCATGGCAACATGTGAATTCTCATGGTCCGCCTAAGGAATCGACTAAGCTACCAGCAAGTTTTATTTCTCCATTACCAGTTGATCTCCAGTCACCTATCTCTACTTCTAGTAACACTCTGTTTACTAGTTTTTGACTAATATTACGCGTAGTTTACGGAAGAGGCATCGCTTCCATACTTCCGGTAACACTTCGTTTACTAGTCCTTGACTAATATTACGCATAGTTTACTGAAGGGGCATTGCTCCCATACTCCAGTGACACTTCGTTTACTAGTTCTTGACTATTAATACGTGTAGTTTAATGGAGGGGCCTCGCTCCCACACCTCCAATAATACTCCGTTTACAAGCTTTCAACTAGTGCTACACATAGTTTATTGAAGGGGCCTGCCTTCCGTACTTCCAGTAACACTTCGTTTACTAGTTTTCAACTAGTATTACGCATAGTTTACTGAAGAGGCCTCGCTCCCATACTTCCATTAACACTCTGTTTACTAGTTCTCGACTAGTACTATGAGTAGTTTACTGAAGAGGCCTCGCTCCCATACTCCAGTAACACTCGGTTTACTAGTTCTCGACCAGTACTACGTGTAGTTTACTAAAGGGGCATCGCTCCCGTACTCCACTAACACTCTATTTACAAGTTCTCGACTAGTACTACGTATAGTTTACTGGAGAGACCTCGCTCCCATATTTCAGTAACACTCCGTTTACTAGTTCTCGACTAGTGCTACGCGTAGTTTACTGAAGTGGCATCGCTCCCATACTTCCAGTAACACTCCATTTACTGGTTCTCGACTAGTATTACGTGTAGTTTACTAAAGGGGCATCGCTCCCATACTCCGGTAACACTCCGTTTACTAGTTCTCGACTAGTAATACGCGTAGTTTACTGAAGGGGCCTCGCTCCTACACTCCAGTAACACTCCGTTTACTAGTTCTCGACTAGTATTATGCGTAGTTTACTGAAGGGGCATCGCTCCTATAGTCCACTATCACTCCGTTTACTGAAGAGATATTGCTCCCATACTTCCAAAAACTACTCCGTTCCAAAAACTACTCCGTTTAGTAGTTCTTAACTAATACTACGCATAGTTTGCTGAAGGGTTCTCGCTCCCATACTTCCAGTAATACTCTATTTATTACTTTTCGACTAGCACTACGCATTGTTTACTGAAGGGGTCTCGCTCCCATAGTTCCACTAATGCTCAGTTTAGTAGTTCTCGACTAATACTACGAGTAGTTTACTGAATGGGCCTCGCTCTCATAACACTGCGTTTACTAGTTCCCGACTAGTATTACGCGCCGTTAGCTATCTCGAATCCTTTTCTCGACCACAAACAAGACATTCTGATTGCTTTTTGGCATACTCCTCTAGCTCCCACACTCGGGGCCGGGCTCTACAGGGCACTCAGTATGCTTTCGGCGGATCGTTTAAGCTTTCACGCTTGGAGCCTGGATGCTCCACAACTACTCGGAAGATTCGTAGAAAAACCTGATTTAAGAGGTTTTTAAAGATTTATCTCAGAACGATAATTGTTTAACCATTATTTCAGGAATTTTATTCCAAAATAAAGGGGTTTTCAAATTTTTAACCCAAAGGTTTTATCTAGCCATTAAATCAAGGAAAAAAGTTTGATTTGAGCGGTAATTTAGAGCGCTTTTTGGAGAAGTTATTTGTTTAACCATTTTTGCAGGGAATTCATTCCGAAAAACCAGTTTTTAAATTTCTGAACAAATTTGTCCATCTTAACCATCAAATACTTACCGTCATATATTGCATGCCATGATTCTTTGGATCTTTTTTTTCAAACCTTAGGGATTTGGATTCAAGGCTCGGGGGCTACGGGACACATGTCATCCATGACTTGTTTTTCAAATCTTTTTTAAGCTAAGGACAGAAGATTCACGACTAATTTAACCCTCGGTCTGATTCTTCGATTCAACCTAAGGCTCGGAGGCTACTCCATATGGAGTGCGAGTTTAATCGCACCCCATATAAAACAAGACTTGATAACTATTCGGGGTATGAGCACCTCACAGCCTCGAAGCAACCAATAAAGTACACGGAAGACACCTTAAAGATAGAGTTCGGGAGAACTCGAAGGCGCCTTCAGAACTACTCGGAAGCCTGCAGTACTCGACTACGAAAAGCTCAAGGAATGTCAGACCCGGGGCCACGGGACTGCGCATATGGCGTACATATTCTAAGATAAGGTATGGGACATGGTCCACGCCCTACATCAGTTGTAACTACTCGCACCGTAGTAGAACTGGTCGGACGGGAAGAAAACTACCCGAGTAGTACTCAGGTAGGGCTGCTAAGCTCGTATCTGGCTAGAATTTCGATGTAACCCTGTCCCCCCAGACTAAAGGCAGGCAAGGACCCTCTTCAAATAGAGACACACCTAAGACAATACAAACCACAATATATGACGTAGAGTATTACGCTCTCGGCGGCCCGAACCTGTCTAAACTTTATGTTCCTTGCATCTTCGAGTTTCTGATCTCAGTGACACTCCACGTACAAGTCAACACCTCGGGGGTATCCTTCCGTGGGCTTGGCGGTAAAACACCGACACTTTATATTTCTAAGTTAAAATAAATGAAGCTTATAGTTTCTTTATTCTCTTTTATAACATAAACCTTCCGATAGCTGTTCCTTTTCAACCGTTGCTCCGTTTTTCAAGTTTCTTGCGTTGTTGTGACCATAGTAATGAGCCCTATCCTTTTGTACACTCTTTTAAAATTTTCATTTTGTTTGGTGTATTTGTTCTTAGTTGTTCTTGTTTATTTGTTTGCTTGTATGCTTGGGCCCGATGCTTGTGTGATGTTAGAAGGAGCGCGATCAAAGAGTTTTAAAGACTAAGAATTTTAAGGATAAGAGTTGAAGACCCTGAGCAGCTATTTTTTGGAAGAAAGACAAGTGTTCCTTGATCATGCTTTTGTCCTAATAATCATAATAAATATAACTTTCTTTTATGCAAACATGTGTCTTAATTTTGATGGATCCTAATTAAGGATATGCCTAGTCTTTATGATTCATTCCTTGTCAACCTGGATTTTATCTTCTCGTTGGGTAGTTACTGCTTAATTGCTATAACTGGTTCCAATTTGGGAATGTCAATAACCATGATGATAACAATGATAATGCTATACCTGCATTGCTTCATGTTCATGGATAATTTATGTTGTTAATTATAAGATCATATCTGTTTAATCAGAACATGGGGAACCACCCATGAAAACAGTGCAACCATAATACTAAATGGCTCTGGTCTTGACTAATTAATTAAAAACTCTAGCTTGTGATGATCTTACCGAAAGAGCAAGATGAGAGCGCATTGATGGGGTATAGTTTTGATTCTCTTGAGGCTTAGATATGATCCTGATTAAGGCGTCTTCCTCATTAGGGAGGGTTATGACCACTGCGGCCTGAAAACTTAGCGGATTTTTATAAGTTAGAGAATCTTTGTAAAGGCCTCGTAGTGAATCCCTAGCCACTCACCTTGGAAGTGTTTAAGAGGCTCGCGACCTCGGGCAACATGGGAGATACGAATTGTGGGTAAAATGTACAACCTCTGCAGAGTGAAAACTGATATATCAGCCATGCTCGCGGTTAAGAGTGGCTTGGACCTTCACATGCTTAATGAACTTGAAGATGAATTAAACCGTGGACCATGTTTATAGTTATCGTTATGCTTCTATTATATCTCTTCTGTTTATTTTAATGTGGGTTGGTATATACTTATATCTTAGTAATCAGGTGCTAATAAAATTTGACCAACTAAAATTGCAATACGCAATAAGCTAGTCAGCCTTTCTTTGCTTTTGGCCTTTATGTCATATAATTTTCAACACTTGCTGACTACCAACCCTAAGTGTACTCACGCTTGTTATAATTGCTGCTCAGAAGAGAAAGTTGCCGTGAAGTCTTTTGAAGCTGATGCTAAGTTTTAGGCCTACGCAACCCTCGGTCGATTGCCTGTGAAGTTTGAGACCTTCATTTTAAGGATAAGCTGTATAACTCTAATAATTTTTATAGTCTCTTAGTTCTCTTTTCGTGATACGTCACTGATTATTCATTTATGAAGTCACTGTATGCATCGGTCGTGTTCCTGTTGCTGCTAGCTGTGGGTTCACTTTTTTTCTTTTTACTTGGTTGCAGGTGGTCACTAATTTTCCACGGCACTCCCCTTCGGAGCATCCTTCCCTCCGAGTGCATTGATGTGCACTGGAATGGGTGACATCCCAAGAACCTTGTGGCTTACTGTGGGTGATCATGACCAACCAGTGAACCACAAAGAGCTAGACACTAGTCGGTCATTTGGGTCGTGGCAAGGAGAGATTCATGTCGAGGTCAAGCTTTGCTCATTGCCAACCTCTTTTGCCATGATTTGGGGGAACCTAGGTGCTTGGTGCCTGTCTGTGAAGAGGGTACCATTGTGTTCGGTGCAAGCTTGGTGATTGTGCGATGGATCAACCTGACTTCGCCTGGAGTCTCACCCGAGGAGTAGGGATTGCTCAAACCATTTTGTGCTATTGTTCCTTTGATGTATTTGTTTTGTTTCTTTTTTATGTGTGTATATGCTGCAATTTGTAATTCCTCATGGCTCCCTAGTCCCTACCCCATTATATTAGAATTTACACTTATCACCATTCTTGTTGCTAAAGAGATCTTGTTATATTGCTTCGAAGAAATGAGATTGTTCAGCTGAGCTATTTTAGCCCCCCCCCCCCCCCCATGCTTTAAGGTTCACAGTATGTGAAGAGGGATGCATTGCTCATAGAAGAATGCACAACTTGGTGTAAAAAAAAAGAATGCATTGCTCATAGAACAATGCAGGGAAAACATGAAGTTCATTAGAATTTATAGTATTATTCCACCTCCTTTTGCAAAAAAGGAAATTCATGTCCATATGCACAAAACTCAAACCTACCTTTAAGATCATCCAACTCAGATGGTTCATGATGGAAATCGCCTCATATCTCATTGATAAGATTAGTCTTGATTAGATTTGGACAAATTGAAAGGTGAGATTCAGTTTGTGCAAATGTCCACCCCAAATATAAATACATACATATGACCTAATTGCTAAAAGTGGTCAACCACTTTTTGCTTATGCAGTGGCCAATTTCAAATTTAGGATTTTTTTTCTATATCAGTGTGGTTCTTTCTTGCCTACTCTTTTCGCACGAATGCACATGACCGACTTCCTTGTTTTTTTACCTCTAGGTATGCATGCATACTTATTTGGTTGGTGCGACTTCTTGCTTCTTTAACGAGTGATCATAAGGGCTGCTAGCTTGTAGCTTCTTTTTGTCATTTGGCTGGAGTATCATGTTATATCTTGTACGTGTTACATTTTGTATTTAGTGTCACCTCATTTACATGCAACAAAAGACATGTTTTAGACCTTAGGACCAGACATACCTATATTCTTTAGTTAACTGTGGCCAGATAAGTGAGAGCGGTATATCTGTCTTCCCCTTTTTATTATCGTTTGCTTCATTTTCTTTTACCTCATTTTTGTCTTCTTTTCCATGCATATATCAATATATGGACTTGAGGTGCAATTTCCTTTTCTTTTGATTTTTAATGGTCCTTTTCCGATGATGCATGAGTGGGGCATTAGTCAGATCTAATATTTTGTTCACCCGTGTTTAGCTCAACAACTCATTCACAAATTTAATATATTGTTGTTCACTAACATTTTCTTTGACATAAGAGCATTGAACATTTCTTCGATCCAACAATCTATTCATTTATTTCATATTACATATTTTATTTAACATCTTTTACACATATTTTCTTGATAAACCAATATTTTCTAGATTGGTTTATTTCCAACAAATTTGTTGACTCAATGATAGCATTTTCTTAATAAGAGTAGAGCTAACATTTTACTATTGACATGCTACTATTTTTATTGATCAGTATTTTTATTTCAAAAAAATTATATGCACAACATTTTTTCTAAGATATGTTCACTTAACTTTTTTTTTCCTTTTCTGATCAATAATTCTTCGAGATATGTTGACTTTCTTGAGCTATATTTAGTTAATGTGCTTATCAAGATATGTTCATTCATTTTTTTCTTTTATTGACTGAATAGTTTTTGACGCCCGCTATCCACCAAACCTTATCTTCTTCTATCTCTAGCTTGAGTCCATGCAACTCTTTCCTCTCTCCTTCCTCCAGTCATCCAGTATGCTATGCCGCTCCGTAGTCACCACCTCCACAGCCGTCGCCACCGCCACCACCGGTGACGACTCACTTTTGCGTTGTTCCTCGACCTCCCACCCCGCACATTCCTAACCAGTGTTCATCCTTATCGCCATTGTCATCCCTGGCCACTAGTTGCCCTCCATCCCCACTTGGCATCCGCCACCACCACCGAAACCTCCTTCCCTTACCAACCCCAACCTCCCCCCCCCCCAAACCCCCCCTCCTAAAAAAAAGGGGAGAAAAACTTGTCTCTAATCCACTAGCCCCGAATACCTAACCCCGAACCCGAACCGAAGCGCTCGTCGGAGAAGATGACTGGCAGATGTGGAAAACTTATTTTCTCTCTCTCTTTTCTTTCGCAAAACTAGTACAATGGGAATCAACCTCTAAATCATTATCTAGTGGTTGACCATTTTAGAGCAAATGGACTTTTTTGGGCATTTCAACTCAACATTGTTCCTTAGCTATATTGAAACATCATTTCTTCTAAGATACTATGTTTAGCAAATATTTTCTTGATACTGTAGTTTTGTAAGACTACGCAACGTCCAACATGCATGACCATTAAGATTCTGTTTTAATGGTTGGCCACCATAGAAAGCCAAGGCCCCGCTTGTGCACCTGATTGATGTTTACATTTCTTAGAGCCTGTTTGAATCCGGGGCTAATTTTTATTCAGCTAAAAATTAGATCTAGATGATCCAAACAAGGGGCTAAATATGCATTAAAGATTAGCCAACCGCTCAACTAAAGTTTAGTTCATTAGTCTTCTAAACCTAGCAAATAAAGGGTAATTTCTAGTAGCAAATAGCAAAGTAGCAAAATACCCTCCCAAATGTTATCCACTCATAGCACGCACGTGGCATATTGGTGTAAGCCTTTTTTTTCAGTACTATAGTTAAAGTTTTAGCCTGGGATGTCCAAACAAGGCTAATTCCATGTCTATCTAAAGATGTCTAAAGTTTAGCCACGGCTAAACTCCTTAGAAATACAAAAAAAAACTGCAGAATAATGGGCCGTCTGTTCTGAAATTTTTTATGATCTGGTCCGCTCAGCCTGGGCCGCCGGCCTGCTTCGTCATGGCCGCTCGCCACATCAATAAACCAAGATGCTACAGTATTTAGTCTGTTTCGTCATTCAGCAAAGCATCAGATTCCGTCTCCTCCCAGATTCGGCCTGCGAGTGAACACATCTGAGACCTTAAAACCTAGCCCGACGGCCGAGCCGGTGCGCTCCCCCGTCATTTCGCTTCCGCACCGTTCCGTCCCGTCCTCGCCTCATCGCAACCGACTCAGCGACGCCCATCTTCGCCTCCTGCGCTCTCTCCCCGCCTCGCGCTCGCAGAAGCAGAGACCAGCAGCGATCCAGCCCTAGCTAGCATCGCCGCCCGCGCTCCCTGCTCCCCGCCGTCGGGATGATCCCGTTCAACCCCGCGGTCGCCGCGGAGGTGCGTGCCCTGATCCAGGGCGCCGACGAGTCCACCTTCGACCCCATCTACCGCGAGCTCTGCCAGGTAACACTCCAGCATCTGCTTCCCAGCTCCAACCCTAGACACGCTGTGCTGTGCTTGCACGACCAATTCGCTCGTCAGGATGGGCAAACGATCTACCCATTGCTGATCCCCCGCTTAGAAACGGCTCTAATGCTAGGATTAATCTAGGGTTTTGGTATGATCTGCCCACTGCCCTACTGTTGATCCCGTGCTTAAAAACGCATCTAACGTTATAGGGCTTTTCTGGATTCAGCTACACTAATCACTTTTTTTTAACATGCATATGCATCCTTATTTGCTCTAGGTATGAAGACACTCTTATCATATTTCTTATTAATTACTATTGTTTCAGCTTGCGGATTGCAGCCCTGATGGGTGCGTTTTGTTGCTTCAAGTTTGTGTGGACGAATTGCTGCTGAATGTTGGTAGGGCGAAGAACCCCCAACCTAGACATGATCTTGTAGCCATCATCTTCAGATATTGTTTGGATAAACCCTACTTCAGCACCAGTTTCTGTGAAGCAGTGAGCACAATACCTGTCAATGATGGGTTCCTTGAAACACTGTCCAATGAACTTGAGCTATCCGCAGCTGAGAGGGTTGGAGTTGGACTTGCTCTGTCAGATTCGGAAAATCCAGACTTAAATCTGGAAGGTAAATAGCTGGATTTTGGAAAGTTTTCCTTTTAAATATTCATAAACTGTTACTTGTCCCAATCTAGATGCTCATCTAATTCTTGCTATGCAGGGAGAAAGTTTACAATTGCTCAAATTGAGGAGTTATGCTCAAATCATGCTCACTCTGTATCAAATGAACGGATTCAGGAGATTGTGGTGTTTCTTCTCCAGACTGACAGCCTCTCAAAGCATATGGACTCTTTTACTAACATTATCTCCTTGCTAAATCCGAAAGAGAGGCCATTCTATGTTCCTGTGTCACTCCAGGAAGCCAATAGCAATCAAGCAAATTCTTCGAGGTTTCATAGTCACCTCATTTATATATGTTTGTTTCATGTATCATGCTGCCCTATTCACGTGTTTTTCTTTGCTTCCTTCTTTTGGTGTCGTACAGACATACGGAGCTGTGCATTGGTAGCTTAGATGATGATTTTGATTCCCTTCTATGCGAAATTGGAAAACAGATAAGCCTCCCCAATATTATCACTGAACTGGGATATGGATGTGCTTCTGATATTACTCATTGTAAAGAGATACTATCGCACTTTGAGCCTCTTGATGATATGGCAATCTCTAAGTTACTTGGTGCGGTTGTTTGCACTCGTATTGGTGTTGGAGAGACTCAAAACACATATTCAATATTCCTTTCTGCTTTTGGGAACAGCCAAACAGTTGATTCATCTCAGTTGACTGCCTGGAATATAGATGTCCTTGTGGATTCAATCAATGAAATTGTGAGCCTTTACTATCTTTGTTTTTTCTACTTGTTTGCACAGCCCTTTCTTTATTTTCACAATACTTGCAAAATGCAGGCACCTGGAACTAACTGGGCGCATGTTATGGAAAATCTTGATCATGAGGGTTTTAATATCCCTGATGAAGCAGCTTTTCGTTTATTGATGTCTATATATTCTCGGGCTTGCAAGGTATACAATTATTTCTGTTCTCGATACTAGATTTCTGATCAACTCAGCTGACTTGTTCATCGTATCTGTGGATCATTGTTCATCGTATCATGTAGGATCCATTCCCACTTCATGCAATCTGTGGATCATTGTGGAAGAATACAGAAGGACAACTGTCGTTCTTGAAACATGCTGTGGTTTCGCCAAATGATACATTTACTTTCGCACATTGTACCAAGAAGATGGTATCTTATCCTAGCATATTGTCACCTTTCTATTTCTCAATGAAAATGCGCGCATATAACCTTTCTCGTTTCTTTAGGCTTTTCCAGACTTGGGAACTCTTAACCAAGGCAATCAGGCTTGGTACTGCCTAGACCTTCTTGAGGTGTTATGTCAGCTTGCTGAACTTGGCTATGCAAAGCCAGTACGATCAATGCTTGACTATCCCCTGATTCATTGTCCTGAAGTGTTGCTTCTTGGTGTTAGCCACATCAATGTATGTTTTGTGTCCTTAAGTTTCTGAAACAAATCATATTTATGGGCCACATCCTTGAGTAATGCATATTTTTTAACATTCTGTACTCTAATAATCTTTTGCAGACTACATATAATCTCATTCAACATGAAGTATTGTCTCATGTTTTTCCTGCTATGTTGAAGAACAACACCCACAGCCGTCTTATGAACTACCTCTGGCATATCAACCCTTACCTTACTCTTCGAGGATTTGTTGATGCTCATTCTGATATAAGTTGTCTTCTGAGAACCGTTGAGATATGTGAAGACCTAAAGGTAACACAGTAATATAAACCTTAATACCTTATGTAGCGAGCTGGCTGCTGAACAACCTTTTTTGTTGTTCTCTTCTTTGTTGGAAGTAAAGTGTTTGCTGTTTTTGCATGCAATTTAACAAATTTTTACTGAGTATCTTATTACGTGCATGGTGAATATTCCATATTGTCATACTAGACTTTAAACTTGTAGCTATCACTTGAGTGGTAAAAAAAAATTAAGGGAAAGCTAGGACAAAATATTATAATAGTATGGCTTTGCTAAGCCATGGTGGTGCGTCGAGAAGCAAACTAAACTGACTAAAGTGGTGATGAGGATAGGATACAAGTCTTTAAAGTATAGACCGCAGGCAACATGCATTAACACATGATGGATTTGAAATATATTTTACACTCTAGGACCCATGATGGCTTATGAATTGATAATATATCTAGTGTGAGAGGGAGTTTTATGCTGAAAGAAAGTCCACTTCAGATGATTTTATAAAATTAAACACTTCACAGAATCAACATTGGATTGCCGCTAACTTTGTAGTGGATTAAAGTCCTAAACATTTAATGCTACATAGCTATTAGCCAATTATGTGATGTTCTGTTTGAAGAATTTTTTTTTTACATTAGCCTGAATTATACAATTGATGTAGTTGGATATGGCATTCATATTGGCTATGCAGGAATACTTGTTCTGATATTAACGAGTTACTGCTTGTTTCACTAACCTTTTCCATTTTCTCCCCCTGACAGATCTTGGCTACTGTCCTTGATTCCACCCCGTTTGCTTTTAGCATTAGACTTGCTACAGCTGCCTTTAGGAAAGATCATAGCAATCTGGAGAAATGGCTGACTGAAAAGTTGAGTACACAAAGTGCAACTTTTCTTGAGGTAATACATGACTTTTCCTCATGTCACGCTAGGTACTTGTGGATACGCTGCTTTTTCCATATGTACTCTCAGTTCAGCTTGGCATTATGATTTACATGCTAACACGGTAACACTATACTCCCAGGAATGTGTTAAATTCTTGAAAGAAATTATGATAAGCACAAATTATGGTGCTGTGGAAGGTTCCATTCAACATCCTCAAGCTACCATTTCAAGTATCTGCCAAGACTCTTGCCCTGTATTTATAAAGGTATCAGTTTTTTTTTCCTTTTGTGCTTTAGCTATGGTCTATTGACTTACTTTTTACATGAATTTAAACATATGAGTAAATGGTGTACATTTACAGGTTCTTCGTTCTCACTCGGGGCAGCTGTTGTCTAACGAACTAGTGGATGAACTTAGGAGAGTTGAAGCGGTGTACGAATCAAGGAATCATGGTGATGTAGGAAGGGACATGCCCTCTCCTGATGTAGGGGAAGACATTGAAGCTCAGGCAAATATTTATTTTCAACAGATGTTTGCTGGACAGATAAGTGTTGATGCTATGATACAGATGCTTTTACGCTTCAAAGAATCTAAAGACAAGAGGTGCTTTTCATTTGCCAACTTTCCATACTTGACTTGATCTTTGTATCGATTAATCTGTTGCTTCTCTGATTCAAATGTGTCCATAAAAAAACTAATTGGAAGAGATAACTAAGAAATGATATATAATGAGGTGTTGTAAGAGCTGTATTATTGGCATACCGTGTAGTGGCTGTAATTATTTCTTTTTGTTCTCCAGGCTTTCTGTATTTGTACTTATTAAGGTAACCAAGATCTTTATTTTGACATGGTGCTGCTATGCTTATAGGTTACTTTTATGGACATTTTAGTTTTTCCTAACAGAGTTTCTTTCAACCTATGAGTGAGGGAGCTGGGCAATCATGTAACTTAGCTGCTTGAGTTGTATTCCAGAGATGACTGACTACATCTTTTGTTCTGTTCACTTTTTTCGACGATAACTTGTTTTAAATTTGAATTCTGTCTGTTCTGTTTATTCAATTACTGATGTTGATTTGATTTGATTTGATGATATTATGGCTAAGCAGGGAGCTATCAATTTTCAACTGCATGATCTCAAATTTGTTTGAAGAATACAAGTTCTTCCCAAAGTATCCAGATGCACAACTTAAATTAGCTGCTGTGCTTTTCGGTAAGTGTTGGCTTTTCATGCTTTGTGCTGCTCAGGTTATCTAGAAACACATTGGTATTGAACAGTACATTATTTACTAATTGTTGCAATGTTTTCCAGTATGTTGTTGTTTAAGAAAGCTTTGCCTTTTGCTTTAGCTTCTGACATCAAATATTTTTTGATGCAAAGCTGTAAGCTAGGTCTTGGTTCCTTGTTACTGTATTTTTATTTTGTAGTATTTAGGAAGCTAGTACTGCAGTTATGACTTATGGGAAATAAATGATTTAGATGATTTCATTTTCTTTTCATGACTCTGGTTTCTTTTCAATGCTTCTTTTGATCTCGTGGAGGAAATTTTTGTGTCCCACACGCATGCTCTGCTTGCATCTGTGTTGTATAAGTTGGGTGAGGACTTCCCAGCATTGTTTGTGATGAACTTTCATAGGAAATTACCTGGCTAATGTTCTTTGATTCTGATTTTCTATGTATTGGTGTTTACCTTGTCATAGATCTTTCCTAGGTTAGGTAGGACAGGGTAGAATGTTGCATGATTGTCTTGCATGCATCGCATGATGTGTTGTGCTGAAGCACTGAAGTCACTATCTGCTTGAACAAGCTGACTCTGTTTTTTGATATTTGGAAATAGGCTCTGTCATAAAGCATCAACTTGTGGCCCACCTTGCACTCGGAATTGCTCTACGCGGTGTTCTCGATGCCCTGCGTAAATCTATTGATTCGAAGGTTGTCTATGGTTACTTTCTTCTTTCAGTGATCTCTACTCTCCGCCTTTACCAAGTTATATATGGAACTAATCTAATGGCATAATGGTTGCAGATGTTTATGTTTGGTACAACAGCGTTGGAGCAGTTTATGGATCGAGTAATTGAGTGGCCACAGTATTGCAACCATATACTTCAGATTTCACATCTTCGCGGAACACATGCTGAATTAGTTTCTGCTATTGAGCAAGCACTTGCCAAGATATCATTGAGTCAAAATGAGCCGAATTTGGGGCCTATGCTTCCTGTGGATCAGCGGGGTTCTGGTTCACAGTCTATCGAAAACATAGAGGTACATTCGCATCTCAATTCCTGTTCGTTGTTCCTTGGGTTATGAGAATAATAGTCAAGCAGGAAACATTCAACTGTTTTTTTCTGAAACAAATCCATGGTGTATGCAGGCTTCGGAAGCATCATGGCAGTTCATAAATTCGACACCAACACAACTAGATAGGACAATTTCTTCCTTTGCACTACAACAGAGGAACCAAGGTTTCCTAGGGGAGAGGTCCAAAGGCTCAACTAATACCAGTCAAGCAAAACCCATGATGCCTATTGGCCAGCCACCTCTCGCTTCAACTTCTAGTGAGCTGGGTGCTAATCCAAAGGTATTGGATGTTACATTTCCATGTCGCGTATTACTTGACAATTGCAGAAATCTGTACTTCTGCATATCTTGAACATTAAGTTTAATATATATGGTGTCCTTAATCTGTTGCAAAATCTGAACATGTGCAGGCCACTGTGTCATTGTCCTCTCAAGCTTCTCCACATCATTCTAGCTCTGCGTCAGGTCTTTCACAACCTTCTGGTTTTCTACGATCCAGAAGTTCAGCTCCATCAGGTTATTTTCTCGCTCATATATTGAGTAAATAATATACCAGGAAAGTGGTAGCTGACTGTACTACTGTAGTTGTTTCTGCCCTTAATATATAGTATAGATGGATTTGTGATATGCCCCTTTGTTTTCCAGGCATCCTTCGACAACCTTCCTACACTACAGGTTTTGGAGCTGCTTTAAATATTGAGACTCTTGTTGCTGCAGCTGAACGAAGAGATACACCAATCGAGGTATGTTTAGTTTTAGGGTGAATCACACCTGAGTCCTTGTAATTCTAATTTAAATATCTAGAGGGCCCAATAGATTAGGTTTCGAGGACATTGTGTATAGTTTTTATTATTTTATTTGGAGTCACGTTCTGTAAGATAGTGAATGAGTTTGATTTTAGGCTAACATTTCTGTTGTCACCTAGGCCCCACCATCTGAAGTTCAAGACAAAATTTTCTTCATGATCAATAATATTTCCACTTCCAATATGGAGGTTAAAGCAAAAGAGTTTAATGAGGTTTTACAGGAGCAGTATTATCCTTGGTTTGCGCAATACATGGTCATGAAAAGGTACACTTGATGATATAATTGCAGTTTCCTTTACTTAATTCAACAAAACGTGTTCAGTTGCAGAATTGTGCACATATCATTGCAGGGCTAGCATCGAACCAAATTTTCATGACTTGTATTTGAAGTTCTTCGATAAGGTTAACTCAAAATCCTTGAATAAGGAAATAATGAAAGCTACATATGAGAACTGCAAGGTCATGTTCGCTCATATTTGTTTTTGTTTTATTTTAAGTCATGCTCTGCTTGAAAACTAAAATTCGTTTTCAACAGGTCTTGTTACAATCAGATCTTATCAAATCTAGTTCTGAAGAGCGTTCGTTGCTAAAAAATCTTGGTAGCTGGCTTGGAAAATTCACTATAGGTAGGAATCAAACATTACGAGCAAAGGAAATTGACCCGAAAATCTTAATAGTTGAGGTATGTGCTTCGATCTTAATCAGCTTTCTTTTTTCCCTTCATTCTGTTATTATTTGTCATGCTCATACCATAACCTGTACTTTTTGCTGTTAGTTGCTGCACCCAACCTTCAAATTTCTGAACTTTTTTACTTCTGGTGTATCTCTTGCTGTGTATCTCTTGCTGTAGTTTACATTTGGAATATCTATTGAATGCTGAATTATTGGTGTTTTGACTTTTGAGTTTCATATATTGTGCAATGATGCTTGTCAAGAAGATGAAGTAGTACGTTTTAAACATAATGCTTCTTCCTGACCCATACTCAATTTCAATTTTCCCATTTCAGGCTTATGAAAGGGGCTTGATGATTGCGGTCATTCCGTTTACTTCAAAGGTGCCGCTCTTTATCTTAACCTCATTTTATTGCTAATAAAGAAGCATAACTGTTATTGTGGTTATCATTGTGATACTGTTTTTTTTTCCAGATTCTCGAGCCTTGCCATTCAAGTATAGCATATCGTCCTCCAAATCCTTGGACAATGGGTATTCTTAGTCTACTTGTTGAAATATATAACCTACCAAATCTCAAAATGAACCTGAAGTTTGACATTGAGGTTTGTGCATATTCTAAATTGTGGTACTAAGGGACATATTCTGCTTAAGAGAATGGTTTCTAATTCTTATTATTTTGGGTCTTAGGTCTTGTTTAAGAATCTTAGTGTTGACATGAAAGATGTAAAACCATCTTCTCTTCTTAAAGATCGGATTCGGCAAGTTGTGGGAAATCCAGATTTTTCAAATAAAGATGTTAGTACATCTCAAACATCGGCAGCTGCAGAGGTCTCTTCTGGTATCGTTCCTTCAATGAGCCATGTGGAACTACAACCTGAGATTAGTAGCACTTCACGTGCCACAAGCCTTCCAAATATGCTTAACCAGGTTGGTTTACTGCTCTTATAGTCAGCAGTGTTTCAAATAGCGGGCTATAGCGGCTGAAGCCAACTGCCGCCACAGCGGCGTTGTACTAAATAGCAGGATATTGCAGCTCTATAGAGGAGCTATAGCATTTGAGCAGAGCTCTCCGCTGAACAATAGCTTTCTATTTAAAACATGGTAGTCGGTGAAAATTTCGGATTTTTGCATTATAATGTTTTGATTCACGTAGAGTACTTTTGTTGTGCAGTATGCGGCACCTATTCGCCTACCTTCCAACAGCATGGTTGAAGATGATAAGGTTGCTTTAATCATGCCTGAACAGGTTACCTCTCACAGCCTGACCCAGGCTGCACCACCACAAACGCCGTCACCATCACCGTTTTCTCTGAGTCAGGTTGACACTTGTTTCTTTTCTATTCCCTGCCCCTCCCTTTCTTTAAGTTTAAAAAATAAAAAAAATACTTGTATGCTTATTCCCTTGAATGAATTCTTTACAGCTTATGGCAGCAATCCCACGTGCCGATATATATTTCAGAATCAACGAAAAGCTTAACTCTCTTGGCCCACAGTTGCAGTATAGCAAGTATGTTTCTCTATATAAGCTTATCCCGCACTGTAATTTCTTGTTCTCATCTGACAACACTTGTGATATTCATAGAATCATGGATGTGGCTTTGGATAAGGCTATTAAGGAGATTATAGGTCCTGTCATTCAAAGAAGTGTAACGATAGCTAGCCGAACCACCAAGGAGCTTATTCTAAAGGTAAACATCTTCTAAATTTAAGTAATCGCCTATCAGCATTATATATTTGTATTACTGGTGGATTTGTTTATAACATGCTAGCATTTTTGCTTACATGTAGGATTATGCAATGGAATCTGATGATGGTACCATATCTCGCGCTGCACATTTGATGGTTGGTACATTAGCAGGAAGTTTAGCCCACGTTACTTCCAAGGTATTCTTACTAGATTTGGTCACATATTTTTAAAAAATAATAGGATTGCCAAGCCATGCCCAAGTTCCATTTTTTTAGTCAATTTGGTTAATATTTTTCTGGTTGGTTCTAACCAAAGATTATTCACCTTTTGTCTTGGGTTGCAGGAGCCCCTTCGCGTTGCTTTGTTATCTCATCTTCGAAGTCTTGTTCAGAACCTGATTAGTAACAGCGAAACCACCGAACAAATTAGTCAAATTCTTGTTAATGATAATCTGGATCTTGGATGTGCTCTAACAGAGACTGTGGCAACACGCAAGGTAACTCTTTAGCATTCTTAGATTTTTTTTCTCGTGATGCGGGCATTCTTTCTTTTGTCTTTCATAAGTTCTATTATTTTGTAACTTGTTACTTTTATATGCTGACAATAATGGCATAAGGCATACTATGAGATTTCCACTGCAGCATCATTGTGTCAATGGTATTATTGCAGGCCGTTGAGATGATTGATGGAGAGATCAAGCAACCTTTTTCACAACTCAGGAGACAAAAGGAACTACAGGGCTCTGCGTATTATGATGTTTCCCCTTATACTCAAGGTCTTACGCGTGTCCCCGATGTTCTTCGTCCTAAGCCTTCTGGTAACTTGTCTGCTGTCCAACGACGAGTATATGAGGTGAAGCAGCATATCATGAATTTCTTCACATTCGGCAACTTTTCTGTTCCAAGCACCTGCATCTTATTTCATTGTCAATTTCAGGACTTCATCACTGTTTGGCATAGCCAGAGTAGTCAAAATGCTTCGGCAACAACTCCTGCTACAACTGTGCCTGTTGCCCCACCTGATTCCAGTATTGCTTCAGTTCATGGCCCAATTTTAGCACCATCAGCCTCCAGTAGTTTCTCAACTCTCCAATTTGCCCCGTTCACATCTGCAAATCAGTCAACAGAACTAATACCTGACAAGATGGATTCTGCTACTACACAGCTTTCTAGGTAAGCCTGAGGACTTCCCTTTTTTTTCATACCTGTACACTGAAGCACCTTGTTCAGATGTATATTTCATTATTTCTCCTTTTGCAGTGTTTCTGCTCAAGTTAGCACAACCGACAGTTCTGGCCAAGTTTCTGGAATCACAAATGTTGCATCTGTTTTTCCACCTATGGCCTCTGGCGACCTTCTAGTGGGTGAATTAGCAACTACAACTAAAGTTAGTAACTTCTAGTCTCGTGTTCAGATGAAGTATACTGAAGAGTTTTGATTAAACCTTTCAAAACTCTACTCTCAGGATATAGGTGCTGCAATACAGGCTTCGCCCGCAGTTGCTATTAATCGTCTAGGATCTGCTTTTCCGGAACTGCTGAATACTGGTGATGCGCTGGACAGATATCAGCTTGTTTGGCAGAAGGTAATAGTATTTTTTATATTGGTAGATAATGTATTGATTCCAATTTGGTATCATAGAGGAATGCCATGATGTATGTCACCATGTTAGGTACTAAAGTTAAGCCAGCAAGTTCTTGTAATGTTTGTCCATGTGTTCTGCTGACTACTTAGGAAACTTGCATATGGATCTTAGTGTCATTTCTTCTCTCTGGTATATGCAAATAATCTTCAACCACAAGTCTCAGTTCTATTAGACCTTGTTACGTTTGCTTTGTTTGTTTCGGCTCTAGCTGCCATCTATGTTAAGAGTACACTTTTGGGGAACACTATCGCTAAACAACTTCCCCATAATCTCTACAGCTGGAAACCTTGATTGCGAATAATGGGAAAGATGCAGAAATTCAGGTCAGCTTTGCGGCTACACATTCGGATATTTCTTTCGTGGGATTTCATATTATCTGTATTTTAGTTACTTATTTCTATTGGTAGCTAGATACATTTTCTTGAAGGTTAATGCTTTTTTTGACACCGTGGTATTTATGTTTGACTGTTGTTTTGTTTAGTCTGTTATCGCGGAAGTTACTGATATCTTGCTCAGATGTGTCAGTCGGGATGAAGCTGCATTAGCAGTTGCACAGAAGGTGTGTCATCATTTATGTTACTGTAAGTTTGACATTTATTCCATATATTCTCTCTTTCCTTGAGTTTTTGGGCTGTCTGTTTCCAGGTTTTCAGAAGTTTATATGAGAATGCGTCAAAGAGCACTTTTGTCACATGGCTTCTAGCAACCCTTGTTGCAGTGCGTGATGTTTGCAAACTTGTCGTGAAAGAGTTAACGAGCTGGGTATGTTTCTCTGTAGTAGCCATCACCTTTTATTCTAAAGTAAAATATGATCATTGCCACTTCTGGCTCCTTGCAAAGATTTGATTTTGTTGTCTTTTCTTTTATTCTACTTGTGTTGTTGATATTTTTACTGCTGTGTAACTCACGTAATTTTCTGTCTGCCCTTTATATTTGTATTCAGTGGCAAAGAGACTCTTAAAGTAAAAAAAATTTAGATTTAGTAGAACTAAAACTGCGTATGTAGGCATTACTTTGGAGGTCGGGTAGTGCCCAAGAAAAGATACCATCGGTATTCGTGATCGATGCTACAGAGTGATTGGGAGATCAATGAATAACCATAGAATTAAAGTTAGATGAAATCACATTTGTTTTAATTAACCTGCATTGGAAAACATTACTGACCTTTGGTTTGGCCGAGACATTAATTTGCATGCGCTAGCCACATATCACAGAAGCAACCAATCACCGATAAACATGCAGCCCATAAACTGAGACAAATTAATGCCATAATCACTGATTGCATTCTTTGCGGGGCAGAGTTATTAATTTCTATTGAACTGATATCAGATCTGTGGATGTTCTAGCAGAACCCTTTTGTAGGCCAATATTGAGCAATTAGACCTAAAAATGCTGCTTAGTAGGCTAACATTGAGCAATTAGACATACTAACTTGTAGAACCCTAGCCGGTGCAAGCTAGTCAGTTTACCCTTTTTAACTATTTGGTAAATTAAAAATGCTCAGTTGTTAGTACTCCAACAAACTGATCTGGATAATTAAAATGATCCATGTGGCATCCACAGTCACCTTCTGACCACTATCTGATTTTCTCTCAATCTCACCTGACTTATATAGTTGTAGTTGCATGTCTCTATCTTTTCTTGTTCTGCAAAGTAGAATCTTCTGGTGCCATGTTTATTTAGATTTGTTGCATAGTTTCTGTTGCAGTTTATTTCTGGAACTTTTTTGTTATTAATTATACTTTCTGTGCAGGTAATATATTCAGATGAAGAGAAGAAGTTTAACTTGGACATAATTATTGGACTTATTCGTTCTGATCTGCTTAATCTTGGGGAGTATAATGTTCATTTGGCAAAGCTTATAGATGGTGGAAGAAATAGTAAGTTGAAACACAACATATTTGTTCTGCATGTAGAATTTAAGTATGGAAACAAAAACATCTTGCCTAATCAGTAGCTGTTATAGGCTCTGTTATGATCATGGGCTAGGCCCTTGTGGTAATTTGGTTCTGAATTAGCCATAAATTTGGAACAAGTCAGATGAGGTAGTGGAGTTTATCTAATTAGGAACGTGATGAGCTTTTTTTGGGAAATTAGAGATAGAGATCAGGTTGATTCTATAGTTGTAGAAACTATTATCTTAGGCATCAAAGCTTGTAATCCGTATATACAAAGGGGCCCTTTGTATTCTATTTGCAGTCAAGCTAGAAATAAACAAATTTTGGGACCAGGCAGATCAGTTGCCTTTTGCTCAAAATCAAAGTAGGTGTTGACGAGGGCGATGCCACCCTTGTCCTGGTCTTGGCCTTTACCCTAGCTGATACCATAACCGTAGCTGTTTGAATTGGGCAATCTGGTACATGGGTAATAGGTAGTACTTAATGATATTGGCAAGAAAATAGAGTCACTACTTACCACCTAAACCCGATCCTTATTTATCCTTCTAACTGTGTTGTATTTGTATATCAACCCAAACAACTTGTATGCATAATCTTGTTTTATGCTACATAATACTAAGGGATATCGGAACATGAAACGATAGACTACAAGTGACCTTCTGCAGTTCTTTTTTTTGCGTTTAGCGCAGTAAGCAGCGCCATCTCTAGTTCTTGCAATCTTGATTCTTCAATGACTCATTCAATAGTGCTTTTGGATGTGCTACATGCCAACACTTGCTTCTGACGGGCCACTGTTGGATCACCTGTTATGGAAAATGAAAGAGAATTTAATCTGGTCTATCTCCATGCAAGTTTGACTTTAATTTGTCATGGTGCAATACAAAAGCTGTCAGTAAGTAATGTTTTTCCAAAATGAGAAAAAAAATCACTGTTAAAAATGACAGCAATGCCCTAGCATATCTTCAGCAGTTATGCTTTATGCATTTTAAGTACACATACTGATTTGAAGCATGTCGAAATCTTGTGTGCCTCTTAAAATTTTAAGTAATGTGTATGCTGCTGCATACTTTTTAATATTCTGACCATATTTGTGGATTGCATTTGCTTGTCCTCAGAGACTGCAACGGAATTTGCTATATCACTCATCCAGACATTGGTTACCCAAGATTTCAGTAGTGTCTCCGAGCTTTTTAATGTTGTTGATGCCTTGTCGAAGGTATTTATGAGTGCATGTTTTGTGGTATGGTTTTGTCTCGTAGTTGGCTTGTCAGTAACATTAATTTATGCTTGTTACAGCTTGCAACGAGGCCTGGGTCACCTGATTCCTTGCAGAACTTGATTGAAATTGCAAGGAGTACCTTCAACAACAATGCTAATTATGCTGCTTCGAAGGATGAAAAGGTTATTCAGTCAAGAGATAAAAAGGTCTGAATAGCATTATATGTTTTCATTAATTTTCTAGCAATATATGCTCTTTCCGACACTGAAAAAATTGCTCCTGAACTGTGGCAGGTTCTATCTGGTCGTCCCTTGATGAATAACGAAGAAGATAATGCTGATGGCATTGCTTTTGCTAGTGCTGCTGATTTTCAGGACAAGGTTTATGAAACATATTGAACCATCCTTTTCTCTTTTATCAGGCAGTGAAAAAGAATTACCATCAATTTTTTGCCAGATTTTTTTATTGTGGTGTTGCAACAGTATACTGAATTCGTAACATGATTTTAGTGAGCCTTTTTGATATTATCAAGTATAAAACAAACTTTATAGTTGAGTGTATAGTCCTGTTACTGCTTTTTATCCCAGATGCTAAATGCATAGATTGGTGTACAACATTTGAGCTTCAAGCTTCTTAGAAAGCTAATATGCTAATTTATTGGTTTACAGGTTGCAGTCTTGTTTTCTGAGTGGTGTCAAATATGTGATCATCCTGCTATGGGTGATTCAGTGTATAGTCATTACATTGTGCAGTTGCAACAGAACGGCTTGCTGAAGGGAGATGATGTGACTGACCGTTTCTTCTTTAGTCTGACGGTAATTCTTATACTCTTGTTCTATATTTCTACAGATCCGTATGATTCTTGAGTTCTGATGTTATAAAATTTTCCAGGAACTTGCTATCGCACACTCTATAGTGTCTGAGCAAACCATTGCTCCTACCGGACTATCTCAGCAATCATCCCCGCAACAGCAGATTTCATATTTTTCAATTGATTCATATTCAAAACTTGTGGCTTCAGTTGTCAAAGTATGTTCAGCTCTGTTCTTTTTGTGCATGCATAACTTCTGGAGTGTAGTAGGTTTCTGTGCATTGGTTCTCCTTGATTATAGGTGCATGAGATTTCATGCGCAGAATACTTCCGTTTAAGATGTAAAAAACAAGCCTATAGTTTTGGTCAACTCAAGTTCATGTGCTTATACATCCAGTTCACTATTGGGTACAATCAGCTTGAACATTCTGTCTAATTTCTTGGGCCTTGTAGCTGCATGCTAAAGTTGGCACTTTATTAAACTGTTCGTGTGAGCTGTAAAACACACTTAAATGATTCTGTATTTGCTTCTACCAATATTTATTTACCAGTGAAAATATAACATGTGAAGGCAAATTTCATACAGAACTGGTGAAGTTTTGGATATACTGGAAAGGTTGTTATGTCACTTTTCCTTTTCTTTTTTTTTGATGGAAAGCATCTGCAAACTTTCATGGTTACATTGACTGTATTTGGAGAAAATGGATTGGAATCTACATGATCATGAAATCTTGCGGGGTCATAGAACACCACCTTTCTCTTTGTCAATGAATACTTTAGAATGTTTGTGCAAACATTTCTGCTCTGAATATTTTGCTTAACTGTCTTTGTGGATTATGCAGTTTTAGTTACATCTTTGAACAGCTTTATTGATTTTACAACTATAAACCTATATATATGTCAGCATCGAACACTAACAAGTGCTGTTACTGAACTTTGAATATTGCATTAGAGATAGAAACATGTTCATTTCTGTTCAAGTGTTTTTATTTACTAAGTAATTGCATAGAACATGTTTTTAAGTTGATTTTACAGCAAAAGGCATTTGTTAATAACTGAACAAGGGTAAATGTATTGTGGGAAGCATATTTTTGTTTCTTTGGATATATAATCTGTTCAAGATAAATCGTACTTGCTGTTAATAATGTGTATTCTTTCAGCAGTCTGTGGATTTAGGACCAAATAAAGGCAGTCTTCTCCATAAGGTCAGTGGTTTACCTGAATTAAGGATGCTCTCGAAGAACATGTTTTGGTATTTGCTTAAAGGTTTCCCTTGTTATCTGTGTGCAGATTCTCGCTGTGACAGCTAGAATCATTCAGAAAGATGCTGAAGAAAAGAAAGTCTCTTTCAATCCTCGGCCGTATTTTCGTTTGTTTATAAATTGGCTAAATGAGCTTACTACTTCTGACCTTCACCATGACGGCGCTAATTTTCAGGTATACATGTATATGCTGCTAATTTTATATGTTAAAGCAGTTTCACATTTCCAAACTTGTTTGGACCATTATCTGATGCAGTTAGTTTTTCCAGGTTTTGACCGCATTTGCAAATGCATTCCATATTCTGCAACCCTTGAGAGTTCCAGCTTGGAGGTTTGTTATGCCCTTTTGATCCCACTTGGCAATTTTCTGATTTCTTTGAATTCCTGCTTTCTTTGATGTTCAATGCTTTCCTTTTCATGAAACAATATTGTCATTGCATGTTTATGGGCACTAAATATTTTCCAATGACTGATGTCGGAATTGAAGAACTTTTAATTACTATTTAATATTTGAAGAAGTTGCATGTTACCACATCACTATACTGTTTTGTTGCTTGTTAACAAATTCTTTTTTCCTTATAGTTTTGCTTGGCTTGAGTTGGTGAGCCACCGATGCTTCATGCCAAAGTTATTGATGTGCAATTTGCAAAAAGGCTGGCCATTTTTTCAGAGGTTGCTTGTTGATTTGTTCAAATTCATGGAGCCATACTTAAGAAATGCTGAACTGGGACAACCTGTACGTTTGGTTCCTGCACTTTCAGTTTTAGCTCTCTGTTTATTATTCATTTATTTGCTGCATTGTGATCTTTGTTCTGTTGTTTGTTTTGCAGATTCTCCTTTTGTACAAAGGAACCTTAAGAGTGCTGCTTGTGCTACTGCATGATTTCCCAGAATTTCTTTGTGACTATCACTTCAGTTTCTGTGATGTGATTCCACCAAGCTGCATTCAAATGCGTAATGTTATTCTTAGTGCCTTTCCACGCAATATGAGACTTCCAGATCCCTCCACTCCCAACTTAAAGGTATTTACCACGTGTGAAGACTTTGTGCTTCCATTGCTACAGTTACATTTTTTTTTATCTGTCTGATCAATTCCAGTTGTTTCTTGTGATATAGATTGATCTGCTAGCGGAGATTTCAATAGCTCCTCGAATCATGACTGATGTGGATGGTGCTTTGAAGGCAAAGCAAATGAAGGCTCAGGTTGATGAATACCTAAAGGTGAATGGCAATAATCTCTACTTTTGTATTTTATGTGCTTATCATATTTCTGTATACCTCTGGTGCAAAGCCAATATATGCAGTACAACTTCATAAATCTCTAATTTTAGTGGATAGTGCTAGGAACCTTCTTCTAAACTGATCTGTTACATTTATGAGAATTGGAGTTTTGTAATTTGAAGGATGGAGTAGCTAACGTAATATTCTCTAATTTGCATCTCTGCAGAGACCAGAAGGCTCCCTCTTTTTAACTGATCTAAAGCAGAAGTTGTTGCTACCACAAAATGAGGCAAATGTTGCAGGGACTCGTTACAATGTTCCTCTAGTTAATTCACTTGTCCTTTACGTTGGTATGCAGGTCGGTTGTGAAATCCTTCATTCGCACATCATGTTCCTTCTGTATTATATTTTTTAGGTGCATTGAAATTAATTAATTATTTTTTTCTCGTGTATGTTTTATCCTACAAGCTAACAAATTGAGTTTTTTCCATATCATGTTACTCTAGATGTTACAATTTATTCGCCTATTTTCATTTTTCTGCGTTAATTTACATTCGTTATGGGTTATGGCTAATTTCTTCCTATTTGTTTTATACCAAATTTACTGTGTCTTTGAACAAGTACAGTTATCTTATGCATCTTCTATAGTTTGAGTTATGACATGCCCAAATTGTACCACCTAAGCATAATTTAAGAATCTAAGCATAAATTACAAATGCAGGCTGTGCAACAGTTGCAGCAAAACAAGGCGAATGCATCGGCATCAGCACAAATTAACCAAAGTCCTCAAATGGATATATTCCAGATTGAAACAGCCACTGAGCTGTTCAGAAACCTTGTAATGACTATGGACACAGAAGGACGCTACCTTATTCTCAATGCGATTGCTAACCAGCTTCGCTATCCAAATAGCCATACCCACTACTTTTCCTTCATCATTCTGTACCTGTTTGCCGAAGCAACCCAGGTAATTAAACCCCTCCCTTCTCATTTGTTCGATTATTTTATCAATATAATCTCTTTCTGACGAAGTACACAATTGAAACATAGGAAATTGTCCAGGAGCAGATAACTAGAGTTCTTTTGGAAAGGTTAATTGTCAACCGTCCTCATCCTTGGGGATTACTCATTACTTTCATTGAGCTGATAAAGGTAACCTTGACTATTTGGAAATTGGAACACATGTGCATATGCGAATTTCGAGATGAACAATTTGTTTCTTTTTGCAGAACCCACGCTACAGCTTTTGGACTAGATCCTTTACACACTGTGCGCCCGAGATAGAGAAGTTGTTCGAGTCAGTTGCAAGGTCCTGTGGAGGGAAAGGTGCGGATGATGGAATTGGTCTTGCAGATGGTGGCCACTAGGAAAATTAGGAAAATGTCTACTGTTTGTATACTTATTTACACTATCGACTTGAATTCTGAAGACATTGGCTTTAATTTTCCTGATGGAGTTTAGGATATTGTATAGAGCTAGAGCACCTTGCACTGAGGGCCTGTCAACCGTGATGGTTATGTGAATCTCCCTTCCATGCAAGTACTAGGTGGCTTGTTCTCGGATGCAGATAATGTTACTTAAGCTGGAAGTTGAGAGTTGCTCTGTGATCCGTCCCATTCCTCTTAAGAGCTTTAACATAGATCAAATTTGGTGGTGACCTTCTGTGGTTGGTGCTTTTTCAAACTTGTTCCCTTGAGCTTGGTCTATTTCAAATGTTCCTCATTTTCACTATACGAAGGTAAGATTCTAGCCCTCGCAGACTAACCGCTGCTCACCACGAGCTTGAGAGCTAGCTGGAGACGTCTAGTGGTCTAGAAGTCTTCATCTTCAAACGTAACAAATCTTTGTTTTGCCTAGGATTCTTCATCTTCAAAAGTAATAAATGTTTGTTTTGACGTTAACCATAAGTGTTCAAGCTGTCGAATGCTCTCTAATGTTTGCACACAATCACTCTCTCAACCTAATTTAAAGATTTTTCACCTGAAGTTAGTACAACTCAACTTAGAAAATGTGGTTGGGAGAGCTTGTTGATCAAGAGAGACTTTAGAAAAGCTTATAATAAAAAGAAAACCAGCGGACCTCGAAGTAGAGGGGTATAAATACCCTGCTCTTATAAACTAGCCGTTAGTTGTCAGAAAGATCGGTCAAACCTTTCCCCCAACCGGTTAGACTGGTTGTATAACGAAACTGGTTGTTACACAACACTTTTTGAGACTTGTTAGGTCCACACCTGTCTGACCGGTCCACTCCAAAGCATATCTTGGAGCATAATCCGGTAGACCCAAATAAAAACTCGGTCCACCCAAGGTTCATAAAGTTGGATCCAAGTAAAAAAGATTTCTCTCGAAGGATTCTCACATAGACCTGAGGACTTTTGATGATATCAGTTAACCAATATTGCATCTCTTTTGATAGTACGACGTACTTATACCAAAGATTAATAGAACCAACGAATCAACCACTTGAACTCCTATGTCTTTATCATGCCATACTTTGCATTTCTCAATTTGAGAGCTTTCAATATTGCTTATCTTCTTTAGCAATTCCATCTTGAGCTAGTGACTTGGGATTTTCCTTCACACATGACCATCATCACTTCTCTTAATCCTTAAGCAACTCAACCATATGATCCAACAAAGATTTGATGCTTCACTCTCCAAAGCTTGACTTGCTACTTCAAAATCACCCAAGTACTAGCCACTTCACACTAGTAGAGATTACTTGGCAAAAACTTCGCTTAATCCCTCGTTGCATAGTTCCTTGATTGATCTCTTCATTCAATCTCAAAATCTTTGAGTTTAGTGCTGCTATGACATCAATAATAAATACCCATTTGAAATTCATGTCCTCATAAACATGATTCTTTGATTTATACATAAAATAGCTAAATCTGGAATAAATCCTACCAAATCAGTTCTAATTATCAACTCCGTCACACCATCCGGTTTGAACGTCTATGAAGTGAAATGTTGACCAACAATTTCTGCAAAAAATGCATTTTAAAAAGGTAATCAACACAAGATTTATCTTAAACTACAATATTTCTAGCATCAAACATTCAAACTCATAACCACAAATTTGAATATAAATATACTTTGTTTTGTAAAATGTGTACCATGTTAGCTACGAGCTAGTTGAAAATTATGAGGTTTGAATCTTAAAATGTGTGGACCACTTATAAAAAGAAATAAGTATGTATTATTTTATATTTATAGACAAAGCAAAAAGTTGTACTTAGAAAAGAGCACGAATAACTTTTTATCTCTGACTCCTCATTTTTTAGTCCAACCCTTTTTTCTTAATTTATTAGTTATCACAGCAAACAAAGTTTTGAAATACTCATATCCGTACACATGGAGGCAATTGGCCTCCAACAACCTCCTCTCTCTCCCTTTTGTCTTTTTGTTAGGGGGTTAATTTGGGCTGGATTCTTCTTCCACTGTGCACATCATCTCAGTTGTTTTATTCTACCTTATATTTATTTCTAGTTGGATCCATATACCATATATATATTCAGTCTAAAAATTGTGTTTGGTTGGGTTTACCTTATTTCTTTCCTTTTCTTTCGGGTTCCTTCCAATTATATCTTTGTTGATATTCATTTGTGTAATATAATTCAATTATTTTATGGCTATTCAAAATTCTCAACCCTTATATTAGCCTTTTTCATTTGTTCCATCGTATGAGTATTTATGATTTATTTCATGGTATCTTTTGTATGATTCATGTAGTATTCATAGATATTCCATATTATATGTTTGGTTGTTACCGTATTATTAATGTGACGTTCCACATCTTTTATCATTCTCATAGAATTCATGAGATTTTCTATAAGTGAAAGTTAAATGGTAAATTTTTGGATTTGTTCACATGAGATATCCCATGGTGTATTTTAAGGTTGTTCTTATATTATTCATAAGATGATATATAAGTTTTTTGTATTGTTCCCCATCATCCATGAGATGTTCCCAGGAATATTTCTATTTCTCTAGCATTTAATAATGTCAGTATATCTATAATGTTTGTTTGAGGAATACAAACTTTCATTCTTACTTGGTATTTCTATTTCCACATCATTTAATAATATTATATATGTATTTGTTCTAGGAGTACAAACTTTCCTTCTCCGAATATACATGATTTGTTTCAGAGATATAATATTTTGTTCAGATATTTAGTTATATATTTGTGGTCTTGTTTCGAAGATCATGATGTGCAAGTGAAATTTAATTTGAATGCTCAGTTTAGGAATTATATGCTTTTGTCTCAAAATACAAAAAGTCATCTTTTCATTTATATGGAAGAAGCTGTGTGAGTATTTTGAAATGGACGGAATTATAGAGGAGGGCAATTGAGGAGTGTTTAGTTTGACAATTCACTCTATATTAGATGAGGTGGTCCATCATGAGTCCATTTCATAAATTTTGGAGTAATGACTCCATTCCTTATATTTATACTAGTTGTTGACTTATGAGGGATGGGTTGGTGATGGATCTATCCCTTACATTCCACAAACCAAACAAAAAGTGAAGAGTGTGCCATTCATCAAACTAAGCACCCGATTATTTTCAATATAATTTAGATAACGATAATGTTACGGTAAGGGCTCTATTCAAGCACTTGCCGCTCCTTCCGTTTCAGACCCAAGTAACCCAAAACAAAAAGAAGGTTGCACCATGTATATGAAAATGTTGTGGCCTCTTCTTTGGGGATTTGAATATGGCTGAAAATTTACATTAAAATTGTTAAGTCAGGATTATTAATTTGTATCATAGAAATGATATATTAATTGTGTAATTATCAGTCGGAGTCTTGGTTAAACAAAACAAAATACGCCTTTGATTTTGAACGGAGGGAATATAGTAGTATTGCAAAATTAGCTTATTGCAAAGTTGCATGACTATGTTTTGAGGTTGTCTCCGATAGTACACATCAGCTAGCTATAAGAGCTACAGCTACCACATCAATTTTTCCTCCATATATAGCAAATGATAAATGGAAATGGGAGAAAACTAACCGTTTGGCGTTTTACTCCTCCCTCCGTCAATAATTATAAAACTTTGATTTGAACTATTTCAAATTATTCTACAAATATAAGTATTTCTGGGAATAGAACATGCTGAAACCCACTTGTGACCCCTTTATCTCTCTTATTTGTTTGTTAGGACTAGTGTAAACCATGCAATTAGATTCAAACCAATCATTTGTGGCATGTATTTGCCCAAAAGCCTCCCAGCAATTATGGCAATCGGGTGTGGTCTAGCTTGTTTAACTAGGGCTCCTAGAATTGCTAGAAGTGCTTATATTTAGGAACGGAGAGAGCAATCTATAACACATTTCAATATGCACGTATCATTTTGACATCCTATTACATATGGGCTCATATTAGTTATGAAGAATGTGTTGTAACTACACCACTCGAGATTTACCTTTTGTTCGCTATTGGTGATGTGGATAAACTTTATGCAAGCAAACTATCTTTATTGCATCTCCAACAATACCAACTCGGCTAGTTATAAAGCGCCAACATCGACAATATCCTACGTGGGAGAGGGAATGAATGAAGAAAGAGAAAATCTAGCTACTAATTAGTAGTAGACGTGATCATTTGTCGGATCCGGTCTGGCAAAAAAAAACACACACACACAATCTTTCCATCGGCCTGATCTTGGCCCAACAGTGGTTGGAAGTGGTCGGATAGGCAGAGTTTGGGTAAGGTCAAATAAAACACGATCTTTTGGATACAATTTTCAGGTTAGGTTGGGTTTTTTTTTTACGGATTTTGGGAATCCTCCCAAGCCCACCCAACATTGATCGGGCGGGCTAGGTTTGTTGGGTATTTTTCGAGCGGATCGGGTCTAGTCAGGTATTTCTCGTGCGGGTCGGGTTGAGTTTGTTGGGTCGTATCGGAAGGCCCTGATCAGGTCTAGCTAATAGTAAGTGTATAACACATTTTCGTACATTGACATATGTGAGGAACCATCCAAATTAGATTAACTAAAACATGCCATAATCTCATTTCTGAGCCCTGTTTAATTAGCCTTAACCCTGGTTGTTCGTAGGATGCACCCACTAGCATAATATCACCACAGGATCACGATTGCGGTGCACACATATTAATGCAAAAACACGAATAGTAGTAGCGGGCAAAATAGATTGCTAAAGCAAAATAATTTGCTAGACTAGATAATAAGTTCACAAACACACATAGCTGGAACTTGGTCTACACACATGTTTAGAATTAATTTACAAGGACAGTGGTCAGGCCCAATGCCGTCATCCACGAATATTCCAGCAGGCCCAATGCAGTCGCCACGTTGGTAAACACCTAAGGCTTCTGGATGAAAAACCTGTAGAACTACGTAACTGCAACACATTAAGTTAATTCTTTACTTGTAGGACTTATTCGTAGTATTATACATATTATGATGCAAGTGGTTAGATACATTTCAAAGTGGACAACAAAAAGGCGAAGCCATTTCTCAAATTTTTACTCAGCATTTAAGGTTCCTGAATCAAACATCATAAAAGTGCATGAAAATTAACTAACTCCTTAGGCTCAATCTTCCATAAGCTCTTTCTAGTAACCCTACGATGACATCTAAGAATGGGAGCATGCTCAACCACCAAGAGTGACTATTCAGGTAGATTCAAACCTTGCATCATGGTGGATTTAATTAAACTATGTTCATGCTGTAGATATTTTTTCTATAAATTTGATCAATATTAGGCAAGTTTGGGTTAGGATAAAAATAAAGTGACTAATAATTTGAAAAGGAGGGAGTACACCGCTTCTACTGGCGAGTTACGTGCGTCTCTAATACAGAAATACTTGCTCTAGGGCGACCATTGCTATCATGCATGTAGACGCCAGTGGACAGTAGAGGGAGCAAATCTTGCGCACGATCAAGTTACCTTATCTGCTGCCTGCAAAGCGTCGTCAACGTGTGCGAAAAGTATAGCTACGCCAACGAACAAGCTTGGAGAAGGACAGACAGCAGATGGTCCATGGTGTCATGGTCCAGCTTGTCTCAAGATTAGATCTGATGAGATCAGATCAGATACATATGGATTCATTCACCCTAACTAATCAATGCATGCAGGACCCGTGGTCCACGAAGATGGGAGATGTTTGGCTTTTGTTGGTCCATGCAATGCAGCAATGCAAGAGAACAAGGGTGCTGTGTCATCCTGGGAGTTATTGGAGACAGGTTGCAAACTGTCATCGCGCTGCGTGTGGTCCCTCGCGAAACCTTGACCTGAGAACCGGAGGCTAATATCTCCAGGTACTACGACTCTCGATGTACCGTGATGTCCCAGCATTCTTCATTTGGTAGATGCTTTCTGTTGTTCGGTCTAGAATTCTAGATGCTACTGGAACCAGCCTGGTATGGCACCCATAACTGCTAAACCGTCTGGTGCAGGGAGGTGTCCAAGCGGGGGGATGAGCTGCTGTTGTGGTCTTCATGGTCATTCAAGAAGTTGGAGCATCGCTGTGTGACCTTTTCGGTTTGCAAATGAAAGATGGAATGGATACAGATCACAATAACGGTGCCTACCGATTTCTCGAGTCCCGTGATATATGGGCAATGGATGATCCAAGGACAGACATCATTGCGGCCTATAAGATGAAATTGAATGGTATGGACTGAAGAAATTAAAAAAAAAACAGATTCTTAATGTACTTAATCAGTGGACCCTTGGCATATATGATTAGCTATGACAAACGATTATTCCTCAATGATGGCGATTGCACGAAGATGGGGATGACGTACGTTCTTATTCAGTTTGCTTTTTTTGCGAGGAATAAACTTAGAAAAATGCGAGCACCTGTATCAGGTTGAGCAGTCAAATCAGGGTGGCTAGTTCCACCGAAGAAATCTTACCAACTGAGCTACGCTTAGTTCGTATTCAGTTTGCTTGTTGTAGCCAGTACATTACTTGACAAGATATGAGGCGCGTGCACACTCTGCTTCCCTTCGTGCTAACTTCAACAAGAATTGAATAAACATTTTAGAAAATAAAATATCCTGGTATAGTTTGCATTTTGCCATACTAGTAGTTCTTTGAGGATAAGGAATTATGAGCTATAATAGACACGTTAGCTAGGCAATACCACAGTGTAAGACACCCGCGCAGTGGGTAGTGCCATCCGACCTCGTTTCTCCTAACAAGCATGTAGGGATAATAACATGGTTTTATTTCAACAGTACGTCCACCGTACCTATGGCTTAAACAGGTCCTATGCAACAGTCCACGAATATGTCGATCATTGACACGGGCCTTTTCAGGCTGCTCTTTCGTTCCTTATCTGTGTAATTCTGCACCTAATTAAGATTGATAATGTCATGTGCACAGCTAGAAAGTCACTGGTTTTTACCCACAAGCTAAGGCAAACCTTGGCGGGAACCAGCTATAAGATGGGTAGCATGACAAAACAAGTCGGTGTTTTCAACACATCGACCCTTGAATTGAATGCTGACATGATGGCGCGTGAGATTAGCAATGGATTTCCAGTTGGCCTTGGAGTGTGATCGTTTGGAAAGGATGGCAGAATGATCCGGTCGTCCGAAAAACACTACGAGCAAATGCATATAGGGCTGGGGTAGTACAGCACAGGATCTTAAAATTTAGCCTAGCTAATACAGGTTAAAAAAAACCAAGCTTATATTTTATACAATTTTGAGCTACGAATACTTATAGCCAAGTTAAATTGTGAAAAAAGCATGCATTGAGGTGACGATCCATTATCACCCTGTGCGTACCACCCAAAGACCGGATGACCCAAATCGGGGAGCAGTACCAGGTCCAGTCCAGGAGCAACAGATCAGAGAACGGCCGGCAGCAGCACGCCGATCAACAGGACAGCCGCCTCGGCGCCACCACTCGATGGCTGTCGCCCCACCCACCGGCCGGGGCTCCATCCATCCATCCGCGGCGCGGTGCCGACACACCGGCAATCATCACCGATCCACGGCGAAGCCGCTATACCAGCGCGCAAGTACGCTGGCCGCCGCCGTGTGCCTAGCCGAGCGTGCAAAAATCGCACGGAAACAGCACCCGGCACTGGAGCCGCAAGTACTATGATGGCCACGGGGATTGGGAAAGCTGGCTGCTGCCGCCTCCGTGGCCTCCGCGCTCGTGTGGAGGCCGAGGCCGCTACGTGCCCTCCTCCTCCTCACAGAGCCCTAGGCCCCCCGAGGCCTCCCCTCCCCCCGTGCCGTCCCTCTCGCTGCCCCCGCCTCCACTCCACCTATCCGCGCCGCGCCCATCTCCCCCAGCCATCCTCACACACACGAGCCGTTGCCGTTGCATGGCTCCGCCACACACCCGTAGCGGCCCTTGTACCCACCCACCGCTGCCATAAGTATCTCCGCCGCCGGCCTCCGCACAGTACTACTACACCTACACTCGCGCGCTAGCTGCTGATCATACTACGCTCTACAGCTCGGCGCGGACCTCGGCGATTGGCCGACCGCCGTCGCTACCCTCCGAGCGAGCGCGGCCCCCGTGCCCGTGCCGCCGTGTCGCGCTGCAGGGGCTGCAGGCTGCAGCGCGCGACATACGTGAGGATACATCAGCCACGCGATCGCGCGGGAAATGAACCAGTGCGTGCCGAGCTGGGATCTGGACGACCCGGCGCTGGTAGCAGCCGGCGGCGGCGGCCTTAATAACCATCCGGTGCCCGCGGCCGGCGGCGGGCACCACCGGGGCGGGGCGGCTCCAGCTGGGACGACGGCGACTGCCGGCGGCGCGTTCGCGCCCGTCGTCGTGCCCATGGCGGACCAGTACTACGAGGTGGCGGAGCTGACGTGGGAGAAGGGCAACATCTCCTCGCACGGGCTGCTCAACCGGCCCCCGCCCAGCAAGTACCACCACCAGCCCGCCGCGCCGCCGCCGTCGCACCTGCAGGGCATAGGGGGAGGCGGCGGCGCCGCCGGGGACCGCGAGACGCTCGAGGCGGTGGTCGGCGAGGCGGCCGCGCGGTCGCACTTCCTCTCGCAGCCGCCGGTGCACCTCGCACACTGGATCGAGGTCGGGGTCGGGGCCGCCGCCGCCGCCGTGGCGCGCCCGGGAGCGGACGCGCTGGTGCCGTGCGCCGCGAGGGCCGAGGAGGCGGCGGAGGGGGCGGACGCTGCCGACGCGTCCAGGAGGAAGCGGGCGCGGGTGGTCGGCGAGGACGGGCTGGTGTGCGCCAGCCAGGGGAGCGCCGCGCCCGGCCGCCGCGGCGACAGCGCGCTGATCACGCTGGACGGCTGCGGCACCGGGGCCGACGACGTGTGCGGGTTCACGACGACCACCAACAACTCGACGTCCCTGGAGCGGGAGGACAAGGGCTCCCCGGACACGGAGAACACCAGCATCGGCGGAGGCGCCAGCGACTCCCGCTGCTTCAGCCGTCGGTCACAGGCAAGCTGAGCCGCTACCTGGCCTGATGATCATCAACTACAAATATACATATGCAACTCACATTTATTATATATTTATGGCAACATACCAGGTGCAAACCAGGCTGTCCGTGCAAACCCGTGCAAACCAACTAACAAAAGTCGCAAAAAATTCTCAAAAAAATTACGTATATACTTCATAGCCTTCCTTACCACTGTATAAAATTTCAATTTCAAAACTTTTGTTGGTTGGTTTGCACGGGTTTGCACGGACAGCCTGGTTTGCACCTGATATGTTGCCTATATTTATACATGTCTCCACTTTGTTTGCTTAGCTACTTACATGCATGCAGAGTTTGTGCATGTTCTTCTAATTGATTTACTTGCAGATTACCATTCCATAAGCTTACTTTTGTATGAATCCATCATGCATGCATGTCTCCGCTGGCGAAATGAAAAAAAAATCAAAGAGAGACGGCCTGTGCGACGAGGGGGAGAACGTGGTGACCACCGGCGACGGGGCGGTGAGGTCGTCGGTTTCCACCAAGAGGAGCCGGGCTGCCGCCATCCACAACGAATCTGAGCGTGTAAGAAATTCAAAACTCCCTTTTCATTCTGCAGACAGTCGTACACTCATACTGCTAGCTCGTTTAATTCACACGAACTGCCCGAAAGGTACGTGTACGTTGTGAGTGAAATGCACGGTCCAGCGCAATGGTACGTACACGCTTCTGTAGTAGTGTTGTTTTGGTCGAGAGCGCCCAGCTTTCTGGTTCCAAAATCATGGGCCATACGCCAAACAGTTTTCTGTTGCTTATATATTGCTTCGATCTAGTAACGTGTTATATTGTAAGCCACTTGATATTGGCTGATATTTTCCACTTCAAGAAATACAAATAGAGCTATTTTTGTATCCACCGAGAGCCCCAAATTTGTGCATTTTCAATTCCTGCGAACCAAATAAATGTCAGCACGCGTCCAATTCCACGCCCTGTAGTTTTCAAGTCGAGTTGTGAGCGACTTTTTTGAACGCGGGGTACGGTCTTTGAAACAGTAAGTGTGCGTACGTGTGTGCGAACTTCCGCATCTGTACTGTGTTTCGCGAAAAATAGATAGCTCATTGTTACTTTACCGGCCGGTCCAATCATTTCTATTATTGTATGTTTGGTCGTTTACTCAGCAAGGTAGCCGATTCCGATCCTTAGGTACAACTAGGTTTATGTGCAGATTTTTGTGGAAATTGATAGCACGTGGCCAAAATCATCCTTTTCATCTTTATTACCGGAGGGAATAGCATAAAGATTTTAGGAACATTCGAATATGTTTGGGGACAGAGCCGACCAGTATATTCGTGTTATCTGTCCTTGTTTGAGACCTGTTACCACTTTTTGGCTTTGTGTTACTGCACTGTAGCCATGACTTTGCTGTGTGGGATAAGCTCCACGTAGCTATCGCGCACTGCTCGTGGTAGCTCTTTGACCTGGTCGCCGCGGGAGAATCGTCAAGGTTTCGAAGCTTCCCAGCGTGGCAAGCGACTACGGACGGACTCCAAAGAAGATGCGATATGCCCTGCAGTTTTGACGTCTATGTCGTCATGCTAGCTAGTTCCTTCAGAACCTTGTGCTGTTGGTTGAGACTGAAAGAAGCAATCAAACTTTCAGCTTGGCATGGGAGCATGGCTTATGGCCCACGGGCCAAAACCGTTGCAATATGACTTTAGTTGGGCCAGCATGCATAAATCAGTGGCGGAGCGTGAGGGAAACTCAAGGGGGGCATTTTGCTACGATGTGGAGTTAACTGTGATTAGAACTACGAGCATCGTCGATTTATTGGCAACTTCGCAGCAGTACCTTTAAGTTTTTGCATAATAAGGGGGCTCGGAGAGCAGTGTGGCCTGGCCGTAGCTCCGCCATGTCCGAGAACCTCGTGAACAAACAAGCATTCTTATCATGTAATTTCACTATTTTGTGTTGTGTTTCAGAAACGAAGGGACCGGATCAACCAGAAGATGAAAACGCTGCAAAAGCTCGTCCCGAACTCGAGCAAGGTGAGCCTGCTGCGACTCAGACAGCGCAACCGATCAAACTAAACACTACGCTTTGTGTTGACGTTGCCTCCTTGGCTTGGCGCAGACGGACAAGGCGTCGATGCTGGACGAGGTGATCGACTACCTGAAGCAGCTGCAGGCGCAGGTGCAGGTGATGAGCCGGATGAGCACCATGATGATGCCCATGGCGATGCCGCAGCTGCAGATGTCCGCCGTCATGGCGCAGATGGCCCAGATGGCCCAGATGGCGCAGATGGCCCAGGGCATGATGAACATGGGCTCCCTCGCGCAGCCGGCCGCCGCCTACGCGGGCCTCACGCCGCCCATGATGCCCACCTTCGTCCCCACCATGCCCTGGGACCCCACCACCTCCGGCGCCGGCAGCGTCGTGGGCACGGGGACGGCAGACCGCGCGCCGCAGCCCCCCGCGGCCGTCGCCGGCGCCGTGCCGCCGGACGCCTTCTCCGCCTTCCTCGCATGCCAGGCGCAGCAGCAGAGCGGACAGGTACGCGCCGACCATATCTACGTGCCGCACGGCCATGTACGTGCAAACGATATCCAAGGGTCAAGGGCGGCTGCTGACGCCGACGAATCTTTTGCAGCAGCAGCAGCAGCAACCGGGCAGCATGGAGGCGTACAACAAGATGGTGGCGCTGTACCAGAAGATGAGCCAGCAGCAGCAGGGCCAGCCCAGCAGTTCATCCAAACAGTGAGCATGACGTACGCAGTAGAACACGTAGCTACTCTTGTACATCCTTCTGTTTGCTTGATTGAAACCCCGATTTCTAGCTCTCTCCCTCCATCGCATCTGTCCAGATTTTTTCTTCTTCTCCTGTGGTGTGTGGTGCCCCTGGCCGGAGGCATGCCATAGAGGTGAAACCCGTCGACGCGGTTACATGTAACATCATGTATTTATTCTGTTTTTTGACCAGCCTAGCCTTGTATAAATGACCAAAAATCGTTGTGTAGAAGTTTCTTTGTTTGGATAGAATTGAGAGACTTTCTTTGTTTCTGCCGGCAAATGAGTGCGGATAGAGTTGAAGACCGACAGAGGACGACGGTTCAGTAGATGTGCGGTCAACCATTGATCTTTTCCCCCTGCTCTCGCGATTTCCCTCTCAAATTCTCAGCCCCGATCATTTCATTTCCTGCGTAGATATTTTTTGCTCAGTGCTCCGACACTGTGCCCTGCCAGAAATTGCCGAATTGTTTGGTCGCTGGGTGCCTGGGTGGATCGAGTCGCTGGGCCGCGCACTCAGCAGCTCGGGCAGCTGACAGCAGACGAGGGCGTCGGTCGTGACGTGAGTCGCGACGGGTGGATTCGCCGGACACATGGCCGCCAGCCACAGGCTGCGTCCCGCCACGGAGAGAGACGGCGGCTAGGGCAGGGCTCCGTACTGGGTAGTCGACGCCGGGTACAGGGCGCTGCTGCAGCCTTTTGACTCCTTCGGGCCGGGCACCGCACCGCTGCGCCTGCGCATCGGTGGCCGTGGCCACTGCCACTGCCCTCCCATGTATGCGCACATGCCGCGGACCGCGGGGAGAGGAAGAAGGGAACAGCTCGATCCCCGGCGGATAAAGAAAAGAGCCGGTTCGGTGGAAAAGGCGCGTCCGAAAGAAGACGGATGTCGCCGGGTTGGCCAACCACCCGGGTGCCCGCTCGCTAGTCTACTGCTACTGCCGCCGTGGATCAGTCACCAAGCCAGCCAGGCGATCGATGCCTGGCGCTGGTAATCGGGGGACTGTTTAGTTTCCACGCCGTAAAGGTAAAATTTTACTAATTTGAACTACTAAATGAAGTCTATTTACAAAACTTTTTGCATGAATAGGCTGTAAATCGCGTGACGAATCTAATGAGCCTGCTTAATCCATGATTTGCAACAGTGGTGCTACAGTAACTATCCGCTAGTTATTGCTTAATCATGGATTAATTAGCATCATTAGATTCGTTTCGTGATTTACAACCCATCCATGCAAAAGTTTTTATAAATAGACTTTATTTAGTACTTCAAATTGGTAAGATTTCTTGCAAAAAGTTTTTTTTCACTTTACGGCGCGCAGACTAAACGGGCCCCGAGTAGGATTTCATGCTCATGACCCCGACTCCGGATCGAGCGGTCGTTCACAGCACCACACCGCGCTGCCGGGGGGGCCAGTGCTGAGCGGCGCCGGTGCTGCACTGCACTGCCCTGCGCAGCGCATCATCGTGCGAGATAAGATGCCGGTGCCGGAGATCTGGATCGAGCTCTCGTCTCGGCTAGCCAGCAAGCGATCCGACCCACGCCACGCGCGGCAATAACTCGGCGGAGCCGCGGCGACAGCTAATGCGGTTTGAAAAGGCCGGACCGGCAGCGATGGGATGGGGGTGTGGGGGATTTGGCCGGACGCGCCTCCATGTCAATCGATGCGGGCGTAGGCGGCCCTGTTCCTCCCCGGCTGTTCTGTTCCGTTCCGTTCCGTTTGACCGCAGCCGCGGCCGGGAGCTTTGCTGCCTTTGATTGCGCATCGAAGTGGCAAACCCTGGTGAGAGGCTATCGATCGGCCGGCGCATAGGCTGGTAGGGTGGCAGCAGGTAGGATTAGCAAAG
Organism: Panicum hallii; assembly: GCF_002211085.1. Taxonomy (NCBI): domain Eukaryota; kingdom Viridiplantae; phylum Streptophyta; class Magnoliopsida; order Poales; family Poaceae; genus Panicum; species Panicum hallii. Next base: position 55,965,601 of record NC_038050.1, read on the forward strand.
AAATGGTTAGCTTTATGGAAGGCCGCGATGCATGCAGCTGAAAGGAGGTTGGCCGGTGCGCTTTTACCACTTTACCGGCACCCAATCATGCGAGTAACCGACGGACGGGAATCTACTTCATCCACAAAAGCAGGGGGGCGAGCGCAGTGAAGTCGTGTCTCGCGGTCACGGGTAGGATTTCAAATTTACCGCGCGCGGGAAGCCACCGCCAGGTGCTACTTTCAGGCTGGCAGGTAAACGGTTCAGTTTCCCTGTCAAAATGTACAGGATAGAATTGCCTGTTCTGTTCACGCTGGAGAGAGATGCCATCTACTCCTCGGGACACCAGACATCCAGCCATCCAAACATCACAGGAGCAGGAAAATGCGATGAACAAGCACAAGAACATGCAGCAGATGACCAGAAGAGGGGGTCTGCTCAAGCTCGGGAAACTGCGTTTATACATTACAATATACTTTTCCGATTAATTAATCACCGATCCGAAACGGAGATGATGATCTTGATGATTGATGATATAAATTATAAAGCGAGAGTGGGCGGGAGAGCGTACCTTGTACGCCTGCCTCCTCCATTTTCCCACACGGCTTATAAATTTTTTCCCTCCCCCTCACGCCCGCCCGCGGCTAGGATCCCCTCCACTCACACAGAACACTCGCACATGGCGCTCCACCTAAAAGCCACGCGCGCGCCCCCAAACGCAACGACTCCCCCTCCCACGGTGGACGGGCGGTGGTGATGATACAACTGCAACGACACGATGACCAGAGAGACAACCCTCGACGACTAGCCGTTCCGTTCCCGCCGTACTAGTAGTAGCAGCAGTAGCCGGGAGGCCGGGCGGGCGTGCCAGCTCCAATTGCGGGCACGGCGCGGGGCCCGGGGGATCAGCTGTACTGGACGAAGGAGCGGTAGAAGGTGTTGGGCCTCCAGTTGGCCGGGATGACGTTGTGGGCGACGAGCGTCTTGCCGGACTCGTTGCGGATGCGGATGGAGAAGGGCGCCTGCATGCGGTGGTTGGTGTCGAGGCGCCAGACGTTGCCCCAGGACTCGCGCATCGGCGTCCACCGCCCCGTCGCCGGCCCGTGCGCCGTCTTCGACTCCATCAGGTCCACCTGCACCACGTCGCCGTCGCCGTCCTCGTACTCGACGAGCACCGCGAAGTAGACGGGGTTCGAGTACTCCTCCACGTGGAAACCGATCTTCAGGCCCGGGAACTCGCACGGCACCCTGCGCGTACAACGAAAAAACATCATCAGCAGGGTGCAATCCTGAACCTGCCTGCTAATCCAGCTCTGCCGCAAAGGAATCTGTCCTGTTTTCTTTCGGCCGGGGCCCAAGGCAAGGCTGCCTGTTAATGTTTAATAGCAGCTGCACAAACAGGTACTACAATACAAAGGGAAAGCGCAAGGGAAACGGGTTGGCCGGTGGCGTGTTGCAACAGTGCGCGCAGATCCGCCGGGTTGGGCTGCAAAAGGGGTGCGCCCACTAGTAGCCGAAAATGAGCATGCTGGGGGGTGCTGTGCGGCAGCGCAATAAAAGTGGCCTTTGTCAGCTGTGCCACTTTGCCGCACATGCGGTGTCCGACGGCCTCCGGCGAGAGGAGGGGCGCAGTAATGCGCGCGGTTGGGTCGGTGGCCCGCCTCCCCACCAAACTTTCACTAGCCGCGCCGCCAAATTCAACAGCGGATTTGGGAGGGAAACTACAAGCACTACTGCTACTACCACCGGTAACAATTTGACGGGCAGCTTCACTACCACGTCATGGTACTACCACTTCTACAGTTCTACTGCTAACGACTACTACTGCAGTGTGAGTAAGAGGTGCCTTCTACATCCAGTGGCAGCAGAACAGAACTGAACAGAGCATAAATACGAGAAGAGAGTGAGAGGACCGGTACGGACCTGGTGAACTCGATGTCGATGATGCCTGAGTGGCGGAGCTTGTCGTTGAGGCCGGGCTTGGCGAGCCGGCCGAACGCGGTGCCGCTGAGGTCGAAGTGGTACTTGGACACCGGGTAGTAGTTCATGTCGGTGATGATCACCGTCTCCGCCTTGCCGGAGCAGGACTTGTCCTTGGTGCACCGAATCTGCGAGATCCGCGCGAGCGGGCAAGCGTCAATGCACAGCAAATGACGCCGTCACGGAGATCGAGTGGGTCGCGCACATGCACGCGGGGCCCACGGGCAGCAGCTGCTCTGCTTTCCGGTGGACCGGACGGGACTGTACGGCAGCGTCCCACTTTAACAGTTGCCACTCCTACACCTCTAGATTTTTTTTATTAGGCGCATTCTTTAAGGTTTCCTCGTAGAATTGTTTCGGCAAAATAAAAACATTTCACAGTTTGTGCTTCAGGTAGGATGGAGTAAAAAAACCTGCAAATGTTTGTTTTTTACCTTGTAGCAGGAGCCGCAGCCCTTGCCGTCCTTGAACAATGGCTGGTTGCCGCAGGACCCCATGGACATGAACGGGTACTGGTTGGTGTGTTTGAAGCCGCACGCACCACCTGCCAAGATTCGTGAGGGATTCGTGAGCCGCATTGCCCAGATCGACGAACAAGGCACCAGGAAATGCAAGCGGGGCGAGGCCGCGAGAGGGAAATAGAGAGAGAGAGAGAGATCTCGGAATGCTGGTGCTCACCGTTGTCGTCGGGGCCGGCGCCGTTGGGCTGGCCGTACCAGGTGGCGCGGGCCTTCTGCCAGGGGCCCCAGTACACGGCGGCGTCGCTGGCGTTGTAGGTCTCGGCGCCGGCCGCGTCGGCGCCGCCGACGTCGAGCTGGGCCTCGCGGCAGTGCACGCCGGCGAGGAGGCTCAGGAGCAGGAGCGCCGCCGCGGCGGGGAGGGAGGAGGGGGCGCCCATGGCCGCCTTCGCTCGCCCTCTCGGCTTCCTCTTGGCTGGCTACAGGCAGTGCGGGCGGGCACAGTGAGCGAAGCGAGTGCGAGCAAGTGGTGGGTGGTGGTGGCCGTGGAGCCGTGTGGGCCTATTTATAAGCCAGATGGGCACCGGCACGCTAACTGGAAGGGGGAGAAGTGAGAACCCGAACCCTGTGTGTGTGGACGCAGTGAGTGAGCAGAGAGGAGCGAGGGAGAACGTGCCATGTTGGGGCGCACATGGCCCTGGGCTGTGGGCTCAGTCCAGTCGACCGAGCCGGGGCCGAGCACCCCCCTGCCTAGCCCTGCTCGTGCTCAGCCTCGCCATTGCCACGGCAGCGCGTATTAAAAGCTGGCCGGTGAGAGTTGGGGCCCGGGGGTGGATCGATGGAGACGGACCGACGCCGGACGGACGACGGATCGGCTCGCTCGCTAGTAGTAGTAGTAGAGGTCCCGCAGAGCTAAGCTAGCTGCCATTGCCCGGCTTAGCTCAGGTCGCCGGTCAGGTCAGGCGCAGATGCAGAACGGCCCAAGGCGGAACAGAGCAAAAGGCTCGCGCTCCCACCTCGGCTCCCGGAGCTCCCCCCGAGAAAGATGGCTTGTTCGGGCTGTCGGCATGTGCCCGCGCCAGCGCCACGGGAAAAGGCTCGGGGGCTCGGGGCCTCCACCAGTCCACCTGTGCGCAATGTGCGTTGTCCGGCGCGCGTTACCGCGTCCAGTCGGAGCAGATTCCTGGCGTTCGTTGGTTCACCTTCGCCCTTTTGGCCGCTTCTCTCGCGCGCGGCTTCTTGCTCCTTCCGGGGATGGATGGATGCGTGTGCGCTTTAGCTTCTTCTGCATGTGGTCTTGGGGGGTCCTTTCTTCCCGTTGAGCTATTGGACTTGGCATTTCCATCCGTTGGCAGCACAGCACATCAGATCGAAACGCGGTAGCCTGCATTCTACACGGATTCTACAAGCATTTCTACAAGTTTTAGTAATCTTCAGGACCAGTTTTAGACTGAAAAAATGCCTGCATTCCACAAGCAAGCATTATTTGGCCGGACATCCTTTCCTTAAGCACGCACAGGCGAACGAGGGTTGCTTGCAGCTACGCCTCGGATGGGATGGCGGGGCGGCGCATCCGGTTCGCTCCCGAACTACCCCGCTCGTGTCCAGACACCAAAAGTTCTCAGAACCTGACAGCTAGCCTCACTCGCCGCCGGTGCTCGCCGCCTCAACCCCCTTTCCGCAACGTGCCCTGCTGGGCTGCGCTGGGCTCCGCGTTGCGCTCCAGTTCACCATCTCCCCCGCGCAATAATTCGCGAGCCCCTCGATAATCCCCGCCCAAATTCGACGTGACAGCTCCGCCGATGACCGAAGGGGGGTCAGTGCCCTGCGCCCGAGAGCAGTAGAGCACGTCCCCGGCGCCGCCTTCTTGACCCCGCTTGTCCTTGATCCGGCATGCGTGTCATCCCACATGCCCGTAACGGGCCGCAACGTATCGTTTGACCCGGGCCGGGAGCTTAATTTGGCTGGCAAACAGTGGTGTTAGGCGGGCGGTTTAGCATTTTGTCCCGGCCCGGACGAAACTCGCCGAGCGTCACGCGTGATGCCGTGGTGAGGTAGCAGATCGGCTAGAGTAGACGGCTACCCTCTGCCGGCGACGCAAGTACCTGGCTACTCCTACCTGGGCTGGGTGGATACGTACGTGTACGTGCAGAGTATAGCGGGCCCGGTCTACGGCATTAATGCGCGCCGCCAACCCTCTAAAACCGGGCCGGCGGCGCGCCCGAACTGACCCGGCAGGCCGGCATGGGTGGCGACGTCGGCGACGATGCTTCAAGGACACGCAGGGGAGAGGGGAGGGCAGGAGATCGATCCACCCAGGCGGGCAGCTGCTGCTAGAGTGCTAGCTTAGTTATTAGTAGTAGCACTTCACCGGCTACACGATACCTGATCATCTCGCCGGCCGGCCCGATCGAGCGCGTCGATCACGGAAATTGCTCGCGATCTTTGCATGTATAGCTCGTGAGCATGGCATGTGTGTGTCGGTTAGGTCGCTTTCCGGCCTCTTTTTCGGGAGCGATCTCGATCTCGATCGCTATGATCCGGGTGGGTGAGCAATGATACGCCGGCCTCCGAGCGGATCACAGGCGGCACCCAAACCCTTCATGGCAACTCCCTGAGGGAGCAATAATGCTCACACTCTCACTGCTCGACCGCCACCGGCTGCCGCTACCTAGACACGCAGCAGCAGAGAGTATGGTGCTTGCTCTTGGACGATCCACCGTCGTCCATGCGTGATCCCGGCGGTTGAACCTAAATCCACGTAGCTGCACCGCTCTCGCTCTACCGGCCGAGCACTGGGCAGCAGTCTGCTGAACGCCTGAACCGATGGATGGATCGAACTCGCTCTGCTGGTTCGGTCAGATCAGGAGACCTGACTGCCTGCTGGGTCGCGAGGAATGATTGGACTCTCTGGTTCGGTCTCCGGCGCATGCGATGCATGCGAGGACCCCTGCTGGTCGGCGGCGGCGGCAATCATGCAGGGCGCAACGCGGCCGTGCCGCGCGCGAATCATGCCACGGCATGGCTAGCTGTTGCGTACAGCCGTACGTACACGAACAGTATCGATTCCAGCACACTAACTAAAATATACTGAGCCCCCTGCACCCCGGCAATGATGCGCGGTGGCACACGGGCACAGCCCTTGTCCGCCTAGCCAGCTGCCGATGCCCGCCCTTGGTGGCTGGCTCTCGGCCCTTGCTTGCGGCCGAATTATGCGACCGATCCATGCGTGCCGGTGCATCAACGCTCGGCTAGCTGGAGCTGGCCTCGTATCATTGCCGCAACGGGGCATGGCCAGCAGCAGCGGCTGCATCCTTCGCACGCAATGGCTGCACGACGGCAGCTGTGGTTAGCATCACAGGAGCGCCCGGGTTCCAATTCCTCAGCGACCGACTGTGCCGGCATGTTCTTCTGCCAGCGGAACCCTTTCTTTGCGGACATGATGATCGATCGCGACGGCCGAAGGGAGAAGAAAGGAGGGGAAGCGCACATGGCGATGGGTGAGATTTGAGGATAGGTGATGCCGATACGCACCGCCGGATACGCTCGCCGGATGCGTCCACGGTTCGTCCGCGAGAGAGGTGTTTTAACGTGGCGTGGCTTGGGGGGCAGGTACGGTGGCGCATGTGACGTGCCGAACGACGATTCACACGACGCCTCTGATCTCCCGACGCCGACGGACGCATCTCTGCTAGTAGCCAGGGGCTGGTTTTGTCAACCTGACGTATAGGGTTGCTGGTGCCGATCGGTCTGTTTTTTTCTACGGTGTAACAGTGCAGAGGAAATGCTCTGAGCCTCAGTCATCTCTTTCGGCAGAGCAGCTGGCGGAAACCAACAGGTAGAGTTCGACAAAGGTCATGAGAAGTTCACAAATTTTGCACAGGTCGCGGGCTAGCTTTCTGTACGCAGTTCCAGTCATCCAGTGCGTTGTACAGACTCAATTTTGGTTTGATTCCTTTTCAGTTATATAAGCAGGTCTGGAGGAGTGGTACTCTGTACTTGTGATCCACTGCTGAATGGTAATCTAGCTCAGCACGCGACGGGGCGAAACCCTGTCGTCGCCCCGTCGCTACGAGCCACCAGGTCGCCGGGAGGCGGCGGCGGTGGTTGCCGCTGGCGAGCCTCGCATAGTCGCATTGAATTTCTTTTCGTTTTCTTCCTTTTCTTTGGCACAGGCGCGGCCGGTAGCCGAAGCATTGAATAGTGGCGATACGCAACAAAAGGACGCAGGATGCTTGCTTGCCCTCCGTGCGCCCACTGCGGCCGCCTTGTCCCTTTGCTCCTCGTATCTCGAGAGCAGCGTGACAGTCACACTCCGCTCCACTGCCGGCGCAAGGCCTCACGCACGCACGTCGCAGGGCTCGAAGAGGACCTGAGCACAGGACGACGGGCTCGTCGGGCTCGTGAACGAAGGACTGCAGGGGCTGCAGCAGGGACAAGTGGCCGTGATAAATTCGTTTTTTTTCTTTTCCTATGGGGTGCTTGAATTGCCGCGCCGGGAGGATGGGCTAGGCCGGCGTCGTCGTGGAGACAGGCGCTTCGCTTTCCCCTCCTGGTTCCTCCGGGAAAGCAGGAGCAGAATAATGGGGAGCACGAATGCGGTCGAGGTGCTTTGCCATGGCCGCCACGGAGCTCGTCGCACTTGCACTGCGCCGGGGGGGCGGGGTGGGGGGGGGGTGGCAAGGGACCAGAGCTGATGAACAGTAGCGCCAGTTTGCTCCGGCCTCCGGCATAATACTAGCATGCGAAAAGTTGTTGTTAGATCTTTTCCAAAAAAAAAAAAGTTGCTGTTAGCGCTTGCTTTGACTTTACCCAAACATCCCCAATTATGCGGCCTGATGAAAGGGCAACAGACGGCAGACGCAATACAGTATTCTATCTGGCCGGATAAAATCGTCGCGAAGGCCGAGCAAGCTCCGAAGAGCTAACCGGATCGGGGGCATCTCGAGGGTGGGCAATTTTCTCCGTTGGGCCCGGCAGACATGCACCACCACCAACCCGGCCGTGATTCAAGGCGGGGAGCGTCCTGCGGGCGGCAACGAGCAGATCGAGCAAGGCAATGGCCGGCCTCTTTGCTTTACCGGGCCATGCAGCGTGAGTGGGGAAATCCCCGGAACCAATAGGCGGCCCACATGGCAGCCAGAGAACGGGGCGAGCCGGCTCGGGCGAGCCCATGATGGAGCCGCCGCGGGGAACTTCCTGCTCGCTGCATCGGACGGCTAGCAGCGGCACGGGGTTCGAGCTGGGAAAGAGATCAACGGCGGGTACACAGCAGGGAGAGGTGAGGTGGGTACACAGGCGCCGGGCCACCACTAACGGCTCCCTTTCTTGGGCCGGGCGCCTGCGCCTGGGGCCTTGCCGCCTTTATCCTGTTCCCTCTCTAACGAGAAAAACTGTCTCAACGCACGCCGCTCGCTGCCCGCCACCCCACCGCTCGCCGGGCCCACCGGTAAAGGCCGGCCAGGCCTGGTAAGTTGAATAGGTCGATAGTAAAAGTGACCGGAGCGTGGTTTGACCGCGGCGCATGCGATCTCTGCGCTACGGGCTGCGCTGCGCCCATGCTGGGCAGATTTATGGCGGTGGCGGAGGTGGTCTCGCCGCCCCGGCGAATAAATTCCGGCATCGGTGGCCGGTGGCCGGTGCACGGCGTACGGCCGCGCGCCCCGGAGGTGATCTGGATGGTTCCCTCGCGCCGGGTGCGTACGTGTCGGCCTGGGCCTGGAGAGCAGCGGCTTAATCAATGTGAGTGCACACACTGCTGCCAGTTTTTTTCTTTTTTTCTTTTAAAGTTTAGACGCCCCAGCTAGCATTGACCTGTGCCGCATCGTAGATTAGTCTCTGGCAAGGGTCAAGCATGTCGTGTGGAGATAATCCAGAGCGATGCTCAGAAGTGAGTGAAGAGCAGAAGAGGGTATGTGTGAACGGGGTCCCTCCGTGCACACGGCACGTGAGTGCAGGTTCGCGGGGAATCTTGATAACTCGCATACACGCATCCAACGCGGGGGGATTGATTGGTGTTGGCAGCCGGCAGAGCTTGAGAATTTTGCCGGCGATGCCTCGCTGACAGAGCGGGTCCACCGAGCTTGGGGCCCTTTCTTATCCGGACCGGCGAGCAAGGGCAGTAGGAAAACGCGAGCCGTTGGGACCGGCCGGCCGGCGGACACGTAGCCGGAGCGGATAGGAGAGCGCGCGGGGCGGGCGGCCTCACACGTCGATGGAGCGGCCGAGTGGCGGCAGGCCCCGCGCGCAGCGCTGCCGCTGCGCACGCACGGTCACATGGGGGCACCGGCGCGGCGGGGCCATGTGCCCTGTGGGGGTGGTTCCGCTCCGGCCTCGCCCTTTCCCTGGCGCCGGGATGCGAGAACGCGATGGCGAGCGCAACGTGGTGGTTGCTGCGCCGGTGTCAGCCGTGCATGTGCCCGTGGCCGCCGGGGACCGACCCCACGGCGGACTTGACTTCTTTCTTTCCTTTGCTCTGGCTTCCCGCGCTCCCGATGCTTGCTTGTGTCGGGACACGGTTTTTTTTTTCTTTTCAGCTGGCTTCGTTTCGTGCTGCTCGATGCGCTCGCTCTCCCCCTCCGTCCCGCCAAACAGTTCAGGGTGGGCCCGCAGATTTCATCCAAGTCGGGAACTCAACACCCTGCCGCGTCGCTTTCGGATTTCCGCCGGCAACAGCCTTGGCAGGCAATTGTGTTAGGGCCTAGGCACTGGCCACTTGCGTCGTGTAATCTGCGGACGGTTTGCTGGCTGCCTGCAGCTGCTGGCATCATCACATGCTCAGGTAGGAAACTTAAGTTTCTTTTAGGACAAGGTACTAAGGTAGGAAACTTAAGCGATGTGCCCAATAATACGTGAACTCTAGTGTTTTTTTTTTCTGGAACAACGTGAACTCTTTGCGGTTCGGCACTCTGAAGCAGGATTACTTTTGGGCCAGTTTACGTTTGGGCCGATTCAGGCCCAACGAGCTCGAGCGCTCAGCTTTTAGTAGGTTATTCAGCCCAAACTTAAACCCGAGCTCGCTGTTGGGTCGCCGTAGGTGGAGTGAAAACGGCCCATCCTGTTTTCTACGCCTGTCCTGCATGTTTCCGTATCTCTGGGTACTATTGCAAATTTGCAATGCAATGGGAGTGACTAAGAGTCTAGACAGCACCTCATAATTCTACTTACAATCTTTAAGATGCAGAGAGAGAAAGATATTTGTTTCACGAAATAACCATCTCATAAACTAAAATCTAGGAATGTGAGATCATGCCATTTTTCCATACGAGTTGTAGTTATCGCACAACCTCACAATAATATTTTTTCTATATACGAATTAACGGCAAAACAGCTTAAAAGACAAGCCATCACAAGGGTCATTTGTCGAATCATCTTATGATTATTTGGAAATGCACTATACGGTTTATTAGGCAGAACCAATGTGCTTGCCGTTAGACGACGGAGACCAAACTAGAACCGGGATGGTGGTGCCAGGAAATAGGGAAGCCTCGCGCTACACTCGTGTTCATCCTGTTTTCTTGTTTCCGGGGGAAGGCCCAACAACACCGTATGCCAGAGTCCTGAGTACCCCTAATCTATGGTACTGTCTCTCGTGGATTATGGATGGTGATGATTTTAGGAGAGAAAAGGGCAAGCCCCTCATTTAACCTCCCATCACGGAGAAGAAAGTGATCCAAGTTCTACAGCATCCCAGCACAGGCACAGAATTGAGCGTAGACCCAGGCACAAGCACAGCCAAAACTTGAGGTGTCTCACCCTCGCCGGAGGTGATGAACTGATGTACCTTGTGCTGCCATGTTTAGTACATCATGTACTGAAGTGTTACATGCGTATGTGCTCAGCATGCTGCTACACTGTGTCATCGATCGACGCGGTCTCGTGGACGGTCACCTCGATTTTAATTACCCGTTCCTGCCTGCTACACTACTAGCATCATTTTCATTCATATTTGCTCGTTTCTATGTACCCAAATATGCGTGCCCGGTCCCCTTTTCATTCCTGTCGTTCCTCCTAGTCATAAAACTTGAATGTGGAGATGGCTGCATTTTATTCCTAGCCATAGGCAGGGAGGAGGTGAGTAAGGCTTGGCCGCAAGAAGGGCAGAGCCACCTAGCCGTCCCGGACATCATTCGGCCAATTTCCTCGAATGGTGCAGCATCTCAGAATAGAATATTTCTCTCAAATTGGATTACCTCAAGATGACTTGATTCAGTACACTGAACCAAACACAGGGACCACCCTTCATTCAGGATCATCCCGTTCACGTACCATTCGCATGATGCACCAAGCACTGCCTGCATGTTCAACTTGGTCCAGCCGACCAAAAAGGCATCAGGATAGGAGCGAGGACTCGCGGACTCGGTAGTAGTACCCTGCAAGACAGTCGCATCTCTAGAAAATTGAGGCCCATGCGTTTCCCGTGGCACAAACTTGTAGGGCGGCTTCTACGCGCGCGCATACTGGACTCTGCATTCACTTTGCACCACGCATTTCTTCCCAATTCCCGACGGACAGCAACATGGTGTAATGGTGTTCGCCGTATCGTTGGATTAGTACCAACTTGGCAACTTCCAGCGCAACTGAAACGGATTTGGTATCTCTTTACCCAGCTCTGTATTGCAGTTACAGTACCTACGCATCATTGAGGGGTTTGGTAGACAGAATCCATACAATGATGACCCGGCAATGATGGTGCCCTCCCATGATTCAATTGCAGACCTGTCTCTCCTTCTGTATCCGGCTGTGCGCGAATCTCCCGCTCACGACACCGGGACAGGAGTCTTGAAAATGTTCCAAGGATCACTGGATCAGTGAGCAGGCACTGGCCGCTGTTGATAATACGCAACATGCCATGGCTGCCAAGAAGCCGTTACTTTTTTTAATAGTTCACTCGTGACCCTAAGCCTCTTCCTCCCATGTGACCCCTACCAAAGCAGGGCGGGCGCAACGACCGCTGTGATGGCGATCGCGGCGCACTGATGATCCTTCCCCGGTCTATAAGTGACCCGGCAGCGTGCCCGTTCCTGACCATCCCAGCGCACAACTCCTTCTCCTGTCTGCCCGGTGGTAGTAGTACTAGCTACCCTCGCAAGCTTGCGAGCTTGTCCGACTTAGCTTGTAGCAGCGCTAGTTGCCTCGCTAGTAAGATGGCATCCGCCATGATCGCCGCGAAGGTGGCCTCGCTTACTGCCGCACTACTGATATTCTCGCTCCTGGTCACGTATGGCTCGTGCGCTCGACCGGTGAGCTTCAACGCCTCCGCCTTCACCGCCGACCCCAACTGGGAGGCCGCCAGGGCCACCTGGTACGGCGCGCCCACCGGCGCCGGCCCATACGACGACGGTAAGTTCGTGTGTAGATGATCTCCGGCGCCTGGCGCCTGGCGCCTGGCGATCTTGCCGTGTTTACGAACGATCTGTAAACTTGCATCCATTTGCGTGTTCATGCAGGTGGCGCCTGTGGATTCAAGAACGTTAACCTGCCGCCGTTCTCGTCCATGACGTCGTGCGGCAACCAGCCCCTGTTCAAGGACGGCAAGGGCTGCGGCTCCTGCTACCAGGTAGATTAATTGATTGGCCATCAAACAAGTTAAAGCTCTGCTGCCGCGGCCGTAATGGAAACGGAAAGCTCAAGCACAGTTCTGAGTTTCGACCCACTCTGTTTTGTTTCCTTTTTTCAGATACGATGTACCAACCACGCTGCGTGCTCCGGCAACCCGGAGACGGTGATCATCACCGACATGAACTACTACCCAGTGTCCAAATACCACTTCGACCTCAGCGGCACGGCCTTCGGCGCCATGGCAAAGCCCGGCCGCAACGACGAGCTCCGCCACGCCGGCATCATCGACATCCAGTTCAAGAGGTGGGTAACATGCGCCGCACGTTGCTCGGAGCCACAAGCCCCCACAATCTGCCGGCCCCACCTGAACAGAATATAGGCCCTGCCACTGTCAATCTACTTGTGCTGCATGTGGAGCCCTTGTAGATTCGCAGAAATTTTTAGCAGTTACTGTGGCTACTCCTAATCTCTGGAGGCCTGATGACAAGACTGATGGAAACATGTCACATGCAGGGTGCCCTGCAACTACCCCGGGCAGAAGGTGACCTTCCACGTCGAGGAGGGCTCGAACCCCATGTACCTGGCGGTGCTCGTCGAGTTCGAGGACGGCGACGGCGACGTGGTGCAGGTGGACCTGATGGAGGCCAACTCCGGGTCGTGGGCGCCGATGCGCGAGTCCTGGGGATCCATCTGGAGGATGGACTCCAACCACCGGCTGCAGGCGCCCTTCTCGCTGCGCATCACCAACGAGTCCGGCAGGAAGCTGGTGGCCAACCGGGTCATCCCGGCCAACTGGGCGCCCAACACCTACTACCGCTCCATCATCCAGTACTAGCCCTGCTACTGCGTGCATGCGCTCTGTAATTTTCCGGTGTCATTGGCCGGCTTAATTGTATGTATATCGTCGCTGCGTTTATTACTAGGTAGTGCCAGTAATTAAGTGAGGCACCGGAAGCCCGGCAATGCCCTAGGTGTTGTGTTTCAGCAAGTGTTGGCAGAGTAGGAGATGAGGAGGCCGGTTTGGATGTGCTTTCTCGCCCGGTGCCAATGTATTTTTCAGTGTGATCATCAAGACTATAATTGGAAAACTGGTTCTGTGTGGCATTCAGAACGGACATGCTTCTCCATACCCTTTTTGTTTGCGGCTCTTGATTGTTCGGCACAAGTTGGCTATAAAAAAACCTTTATTCAGCACAAATTAGAGCCCCTTTGGCACAGCTTCCTGAAGAGCTTCAAACACATGAAGCTATGCTAAAAGGGTATTTTCCTAGTAGATTCATCCATGAAGCATGTGGTGAAGCTGTTTCCGGCTTACACGAGAAGCTGAAAATCGTAGCTTCACCCAGTTTCTCCCACAGGCCCACGTTTCGCCAAATAATTTTGAAAACAGATTCAGCTTCACCAGATTCTGTGCTTCGGGAGCTGTTTTAGGAGAAACTGAAGCTATGTTAAACGGAGTCCCTCCACTCATAACTATTACTTTATTCTGCATCAAATCTGGATCTTTGAAAAAGTACATAAGTAGATTTGTCTCGAAGCTAGTTTAATTTCATAATAATCAGTACGAGTCAATACCATATATGGCCTCTTGTCCAAAACGTAACTTATTACTTATCTTTGAAGACCTTTTTTTTTGTATTTAAGGCCTTGTTCAGTATGTGAGGAACTGGGAGTTACTAGTTTTCTAATACACTCTCTATTTCTTGTGAAATTTCTGTGTTTAGGCCGGCTTCATGCATGCCTATAATTGTTGATTACTTGCCGTTTATCTTTAACTGCCCCCCCCCCCCCCCCCCCCCTTGATCTGCCCCCTAGCTCCGCCACTGCCCTATAGGCTCTAAACTATCGAGTCTAAAGTATCTGTGCATGTGGAGGTTCAACTAGACCTTACAGATTATGAGATTAAAACGAAGCCATCATCATCAAGATGGTCCATGACGCTAAATGCTCCTTAAACGCAGTCGCGCTCGCTGTGCAGCAAAAACATCTGTGCTTGGCCTCGTAGATCGAGTTAGAGCAGTAGTTCAGGTGTCGACGAGTTTTCTTTTCCGGACACGGAGAAGATAAGGACGCAAGAGGAAAGGGGGGCCCTGAATTTCCCCATTCCTGTTCTGCTCGACCCAAACAAACAGTTATTAGCCCCGGAAAGATACAGAGGCAACTGACGCGTGATGTGTCCACGCGCATGTGCGAGGGCGGGGCCGGACGCCGACGGCCGCGCAGCGCTGCGCTGCACATTTGCATGTGAGGTGCGGGCCACCGCCGCGAAGGCAACGGCCGCCGGGCCCGGGCTGTCGAGCGAACCAGTGGCCGGCGGCATGCAGAGTCGCAGAGCTCTCGCCATCCATCAAAGGAGGCGCCGAGCGAGCGAGCGACCACCGCTCAGATTTCCAGGGCCCGCGTCGTCGCACTCGCATCCGCCGTTACCGGCTGGCCGGCCCCGTCGTCCATGGGTCTCGACTGCCCCATCGTCCGCGGTGTCTCCGGAGGCCAGGCGACCGGTGGAGCCGTGGCATTGTGGGCATGTTTTCGGTTGTGCGCGCACGGCGGTATGGGCTACTTGCGCAGCGGGCGGCATATGTTTCACGAAGATTACAGATACAGGCATGCCATACCGCCCGTTTGCTTCGGGGGTAGTGGGCTACTGCATTGCACGTACCATCAGCAGGTCGAGCAGCACCTCATGCCATGCGTGAAACTGTGTGATGATTGGCCCTGGTGAAGTTTAGAAATGTCTAGACAAAATGTACGTATGTACGTGCTTGGCTTGTTGAAATTCTTAGTCTTCAGGTGCGATAAGAAAAAGGATAGAATCTAGAAATTCTCACAATAATAAAAAATATCCGACCATCAATTCGGCATACTCTGATCATAATATCTATTGGTACTATAAAATTTTTATGATATAATCATGTGTTGTACGTGCTAATTTCTCTTCTCTGCATCTTCATGGTAGCACAAAATCAAGTGATCCGCTTAGCTGGTTCCGGTGAAAAAACAAACCTGAATGGCTATGGTTGATATTTCACTAGCTGGAAAACGATGTGTCAACTGAATTTAGGCTTTATTGCAACAACTTAACTAACATCCTCTTACAATTAGAAAAAGCATGCCTAGAAAATCATGTATGTTAAGCTTTAATTTGTGGCCTTATCATTAAAATCAACTATACTAGCAAGATGTCCCGTGCAAATAACGTGGGTAGCTAGTATTTTCATTTTTCATTCCATATGTTATTTTATTTTTACCTAAAAGTATATGCAGATGATTTTTCCGAATGATGTCATTATAATTATTTTTCCAGATGACCTAAACTGAGATATCAATCTATTCCTTTTCTTATATGGCATATTATGTTGAGTATTTTTTCCGAACACTATGCGGTATTTTTGGAACATGAATTTAGGAGAAAAGGTAATAAATTATATACACACATGTTTTTATATTTTCTAGCATCTCATGATTATTTTACATAGAATATTTTTAGGAAGAATATAATTTTTAATTTTTTGACTAATGATACACTTTTTTCCTTGAGAGTTTTCATCACCGTGCATGTAAAATTATCCTCACGTTATTAGAAAAATCTAGATGAGTGGTTTAATGCATGCTCCAATAAATATATTATGATTGACATAACATTTTTCCAACACGTGTCATTACCATGTATTGGGTCTACATATTCACGGATGCACCTAGTAAGATATAGCCATCTTCTTTATGCTTATCCGCTCTCTCCCGCTTCTGTTTCTGTCGGTGTTTTACCGCCACGTCTATTAAGAGATATCTCCGAGGTGGTAAGTTTGTAGATAGGGTGTCGCCGAGATCAGAAACTCGAAGGTGCAAAGGAACATAAGATTTAGATAGGTTCGGACCGCCGAAAGCGTAATATCCTATGTCCTATGTGTTTTGTATTGCCTTTGATGATGATTCACCCTGATGGGGTCCCTATCCGCCCTTATATAGTCTGGGCGACGGTGTCAGGGATAAATGCCCTAGGTACTGCAAGGAAACTACCCGTGAGGAAAAAGAAGTCTGACTCCTACTAGAATTCCACTGTAATCCTATTAGAACTCCCACCTTGTAATCCTACTAGAACTCCTACCTTGTAATCCTACTAGGAACCCCATCCCTTAGGATATATAAAGGAGGGCAGGGATATCTAGATAGAGAGAGAACCAACAGAGAGCAGCCAACAGGCTACTCAACACCCAAGCGCAGGGCGCAATATACAACACCCCAAAACAGGATATAGGATATTACGCTACTCTAGTGGCCCGAACCTGTCTAAATTTGTGTCTTGTGTCCTGGTGTTCACCTTCAAGTTCCAGATCCGGCGATCCCTCATCAAATAATCTCCTATCTTAGGGTATCCCTAGGTAGGCCGACGGTAAAAACACCGACAGCTGGCGCCCACCGTGGGGCCGATCGTCGCCATCATTGGGCGAATTTGAAGGACCTCTTCATCAACATCAATCCACTCAAGGTGGCGGATTGCTACTTCATACATATGCATCGGCGGATCGATTCATCGAGTTCGAGATCGGATCCTTTAGCGAACGGCTACATAGACCTCGACTACTCGGCTCGCCTTCACCTCGCGCTGCAACGTCGATGCACCGCGGCGGCCGACCTCGACGACTCGGTTCAACTTCGGCTTGTGCCGCATTGTCCACGCGCAGTAGCGACGAGTTCGACTACTTCGACTTCGCGAGGACGATCGGCGGCCCGCCAACGACTACATCAACTACTCGTCTCGACTTGAAAACTAGTCGGAATCGACTCTGACTAGTCGAGATTCATCAACAAACCGCCGCAGCTCCATCAACGAGCTCTACAGCTTCGTCGACATTCGTCCAAGAATCAAGCTAAGTGACTTATACCTTTTATACCTTTTCCGACTTGTTCTTCACAAGATTGGCTACCTTTTTGGGTATGCCTCTCGACGGGCGTGAAACCCTCGGGACTACTCCATGATCGACTACCTATCTGTGTACGTCTCTCGACGGGCATTGAAACCCTCCAGAGTTACACTTCGCCAACTACTTATCCGTGTACGTCTCTCGACGGGCATTGAAACCCTCCAAAGCTACACTTCGCCGACTACTTATCCGTGTACGACTCTCGATGGGCATTGAAACCCTCCAGAGCTACACTTCGTCGACTACTTTTTGTGCAACGCGCATTCATTCTGTCGCAATGTCGACTACTTTTGCGCACTGCGCAACCTCTTTGTCGCATGATGACTACTTTCTGCTCGTTGTTTCCTCTTAACGGTCGCTAATCCACTAGAGTAGCAAATATCTTAATCCATGAAACTTCGAGTCTCCAGTCATGACCTAAGCGACCCGTCCTGTATGAGCGAAGGGAAGAGATCTAAGCGACTCGTACATGCTATGGGCGAAGGCTAAACTGGGACCGGGTGAACGTAAAGGGTGGACTACTCGGGAGATTTAAATGGCCTAAAAAAGAGCTCGACACAGCAATTTTTACACCGAATAAATTTTGGTGTCTTCACATTATTACTGAGTACTACTCGGTATCTTCATATTATGCTACATAATGTATGCATTATCTTTTTCAGATCAAGATTCGGCAACAACCCTTCAGGCAGCACGGCGTGCCATCACAGTTCCGCTAGTTCCCAGGCTCGAGGGCTGGGCGATGCGCACTACTCGACATGGCTCCTTCGGTTCTCCTACGCCGTAAAACTACTCGAAGATGACTCATATGAAAGTTGAGAGTGCAGAAGAAATCCTAAGTCACCGCACGGTTAAATAAACCAGAGGGAGGCTCAATTTCACTGTGCAGAAGGTGAAGAATTTTTCTCAGGATTTTAGAGTAACACCAATACCACGATTCTTGGATCCTTTTTCCGAACCTAAGGCTTTTGGATTTAAGGCTCGGGGGCTGCAGGATACGTATCATTGACTATTTATTTTTCGAATGTACTCGAAGGATAAGAAATGGAGATTCAAGACTAATGTGACCCTCAGCCTGATTCTTCGATTCAACCTAAGGCTCGGGTGCTACTCTATATGGAGTGCGATTTTCCATCGCACCCCATACAAAAGAAGACTTAAAACTATTCGGGGCATGAGTATCTCATAGCCTCGATGCAACCAAGGAAGTACTCGATGAAGATCTTTAAGATGGAGTTTCAGAAGAAGCCGAAGACTACTTCAGAAGTACTCGAAATGCCTGCAGTACTCAGCTATGAAGAGCTCGGGGGCTTGTCAGGGATAGATCCCTTAGGTACCGCAAGGAAGCTACCCGTGAGGAAAAGGAAGTCTGATTCCTACTAGGATTCCACTGTAATCCTATTAGGACTTATACCTTGTAATCCTACTAGAACTCCTACCTTGTAATCCTACTAGGAACCCCGTCCCCTGGGATATACAAAGGAGGGCAGCGATACCTAGATAGAGAGAGAGAACCAACAGAGAGCAGCCAACAGGCTACTCAATACCCAAGCGCAGGGCACAATATACAACACCCCAAAACAGAACGTAGGGTATTACGCTACTTTAGCGGCCCGAACCTGTCTAAATTTGTGTCTTGTGTCCTCGCGTTCACCTTCAAGTTCTAGATCCGGCGATCCCTCACTAAATAATCACCTACCTTAGGGTATCCCTAGGTAGGCCGACGGTAAAAACACCGACAGACAGGTTTACATGGAAGTCCTAGTCGGATACAAGCCCACGAGTACTACCCGAGTACTTCTCGGGTTTTTTCCTACCGTGTCCGACTAGTTTCACTACTATATGAGCAATCCTACTGCATTACGAGTAGTTACACTGCATTACAAGTAGTTACAACAGATGTAGGGCGTGAGCCATTTCCATCCCATATCCTAGGAGAAGTGTGGCACGTGGGCAGTTCCATATACCGGGTCTGACAGTTTCCTGACATCAGATACATTTTCTCTTTTAAAACACTTCCTGCAACTTTCTATGGATGGGTATAGATGTGAAACATCAACTTCCATGTTTTTTTGTTCTAGATCACATTAGCGTTACACTTGACTACATCATTTATCGTTCCTTCTCTCCTAAAATATTTAGACCTTAATCATCCACCAATCACAATACTGCACACTAAGAAATCACCATCTTGCTAGTTTCTGGTTGTCGCTGAAGGTGATCACCATACCTCTGTGACCATGTTAGCGTGGTACTTAGGCTTGGGGTCAGGCTTGTATCATGTCACGGCTATGACATGATTATACTATCATGCAATCATTATTGTGCTTGTAATCTTTATATCCTAGTTCTTGTTGCCCTTTCAACGATCTAGCAACTCTCATCGCTTTCAAGTCCAAATTTACTGATTATATTTTTAATTGTTTATAAAAGCATGTACCAGTAGTAGTAATATGAAAATAAATGTCTAGCATGAAAAATTTAGAGACCTAGACCCTTTATTTAAGTAATTTGCTTCAAAATTTAGTACCATTTTTCATCAGTTTTTTCTTGTAATTTAGTTATTTGTTATCTACATGCTCTATTTTTCTATTTCCCTCTAAATTCATATATAATACTACAGATTTTATATTATTTTAATTTTAAGTTAAACACATATTAATTGTATTAAAAGTCAATGTTATTTTATTAGTTTACATTAAAATCAATGTTGTCTATCCCTTCTTACTTCTTATTATTAGTGTAGCAATTTCAAGCAATATTCTAAACATAGCTTAAATAATTTTATTCTATATGGTCTATTTACATACATAATATACTTCTCAAACTCAATAGAAATCAAAATATCAGTTTTTATATTTGATCAAGTATTAATTTCGTTATATTTTTAATTCTGAATTTAGCTTTTTACTAATAGCATTCAACATGCACTCTTTTGTCAACCGTTACTTGTCTTATTTAATTAGCTATTTACTAATTATATTCAATTTGATTCTTCGGTCAAGTTCTAATTTTCTTTTTTAATTCTAAATTTAGCTATTTTCTGATCTTATTCGGCAAGGACTTTTGATCGAGTCATAATTCTCTTTTTTTATTTTAGGATTATATATTTATTAAACAAATTTGATATGGACTCTTTAAGTTAGATCTTCATAAAGTTTCATGATACATTAGCCAAAGGAAACATGCATTCAACGGTATGGTTGGATCAGATGCTTGTGTGCATTCTTGACCTGATTAAACATGATGTAACCTCTGTATTGTCTAGCTAATAAAATTCTCTCTTGCTTGGTAAGATTACTTGTGGTGGAATTTGCCCACCCGAGTTCGAGTCCTGGACTCGGTATGGATGCTCGCATTTTTCTGGATTTATCTCAGGATAACCGGCACTATTTTTTAAGTGGCAGGCTTTTTGCCATCGATCGCGAGATGCCATTGTGACTTCATCAATCTCGAGAATCTGCCAGCTCAGTCTCTCAAAAGTGCTTATAGAGGTAGGGTCGCGTACGTGTATTTATAGGGGTGAATGTGCGTGCGTGTACGTGAGCGTCTACGTTTATACTGTGTTTCGAAAAAAATAAAACTCCCTCTTTATCGTTAAAAAAAGGCTTATGATGCCTCTCATTCTGAATACATGTGTTGTGAATCTCGAAGGTGTCAACTGAATGTTTATCTCTACCCATTCCCAATCTGATATTTTAGAGTTCATATTCGCTATGTGTATGTCTTATCTTTTTCTGGATTTAGTGTCTTGGCGAAATCCAAAGCCTTACGCTTCCGTTGAACTATGTGGAGATTCCTATCTAGTACAACCAAAGTAAGATAGCTCCAGATCTTGATTTGTTCTATGGCCAGAATGCTTGCCAATGCTTTGCTTCAGAGTGCAGGGTCGCACTGATTGCGACCTGCACGCTTCGGTGTTTACATATTTTCGATCTGCAATGCACTGTAATCTTGCCTGTAGAGTGCACGATCATTCGTAGCATTGCATTTCCAGAAAACTGGCATATGCAAACGCAAGTCTTGCAAGTTTATGCAGTATAAATCAAGTCCTATTTTTCTTATTTTTTAATTTTAAATTTAACTATTTACTAATCGTATTCGGCAAGAACGCTTTGATCCAATCCTAATTCTCTTATTATTTTAGTTCTGAAATTATATATTTATTAGTCATATTTGATATGTACTATTTGAGTTAGGCCGTGAGATCTTCACAAAATCCAACGGTGTAAATCCTTCTCCTTTTTAGATTAATGTGGGAATTTCTAGCTTCTCTCGGCTAACGTGGTTGCTTCTTTTAACACTCTTTTATTAATATAATTGATATAATTTTTGTTATGTACCTGGATATACTTTATGACTAGATATGCAGCAAAAATTATATATCTATATTTGTCAAAGTGATCTACAATTTAGAATAGAGGAAGCAGATGGTATCGGTTTGTCACCCGTAACTTCTTACTCAGATGTCTATGATTTAATTTTTGGAGATTCAGGAAGGGTATGGTTTTAGTACAGACGGTTCTGTGGCTGACCTATTAGCATATACCGTTTTCTGAATTTTAAGCGGAAAAGAACACTGGCAGCGGAAAACAGATTCCTTTTACATGTCAAATTCATCGCTTTGGAAAGTGCTGTCCCTCGAAGTGATCTAAGCAGCTGAATTCTCGCCGCGATCAGCGACTCGCGTAAAAATTTCATTCAGTCTCACTGCAGTCACGTGATCAAGCGATGAGACTGCACGTAGGGTCTGTTTGTATAGGCTAAAACTAAAGTTTAGCAATAGCTAAAGTTTAAACGTCTAAACTTTAGTTGGATAAAATTAGTATTGTTTTGTTTGGATGCATAGATTAAACTTTAGCTGTTGTACTACGAAAATTATTTATACTCCCGTACTAAGCACGCGCTGTGAGAGGATAGGATTCGGCGAGGGTTTTGGAATTTTTCTATCCGTTACTTAAAATTATCCCTTCTTAGCTGGGTTTAGAGGGATAATAAACTAAATTTTAGTTGGGAACTTGGCTAATTTTTAGTCCATATTTAGCCCCACTGTTTGAATTACCTAGAGTTGCTGACTAAAAATTAGCCTCTGGATCCAAACATATCCCAAATTTAAAAAAGCTAGAACGACTCTAGAGTACCATATAAAGCATTAATGTTTACAATTTGGAGAGCATTTAATTCAATTTTCTTAGGAGTATTTTATGATAAGGATATCACCTGATTGTATGCAACCCTATTAGAAACTTTTGATTCAAAGATGAAACCATTCTTTATCATGATTGTATTTGATACATTTGATGATTTGATGTTGCGCCATGATGTGTGTTTATTATCATTTTCAGAAATACACACATGGATCAAAAAAAAGTATCAAACACACATGGAAGGCATGGAGGATCAAAGAAATTGATTGGGAATAATTCTATGTATTCCCCACGTCCTCCACCAGGCCACCATGAAACTTTTGCCCAAAGAAAGAGAGATTGAATCTAACACGTTTTGGCAGGGCTGGATTCAGACTGCAGTACAGCGGTAACTTCTGATGGCAGCCACGACTTTATCCGGACTCCGTATTGGGCGTTCAAGTACTTGATGGAATCTTTATCAAGTCTACTTTCATATCCATATTTGCTCCGAGCCGACCGCAATCACCGATTTACTATAGAGACCTTTTTCTAACGGTACTGCATCACCTGATTTTGGCCCGATGGGCCGTGTATCAAGTAGGACCTAATAGGGGCGTGCCCTAAGGTTGTGGGATGACCCCACCACATCCTGGTCGTTCTTTACCCTCTTATATACTTCCATAGCTGTCACAAACAGATCGGATTTTGTTTTGTTGAAAGTATTAGCCATTGCTACTTGCTTGTAGACGCGTGTGTCGGCTAAAGCATCCGTTCTACTCAATTCAGAATTCCACCTTTGTGTTTTCGGATTGGTTATTAACACCATATTTGCAATTGAGTTGCTTGTTCTACTTATTTTTGCTTATTCTTCGATTCCTTGCAGGAACTACCCTAGTGGTTTGGTTGATCCTGCTCCACAAGATTGTGGCGACCATTGGTGGTGGTGTACCGGTTGCTAAACCGCAGCATCCATGGATGATTGTAGTCGGGCCGTGAACATCATCTTCATCCCAAATCGAGTTATCCATCCTCTCTCACCAAAAGATCGGGGTTCATGAAAGATATCTAGACCCTTAGTGGGTTTTGATGGTAGATGACAAAGCACATGTATATTTAATCGTGTTATCAAGCATGTGTGCAGGTGCTAAGGGTGATTAAGCAAAACGTATTATGAAGCATGACCCCTCAAAAAGGAAATGAAAAATAGTGTTTCAAATTTACTTGAAGATTAGATTTTATATTGAAATTGAGTATATAAACACCGTACTATCAAGAGCGACTTTGATCTATAGGGTGTTGACGTGGCAGTTGTGCTCAAGAGAACCTATAAAAACCATGAGAATCAAACGTACCACTATAAACAGTCTCCTTGTGAAATTCCCTGCAAAATCCGGAGTGTCCAGATCTTGGTCCGGAATATCCGGACATATACCTGGAGACTCCGGGTAACTGTTCCCCTTCCATAAATTGCTCTGAGTCCAGAGTCTCCGGACCCCTGTATCCGGAGTATTCGGATATATACCCGGAGTATCCGGGTACTCTTTAGCCAACGGCTAGTTTTCTATGAGAGGGGGTAATATACCCCCCACATACCCTTCACTCACGGCTCTTTAGCTCACTTCGACCAGAAACTCCTACATGCAAAAGAAGAGCTCTCTTGCTCCCCCTTTCTTCATTCTTGAGTGATTTTTTTTGGGGATTCAAGTGAGATTGTTGCAAGAGTAAAGATTTGTGCTAGTAAGTTTCCATTCTATCTCTTGAGCACATCATGCTCGTCTAGCCGGTAGATTCAAGTTTGTTACTTTTGGAGCTTCAAGTTTCTAGACGGCTAGGCATCGCTCGTGAGTGCTCAAGCAAGTTGTGAGCACCACAGGAAGTTTGTAATCAACATTCCTCTCCTCTCGGAGGAACATACAGTAAGTGACTTTGGGTTTGAGCGTTGGTCTCACCCTTGGTAGAGGAGCATAGAGGTTCTTAAGCACGAATCCTTTCTCAATGGAGACGTAGCTCTTTTGGGAGTGAACTTTGGGAAACAAATTCTGTCTCTCTCTTGTGCTTCTTACTTGTTTTATTGGTTATTTGCTTGTGAGACTAACTTTCTAGAGTTTGAGGTCGATCTACTATTATACAAGTCTCTAGAGCAAGACAACTGGTGAGAAATACTCCAAAGATACCACTATCTCTTCTAAATTTACTCGATCTAAATTACAGCATCAATATCTTTATTTTGTGTAGATTGTTTCGTACCCGGATAGTCCGGATATTATCTCCAGAAACTCCGGACATAATCCGGAGTATCCGGATATCTGTGTTCCTGACAGTGTTCAAAGTATTTTAAATTTCAGATTAGCCTATTCATTCCCCTCTAAGCATTTTGAGATACTTTCAATTCAACTATACGGGTTCACATCATATTACTAAGCCGCTACGCTGAACAAAATTTATGTATTTTTTCCAAAACATGCACTGCACATGTGTTCTCTTAAGTGAAGCCAGAATGGACGCACCTACTTAAGCGTATGTGTGGATGGTGGGTCGAAATAGGTCGGGACATGTTCGATCTGTATCGACCCGCCTTTGGTTGTAATTTCGTTTGGGTTAGGATGGACCCACCCAGATGAGAATATTCCTCCAAGATGGCGGTTCATCTCATCCCTCCAAAACGAGTGGATCATCCCGACCCACTTCGATGACGCCATCCTCCGTTCCGCGCAGGAGCAGGAGAGCGGACGGGCCAGCGCGGCGGAGCGGCAGCGTGGGATGGAGCCCATGGAGGAGCGGCATGCGGCGGCGCGGTAGCGGTGCAAGGCGGTAGCTGTGTGGCAGCACGGAACGGAGCCCGCGAAGTAGCGGCTCGGTAGAGGAGCGGGGCGAGGCGAGGCGAGGCGGAGGAGTGGCGCACACGGCCCGCGGTGCAGCGACCCGACGGAGAAGCGGGGCGAGGCGAGACGGAGGAGCGCTGCATGGTGCAGCGGCTCGGCGGAGGATCAAGGTGGGGCGGAGGAGCGGCGCCAAGTAGGACCCACGACGGAGATAGGGAGGGCGGCGGC
Organism: Panicum hallii; assembly: GCF_002211085.1. NCBI lineage: Eukaryota > Viridiplantae > Streptophyta > Magnoliopsida > Poales > Poaceae > Panicum > Panicum hallii. The sequence goes on from NC_038050.1 coordinate 55,990,680, forward strand.
GCACAGGGCGGGCACGCGGCGGCGGCGGTGGCCGTGGCTGTGCGGAGTGGGTGGCCGGCAACCGATGGCGCAGCGCACGCGGCGGTGGCTGAGCGGATGGCACAGGCTAGCTCCAGTAGGAAGGAGAAGGAGAGTGGAGAGGAAGAAGAAGGTGAGCTGAGAGATTGACATGCGGATCCTGTAAAAAAGCTGTCTAATGGTTTACAAGCGGTCATCGTAGACTTTGGATAAAAAGAAAACTAGCACCAACTCAACCTTTAACCAAACACCGAATGGATTCAACCTGACCCAAAAAATAGAAATGGGTTCAATTCGTACTACGTAATTCCGGAACCAAACACATGCTTCTTTTAGAAAACGCTCCTGGACACGTGTTTCATCAAGAAGAGAGAACAAACACATGCTAAACACATGCTAAGAGGAGATCATTGCAGGTGTACATCACAAAGATAAGTTCAGCCCTATAAGTTCTTTCACACAGAGAGAGATATCAAACGCAACAGAAAAGAGAAGAGCTAGCCATGAAATTAAGCTTCCGATTTTTTTTTCGCTCCTCCAAACATTGAAAACAGCCGGAAAGAGACGAAGCAACTGACGCACGATGGAATCCAGGCGCATGTGCGCGCGAGCGAACCCGGACGTCGACGGCTGCGCGCGTGCCACCGGCGGCATGTGAGGTGCGGGCCACCCCCCTCCGGGGCTCCGGGCCCGAGCCGTTGAATCTGTGGGCGAACCCGTGGCGGCCGGAGCGCGGAATGCGCAGCGGCCACCGTCCGCCGAGCGAGCTCTAGCCGCACCAGAACAATCTAAAAAAAAAGCCGCACCAGATTTCCCGGGCCTACGCGCCGTGGCCGGATCGTGTTGGGTACTTGGGTCACGTCGGCTCCGTTGCGTCTCGCCGTCGTGGGTAGTGGCCGACCGACCGGCGGTGTGGGGGATCAGGGATGTTGTTCTAGGGTATGCGCGCAAGGCGGCGCGCGTGGCCTGCTTGCTACTAGCTGCGTACGCTTCACGATCGAGAGCGACGCCGGGCCAGCGGGCATAACGTCGTCCGCGACGTCAAGTGCCATCCGTCCAGTAAGAGACGACCCAATTTACTGCATATTTTTCTGGAGATGATCTCAAGATTCTTGCAAGTTTCTCGCGTTTATTTGCCGGTGGACGTAAGATGGTTGAACACCGCTGAATGGCCTCCGTAAGTGCTAGCTCAATCATATCCAATTCAAAACGCGCACATGCACGCGCCGCATGTGTCCATGCATGCACGAAGAAAAATGGTGCAACATCACGTTTCATGCGCCTAACCATAACGTGCCAATTTGCAATGGATAGGTCCCAACTAGAGTTGAACAATAGTAGCAGGGAGATAAACCTGCACGGTTTACTACTTAAAAAACGATCTGCAGCAATATCCGTTCTTTTCAGGGACGTATCAAAAATGTAACTCGCTCAAGCAGGGTTACTGTAGCAATTGCCCTATCCCTGAAAATGGCAGAGGCGGGGGATGGCGTCACCCGCCACTGCAAATAGTCCCACGCAAAAAAAATTTATAAGTTTTTTGTGTGACCTTGGATCAAGTCAAACTTAATACCAAAATTGTAGAGATTGACGAGACCTACAATTTTATAGTTGATAACTTTTCATTTATGGTCATTCAGTAGTCCAAAAAATTATTATAAGTTGTCTAATAGCTATGACTATATAATATCTCATGCAACTCAAATCATAGTTTGAGGTTTCCACAATCTAAACCTTTATATACACTGAAATATACTTGGCATATTTTTTATCTACAGTTCACAATAACCATAGTGTAAAAGTTCTACTTTTCTTTGATCTGTTTTGCTATATGTAAAGATTTAAATGAATTTTCGAAATAAAGTAGAAAAATATTTTTAGGGGCGGGTGGTAGCATCACCCGCCCCTAGAAATGGATTTCTAGAGGCGAGAATCAATTTCAGAGTTAATATAAAAGAATAGCATACCCTATAGAGTCACTAGTACCGTGGAGAGGAAGGTATGCACGAGGCTTGAGGAACGCGGTTCGAATCTCGGGTGATGTAAGTGTGCATATTTCGTTAAAAAAATTGTGCCTCGATTAGCACAAGGGCTCGTGGTGGTAGCTGGTTGGCTACAATATTTTTCCTTTTTATTTTGCTTATTTATTTTTTTAATTTTTTTTATTTTTTTAGAAATTGATTTGTAGGGGCGGATCATGGTATGACCCACCCCTAAAAATAGCATTTCTAGCTGCGAGGAGGGTTACCCATCCCTAAAAATGAGTTTTTACCCGTTTCTAAAAATCCTTCGTGAAACGAGGTTGAGCTCATTTTTAGGGCGTTACGGGTGGTTTCATTACTGCATCAAAATCGGTGTAAAATTATCCGAACTAGTGCAATTAATGCACAAGTTCGTGAAATAAATTCGCGTCAGAATGTTTAGTCTCGGCTTCACAGTATTCGTACTAATGGTCATCAGTACCCGGTCCTGATGAACTTTTTCTAATAGTGGCGTGTGATACGTAAGAATGGTCACGCATCCACTCCATGGATGTGTAAAAGAAATTTTCAAATGAGAATATATTTGGATCCACCAGCTAACGCCCTAAAAATACTTCGTGAAACGAGGTTGTGTTGAAAGTTTTTCGCAACGAACGCACCCGATCAACACCATCTAACCTTAAACTTATTTTTAGGACGTTACGGACAGTTTCATTACTGCATCAAAATCGGTGTAAAATGGTCCGTACTTGTGCAATTAATGCACAAGTTTGTGAAATAAATTCGCGTCAGAATATTTAGTCTCGGCTTCATAGTACCGGTACTAATGGTCTTCAGTACCCGGTGCTGATGAACTTTTTCTAATAGTGGCGTGTGATACGTAAGAATGGTCACGCATCCACTCCATGGATGTGTAAAAGAAATTTTCAAATGAGAATATATTTGGATCCACCAGCTAACGCCCTAAAAATACTTCGTGAAACGAGGTTGTGTTGAAAGTTTTTCGCAACGAACGCACCCGATCAACACCATCTAACCTTAAACTTATTTTTAGGATGTTACGGACAGTTTCATTACTGCATCAAAATCGGTGTAAAATGGTCCGTACTTGTGCAATTAATGCACAAGTTTGTGAAATAAATTCGCGTCAGAATATTTAGTCTCGGCTTCATAGTACCGGTACTAATGGTCTTCAGTACCCGGTGCTGATGAACTTTTTCTAATAGTGGCGTGTGATACGTAAGAATGGTCACGCATCCACTCCATGGATGTGTAAAAGAAAGTTTCAAATGAGAATATATTTGGATCCACCAGCTAACACAGACCTAATATTTTTCTAATAACTGGTTAAATAGTGACTGTCTAAGCTATAGTCAGCTAATGAATCAGCTATATGATCCAAACGGAGCTTTATTATTACTCCCTGTGTTTCAGAATATAACTATTTTACTTTTAAAATTTGACTATATAGATGGTAAAAAAACATAAACATTGACAATATAAAAATACTATTAGTTTATTCATAATGAAACCAACTATCATAACATTTAACATGTTCTATTTAAAGTAATTATTTTTGAAGATATTATGGGTCAAAGATGAAAATATTTAACTATAACGAAGTCTAAAAAAGCTGCTATATTTTGAGACAAGTAGTATATATTACCAACTGCACTTGTGCAGTGGAAAAAAGAAAATGGTCCTATATATCCGTGTTCCGAGACCAACTAATATTTCAGTTCCTAATACGCTAGATCTAGTTATTGTATCTTCAACTGCCATTGACAAAATTAGTTGATGTGTTACTTGCTACTCTCCAAAAATGGTGAAAACGCTACTATGTTGGTTCGTACCAGAAGATCAAATCTAACACTAGTTTTTGCTGTGGTGCTAAAGTTGAGGAGATGTCTGCATACTACTGTGTAGCTGGCGATGTTGCTTATAAGCTGACCGGACACTTTGGTAAAGGGACTACAAATCTCTGCTCTCTTATTGGTTGCAAAATTTAGTAGAACTCAGCGGCCGGCAGCCTGCTGGACGGCAGTCGAACCTGTAAAGCGTAAAGAAACTGAACCCTTCCGTGTTTCGCATGTCCGAGCTATGTATGGGCGGCGGCTTCTCACTTTGCAGGGCATCCTGCAACCACCATGCATGGTTCCAATTTCTTAAGAGTTAGTAAGACATAATTAATTAACACGCCATTCACCGTATCATTGTACTCCTACTACTATCTATCAGTTGTGTAGGTAGCATGGCCTGTCGATTTTCTTAGAGGAAACTGAAACGGATTAGGTGCCTCTCCCAACACATAATCAGCGATCTGGTACGCAGAATAATCGTCGTTACGAGTGGTGATTGCATCACCACCTGTACCAATCATTGTGTCCGTGTTCTAATACACTGTGCAAACCTTCCTGTATCCGGCTGTGCGCGAATCTCCATCATCGGAGGGCGCGGGCTAGCAAGCAGGGAAAAAAAATGCAGCGCACAGGTACAAGGCACCGTCGACGCAATATATACACAACATTGGATTGCCCATAACTGCCAAGATAAGAGCCCAAGAGGCCGTTGCTTTTCTAATGGTGCACGCATGGCCCCAAGTCTCCGTTCCTCGCATGATTCGCTCCGGAGCCCATGTGACTGACCCCTACCAAAGAGCGTCGGGTGCAACAGCCGTTGATGGCGATCGCGGCGCACTGCGTTCGTTTCCATCGAGTCTTTTCTCCTGCCTATAAATACCCCAGCAAAGGGGCTCTCTTCCCCAACCATCCAAACACTGATATCTTGTGTCTGCTCGGCACAAGCAGTAGCTACCTGCTTTCCTTCTTAAGTTTGGAGTAGGATTATTGTGCTTGCTGCACTGAGCTAGCGAAGAGATGGCCTCCTCCTCTTCCAAGGCTGCTGCACTTGCAGCACTACTCTTCTCCCTCCTTGTCACGTATGGCTCGTGCGCTCGGCCGGTGAGCTTCAACGCCTCCGCCTTCACCGCCGACCCCAACTGGGAGGCCGCCAGGGCCACCTGGTACGGCGCGCCCACCGGCGCTGGTCCTGACGACGACGGTATGTCCCTGAACGATTGTCGGCCATGGCGGCGCTCGTACGCATAGGTATAGCTGAATGCCGTAACTTTTTTGGACGACCAATAAACTTATCTGGATGCCGTGGCACCCATTCGCTGTGCGTGCAGGTGGCGCCTGCGGGTTCAAGAATGTCAACCTGCCGCCGTTCTCGGCCATGACGTCGTGCGGCAACGAGCCACTGTTCAAGGACGGCAAGGGCTGCGGATCCTGCTACCAGGTACTAGATCAATTGGTCAGACGAAGTTAAAGCTGGTGCCGCGGCCGTAATGGAAACGGAAAGCTCAAGCACAGTTCTGAGCTAGCTTTGACCCACTCTGTTTTGTTTCCTTCTTTCAGATACGGTGCACTAACCACGCTGCGTGCTCCGGCAACCCGGAGACGGTGATCATCACCGACATGAACTACTACCCGGTCGCCAAGTACCACTTCGACCTCAGCGGCACGGCCTTCGGCGCCATGGCCAAGCCCGGCCGCAGCGACGAGCTCCTCCATGCCGGCATCATCGACATCCAGTTCAAGAGGTGGGTACCATGCATTGCAATGCTCGTTTGCACAGAGCCGCGGAGCATAATCATTAGCTCGACCGTCGAGCTTGCCTGTTTCTGTGGAGCCTTGTACTTTATTTGCTCAACCGATTTTAACGACTATAGCCGGTTTTAAATGGGGCTGGGGCCCACATAGATTCGCAGACATACTGTATTATTCTAGTACTTCCAATCCACTCCTAATTTGGCGTCTGCATGCACTGTGGATCGACAAAGGTCTTCTGATTTCTAAAGCCTAATCCAAACGTCTCACATGGCTTGTTCCTGCTGCAGGGTGCCCTGCAACTACCCCGGGCAGAAGGTGACGTTCCACGTCGAGGAGGGCTCGAACGCCGTCTACCTGGCGGTGCTCGTCGAGTTCGAGGACGGCGATGGCGACGTGGTGCAGGTGGACCTGATGGAGGCCAACTCCGGGTCGTGGGCGCCGATGCGCGAGTCCTGGGGATCCATCTGGAGGATGGACTCCAACCACCGGCTGCAGGCGCCCTTCTCGCTGCGCATCACCAACGAGTCCGGCAAGCAGCTGGTGGCCAGCAACGTCATCCCGGCCGACTGGGTGCCCAACACCTACTACCGCTCCATCATCCAGTACTAGCGGCCCATGCCCATCACCTGGTGCTGCATGCCCACAATAATTCGCTCATTGATTTTTGATTATTCGTCTGGTGCTGTTTCGTTGTTGCATTGGATTGAGGTGCCTTAATTAACTAGTTCGTAGGTGAGATATCAGGTGTCCGGCTGTGCTGGCACTGGCAGTAGTAGGAGTTGTCTGTGTCTGTAAGAGATTGACGAGTGGGAAATAGAGGAGGCAAGCTTGTAATTGTGCTTTCCCGCCCACTGGTAACGGTGTGAGATCAAGGATTTAAGATATATAAACACTGTTTTTGTGTACCAAAAAGCAATCACACCTCCGGGACTTCGTTCAGTTGTATGAAACCGCTAGACCTCGCTGGCGATGGCCATTGCAGCACGAAGAGTTTTGTTCGTCGTTGAGATTCTTGTTCCTCCTCGGATGTTCCTGAATCCTGCTGTCATCACTGGGAGGTGGTGGCCAGCTGCCCAGCGCTTAAGGCTGCTGGGATGTTGAGGCAGGGCATCGCCGGCGAAGCCTGGCCGAAGATGCATGATCAGCAGGCGGAGCTGACAGTGGCAAGAAAATGCATGCCATGGCAAGGCCTGGTTGACACGGCAGGGGCTGGCGAGACGGGAGGAGGCTGTGCAGCGTGGCGGGTGAGCGCCGAGATGAAGATAATAACATGGGACAGGGTGAAGACAGGCAGACAGCTAGAGGCGGAAGATGATCTCAGAACACTTGGATTGAGATCCGCTGGTGGAGAAGCACCGACTATGTAAAAGTCAATTTTCAAGCGCTTGGTCATTAGCATTATGTCCCTTAACTAATTATTCTCTTGGTTCTGTAGTGATTATACATCCGGACTGTAGAACTTTACCAGTTATACTTATATAATCCCTCCAGTCGCAAATAATCGACCCGTTTTGGACGTAGGTATGGTCCCCAAAACATAAATTTGATTGGTACTTTTCGACGTTGTGTATTTATGAAACATAGCTAAAGTAATGCTTTTGTGAAACTAATTTTCAAGACAAATCGACACTATTACTTTAAAATATCTGTACTCAACACAACGAAATTAGCATGTAAATAGAGTTTGAAATGGCTGAGTGCATGCCGTCTAAAATATCGTGTATTATTCGCGACTGGATGTAAGTGTACTATCATTGATATCCAAGTCCCTATTTGAAACGTGAGAACCATCTTGATTCCTAAGGAAACTGAAATTTGTTTTCTGCGAAATTCTTTTGTCCCGAATAATCCTCACAGGATTGGTCTGTGGGTCCTGCGAAACTCTCATATCCCAAATAGGTTTCTTTTTTCCTTTGCATTTCTTGGATCTTCCATTATTCAGTCCAATCCCGAAGAATGCGCTAGAGGAATCTGATTCTGACTTTGCAACCAGCAGCAATTTTGCTTTGGAAAGATTTCAGGGTCAGAAGATAAACAAGATTTGGATGTTCAGGAGGGGCAGCGTTTTAGTGCAGACGTTCCGCCTTTCTGAATTGTAAAGCGAAAAGAACACTTGGAGCGACAATCTGATGGCTGCGAGCGCATAGCAAAGGTTTCTTTCCTGTCTCCTGCCTGATGAGGCCTTTTGCTTATGGTACTCCATCCATTCCAACAAGATACGGCGATCCTGGAAAGGAACGGCATCATTATTCAGGCGCCGGCCAAACTGCCAAAGCAAGCAGTACAACGAACGAGGTATGAGTACTTAACGACCAGTGCGTTGGTTCAACGCAAAGGACGCTCATTCTAAAACGAGGTATGAGTATCAGAGAATCATCACTCGTCGCTTTTCACCACTGTGGGAGCCGGCCAAGTCAACCTTTAGAGTGAGCTAGACTGAATTGTCGCCGTAATTACTGGCGTCAAACTCTCACCTCAGTCACTTGCAATGACCGCACTAAATCAAGGAGAGCTACAGGGCTACATGAGCTTCATTCTAACTAGTAGTGGGTGTTTGACAAGATTGCCCTGCTGAATTGTGGCATCAGCAACTAGGTTTCCTGAAAAAAAGGGCCGACTAATGCTGCTCGAGCTGCTGATAAGTGATAAGCATCATGGCGCTTGGTGGACGACAGAAACAGTGTCGCTCTGTGTCTTCCAGCGGTTCAGCCGTCGACAGCATGCATTTCTTTTTCCGATGCATAAAGAGAAGACCGGACCGAGAGATCGAGAAGGGAGCGCCTCGAACCATCCGTTTTATGTTCGGCCGTCCAAACAGTATCTCCGGAACGGAAAGAGACGAGGTAACTGACGCACGGCGAATTTCCAGCGCGCATGTGCGCGCGCGGGGAATCGGATGCCGACGGGCCGACGGCTCCGCTGCATGCTTGCTCGCATGTGAGGTGCGGGCCGCCGCCCGGGCCCGTGTGCCGTCGTCCAACGAACCAGCGGCCGGCAAGCGGAACGCAGCGATCACCACTAGTTCCACTACCCGCACCAGATTTCCGGAGCCCGCGCCGTCGCCACGCCACGCCTACCGTTGCCGCGCGCGCGGCCGGGTCGCGTGCTGCTCCGAGCCCTGAGGTTCTGAGCTCTCGCTTTCGGGTTTCAGCGCTCACCGTCTCCCCCGCGCGGCCCGGCCGGTCCCCCGGGGTCTCGTCGGCTCCGTGGCCACTGGCCCGTGGCGTCTCGCAGTTGCGGGCGGACGGGCGACTTCTGGAGCCGCGGCCCTGCGGGGATGTCTTCGGTTGCGCGCGCACGGCGGCATGGGTTCCTCGTCATCATCCTGCGTACGCTTCACGACTCACGAGAGTGTTCCGCGGCGACGCTATCGCGCACGTATCATAAGCAGCGCAGCCCTGCTCCGTACTTCGTCTACGATTGATGGGAGATTGTAGTGTGCGCGCGGTCAGCAGGAACGGTTCTGAATTTCAGGTTTCGACCAGCTTCCTGACATGCTGTAGCCTTGTACTAGCTAGGTACCCGCAGAGATGGATGAGTTAATTACCCGTCACAACTCAACGTGCAAACAGCCCAGATTGCTGCCTATTTTTCAGAGGGAAAAATCTGGTTTACACTCTTTCAACTATCGAAACCGGATAAGAGAGGTCGTACAACTATTAAAACTGGACAAATTTGATCCTTAGGAGGGTTTAGAAAGTGGCTTTGTATTTTTTAAAAAAATAAAAAAAATTCTAATTAGATCTAAAAACTCAAAACTAATTCATTTTAAATAAAAAATATAAAACTAGTAAATTTTTTTTAAAAAATATAACTTATCTATTATTGCTCTATTTCTCTATTTGAATCTTATTTATTCAAAAATAATAACTACAAGCAACCAAATACTATGAATATAAAAAAATAGATCGATAAGTATAGTGCCAATAGATAGGTTACATTTTTAGAAAAATTTTAACACCCATTTCGTATTTTTTGATTTAAAATGAATTATTTATGAATTTTTTAGTTTAAATTTAAATATTTTTAACTTTCACAAAATGGAAACTATCTTCGAAACCGCCATAAGGGCCAAATTTACTCGGATTTCGACAGTTGGATGGCCTCTTTTATCCAATTTTATAGTTTAAAATTAAAAATCGGATTTTTACGATAGTTTAATAGTCTAAACCGGACTAGGCTGATTCCAGGGACACTCGCCGCTTTCGGCTTTCTTGCGTCCGCAGGTGGACGAAATGTTTGAACAGCCTAGTAAACGCGCGAGCGAAACCGGTTGGGCGCGCGTGCTAGGCTCACAGTACCAGGCCACTTGCTCAATGATCTTCGATCAGGAAACGCGCGCCACGCACGCGAGGCCGCATATGTCACGCGTGAGCGAAAAGGAACCAACACCAAGTTGCGCAAGTTCGATCCTGCACGCAGCATCACATGCCGGTTTGGACTTTGGAAGTGGCGGAAGATCGTGCCAGAGAGTAGCCCAGTACAACACGGTATGGACCATCAACCTGTGACTTTGCACCGCTAGCAATTTTGAGAGTCGTAAGTCTATAAATTCACAGATGAAATAGCTACTAGCGCCCCAACTGATCAATCAAATCCCTTCCTAGCTCACTTTTTTTTATTTTCTAACACAATACGCGTAAACATTAAAATATATATGTTACAATATTTATGTCGAAATGTAATATATATTCATAAACATTAAATGTATTGCTGTTATAACTTCTATTTGACTCATTAATGGAACACTTTTTCATGAATTCCATCAAACTGATAACCTCGCTACATATTATATGCATTTCTAGTTTGCATGGTGGCGCATGTACTTTGCATATGCTTTTCATAATTTTCTAGAAAAAGGAAATATCTCCGACCTTTGCAACCAGACTCAACCAAGTTTTACATCATTCTCAGCATATAAGTTGATCATAAATAATATGGAAATGACTACACAAAATGAAAGCTTTCATATATATTAGTAATAACATAAGTATGCACACAATTTGGCTGCAAAATCAGGTTACTTTTTAATGAAAATAGGGGTAATTTAACTGCAGAGTTTTATTTTCCACATTTTTCTATTTTTAGAAAGTTATAAAGAAAATCTGAGCAGAAATACCTTGAGTATCACTAAAAGAAAAAAATAGATGTGAACACGCATGCTAAGTTAGACTCAAACAAGAGTGGATAGGTTTTGCCACAAGAAAAGAGAAAGTCTCATGGTGCTATTGAAAAGATCATAACACCTTTCAAACATTTTCTAATTTTTTAAATGCAAAAACTCTTTTAGCCTTGGCGACATTACCATATCAGTGCCATGTCCCCCAAACCACTCTAGATTTGAGCCAGGGTTGAAAAGTGAATGGCTTTAATAGTTTAGGGCTGAAAAGTAAATGATTTTATAGTTGAAGCGAGGTTGTAGAACAAATTGATTATTTGGTTCACATGTCCTACAAATCTTAGGGCGGTTTCTCCACTCACTTCACAAGGTATCTCAACTACCAACGATATCCTAAGCATCGATATTATACTCACCATATCGTTGTAACTTGACTATATCTCATCAACATGGCATATAGTATCACTTTGCTTACAGGGAACTAAAACGGATTAGGTACCTATCTTCCAGCGCAGCTTCCTACGATTAACCGATTCTGTACACAGAAGAATCGTTACAAATTAATGATGGCGTTGGTAGAGAACTGCGCATTTCTAAATCTGAAGAGAAAAGAGTATCAAAATTTCACAAGAAACACAGGTACGTAGGTCCTTTTCATACTTACTGTACGTAACATGCGACTATGAGATAACTGCCAAGGAGCCGTTGCTTTTTTAAAATAGTGCAGGCACGACCCGTGTAGCCTCCATTCCTCCCATGATTTGCTCCGGAGCCATGTGACCCCTACCAAAGGGCGTCGGGTGCAACGACCGTTGATGGCGATCGCCGCAGGCGCGCTGCTGCGTTTGCTTCGATTCTTTTACTTTCCCGCCTATAAATACCCCGGCAAGCATGGTGCTCCTCATCCCCGACCATCGAAACACAGAGCTTCTTGTCTGACCAGCGCTAGCAACTAATTACGAGCTAGTAGCTAGTAAGACAACGACGATGGCGTCCATGATCGCCGGCTCGTCCAAGGTGGTGGTTGCACTGATCTTCTCCCTCCTTGTCTCGTATGGCTCGTGCGCTAGGCCGCCGCCGGTGAACCTTAACGCCTCTGCCTTCACCGCCGACTCCAACTGGGAGGCTGCCAGGGCCACCTGGTACGGCGCGCCCACCGGCGCCGGCCCCGACGACGATGGTACGCGTATACATGTATATGGATCACCGATGGTCGCCGGCGCCTGGCGCCTGGCGATCTTGCCGTGTTTATGAACGACCTATAAACTTAAGCTTGCATCCATTCGCTGTGCGTGCAGGTGGCGCCTGCGGGTTCAAGAACGTCAACCTGCCGCCGTTCTCGTCCATGACGTCGTGCGGCAACGAGCCCCTGTTCAAGGACGGCAAGGGCTGCGGCTCCTGCTACCAGGTACTCCTATATATATTATGACTTGGTCAGAGATACTATTTCCAGGACGGCACGTTTGTGCTGTCGTCGTCTGCCCTCGTGGAAACGGAAATGGAGATTAGACTGAGAGAAAAACTAGAATTAGGCACAGTTTTGCCGCACCCTCCATTTGCTGCTGACCTTTAATTTTCCAGATTCGATGCACTAACCACGCTGCGTGCTCCGGCAACCCGGAGACGGTGATCATCACCGACATGAACTACTACCCGGTGTCCAAGTACCACTTCGACCTCAGCGGCACGGCGTTCGGCGCCATGGCCAAGCCCGGCCGCAACGACGAGCTCCGCCACGCCGGCATCATCGACATCCAGTTCAAGAGGTCGGTAACACACGCAGCGCTTATTTCATGGAATCACAGACCGACCAAATAATCTGTAGTAGGCCCTGCACGAACAGAATCATATCTTGACCGTCTAGCTACTACTTTGCCGTGGAGCCCTTGTACTTTTGCCCAACCAAGTTTGACGACAACGATCGGTTCAAGCAGATTCGCACAAATAGTAGTACTACTTCCACTTCACAATCAATTTGGCGTTTGTGCATCATGCCTGTTGATCACAAGTTAAGCATAATCCAAATCCAAACGTATCACATGGCTAATGGCTTGTTCCTGCTGCAGGGTGCCCTGCGACTACCCCGGGCAGAAGGTGACCTTCCACGTGGAGGAGGGCTCGAACCCTGTCTACTTCGCGGTGCTCGTCGAGTTCGAGGACGGCGACGGCGACGCTGTGCAGGTGGACCTCATGGAGGCCAGCTCCGGGTCGTGGACGCCGATGCGCGAGTCCTGGGGATCCATCTGGAGGCTGGACTCGAACCACCGGCTGCAGGCGCCCTTCTCGCTGCGCATCACCAACGAGTCCGGCAAGCAGCTGGTGGCCAGCAACGTCATCCCGGCCAACTGGGTGCCCAACACCTACTACCGCTCCATCGTCCAGTACTAGCAACCAATGGCGATCGTCTCTGCTGCTGCTGCTGGGCACGGCAATGGATACGATGGTTCGGCATCATTATTGGCTCGATTAGCTTGGTACTGTATCGTTTACATGGGATTGATGTGCCTTAGTTATTGATTAATTAGGTGGTGTTGTGTGCGTGAGTGTGCCGGAGATTTGACGACTGGGAAATGGAGGATGGAGGCAAAGTTTGCATGTGCTTTCCCGCCCATTGTCAATGCTTGTACCAGTGTGATCAAGATTATAAATTATTAACAGTATTTTGAATGTTATATAGTATAAGTATACGCATGCTTTTATCTTGTTTCCAGTACCACTTTCTCAGCATAACTATTAACACTGTTTTGTGTGCAATTTGGTACTGTATAGTTGTTCAGCCAAAGGCTGGGGAGTTTATCATATTTTCTGTGAATTTCTAAAGGCCCTATTTAAACGTGATAGTTGTCTCGACACCTGAGGGAATCAAAATATTTCTTATGAAATTCATGAATAACATACAAGCCTCTCATTACTTTTTATTTAGTTTAGATGCACTAAAGGAGTTGAGAGAAAAGGCACCATTAGTGTAGTGGACTAGTGATAGAATCGTGGGTACATGACTCCACCGACTAGGACTCAAATCCGGATGTTCATCTGTTTGTATGTTTATATGACTTCAGTAACTTCAGTACCTGTTTGCATGCCTGACGAAGGCTGCGGACGGAGGTTGTACCTTAAATTCGTCTGAAAAAGAAAACTAGAGGAGTTGAAAATGACTTGCTAACCCACAACGGTGGTACCTGCTGTGTAAAGACTCGTGACTTCTTCCGTCAAAACACACCCAAAAACAAGACTTGTGACTTCCGAGTCAGACAATTAAGATTTGGACGTTCAGACGGGCTGCGTTTCATTTCAGCAATCCTAAGGCCTGTCTCCAACGGGAGACTCTAAACCGTTCTCTATCCTATATATAGAGAAGATTCTGTTCTCTGTATGCTCCAGCAGCATTCTCTAAACGATTCTCTAAAATAGAGAACGCTACAGATTTCCTCTATATATAGAGATTCTCTCTTCTCTTCTCTATTTTTTCTTTACGTTTTAAACACTGGATTAAATAAAAATAAAATATGTCCATAGCATTTGAGGTATGATAAATACGTACGTATAAAAATTTGGAATAAAATACGTTTCTAATATAGAGTTTAATGTATAGAGAACGAGATTTAGAGAACGTTGTTAGAGAGAAATGAGATATAGAGGAGACAATCTTATAGAGAAATCTGTAAATGATGGATATACAGAACGATACAAAGAACGACGGTTGGAGATAGCCTAACCGACGGTACGGATCTGCTTGCGGCTGACCTAGTACGTACCACCTGTACCTTTTATGAACTCTAGCGCTGCTAGCTAGTCTTCTGCCCTTTTTCTGATGGCACTCCACTCCTGCAGATTTGGCAATCCGGGAAAGGAACGCCATCATAATTCCTGCAACGGCCAAATCAGTACTAATTAATTACAGTAGTGACTAGCTAGTAGTGCGTTGGTTGAACGCAAAGGATGCTAATCCTCCATCACAGGTCTCTTTCAGCCCAAAGCCGGCCCTTTAACTTCATTTCCCCCCGTAACAAAAGTAGTAGTATAATCTACCATGGGACACAAACGATGCGTCCTTTTCCACTATTGATGAGAGCCAGGCAGCCGGCCGGCGAAGTCGCCGCCTGCCGCATAAAGTGGCCGGCCGGCCTGGACTGGATTCTTGCCGTAATTACTGGGGTCAAACTGTGCCCCTCCGGTCACTTCCAATGGCCGCACCAAATTAAGGGAATCTGCTGGTAACAGGGTGCAGATGCAGACACTTCGTCCTCCTTTAGGCGTCTGGTTAGCCTTGCTGCATCACGGCATGCAGGTTCTTGGTAGCTTGCAGGTGTTCAACAAAGATCACTGTACTAAACACAGGCGTCAGCATATAGGTTTTAGGTTCGTGGAGAAAATGGAAAATTCTCCTGAAATCTACAAAAGGAAAAAAACAATGTGCTGTATCCAGTAGTTGAGATGTTGAAAAGTTTTATTTTTCGGGTTGCATAACGAGATATACTTCATTCGTTTCAAAATGTAGATCGTTTTTCTAAAGATACGTACCTTTTTCTACACATCTACATGTACGTTATGTAGATATAGAGAAAAATTATATATCTAAATTTGATAAAGTGATCTATAATTTGAAACGGAGGTAACGGTGCATAAAACGCATAACTACGAGCTACCCCAATTAACCATTTCGTTTTGGGCGTGCCGAAACAGTTAGCCCGCCGGAAAGTAACAGGCCACGGTGGGGGCTCCAGGCAGCATGTGAGATGCGGACCATGGCCCATGGCGAATGAGAACTCAGCCAGTGCCCGGCCCGGGCTGTCAACTTCCGACCGGGGCCTCCGCACTCAACTTGGGCCTAGCTGAGCTTTCAGGCGATCCTTGTGATTTGTGAAGCTAGGCCTTGTGCGCGGAAGCACCGCGGCACGGGCCTATGCTTGCCGTGGCACGCGGGCCGAGCGGCTCGCGTTGTCCAGTTACTTACTTGAGTAAATTAGTTTCTTGATCCTAACAAAAATTCGGTTTAGTTTCTTAACCTTTTTCGATTGAACTGGCTTATTTGATCTAAAAATAAATTTTATTTTAGTTCTTGGCCCTTGCTTATTTGATCTAAAAATAAATTTTATTTAAGTTCTTGGCCCTTGCTTATTTGATCTAAAAATAAATTTTATTTTAGTTCTTGGCACTTCCATTAGTTTGACAAGTTAACGATGTTAAAAGCAACGTGAAATAACTCTTTTACCCCTGGCGTTAAATGAAACGCTACAACAGCGTATAGTAAAGTCGTACAAGAATTTTAGGCTGCCTATTATCATTAATGAAAAAATAGGTTATAATTTTTTCTACTAAAATAAGTTATAATCTTTTCTTGGCGATAATATGCAGCCTAAAATGTTTGTATGATTTTATTGTACGCTGTTGTAGTGTTCCATTTGATGCTAGGGGTAAAAGAGTTATTTCACGTTGCTTTTAACATTTTTAGCTTGTCAAACTAATGGAAGGGCCAAGAAAAAAATTCATTTTCAGACCAAATAAGAAGTTTAATTGAAAAGGGATCAAGAAACTAAGCCGAACTTTTATTGGGGCCAAACTAATTCACTCTTACTCTATAGTATGCATATGGCATGTCGTCTCAACAACAATAAAAAAAAGATACGGAATTCCTAACTGACACTCGAATAAAAATTTTGTTTCGTGTCTCAGTTGATTTCTTCTGTTCTAATCTTTTCTTCACCCGTGCATCCTCTTCTGCGTCCCAGTTTTGAAGCTGACCGGCCTGCCCCCCACCACATACCGAGGATACTACGAGCCGTTTCGCTGGGTTTCAACCAGCTCCGACTCCATTTATGGTGTGTTTGGTTGGGGAGCGAGCTGGAGCGGAGCCGCTCCGCTCCCCTTTTCTGCACGTTTGTTTGGAAGCAACGAAGAGTGGAGTGGCTCCGGTGCGGAATATTCGCGTGAGATGCGGAACGAGACCGCTCGCCCGAAACGACCGGACGCGAGCGCTCTCGTTTGCTGCCTCCTCCCCCCCCCCCCCCCCCGCTGGCGGCATCCACGGCCGCTACCGAGGAGCCCAGGCGGCGCCGCCGCCCGCCCCGCCCCCCCCCCCCCCGGAAGGAGCCCAGGGCCCTCGCCGCCCCCCGCCGCGGACGGGATCCAAGCGCCCATGGCCGGAAGGAGCCCAGGCGGCCAGGCGCCCGCGGCCGCTCCCCCGCCGGAAGGAGCCCAGGGCCGCCGCCGCACCCCCCCCTCCCGCCGCGGACGGGATCCAGGCGCCCGCGGCCGCTCCCCGCCCAGGCGGCCAGGCGCCGCCGGCCCCACCGCTCGCCGGCTACGTTGAATGGCATGGTTCTCCAACCAAACGCGGAACGGAATGGTTCTGCTCCACCGCGCTCTCCAACCAAACAAAAAATGAAGTGGTTCTGTTCCGCTTACCAAACGTAGAACGGAACGGTTCCATTCTCAGAAATTGGAATGGAGCCGTTCCATTTAAGTTGGCTCCCCAACCAAACGGACCCTTAATGCATGTACTGTAAAGCACGGTTTATATACCGTTTATTGAAATCCATTTTCTCTCTTCTTACCCTTACTCTTACAGAATCACAAGGGGCTAGTGGAGCCACAAATTATGGCTCCTCCGGATCCAGCTTCTGTAATGCTATAGTACTTCTACACTAGTGGAGCAGCAGTCGGCTGAAGTCCAGCCAAACGGACCCTACGGTGGGGAGAGCCGGCCCAGTTATTTTCAGCCTGGCACTTAGCCTTTTCTTCAGTAGCCTGGACCATTTAACAGTCAAGTCATGTTAAAAAAAAAGAATACAAACAACATGCAGGTTTACGTTCATCGGATCCAAAAAAATTCGTTATGTGACACTTCAACCCGATGTTGCTTTTCTATAGTTAAATACTTGTCTCTACAGTGTGATTTTTTTATTTGATGTATTTATATATACCATATATATATATATTTTGGCTCAGATCAAATCGTACTTTTTTGTATATTTCCTCTTCTAGCATTAACATATTTTTTATTCGGCTGATTCTATTCCTTGTTTATGTCAACTTTAATATTAAAGTTGATTTTGTTTTGCAGTGTGACATTTCTTTGGATCAGACCAAATTAATGGAAAAACTTATAATGTTTTGTGAATCCATGGACCATGTTATAAACAGATGCAGTACTCACGTACATGCACGCGCACTCTCACTTCTCATCCCTATAAATACACCACATAATCTGATCCTTGTAAGCATCTTCAAAAGATTCAACGGACGTATCGGGAGATTGAAGAAGTTACCACATTCACGTGCACTTCGCTGTCAATAGGTACGCCACCACCCGCTAAAAGTATAGCGTCATTAATTCTTAAAATAAATCATTTAAAATATGATTCAACTCAGATGGATAGGTTTCACCACAATAAATCTTGATAGCTACTTAGGCTCAGTTTATAAGTCCAATGTATGTTCCAATACTTTCAATTTTTATTTTTGTATATTCTTTATAACGTTTGGAAAGAAACTCCTCTGATCTGTATATGACGAATTTGTTGTCTATCCATGGGAGGCGTATTTTTTTAAAAAAATGATTTGTAGCTAAATTTTTAGCTCGTTTCCACCACGCAAATCAGTAGATAAAATGGAGTGATTTTTATCTTCTCGTCACTCAAATTTTTGTAGCTGCCAGTGACACGTGGCGTTGTTCTACTGGCTTCAAAAATTGACTGACGGTATTATATCTTTTTACTCGATTGTTAGGGAGTCGTTCCCAGAAAGATATGTATGGCATGGCATCTTGCTGCTTGGTGGAGGGTAAGAGGGATGTGTAGCACTTTATTAGCTGGCCAAATGTATGATGACCATGGCTGGCCCATGGCGAAGGACAGCTAGTGGTCTAGGCGAGGGTGTCGAGCAACAACGGTTATCCTGGTGGCAGGTTGTAGTGGTGGACACAATGACGAGGATGGGAAGGAGGACGGGAGAGGGGTTGTGTCACAACGACTGCTTCACGCTATCTACTCTACATTTCTTCAGCAAGCAGGATTCCATGCGGGGCTTGAGTAGAATGGCAGCTAAAACTTTCCATAAAACTTGTTCTGCGAGAAGCAGTTTAGTATCTTCTACAGATGCAAGCAGCCAGTCAATCGGACGCACGTTTCGAGGGCTCCTGGCCTTGCGCGACTCTCGCTTTGTCCAGATAAATTGAAGTGCGATTCCATGCTTCCGTTCTGGGTCAACCCGAGTTTCGCTGCCCGTTTCCCGGGTGGTGCTTCGTGCTAGCTACTCCGTAGTTGCATTGCTTCCGTTCAGTTTGCCGTGGACGAGAAATTCTTGAACGACCAACTGAGCACGGGCCGCGCCGTGCAACTGTGCAAGTGCCAGCCTTATCGATCAGCACGACGGTCAGAGGAACACAAAAGGATGGACGCCAAGGCATATGTCATGCGTGAGGAAAAGGGAGGCAACCACTACTTAAAAAACAATTTGCAGCAACATCCCGATTTTTTCGGAGACGGATCAAAATATAATCCGTTCTTACAAAATGAGCGGGGTTACTGTAGCAGCAGACCCGCCTCTGGAATTGCATATTTAGAGCCTCTGGAATTGCATATTTAGAGGTGGGTGACACCATCACCCGCCCCTGAAAATAAGCCCCATCTTTAGGGGCGGGTCATGGCGCCACCCGCCCCTAAAGATGAGATTTCCAGGATCAGGTGTCACTATCCTCCGCCTCTAAAAATGAGGCTCATTTCCAGGGGCGGGTGACGCCCCCACCCGCCCCTACAAATATTTTTCACATTGGTTACAAAAATTCAATTAAATCAGAAAAAATAGCAAACCACATAATGCTATTGTGCCCTGTAGAACTAGAAAAAAAATATGCCAAGTATATTTCAGAATATATAATTCTTAAGAGCGTGAAAATCAGTAAATATAACTTGAATTGTATGAGATAGCAAGTGTTGGAGAATTCTACATTGTTGTTGCAACACTCTTAACCATTCTTTACACTGAAATATAGTTATCATATTTTTTTCTAGTTCTATAGGTGACAATAGCGTTAGGGTAAAAATTTCACCTTTTTGCATGTGTTTTGCTATATTTTTTAAATTAATTGAATTTTTAGTATAAAATTGAAAAGATTTCTAGGGGTAGGTGTGAAATGAACCGGATTCCCGAATCGAGGAATCCGACTCCCTGTATCATCGTGATAGTCCCTGGATCAAGCGCTATCACATACAGAACTCATTTCAAGCATGATATCACAGTCATACTCACTAAGAGGTCAACCACGGGTTTAATTATTACATAAATCCAGAGGATCTGTAGTACGGAATTTATTACAAGCCTTTCGGCTAAATCGAACAAGCAGAAGGCGCATAGCGGTAGCTAGGTCTTCGGGTGTCCTCCATCTTCGGGATCCACCTCCACAGGCGACTTGAGCGTAGCTCGGGCCTCAGTCGTACCATCCGTCGTCGTTGGGGTCAAATTCCGGATCGGATCCTGCATCGTACCAGGCTATCCCCAAAGAATGGGATAGGTTCACGTCACCATCCGTATGCAAGCTTTATGTGGTCTATACTACGGATATAACAGAATTCAAGGGTAAAGCTGGGGGTTTCCCTATGCATGCAATATAATATATATAAGAATACACATCTCCTTTCATTCCTGACTCGGGCCCTTCCGGCATTCCGGACTCCCGGTCACACACACCTTCCAACACCACCAAGTCGATGCGAGGACTCCCTCTCCTCGCATCTCAACTGCCCCCTGACAGGACAATATTCTAGAGGGAGGTAGAGATCATGAGTAACACTAACTAATAAGAGCAACAGAGGAGTAGGGATGTCCATAACCGAGGACGCGGCTATACGTATAGTTTTCACCCTGCAGGGGTTGTACACCTGGACCCACTCGAATCGACACTAGACGGAGATCAGCCGACTAGTATACGAAACACCGGTCTACGAAACGGAAATAGGAGCCACGGCACCATCCGGCTTTCCCGGGTCTTGGGCGCATCCTCCCGCGAGAGGTCGCCCCAGGACTGTGAAGCCTCCCATGCGTCTCGGGGAACGTGAGGTCAGCACCTCCTTCCCCTGCACCGATACTCGATCCTCCTACCGGCTTGGTACCGCGCTTGCTAAGTCCGGACCGGGCCCACCCGCATAATGGGTAAGTGGTGTGCACGCTTACAAAGTCCCACAAGTCATGGTTACTCTCACCCGGTCCTTATCTGCCGGAGCGGGCATCTTCGTCAAAGGCGTATCCACCACGGTGGTCCGCAACCGCACCCATAACGGGTGCCTCACACACCTCAACACGTAAACAAAACTGTACCCGCCACAGGTACTCCGTAGGGTGTGCCAAGATACACACCCCAAGCCCTCGATCCACGATCGAGTTAGGTCGCCCACTCCCGGCTAAACCCTAATCATCAACTCCTAATGGGATCCACTTCACGCACGCCAAGACTATCCAACCATATCCCACACATACACATTCAAGGGTTTACAAGGCATTTCATATAATAAACGAATAAGATAGGTTGACAAGGAGTATGGTTCGTAAAGAGGCCATGCAGGTTTATCTCGATATACATATATACACATACAGCAAAAGCATATCTACAAGCAAATGCCTAATAGGGATTCAAATCGTAGATGGGCGTGAACCTGGCGTCTCCTCGAAGTCTTCCTGAGCCTCCGGGTAGTCCTGGTCGTCGGTCAGCTCCTCGCGGACGGGTCCTATTCGTAAATACGAGTAAGAGTAGGGACCAAAGTGCAAAAGTTCATAGAAAGGTTGCAAATAAGATTCAAATCACCACAATACCTATTCTAACAGGTGGCTCATGATTTTAGAAGAATTATGAAACTGGTTTCATAATTTTCAGAGGTCCGGATAATTTATTATGAATTTTCTAAGGAAAAACCTATTTCTGAAATTAATAAAAGATTTTCAGAAAAGAAGGCCTGGAAACAGGGACACGTGGCAGCACCAGGGCGTGCCACGTGGCATGCTGATGTCAGCATGACGTCAGCAGAGGGGGCCCCGGGTGATGACGTCAGCAGCGGGCCCTGCTGACGTCAGCGTTGACCGGTCAACGTTGACCGGTCAACGGTCAACGGTCAGGGCTGGGTCAGCGGTCAAGGGGCCCACTGGTCAGCCTCAGCACGAGGCTGACAGACGGGGCCCACGGGTCAGGTCAGAACAGGGAAAAGAAAAAGGGAGTTCGGTCTGGGTTGGTTTTGGGCCAAAAGGAAGTTGGGCCGGCTCGAGGCCCGGCTAAGCTCGGCTAGGCTCGGATTCAACGCAGGCCGGTTCCTTCCTCCGTGGGCTGGGCCTTCTCTTTCCTTCCTCCTCTTCTCTTCTGGCTGGGCTGGCGCTTCACCTTCTCCTCCTCGCGGGCCGGCGGCGTCGTTTTCTTTCTTCTCACTGACAGGGCGGGCCCAGGCGTCAGCGTCCGCGGGATCCGGTGTGGCGGCCCGGATCCGGTGCAGCGGTGCAGGTGCGTGTGTGCGTGTGTGTGGCGCCCGAGGGCGCGTGCGGTGCGAGCTCCCGGAGGGTGCTCGGGGGAATGCCCCAGTGACATGGCCGCGACGCGAACGCGACGTCGCGGTCGCGTCGCGGGGGTGATCGCGCACGGCATGGCCGTGGCGTGGGTGTGGCGAGGCTGGGCCAAGGCAATGGCAGCAGCACGGCTTGGGCCCGTGCTGGGGGTGCGCACGCACGCGCGCGGTGCCTGGCTGCCCAGGACCGCGGCGCGGCCGTGCCGTGCGCGGAGCACCGGCGACCCGGGCCCGCGGCACGACGCGGCGGCGAGGGGGCGACGGCGGCGGCGGGGACAAGGGCGGCGCGTCGGGCTCCTGCAGGAAACAAACGGCACGGCGGCCGGAGGGAAGGGAGTCCTAGGGTTTCCCTACAGAGGGTTCATCGGCGGCGCTAAGCTCACGCCGGGAGCACGGGAAAAGAAGGGACGGCGGCGGTGATCCTCACCGGAGGGGCTGAAGGGGAACGGGCTGGTGCGGTGGCGGGTCGAGGCCGGCGGGTCGTAGCCGTGCAGGGAGATCCGCGGCGTCGATGTCGTCGTACGGGTCGCCGGCTCGGTGAAGCTCCGGCGTGGCGTCGTCCTCCTCCTCACGCGGCTCTGGCGGTGTCGGTGGCGTCGTCCTCGGGCTCCTCCGCGCGCGGCTCTTCTCCTTCTCCTCCTCCGCTCCTCTCTCTTCTCCTCGGGCTACGGCGGCGGGAAGGAAGCTAGGGTTTCTAGGGTTTGGGCGAAGCGGCCTCGGGTTTATAGGGGGGGCGCTAGGGTCCGGGGCGGCTGCGGCCGAGGGTCCTCGGCGGCCGGGCCGGGACGCGTGGCGCCCCTGCGGTGGCTGCGGCGCGGGGTAGGGTCTCGGGCTCGCGGCGCGGGCTGTCGGGAAAAGGGCGCGCGGCGGTTGCATTGCCCTGTCGTGGAGCGGAGACAGGAGCGCGCGGGGGTGACGCAGGCGAGCGCGGGCGCGGGGAAAAAGGGGGCGGCCGTTTCGCTATCCTGTCGCGAGGCGGGCGACGCGGCGGAGGCGAGCGGGAGCCGGGAGCGGGGTCGCGGGCGTCGGGAGGAAGGGGAAAGCTGACGGGTGGGTCCCGCCCGTCAGCTGCCCCGAGAGGAAAGGAGGCGGATCGTCGCGCGGGCTGCGGAGATGGGCTGGGCCGGCTTGCGCGCGTGAGAAAGAAGAGAGAAGGCAGATGGGCTCTGGTCGCGTGGGTAATGGGCTGGTGGCCCGGTAGGGTATTTTAAAGAGTAAGGTTTGGATTTGAATTTGATTGCCCTTTTTCAAATTCAAATCCCACACAATTTAATCCAACAAATCCGAAATTCGAAGCAAATAAGATGCAATAACCGTTCAACCCAAGTCCATTCACAAAAAATTTTTGAAATCCACAAATTTTGTTAAACAATTCCTATAATTTCTAACATGGAATGTTACAAGGTGACCCCCCACCCGCCCTTAGAAATAATTTGTAGTGGCGGATGGGAGGGGTCACCACCCCTGAAAATATATTTATAGGGGTGGGTGGGGGGTCACTCGCACCTGGAAATCCCTGCTTTATATATACTGAACCGGCCGAGGACTTAGCAAAATTTTCATTTCGCGCGGACGAGGGTGTTACGCTGCCAAAATTTTCGCTTCCCCGCCGGGCCTCCACTCCTCTCCGTTGCCTCGTCATCGACCTCCCTCGGCCTACCGCCCACGCGCTTCCCTCGGCCCGCCGCCCGCGCGCCTCCCTCGACCCGCCACCCGCGCGCCTACCTCGGCCCACCGCCACGCACCTCTGGATCCAGCCTGCCGCCGCGCGCCTCTAGATCTGCGGCCCCCTCGGCGGGCGCCACTCCTGCACTCGTCGGCGGCCCATCCCTCCCTCGCCAGCGCCCCTCTCCTCCCCTCCACGCCCTTCCTCGGCAGCAGGTGAGTTCTTGATTTTTTCCTTTTGAATTAGTTAACAAATTACTTAGTAAATTAGTTAATGTATAAGTGAAAAAAATATGATTATATGTGGTTTGTAATATATGAAAGTGAATGTGACATGTGAATTTGTAGTGAAATTTCCTTTTATTTTGCCATTATAGTTAACTTTATTTAGTGAATGAGTATTATTCATATAAATGAGGAATAGTGAATGAAATTTTAATTGAATATATGAGGAATATGAGTGTAATTAGTGAATTTTCATGTGGATGCATTGTCATTTTGAAAATGTGAGATAGTGAATTAGTGGATGTGAATTATTAAGAATGTGAAATAGTGCTGTTTTGAGAGTGTGAAATAGTGAATTATTGTTTCTTGAATAGGCATATGGCAAGTCGTGGCTTTGGTCATGGTAGATTGGGTCGTGCTAGTGTCGGTCGTGGCAGGGGGTATCAGGATTTTCCTTTGCTCGAGGCTCGCGCTCTTGGCATCACTTTCAGCAGAGTCACAGGACTAGACCGATCTGATATTGTCAAGCAACCGTACCAGCTCCAGGAATAGTAAGATCCATCTTTTTATTTTATTAAGAATGTTTGATCCTTATCAATGTTATATTACCTCTAATGCAGCAGATCGATGTGTTTACATGGCTTGCCGAGGTAGTAAATTGCCTAAGTGATACACCTCCTCAGGTGGAAACCATGGAACGCCGAGAGTTCAAGAAACTAACAATCTTTTTCGAGATACCTGCAAAATGAGATCTAGGTACTATGATTCCAATAATTACTAATGGTAAAGAATCACCTATTCAGATGACTTATGAAAGAAGAGCCATGGAAGGTTGCCTTTTAGAACTTTAGAGGTATGATTATCTAATTCCAGACTCGTCATGGTTCAAAATCAGAGCGCTTCAACAAAATGAACGTGATATTTTTTGTTTCTGTGATAGGCTTGCAAAAGAAAATTAAAATGACATGGTACGTGAGTCCTTGTTAATTTAAGAAAAAGTATATATATTTATACTTTATTTAATTGTGCGAAGCAGTTTATAATATTTGCCTTACATCTCAGGATATGTTTGGTAACACCTTCACGGCGATAAATTTGAAGATTATTTTATGTGAAGCCATGGACAAGTTGGGTTATCATTGGTACGAGTCCGGGATATCCCGTACTAGGGAAGGCTTGTACCAGACTTCTATTGAAGTTCGATATACCTTGTTTCATGCTGCGGAACCAATATTCACCATCTATGACAAAGCACTTTCTCGTATATGTGAAGCAAAGGAAAGTGTACTTATCCGTGCTTTGTTTTTATTGACGAAAGCCTGGGGTACAAGATTGGCGATGTTCACTATGTTAAGTACCCCTTGCTTGCGAATAAGATCCGTTAGATGATGTAATATATGCGTGCAATTGAACATTTGCACGTTAAATGTAATATGTATCAACTTATTGAATATTTCAATCGCATACATTTTAAATATTTAGATATTTTCCTTTCCAAACTCTTGTGGCCATGTAGTGTGATATGCTTGTATATGACAGATTCTGAAAATTTAAATTAAAATCAATGAATTATTTGACGGTTAGGGTATCTTCAGGGACAAGTCATGCCCTGATCCGCCCTGGAAACCCATTTTAAGGCGGGCCATGGGCTCACCCGCTCCTGAAAACCGATTTCCAGAGGCGGATCATAGGCTCACCCGTCCCTAGAAGGAAATCGAAGAAAATTAGTTTTCAGGGGCGGATTTGCAAACAGCTATTTTAGCTGCAACAAACAGTGGCGGATACCGTACCTGTCCATAGAAATGGATTTTTACCGGTCCCTAAAAATATTTTCCGCAGTAGTCACGTTCTCGATCTCCTGCTTGCGTGCAGCACATCATTATTGGCAATTTGCAAATGATGGCAAAGATGGAGGAGGACTAAAGATGGTAACTGTACGCGCAAGTGTGCAAATCAGTGGTAGAGTACTGCTGCACAGCACAGAACGTGCGACAAGGCCCGTTCCGCCGGGTGCCGAACGTCTACGACGCTACGCATTTTCGGCTTATCGCCGATGGACTCCGCATGGATAACGAAAATAAAAGCGCCTGCCACCGGATCTCCATTGCCCGATCTTGAGTGCAATTCCTTGGTACTGCAATAGGGATCTGCCGGCCCCCCATTTCTTCCTCGCCATTGCCTTCTCCCGTGTTCCAAAATACTAGAATTGAATGCTCCGATCAATAAACAATCCTGATCGGGTACTGATCCAAGTTGACGAGATGCCGCCGATATAATCATAAAATACATGGTGGCCGATGAGCCGAACATGCACGCTCAAGGATTGAGGGTCAGATGTTTAAAGGCGTCGATGAGAAAGTCAGCTGCTGCATGCGCAGTTGTGTCTCGCCGCATGGCCTGCACAGTGCACAGCGAGTTCTCCATTCACACTTGCATGTGGAAGTTGTAACTACCGTAGCACTTGGAGACAATACACAAAACACATGTGTATCAGGCCATCAATCGAAACGTTTAGACAAATAATCTATTTTTTATAAAGACAAACGAGCTAGTTCATGCCTATACGTACAGTGAATTTGTCTAATTAGCCTAGCTAGAACAAAAGACCGGCCGATTTGCTGCATGATTGCTTCCAATGATACGGAGATTACTGTCTAGGTGTATCCGATCCACCTGCCGTTTGGTTTTCAGTTGCTTGTGCTCCAACGAATATGCTGATTCTTTACTAGCCCAGCACTTCCAGATGTGCCAATCCAATCGATCTGCGTCAGTCAGTTGGATCGGACAGATTTCGGTTAGTTTTGCCATACTTAATTTTGCATCCCGATGCGTGCCGTGGTCAAGGTCAACTGCTCGCAGCACGGCGCTCCTAGCCTCCTCCTACTATCAGTGTAGGGCCCACCTTCACCGATTCGTGGTGAGAGCCGCGCGCGAGATCGATCATCGGCTGGCGGGGCCCCGCCGCACCGGCGTACGGCAGGGGAGCCGCCGAGCGTACGATCCTAAACATGCATGTGGGTAACTGCCAAGAAACGCATTTATTTTCTAATGGCAGAGTGGCACGCGGACCGAGGATTCCGTTTCCACCATGATTAGCTCGAAGGATACGGTGGCCATGTGACCCTCAACATCTAAACACGGCATGACCGATGTGGCGACGACTACCACCGACGCCCAACTGCTGAAGCTCCTCTGCCTTCGCTTAGCTGCTTGCCCGCCTATAAGAACACCGGCAGTCTCGTCCCTTCCCATCACCAAACAGGCAGAACACGCAGCACATCCTGACATCCAACAAGTACATACCAGCAGCTTAGTAGAAGCTGAGATCGATATATATGATGGCCGCCCAGGCAGCTGCTGCACTCGTTGCTGGGCTCCTCGCCGTGCTTGTCGTCGCGCATGGCGTTCGAGCACAGCCGGCGAACGACACCTCCTCCGCCGTCCGCCAACTCCTCGGCTCCGGCGGCGGCTGGCTCCCGGCCAAGGCCACCTGGTACGGCGCGCCCAACGGAGCCGGCCCCGACGACAACGGTATGTACACGCGTTGCTGTTGCTGTCGTGTTTACAAGCTGGTTTCGCATGCATGCCATCCGAGCAATGCCGTGGCTGACATTGTGTTGTGCGTCCGGTTCTGCTTCTGCAGGTGGCGCGTGTGGGTTCAAGGGCACCAACCAGTACCCCTTCATGTCCATGACGTCGTGCGGCAACGAGCCCCTGTTCCAGGACGGCCAGGGCTGCGGTGCATGCTACGAGGTAACCACTGTTAAATTACCCGTCCACTTGTCCGGAGCATTTAATTCTGATCATTCAAATGTACTACTATACTGCACCAGATTTGTAGTATATCTTTTCCTCGAAGTTGACAATCTTGCATCGTTCAGTACGAGTCCTTGAACTCGTGAGGTCAACCTCAACAAGCATAACGCATCTTTTCACGTTCTGCTTAAACTTCAGATAAAGTGCACCAGTAAGGACAACCCCGCCTGCTCCGGCCAGCCCAAGAGGGTGATGATCACGGACATGAACTACTACCCGGTGGCCAAGTACCACTTCGACCTCAGCGGCACGGCCTTCGGCGCCCTTGCAATGCCGGGCCTCAACGACAGGCTGCGCCATGCGGGCATCATCAACATCCAGTTCAGGAGGGTACCCTGCGACAACCGGGGGCTCACCGTCAACTTCCACGTGGAGCAGGGCTCCAACCCCGTCTACCTAGCGGTGCTGGTCCAGTACGCAAACAAGGCGGGAACCGTGCTGCAGATGGACCTCCTCGAGTCCGGCTCGAGCTACTGGACACCGATGCGGCGCTCTTGGGGCTCCGTCTGGCGGCTGGACTCCAACCACCCGTTGCGGGCGCCCTTCTCGCTGCGCATCCGTGGCGAATCTGGCCAGACGTTGGTGGCCAACAACGTCATCCCGGCAAACTGGAGACCCAACACCGACTACCGCTCCTACGTCCAGTTTAGCTAAGCGACCGATCACTTCGTAAACATATCCACGGTTCGGTTGTTGATTTATTTGGTGTCGTGTGATTGCAAATTCTTTTTGCAATGGGTTTGACGATTTTCAGTGACATGTTGTCTTTTGTGCGTGTGCACTTGGGTCGCGTGTGAAATGGAGGAGGCAAAGTGTTTTATTCATGTATGCTCTCCCGCCCACCGACGAAATTGTGTACTACAAGTAGTATGTACTTGATGAATAGAGTGATACAATGTGTAACCATTTTGCGGGGTATATCTTGTCAAGGGATTATTATTAACTACTTTGTCAATCACATATTTCTGATTTTTCTAGTCGATGCGGATTCAGGCCAAAACACCTGCAATGTATGAGTTTGTTAGAACACTTACAAATCGCATTGCATTGTTTCGTATTAGTAGATGTACTACGACCCACGCCAGTTAGTGGTAGTGGGACGTCTAGTCACATGTTTGGTTTGAGGACTTGCCTCATGTCCTTATGTATCTTTGTTACTTTTAAACCCTTATGTATCTAATGTTTTATTTTCCATCAACTCGATCAATGCAATGTTTTTAAAACTACCCTTTTGATCATGTTAGACCGTATGACATGACAAAGTACTATATCTAATTTATTTGGCGTGACCAAAAGGTCCAATATTAAAAATATCATCTCAGATGGGCTATGCATACAATATTAGATAAAGAGGGTTAAAATAAAAACCGTTGCGCTCGTTCTGGACGGGATAGTACATCATGAGTTGTTCTTATGGACTTTGGTGCAATGATGATTTCAATCTCCATATTTATATTAATCATGTGCGTATAAAGAACGGGGTGGTGATAAAAATCAACTAAGTTTTGTTCCCTGGACCAAATAAAAATGTAAGGAATGAGACAATGATAATTGCCTCATTTCTTAAACCAAACACTACATGAGTGATGCATGCATGAAAGCTTCAGCCACTATGGTGGATACTACACTACAGGAAAATAAATTCACTATTAAGCTGCACCTATCGTCAACATATTACATATTAATAAAATAGTAAATGATCTTAAAGCAAGATGCCGGATAGGTACAGTGCCACCTCATCCAAGGAGACGGCTCCGCTGGCGACTCAGGGGGCCCTTTGCGCCGTCGCCGCCAAGCATCCGCCCTTCCCCCTCTTCTCCTCACCGTTGCTCGAGCGGGGGGCCGGAAGCCTGGCGCCCGCAAGGAGGGCGGCGCGGGGTGACTCGTGAGGGCAGCATGTGCGTGCCGTGCGGACCAAGGCACTCTACTGCCTGACACCGGCGGGGCTCCTCTTGTGACCAAGTCACCGGATCCACCGTCCCCATGGCCGGATCCGTCACCCCATGGGTGGATCTGTGGCCATGGTTGGAGGCGGCGCGCGGACGGCGCTGGCTAGGCGTCGTGGTGGGAGCCGAGGTCGAGCTGGCAGGCGACAGCGGAATGGCGGTCGGGGCCCTACGGGGGGCGACGAAGCGGGCGGTGGCGTGCTGAGCGTCATGGCGGACGGCGGCTGCGTGCAGATGTGCGCAGGCTAGTTGCGGGTGCGTGCTGGCATGCGCCGGCCAGGCAACGAGACAGCGCTAGCTTGCGGCAGCTGCATGCGCCGGCCCGGCCATGGGGTTCACCTGCGGCAGCTCGCCGGCTCCAGATCTGAAGGTCACGGGTCCGAGCTAGGCTTGGCCGAATCTAGTGGTGCGAGGTCCGGGATGCTGCGCGCGTGTGGCGGCAAGGTTGGAGATCCGCGCGGGGAGTACAGTGGCAACGGGTGCAGGACACAAGGAGGCACGGCGGCAGCGCCGCCCCTAGTGGTCTGCGATGACTGTGGTCGTTGTCGGGTTGGGTGCGTGCAGTAGCTTGGGTTGGGTTGCTCCGGGCGAAAGCCTTTTGCCGGCAGCGATGGCAGCGGCGTCTTCGGGCATCGTTCTTCCCTTTGGGGGCGTCATCTTGGAACCCCACCCCCACTGCAAGGGGGCTTTCTGGGTGAAAGCCCTCTGTCCAAATCCAAATCCTGAACGATCGACGGCGGGGCCACTAGCATGGTGCCCTCCTTGGAGGTGTCGTTTCTAAATACCCAACACAGTTTGTGGCAATACCGGTGATGTCGATGGCCATGGGAGACTGCAGTTGGTGGTGGTGGCTGGTGCAGGAGGGAGAGTTGACGGGGGTTGTCAAGCTCACGTGGTGGCGTTCGCAGTTGTGGTGGCTGCCAGAAGTTGCCGCATGCTTGTTGGGTTGGCTGCTTGTAGCGGACCGCGGCGGCTGGCGCTGCTTAGCGGCTATCAGTGCGGCGCGGGACTGCTTCGGAAGATGGCGCTTGTGGCAACAACAACGTGGGATGACCAAGCTTGCAGCGAATTGCGGTGGGTGGCTCAGCTACGGTGGATGTACTCCGATGCGGTACATCGTCGGAAGACGGTGCAAGCGACATCCTTAGCTCTCTGCCATGGTAGCGGCAGCCATGCACATGAGTTTATCAATGAGACAAAGTCTACCGGCGGTGGTGGCTTGGCGGTTTGATGGGGATCTTTGAAGTGGGGCGGCATTGCACCATTCTGATGGCGACAAAAGGAACGGATCCGTGACATGGGGTGCTGAGGCGGTCGTAGCAAGACCCCCGCATGCGGTGTTTCTTCGAGGCGACAAGAGCGAGGTGGAGTCCAATGACGGATGTGGTGAGGCCCCGCGCGTTGTGGTGTTAACTGCGAGGCAGCCTGCGACAGGTTTGGATCTGGTGTTATCACTCTGTCGGGTGGTTAGTGGTGTTGCAGTGGCACTGCGGCGTTGGATCCGTATGGTGGTGGCCTCCTTGGTGCAATGCTATCTATTTCTCTTGGTTCCCTATCGATGCGGAGCTACGCGTGGAGGCAACGACGACTGCATGAGTGTGAGACTATTGGGAAGTGCCGCGAAATTGGCTTGGCGCTGCTGCGAGCGTGTGTCGCAGCGCGTTTCTGCTGCCATTTGAGTGGAGTGGTGCAGCCGCGTTGATTTCCCAATCGAACTGGCCGGTTTTGAGTTGAGTTGAGGGCTTGCCCATGTTGATGTCCCAATCCAACCGGGCGAGTCTTGTTTTTTTTCTTTTTTTCTTTTCCTAACTATGGCCTCCTAGGACCATAGTTTTGTATTTTTTTTCTGCTATATCAATAGAAACTCGTACTGCCTGCTATATTAATAGAAACTCATACTGTCTTGTGCGGTTGGTTCGGAAAAAAAAATGCCGGATAGGTACAAGCCTAATAGGACAAATTGCTTCATGTCATGGATGTGGTACTCCCTTCATGTCCATCAATATAAGCCACAAACTTTTTGAAAAAACATTCTTTAAAATAAGGTTTGATATTTAGTTTCTCTTGCAATTTGTTGTTAACTTTTTATTTGCAATAAGATCAACACCATCTTAAAATTCTTTGAATATTTCAAAGAATCTTTGATTCAAAGTTACTATCTAAATCAAAATACGATAGGTAGTTCTAAAACAACAGGGCACCTAGTGTGACCCATTTGGGCTGAAATCAGCAGCCTAGTAAAACCGATGGTACCCCTTATCTATGTTTTTGGTTGGGTTGGATTGGATCGTACTTTGATTTTGACTGGATTTGAGTGATGCGGGCTAAATTTTTTTGTAGTTTGTTCTACCGTTATCTAGGTCGTGGCCCGATTCATGAATTTGCAGCTCAGTTTACTTGATCCGTAACTTTTTATGGTCAGTTATGGATTTTTGAAAAAAAATTCTCCTCCAATTCCTCCAAACTGATAGATTCATTTTTTTTTCGATAAGCTCTTCCTTTGATTCCCAAAAAAAATCATTCCGGATTGCAGTGATTGGGGTTGAGGGGTGAGGAGAGAGCCCGAGAGCGGAGAGGTTCGCGTGCACCAGCATAGGGCGCAGGTGAGACGGAAGGATGTTGTGTTGTTTAGTTAACGGTGACAGAATGGGGATAACAATTAGTGAGTAGTGATAGCTTAAACTGCTGATACAATAGAGGTAAAAAATAATAAAAACAAAATAAGCCTCTCTCCAGCCTCTTACATTTACTTAGTTGCCTCCGTTCATAAAGGAGAGAGGTGAGAAGTCTAAGTTTTTCCTTAAGCCAAACATCTTTAACTCCGACCAGAATTTAGAAAAATGCATCAACATATATTATATAAAATTTAATTTATTAAAATCTACCATAAACATGTGTTACTAATGCATTTATTTGATATTACTAATATAAAATTTCTATAGAGTTAGTCAAAGTCAGAGAACTTTAACTTAGAATAAAACTAAAACCTTTGCAGGAGTACACACACAGGAGTGCACTCTTAGGGCATTTTTATAAGATCCACTCACGCTCGACAAAAACCCAAAAAGGATTCATATGCTCTGCAGTTTACAGAGACTTCTCCTTTCACATTTGCACGTGGAAGCTGTAGCTGCAGAAGCACTTTAAAACATAGACATATATATACACATGCATATATGAAACCATCAATCGAAAATTTTATGCAAATATTCGATCTCTTATCAAGTCTCAGATGAATTTATACCGATGCATAGAGTGGATTCGCCTACCCTAGAACGATAGACCGATCGATATGATGCATGATTGCTTCCAACGATACGGAGATTAGTGGCTAGACGTATCTTGATCCATACCTGCCTCCCGGTTTTCAGTTGCTTGTGCCCAGCACTTCAGATGTCAATCTAATCTGATCTACAGGTGGATCGGAAAGATTTCGGTTAGCTTGCCATACTTAATCTGCATCCAGATGCGTGCTCTAGTCAGGGTCAACCGTGATCCCAGGGCCAGGCAGCACGGCATCGCCACGAGTGGCCGTCCCTCACCGACTCGTGGTCCCGTCCATCGTTGGATCCCTACCCAACGGTTCACATTCTCGGACGGTTTCTCGAGAGGAAGTTGGTGGTCCGCTGATGGCTGCGCGCGATCAGTTGGGAATCACATTGGCAGAATGGCAGGCACCGCCGCACCGGCGTACGGTAGGAGAGCCGAGCGTACGACGGATCCCCTAACATGCACCATGCATGTGGGTAACTGCCAAGAACCAATTTTATTTTGTATAATGGCAGACTGGCTCGCGGACCGAGTACTCCATTTCCACCATGATTAGCTCGATGGGTACGGTGGCCATGTGACCCTGCACCGCCAAACACGGCAACGTCCGATGTGGCGACGACTACCGATGCTGCCCAGCTGCTCGATCAAACTCCTCTCTTTGCCCAGCCCATCCAGCTGCTTAATTGCCCGCCTATAAGAACACCGGCAGCTAGCCTCGTTCCTTCCCATCACCAGAGCACAACACAGATCGAGCAAGTACATTAGTACGGAGTAGTAGGCTAGTAGCTTACAAAGCTGATCAGATCGATGGCAGCTGCCCTCGTTGTTGGGCTCCTCGCCGTGCTTGTCGCGCATGGCGCCCGCGCGCAGCCAGCGAACCACACCTCCTCCGCCGTCCGCCAACTCCGCGGCTCCGGCGGCGGCTGGCTCCCGGCCAAGGCCACCTGGTACGGCGCGCCCAACGGCGCCGGCCCCGACGACAACGGTATGTACACGCGTTGCTGTCGTGTTTACAAGCTGGTTTCGCATGCATGCCATCCGAGCAATGCCGTGGCTGACATTGTGTTGTGCATCCGGTTCTTCTTCTGCAGGTGGCGCGTGTGGGTTCAAGGGCACCAACCAGTACCCCTTCATGTCCATGACGTCGTGCGGCAACCAGCCCCTGTTCAAGGACGGCCAGGGCTGCGGCGCATGCTACGAGGTAATTACGGTTAAATTACTCGTCCACTTTGTCCTGATCATTTAATCCTGATCGGTCAAACGTATAAACCTATTAGTATAAACCAGAGTAGTAGGAGCAGCCAGGACTAGTAGATTTTTTCCTCGAGGTTAACGACATTGTTGAGTACTCCACAGACCCCACTAGGAGAGTAGTTGAATTCGTGCGGTCAAACTCAACATGCCTAGCGCATCTTTTCACGTTCTGCTTAAACTTCAGGTAAAGTGCACCAGTAAGAACAACCCCGCCTGCTCCGGCCAGCCCAAGCGGGTGATGATCACGGACATGAACTACTACCCGGTGGCCAAGTACCACTTCGACCTCAGCGGCACCGCGTTCGGCGCCCTGGCGAGGCCGGGCCTCAACGACAAGCTCCGCCACGCCGGCATCATCGACATCCAGTTCCGGAGGGTGCCCTGCGACCACCGGGGGCTCACCATCAACTTCCACGTGGAGCAGGGCTCCAACCCCGTCTACCTCGCGGTGCTGGTCGAGTACGCCAACAAGGCAGGGACCGTGCTGCAGATGGACCTCCGCGAGTCCGGCTCGCGCTACTGGACCCCGATGCGGCGCTCCTGGGGCTCCGTCTGGCGCCTGGACTCCAACCACCCGCTGAGGGCGCCCTTCTCGCTGCGCATCCGCGGCGAGCCCCGCAAGCCGCTCGTGGCCTACAACGTCATCCCGGCCAACTGGAGGCCCAACACCGACTACCGCTCCTACGTCCAGTTCAACTGAGCGCATGACGATGATCATTCTGTAGGCATACATTGCTGGTTCGGTTGTTGATTTATTTGTCTTTAATTTGTGCGGGCACTTGGGAGGCGTGGGAAATGGAGGAGGCAAAGTGTTTTATACATATGTGCTCTCCCGCCCACCGCCCAAAGTGTGTGCAAGTACAACTGGTGTGCGTCCGATTACTAGAGTGATATACTGTAGTGTGTAACCAAATCACGAGGTTATGCATCGTCAATGGATTTATTAATAACTACTTTGCCGATCACATGTTTCTGATTATTCTACCAGATGTGGATCCGCTGCGCACTTGCAATCTATGAGCTTTTCAGATCACAGTAGAAACTGCATTGCATTGTCTATATTTGTAGAGGTACTGTGACACATGCTGGTTAGTGGTGTGGAACATATATTCAAGTGTTTGGCTTGAGGACTAACCTCATCTTCTTGTGTCTTTCTTTTTTATCTTTTGCCCAATCATACCTAATGATTTATTTTTAATCTGCTCTAAGGTAATATTTTTAAAAGTAACACTTTTGGTCATACTAGACCGCATGACCCGACAAAATACTCTATGCTTGCTAGGGAAATACTCTAGTTCATCAGTTAATTAGGAGACCATGCACCCTTCGCCGTGCTTAGGAACAGATGGATGGATCAGCCGCGTGCTTCGATGTGTCAGCTGACGGAGAGCTGCGAGTAGGCAAGCTGCGGGTACGGCGACCGCGGCGGCAGGCTGCTGACTAACAAACATGGTCCCGTTAGGTTATTATTACGATTTTGGTGATTATGTGATAATATGGTCAATGGGAGTAATAAGTTTGTGAGCTCAAGTTTGTAGGATTTCTAGATCTCATGGATGGAGTCCAATCCATATACAAGATCATCCAAATCGTAGTTAAGATACCCAAGTTGCAGTGAAAATGCAGAGACGAATTGGACAAGGTGCAGCATGAATGAATACATGTGTCGGTTAAACCCATGGCATAATATTTGAACCGAACGGTGCATTAGTGTTGGCAACGGCGATCAGGTGCAGAAAAACTTAGTAGCACCGGTTGAACCGACGACGTGGATAGTATGCGTCCGTGTAATGCCAAATTGCTCTGGTGATATGCACAAAAGCTCCAGAATATTTTGGGCAAAATGTGTTTCAGCATCGGTTGATCTGACGGTTAAAAAGAAGGCGTCGGTGGAGTTCATGAGAAGCTACCCACACTCTAAAGAAGTTCTCTAAGTCACCCAAAACTCATTGATCACGTACTTAGGTTTTGCACAAGCTTTGAGAGTGTTAGGTTTAGCACAAGCTTTAAGAGTGTTAGGTTTAGCACAAGCTCTGAGAATGTTAGGGTTAGGATTAGCTCTAGAGAGTGAGAGAGCAGGACGTTGCTGCCTTGTGTGCTGGTTCTCAAGTGAACCACAAGTTGTATCTCAGAGTGACGGCCCTTTGGAGTCTTGGTGGCTCGCCGGCAAGTCATCGACTCTCCGGCTCAGTGTGGAGTGGTGATGATGGCTTTGTGCGTGGGACGTGAAGGCCCCATTCCTTCATGAAGAAGCTCATTAGTGGAAACGACATCGAGGTGACCGGGGATTTGGCGAGAGCCTTGATGGCTAAGCCTTAGTGGCGAGTTAAGAAGAGACCCGGAAGATACTCGGTGACCGGAAAGCAATACTCTTAGTGAGTGCTTCAACAACATGCACTAGGGGTGGACTTGTGCCTACCGATACCACGGGATAAATCTTCGTGTTGAGAGTTTGCTTCCCATCATCCCCTTCTTCTAAGCTTGTACATTTCTTATTGTAATCTTGTGTGCCTTTAATGTAGTATCTTGCTAGAATTGGCTATAGGTTGTAAAACTCTTTAGGATGAGGTTTTTACACTAGTTGAACTCTAGTTGCACAAATAAATAATATATTTTTGCTAACTAGTTTGAGTCATAGGTTAAGATTTTAGAATTGCCTAATTCACCCCTCCTTCTTTTAGTCTACGAGCACCGATTCCTTTCATCCTCCTCCTCCCAGAAGAAGTCCGCGCCCCCGCTCGCCACCGTCGGCGCCATGACCACGCCATCCCAACCGCAACTAGCGGCGGCTTCCTGCACCCGCTCCCTCCTCACCTCCTTGATGACCATGCACTCGGTGCCCTGTTCTTGCAGCGCCCGCTCTGGCGACCTCGCTTTCTTGTTACCAGCGGCAGCGGCGGACGCTCTGGCGACCTCGCTTTCTTGTTACCAGCGGCAGCGGCGGCGGGAGAGAAAGGAGCGGCAGCAGGAGGCGGCAGCCGCCATCGGGCGGCAGTGCCGACAGCGACCTCGTTGGGGAAGTTGAGGATGGCCTTGGAGCTGCAGAGGCGGAACGCAGCGTGATCGTAGGCACGAGCGGCCTCCACGGCGGTGTCGTAGGTGCCCAGCCACACGCTCACGCCCTCCTGCACTGGGTCCCAGATCTCCGCCACGTACTTGCCCCACGGCCGCTGCTGCACACCACGGTACCGTCGAAAGTCGTCCTCCTCGGCTTCCGGGCAGTAGTCCTTAGAGCTGATGACGTCATTGTGGTCGTGGCGGTTGTCGAGGAGGTGGGCGCGGATGAGGTCGAGGTGTTTGTGCGGCAACAACGCTTCTTTTTTATCTTTTACCAAATCATACCTAATGTTTTCTTTTGCGAAAAATCCGGTTTACGCCCTCGAATTGTCGCGGAAGAATTATCGCAGAAGTCCGATTTTCAATGTTCAACTACAAAACCGGATAACATAGACGTCCAACTGTCGAAACCGGGCAAATTTGGCTCTTAGAGTGGTTTTCAATGTAGTTTTATATTTTTTAAAATTAAAAAAATTCTAATTAGATCTAAAAATAAAAACTAATTCATTTTAAGTCAGAAAAATATGAAACTAGTATAAAATTTTTTCTAAAAATGTAACCTATCTATTATAGATCTATTTGAATCTGATTTATTCAAAAATAATAGGCCTAACTATAAGCAACCAAATACTATGAATATGAAAAAATTGGATCTGAATAACTGATAGGTACAGTGCCAATGGATATGTTACATTTTTAGGAAACTTTTGGTACCTATTTCGTATTTTTATATTTAAAACGAATTACTTATAATTTTTTAGTTCAAAATTTGAATATTTTTAATTTTGATAAAATGAAAACCACCTTCGAAACCACCCAAAGGGCCAAATCCGTCCAGTTTTGATAGTTGGATGGCCTATATTATCCGATTTTGTAGTTGAAGGTTAAAAATCGGATTTTTGTGATAGTTTCAAAGTGTAAACCAGACTTTTTCCTTTTATTTTTAATCTGCTCTAAGGAAATATTTTTAAAATTAACACTTTTGGTCATGCTAAGATGCAAGACGTAACAAAATACTCTACCTAATGTTTTTGGCGTGACAAAGAATACAGTTTTAAACATATTGTCCTAGACGGGTTAAAAATAAAAAGAATTGCTCTCATTATGGACGGATAATACATCATGAGTTGATCTTATGGATTTTTGTTCTATGATAATCTCAATCTCCATTTTAATCATGTGCGAGGAATGGAGTGGTGATAAACCAACTTATTTCATTCCTTAGACCAAAATAATGTACGTACACATGATGATGGGGTGATGGACCACCTCACTCTTTTAAACCAAACACTACATAAGTGATGCATAAAGTCTTTAGCCAGTATGGTGGATACTCTACTGAAATTTACTATTAAGCTGCACATATGGTACCCGCATTAATTATCAAATTGATAAATGATCTTCAGCAAGAGGCTGGGACAGGTACAAGGCCCAATGGTACTCCCTTCATGTCCATCAATATAAGCCATACTTTTAAAATAAGGTTTGATATTTAGTTTCACTTGCAATGTTTTGCTATTTTCTATAATATCGAAATCATCTTAAGATTCTTTGAATATTAATCTTTGATCGAAAGTTCTTTCTCAAATCAAAATACGCCTTGTAGTTCCATAAAACAATAGGACAGCTAGCGTGGGCCGAAATCGGCAGCCCAACAAACGGGTGGTACCCTTCAGCTTTGTTTTTGGGTTGAGTTGGGCCGTTCTTTGATGTGGACTTAATTTTTCTTACTGTGTTGTACCGTTATCAGGGCCGTGCCCTGGTTCATGAATTTGCAGACTAAATAAGGGGTATCCTCCTCTCTCTCTCTCCAAAAAAAAAGATAGCCATCTATCATTCTAGCTTAGTAAAAAAAAGTTTAGGGTCTATTTTGTTGAGCTGTGGCTGTGAAAAAAACTATTGTGAGCTGTGATCTACGAAAAAGCTGCTGTGAGATGGGAGTTGTAAGAAATATAAAAGCTGTTTGGTTCAAACAACCGTGAAGCCGTGACTTCTGTACAAAATATCTATAATGCCCCTATGTATGCAAAATGATCGTAAAAGTCTGCATTATTCACTAATTCACATATAAATGATCATATTTGAAAGTATAATATAATTATTGTTAAGTTTTGCATCCACCATTAACATATGATCCACATAAGTATAAAGATAGTAGAACAAAAGATATAAAAAGATATATGATTCATATGGCCTCTTTAATACTTTTTAATACTTGGGATTGGGTTGGTTGGAGGCGTCGATGATGCTTCAATGCTTGTGGAGATCTTCTCTGCTGCAGTTTCTATCTTCGAACAAGTGTTCTTATACAGTTTATAAAATGAGCTTTGCTCTTCCTTCTCCTCAATAGCACTAGTGTAGTCTTTGCATTCCTTTTTCTTGGTTTTGAATTCTTCAAAGAAGACAACTTCACATTCTCATAATCTAAATTTTTTTGAATCTCAGCCACATCATCACCACTTGATTCATCCGAGAATATATCTCCAGGACATGATGCACTAGCACCGCTAACATGTGTCTTATCAAACAACAGGTGCAGATCATCTAGGTACTTCGGTTCTTATTTCTTGAATCTCACATGTTTGCATTTGATGCCTTTGCTAGGATCATTGTATCTCTAAAAATAAATGATAAACTTGGCAAGTTAGAACATATAAGGATGGAAAAATGAATGTAAAAAATAATGAACTTAATTGAAATACTTATAGTTCAGTCCATAATCATCGGAGCATTCAACAGTTTGTTTTGTCTCATTCGAACCGAGCTCACTGGCACAATACTTGAACTCTATAAACAATATATATTCTTTTTTCATATTGTCCAACTTGTTCTTCAGTTGTTTATTTGTCTACTTCAGAGAAGTTTTTTCTTCATATTTAGCTCTAAGATTTTGCCAACCATCACTAGTGAGAAGACCCATTGGCCTATTCGCAGCTACTATCTCTCCTTATTAGCCATTCTTGAAGCAAGGAAAAAATATTTTATTCACATTGCTCACTAAAAATAATTCTCAATTCCAAATAATCTGAACAATGATCACACTATTTTTGAATGCATCACTTCTATATGCAAATAAACAGAACTGTATCCCAATAAACACCAAAGAGTGGCAGAAGCTTTTCTAGTAAAATAATAGGTAATTGGTCCATTTTCTCAGTAGCTCTGGATAGTATCGTAGTTTTTACTACATTACTACATTACTGGTTCAACTACTTTAATGGACAGGCAATAGGTTCAAAACCACAATGTGAAATTAGAGAGAGACAATCTAATTTTTTCAGATATGGAGAACTAATCACAACTAGTAAAACAAATCCTTTTTCA
Organism: Panicum hallii; assembly: GCF_002211085.1. Classification (NCBI taxonomy): domain Eukaryota; kingdom Viridiplantae; phylum Streptophyta; class Magnoliopsida; order Poales; family Poaceae; genus Panicum; species Panicum hallii. The sequence continues at coordinate 56,031,513 of NC_038050.1, forward strand.
CACATGGAGATAACAATGAAGTAAAGCAAAGAAAAAAATGGAAGGGAGAAGGAGACCATACCTGCTGTTGGCGCTGGAAGAGGAGGCGGCGTTCCTGCGCAGGGGGGGGGGTTTGGGAGGAGCTGCGTGGGGGCGTTAAGAGAGGGGCGCTGGTCAGAGGGAGGCAAGGAGGCGAGCGCTGGTCGGAGGGAGATGGATTGTCGGGCGCTGGCCGGAGGTGGCGGGTCGCCGGGCGCTGGAGGGAAATGGGTTGCTATGCGCAGGAGCAGGGGGCGAGTCGCCGGACGCAGGCGGGAGACGGGTTGCCGAAGCGCCGCAGCTCCGGGGATGGCGCAAACTCTAGCGTCGCCGCCGCGAGACCTGCCACGCACGTGCAGAGCGGCGCGAGTTTTTTTTCACGAGGAAAAACAACGGGAGAGGAGGGGAGGGGGAGAAAAAAAGAAACGAAACGGTATGTTCATAACCGGTGGCATGGTGGGCAATTTCGAGCAAAAACTACCCCCACGGTCACAAAATGCAGGGGGGAGCTGCTGTGAAAATTGTACCATGAAAAATCTGACTTTTTTCAAAGCACCTAGGAGAAAGTTTTCCCTTTGGTTGGTTTTTGGATTTTTTGAAAAGCAAAAGCAGGTTGGAAGCCCAACATCATTTGATGGTCAATTATGGATTTTAAAAATAAAATGACCAATATTCAAGAAGCATTTATTCTACAAAGAGTTCTTTCTTCTGCCTTAGAAAATCATCACTTCTCGCTTCAAGCAAATCAACCAAATCAGCATGAGAAAAGATAGGTGAAAAGCTCTCAATTCAATTCAAACTTGTATTTAGCTAGATAGAGTAATTTATCATAAACAAAGATTAAGAGATTCTATGATTAGCAGAGCTCATGAACTAAAATTTAAAATATGGTAATCTAACAATTTTCCTAGCTATTTCACACTATGCGCAATACAATAATAGATTAGCTGGAGATGTTATGAGGCTCAAATTATGTTCTAATCCACATTAAACAAATTAGGGTAAAATCGAGTTTACAACCTTTAACTATCACAAAAGTCCAATTTTCAACTTTCAACTAAAAGACCAAATAATAGTTGCCATCCAACAGTTGAAACTGGGCAAATTTGGCCCCTAGCAGGTTTTAAAGGTGGTTTTTCATTATGTGAAGATTAAAAAATATATTTAATCTTAAAAATTATAAAAATTAATTTAAATTAGAAAAATACGGAACCAATATAAATATATTTCTAAAAATGAAGCCTATCTATTGGTACTCTGCTTGTCAATTATTTTGATCCAATTTATTTCTATTTTAAGTATTTTTTGTTTATAGTTATGCTTTTTATTTTTGTAATAAATAAGATCCAAACAGAGCTCTACTAGATAGGTTAATTTTTAGAAAACTTTTGGTATCATTTCGTATTTTCTATAACTGGGTTATTTCAAAATTTTAAAACAAACTATATTTTTTCTATTTTTAAATAAAAAACCACCTTTGAGACTAGCCAAGGGGCTTAATTTGCCTTGTGTCAATAGTTGGACAATCGTTGTTATCCGATTTCTTGTTGAGGGTTGAAAATTGAACTATTGTGCTAGTTTAAGGGTGAAAATTGAAATTTTTCCCAACAAATTAACACACATGTCCTATAGCTGCCACTAGTTTATCATGAAAAAATAGGAGTTGCTAACTACTCAACAATATATTTTTTTCATATGGTAAATCTTGACCATCAAACTTGATCTAACGACTTCCACCTCTCTTTCTCCTCCTGCAGCAAGTCTTCTCCACCCGACGCACTCTTTGCTTCCAACTAACTTGATCATGTTCCTCGCCATGAGCTCACATTGTCCCTCTTTCTCTATTCATTTCATTTTGCCACTCCACCCTAACAATGCCTTAACCACACCCACATGTGATTCCCTTATGCGAAGTACACTACTTTCAAAGCCCTCTACTCTGCCGGCGTTCGTATGGCCGATAGTGAGATTCATCATTTTTTAAATGCTTGAAGCATATGAGGTGTGTAATCAATACAATATTGATTCAAACAACACTAATGTAGAGCGACAAACGTGCAGCCCTCAAATTCAAGTTAGGAAATAGAAAAACCTACGTGAGGTTGTTAATCTCAAGAGTCCAATAGAGGATCAAACAAAACAACCACCTAGAAAAATGTCATCTAACGCTGAGACACATATGTTAGTTCTCTTTTTATTTAAGTGAATGCTAGAGCTCTTGATGTAATTTAGATGAAAATGATAAGTCATTCTGTTTCGCCACTATTCCATCTAAATCCAGACTCATAACTCAGTTGATTAGTGGAATATGACTACTCGTATTTTATTTGACTATTTATTTAGCGACAGAAGAAGTGCACATCAACAACAAGGTGCTTCCTATCTCTCAAACGTGCTCATAGCGTTACAATATTAGTACAAATGTTCATACGAGGTGAATTTGTGTGTATGATGTGAGCATCTTCTGAATTGAAAAAAAGTTAAAAATGAACTTATGTTATAAACACTCTCTGATTTGTTTTTTGTCCAATTTACAGAAAGATAGGAAACATAAAAGATGAAAAAGTTCTTCAGCCAAACAACAAAACCCACCCAGAACCCCATTTTTAATCGAAAAGAAAATTTTGTGTGTGTGTGGGGGGGGGAGGGGGATCAACAACAGCCCACACGACTGAGTAGGAGTTCTTCCAGATCCAGCCCTTGGCTCGCCGTACACCAAACCAGACCAGATCTCAACGTGCTCCCTCTCAGATCCCAATTCCCAAATGCCCACGCAGTCGTAGCTACACCCCGACCGGCCGACCCCGCGCGCTCGCTCGGATCCATGGGCGGGCTCAGGGCAGCGTCGCCGTCGGGCGCGGGTGCCGAAGCCGACGCGGGGGTGGGATCGGGCCCCGAGGCGCCACGCCTGGCGATGGCGTGCGTGCTGGCTTCCGAGGTCGCCACGGTGCTCGCCGTCATGCGCCGCAACGTCCGCTGGGCGGGCGTCCGCTACGGCGGCGGCGACGGCGGCGCGGGCGACGACGAGCACCTCGACCACCCGCTTGTCGCGGGGCTCAAGGCCCTCCGCCGCCGCGCCGCCGCGTGGGGCCACGGCCGCTGGGCGGGCGTAGAGCCGCTCCTCTACCTCCGCCCCTTCCTTGACGTCGTCCGCTCCGACGAGACCGGGGCGCCCATCACGGGCGCTGCGCTCTCGTCCCTGCACAAGATCCTTACCCTCGACCTCGTTGGGCCCGGCGCGCCCGGCGTCGCCGAGGCCATGGGCGCCGTCGTCGACGCCGTCACGGCCTGCCGCTTCGAGGTCACCGACCCGGCGTCCGAGGAGGCCGTCCTGGCACGAGTCCTGCAGGTGCTGCTCGCCTGCGTGCGCGGCCGCGCGGCGCCGGCGCTGGCCAACCGCCACGTCTGCGCGATCGTCAGTACCTGCTTCCGCGTCGTGCAGCAGGCTGGGACCAAGGGGGAGCTGCTGCAGCGTGTCTCCCGCCAGACAATGCAGGAGGTTATCCGTTCTGTCTTCGCCCGTCTGCAGGACATTGATACCACCGTGTTTTCCGACGAGCAGGTATGATTCGAGCATTGTTATTGTCATTACTATGTTTGCTATGCTCATGAGCATGGAAAATGTTGCAATACCATTCCTCCCTCCACCTAACAACTTTACTTACTATGCTTATGTGCACTGGTCCTAACTCGGATGTATAAACAAGTGAAATGATTCTAGGATTATTTTATCTTAATAGTTTAACTAATTGTTTTCATCCTAGCAATATTACCACTTTGCACATACTGAAAGTCTGTCAGACTGACACTAAGATCCACTCTTGCCTTTGCCAATCACCTGTAACTGTAAGATATGCGTCATGTTAGTTGGAAACAAGCTTTGTTAGTAGAAACTTGGAAGGCTCATATGTTCCTATACCACATGAAGTGTAATAATGTACTGTTAGCATTTCCTCCGCAGGCAAGTGGTTGCAATAACCAAGGTTTGGGTGCTGAGGAGACGGAGAATGGGAAGAGTGATTTTGTGTGTTTGAACAGCTCTGGTGATGAGGTGGGGGATGGATCTGGAGTTGTGCAAGACAAAGCCATGATGGAGCCATTGGGAGTTCCTTGTATGGTGGAGATATTGCAATTCTTGTGCTCCCTCTTGAACATAGCAGAAGACATTGATGTGAACCCAAAGATGAATCCAATTGACTTTGATGAGGATGTACCACTCTTTGCTCTGGGGTTGATTAATTCAGCTATTGAGTTGTCGGCTTCCTCTATACACAGACATAAAAAGCTGATGGATTTTGTACAGGATGAATTGTTCCGCAATCTGATGCATTTTGGCTTGTCAATGAGCCCCTTGATCCTGTCGACAGTGTGCAGCATTGTTTTCACTCTCTTTTACCATCTGCGCCATGAACTTAAGCTGCAAATAGAGGCTTTCTTCTCATGTGTGATCCTAAGATTAGCACAGAGTAGATATGGTGCAAGTTATCAGCAGCAAGAAGTTGCCCTGGAGGCTCTAGTGGATTTTTGCCGGCAAAAAGAGTTTATGGCTGAGATGTATGCGAACATGGATTGTGATTTGCAGTGCTCAAATATTTTTGAAGAGCTAGCTAACCTTCTGTCTAAGAGTGCATTTCCTGTGAACAGTCCTTTGTCGGCCTTAAATGTGCTTGCTTTGGATGGTTTGGTTGCTGTCATTCGGGCAATGGCCGAGCGGAGTGATGGTGCACCTCAACATCATGAGCAAACAGTGCCAGAAATAAGTGAATATTTTCCTTTCTGGCAGTTGAAGTGTGAGAGCAGTAATGATCCTGATCAGTGGGTTAAATTTGTTCACCAGCAAAAAAGCATCAAGAGAAAGCTTATGGTTGGTGTTGAACATTTCAATAGGGATAAAAAGAAGGGTTTTGAGTACCTGCAAGGTGTTCATCTTTTGCCCAGAAAACTTGATCCACACAATGTTGCTCTATTCTTCCGGTACACGCCTGGGTTGGACAAGAATCTTCTTGGGGACTACCTGGGTAATCACGATGAGTTCTCTATTAGGGTTCTTCATGAATTTGCTAGAACCTTTGACTTCAAGGAGATGAATTTGGATGCTGCCCTAAGGCTATTCTTGGAAACTTTCCGGCTGCCTGGTGAGTCGCAGAAAATACAGAGAATTCTTGAGGCCTTTTCTGAGCGATATTATGAACAGTCACCCCAAATGTTTGTCAACAGAGATGCAGCTCTTGTGCTATCATATTCTGTAATCATGCTCAATACCGATCAACATAATGTGAGGGTTAAGAAGAAAATGACAGAGGAAGACTTTATTAGAAACAATCGCCGCATAAATGGAGGAAATGATCTTCCAAGGGAGTTCTTGTCGGAGCTTTATTATTCTATTTGCCGTAATGAAATCAGAACCATTCCTGAGCAAGGAGCTGGTTGTTCTGAGATGTCTTTCAGTCGTTGGGTTGATCTGATGTGGAGGTCTAGGAGAACATCAATGTATATTGCCTGTGATTCCTACCCTTTTCTTGATCATGAAATGTTCTCTGTCATGGCTGGACCGACAGTTGCTGCTATTTCTGTGGTCTTTGACAATGTTGAGCATGAGGAAGTTCTTACAGGATGCATTGATGGTTTTCTGTCGGTGGCGAAACTGGCTGCATTCTATCATCATGATGATGTGCTGAATGATCTTGTTGTGGCACTGTGCAAGTTCACCACTTTGATGAGCAGTTCCTACATTGACGATCCTTTAACAGCTTTTGGGGAGGATACCAAGGCTAGAATGGCAACAGAGGCTGTTTTCACTATAGCAACTACTTATGGTGATCATGTACGCAGTGGGTGGAGGAACATAGTAGATTGCATTTTAAGATTGCATAGGATAGGCCTTCTTCCTGGTCGCCTCACTGGTGATACATCTGATGATCAGGAATCCACTTCAGATTCGTTGCCCAGCAAGCTTGCTTCTTCATCTGCTCCTCCTCAAGTTTTGCCCATTAGCACTCCTCGGAAAAGTTATGGACTGATGGGGAGGTTCAGCCAACTACTGTACTTAGATGCTGAAGAACCAATGTCCCAGCCAACTGAGGAGCAACTAGCTGCACAGAGGAATGCTTCAGAGACTGTGAAGAAGTGCCAAATAGGTACCATCTTCACTGAGAGCAAATTCTTGCAAGCTGATTCGCTGTCAAATCTGGCAAGAGCCCTCATTCAGGCAGCAGGCCGACCTCAGAAGATCACCAGCACACTTGATGATGAAGGCGTATCTGTCTTCTGCTTAGAGCTTCTAATTACTGTCACATTAAACAACAGAGACAGGATTGTTCTTTTGTGGCAGGATGTTTATGAGCACATAACCCATATCGTCCAGTCCACAGTGATGCCCTGCAATCTAGTAGAGAAGGCTGTTTTTGGTCTCTTGCACATCTGTCAGAGGTTGCTTCCTTATAAGGCGAACCTGGTAGATGATTTACTAAGGTCATTGCAGCTGATTTTGAAACTTGATGCCCGTGTAGCTGATGCCTACTGTGAGAACATTACCTTGGAAGTAACACGTCTTGTCAAGGCGAATGCGACCCATATTAAATCCCAGATGGGCTGGAGAACTATTATTTCCTTGCTCTGCATCACTGCGCGCCATCCTGACGCTTCTGATGCAGGGTTTGAAGCTCTGGTTTTTATCATGTCCGAGGGAGCACATCTGTCACCTGCCAACTTCATCCTCTCAGTGGAGGCCTCGAGGCAGTTTGCAGAATCTCGGCTCGGGTCTGCTGAAAGATCTATCCATGCTTTAAACCTAATGGCAGATTCTGTGAACTGCCTTACGCGGTGGTCACGAGAGGTTAGAGAAGCTGGTGGAGACGCAGACAGGATATTGGAAGGAATTGCAGAGATGTGGCTGCGGCTAGTGCAGGCTCTACGAAAGGTGTGCACGGATCAAAGGGAAGAAGTGAGGAACCATGCGTTGTTATCGTTGCACAGATGCTTAGTAGTTGATGGAATATTAGTTTCATCTTCAACATGGTTGATGGCATTTGATATTGTTTTCCAGTTGCTTGATGAATTGTTGGAGATTGCTCAGAGTTACTCACCAAAGGATTTTAGAAACATGGAAGTGTCTCTCTTGCATGCTGTAAAACTGTTATGCAAGGTGTTTTTGCAGTCACTTAAAGACCTCTCAGCGCAGGGCAGTTTTGGTAAGCTGTGGTTGGAAGTCCTTGACATGATAGAGAAGTTCATGAAAGTCAAAGTGAGAGGGAGGAGGACTGAGAAGTTACAAGAGGCTATCCCAGAGCTACTCAAGAACATACTGATGGTGATGAAAGCGAGTGGGGTCCTGTCAAAGACAAGCACCGGTGAAAACAGTTTGTGGGAAGCAACATGGCTGCAAGTTAACAAGATTGCACCCTCACTACAATCAGAAATTTTTCCTGATAATGAGGTTGAAAGCACAACTGGTGAAGAAAACAAATTGGATACTCCAGCGCAATCTGACCAAAGCGCTGATCAATAGGGTATTACACATTCTCCCATACAATCAAGTTAGTTGAGCTGCAGCTGGATCTTTCAAGGCAGGATTACCTTTCAATTTTTTTGTTCCAAAGTTATACACAAATGCATGGCAGTGCTGTCAGGGGACATTAGGGAGAGTAAGCTGGTATATTGTAATTTTCTTAGTTATATATATTATTTTGTTACTGACAAGGTTGTTGCTTTTGGGCTTTATTGTTGCAACTCCGAAGTTGTATGATATGTATATCGTTGCACTGATATGTGTTAACCTTGGGGGAATCGATGATTTTGGCTGTTTATTATTATGATCACTCTGCACCTTTGTACTGTGAAAGATTGCTTATAGCAGTAGATCTGAGGGTTTTCCGTTGCTATCATCTGATCTTCTAGAACTTTCAATATTGACGTGGTTTTTAGCTATTGCATACAAGTAATTATGCTGGTCTATATGAATCTATTCACCTGTGAATGTGAAAAGGCTCGATAGAGATGCCCTTGTATTCCTTTAGAGGCCAGGCAGCAAGAACAAGCAGCTGAGAGCATGCAAGGCTTCGTTACCCCTACTTTATTCTTGTTTCATTTCTAATCGTACTCATGTTTAATATGCTCAATATAGGCATGCTGCACTGTTGTTGAAATATGCAAGCATGTTATTATTTTTTTTGTCCTTACTGAAATTCTACTTATTTGCAGATTGAAATTTCAGAGTGGTTAGACAGAACAAACAGATCCAGTTTGCAAACTGAAGGATATATCAGACCTTTTTGGGTTCAATTTCCAGAAACTGGAATAGTCTGTATTGAATTTGTAGAAAGTTTTGCAGATCGGAAATGTGGTTTTTATTTATTTAAGATACGAAAATTCATCCTTTCGTAAGTGAATTAGAAGTACTTTGTTTTGGTTCCTCATGGTTCTGCAGATTCAAGCTTGTTTACATTCTTCGGAATATTAGAATCCTGCCTTGACCCTGGAACATGAAAAGAGAAATGTGCATGATCTAATTGCAAAGCTTTCTTTAGATGTTCACCTAAAGGTAACATCTGGCACAGTTTCATGTAAACCTGCAGATATGTGCATGACACAGCAAACTCCTTTCCTCAAAAAACGAAGAGGAACTAAAGTAGTTCTCTTAAAAAAAGAGAGGAACTACTATGCTAAATCATTCTGGATTGCTTATTTGTTGCGGTCTGCTGATATGTGTTATGAATGCATTCTTAGCACTCGGAAGAAACAAGAACTTGAATGAGATGTTGGTTTCGACAACATTATGCCTACAGTTTTTACTATTGATCCTAGAAATACATCTGCTGGTAAAGTTTTTATTAGTTCAGTATTTGAAGGGTGAAAGTTGTTCTTTGGTTCACTGTGGTTCAGTTGTGGGCGCAATTTTCCGTGTCTATGAATTGAATGACTAATTACCTATTTGTTGCAATCTGATTCATGTGAATCCTTAGGAAACATAGAGCTTCTTATCTCGAAGTAGCTTTGTTAAGCCATATAAGCTGGCAAAATCAGAAACTTTTGTTGGCCAAGGATGCATCAAGGTACGTATGTTACACAGACGTGCAATTGAATTTGACATTCAACACACATTCAATCATGCCTGCTTTCCTGTCAGGACACTGGAAGATGCACATACCTCTTTATTCAGAAAAGTTATTCAGTGATGACTTAGCTGACAGTGATGCTAATTTTTCTGTTGGGCTCGCATGTCATGCGCCCAGAGATTCTGACAATGAAGTATCAGAACCTGTGGTTAAAAATTCATTTTCTCAACCAGATCCTTGCACCGTTATAATGATATTCCATTTCACGTGCTAATGTACATAGTTACATTACAATTATGAAACTGCTATCATATAGTGACTAGCGCATTAAGTTCAGCCTGACTGTAATGTACATCCATGCAATGCTACAAGCTTGCCTTGCTTTCTTGATTGCCGTTTTAATTCTTTGTAAGTTGGCTTGTTACTAATATTTCTGTAAATCTAGTTTCATGGACAGACACCAGTCAGTTTATAGTTGCATCTATATTATACTGTGCCCATGCACCAATATATTAGTTGCTCCCTCAACAGAGACTACAACCGTGTTCGTAACTGCATACTCTCTCTGGTTTGAAGCAGCTGGCTGTGATGGATGGGTAATCATCTGCACATTTAGCGTTTGTGCTCTTCAGGTGCAAGCGACTGGTGCATGCATTGACCCTTTGGTTGGGTCACACGCTCTGTGTAGGTGAGCTCCCACTCCCTAGTCCCTATGTAGGCATTCACCTGGATTTTGTTTGCATGTTCTGGTTCCACTCCATGTTAGCCCTGTTTTGTTTGCAGGTGCAGGGTCTGTCTTATTGGTACCAGGACAGCAGAGCTCCTTTTCTGGAGGAATTGCATGCTGGGCAGTATAGAAGCCTGTGATGCCTCCCATTTGTGATTTATGGGCGTGTTCCCAGTTCCCAGAACACGATGATTGATGAAGTAAGCAAGCATCTATACATCTCGAGAGTTGGCGGCGATTGTATCTCAGAAGGCAACACCGAAGAGCCTTACAAGTACAACGCTGGCAGATTGAAAACCCAGCTGGGGATGCATTCTAGGTCAGCGACTTTAGTTTTCTTCCCACCCAGAACAAGTGAAACTTGCACCCCGGCTCCCAGCAGACAATGATGCGACGGAAGTGGAGAGGGTGTGGTCAAAATCAGCATACCGTCTATGCAGTCTGGTTCTGGTGTGTCTTGGAGTGGAGCACGGCATGCCCTGTCCTGCTTGGGAATAACTTGGGATGCGACGCTCAATTTAGTGGCAGTTCAATTCGTAATTTCAGAATCCACTTATATGTTTGTATATAAAAAGTGCGTGGTGAACCCATGAACCTATGCCCGTGCAGTAAAATTAAGCGCATGTGCTTGAGCTGCTAGCTCAAAATTGGTGCTGTGCTTACACTAACTTCAACTCCGTATTGCCTTGAAGGCAGATGCTCTTGGTTGTTTCCTTGCATTCCTTCCAGGAGTCCCTGAAGCCATTTGACTTGCAGTATGCGATAGGGTCGTACCGCGGTTCTTGTACTAAGATAAGCTGGGCTGCAACGAAGTGCATGGTGAGAAAGGATTCAAGGAGGCCATGGCATGTGACGTTTGCGTAATCACGAGGCTATTGCCTCGTCATTGGATTGACTTTGGGTACGCACTGCACGGTTGCGCCCAGCCACCCTCCCACCTTTACGTTGACTGGCGCGCGCGCGGCAGGCCGGCCGGCCACATCTTTTGGCTGCGTCTGCAGCCGGGTCCCCGTGCCCCGTGCCCCGGCCTCGCGGTCGCGTGCGGCCGGGTGACTTGGGGGGCGTTTCGCTTGCGGGCGCGCGCACGCACGGCGGCACGGGCCGCACGCTTGCTGCGTTACGCCAGCCGCCGCCGCCGCGCCGCGCCTGCGGACAACGGTGATCCTCCTCCGCGCCGCGACGCTAGCTACCAGGCTGCACGCGACATCATAAGCGGAACAGTTTCTTGCCACGGTGTAGGATCGTGTGGGGATCGTTTTAGCAGGACCCGATTTGCAAGTCACCTGGAACATTTCCAATCCAAGAATTTGAAGAGGCTGAAGAAATGGTACTACATGCAATTATTTTGCTGTATACATACTGTAGCCACCATTATTGCATTGCGCATTCTTTTATTTTGGCCGGTAAACCACTGCGCATTCTTTTTTTTTTCAAGACAAAAACACCACTGCGCATTCTTAGTGGCCACTAGCTTAAGATGGTCAGGGTCAGATGTACAAGACGTCGACGAGAAGCCTGGCGCGCAGTCTTGTTTTCCGCGTCCGCATGACATGCAGTTTCACGGCGTCCCCTCGGTTCACACGACGTCTCCGTAAGTTCGTTGCACGTAACTACCGCCATGGTTTGTGTGGCCAGCACAACCGTAAAGGAACAATAATACGGCTATGGTGGTTGCTTCCCATGACCCAAAGGTCGGGTGGATAACGTCCAGGTCGTGGCATCGACCTGCCGGCCGTCCGGTTTTCACTTGCTTCTGTCCGATTTTTCCCTTTTCCTAGGCTTCGCAAGAATGGGGTATATCAGAGAAGTGTCGAATTCAGATGCAACAATACAAATTTGTCCCTTTTTCCGAGAGAAACAACACTGCTAAGTATACAATCGTACTTCCTTTATTAGATAATAATAAAGAAACGCTCCGGACTCAGCACCGCAAGATGCATGTAGCCCTGAGATAGATTCCTGCTCTGCCAATCATCGGCAGACCGTCATGGGTGTACGGTCCGAGCGTACTACACGTCCGTAGCAAGCCACATAACCGCCACGATCTGATCGCATTTTGTAGCGGCGGGGTCGCGAGCCGCGCACTCCATTTCGCCCGGTGGCCATGTGACCTTGCACCTCCCACACGGCACGTCCCCGTCTTGCTCGACGAGGCCGCCGGCGACTGACGATCTTGATGCTGATTCGCCCAGCCCCCGGCTTTCGCCCCCTCCGCCTATAAATGCACCGGCGATGTCGTCCATCTCCGATCCATCAACCGAACGCAGGCACAACATACGAGCACTGCTAATCCCTGAGCTGGTAATACGATCGAGCTGAGATGATGCCAGCCGCCGTGATCGTCTCCTCATCCAAGGTGGCTGCTGCGGCACTCGCCGTCGCGCTGTTCGCCGTGCTTGCCTCGTACGCCGAGGCCGCGAAGCCCGGCGGCGGCTGGCTCCCCGCCAAGGCCACCTGGTACGGCGCGCCCAACGGTGCCGGCCCCGACGACAACGGTATGCACGAGCAAAGCGTGCCCGGCCGCGCACCTGTCGTTTTTCCGCCGTCCCAATGTCAATGTGCGAGTGTCTGACGTGTCCTGTCTGCAGGCGGCGCGTGCGGGTTCAAGCACACCAACCAGTACCCCTACATGTCCATGACGTCGTGCGGGAACGAGCCCCTGTTCAAGGACGGCAAGGGCTGCGGCGCGTGCTACCAGGTACTACTGTGTGTAGATAGGTCAAAGCACCGGGTGCGGCAGGCACGTCTTCTCACGCCCTGATGTCCGATTTTGAACCCCAGATACGGTGCCTGAACAGCACCCACGACGCGTGCTCCGGCCGGGCGAAGCGCGTGATCATAACGGACATGAACTACTACCCGGTGTCCAAGTACCACTTCGACCTCAGCGGCACAGCGTTCGGCGCCATGGCCAAGACGGGGCTCAACGACAAGCTCCGGCACGCCGGCATCCTGGACATCCAGTTCCGGCGGGTGCCCTGCAACTACAAGGGCCTGACCGTCAACTTCCGCGTCCAGGTGGGGTCCAACCCCAACTACTTCGCCGTGCTGGTGCAGTACGCCGGCAAGGACGGCGCCGTGGTGCAGGTCGACCTCATGGAGACCGACGGCGCCACGGGGCGGCCGACGGGGGCGTGGACGCCGATGCGCGTGTCGTGGGGCGCCGTGTGGCGGCTGGACACCAGCCGCCCGCTGCGGGCGCCCTTCTCGCTGCGCATCCGCAGCGACTCCGGCAAGACGCTGGTGGCCGACAACGTCATCCCGGCGGACTGGAAGCCCATGACCGACTACCCATCCTCCGTCCAGTTCCCCTGAAACCGCAGCCGCATGGTGCAAGCGAATTAATCGTCCCTGATTGAAGCATTGTTGTTCGTCAGATACCCCGATCCATTGTTTAGTGTTGTCATCGTATAGTACGTACGTGTCTTGGGAGATTTGGAGGAGGCAACGTGATCTCCCCGCCCACGATCGCAACTTTGAAATATACCATGCTGTGTGTGTGTAATGTAATAGACATACCATATACTACTGTACGTGTCAAGTTGGGAGTTCAAGAAAAATATTGTCAAGTTGGCAAACGCGCGTGCACACATGATGATCCTCTCCTTCGCACGTGCAATCAGCATTCGTACGGTCGTACCCGTTACCGACTTCTTACTGGTCCACATGCGCCGCCGGCCGTTCTCCTCCGCCGCCGCCGCCGGTCCGGCGGCGGGCGGCTCATGGCGCCCGCTTCCCCTTCGTTAAATAAAAGTTGCCGCTCGGCCGCCGGCCCGTACTGCGCTGCGCTTCCGGCGGCCTCCCCGGCCTGGCCTCGCGTCTCGTTTGCTCCGTGGGCCGTGGCGTCGTGCGGTGCGGGCGGCATGGGCTACTTGCGCATGAACGGGCGGCACAGCTGCGAACGCTGCACCTGCACGCGAGCAATGCCGCGGCTACCGGGCGTCCGGGCTACGGGCGGCGGCACCCTCTGCTTGCGATGTTACCAGCAGGTTGCACGCATCACAAGCAGAGCAATTGTGGCCGTAATCAAAAGCGTAACGACGTATCCAACAATGACAAGTCTGCTAGCTACAAGAAATCTACATTATACTTTTGCTTAGTACATGGTTACGTGACAAATTAGAGAGATGAAAGCTACATAGCTCCTCTCGTGTGGTTCTCTCTGTGTTACGGCGTTCTTTTCTTCTGTGTTTCCGCGTTCATCGATTGCAGACCGTTACAGTGATTTTCTGAAAAAAAGTAAAGAATGCTGGCTGACTTTATCAATTTGCAGGCCGCCAGCATTTTTATCAGTTCCATGATGCAACGCTGAAATCATCAAACTTGACAAGATTCAGATCTTTGGGTCTATAGTGGACAATAGTTGATTGCGTGTAAAGTTCATTGTGGCCCGATTAATTTAAGTGCATTTAAAGGCAAAAAGAAAATTTACAAACTTGAACGGTTCTTTTTTTTTTTGGTGAACCGAAATGGAGATTCACTAACTCAAAGAAAGGGTTACAGTCAGTCATCACGCGCTAGGCGTGTTACAAAGTCAGGGGGATGTGTCAGCCATACAGCGGTCGACATCTCTCTGAAAGCACTAATATTTTGTTTTATTTTTGAAAAGCTTGCGGGAGCACCGCAGTGTCATTTAAGAAGGAGAGAAGCAAAGTTCCGAGTTTTTACAGACTTGATTTACATAAATAAAAAGATCTCAAGCACTCTAGAAAGTAGATTAAACATTAAACAACGATAACTCAGGTCTTCCGCAGGCCAAAGTCCTGCAATGCGCCTCGGCTTTGCTCTCCTGGAAAACCTCCACAGGTGACAAGATCTTGTTGTCAAAAACACGCTTGTTTCTCGCCTTCCAAATATTCCACGCACAATATATCATCAGAGCTGCCTTGAGTCGACATTTTTTCTTAGGTAGATTAGCTAAACCTTTCTCCCACCAATTCATCACTTCTAGTCCTTGTCCTGGTGCCTGAACCAACTGCTGCGTCCAGTTCTCCATCTTGTCCCATACTTGTCTAGCAAAAGTGCAGTGAAGTATCAAATGTGCAGTTGTCTCGGGTTCTTGATTGCACAGGGGGCAGATTGGGTTGCAGGGCCAGTGTCTAGCTATCATCTTGTCTGCAGTGAGTATCTTACACTGAATCAAGAGCCATGCAAAGAATTTGTGCTTCCCTTCTGCCTCTGCCTGCCAAATATGTTCTCCTCGGAACAATCTGTAAGAGCCAAGAAACTGTGCATTGTAAGCTGATTTCGCTGTGTAAACCCCATCTGTCGTCCATCGCCAACAGATACTATCTTGCTCATCATTCAGTTGTACTTCTTGCACCAAATCCCAAAGTTCCACAAAGCTGGACATCTCACTAACTGATTGCATTCTCCATAATCCTCTAGTTCAATTCTGATTTTGAAGTTCCTCCTTCACCATTTGTTTTTCCTCCATGCCAACCTGAACAGCTCTGGAAAACGATCCATAGGTGCCTGCCCATTCATCCAAGTTGATTGCCAGAAACTAGCCTTCTCACCATTGCCAAGCGTGACCACCGTACTTGAAACAACTGCCTGTCAATTGCATCAACCGGTGGTTCAGTCCCTACCCAATGGCGTTCTGGAGTTGTCCATTGGTACCAAAGCCATCGTAACCGCAGAGCCCTACTAAACAAATCAAGATCAAGGATACCCAGTCCTCCAAACTTTTTTGGTCTCATAGTTTTACCCCACTTCACTAGACAGTGTCCACCATTTACCTCTGCCACACCTTTCCAGAGGAAACTTCTTCTGAGCTTATCCATTTTTTTCGCTGCCCATTTTGGCAACTTGAAAACTTTCAAGAAATAAGTAGGTAGAGAGGAAAGCACCGAGTTAACTAATCGTAACCTCCCAGCCTTATTCAGCAACCTTCCTTTCCATGCAGCCAATTTCCCCCCCATCTTATCTATCAAAGGCTGTATATCGACCCTTCTGATTGCCCTTGCATGTAGTGGTAACCCCAAATATTTGCAAGGGAAGGAGCCAACAGGGCACTGAAACGCCTCCATTATATGCTGCAGATCAAGCCCCTCACAGCGTATAGGATAAACTGCACTTTTTTCAGTGTTGGTGACTAAGCCAGAAGCTCTTCCAAAAGCTGCCAAAATGTTCTTTGCCACTTGCACTTCTCCCCCCACCGGATTTAGAAAAATTGCAGCAGCATCTGCAAACAAACTTATTCTAATTTTTGCATGTCTATTGCAAATAGGTGTCAGCATGCCTTGCTCAGTAGCTTTGTTCAACATCAGATGCATTGGTTCCATGGCTAAAATAAAAGGTATAGGAGATAAAGGATCTCCTTGTCGCAGGCCCAACTTGTGTTTGAACCATTTCCCTCTCACCCCATTAAGAAGCACTGTTGATGATGATTTCCCCAACAGAATTGGCACCTATGCTCTCCACCTAGCCCCATAACCCATCTGCTGCAACACCTCTTGTAAGTAGTCCCACCTGACAGTGTCGAACGCCTTTGCAATGTCTTAGTTTAAGAAACAAAGTTGGCTTCCCTGCTCTGTGTAACTCCCTTATCAGGTTTTGCGTGTACAAGAAGTTGTCGTGGATACTCCTTTTTTTTAATGAAGGCACTCTGTGCTCTAGACACCAAGCTGTCCAACTCAGCAGACAGTCTGCCAGCTAAAATTTTAGAAATTAGCTTTGTGATGCTGTGAGATAAGATAATGGGTCTATAGTCTCCAACCATGCTGGCATCATCGTTCTTTGGTAGAAGAACAATATGAGCAGTGTCTAGCAAATTGAAATGCTGGTCATGTCTGGCATAGTAGTTGATAGCAGCTAGCACATCTCCTTTAATAGTTTCCCAACACGTTTTGTAGAACAGACCAATGAAACCGTCCGGGCCAGGAGCCTTTTCTGAGGCCAATTCTTGCACAACTGCCCTAACCTCCTCCTCTGTAAATTCTTCCTCAAGTTGCTGCAGCTCTCTGCTAGGTAGTTGGATCACATCCCAATCCACTGAAACTTCTCTATTCTGCTGCATCCCCAATCTGTTACTAAAGTGCTGAAAAACGCAGTTTTCTTTTTTATCATGCGTGTGCATAATTCCTTCTGCCGTCTGAAGATGTTTGATGAATTTTTTTCGTCGTCTTCCATTTGCTTGCAAATAAAACAGCTTACTGTTTGCCTTACTTGCTCTGATGCTGACCAAACGTGATTGTTGCCTTGCCCGAAGCTTTTCCACTGCTGCCATCCCCAGAAACCGTGCTTTCAGATCTCTTCGCAACTGAATTTCAACTGTGTTCAACTGCCTGTGCTCCTGCACAACATCTAAGATGACAATTAACTGTCTTGCTGCGCAGAACAGAAGTTTGTTGTTTCCCAGAGACTTTTTTGCCCATTGCCGTAATGCCTTTGCAGTTCTGGAAAATTTGATATGCAGCCTTAGAAAGGGGTTGAAGACATTGACTTCCTGCCCCCAAGCTTGCTGTACGACATCATGATATCCTGGAACTTTCGACCAGAAGGATTCAAACCGAAATCCCCTATAATTGCACACAACTGATGCCCCCACTAGCAGTAAGGGACTGTGATCAGACACTGTTGACGAAAGAGCATGTAGCATAGAGGCTGGTAACATGAGATCCCACTCAATTGTGCAAAAAGCACGGTCAATTCTGGTTTGCGTAGTGTCATTGGACCAAGTGTACTTCCTTCCTTTGAGTCCTAGTTCCTTGAGCTCCAAAAAATTGACAGTGTTTCTGAATTCTCCCATCAGACGCCGGTTCAGGTTATCATTACTCTTATCCTCTGCCTGCAGGATTAGGTTAAAGTCTCCAATTGCTAGCCATTTGTCCCCCACAACTGTCTTCACATCTCGTAATTCCCTTAGGAAATCAATCTTGTCCCGATCTCCTTGTGGTCCATAGACCGCAGTTAGCCACCATACTGACTCACACTGCGATGAAGCAACACACACCGTTACCGAATGTTGTCGGTGTTCAGAATGCACGATGGTAAAGTAATCCTCGTCGACTGCAATTACTGCTCCTCCACGAGTGCCCTGAGCGGGTAGAAAGGCAAACTGCTTGCTGAACCGAACCCCCAGCGTTTCACTGATGTCCGCTGCCTGAATCACCTCCATCTTTGTCTCTTGCAGTGCTGCTATTGTACATATGTAGTCTTGGGCTAGATCTTTCACCACCTTCCTTCTTGCCTTATTGAGTTATTGTTCAAACATCTCACGTTCCAGTTTAGCAACAAACACTTCTGCTCACTCATTGGGAAACCAAAAGAACACACACCAACAGCACCTCTCCAGCATGGAAGAAGGCGCCAAAAGGGAGACTCTCCCCAAAACACAAAAACAAACACCACACCAGGTACAGGCCATGTCCACCACGAACATGGAAACACAAACACACACACACACACACACACACACACACACACACACACACACACACACACACACACACACACACACACAACGCGGGCCTCACCCGCTTAAGCATCAGCATGAATTCCGATGGCACTGAGGCTGTCAGTGCCCTCCACAATCTGTAGCCCGAACATGTCCCTGTAGTTTGTTGCAGAGTCATCCTGCATGGGCGCGACGAACTGGGTTCTGAACTTTTCCTCCTTTGCTGGTTCCATCACCTCTTTTTCCTCCAACAGTCCGCATTTCTTCATAAGCAGTGCCGTTGCTTGCTGCTCCATGGACAAGGCAGACTTGGGTTTGTTTGCTAGACGAGTGCTCCTTCTATCTTTCTGCACGCTCGACTCCACCTCTTTGGCTTTCGTCGCCGGTGTCTGAAGAAGACTCTTCGCAATTCTCTTCGTGTACAGCAAATGTTCCTCCCCCCAATAGCATCAGCAACTTCCTCCGGCTGCTCCTGGGGAGCTACCGGCCCATCGCTCACTGCTACTTGATCCGGCCCATCATTGTGCGCATTGGGAGGGAAAAGTTCCCTCGGCCCAGTAAGATCGCGCACCACCGGCCCACTGGCTACGGACAGGCTCACAGACCCATCCAACCATTCAGCCACCTCAGCTCCGACCACAACGTGCCCTGCGCTGTTGTGATCCACTTGCTCCCCAAGGGCTGCCCCCTCTGGCCCTCTGTGGGCCCTTGCTTTTGAAAAACTTCTGTTGACCCTTGTTGAGGAAGCATCGGTCTCCCATCTGCCTCGTCTCTCATCGGGTCTCCCATCTGCCTCGTCTCTGCAAGCACTATGCATGTGCCAAATAATGCATGTACAACTCTATTCTGATCTCTATTACAATGTCTAATCTCCACCTCACGAACTTGAACGATTTGAAAACTGTCGAAAAATTAATTGTACTAAGTCATATGGAATAAAGCATCGACCTCGTTCACAAGAATTTTAGAGGATTTCTAACATGAGATTTCTCCCATCTCACATAACAATTACATGTGTCTATCTCGAATACCCGTGTTTTGTATGATTTCCATCCAAACGGGTTGCTCTATTTTTTTTATCCATAATTCTGTTCATTGCATCTGCATACCTACCAAAATCCTGCGATTTTTTCTACTAGGTAAATATGTCCGTGCGTTGCTACAGAATGAGACTGTATAAATATCATGGAGTGGATCATGTAGTTAATTTGTAGAGCTCTACATGACCAAGTCGTGGATATATGGCTGGTCTGAGTCATATACGGATCAAGGTCCATATTAATGATAGAAGTTGAATCAAACCAAAAATTAAGATAAAAACATTACATACTTTAAAAATAGATAAAAATTACTATGTTTTTGCCACTCCCATGCTCCAAGGAGTCTCTAATAGGTTAATAGCAACCAAGGCCAGTATCTAACACAGCATAAAAAAAAGTCAGCTCAGAGTTGTGCCTCGCATGATCTAAGGCTAGTTCATATAGGCTTTTCAATCACATTTGCAGCAGCTGTACGTCGTTGTAACTACCGTATCACATTTCTTAAATGGACAACCATACGCGAACGGGCATATGTACCCGTAGACTATTCCAATATATATGTTTATTATTAGGTCGGTAAACTTGGTACGTGGTGGCACATCTTCTCTGTTAGTTCGTTGCACGCATGTCGGACGGACACACCGAATAACACGGCACCACGTCGAGTGCGAGGATGAGCGCAAGACTATCGGCATGCTGAATTTCTCATCCCTTCTGCCGAGAGCTACTCACTCGCCTGCGGCCTGCCTATAAATTCCTCGGCCATGTCGTCTCCTCCGACAAAATCGAGCCAAAAGCAGAGGAGATCAAGCTGGGATCCATGGCCGCTGTGATGATCTCCTTCAAGGCTATTGCACTGGTGGCAGCACTCCTCCTCCCCGTTCTGGGCGCTCACGCCGAGCCGAGCTACAATAACGTCACCTCCGCCCGCAGGGAGCTGTACTACTCCGCCGGCTCCACCCCCAGCAGCACCTGGCGGCCTGCCAGGGCCACCTGGTACGGTCGCCCCAACGGCGCCGGCCCTGACAACAACGGTATGTGCCGGAGCTAATGCTGCCTTGTTGTGCGTCTGAGACTGTCCTGGCGGTCGCGATGCTGATCGATCGATACGATCTGCAGGTGGCGGGTGTGGGTACAGCAACACCAACCAGTACCCGTTCAACTCCATGACGTCGTGCGGCAACCAGCCCCTGTTCTTGGACGGCAAGGGCTGCGGCGCATGCTACCAGGTACGAGCATGAGCATGAGCATTCTAAGCAATGTCACAATGCATGATAATATGCATCGATCTTCTTCACGTACGTTCTGAACTTCTGATTGCTCTGCCTATATGCTTCAGATAAGGTGCACCAGCAAGAACAACCCTGCCTGCTCCGGCGAGCCCAAGACGGTGATCATCACCGACGTGAACTACGACACCAAGGTCGCCCCCTACCACTTCGACCTCAGCGGCACGGCGTTCGGAGCCATGGCCAGGCCCGGCTACAACGACAAGCTCCGCAGCGCCGGCATCCTGGACATCCAGTTCCGGCGGGTGCCCTGCAGCTACAGGGGCCTGCCGGTGAGGTTCCACGTGATGGGCGGCTGCAACCCCTTCTACTTCGCGGTCATCGTGTACTACGCCGGCAGCGACGGCGCCGTGGTGCAGGTGGAGCTGAAGGAGGCCAACTCCAACACGTGGCGGCCGCTCTACGAGTCCTGGGGCGCCGTCTGGAGGATCGACCCCGGCCACCCGCTCAAGGCGCCCCTCTCGCTGCGCGTCCGCAGCGACTCCGGCAAGGTCCTCGTCGCTAACAACGTCATCCCGGTCAACTGGAGGGGCAACGCCGACTACCGCACCATTGCCCAGTTCCGCTGAACGCTCGCCGGCGGCAATAGATCACTCACAATCATCTGCTCGGCCGGTTCATTACTTTTTGTATCGTCGTCGATCAATCATGTGATTGCGAATTTGCAGTGGATTTTTCTTTACTGTCTTTGCGAGGTTTCTTGTGAGATTATTGTTGCTCCTACTTGCGATTTGGAGAATTATTCTAGGTAAGTCTTGAGAAAATTCTTTGTGCACCATTGAAACCTATAACAATCCCTTCATTGACATCCAAAATTAGAGGATCCCTTCATTGCCATTAATTCTAATTTTCATTCCCTTATCTGTCATTACCATTACTTTTAGCACAAATCACACCGTCACACCGTTAAAATGTGAATAATTTTTTTCGTTATCCCGATTTTACCCCTCCAATCTTTCTCTTTCCCCGAATCACTCCATTCCAAACCTAGCTCGAGCTGCTCGCGGACGTCGGAACTGGAGGCGCGCGCGAATCCGGCGAGCAGGCGAGCGCGGCCCCGGTCGAGCAGGCACGCGCGGCCCCGGACGAGCAGCAGGCGTGCGCGGCCCGAGGCGGCGGCCAAGCAGGCGCGCGGCCGTGGACCCATGCGCGCGGGCCCCGAGCGGTGCCTGAGTGGGCGAGCAGGCGCACGCGTGGCTCGGAAGAGCACCCGCCGTGCCCGCCCCTACCTATTTTGCAGCGCCCCCGTGGCAGGCACCCCTCCCCTGTCAGCGCTATTGCATGTCCGGCTCCAGCTCGGTCCGTTCTTGCCTGCTCCCTATGCGTGCAGCAGGAGATGAGGGATTAGAAAAATGCTCCAAGGTTAGTATTGTCTTTTGACCTTCCACTTAACAGCAGCTTGACTGCTCTCTAACGGTAACGGCAGATAAGGGAATGGAAATTAGAATTGATGGCAATAAAAAGAATCCCTAATTTTAGATGGCAACAAAGGGTTTGTTATAGGTTTCAATGGCACATTTCTAATTTTCTCATAAGTCTTTGCCTTACCAATGTTTGACTTCTTAATCAGTTGTTTTAGATTATTTTAGTAGATGCAAATATGAAGCTGTAACTTGCACTTCACTGTCGCTTTTCCGAGCACTGCTGCGTGCTTAAACTGCAGTATATATAGCTCCCTCATGTTGCTCAACGTGGAAAAGCACAAAGGTTGACTATGCCAAGTTCTCTGTTTTTCAAATCAATTTACATTCAACGACAAAATTGTAAATTAAAGTAGAATGATTCAGTACATATTGGTCGAACTAAACTGTAAGTCTGTAATGGTAAAGACTAATCAAATATAAAATGTATGACCTGCCTTTAAACTAGTTCACCCGTGTTTTGTTTAGATTCACGAGCTCCTAAAATGCAAATTGAGCCCATAAATTATTTAGGTCAATCATTAGAGGACAAAAGGCCACGACCTAGTCCAGCTTCCTACTAGTTGAACCACGACATCAGATCATAGGTGGGCTTGGCTTGTTGTGGGCTCAACACATATATGCAAATCCACCAACTTTTCCTTACTGGGTCCAAACTACAAATTGCCGACCGCAATCGGGTGCCAAAATTCCCGCACAAACCCATGTAGGATCCAACGTGGCAGTCATCCACCTATGCGGCTGACTCGGGTGGGGTCCATGTGGACAATGACTCACTCAATTACTATAAATTTTTTTTCCTATGTAAGACTTTGGAATAAGGGATTGAATTCTACCAATTCATTTGAAATTCCTATGAAATACGCTCTTCCATGGATAATTTGGAGAAAAATAACCATGAGGTCCAACCTCATACTTTTTTCTTTTGTATCTTAGGATTCATGTGTTATTCCTGTGTAGCATCCAAATATATATTTTGCAACTTTCCTATGTTCTAGATTCTTGTAGCATTTCTGACGGGGTCATGGGTAACAAGTACCCTAAAGAGCAGCCCTCAGGGGCCTAAGCGGAGATTAGTAAGGTGCCGTCGGGTGGCCCAACCCGGTGGAGTGCTGAATGCAACCGGTACAGGCCCAACAATGAAAAAAAGACCCCCGGCCAAGAAGTAGCCGGGCGAAGGCCACGTGGCGCCTTCCTGACCCCTCGCCCCGCGGCGTGGCCGGGAGGGATGAGCCGGCCTCGACAGGGAGCCTCCGGGGCAGGGACACCTGGGGAAGGCGCGGCGGGGACTTAACTCCCTAAGATATGATGGGACATGTGCGTATCCCTCCCACAACAGCCGGGTCAGGGGCGCCGCCCACGATCCGGAAGACCGAGGAGCGCCCCCGGTCAGCCAGACCATCATGATGTCGTGATCGGCGCTTACTCTAACCACGCACTGTTTTTCTAGATATGAACGAGGGAAATGTAGCAGTGAAAGTTTTTAATGAGCACAACTAGTTCTTATTATACACATAGTGTAGCCTAGTCGCACATTCCTATTAATAAAGAATGATCGTGAAGAACATTGCATGTATTTTTTTTACAGAAATGTGCTTTTACCTTTAAATTTCATAGGTAATGAAATGTTTTGTTTCATTTTGGGGTGACAACATGAAAGGGAGGAGGCCCATGCCCCCTATGGTAGACGCAGTCCATAGGTGTGCACAAATTTTACCATATAAATTAAATATTAGTCTCCTCAATAATTTACACCTTTTAGATGTTTAGTGGCTTCAGTTTCATTAGCATAACCTTTTATTTCGGCGATCTACCTCAAAAGTTTTCGGTAGATTTTTTTGTGATGTGATGTGATGTGACCTAATCATTAAGACCTTACCAATATAATTCCTAATATAATTAAAAAATATAAGTGTTGAAGAATAGGAAAATACTAATCATGCATGAAACACTACAACCAATGTATTGTGTCAAAATCAGCCGAATTGCTATAACACTAGTACAGAACACGGTATTAGTTCCGGTTGGGAATTGAACTCAAGACCTGCTGCCTCGTGTATAGTTTCCTTAACACCCTATCTACACAGTACATGTGACTCTAGATGGGATGCTTTCATTTTAAATTGACCCGTGAAGAACCCTTTAGTCTCATTTGGTAACCCCAACTGGGACTAAAGAGTCCTTTAGTTTCGGTTGGAGCCTCCAACCGGAACTAAAAGGTGACTCTTTAGTCCTGGTCGGTGTTACCAACCGGTACTAACTTTTAATCCCGGTTGGTGTCACCATCCGAGACTAAAGAGGGACTATCAAGGATAGATCCCCAGTTACCCGCAAGGAAGCTATCCGCAATGAAAACGAAGTCGGACTCCTACTGGGATTCCTCTGTGATCCTAATAGGACCCTACCCTGTAACTCTACTAGGACTCCTACCTTATAACCGACTAGTAACCCACCTCTGGGATATAAGGAGGGCAGGGATACCTAGATCGGTAGAGCAGCCAATATGCAATTCAATACCCAAGCACAGGGTGCAATATACAATACCCCTAAACAGGATGTAGGACATTGCGCTACTCTGGCGGACTGAATGTGTGTCTTGTATGCTCACTTTTACCTTCAAGTTTCAGATTCGGCGATCCCTCACCAAACAATCTCCTACATTAGGGAATCTCTAGGTAGGCTGGTGGTAAAAATACCAGCAGTTGACGCTCACCGTGGGGCAGATCGTAGAGATGATCGCACAAGCCTGAGGGACCTCTTCATCAAGATTATCCACTCCACGCAGGATCAATTCATCGAGTTTGAGATCGAATCTTTGAGCGAACAACTACATCAACCTCGACTACTCAGCTCGAATCCAGCTCGCGCCGCACAATTGACACACCAGCGACTGCTTCAACTACTCATCTCGACTAGAAACTAGTCGAGGATGGGCCTCACACCGTCGACAACAAGTCGGGGACAAATTCTGACTAGTTGGCTTCATCAACAACCGCCATGGCTTCATCGACAATCATCCACGAATCAAGCTAAGTCACTTATACCTTTTCCGACTTGTTCTTCACAGGACCGGCTACTATTTTGGGTACGTCTCTCGACTGGAATTACCCTCGGGGGCTACACCATGATGGAGTACTTCTAAGGTTTGTTGACTAACAACCCACACGCTTGGTAAATTGAGTTCATAGGGTGCCGCCCACATGCTTGGTACACCAAGTTTTGTCAGCTCGCAGCGGTTACACCCTACGGACATGCGCGCCGCAACACGCGCTCTCGCTGACTACTTTATGCCAACGAGCATTCTCTTTGTCGCAATGCCGATTTCTTATTTTTGCATTCGTTGTCTTCCCTTAACAGTCGCTAATCTACTCGGGTAGCACATGCCTTAATCGTGAAATCTCGGCTCTTCTATCACACCTAACGCCTCTATGCGTACACGGGATAAAGATCTTATACACGCTATGAGCAACAGCTAAAACGAGACCAGGTGCTTAAACATAACAGGTGGACTACTCGGGAGATTTACATGGCCTAAACAAGAGCATGGCACAACAAATTTATTTTTATACTGAATAAATTTCTGTATATTTGCATTATGCTACATAATGTATGCATTGTCTTTTTTCAGATTGAGCTACGGCAACAACTCTAAAGTTCACTCGGCACATCTACGATGGCTTCACTAGCTACCAGGCTCGGGGGCTGGGCACCAATAACTAGTCGTGGTTTCTACGGCTCGCCTAGCTCGTAAGCTTGGGGGCTGGACGCTGCAAAACCACTCGGATGATGACTCATGTGAAGACTGAAGGCGAAAAAGGTAACCCTAGGTACTGCATGGTTAAATAACCAGTGGCGGCCTAAGGGTCCTTTGGGATAAGATCTAATTTAAGTGGTATTTTAACCATCAATTCATATTCTACAAAATTCTACAACGTGCATGCCACGTTCTTTTGGATCTTTTTTCCAAATTTGGGATATGGATTCAAGGATCGGGGGCTACAGGATACGTGTCATCAGCGACTTGTTTTTCAAATCTATTTGGAAGACAAATGAAAGAAGATTCAAGACTAATTGAACACTCAACCTGATTCCTCGATTCAACCTAAAGCTCGGGGGCTACTTCATCGCACCCCATAGAGAAGATAATTTTTGAAGACTTAAAATATACTTGGGCAAGAGCACCTCGCAACCTCAAAATAGACAGGAAAGTACACGAGAAGATACATTCTAGACGAAGTTCAGAAGAACTCGAAGATAACTTTAGAAGTACTTGGAAGCCTGCACTACTCGGCTACGAAGAGCTCGGGGCCTTGTCAAGGATAAATCCCCAGGTACTCGCAAGAAAGCTACCCGCAGGGATCATGCTACAACTACTTTGACTTTGCGAGGACGCTCGGTGACCCACCAATGACTACTTCAGCTACTCGTCTCGACTATAAAACTCTGGAGGGATACCTCCAAGGTGGTAGAATGTAGGTGGGGTATCGCTGAGATCAGGAGCTCCAAGCCCACCGAGGGATACCACCGAGCTGTCGGTGTTTAACCTCCAAGCCCACCGAGGGATAACCCTGGTAGATTGTAGGTGGGGTATCACTGAGATCAAGAACTCCAAGGTGCAAGGAACATGAAACTTTAGACAGGTTCTGGCTGCAGTATGCGTAATACCCTACGTCCTGTTTGATGGTTTGTATTGCCTTAGATGTGGATTGTTGGTTGATGCTTTGGAGAGGGTCCCTGCCCGCCTTTATATAGTCTGGGGGACAGGGTTACATGGAAATTTTAGCCCAATACTATCTTAAGAGTCCTATCCGAGTACTATTCGAGTAGTTTCCTTCTGTTTCGACTAGTTCTACTCTTGTACGAGTAGATACAATTGGTGTAGGGTGCGGGCAATGTCACATCCCTTATCCTAGAATATGTACGCCATGTACACCGTCCCGTGGCCCCGAGTAGGACAAGCCCCCGAGCAATTCATAGTCAAGTACTGTAGGCTTCCGAGTATTTCTAAAGGCATCTTCGAGTTCTCCCGAACTCCGTCTTGAAGGTGTTTTTCGAGTAGTTCCTTGACTGCATCGAGTCTGTGAGGTGCTCATGCCCCGAGTCATTCCTGAGCCTTAGGTTGAATCAAAAGATTAGGCTGAGGGTCAAAGTAGTCTTGAATCTTCTACTCTTATCTTTCAAAAATTTAAAAAATAAGCCGTCGATGACACATGCCCTAGATATGAAAAAAAGGACAAAGAGTCATGCAGCCCCGGAACGTTGAATCCAAATCCCAAGATATGGAAAAAAGGACAAAGAGTCGTGGCATGCATTGTGTAAAAAATTAAGAATTTGATTTGATGGTTAAAATAGGCAAATTGGTTCAGAAATTGGAAAAACCTCTTTTTTTGGAATGAGATCCCTAAAAAATGGTTAAACAAATAACTTCCCCAAAGTAACCCTAAATTACCGCTCAAAACAAATCTTATCCTGAGAAAATCTCTTCAGCTTCCGCATAGTGATACGCCGAGTTGTTTCCTGCGCCCAGCCCCGAGTATGGGAGCCAGACGAGCTGTCAAAAATATGCTGAGTGCCCTGTTGCGCCCAGCCCCGAGCACATGGGCTAGACGAGCTGCCAAAGGTACGTCGAGTGCCTTGTCGTGCCCAACCCCCGACCATGGGATCTAGATGAGCCACTGAAGGTACGCCGAGTAGTGTAGGTACCGGCTGAGTCAGAGGAGATATGCCACATGGTCGGTGGCGCTAGCCCCTGAGCCTAGGGGTCGGCCGAGTCGCCGCTAGCACGCCGAGTGGTCTGTGCCGATGAAGTGATGTCCAAGTAAGGCAGCTCTCGGGAGCATACCTCACCGAGCAGCATGATCCACGTCCGATCCCCTACAAGGTAAACATAAAAATATATTGTAACTTATATACAAGATATTTAGTCAGGAGCGTATCCCGGCATTGTAAAATGCATGTAAAATTTTTCGCGTCTTGCTCTTCCTAGATCACATAATTTCTCCGAGTAGGTAGCCTACATAGCCGTAGCCCATAGCGCAGGGAGCATGGCCGCATGCACGCGTAGGAACATAGGCGTAAAGAAGAGTTGAGGTCTCACGGATTAAAGCGTGTGCTACCCGGGTATTTTAGTGACCATTAAGAGAAACCTAGAGCAGTCGGCGCTGCGCGAAAAAAGAGAACACTCGTGGAGCGCATAATATACACTCGTTAGGTGTAGTCCCGACTACAAGGCCGAAGTTGCATGAGTAATCGGGAACGCAATTATGGTGTGGCCGTGGAGGCGTATGGTTAATATCTAGAGATATAAAAAATATTAAAGCATGACTTAGCTTGATTCGTGGGCGATTTGTCGATGAAGATGTAGCGCTCGTTGATGGAGCCGCGATGGTTTGTTGATGAAGCCTGACTAGTCAGAGTCGATTCTGACTAGTTATTGACAGTGTGAGGCCCGCTCCCGACTAGTTTTGAAGTCGAGACGAGTAGTCGAAGAAGTCGTCGGTGGGTCAGTGAGCGTCTTCGCGAAGTCGAAGTAGTTGTAGCATGATCCTTGCTTGTAGCTTCCATGTAGTAGTCGGAGCAATCGTCTCCGATCTTGAGCAGGCGATTCAAGTCCTCTTCCAATGCGGAGAGGGTCTCAAATCCCATGGCCTTCTGGTAAACAGTGGCCGTGTTGCATAGCTCGAACGGTAATCAGGTACGTAGATCCTTAGACCGAATCAGATCCGATCTGAGGAGACCTGGTGCGGCACAAGTTGAAATCGCATTGAAAACAGACTCCTTCTCGATCTCCTTGGCGAGATCAGGGAGCAGCGTCTCGTCGAGGTTATCAATGAACTCGTCAAGACTGCTATGTTGGCTTGCCACAGATGCCTCCGGCTTTAGTCATCGATGAGGCGCCGGCGAAAGCTCCACGAGCCGAAGATGAAAGTTTTGCCCTCGTCGAGCATCGCTGGTGAAGTTGAAAGATGGCATCGAGTTCATCGGTGGATACTCGATGAACACCCCTACCTAGCACACCAGCTATCGATGTTTAACCTCCAAGCCCACCGAGGGATAACCGAGGTGGTAGACTGTAAGTGGGGTGTCGCCGAGACCAGAAACTCGAAGGTGCAAGGAACACGAAAGTTTAGACAGGTTTGGGCTGCAGTATGCGTAATACTCTACATCCTGTGTGGTGATTTGTATTGCCTTAGATGTGGATTGTTGGTTGATGCTTTGGAGGAGTTACTACCCGCCCTTATATAGTCTGGGGGGACAGGGTTACATGAAAATCCTAACCCGATACTAGCTTAAGAGTCCTACCCGAGTACTACTCGGGTAGTTTTCTTCTGCTCCGACTAGTCTTTCTCTGGTACGAGTAGTTACAATTGGTGTAGGGTGTGGGCCATGTCCCATCCCTTATTCTAGAATATGTACGCCATGTTTGCAGCCCCATGGTTCCGGGTCTGACAGGGACTTTTAGTCCCCGTTGGTGGCTCCAACCGGGACTAAAGGTCCCCCGCCCCTAGCCGTTGGATCCGGGACTAATGCTTTCATCAATTCCAGGACCAACCCCAGCCGGGGCTAAAGAGGTGGATGAAAGGTCTAAGGTGGTCAACCAACGCATCTTTATCAAGCCTTTCTACTCTCCCAATCCTAGCTTTTTTTTATGGTTCAATCAACAATTATTTAAGTGATGCAACATTTTTTCACTATGATAGGTTCATTCCAACAAATTTCTTTTCTTCACTGTTTATCTTACCAACTCACAACATTTTCTTACTCAACATTTCTGTTGTCTAGTCTCAACTGTTCATGGTTCAGCACAACCTCTTCTTTTTTTATAAAAAGTTAATTCCAAGTATTTTCCATTTTCAACAAATTTTCAGACTCAATATTTTTGTTCTGCTTTATCTTCAACATTTTACTAGCAACATTATTTGAGTGATGCAACATATATTTTTCACTATAGATTATAGAAGGTTCATTCCAACTATTTTCCTTTCTTCAACATTTTTTCTTGCCATCTCGCAATATTTCTTTACTTAAAATTTATATTGTTCGGTCCCAACTTTTTGGTTCAGCCAAACTTTTTCTTTCTAATAAATAGTTCATTCCAAGTATTTTCCATTTTCAACAATTTGGCTTATTGAACTTGCTAACTTTATATTCTTTTATTCTACATACTAAAGTATTCGTTTATTAAATATTTTATTATTTATTTGCCATTCAACCAACAATCTTTTTAGCCATGCCACACTTCTTCAACAATTTTCTTACCACGCTGACCTAACATTCTTCTCTGTACATTATATGTTTCTTCGAGATATTCTTACTCAACAGTTTTTACTTGTCCAGTCCCATCCTTTTCTTTTATCATTCGGATAACAGTTCTTTTACTGATGCAACATTTTCTCCCATACAAAATGTTGATTCGGTATGTTCCCCCTTTTTCCTACATTATGTTGTCCATCATTATTTTTGAAATTCTAGTTCAGCATTTTAAGCTAAGTTTTCATTTGTAAATATACTAAGTTTAGTTAACCAATAAAATACTAGGGAAATTCAAGTCAGATATGGAAATATATAACAACTTATATATTGATCCATGCTTTACATAGATGGCAAGTTATTACACATTTATTCATTATTTTGCTATTTTCAGGAATATGGAAGGTCCTTGACCATCCGAAAAGAAAATAATGGGCTCATTCCAAAAAATTGGATGACTTTTTAATGAATAAAATTAACCTCTTGATCTGTCATAACTGTCCATTTGCATCTTCGTACTATTACCAGCACAACTCTAATAATGGATGGCATGTAGTGACAAAATTGATATGGGGAGTATATGATGTGATGAGAAGAATTTGTTGATGTAATATTGCAACATGTTCATTTAGCACTTTTTTGCATCAACAAATAAATAAGACTTGCTTTTACAATGGAAAATATGGCATTTTGGCTACTGGCTTTGAGCACCCCAGCATAAATTGCTAATTCTCGATTGCAAACAATTGATGAGCCCACCAGGCAACATAGAAAAAGGAATCTGGCTGTCAAAGAAGAATAAGTTAAAGAGTTCGGCAGCCTGCAGACTCATTCACGAGAAGCCTAAAAGAAACATAAAGGGCCCAACAAAAGAAGCCTGAGTGGGAAGGAAAGAAACGAGCCCACGAAAAAAAAGAAGCCTGCGACGGATGAATTTAAAAAGCCCGCACCAACTCGCATTCGTCCCAAAATAAATACAACTCTCGCTTTCCGAGAAGTCAAACAACTCTTGTCTTTTTCGGATGGAGGAAGTAGTAGTTTTGATGCAATGGAAGAGGTCGACCACTAGACAATAGGAAGCCTCAAATCAGCTATGCCAAGGTTTAAATGGAAAGATACAATGAAATTTATCGATTTTAATAATTAAATTTAGGGAGTTGCTGCCTATCATCCTAATGATTTCATATCTAGTTATTAATCACTTTTTTATCCAATAGAATCTAGACACATCATCAATAAAACAAATATGGAAAAGTGATTGATAACCACTAATATCACTCAAAAACACAAGGTAGGACACCAATGGAAAACCAAGTGATAAAAAAAGGAAATTACTAAGATTTCCTCAAACACGAGAAACAGAAAATAGAGAACCACATCTCCCATGTTATCCTGCCTGCACTCCGAACAACCCTTCTCCACACTCCACGAGCGAGTACACAACTAGGCGCTTGGCAGTGAAGAAGCTATGAAAGGCAATCGTTGGGAAACACCCTGCCAAAGGCAAAGTAAAGATTGAACAAAAATGCAAGGCTGGCAGAATTAGAAGAATATCGAGCAGAAAAAAAGGTACTCACCTATGAAAAACTTGATCTCTTTGTAATGAATTTTCTTAAGAAACATATCTGAGCAAAAGGAGATATCCAGATTTTCCACTTCATCCAGCGTACATCTCTGTGTTTTTGATATGCAAGCACTAAGAACTCTGAAAATGAAAACTAACTAAAAATGAATTGGCATACAGGGCTAGAACTATCATATAGTAGTAGTGGCTTGTTTCTTGAAACAAAAATTTCAAAATAGAAAATTAGAATTGAAATATACATTGGTTAACTGAACCAATTTTGTGTTGATCTATTAACGGTCTGGTTCTTGAGTTGGCAGTCCATGATTTGTTAGTGACGAAACACACATGAGAAAAAATAAAAAGGATGAGAATAGTACGCTCACGTATATATTGATGGAAAAAAATAAAAGTTTCAGTTTTAAATTAATCCGAAGATAAATCATGACCATGACGAAAATTGCGTAAAGAAAACGAACATATGTAAACTTGCTGATCAAGTGATTTAAGATAAAACATTGCAGCAGTAAGATCAACCCTAACCAGATCATACTAGGTATGAAAGACATAGTTAGGGACAGAAAACCGTACGTCTCTAGACGCACCGGAATAACCGGGTAAAGAAGACGACGGCGACGATCAGCACCTCCGCGCGCTTGACGACGCCGAGTCGCGCCCCACTAACGAGGAGGAAGACAAGCCGTGGCGACAAGGATGTAGAGGATGGTGATGTGGAAGCGTTCGAGCAGTCACGCAGAGCGCTTCCCAAAAATCTTATTCGCCCTCTCCCGGTGCAGGATCGCTGAGGACGAGGTTCCGGAGACCTGCTCTCCCGATCGCCGGTGCACGCCGACGAACGGGATGAAGTAGCGTACGCGGCGGCGCAGCAGGCAGGTCGAGGCGTGTTGTGCGTCTTCTGTTGTGTTCTGTTTCTAGCCGGCACCCGTGCGTATTTATAGAAAGGAACCGCTAGGGTTTTTAGCATCCCAAAAACCAAGTCGATTACGAGTCCCAAAAATTCCGCGTGTGTAATCCGTAATAGATTCAAAGTGGCAAAACAAATCTGCAAAAGGAAGCCGCGTTCCCGCAACAATTGGACCGGATTTTGGTGGACCATTCACGCGCACGTTGCGTGCGCGCGCCCTTCGCCTGGCGAGGCGAGGCGAGCGAGCGCGCGCGTGTGTTCTTCCTTCTTCCTCTCACCCACACTTGTAAGAGCATGGAGTGCATCCAACTATTTAAGTTGGATTTTCTCCACCTCCACTAGCAAGGTGGGACTAACTTGTTGCCATGCACCTTTACACTAATGGGCCTTTGAGATTTTATTGGAATTATTTGAATTTATATGGTGAGCCTTTAGGGCCCAAATATTCCAATAATCCCCCACCAGATCTCAAAGTCTCATCATGACTTTGCCTCAACCCACTGTTGTTTGATATACCATTATTTCAATGGAGACTGTTAAGTTGAACTTCCATCTAGAACAGCAAGTTACACTCATTCACAACTTGAACAATGGACTAAGCCTTGAATTGCAAGTTTTGTACGTGTGAGTTTCACTTACAGTCAAACTGATACTTGACCTCCAGTAGGCGACTTCGCGGTTGGAGCATATAGGTCATACTCTCTTATCTCTTCATGAGCTTAATAGAGATCATCTGAATCTCACAGACTGCGACCGTCCAACAGTCGGGCTCGTATAGGTGTATTCTTTCAAGAACATTCTGCAAGATAACGTCTTTGCTAATTAAAGCTAACAGAATACATTAAGGCCAATGCCAACCTGCCATGTAGTAATCGAGAGTATTGCATCATTCTCGAGTGAGTTAAAAGGTTACTCTCATGCTAACCTCTAGCTTGTTCTTCCCTAATCCTAATTCACAGGATCTCCGATCATATAGGTTGGGTTACCACTAGGGAATAGCTTATACGGGTCTCAAACCCATCTCCTTAGATGCATTGACTATCACATTGCGTGACAGCCCCTTGGTGAACGGATCAGCCAGATTTTTCTCAGTGTGGACATAACCCACAGTAATAACTCCGGAGTTTCTCATTTTTCTGACTGATTTTAACCATCTCTTGATATGTCTTGAAGACTTTATATTATCTTTTGAACTGTCTACCTTGACAATCACCGTTTGATTGTCACAGTCCATCAAGAGCTCACGAAGCCAATCGGCTTCCACTGTAGCTGTATCTAGTGCTGTTAGTTCTGCCTCCATAGTAGACCTCGTCAGGATATCTGTTTGCATGATCTCTATGAAATAGCAGCACCGCCAAGAGTGAAAATGAATCCACTAGTGGCATACAACTCATCTAGATCCGATATCCAATTAGCATCACTGTATCCTTCTAGTACTGCAGGAAAGCCGGAATAATGAATCCCGTATTCTATAGTACCCACCAAGTAGCGCATTATGCGCTCAAGCGCACGCCAATGATCATCTCCCAGATTACTAGTAAACCGGCTCAACTTGTTTACAGCAAAAGAGATGTCAGGCCTTATTGCACTCGCAAGATACATGAGTGAGCCAATCATCTATGAATGTCTCAATTGGTCTCTGCCAATTCTTCTGTTCTTTCAAAGGATCAAGCTCGGATCATAAGGAGTTGGAGTAGATTTTCTATCCTTATAGCCAAAGCGATTCAACATTTTCTCCATATAATGGGATTGCCAAAGAGTAATCCTATTCTCTTCCTTGGTCAGCTTGATGTTAAGAATAACATCAGCCTCACCAAGATCTTTCATCTCAAAGTTTTAACACAAGAATGTCTTGACCTCATTGATTACATCAAGACTAGTGCCAAAGATCAGTATGTCATCGACATACAAACACAATATAACTCCTTGGCCCTCACCATAGCGGTAATACACACATCGATCAGCCTTATTGACACTAAAGCATGCTGATATGAGTGTCAAGTTGAATTTCTCATGCCATTGCTTAGGTGCTTGCTTCAGGCCATACAAAGATTTATACAACTTGCACACCTTGTCCTCATGACCCTCTACTACAAACCCATCAGGCTATGTCATGTAGATTTCATCTTCCAGCTCTCCGTTGAGGAAAGATGTCTTAGCATCCATCAGGCAGCCAGGGAGAGTAGAACACGAATAGTGGTCAATCTCGCAACAGGTGAGTAAGTATCAAGGAAATCTTCGCCTTCTTTCTAGGTGTAACCCTTAGCCACAAGATGAGCCTTGCACTTATCAATAGTACCATCAGGCTTAAGCTTCTTCTTGAACACCCACTTGCAACTCACAAGTTTGCAACCATATGGTCTTTCGACCAGCTCTCAAGTTCCATTGGAGAGAATGAAGTCCATCTCGCTACGGACAGCTTCTTTCCAATCATCCGCATCAGGAGATGAGAATGCCTCAGTGATTATTTTGGGAGAATCATCTATGAGATAAACAGTGAAATCATCAAGAAAAGACTTTGCAGTCTTTTGCCTTTTGCTCCTCCTAGGAGCATCACTGTGAATCTCCTCATGATTTGATTCAAGTGTGTATTCATCATGCTCAGAAAATTTAACAGATTCAGGAGTTGTATTCATTGTTTCATTCAGAGGTAATAAAGATATAACATGCAAGTCTTTCATAGGAAAAATATTCTTAAAAAAAGTAGCATCACGAGACTCGAATAGTGAATTTACATGCATATCAGGCACCTCAGATTTAACTACTAGAAATCTATAAGCAATGTTAAGATGTGCATAACCCAAAAAGATACAATCCACAGTTTTAGATCCCAACTTGTGCTTCTTGTTGATTGGCATATTCACCTTGGCCAAATAACCCCATGTGCGCAAGTAAGAGAGTGAAGGTCTTCTCCCAATCCACTCCTCGTAAGGAGTCTTTTCCTTATTCTTTATGGGAACTTTATTCAGGATATGACATGCAGCCAATACTGTCTCCCCACACCATGCCTTAGATAATCCAGCGGTGTTTAATATGGCGTTAACCAAGTCAGACAATGTGCGATTCTTCCTTTCAGCAATCCTGTTTGATTGGTGTGAATAGGGAGGCGTCCTTTCATGAATAATGCCGTGTTCCGCACAGAATAAGTCAAAATCGTTAGAGAAATATTCACCTACTCGATCGGACCTAAGTCGTCTGATCTTTTTCTCAAGTTGGGTTTCTACTTCAGCCTTATAGATTTTAAAGCAGTTAAGAGTCTCATCTTTCGTTTTCAACAAGTACATATAGTAAAATCTAGTTGCATCGTCAATCAAGGTCATGAAATATCTTTTTCCACTTTCTGTTAACACGCCATTTATCTCATAGATATCTGAATGGACGAGTTCTAGAGGTGCCAAATGTCTCTCCTCTGCCACCTTGTGAGGTTTTCGAGGTTGCTTAGATTGCACACAACTATAACACTTAGAACCTTTGAGTATAGAAAAATTTGGAATTAAACTCATGGTGGAAAGTCGAAACATAGAGCCAAAATTCAGATGACATAAACGCGAGTGTCAAACAGATGCATCGCTCTCATTTATACCATCAGAAATTAAGTTCGCGGACTTATTACAATAATCTGTAACTGAAAAATGGAACAAGCCTCCGCACTCATAGACTTTACCGATAAATTGTCCACACTTAGACACGGCAAATTTATTGAACTCAATCACTACTTTAAACCATCCCTACACAAAAGGGAGCCACTAACTAGATTCTTGCCGATAGTAGGGACATGCTGCACGTTTTTCAGCTGCACGATCTTTCCCAAGTAAGCTTCAGATCGACCGTGCCAACACCACGAACAGTAGCATGCAACCCATTGCACATAATCATGGTAGAATCCCGAGCAGTCTGGTAAGAAGAAAATAAGGTAGCATCAGAACGCACATGAACATTTGCACCAGTATCAAGCCACCAACTAATACATTGAAATACTGAAAAAATGAAGGTAAAGAATTATACCCACTGATTTTTACTCCAGCCATGGTGACCGTGTTCGCAGTCTTCTGCTCAGGTGAAGGCTTTCTTTCTTTGCGGTGTGGACCCTTCTTTGCCCAATGATCGGTAGATCCACACACAAAACAGCCTTTACCTTCCTTGAATTTCTTTTTCTTGAAAGTAGTGGTAGGCTGCCACTTGGTCTTCTTTCCCTTGTCCCTGCCTTTGCCGTGAGACTTTTGCACCATGTTGGCACTAGTCTGGCCTTCAGCAGCCTTAGATCGCCCATCCTTGGCCCAAGCTTTTACCTCAACATCAAGGGATGCTATTAGATCAGACACTGATATCTCCATCCTTTTATGTTTGAGAGTAGTGGCGAAATCCCTCCATGAAGGAGGCAATTTGGCAATGATGCCACCAGCGACAAACTTGTCGGGTAGGTTGATCTTGAGGTGCTTAAGCTCCTTGGCCATGCACTGTATCTCATGAGCCTGCTCGACTACAGATTTTCTATCGGTCATCTTGTAGTCATGGTACTGCTCCATGATGTACAACTCAGCGCCAGCATCTGTGCCGTCATAGTCAGCCTCCAGGGCGTCCCATAACTTTTTAGCATCTGTGTGATGGAGGTACACATCCTGTAGATGATCTACGAGTGTACCGATCACAGCGCCCACAAAAAGTGTGTTGGCCTCAGTAAAAGCCTTCTCCTGCTCAGGAGTAAGAGGCCCCTCAGGTTTGCCCTTGGACACCCACAGCACGTTCATGGCAGAGAGCCACAGAATCACTCTCGTTTGCCATCTCTTAAAGTGCTCGCCAGAGAACTTCTCGGGGCTCAGAGCATCAACAAATTCAGCCATGAAACTGAAATTCCTATAATAAGATTTTTGGATTGATGGAAAAAAATAAGAGTTTCAGTTTTAAATTAATCCGAAGATAAATCATGACCATGATGAAAATTGCGTACAGAAAATGAACATATGTAAACATGCTGATCAAGTGATTTAAGATAAAATATTGCAACAGCAAGATCAACCCTAACCAGATCATACTAGGTATGAAAGATATAGCTAGGGACAGAAAACCGTACGTCTCTGGGCTCACCGGAATAACCGGGTAAAGAAGACGACGGTGACGATCAGCACCTCCGCGCGCTTGATGACGCCAAGTCACGCCCCACTAACGAGGAGGAAGACGAGCCGTGGCGATGAGGACGTAGAGGACGGCGATGTGGAAGCGTTCGAGCAGTCGCGCAAAGCGCTTCCCAAAAACCTTATTCGCACTTTCCTGGTACAGGATCGCTGAGGATGAGGTTCCGGAGACCTGCTCTCCCGATCACCAGTGCACACAGACGAACGGGATGAAGTAGCGTACATGGCGGTGCAGCAGGCAGGTCGAGGCGTGTTGTGCGTGCGGCGGAGACGGGCGGTGTGGGGAGGGTGGCGATCTAGACGGGAGGTCGTCTTGCGGAGCCTCCGCCGCCGGCGTTCCTCCGCCTCCCCTCGCCGCCTCCCACGCTCCTACAAATCTTACGCATCGGGTGGCGAAGCAGCTGGAGGACTTGGTGCCTGGGTCTTCGCAACCCGACGTCGGCGGCGGGGCGGGGGTACGGCGACGAAGAAGAAAGGTTGCATGGGCCGCCGATAGAGACGAAGCCGCGCGACGCGTCGAGAAGCTGGCCGAGGGACGGCCCGTGCTTGCGCCTTTTCACCCTAGATGCCGGATCCGACGACAGAGAGAATTTTAGGTGACGTGGCCCAATGAAATCGCCCGGTTTGAGCCTAGGATTCGTGTTTTGAGAAGATTACATGCATTCTGCGGAGAAAGAAGAGAGAACCAAGAGGTATGGGCCAACAAGTTGGGCCAGCTTAGCATTATATGGATCGAATGAGAGAGAGAGGCCCACTAGACCAACCAAAATCGCCAATCACGGCGTTTGCACCGCGCGCGTGGGGATCCCGCGCCAAAACGCTGGGCCAAGGCAAGGAACAAGACTGGAAGTTGCGTCTTCGGCCATGAGCAGGGCGTGATGGCGTGAAGCACCAGAAATATTTAGAAAGCAAAGCTATTAATAACTAAGCACAAGACCAGCAGCGAAATGGTACGTGCTGTGTTTTGGACGCTTCCCGCAGATGCATGATTGTTTGCTATGAGAATATGAGATCAAGTGCGTGCGCTGCTAACCACATGCCGAAGTAGGAGCACTATGTTGTCTCTAATTCACCGGTGAGCACAAACTCCATCTTGCATATTGCTGAAGCTAGCACAAGTGTGATGTATGCTTGGAGTTTGCAGCCTACTGTAGCTTACAGGAGTAAATTTTAACCAAATGTGATAGCTTAATTGATCAATACAATTTGTTCTTCTATGAAAAGCAAGAAAAAACCTGGTTCTTGTATATTATCGTTATCATATTATAATTGAAAAAGTTCAATTTACTCCCTTCAAGTATAGCCAAAGTATGAATAAACCCTTAAACTATAACTTGGTTTAATTTACCTCCTAAACTATACTATTTAGTTCATTTTATCCTATAATACAATTTGCCTTTTTTTCTCCATACACAAGTTGAGTTCTAATTTTAAATTTTGCAGGGTAGTAGTGGCCATCACAATGCACTTAAAAGAATGTTATAATTTTTTCATCGTTATTTTTCATATAATTTTGAACTCCAATGATTAATTTATTATTAAATAGCCTACCTATCAAAAAAATTATGACGTATTTTTTCTAACATGTGTTATGATGTGTACTATCATCTTGTAAAGTTTTTACTTAAAATTGCATCTATGCATGGAGAAATGAAAAAGACAAAGGGCGTGATTGGTTACCTGGTTATAGCCCAACCAGGTTCGCGCGATGCGGGCTCCCGACGATTGGTTACCTGGTTGGGCCTCCGAACCAGGCTCGCGCGATGCATACCTCCCCTCCCACCCAGGTCCCCGCGATGCAGAAATGAAACCCGTTTTCCCCGAACCTGGTGGCGGCGATGCGAGGGCGGGCGGGCCGAGGCAGGCGGCGGTGGTCGCGGGTGTCCAGGCGCGCGCTCCCGCCATGGGCTAGGGTTACCGCTCCCCCCCTTTCGCGCCATTTCCATCCTCGCGCCATTTCCATCCTCGCGCGTTCGCGCGTGCGGCAAGGGCTAGGGTTTGTGCGCCGTTCGCCTCCGCTATAAGACACCCCCGACGCCGCCCCCGCGCGCTGCCATTTCCGCCGCTTGAGCTCCAGGTGAATCTCTCTGCTCTCATCCTCTTCTCTCCCTATGGTTGCCGAGATCTGACTTGTTTCCTCCCTATCCTCTCTGTAGCTGTGATTGCTGGGCGAATCTCTGTTCGTCGAGGCAAGTATTCCCCCCTCAATCGCCGAGATGTGGCGTTCCCTCTTCGATCTATCCCCCCCCCCTCTGTATCTATCTTCCCCTCTCCTTCCTTCGATTTGTGTAAGCTAATCCCTGTTTTGGTTGCAGCATCGCAGATCTGTGCTCCCTGTCTTCCCCCTTTCGATCTGTGTGTGTGCTCTCTGCCTGGTTGCTGCAAGGTGTCTGGTACCCCTTCCTCTGCAACTGTGATTCTTTGTGCTAGCTACTTATCTGAGCTATGTGCATGTGGCCGTGATGTTTAGTTCTATATGCTTGTTTACTTTTGCTACATATCTGAGTTATGTGCTTGTGGATGTGATGTTTAATGCTATATGCTTGTTTCCTATTGCTTCTTATCTGAGCTATGTCCCTGTGGCTGTGATGTTTAGAGGTATATGCTTCTTTGCTACTACTTAACTGAGTTATCTATTGTGGCTATCTTGTTTACTGTTACTTATCTGAGCTCTATTCCCTTTGAGTCTTGCCTATGATGACTTTGGGTTTGATTATTTACAGTCCTATTTAACTGAGCTATGTGCTATGTGTCTGTGATGTTTAGTGCATAAACTGAGCCGTGTGCCCTTGCCTATGATGCCTATGATGATGAGTGCTTTAGCTGAGCAGTGTGCTGTTGTCTATGATGTAGAGTTACTATACTGTGCTAAGTGTTGTTACATGTTATTTGCTTATAGATGGATAATGGAGAAATGAGGCGCAAGCTTATCATTCAGGCTGCTGCTTTAGTAGCTGCCATTCATGCATTCATGTTTAGTCGGTTCTTGTGTGGCCAACAGTCTCGCCCTAGTATTAGTTATGCACCTCTTAGTGCCATGGACGAGGAGAGGAGGAGGAACTTGAACTTGATTTATAACTGCAATGATGTGGAGTGTGTAAACATGCTTCGCATGAGAAGAGCACCATTTTTTCAGCTTTGTAACCTGCTTAGAGAGAGACACCTACTTAGGGATAGCCTACATAGTTGTGTAGAAGAACAAGTTGCAATGTTTCTCCATGTTGTGGGACATAACCAGCGATTTAGAGTCATCCACCAAAATTGGAGAAGGTCTGTAGAGACTGTTAGCAGATATTTTAAAGAGGTTTTGTATGCAATTGGGGAACTAAGAGAAGAGATGATTAAGCCTCCCACCAATGCTACTCCACTTAAGATCAGGAACAGCCATAGGTGGTATCCATATTTTAAGGTATATAACATATTTATTTACATATAACAAATCAATGGTTGTTATCTCAACTAATCCAAACAACAACTGAGTTTGTAGGACTGTATTGGGGCAATAGATGGCACCCATATCCTGGCTAAGGTGCCACAAAGAATTCAAGCTGCATTTAGGGGAAGAAAACATCAAACAACTCAAAATGTACTTGCTGCAGTTGATTTCGATTTAAAGTTCACCTATGTCCTAGCTGGCTGGGAGGGGTCTGCACATGATGCCACCATCCTTGCTGATGCTCTAGAGAGGCAGGATGGGTTAGTTGTCCCACAAGGTATAATATGAAGTCATATTAATTAAAATGACACAACTAATACAATAGTACTAATACTTATATTATTTTTAGGTAAATTCTATCTAGTTGATGCTGGTTATGCATGCCGCCCTGGATTTCTTCCTCCCTTCAGAGGCACTAGGTACCATCTCAATGAATATGGTGGTAGAAACTATCCAACCAATGCAAGCGAATTGTTCAACCTCAAGCATTCAAGCTTAAGAGTCACAGTTGAGAGGGCTTTTGGGGCAATAAAAAATAGGTTTAGGATCCTGGACAACAAACCCTTTCACCCCTTCAAGACACAAGTGAAATTGGTGCTAGCATGCTGCATTTTACATAATTGGATCCTGAACTATGGTGTAGATGAAGTGGTTCCCCTTGAGGAGGCTTGGGCTCCTAATAGCATTGGTTCCAATGTTGGTGGTGTTCAAGTAGAAGATAATAGTGACTGGGCATCTATTAGGGATGAAATAGCTAATCTCATGTGGGCTAACAGGGGGCACTGTCATATATGAAGACATGGATTTGTGTTGTATGTGTACTGTAATAACACTGCTATGGTGTTTATTATTTGTATCTTTTCTGAGGCAATGGCACATTGCTATAATGTTGTTTGTACTTTGTTCTGAGGCAATGGCACACTGCCATGATGTTTCATTTTTACTTGTTTTGAGGCAATGGCACACTGCTATGGTGTTTCTTTTTTACTTGTTCTGAGGCAATTAGCACACTGCTATGATGTTGTTTCTTTTTACTTGTTCTGAGGTAATTGGCAGACTGTTGTGATGTCTTTTTTCTGTACATCTTCTAAGCCACATGCAGACTACTATGATGCTGGTTTTTTTACATGATTCTAGCCACAGGGACACTGCTGTGATGTTTATACATGATTTTGTATATGATCTGAGCCACATGCACACTGCTATGATGTTGTTTTTTACAATAACTGAGGCAATATATATATGCTATGATGTTGTTTTGTTTATAATAACTGAGGCAATAGAAATATGCTATGATGTTGTTTTGTTTATAATAACTGAGGCAATAGATATATGCTATGATGTTGTTTTGTTTATAATAACTGAGGCAATAGATATATGCTATGATGTTTGTCTTATATACTGTTGTCAAATATTGGTACTAGGGCATGGATGTTCAAGAGGAAAGAGAGTTTATGGAGCTGTATGGTAGCTATTCCAATGCCCTAGTTGTTGCTAATTCTGCTCCTAATCCTTCTGGTGGTCCTGCCCCTCCTCCTGCTGTTGTTGCCCCTGCTGTTGCTGCTGTTGCCCCTCCTCCTCGTGCTGCCCCTCGAGCCAGGCAGCAAAGGAATTCTATGAGGTGGACTAGTGTCACATCCTCCTTTATCTTGCGCCGGTTCTGTGAACTCATTTCCACTGGGGTTAGAACAGATAAGGGGTTCAAGGAGGTTCACTTGAACAAAGTTGCTAGGGACCTTCAGGAGTTCACAGGGAACAATGTAACCTCTACTCAAGTGTATAACCACTTGCGCACATGGAGGAAAAAATGGATGAAAGTGACCAAGCTGAGAGAGCTTAGTGGAGCTTTATGGGATGAGGAGACCTTCATGATTTCCTTGGAGGATGAGCACTATAATGGTCATGTAAAGGTGTTAGCCATAGTGCATATCATTTTCACCTTCTTCTCTTAAATATTAGCTAATTTCTAAAATTGCATTGCATTTTAGGCTCACCCTGAAGATGCTGACCTTCTGAACAAGCCAATAGAGAACTAC
Source organism: Panicum hallii (assembly GCF_002211085.1). Lineage (NCBI taxonomy): Eukaryota > Viridiplantae > Streptophyta > Magnoliopsida > Poales > Poaceae > Panicum > Panicum hallii. The sequence goes on from NC_038050.1 coordinate 56,074,805, forward strand.
CAGCAAATGGAGATCATATTTGACAATGGCTGTGCCACAGGCAAGTTTGCCATGGGTTCTAGCCAGCCTTTGGGTTCTCCATCTGACTGGGCTGAGAGTTCTCAAAAAATTGATGAGCCTGCCAAAGAGTTTGAGGAGGTAGCTAAGCAGGATGCTGGGGGCAGTAGCAGCAAGCACCAGGAGGCTAGTAGCAAGCAGCAAGAGCCTAATGGCAGTGGAGTGGGCAGCAAGAGGAAGAGGGCAATGCTCTCTGATGAGGATATCACTGTCCTGTCTGGGATGACAACTGCTGTGAACAATGTGGCTGATGCTATCAGAGAAACAAAGACTGAAGTTGTCCCTGCTGACCTCTACTCTGCTGTGATGTTTGTCCCTGGCTTCACTGATGAAGCTCTGATTGTGGCCTACTCCCATCTGGCAGACAACAATGCTCTTGGGGCTGCATACCTGCTAATGTCTGATGCTCATCGTGTGCTGTGGCTGAGGACCTTCTTAGCTAAGCACTACTACAACAACAACAACTAGTATCTGATAGTTTTCTTATTGCTGGTTGATCCTTTGTCCAGTAGGACCTCCTTTTGCTAACCTATTTTGTGCAGAGGTACTAACCCTGCATTCTTTTGTGCAGCTGGTCACATCTTTCCATTTCTTCTATGTGGTTGATGTGATCCTGCTATAACTAGATAGAGACTCATATATATAGTAACAAGTCTCTATCCTCTTACTATGATGTAGTGAATGTATTGGATCAACCACTTTGATGTTGGAGTCTAATCTGAGCATATATCTATTGCCAATGATGTATTGTTATTCGAGTTATGCTATTGTATTGAACTATACCTAAACTGAGCATCTATCTATTGCCAATGATGTTATTATTTTGTTGATGCTACACATTCTGAGGTGTATAGCTATTGCCAATGATGTTCTATGATGTACTTCATACTTCTTTTCTTCTATTTTCCTATCTGTCACCTGCTAATTGATTCATTCTTTGTCATGTGAGGTTGCTGGATCCTCACTCTCAACTGAGGCTGATGGCATCTGCTATGATGATGAGTTTGCTATTTTTGTTGCCCTACTATGTAAAGGCATGCTCTACTCTTGTGCTTACTTATCTGTTGATTGAATCCTCACTGTAAATTGAGGCTGATGGCATAATGCTATGATGATGGATGCTTTTCTGTTGTGTTCTCTTGTCTTCACCCGTGGTCTGTTGTGTTTTGCTGGACAATGCTTCTATATGTGGTCTGATTGGTTACCTGGTTACTCAATTTCACAGTTCCTATTCCTATTGATTTTAACTCAATATGTTTAAGTCTGAGCACATGCCATCAGCCAATGATGCTTCTTTTATACATATTGCTCCCCAGTGTGTGTAATGGACATTTTTTTTACTAAATTTCTCAGATTCAGCTTGTCATTAATTAACTGATTTGGGCACCTAGTTATTTCTTCTCAGTTATTGTTGATTTTAACTGAATATAACTAAGACCCAGCATATGCCATCAGCCAATGATGCCTCTGTGATACAAATTGCTTCCAGTGTGTGTGCGCTATGGTGGTAACCTCACCACTGCCTGATTGTGATCATGGTGTTCAACCTTGTGTGCTTCGGGTGCTGGTAACCTCACCATCACCTGGTTCTGGTGATGGGATTTACGTGCGATGCAGGCAACCAATCACCGTTCTTGCATCTAGTTTTTTGAATCTGGGATGCAACCAGGTAACCAATCATCGTCTCTGCTCATCCAGTTCGGTGGGAACCAGGCAACCAATCAACCCAGGTTGCATGCCTTAAACCTGGTTGAAAGGAACCTGGTTCCTTGGTGCCACCCAGGCTAGTGGCAACCAGGTAACCAATCACGCCCAAATTATATTAAGGGGTAATTTGAACCAAAGGGTATAGTTTGGGTGGTAAAATGAACCAAACGATAGTTTAGGGGATTAACCAAACTTTGGCTATAGTTGAAGGGAGTGATTTGGACTTTTTCCTATTATAATTAAGGGAAAAGTCCGGTTTACAACTCAAATTATCGCAAAAATCCGATTTTCAACCTTCAACTACAAAACCGGATAACATAAGCCATCCAACTATCAAAAATATGCAAAATTGTCCCTTTGGGTGGTTTCAAAGATGGTTTTCCATTTTGTGAAAATTAAAAATATATAATTTTAAACTAAAAAATCATAAGTAATTCATTTTAAACATAAAAAATGAAATGGATATCAAAAACTTTCTAAAAATGTAACTTATCTATTAACACTCTACTTGTCGGTTATTCGGATCCAATTTTTTTATGTTCATAGTACTTGGTTGCTTGTAGTTATGCCTATTATTTTTGAATAAATAAGTTTCAAATAGAGAAATAATAGATATTTTACATTTTTAGAAAAATTTTGATACTAGTTTCATATTTTTCTAATTTAAAATGGATTAGTTTTGATTTTTTTAGATCTAATTAGAATTTTTTAAATTTTTCTAAAATATAAAACCACCTTTGAAACCACCTAAAGAGCCAAATTTGCACGGTTTCGATAGTTGGATGGCATATGTCACTTGATTTTGTAGTTGAAGGTTGAAAATCAGACTTTTGTGATAGTTCGAGGGTGTAAACCGAACTTTTCCCTATAATTAAACAACTTAGTTGAAAACTCGAAATGCACTATATACCTTGTTGGGGATATGCCTTTGGAAGCCAAAGGCTAGGAATCCCCATATGTTTAAAAGAGGCTAAATCAGAGGGTTATGGACTTATTTCCAAACTTCTAGGGTCTATTTATAAAGATTGATGACCTTTTTATAATATCTAACCCCACTAATGGACTAAACATAAACAGACACTCCTCCTAAAGCCTGGGGCTTGGGGAAGAGGACTCTTGACCATTTGTTCATTTGCTCCCTTGTTCTCTCTTCCTTATCTCTCTCCTATTCGATCGAGGTCCCAACCCCAACATACCTAGCATTGATGTATGAGTATAACCAAAAGAAAAGCATGTCACTTTCGCCTAACCTTGAATTTCATCTCGGCTGTATCCTAACTTATAGTATTTATTTTATTTGTTTGTGTTGTACTGCCACCACATTGCTTTGTTTCATATAGATTTTGTTCTCCATGCATCCATTCTCATTTTTGCTATGCTACTCCGCCTAAATAACATGGAAGGCACCATTCAGTGTCGCCTCCCTAATGCTGTGATCTTGAGCTCCCCATTTCAAGCGATGTGCAGCAACAATATCTTGTTGTACGGTTTCACTTCCATTTCCAGCTCTATAGATACTCACCGGCAATCCTTGCCAATGCCAGAGTTTTGGTTCCACCCTCAACAATCTATGAGCTAGATGTTGCTCTATCGTCCAGCTGAGTTCGCGATCTCGAGCTAAGAGGCGGAGGCCTAAGCCTAGTGTATGCGTGTAGCAATGCATATCCTCCCATACCAATTCTTGTCTTCATCGATGCTAGTGGTCATGTTGAAGACAATAAGGGCAAAAGAGAGACGGAAAATTATAAGAACCCGCTATTTATGTGCCATATATTTAAGAGGGTTGGTTCAAGATATAAATTGTTAGTGCCAAAGCATTTATAGTGTGGTAGCTAATTTTTTTTTCTCCATGACATTAAACAGCATGATTTTGTCCACGGGACATCATTTTGTTTGAAGTTGATCCTAAGACACTGCAAAATCGTGGTTTTGTTGGTCGAACACCAGAGGAGGGGCAAGACCATTATGCTCAGTTACACACATCTTTAAAATATCTACATACATAATATAATTAAAATACTATTATATTTGTAAACTGGTATATGGTATTGTTTGGAAGAAGAAACCTCTATCTTCTACCGACTAAAAACTCAAAACCCTTGAACTCTGACACAGCAGACCCTATAGCATCGCACTATACCACCTGATTTGGCGCATCATCACTACCCCAAGTAGGACTGCACCCCTCACACAAGCCAGCCGCCACCGTTACCTAGGCTAGGTATTTTAACCATCCCTGAAATTCATTTCCACCAAGAGTCGAACCCTAACACTAGAGGTGCTACTCAAGAATCACCGAGTCACAGCCTCTAAGCTATGAACCCGTTTGCATATAATATAATCTATATCATGAAATTAGGCAAAATGATGGAATGCTCTACTCCCCACTGCCCTTACGTGTAGTTTTTTCATGCTTTGTATGGAGATTTTGTAAAATGAAGATAAGGACATGATGGTTTTTCCTTCCTCCTATAGCCTACTAATGAAAAGCATGATTTCGCTATGTCCTCAGGCTAATTTCCAACAATCAGGCTAATTTCCAACAATCAGTGTCCTATAGGCAAAGCAATATTCTTTTTGTGTACTGGACATAAATATGCCCAAATCAAACTATGATTTCAAATATGGACTTACTCCTGGGATTGGATTGACATCCACGATCCAATCAGCGATGTCCAACTAAAATCCTACTGATATAACGTTCGCACCCAGCCCAATCCTAAATATATTAACTACTATCCAATCCAGTCCAATCCACCACCACCAAAATCCATATCCATCCAACCGGTGTCCATCCTAAATATATATACTAATAGAAGTATGTTGAGCGGCCTAGCTTGCTTCCGCTATCAGCTTTTCAAACAAGCAAGGTCCACAGGCAGCCAAAGTGAAAGGTGTTCCAAGTTATTAAAAAGTACTTCTAACCTACACAAGTGACTGGTATTCTAGACCATTATAAAGGAAAATAGTTTAGCAACATCTCAGTACAAAATACCCTCTCATGGTAGACATGTCCAGAATAGTGCATAGCATAAGAAATGCCATGAGGCCAAAGAATCTCTCAAGAATACAAGCCAAACATAAATCAGTTATAGATTGAGCTAAACCTAACTAAAGAAGAATAGCCTCTAATCATAAATTAAACTTGTAGGTGGCATAGACCATTTCTGTCCACTTGCTAGGCTAAAAACCCAAGAATGTTCTGCCAGGCTGAATCCAAAACTTGCAAAATCTTGAAAAGGAGCGGTAACTCATCACTTAATCCATCACTATCCCTGCACCAAATTACATGGATGAGACTTATAGATTGATAATAAACAAATACTTATTATTTAGAGAATACTCATCACATGGATAACAACCTATCTAAAGAAGTAAACATTAAGAAACGCAAGCATTTTTTATCAAACTCCATTACTCAAGCTCCAGAAATATTTAGCTAGATGGACTAGTATTAAATAGTACAAACACCAAAACACCAAAATAGATAACTAGTATTCTTCAGAGTACTAATCAAGAACAAGAGTAACAGTACATGCAACTAAAATGGTCCAGATATGACACAAAAATTAGATGACTAGTATTCTTCAGAGTACTAACAAGCACTATGTTTTCAAGACCTATCATTAACCAAGAGAATAGCAACTGAAATTCAAATTTGCACAAGAAAATATGTTACCATCGTCATCTTCATCATCTAAAGAGTACCCTTTAAGCAAATCTTTTGCATATATTAGTGCTTCCACCGTCTCTGAACTTAGAGAACTACGGTATTTGTTAATTACCATGCCTGCAGTACTGAATATTGATTCAGAGGCAACAGTTAATAATGGAATAGCCAAAAAGTCAGGAGCCATCTTTGCAAATACAGGATATTGATCCTGGTTTCTTTTCCACCATTTTAGCACGTCAAATTCTTCACTCTCCCTTAAAGGAACCAATGAATCATCTAGATAAGTATCAGGTTCCGACCTTCTTGAGCGATGAGGTCTGTTTCTCTGCTTGAACAAAGCAAATTCCAGCCCTAGCTTATGTTTTCCAGACACCAAAGACAACGTACTTGCAGAACCACTGACTTCAGGAGATGATGAAATGTTACTTTGGAACTCCTTTGCTGCATGTTTTCGTAATGAGAATAATATGCTTTAAACCAGATAAGAGCATAGTTTGCTTTTCTATCAGCTACTTCCTCTCCATACATTCTCATGAGACGGTACTTCAAAAAGGTTAATTTGTACCGTGGGTCCAGCAAAGATGCTACCAAAAGGATTTTGCTAGGTTCAACCCAGTATTTATCAAACTTTGACTTCATATCATTACACAACACCTTCAAAAAATTATCACTTCTATTTTTTTATCAAGAAGCAGTTCCCTTATCCCCCAAACCTCTTCAACATACCTGTGAGCACTTGGAGTTTTATCTAGAGTTTTTTGTCATTAGATGTGGCATATGTCAAAAGGCATATGTGTCCAAAGAGTTTCTCTTAGCTTTTTCACAGCTCTATCATTAGATGTGGCATTATCTAGAGTAAAAGAAAATGCTTTATTGGACAGATCCCACTCATAAAGGCAGTCCATTATAGTACTATGTATTGCAGCCGCATTATGTAGGTGAGGAACTTGCTTAAAGTTGATTGTATGGTGGTGCAGATTAAAATCTCCATCTATATAATGTACAGTCAAATAAATATATCCAAGATTTTGGACAGACGTCCACATATCCGAAGTGAAGCTAACACAAGAATCTATATTGGAAAAACCACTAGCAATCTTTTTTCTCTCTTCTCAATACACTAACATGCAATCATTCTTGAGTGTCTGCCTGTGTTGTCGGTCGAAACCCACCAGCGAGCAGCGACAGGCAACACGAGAAGTCGGGAGGCTTCCGGGACTGCTGGTGGGTCCCGGTCCCTCGGTCAACGGCCCAGAAGTCCGGCACACGCTCTGACTTGGTGAAGTGTTAGGCGTGCCACCTGACCTATACCTGATCACGAAGGTGTAGAAGTCGTTCATCAGCTATTTGCTGCATGCGCAGCCATATCAAACATTAGTCCGAGCTGTGATCGGCTCTTACAACGACCCCGAGATCAGCTAAAGAAGCCGATGGAGTCACTGTACTAGGTCGGACCTTCGGGTACCTTCCAGAATCGGCTACAAGAAATCGATTGCCACGTTGAACAGATTGGATCTATTAACATGTGAACTTTTGTACGAATCCGATAGAAAAGATAAAAGCATGCTCTGTAATTGCCAAGCTAATCCAATTTGCGACGGTAAAAGCTTTCACCGCATAACCGGAACATCCTATGCGTGGTTAAGCCTAACAAACATGAAAGGTAACAATACGCTAACCCGAAGAGAGGCCTAAAAACCAACTAACAAGTCGATTCCCGGAACAATCCCTCGTCAGGTTACCATAAGGCACCAAACATGCAACCGGAACATTTAACCTGTTTGAAGGTCCTAATCATATGGATATTAAACCAATTCCTTGTAACACAAAGAACTACCATAACAGATTAGATCTACTAAGCAATAACAGAGCAAGGCGCTGCCCTTGCACCTGAGATCACGTACAAGAGCAGCTGAACGATTACGAACAGCAAGCAAAACATGGATTTACTATTCAAAACCAATGCAACATCATAATCGTTTAAGATAACTAGTGTTACTCGCCATAAAAAACGCTTCAATACGAGAAACACAAGAATAAACAGATAAAAGCAACGCTGCTCCGACCATGCGGAACATGATCGGAGCAGCATGTTGATTACCTGGAAAGAGCCCTTGGGAAAGGGGTGGCGATGCGCCGAGAGTTTGTTGTGAATGATTGATTTATTTATTGAATCTCACGATACATATTTATAGTCCGGAGACTTAATATTTTCTGCCTAACCCTAGCTGATTATGATACAATCTCTAACTTACTATATTTAAACTATCCTTAGATACACGGCCATCCTGACTCTTGACACGTTCGCACAGAAGCCGATTTGCAGACTATTACCATGCTTTCCTTCAGCCCATGATGCTCTCGGCCCATCACTTGGCCCAGTCAAATTATGACGATAACACATGCCCCTTGGTTTTGGCAATGATAATTCCGAAACCATCGCCTCTTCGACTTCTCAGACTTGTGCACGCACATACCGCTCCCAATGCCATTGGACGCGGCCCTTCGACTTCCAAGGCCTGTACACGCGCGCTGCCTTCCAATACAATCAGACGCGACCCTTCAACTTCTCTCTCAGGAATCGCGATAACACCGCTTCGCCTTCCATCTCCGCCTTTATAAACTGTCATTGGCGGATTTATTTCTATCCATCTCCCCGTGCATTAGCCACACCAGCACACTCTGCATCCCCTGACAATGGCTTCCTCTTCCTCTATCTCTTCCAATTCCCCTTCGTCTTCCATAATCTCCATCACTTCTCCTGACTCTGAAACCTCCAGGGAGGCGACGCCGGAGTTCGATCCAATGGCTTCGTATGAAGCTCTCGCTCCTCTGCATTGGGATGCAGAGGAGTGGGATTTCAGCACTTGGTCAGAGGACGATGAGCCCCTGACCGACGATGAGGACCTCCAGATTCTCCTTCATGGGGATCTGGACGAAGGCGGCGACGAAGATTCCTAGGATGATGATTTCTTCTCTTTCTCAGAAAAAGATGCCAAGGACACTTCCACCGACGACGACTCAGCAGCAAGAGGATTTCTGCATGGTGGATTGTCGACTTCAGAAGACGACGGGGACGCCAGCGACGACACTAGCGATGATGGTGACAGCAGCAACAGCACCGGCGGCGACGATGGCAGCAGCGACGATGACACCAGCGCGTCCCCCCCGTACAAACGCCGCAAGACCTTAGGGACTCACTGGTGGTAGTTCATAGGGTCTTCCACCGTTATGCGCATAGCCGGTAGATCGGCTTCTTTTGTAATAATTTCTTGTAAATGAACCCTCTTGTTTCAGCGAGCCAGTGTTTAAAAATCTAACCTTCTAAAGTCCGATGGCATCGCATCGGCCTCTTTCCTTGAACTGCCCGATCCAATCTCAAACTTTTCTTTATTCCGGATCAAAATTCCCAAGAACTCGAGTAGCCTTCAAATGATCTTGTCAATAACAAGAGTACTCCGCAGTCGACTTCTTTGCTTGTTGTTAAATCTCGATCCCCAATCAGGTCGAAAAATATGAGTACCCAGGAAACCCCGCAAACAAGTCGAACCTGTTCTTTTAAGATCAAGAGACACCTGCAATCAACCTCTCTGCTTTTATCGAAACCCAGGATTTGCAAGGGCCAATTATTGCTCCTAGAGTCGATGGTTTAACATCGACTGTTCAACCTTCAGCTCTGTGCATGGACCGGCGCTGCTTTTTCTTTACAGATCTGGCATGCTCATCTCATTCCACCTTACAGCCTGATGCATTGCACCGGCTTCCAAAGTACCCGATAGATGCTGACCTGCAGGTCTAGTATACCACGAGGTACCCGATCAGATCAACTCGATGTACCGCAAAGTACTCGATTATATCTTGCAGCCCAAGGTGTCATATCGGCTTTCCTCGCAAACACCCTGGTTGTATTGGTCCATAACCTGATGCCTTACATCGGCTTCATTACTCATCTTCCCACATGCTCGGGAAATATTTCTTGAGATGCTGACCATTGACAGCCACCGAAAATTTAACCCCATCCAATTCTTCGAGCATGTATGCATTCCCTGGCAGAGCTTGATCAACTCTATAAGGCTCGTGCCAATTCGGAGACCATTTACCATATGTCGCATCCTTAGTCCCTAATGGTAACACCGCTTCCCACACTAAATCCCCAACTTGGAATTCCTTCGGTTTAACCTTCTTGTTGTACACGCGGGCTACCTTGGCCTTATTTTCCTTGATCTTTTCCAGCAACCAAAGCCTGAGTTCTGTAATGTCTTCCACATTGTCGCTCATTAGTGCTGCATATTCTTCAGCAGTCAACACAATCTGAAACTCTATCCGACTTGAACCGGCCGTAATTTCCCATGGCAATACGGCCTCCTGCCCATATACTAAATGATATGGTGAAGTTCTTGTTGCCCCATGGCATGAAACACGATAAGCCCATAACGCTTCTGATAATACTTCACGCCAACGCCGTGGATATTCATCAATCTTCCTTTTGATCAACTTGATCAGGCTCTGATTAGACGCTTCGGCTTGTCCGTTTGCTTGAGCGTAGTATGGAGATGACCTGATTAATTTGATTCCCATGTCGGCAGCAAACTTTTTGAATTCATCAAATA